>NC_059104.1:110955552-112212427 GCF_020740685.1 Jaculus jaculus
ATTTCTGAGGAAATTTTAATTCCTTTGGGTCCACTGTTTCAATAGATGTGTAGCCAAAGGGAAGGGAACCAGTGACTCTTTTTAGAGTATGTTCTCCTAGCAGGACAGGTAGTGGAGAATCATAAGTTCAAGTCTTGCCCAGGCTACAGAGTAAGATAAAAGTCAGCCTTGGAAACTTACTGAAACCATACATTGATGAACAGGAAATAAAAATTGGCTAAGCATGGTCATAGTACTGGAAAGTACTATATAGTCTGGTGGTGGTGGGGGGGGGGAGTCCATCAGTAATTTTAACCAGTAATGGACACCACAAACTTTACAACTGGATGGCTAGGCAAGATGTGTCCACTAAGGCAATAGCAGCATGTCTATTTTGGGGGTAACCAACAGCTCTCAGATATTGAAGCCCATTCTACAGGAAGTAATTCATGCCAGAAAACCTATGGCTGGGAAGATCCACCTGAAAGTGGAAGCTGCTTACTACCATTGCTTGGCTACATGCAAATTGTCTTCTAAATATTTCTGTTTAGGCCTATGTTACACTCAGGTTCACATTGCTGGTAACCAAGAGCAGCTTATGGGAAAAAAAGAGGTTTATTTTGGCTTACAGGCTTGAGGGGGAAGCTCCATGATAGCAGGGAAAACAACAACATAAAAAGAGGGTGGACATCACTCCCAGGCCAACATAAGACAGGGCAGTAGAAACTAAAGAGTGTCCCAAACACTGGCATAGGGAAACTACCTATAAGCCCACCCCCAATAATACACCACCTCCAGGAAGCTTTAATTTCCAATTGCCTTCAGCAGGGGAACATAGTATCCAGAACAAGGGACACATGAATCAAACCACCACATTCTGTTTTTATCAGGGGATGCCCATAAACTGATCATTCATACATGATGTAAAATACAATGCATTCAGTCCAATTTAAAAGTTCCCATAGTTTTTATCAACCCCAATGATGTTCAAACATCCCCATATTCCAAGATCTTTTAGCTGAGCCACATAATATCAAAAAATCCCCCAAAACCTATGATGGCACAATACACTCACACTGTAAAGGATGGTGTTGGGCATAGCAAAGAAATATTCAACCAATATAAGATTTAAACAGGGCAAACATCAAACTCTCTACCTCCAAGTCCAACAACTCTAGCAAATGATAAATCTCCAAGTCCAATAATTTGAACCAGCAACAAGTCTGTGGAGTTCCAGTTTCACCCCTCCAGCTAGGCTACTCACAGTTTTGGAAAACTTCATCTGGGTCCAGCAGCTTTCATTAGCAGCCATCTCATGATCCCAACATTTCCTATGGGTCTCCAATGCAACCCACAGTTCATCCTCATGGCCCCATGGGGGTCTTCATACAGGCATCCAACAAACCTGCTTATAGCCATAGCCATTTCCAAAACACAAGCCCATGTTGCCAACTCAATGACCCTCTCTTTCCTGCATGTCTTATACTCCACAATACCAGGTACGGTGCCAATTTGTTAATCCAAGGAGTAATAAAGAAGACTTTGAAGAACAGACCCCTCTTGAGCACTTAGGCCCCTTCAAAAGAGTCTACATTCTTCCTATTGTCCCAGTGCAAGTCAGCTGGCCCAATCTCAAAGTTTGTAATCTCTCAATTGCAGCTGAATAGGCAGCAGTTCACCCAAAGATTTTTTTTTTTCTGTGCCATATCCCTCTGCTCACACCAGTTCATTTCTATGCAAAGCAACCCTGAACAACTCCTCAGGACACAGGAATAACAGCAAACTTCCCACACAAACTGCTAGCCCAGTCCAAGCAAAGCTCTTTCTCACCCTCATAAGCCAAACCTCACAGTACATAGCTCTTACTGCATTCAGGCCTTTCAATTCTGACCAGAATAATCCATCAAGCTGAATTTACAGCACTTCAAGGTGTCTCTTAGGCCAGGGTTTCAAATCCTTATACACAGTCAGGTGTCTAGCAGCATTCTCACTCTCGGTACCACTTTTTTCGCATTGTTGGTAGAAATCACCCAACCAAGAGCAGTTTGTGGGGAAAAAAAAGAGGTTTATTTTGTCTTACAGGCTTCAGAGGTAAGCTCCATGACGTCAGGGAAAACAATGGCATGAGAAGAGGGCGGACATCACCCCTGGGCCACATAAGATGGACCATAGCAACAGGAGAGTGTGCCAAACACTGGCATAGGGAAACTGGCTATAACACCCAAAAGCCCACCTCAACAATATACTCCCTCCAGGAGGCTTTAATTTCCAATTCTCATCATCTGGGGAACCTAGCATCCAAAACACGTATATTTGTGTGGGATACTTGCATCAAACCACCACAGCCTATATATTCATGCTGCTCTTACTTTTGGTTAGAGCGGTTTCTCTTTTCAGATAGTGGTGACTACTGGGGAGAATCAAAACGCATCAAAGTCTGAGAAGAAGTAACAATTGAGTATTTAGCACTAGAGGAGGCATCTCTAACATACTCTCCAGGGCTTCAGGGACTACAGCAGAAGAGGTGGCAGAAAGAATGTAAGAGCCAAAAGATGGGAAGGAGGCCTTTGGGATGTTGTCTTATAGACACAAAGTGGTTGTATTCATGACCTCTCAGCAGCTGACATTATCTGCATTGGGACTGCATGATATTATACTCATAAACAGGTTTTTTAAAAATTATTTATTTATTTATTTGAGAGAGACAGACACAGAGAGAAAGACAGATAGAGGGGGAGAGAGAGAATGGGCGCACCAGGGCTTCCAGCCTCTGCAAATGAACTCCAGACGTGTGCGCCCCCTTGTGCATCTGGCTAACGTGGGACCTGGGGAACCGAGCCTCGAACCGGGGTCCTTAGGCTTCACAGGCAAGCGCTTAACCGCTAAGCCATCTCTCCAGCCCTCATAAACAGGTTTTTAAAGATGATGGAGAAATAAATAAAGAGGGAGAGAGAGAGGAAGAAAGAAAGAAAAGACAAACATTAAAAGAGGAAATAAAAGCAGTTTCAGTTGCAGGGTAAGAAAAGGGAGACAAAGGAGGGGAGACAAAGGAGACTTTTAGACATTTTTTAAATATATTCTATTTATTTGAGAGAGAGTCAGAAAGACATACAAAGACACAGAGAAAGAATGAGCATGGAGTGCACTAGGATCTCCTGGCACTGCAAACAAATACCATTTTGTGAATCTGGATTAATATGGGTACTGGGGAATCAAAGTCAGGCCATCAGGCTTTGCAAGCAGTTGCTTTTAACTGATAAGCCATCTATCCGGCCCCTATGTGAACTTTATAAGTTTCTTATTTGATTTTTTAAAAATAATATGTCTAGGCCATTTAGGGTAGCTGGCCCCCAAAATAAACAGCTTTTGTCTAAAAACTGGAAATGTCTTTGAACCCATAAAGTATAGTCCTGTTTTTTCTCATCTCTTTTTCCCTAAAGGAGTACCCCTTTCCTGGAAGTTAGATATAACATGGGAACTGGTCTGAGAAGCTCATTCCCTACCTAGTAAGGTCTTGTTAACCCCAAGACAACAATCTTCAGTACTATTCCATTTATGAAGAACCCTCTTACTATCCTCTTTAATAATGACATCTTTCAGACCTCATCATCTATGATCCATGGATTTAATTCATTAAATTAGTGAGATTTGAACCCAGAGGCCAGTAACACAGTGGAAGTTTTGTGTGATCTTGAGTGTCCAGCACTGTAACTCCTGAGTTCAAAGCCCACTCAAGAGCTGAGAGAGGCTCTGTCACTCTCAAGGATACGCCATAGTCCTATATCAGTACCTAATTAAAAAGGGGGGCTGGCATATAGCTCAGAAGCTGAGCATTTGTCTAGCATGTGCAAGACTCTTGGTTCATCTCCAGAATGACAAAAAATAATAATAATAGCATGTAACCAGTGTTGTTACAGTAAAATACTGGGGGTTCTTGGAGACCCAACAAGCTAGGCTCAGGAACATGTTCCCAACACATCAACTGAAGATACAAGTAAAAAGTACATGGATGAAGGCAGGGTAAATTACTCAGTGGTTATGGCTCTCACCTACAAAACCTAATAACTGAAGCTTGATTCCCCAATATCCACATAACAACAGGTGCATAAAAAGGGAATAGACATCTGAAGTTCATTTGCAATGTCTAGAGGCCCTGGCGTACCCATTTTTTCCTTCTCTTTCTCTTTCTCTTTCTCTTTCTCTTTCTCTCTCTCTCTCTCTCTCTCTCTCTCTCTCTCTCTTTCTCTCTCTCTCTCACTTTTCCTCTCTTCTTTCAAAAAATTAGTAAAAATATTAAGCCATGCATGGAAGCACATCCCAGTATTTGGGAGGTATTTAGGAGGGAGAGGTAGAAGAAGCAGTGTGAGTTTGAGGCCACCCTGATACTATATATTGAATTCCATGTCAGCCTGGACTAGAGTGAGAAACTACCTTAAAAAAAAAAAAAAAGAAAGAAAGTGATCTGGGTGTTGTGGCACACACCTTTAATCCCAGTTGTGGCACACACCTTTAATCCCAGCACTTGAAAGGCAGAGGTAGGAGTATCGCAATGAGTTTGAGGCCACCCTGAATACATAGTGAATTCTAGGTCAGCCTGGGCCAGAATGAGACCCTACCTCAAAAAACAAACCAAAAAAAAAGTGACCTCATGGGGAATAAGAACATGCAATAGGGGTTCAGTGACTGAAGTCTATCTTTGGGGTACTGAAATGAGTGCTAGGTTTAAATAGAAGAAGAATGGGGACAAGGAAGAAGAGGTATGCATAAGTAGGTCTTCCTGGTCAAGTTGTGGTCCTTCCCATCATTGTATCAGCTCTGATCCTGCAAGGTGGTCTACCAAAGTCCTTTTTTTGAAGGGACAGGTGAGATTCAAGAGAACGATTTCTTCTACTTTACGATGTACCCTACAAATTATAGATAATTCATTTGTTGAGATCACACTGTACCTTGCTTTAAGTTACTTTATATTGTGTAAACCAATGCTTTTTTTTTTTTTCTTTTTTTTAGGCCATGCCTCTCCCAGAGAAATTCCATTTGACAAGTAGCATTTGACTTGATTTTGAGTGCAAATGTAGAGTCAAGATGACTACTTTGTTGTTCATAAAAACTCCATCTGTTCAACCACCATGAAGCAGACACTGAAAAATAATTTATTTCTCTAAGAAAAGTGGATGGTACCCTCTAGATGTAGTCAAGTAAACTGGGACTCTGTGAGGACGAGGGCATATTAAAAGAAATGTCCTAAAAGTGATGATCAGGACTGGGGAGATAGTTCAGTAGATAAAGTGCAAAAGCAGAAGTTCTGGGAGTTTGGCCCCCTAAACCCCATGTAAATGCCTGCTAAGGAAGGCAACCCACCTATCCTCTCTCAGTCATAGGCAGCTAGATAGACATTAGCAGGCTTGGAGGTCATTGCCAGAAAAACCCCCACATCTTTCCCCCAACATTGATCAGGACAACAACACAATTGCACCTCCACAGGATTTAAAATATCATGAAAGATGGAGGATGGAAGCATCCGGGCTTTGGTTTAAATGGCCCACTAGGGAAGGGCCACTTTCTCTTTGCCAGAGTAACAAAGTCCCTCTTTCCCTCTGATCCTAAATAGAAGCATGGCATTCTAAGCTACTCAAAATAAAACTACCATTGTCCACTCCCTTAAAAGTAAATCCAACTGGGCTTGTCAATCATTCGTCAGGGACAACTAACTTTCCTTTAATGAGATAATATCATATACCCTCCCAACCCTTATTTGAAGCCATAAATGGAAAACCTAGTCTCTCTTTTATGATGAACCCTCCAGCATTTTGGGGGGTTCTTTTCATCTATTTCCTTAATAAAACCTATTTTTCCCTGCTAACCCCGTGTCTACATTCTTTTATTTTTCTTTGGCATATGGCTTGAAGTCAGGATGCACTGACTCACAGTGACTCTGGTGACTGTTAAGTTTTCTGCCACTTTAGCCACTCGAGTTAAGCTCATCTGGTCTGAGAAAGGACCTGTCACTCAAACTCCAGCAGCAGGTTTGAGGCAGAGATGGGATACCCAGAGCAAGCTGAACAGATTAGCTGAACCAGTGAGCTGGAGGTCAAGTGAGGAACTGCGCCCCAGTAAATGAAATAGAGTGTGATCAAGAAAGACATGCAAGGGGACTTCCAGCCAAGATGGCGACCACTTAGCTGCACTGCAAATCCCGGGGAAAGAAAGGCAAGACATTAAGGGTTCACTGGGTTTTGTGGGGAGAGCAATCTCCAATAGATTGTCAGTGGGAGGGCAGGGGGTAAACAGGGCATCGCAGATCCCCTTGCCATCAGGTAACCCACCCCTCCCCACAACCATGCACCGACAGAACACTGTGTGCAGAAGCTGCTTACACTGCTCCAGCCACCACGAGTTCAGTGACTACTGGCAATAACAGGGAATCCCTGATTCTGTCAGGGGCGGGTAGCCCACCCCTCCCGTTATCCACAGCACAGCAGCTAGCAGATGGATCCCTGCATGTGGAAGTTTAGACTGCTCCACCCACTTGCTCACATACTGCTCCTGCCACTGCACTTTTAGCAAGCCCAGTTCCACAGCAACTGCTACACAAGCTCAGAATGTGTCTCACGTTTGCATCAGCTCAGGTACCATCCCAACCTGTCTGCCGCTCAGGCCATCTGACATTGTCCTGTGGCGGGGGAGCGCAAACTGCTTCTGGGTCCCAGTGTTCCCAGCCAGAATTTGGGCTGCTTCAGTGCTTGGTACCTCAGTGTCCCTGCTAGCTTGAAGGCAGGCAGCTTTGGCAGCATTACCACTTGAGAATTCAGGCAACTTTGGTGCTCTGGCCAGGCAGTAGATAGCTGGCTTGGGCAAGTGAGAGACATAGCCCAGGCTGTTTGGCAAATGCCCCAGGCTACCTCAGATTTCCATTGCGCTTGAGCCCAGGCTGATCCACCCACCTACATGCCCATACACTGTCATGGGCAGACCACAGCACAAAAGAAATAACATGAAAAATCAAATACAAGAAAATCCAGTTAGATCACCCAGTCCTATAATGAATACATCTAACCAAAACATAGAAGAGTCATTAGGATCAGAACATCAAATTGAAGCTATGAGCAATGCAACCCTGACCAACCTACTATTAGAACAAAGGACCAATAATCATGTGGATGCTGCCATCACTAAACTAGAATTAATAGATAAGAAATTCAAAGGAGTTCAAAGAGAGTTAAGAGTTTGAAGGAGAGCAAAAAAAAAAAAAAAAAAAAAAAAAAAAGATCTTAAAAATCAGCTGGACATGTTAAATGATGACATAAAAAAATGCAAGGACAAATTCCAAGAACCTTCAAGAAAATCAGAAAATGATGTGAAAAGGGTGCCTGACAGAGGGATGGGAATTATACATAGAAAAGTAGTAGAAAATGCAAACAATTGAACAAGCCCAAAACTCTCTAGAAGCTCTCAAGAATAGAGTCAGCCAAGTGGAGGATAGAAACTCAGATCTGGAAAACAAGACTGAAGAAACAGTTTGAGAGTTCAAAAATTTAGTAAGTTCAAAAGTTCCTGTGAATAGAACATGAGGGAATTGTGGGATACACTTAAACATCTGAATATCAGGATCATTGGAGTACCAAGAGAAGAAATTCAGACCAAAGGCATGGAGAACTTATTTAACAAAATAATTGAAGAAAACTTCCCCAGTCTTTTAAAGAAAGACCCATCAAGATACAAGAAGCCAACAGAACTGCAAACAGACTGGACCAAAGGAGAAACTCTCCAAGACATATTGTCATTAAGACTCTAAACATTGATACCCAAGAGAAAATCCTAAAAGCAGCTAGGGAAAAACAGCACACCACTTTCAAAGGTAACCCCATCGAAATTACTTCAGACAGCTCAATGGAAACCCTGAAGGCTAGAAGGGCCTGGAAAGAAATGCTGCAAAGTCTAAGAACCTATGGCTTCCAACCCAAACTACTTTACCCAGCAAAAGTATCCCTCATAATACATGGTGAAATAAGAACTTTCCATGGCCAAACTCAGCTTTACAATTATATGAACACAAAACCAAACCTACAGAGAGTATTTCAGGAAATTCTCCACAGGGAAAAAACAAATAATCAAACTCAAAGGCCTACAAAAAGCAGATCACAATAACCAAACTCAGAGTAGGCACAAAACTTCAAAGTCCATGAAAACACAAATATACTTCTACCATTACAACATGGCAGGGATCAAATCAAATCTCACAATAATTACCCTAAATATTAATGGCCTTAATTCACCCATCAAGAGACACAAGCTAACGGGATGGATCAAAAAATTACACCCCTCAATCTGTTGCCTTCAAGAAACCCACTTCACCACTAAAGACAGACACCTCCTCAGGGTAAAAGGGTGGAAAACAATATTCCAAGAAAATGGGAATAAGAAACAAGCAGCCGTAGCTATATTAATATCAGATAAAATAGACTTCAACCCAGAAATAATCAAAAAAGACAAAGAAGGCCACTTCCTTTTTATCAAGGGAATGATCCAACAAGAGGATATTACAATCATAAATCTGTTTGCACCAAACACAGGGGCACTACAGTTCATAAAACAAAACCTACTTGACAATAAAATTTAAATAACCACCAACACCATCAGAGCTGGGGACTTCAACACACCATTATCAGTAATATATAGATCATCCAAACAGAAACTTAACAGGGAAGTAAGAGAGCTCAACAAAACCATAGATTACTTAGACCTAACAGACATCTACAGAACTTTCCATGCCAAATCCATAGACTACACATTCTTCTCAGCAGTGCATGGAACATAATCTGAAATAGACCATATGCTGGGTAACAAATACTGCCTCCACATATTTAGGAAGATTGACAATTCCTTGCATGATATCAGATCACAATGCTATATTGCTAGAAATCAACAACAAAAGACCCACCAAGAATCCCAAAAGCACCTGGAAACTGAACAGCACACTTTTAAACAATAAATGGATAGTGGATGAAATGAAAAATGAAATTTCAAAATTCTGGAATTTAATGACAATAATAACATATCGTACCAAAACTTATGGGACACAATGAAGGCAGCCCTCAGGGGAAAATTCATAGCACTCAATGCCTTCATAAAAAACACAGAAAGATACCAAATGAATAACCTAACATCCACCTAAAGGCACTGAAAAAAAAAAAAAAAGAAAGAAAAGAAAAAGAAAAATCCAACCCAAAGAGCTCCAGAAGAAGAGAAATAATTAAAATAAGAGCAGAAATTTATGAATTAGAAACCAAGGAAACAATTAAGACAATTGACAAAACAAAGAGTTGGTTCTTTGAAAAAATAAACAAGATTGACAAACCCCTGCCCAATTTGATCAAGCAAAAAAAGAGAAGCTTCAAATTAACAAAATTCACAATGAAAAAGGAGAGATCACAATAGACATAAGTGAAATTGGGAGAATCAGCATGACTTATTTCAAAAACCTCTACTCCACAAAACTGGATAATGTGGAGGAGATAGATAAATTCCTGGATGCATACAATCTATCAAAGCTAAACTCAAGGCAGATTAATCATCTCAATGAACCCATCACACTCATGGAGATTGAAAAAGTAATAAAAAACCTCCCCAAAAAGAAGAGTCCAGGACCAGATGGTTTCTCAGCTGAACTCTATCAAATCTTCATGGAAGAACTCAAACCAATCTTCCTCAAACTATTCCACACAATTGGAGAACAGGGAAAGTTACCCAATTCCTTTTATGAAGCTAGTATCACCCTAATTCCAAAACCAGGCAGAGATGCCACAAGAAAAGAAAACTACTGTCCTATTTCCCTGATGAACTTAGATGCAAAGTTCTTGAACAAAATCCTTGCAAATCGAATCCAACAACACATCAAAAGCATCATCCACCTTGACCAAGTGGGATTCATCCCAGGAATACAGGGTTGGTTTAACATATGGAAATCTGTCAATGTAATACACCACATGAACAAGGTTAAACATAAAAAACAATGATCATTTCGATAGATGCAGAAAAGGCTTTTGATGAGATACAACATCACTTCATGATCAAAACATTGGAGAGAATTGGCATGGTTGGTTCATATCTTTTTTTTTTTTAATTTTTTATTTATTTATTTGAGGGCAACAGACACAGAGAGAAAGACAGATAGAGGGAGAGAGAGAATGGGCGCGCCAGGGCTTCCAGCCTCTGCAAACGAACTCCAGACGCGTGCGCCCCCTTGTGCATCTGGCTAACGTGGGACCTGGGGAACCGAGCCTCGAACCGGGGTCCTTAGGCTTCACAGGCAAGCGCTTAACCGCTAAGCCATCTCTCCAGCCCTCATATCTTAACATAATAAAGGCAATATACAAAGCTCCAAAGACCCAAATAATACTTAATGGAGAGAGACTGGAGGAATTCCCATTAAGATCAGAAACAAGACAGGGTTGTCCTCTCTCACCTCTGCTTTTCAATATAGTACTGGAAGTTCTAGCTCTTGCAAAAGGACAGGAGAAGGAAATAAAAGTGATACAAGTTGGAAAGGAGGAAGTTAGCTCTATTCACTGATGACATGATTGTATATGTAAGAGAGCCAAGAGACTCCATCCCAAAACTCCTGAAGGTGATTGCCTCCTATAGCAAAGTAGCAGGATACAAAATCAATGCACAAAAATCAGTAGCCTTTCTATATGCAAATGATAAAGATACAGAGAAAGAAATAAGGGACATAGTTCCATTTTCAATAGCAACAACAACAACAAAAAATACCTTGGAATAATGTTAACCAAGGAAGTGAAAAATCTATACAACAAAAACATAAAAACACTCAATAAACAAATTGAGGAGGACTTGAGAAAATGAAAAGACCTCCTATGCTCCTAGATAGGCAGAATTAACATTGTGAAAATGACAATCCTACCAAAGGCAATATACACATTTAATGCAATTCCAATTAAAATCCCTACTGAGTTCTTCACAGAGATAGAAAAAAATGATCTCAAGTTTCATATGGAAAGGCAGAAGGCCTCGCAAATCCAAACATATCCTCAGCAAAAGAAATACCTCTGGAGGAATCACCAGACCTGATCTAAAGCTATATTACAAATCCATAGTAGTAAAAACAGCATGATAGTGGCATAAAAACAGGAGTATAGACCAATGGAATAGACTTGAGGACCCGGACTTTGGGTCAAGCAACTATAGCTACTTGATATTCGACAAAGGCCTGAAAAATATAGGCTGGAAAAAAGATAGCATCTTCAACAAATGGTGCTGGACAAACTGAATAACCACATGCAGGAAACTGAAACCTGAACCACACATTTCACCATGCACTACACTCAAATACAAATGGATCAAAGACCTCAATATAAGACTAGAAACTCAAATAGTACTAGAAGAAAATTGAGGAAGTACTTTCCATGATCTAGGAATGGTAAAAGACTTCCTGAACAAAACCCCAGTAGCTTATGATCTTAAACAGTCACTCAACCAATGGGATCACATGAAGCTGAAGAGTTTCTTTATAGACAAGCATACAATAAGCAAAGCCAATAGATTACCCACAGAATGGGAGAAAATATTTGTGGGTTATCCAACTGATAGAGGCCTAATCTCTAGAGTCTACAAAGAACTCAACAATCAAAACAGTAAGAAGCCAAACACCCCACTCACAAAATGGGGCAAAGAGCTGAAGAGGCAGTTCACAGAGGAAGAAACACAAATGGCAAACACACACTTAAGAAAATGTTCATCATCCCTAATCATCAGAGAAATGCAAATTAAAACAGCTATGTGATTCTACCTTACCCCAATAAGGATAGCAAATATCAAAAAATCAAATGAAAATAAATGCTGATGACGATGTGGAGAAGTAGGAACACTCATCCTCTGTTGGTGGGAATGTAGGATGGTACAACCACTTTGGAAAGCAATATGGAGACTCCTGAAGAAGCTGACTATAGAGATACCAACAGACCCAGTTATTACCTTACTGGTCATCTACACTAAAACCTTCAAACCACAGGCCAGAGAGATTTGTTCAACCATGTTTGTAGCAGCTCAATTCATAATAGCTAAGAGCTGGAATCAACCAATATGTTCATCACTAGAAGAATGGATGACTAAGATGTGGTATAGCTACACAATTGAATTCTGTACAGCAGTAAGAAAAAAATGACTCAATTAAATTTGATGAAAAATGGTTGAACCTAGCACAGATCATTCTCAGTGAACTTACCCAATCACAGAAAAAAAAAAAAAAGTCACCACAAAGTCTCACTCATTTATAGCACCTAACCTGAATCTACCCATGATACCTTACATAACCATCAAGCATCTCATGGACTAGACACTAGGATGGAGGTGTAGGGAGAAGAGGTTATCAAAGGGTGGGAAACACAAATGTAGACCCAAACAGCAATGGTACCATAAAATTCTACTTCCTTAAAGGAAGACCAAATGGCTGAACCTTCACCAGGCCCTTACAGGGGACACCTGAACCACAAGACACTGGAGAGGGTAGGATCAAGGCTAACCTTAATCTTCTATATCTTCCCTCCCTCTCTCTCCCTCTCTTTCTCTGTCTTCTCTCTAACTTTTGTATACTAGTTATCTTTTTCCTCATTTTCTTAGGGGGCACTGACCTGTAACTCCCAGTGCCAGCATTGGGCTATCATCCACAATGAGCTTTTGATCAGAGAGACCTACAAGGCTTCCTAAAAGACAGACAGATTTCTGTCAGAGTACTTGATGACCCACCAAAGGTTAATGGTAAGACCTTACTGCTGAAGACACCATATGCAGTTGACATGTAAAATGGAATGGCATGGCTGGAAGCTAGAAGTGAATCAGTCTCCAGATAGCCAGCACATCTAGTGCCAGAAGGTGCTACATGGGCAACTGGGGAAAAATGGCCAATATCTGTCCAAGCAACTCATGGTCTAACCTACTGTGCAGCAAATAACCTGTTGTGATGCCTACACAAGTGCAATAGTGGCACATAGCCATGGTGGGGGACCAAGTGCTCTTGATTTGGCTAACTGATCCCCTCAGTGGTATGGGACCCATAGCTGGAGCTGGGAAACAAGTCAGAAACCATATCCAAACATAAGCCTACTTTCCATTATCAAGCTACCATCAATCATGGGCTACAAGAGGGCCTTCAACTATTAAATTCTCTATAAAAAAAAGTAAGGGTTATCTCATTTGTCCTGGTGCTAACTTACTCTTCCTTGGAGAAACTGCTTCTCATAACTGTGGGCTAACTCCTCTATGCATGACCCATATATCTCAACAAGGAGGAGCCAGTGGGGAGGGGATAGGTCACGGATGAGCCTAATAATGGTACCAAACTGACTGTATTTGCTGAATACAAATCTAATTAATAAAAATATTAATAAAAAAGAAAGACACTCAATACACAAATTCATGTGCACCTTCACACAGATCTACCCACATATATATATGTACCATACACATACAAACAAAAACAACACCCCCAAAACAAAAACTGGTCCAAGCACTTAGCGGACACACCAGAATTAAGAAAGAGTGTACCACTCTTACCTGGACTGCATAAAGAGGAGGACATCTAGCATTACCCAACATTCAGTGTGAAGTTCTGGAACCTGCAGGTACAGAACTGTCCCAGGGTCTTCTGCTCAGTTCAGGCTTCACTTCTGATGCAGCCTACTCAAATTGTTGTATGTTTGTCCATCCATCCATATGTCTGTTCATTCATCTGGACCCATTTGTGTACTTCACCTTGGCAGTCTCCAAGGTCCTGTAGCATGGCTCCTACAGAGCTTCCCTTTCATCCCTTCCAGCTTTCTGCTTGCTTTCAGTGAGGTATCTTCATAACTCCTTAAACTCTGCTGCACTTTTTTTCACACTTTGTAACAAACATGTAACACAGAAAGGCAGAAAGGCAAACAGATGATAGACTTACTATGTAATGCATAATATGTGATCAGAAATTAACATTAGTAGTTAAGATTTGGAATAAATGAACCTGTGTTTGCCAATGGCTAGCTATGAAGGGAAATTAGGACCACTTCGATAATGGTAGCCAACACAACCCATGTCACTTGTGAATCTATTGTTCAGTATATTCAATAAATTCTGTCATTGTTGAAAGACACATATATGTGCATTCATCATACCAGTATACTGGGGCAGGAAGGGAAGGATTCTGTCTTGCAAAGTTTCATTTTTCCTGGAATTTAAGGAGGTAAGCAGGTGACCAAAGAAAAGGAGACATAAAACAAAGGCAGAGATGCCAGGGTTCTATCCTACTGAAAAATTTCACTTCTATGCATCAGCTTTTTATTTGTAGTATGTAATACAATATAATAATAGATACTATGTGAGCTCAATATTGTACACATTCGGGTGAGATACAACACCATACCCTTTGCTTCTTCACCATCTTTCTACTCCAAGTGACAAGTCAAAGCTTTTTTAGCAAAATCAGCTTCTAACTACCTGTTTCAAGCACAGAAAAAGAGTTGTGCAGGGATGGAGTTTGTATCACTGCACAGAGATAGTCCTGAAGAGCTGGCTTACTTCCAGAAACACTAACACATTCATGTGAATGAAGTCTTCTGTCATAATGAATAACTGCTATTTTTTTTTCCTTTTAAATCATGGGTATCCTCAGAAAATAGGTTCACATTAACTTGTACAATTCTACGACCCAAGGAACCCTGAAAAATCATTCCCTATTGAAGTTTCCAGGATTAGCCTCACTAATAGTCTCAGCACAATCCTTTCCAAGGTTTCTGAGTTTCTATTCTTCCTAAAATGCAACCATGCAACATACAATCAAAACCACATTACTCCCTTTGCCAAGATTCCATGTTCAGACTGCTCATAAGGCAGAAGAGTAGAACACAGTGAGGTCCAAAAGCCTTACACAAAGGCTATAATTTAGCATGTGACAGAAGACAGTTGGCAGAGAGACTGGAAACTCGTCCAGGCAAGGCGGAGATATAACAGATACAGGATGGATATAAGAAAGCCCTAATCCTTTGTGTTACTCCTGTTGACCTTTACCCTTCCTCTTTTCTATTTCCCATGGACCTAAAAACTATTTCTGCTTCTGCTACTGCTCACTACTTTGTTCTGGCACACATACATCTGGAATAACCAAAGGATGCTTACCAAACTATCTTATGGACCAATATCACTCTTACATAGCCTTTTAATCAATGGGAAATATGGCTTGACAGATTATTGCTCACAATATTTTCATGGTTAGGTTTTTTATCTGTTGAAATTGTGAGTTTTGAGATAACAGACATTAGGAATTTTCATTATTTTTGGCTTACAGGATTGTTTTTCAGGATGGTGATTGGCAAGGACAGAAGTCAGTATTCTGAAATAACCATGAGGAAGACCACTTGCCCACCAGGAACACCAGCATTCTTCTTTGCATGGAACATTTGGATTCTGTAAATCTAAAATTAACCCTTTTCTTCCATAAGCTTCTTCTGATTGAATATTTGTCCCAGCAATGGAAAAGCAACTGCAACAGGAAAATTGGTACCAAGAAATGGGCCTGTTACAGCAATGAATATGACCATGTGAGTTTTAGTCTATTAGAATTTCTTTGTGGGAAGAATATGAGAAGATTTGTTACTATGGAATGGAGAAGATTTGCAGTGCTATAAGCAGAGATTTATGGCTAATTCTGGTCAGAGTTTGAAAATTCTAATGCAGACAGAATTGTGGACTGTGAAGGCTTAGCTTACGAACTTTTAAAAGGGAGAGAGAACTTTGTTGGAAATGGGATACTGGTATAAAGGCTGACTGTACTCTTCTGCCCATACACAGAGAGTTTAATCAAGGTTGAATTTAATAGTAAAGGATTGGTGTGCTTGGTAGAAGGTATAAAACAGAAAGATATGAAAGATGCACAGTTTATCACAGGAAAAATTCAAGCAAGTTTATAGTTACTGGCACAGAGACGTCTTTTAGGTTATTGAAGCTGCAATTGTTAAGCAGTTTACCACCCTTAAGGATGGGCCAACTGTTTTGCATTGAAACAATGGAAATGATGCCCTGAAAATGAGCCGCTGAAAGGTGGTGGCTTGAAGGAAGACTGGTGAAGAATGTTGCTCTTCAAGATCAAGGTTTATTCTCACCTGGATTTACAAATTTGGCTATGTAATTTACTTGGTAATGGTTTCAGAAGCATGAAAAATGCAGGGAAGCAAGTCATGAAGTGTAACACAGATCTGTTTTCTGTTGTTGTTGTTTGTTTGTTTGCTTTTGTTGTTTTTTGGAAATAGCCCCAGACAAAATGTAACAGGGTGCACCAAGTCTCTTGCTGCTGCTGCAAACAAACACCAGACACATATACTACTTTGTTCTGGCTTTAAGTGGGTACTAGGGAATGGAATCCAAGATTTCAGGCTATGTAAAGAAGTATCTTTAACCACTAAGCCATCTGCCAGCCTTAATTATTGAAAGTTTTAGTAATATATTTTGCTTGATTAAAATTTCATCAGGCTTATTAGTCTCCTAAGTCAATCTTTATATTTTCTTGAAAAATCCCATTTGGTAAAGAATCCTGCTGTCACTGTGATACTATAAAATTTAAGAAAAATTATATCCTGGTTTCTACTCCCCACTCCTTCCCAGTTTCTGACACAGAGTTCCTAAGACCAGCTTGGATAAAGGCTGTCAGTTGTTTTAATGTTCAGTCTTTGCCCCATTTACTAGATCCAGAGCTTTTAAGACTTTAATATTTTCTCGTGATAGTAGGATCTGACATGGACCTCATAACATCCTTGGAATTTAAAAAAAATTTTTTGTTCATTTTTATTTATTTGAGTGTGACAGAGAAAGTAAGAGACAGAGAGAGAGAGAGAGATAAAATGGGCATGCCAGGGCTTCCAGCCACTGCTAACGAACTCCAGACATGTGTGCCCCCTTGTGCATCCTGGGGAATCGAGCCTTGAACCGGGTCCTTATGCTTCACAGGCAAGCAATTAACCACTAAGCCATCTCTCCAGCCAATGTCCTTGGAATTTTCCTGGGTGGTGGGAACATCTTTTGTACAAATGTGTGCACTCTGGGACACAGAAGAGCTTCCATCCTGGTGGCTGGAGAACCAACCATGTTAGTAGAGGGCTCAAAGATTTAGCCTCTACCTCCAATTTCCTGAGAAGAGAGAGGGTTGTTTCCTAAGTGATCACCAATAACCAGTGATTTAATCTCTCAGGTAATGAACCTCTGCATTAGTTACTTTTTCATCTCTAGGACAAATGCCTGACAAAAATATGACTTTTAGGGAGGAAGGACTTATTTAACTTTATAGTTTTAGGTTACACATTATAGCATGGGGAGGCATAATAGCAGAAGCTTGAGGCAGAAGGTCACATTCAGTCCACAGTGAGAAAGCAGAGAATGATGAATGCTTCCACTCAGTTTTCTCTCTTTTTCTCTCCCTCCCTTCCTCCATCCCTTTCTCGTGTCATTGAAGCCCCAGGCCATGGAACGGGGATGGTGCTGTCCACAGTTAAAATGGTTCTCCCACATTAATTAGCCTAATTGAGATGATCCGTCACAGTCCTTCACGGAGGGTAACCTAATCTACTTAATCTTTCACAGTTCCTACACAGTTAATGCTATAAACCATCACAACCTCCATCCTTGCTGATAATTCAAGAAGTGCCTAGAAGATGTTGCACCCCAAAGAGTGCCTAGAGATGACAGTCTACTTTCCATTTTTCTTGCTCTCTCCATCTTGTATCTTTTCCATGTAGATGTCACTCTGCAACAACCTAACCCTAATCTTTGTAGTAGTGTTTAAAGTAAGTTAAAAAAAAAAAAAAGTAGTGTTTTCCTCTGTTCTGGGAGCTACTCTTGAACATTAACTAAATCCTAAGGAGTCATTTAGGATTCAGAGTCCAACCTTCCATTTGCAATTGGCATCTGAAGATGGGAAGAACCATGTGACATTAAGCCCTTGTTCTATGTGATCTGACCATATAAGCATGTATAGAAGTTCTTTGGCCCCAGTCCTCAGTTCCTTGGTTTTTGGCATAGAACTTCAACAATAAGCAAGCATATTTTGAAGAGCTGTTGCTCATGTCAGTAAAGCAATCTAGTGTCAAAAGTGTTATATTTAATAGCACATAAAAGTAGGAAAAACACCTCATATTTTCTTTCTTACATGCTGTCTTGTTGCCATTATTTACCAAACTGTTTATCAGGCTGTATTTCTTTTGATAGGTGATCGCTCTCCATATCCAAGTTGTTTCTCTTTCATAACCATGCTCCAAGTCACCTTCACTTCTTTTCAGTAGTATGAATCTTAGTCAGAAGCCACATTTCCCTTGCTATTTCATCATTTTCTATCCACTTACACCCACCCTCCTCTTTAGCTATGAATTCTTACTTTCCAGTGATGCATTCTAAGTTGAGCTAGTTTCTCTCTTCAACTACAAGAATCCCACTACAGATCCCAAAGCCTGTCTTCTCACCAGAGTTAAGGTTAATATCTGTGTCCTGGAAGCCCCAATATACAAGCTTCACCCATCTACCTCAGTAAGCCAATTAAAAGAACCAAATGAATAGTGAAAAGCAAAATATAAGGAGATTTATTCAATGTGGCCACACTGGGAAGAGAGATAAAGATCCAGTACCCTGTTCCTGAAAGTCCATTTTCAGGGTCCTAACATGAAGTTTAGGTTTAAGGGTCAGGGGGATGCATACTAAGTATCTTGGCCAAGGTGACCTCCTGTCCATCATTGTCCTGGCTCCAGTTTCTCCTTCAAGATGCTCTGACAAGTTAGCAACCTGTGTGAAATCCCTCATTAGGGAAAGATAAATTTCTTCACTGACTGTTGATGGGTATTTTATTTTCCTAGTATTCCTGAGGTAGTTACAATTTATTGGGGTTTATTGTTTCAACATTCTGATAGTCAAGAGAAAGAGAGCACAAGTGTCCCTTTAGAGTATCTTCCTTCCTGTCAGTCTGGTTAGAGTCCTGGTTAGAGTAGTCCAGAATAAAGGTTTCCTTACCCTGCTTCAACAAGCATCACATAAGTTGCATTTTTGTGGCATGACAAAGCATCTCTAGGTGAGTAATGAAGGTGAGATTATCACCTAGAGCTGATAGCATTTTACCTACATGATGGCACTCCTTGAGTGATTTCACCTCAGTCTTTGGCCAGATTTTCTAGCTCTGGACTAGTTTTCAAAGCTAAGTTTTAGAGCCAGAGTAAGTGTGTATTAGTTTACACTGAGAACTGTAGTTGCTAAAAGTACAAGGGCTATGTGAATCAGCCTCATCAACCTGCAGCCCTTTAGCAACACTTACTTAAAGCAGAAGGGACTGAGAAGTTGCATCTGGAAACTAAACAAAGAACATTTGTTATGGGATATGAGGATTTTGTGCCCCTGACTGCTAATAGCCTGATTTGTACCATCTATCACCCCTGAAAAGTGAACCCACACCAGTTGTTCTCCTGTGTCTCCCCAGTGCCCTGTGCTTCCTGGGCTCCTCTTCTTCCATCTGTCCCCAAGCTCATGTCTTAACTGCACTTCTCTTTATGGCATATATTGGTGATAACAACTTCTGAAGCAGGATCCTTATACATTTACTCAATTTAAATGCCTTTCTGCCAATTTCACACTATTTTCTACACACACACACACAAAAATGCATGTGAAATCACATTACTTTTTTTCAGTTTAGACTTCATCAATGTTAACAACATATTTTAAAACAAATATATTATTTGCAAGGAGACACAGAGAAAGAATGTGCACACCAGAGCCTCTAGCCACTGCAAGCTAACTCCAGATGCATGGACTACTTTGTGTGTATCTGGTTTTACATGGGTACCAGGGAGTCAAACTAGGGTCATTAGGCTTTGCAAAAAATATATATGCATTAACCACTGTTTCATCTCTCCAGCCTCACTACATGATTTTTAAATTCCTTCATGAATCGTCTTCTGCTTATCTCTCAAAAATAATAAGGTACACAGAAAATGAGGAGTAAAGCAAAACAGATTTATTAAGTAAAAGGTGGAAAAGCCTTAAAGTGTCAGGGCAGGAAGGCAAAAGTTTTCAGCCATCATCCAAAGAATAGAAAGAAATAAATACTAAAGGGTAAGCTTTCTGCACTAGAGCTCAGAGAAGCAGGCACGCTCAGCCACAGGGCTCTTCAACTGACTGAGAAAGAGGTTTCACTGGGGGTATAGTACACTATCTCATCAAGGGGACAATTATTCTGTTTCAGTATGTCTTTAGGTGAGGGGTAGTCTCTTGACTAGGTGAATGATTGGCATGATCCATTGAATTAAATCTTGAGGGAAGGGACAATTGCTCTACTATCTCTACCATCCTCCCTTTTCCTTTTAGGGGACAGAGGTAGGATCCCTCCTTCAGTGAACTCCAAACCTGCTAAATGCTACCTACCTATAGCACGATGATGCTCTCCACAAATTGCTTCTTTGCTGACTCCTTTCCATAGGGGCTTGGTTACTTCCAGCTAAGCATGTTGCCAGCTACCCTACATTATCATCTTTCACAGAATGTATCCTACCACACTCCAACTTGCTTATTCATCAATTCCTCTTCCACTAAATGGTAAGGACAAAGATTAAGAACAAGGTAATCTTCTTCTGCAGTAAATTACATCGAGATTTGGGCCCAAAACAACATAATGCCAGTCTGCCCTGCTGAGACTAGAAGGGAACTCCATTCTGAGTCAATAATGCCACCAGGCACAGCTTCCTGATTCCTTCTCCTAGAAAAAGTTCTCAGGCTTTATTACCCCATTGGCAGCTTCTTCTGAGTCTGTACTCACCTCCCTGACCCACTAACCATCAAGATCTTCCATATATATATATATATATATATATATATATATACATATATATATATATATATATATATATATATATATATATGGAACTTGACAAAGAAGCTCATCTCAATTAGATGCCAAATTTACATCTCCAAGGCTATAAGAAAAGCCAATCCCAGTTACCACATGATACTGCTAACATCCTCTTCAGCTTCCCAGATTGTGATCTTTTTTTTAATTTACTTGTACTTTGTGTTGTACTTTCTTAAAATAAATCTTTCATTACCTTCTGTGTGTCTACACTTATCAATTCTTTGTTAGTTATAAGACAAGAGATCAAGAGCCACTGGCTTGGGGAATTAGAGCGTTTGGTGTTTTAACCCCTAAGCTGCACCTATCCAAAACCCAAAAAGGCTTTGTCATTTTTAAAACCTATAACAGTAAGTTCTTGAGAAAAATTATTTTCATTATTAGTTATTATTACTCCCACTATAGTACCTAAATGGCACATGAACGCTTTTCCCTAGGGAGACATGAACACATGTTGATTCACCTTTGATGCAGCATGGATAGTACATCAAAGCACGATTTCACCAAAATCAGTTTTGGTGAACTAAACAATTTATTGGAGTTACCTGCAGAGCATGGTGAGGGGTTGCTTACAATAGCATAGATGAGTGAATGGCAGCTGATCACCAAAAGGCTTACCCCAGTATAGGTGAGGATTCATGGAACCTGCATCTCTGGAGCTCATTGCACATGTTGCAGGCAACTAAATTTGTCAGTCTCCCCCACACAGTTATTTACCCTTTATATAATCTTGGGGGAGGGGAAGTCTTGAAATCTTTTAAGTATCAGCTTTTGCAGACTTGTTGACCTCCTGAGTCTCCTGTGCTTTCCTCCTCTCCCCAGAAGGAAATTTTTCAAGTCAGAGAAAATTGATACATGATGATGGTCAGAGTCTGCCCCTCAACAGTTGTTTACTGCTTCTACAAGGGTGGGGGGGTTGCATGATGTTTTAAGCTTCAGCTCCTTTGGACTTGTCACCCTGAGTCTCCTGAGTTTTCCTCTTTCCTCAAGGAGGGAATAATTAAATTCAGAGGGATTTGCTCTACAACACTAGGACATAGCATTTTCCTGATAAATATTTATAGAAAGAAAAGATGAATATAAGAATGGATGGGGTTTCTTTTTGATCAGGCTACTTTTTGATTTGGACTACTTCAAATATAGTATTTAATCATATGGCAATTGTTATAACTACAGCAGTATTTTTATTATATTTATTTTGTGCATGAGAATCTAACCTGAGGAATGTCAGTGAACTGTCCCAGAGATAATAATGAGTTAGTTGAAAGCCAACACTTGAATACAGCTGTGATTTTCAAAGGTAATTGCTATCTTTTGTGCCATTCTTGTGCAATAAACTATAGATTAGAAAGGAATACCCTTGGGTTGGTTGACCTTTGGTAATCAAAAAACATTCTATGTAGGCACAAGTCTTTGGTTGGGACTAGAAAAGTGGATAAGTTTTGGCTTCACTGAAAGTTGAAGACAGAATCTTTCATTCAAGGATGATTTACACCAAGAAAACCATCTCTGAATAAATTCATGGATTGTGAAAGTACAATCATGTTTTATAGGTCACTTATCTAAAATAATAACTTAAACCTTACATCTACCCATAAAAGAAATTTGATTTTAAATTGCATGTTTTCAATTCTGAAATTAGAAATGCAATGCTATGTGGTTGTAAATGGAAATGATAATGTTTATATTGCAGAGAAATTACTTCTAAATTATTCATTTCTAGATAAAGAGCAAAAAGATTCAATGCTTACCACAAATCAGTTATTATATCAGTTTTCAGTGACTTCCTAGTTCCAACTGAGAAAAGATTTTTACCAACATATCATCACATTTAATCAATTGTGAGAATTGCACCTCTAGTATGAAAATAATAAATGTTTAAGGTGTCAGAAGTTGAAATTGAGTTCAATTTGATTTTAGGAAGTAGTATTGGGCTTCTACTAGCTTCTAAAATTATTTTTCCTCTCATGTACAGGCCTAAAATCACTTGTTTTCTCAATCTGTTCACTCTGAAAGGCAAGAGACATCTGAAAAACAGATGTCATCAGCAGAAGGCTGGGTGAGTAAATACTCTAGGAACAAGCTGGAGAGAATATTGACTATAGGCAGAATGACGTTGATGAACACTTAAGTAAAGCAGACAATGGGGCTGGGCATTTTCTTCTTCATGAAGCCATTTTCTCAGTAGAAAACATGACCTGCGTAAGCAAGGTAAATTGTCTAAAATCTCACAAAAATAATGAGAAAGATCAGAATTAAAAGTTACTCTGCAATTTTTACTGGGGATTTGTGAAGCTTATTAACCCTTTACTCCCCCTTCTAGTTAGAGCCTCATCAAAAAAGCCAAAGCATGAGGAACCAAATGTGATGAAAGTACCTTTATAGGCATGTGTTAGTAGCAAACCAGACTTGCAAAGCAGAGTGGGACCTTCAATCTTACTCCCCCCCAAAAACAAAGACCTTGAAAAGGAAGTGATAGAAGTCTATGCAGTATGAGTGTGAGAACTTGAGAAGAGAAAAGACTTAGTTTGCTTCTTAGAAGTTGAGCCTACTTCATGTGTTCTGTAAGGAAGAAGCAAGGGTACTCACTGCCTCTGGGCAGAGGCAAGAACAAGGGATCAAGGTGCTACCTGGCTTGCTGACCATCTGGGTTCTAGCCACTCCTCCGAAGGGGATAACAAATGAGAGGCAAATGTCACTTCTCCCATTCATCTACTTCTATGTTCAAAAACATTGAATGAAGTCCTTCATGAAAATAAGAGCAAGTACAGATTTTTGATCACACTTATCACTGTCTTCGTGGCCTCATGTTTTGTTTGTGTCAAAAAGGCCTTTATATTATAGCCTCAAGTTAAGATCAGGCTCCAGGGATAGGCAGGTAGCTCAGCTGGCAAAGTGTTTCTCATGCAAGCATGAGGAAATGAGCCTGTATTCCCATGTAAAAACTGGGTGCAAGCTAGGCATGGTGATGCACACTTTTAATCCCAATACTTGGGAGGCAGAGATAGGAGGATTGCCATGAGCTCAAGGCTACCCTGAAACTATATAGTGAATTCCAGGTCAGCCTAGGATAGAGTAAAATCTTACCTCAAAAAGAAAAAGAAAGAAAGGAAGAAAGGAAGGAAGAGGAGAGGAGAGGAGAGGAGATGAGAGGAGAGAAAAGAAAAGAAAAGAAAAGAAAAGAAAAGAAAAGAAAAGAAAAGAAAAGAAAAGAAAAGAAAAGAAAAGAAAAGAAAAGAAAAACAGTGCATCAGGGTGTTCCTTTAATTCTAGCACTGGAGAGGTGGAGACTGGAGGATCCCAGGGGCCTACTAGGTAGCTAATCTAGCCAATCAGTGAGCATCAGCTTCTCTAGAGACCTTGTCTCAAAACATGAGGTTGCCAGTTGTGGTGGTGCACACCAGTAGGAAATTGCTGAAGAGGAAGAGACAGGAGGATCAGGAGTTTGAGGCCAGCCTGGGCTACACATTTGGGCTTGAGAGATGGATTAGTGGTTAAGACACTTGCTTGTGAAGCTTAGGGATCCAGGTTTTATTCCCCAGTGTTCACATAAGTCAGATGTACAAGGGGGCACAAGCATCTGGAGTTTGTTTGCAGTGGTTAGAGGCCCTGGCATGCCCATTCTCTCTTTCTCTATCTGCCTCTTTCTCTCATCAAATAAATAAAGTAAAATAAAATATTTTTTTAAATGAGGTATAGAATGACCAAGATACCCAACATCAACCTCTCATGTCTACATGCATGTGTACACATCTGCAAATGTGCCTGCACACACATACACAATGTACCCCCACACACATTTACCCACCCGTCAACCTCCACCACACAGACATGCAACAACAACAACCGAAAAAAAAAAATGATCATGAACCACAGTGATAGGATTAGGGCTGAGCCACCTTTTCAAATAGAGCAATCTTGGGGAACGTTTTTCATTTTGGTATTTCCCTTTAATATGTAATACAATAATAAGTGGAATTAAAAATATTTGGAGAATTAAGTGTTCTTCCTCTCTTGAATATTATAAAGACAATGTAGCATTACCATTTTTATGGCCAATGTAATGCCTGCCTTGATTTCCAGGTGCTTTTCTCTCCATAGATATTGCGAGCAGGTTTTCATATTTGTATTCTCTATAGGACATAATTTAGCAGTGTGATCCTCACAGCATGTAGACTTGCACTAATTCTAGAAACCACCTGAAGATTAGTGTGCATGTATTCTGCTATTCCAATATACCTCACAGCATTGAGCAGTGCCGAACATGGTGGGAGATGGTCTACTGGGTAAAGTAAGAGACACAGAACCTAGAGATAAGTTGCTTTATTCTTTAGGAGCCTGTGTTGTTTCTTCAAGGATGCTTTCATATTTTGACCAAAACTTTAAGTTATAAAAAAAACTCTGTGTTTTACTTAAATTTATCGATGAGATCATTTTTTCTGAATAGCATAATTTTTTTTTAATTTTTTGTTGTTTATTTTTATTTATTTGAGAGCAACAGACAGAGAGAAAGAGAATGGGCATGCCAGGGCCTCCAGCCATGGCAAAGGAACTCCAGATGCGTGCGCCCCCTTTTGCAACTGGCTCATGTGGGTCCTGGGGAATTGAGCCTCGAACCGGGGTCCTTAGGCTTCACAGGCGAGCGCTTAACCGCTAAGCCAACTCTCCAGCCTGAATAGCATAATTTTATCTGGTCTACATCTTGCTCTAATTATCCAAATGTTCTAACTACCCACCACACTGCCCATTTGTTGCATATGACATCTTTCTCCAGCTTGACACAGGTCCACATTCTCTGTAACAACAGTTTTCCAGCAGGACATAAGAGCTCAAAAGCATACTTCAAAATAGCCTTTCCCCATTCTTTCAGATCCCTGGGACCACCCTGAGCTTCCCAACATTCTTACCAGAAACAGCATGACCAAACTCTGTGGCCAGAATAAAGTATGCTTCTATGGCAAGAAAACTTGGGTCATCATTATACATAAAGCACCTTTTTTTTTCTTTATTATGGGAGAGAGAGAATTGGAGTGCCAGAGCCTCTAGCCACTACAATCAAATTCCAGATGTGTGGGCCATCTTGTTTGCATGTGCTACCTTGCATGCTTAGGTCATCTTGTCTGGCTTATGTGGTATTGGAGAATTGAATATGGCTCCTTTAGCTTCACAGGCATATGCCTTAACTGCTAAGCCATCTCTCCAGCCCAAGCGCTGTCTTTTGATGATCACTGCACAGTGCAGTATTTATCAATTCACTATGTTTGCAGGAGGCTGGAGTCATGGTCACCCACGACTCAGATCCAGTAACATTAATTTCTCTACTTTGAATACATATTCATTCTGTAGTTTAGTAGCATCCAGCAGACATTAAATTCATTTATTCTCCCAATATCACCAACCAGGTAAGTAATTTTTTCTTCTCTAGGGGAAGCTACAGCATTATTTCAACTGAAAGCTTTATCATGAAGATGAGACAGGAGTAGTAAAAGCACTTCATTTTTTGTTTTCATTTTTATTTATTTATTTGAGAGTGACAGACAGAGAGAGAAAGAAGCAGAAAGAGAGAGAGAGAGAATGGGCGCGCCAGGGCCTCCAGACCCTGCAAATGAACTCCAGACACATGTGCCCCCTGTGCATCTGGCTAATGTGGGTCCTGGGGAATCGAGCATCAAACCAGGGTCCTTAGGCTTCACAGACAAGCACTCAACCGCTAAGCCATCTCTCCAGCCCAAGAAAAGCACTTCATGACCATAACATATGGAACTCAGCCATCCCTGTGAATTGAGTAGAGTTTATTAAAATTTTGAGAATATGGAAATTGCAAAGTGGGTGTTTAAATCACAGCAATGTTCCAGCTTATGTTTTCACATCTATTTCTTAAAATATATTCTGCAAATAAAATAAATTTAGACAGAAAATATAATTTCAAATATATAACAATTTCTACTATATGTGTATCCAATATTTATTTTTAAGTGTTTGTCATATAATAGGTTCAGTTATGCACAACTTTAGGGCTGGGGAGTTAGCTCAGTGATTAAAGGCACTTGCTTGTAAAGCCTGACAGCCCAGGTTTGATTCCCCAAAAGCCATGTAAAGCCAGATGCACAAAGTGGTGCTTGCATCAGGGGTCTGTGGCAAGAAGCTATGTCATGCTATTTTAATTTTTTCTCTCTTTCTCCTTGCAAATAAATAGAAATTTAAACAAACTGTGAAAGTAAAGTAGACATATAAATGCAAAATCAAAGAAAAGCCTGGAACTTTGAACAAATGGGTCTGTACATCACCACTTGCAGGCAAACAACTAAAATCTAAAGTTCCTATTTAATTGGTATTTCCTCTGGAAATAGAAGTTAGAGTCTTTGACCATAAGCAAAGTATAATTTAATACTGTATATGTTTTAATTTCCTCTATTGTGTATCATCTTTTACATTTATCTTCTTTTTTATTTTTTAAAAATATTTTAACTTTATTTATTTATTTGAGTATAGAGGGTGGGAGAGAATGGGCATGCCAGGGCCTTTAGGCACTACAAACAAGCTCCAGACTCATTTGTCACCTTGTGCATCTGGCTTACCTGGGTCCTGGGGAATCAAACCTGGGTCCCTTGGCTTTGCAGGCAAGTGCCTTAACTACTAAGCCATCTCCAAAGCTCTATTTTAATTTTTTGAATCATTTGTTTTTGATATTCTCATACACGTATAGTGAATTTTGATCATATGTACTCCATAATATTCTCCTTATTCTACATCTTAAAACAAAATGAAGATGCACCTTTTAATAATTTAAAAATAATATTTATTTAGTATGTTCACTCAAATTGCTCAGTGCATATTATAAAAGAAGATTGCATCAAATTTTGTACAATGGGATTTTCTTTAGAAAAAAACTTACTGGTCTCATAGTTTAAAAAAATACTAAGTGAATTAGCTAAATTGGAAATCCAATCCCCAATCTCATTAATTCACATATGTGCTTTTAATTAAAAGTTAATTTGGAATTTTTATAGAGTATTAACATTCAAAGCACCCTGGAGATGTGAAATGAAGGTTAATAATATTCTTTAGGTTTCCAGTCACAAATATTCAAAAGTGCATACTAGTGCAAAGTCAAAAAAATTATAAAATGATAAATGAAAATATTACCAATTGTCTTTAAAGTACTTTTAGTATGCAGACACAAGGGGATTCTTGGGGCACAAACATTGTCATCAATATAAAGCTTGGAAATATGTATGTTTTGGGATGGGGAACAAGAACCACACACATTTCGATGCATTGTGGTAGGCCAGTGAATTGATTATTTTTCTCATTGTTGAAGAAAAAAAAAAGCTGACAAAAGCCACTTATGGTAGCAAGGTTTTACTTTGATGTATAGCTGGAAGTTGTACACCATCATGGTGGAGAGGGTATGATGTACAACTATGAAGCTACCAGTCACATTGTGTCTGCAGTCAGGAAGCAGAAAACATGAGTGCTGGTGGTCAGCTCCCTTTCCCTTCTTCATGTGATCTAGGACCACACACACACCCCACCCTGCCCAGTCCATGAAATGGTGCCACACACAGTTAGGATGAGTCTTCCCAGTTCAATTAAGCTAATCTAGAAACTCCCTCACAACCAGGCGTAGAGATTTGTTCCCATAATGATTTTAAATTCCATCAAGTTGACAAGATTAGCCATTACAGCCAATAATGTTCTTCTCTTCCCAAAGATGTCCCTACCTAATATTTAGAATAAAGTTACATGGATGGAGAACCTTTGAAGATTTAGCTAAGACTCAAATATGATCATGCTAGACTGGTAACACGGCCCTTTTAAGACCCAGAAAAGGCACACAGAGGTAATTGTGTGCCATGTAAAGGCTATGTGAAGAGGTAATATACTAGGCTTATGCTACCACATGCTGCAGAAAGCCTGGAGCCAACAAGAGGATGCCTGCAGACTGAGCATGGCCCTACAACAGCTTTAGGCTGATTTCTGTCCTCCAGGGCAATGCGGGTAAATTCTTGTAGCCTGTTGCTCACGGGTGTGGCAGCCTTTGAAAACTGATGTGGAAAAACTCTATGGATTTGTCTGTTAGGTCAAGACAAAATAGAGTCACCAAAGACAGCAGGATGGTGACAGACACAAGGAAGTGGGTCATCCACATTCCTTTAGAAACCACTCAGCTGGTATCCCTTCTTTGCTTTACAATGACCCAGGTCTAGGTTTCCTGCCTCCTTATCTCCCACCTGGTCATTTCTGATCTCACACCCTAGAGCTAAAGGAGTTCCCCCAACTAAAGAGCTCTACATAGCCCACTATCTGTAATCTCAAAGTTGACTGCTTGTCTCTTAAAAGTCAATCCTAGCAGCTCAAGTTTTTCCCAAATAAAAGCTTCCATCTTTGCCTTAGAGTGGTCTCCGTGGTCTTGGTCACTCCTGAATCTTACATTGTCCACAGCTCTATCTGCTCTGAGAAGATATGAACTTCAAATAGAATATTTAAATTTGTTTCTGTTCCCACTGTTACCTCTCAAGGTATTGAGGAAGGGTTTGTTTTGGTTTTGTTTTTCTACAATTTGTATAGAGTTATTATGTTTCCTGTAATAACCGAGGATCATTCTTCCTGGCATGTTTCCATTTTGTTTCTCAATGAGAGAAAAGGATGGGGAGTCTGACCACTTTCTTCAGCTTTTCAAAGCCATTATTTATCAAAGAAGAGTTCCTTAAGTGATATTCTAATAGTTTTTCTCCAAGAGTAGACAGGAACTCAGCTCTTATTCTCCAAGTTAGAAATATTAGTGAGACTTTTTGTTAGAAAGGAACTGCACAAAGTTAAGCGTTGATACGTAAAGATATCTTGTTTTGTTCCTAGTTGTTTTTATACACTTTGAAATATAGAACATGAGGTTGAGTTCCTACCTTATTTCTGGAAGTGTTTATACAAACTGTTATTTTCACTACATTTCTTAAAAATATTTATTTATTTATTTGAGAGATAGAAAGAAGGAGGGAGGGAGAGAAAGAGAAAGAGAGAGAGAGAGAGAAAGAAAAGAGAGCTTCTAGCCACTACAAACAAACTCCAGACGTATATGCTACCTTGTGCATATGGGTTTATGGTGGGTAATGGGGAATCAAACCTGGGTCCTTAGGCTTTGCAGGAAAGCACTTTAGCCACTGAGCCATCTCTCTAGCCCTCCTTTATTTTCTTAGTGTCAGGTTTTGTGAGTGCCTGTACTTGAATCTATAAGTTTAAAACTGTTTTCTATCGTAACTTTTTTCTACATATCACACCACATATGTTTGAAGTATTCAATATTTCATGTCACAGACCCTCCACTTCAAACAAATCCTTACTTCAGAAAACCCCAAATGATGAACTTTCCAACCACCTCCTCCAATGTTCTCTGTTCAATGACAGGGCTGCAAAATATCACCATAGACTTTGCAGCTTAATGTTATGAACATTTGGGATGCTGTCGATGACTAATGGGTTCAGCTCAGAGCTTCTCAACAGTTGCCCAAAAAATGGCAAGTGACCACCAGTCTTGGGTTCTGTCCTTCACCAGTGGAGTAAGGAAAAGAAATATTCTTAGATATAAGGCTTTTATTCTTTGGCATGAAATTGACTTAGAGTAAGTAGGGAAAGGAAAAGCAGGAGGATCTTTACTCTTCACACTGAAGAGCTTACTATCAAAATGAACTGAGTTATCTCAGAGTCCTGTGACATATCTGTAAACTCATGAGATAAATCAAAGGTTGCTAAGACATAAAAACTTATGAAATAAAACATCCACTAAATAAATCACAAGTAAATATATCAAAGAAAAATATAGCTGTAACTACAAATATCACATAGAAGAAAGGTTTGAGTTAATCATGATGAATAAAATTTAGAAAAAAAAATGAATTAGAAAGAGGAAAATTGTTAGTTTTAAAAAAACAACTGTTTTACAAATGTCCTCAAACTTAGGTGAGTTTCTTGAAACAACACACATTCATCATGTCAATTTGTATGGATCCAAACTGCTTCACTGTATGACTAAATTCTCTACTTTGTGTCACGCAGGTAAGTGCCAGTGTGTCTGTCATGTCTGGGATGTTACTGAGATGCTAGGAAGAATCTGCACCAGGGACACTTGGGCTGTTGGCAGGACAGTGATGCAACAGTGACATGAATAGTATGGGAGTAACAGACTGTTTTCTTTTTGGATTTGAGGTTCACTCCATGGGAGGTATTTCATTCCTGGTACTCTAAAACTGGCCAAAAATCTATAGTTCGGGTCATATACCTTAGGGTAGGCCCTGTTACTGTGTTTATACTAAATGAACAATACACCAAACTGCCTTCTAAATATCTATGTTTGTTCTCATAGATTAGTACTGCTTAAAGCCTCTATCACAGAAGTTTCTTAGTACAATGGGCAGTGGTTGAAATGTATGGCTGGCAAAAGTGCTATGCCTAAGTAACCATTATATGTTCAGCCTCAAGCAAGACATCTAAATCAACCCTTCCAAGGCCCAGAGAACCTCATGGAAGAGGGGTAAGAAAGAATGCAAGGGGGATAGGAAGAAGGGCTGCAAAGCACTGTTTTCTGAACATGATGTGGCCATTACACTCATGAATTCATAGCATCTGTGGTTTCCTGCACAGACTGAGCCTCTCAGTACATCCTCCTAGATGGGGGAAGTATACCAAAGACACCACACCTCCAAGAGTAGCTAATGGCAACTAATGGCTGCTAGGAGAAGGGGAATTGGGATCACCAATGGTGTATCCATTGGTAAGTTATCCATTCCATGGTAAATAACCTTCTACCTATGATCATGCAGCAACCCTAACTTAATTCCTTAGGTAAAAAGAAAAAGGCATGAAAGTAAGATAGGGATTAATGGGGAAGAAGAAAGATTTTCTTGTTTTAATGGGAGTAGGAAGGGAGATGAGGGATATTAAAATACATTATATACATGCTCTGAAATGTCAAAAATAGTATTTTTAAATCCAGTGTAAGCTGTTTTCAGTTTTAAGTTCACATAGATGTTTCACACATGACTAACACCTTAATATGCCTATACAGGTACATAAAATTAAGATCTTTAAAACTTGTATTTACTAGGTATTAATAATGGCTATTTTGAGATTGCGAATTTTGAATTTTTTATCTTATAATTTTTGCAATTAAAAATATGAGGTGAAAATTATAAATTCCACATAAAAAATATGTGTAGCAAACAATATAAATTGAGGTTTGAGAGATGACTCAGCAACTAAGAGGACTCCTGTACAAGAATGAGGGACGAGGAGGCCTTAGAGATTAGTCAAGTTCAACCTTCAACACCCACATAAATAGTTGGGCATGGCCATTCATATATGTAACTCCAGTCCTACACTGAGCAGAAACTTGATAATTGCCAGAGCTTCTGAAAAAAAGGGAAAGCTCCAGGATCAGTAAGAGATTCCAGATCAAGTAAGAATGGGTGACAAAACAGTGGAGTAAACACCTGACATTCCACTACAGCCACTGAAGGCAAGTGCATCCCACCACAGGAGATCACACAGGGTGCCACATGGCATGCGTGCATACAGCCTGTCACACACACACACACACACACACACACACACACACGCCACTATACACATTAATTATTTTAAGCTATAAAATCTAATTGGTAAAAGTTCATAAAAGATCGACTTATGCATCATTTAATTGTCTGTCTTGGTTTGGTTTTTTGCTGTTATAAAAAATTATCTGAGGTTGAGTATTTATAAAGAAAGAGGTTTACATAAACTAACAATGTGAGTGAGGCAGTCAGCTTTATGTTACTAGAACAAACATCTAACCAGAAGTAGCTTATACAAGAAAGGAATTTATTTCAGGCTTGTGAATTATAGGAGAATGCCATCAATGGTGGAAGATGCTGGCTCTTTTCTATAGATCCAAGCTGAGAGACGCCACCAAAGAGCCAGCAAACATCAACCCACCAGAGCTCAAACTGCTCTAAACATACCTTAGGGCTAAATTTAGTGGCAAGGCTTTATGGCACAAGGATTGGACCTTATGTGGACATGTACTCAGGACATGATAGGCTTACTCACCACAACCCATTCTCATGGGCACTAATCCAATCTCTTGAGACAATATAAATCCATTCATGAGGTTGGATCCCCCCCCCCCATGACCTCATTCAACACCGCTGCCTCAACCCTGCCACACTGGAGACCAAACTTTCAATACATGAACCTTTGGAAGGCAAAGCAAGCCACTGATTTAGCTAAATTACAAAATTAATTGACACTGAATTATATTGTCTTTAAAAGGAAGAAGACATCTCCTTGTATGCCCCTAAGTAGTAAACAGGAAAGACAGTAATTTGTTAAAAGTAGAATGAGAACAGAACAAATTGACCTATGGCAATATAGCAAAACAATTTATAACAAGAATGAATTGGTAAATTAAATGTATTTGTTAAAATTTTAGATGATTAGGAAATTAAATATCAAAATTGAAGGAAACATTGCAACAATACTGATAACATTGTTTTGAGACAGGAGCTAATGCATACTTGACTGGGCTCTGACTTGCTATGTATGTGGCACTGGGGATCAAATCCAAGGCTTACTGTATGCTAGACAAGCACTTACCAATGCAGTTATATCTAGATCACTAAAAGTTTTAATTTATCAAAACCCATGGATCAAAACTGAAGAAAGTCTCAGAAGAGGCTTAACGTTTACTACTATCAAACACACAATTGCAATAAACTGGCTGGGGAGAAGGCTCTGCCATTAAAGGTGCTTGCTTACACTTGTGACAAATTTAGTTTAAGATCAAGCTGTTTTTTTGTCATTCTAGAATCAGGAAGTACCTCATTACACAAAACAGGATGAATATTCTTATAGGATGAGAAAGGAGGTAGACTGAATAGGAAGAAAAGAGTTAACAAGGGCTGGAGAGATTGCTTAGTGGTTAAGCGCTTGCCTGTGAAGCCTAAGGACCCCAGTTTGAGGCTTGACTCCCCACGACACACATTAGCCAGATGCACAAGGGAGCGCACACATCTGGAATTCTTTTGCAGTGGCTGAAGGCCCTGGCACACCCATTCTCTCTCCCTCTCTCTATCTGCCACTTTCTCTGTCTGTCGCTCTTAAATAAATAAAAATATTTAATTAAAAAAAGAGTTAACAAAAGCAGAAACAGAACAAAGCATAAAGTGGGCATTTTTGAGTTGCTGTTCTGATAGGGTTAAAACAGGAGGGATCCTCTTACTAGGGAGACTGGGCTGGAAATCTCTTAAGTCTTAGAAAACTGTCCTCTTTCAAGGTTCCATTTGATTGCAAAGCACATAGCACAAGTGACTTCTTTCTAGTTTTGTCTACTCTGCAAGGGCCAAGTGCATAAGGGTAGCCCAAAACCATGGCCTCATATATTCAAATACAATGCCTCTATCAAAATAAAATAAAATAAAATATTGGGCTAAGAAGTTCACTCAATGGTTAAAGGTACTTGCTTGCAAAGCAACAGGTCCAAGTGCAATTCTCAGTACCCTTTTAAATCCAGAGGCAAAAAGTAGTGGATGTGTCTGCAGTCACCTGGGATTTATGTGCAGCGACTAGAAGCCCTGCTGTGCTCATGCACATTGTCTCTCTCTCTCCCCCTTCTCCCTCTCTCTCTCTCTCTCTCTTCCTCTCTTGCTTTGCTTACAAAGAAATAAAAATTGGGGCTGGAGAGATTGCTCAGCAGTTAAGGCACTTCCCTGCAAAGCCTAATGACCCAGATTTAATTCCACAGTACCCACGTAAAGCCAGATGCACAAAATTGTGCATGCATCTAGAGTTCACTTGCAGTGGCTGGAAGCCCTGGTATACCCATTCTCACCCCTCCCCCTGCAGCTTGGAAATAAATTTAAAAAATAAATGTATATTTAAAAACTGAAATATTATTGAATAAAAAATAAGATGTTTATACTCAATGGTATATTGGCAGTTCAGAAAACAGAACAAGATTGGAAGTAGGTGGGGTTCTCCTTCAAAGCTCACCCACAGGGATTTAATTCTCCTAGCCAGGATTCATGTTCCAAGGGTTACCAAACTTCCCCCAAACAGCTCAAATTCAAACCATAACAGCAGACTCTTTTCCCCAAATCCAGTAGCATAGGACTTTGGAAAACTAGCCCCAAAGGAATCAAAAGCAACCTAAATATTTTTCTTCTGTTCTGAAGAAAAATAATCTTAGGGCATTGCTAGGAAACATTTTTTTTTCAATTGCTATTAACAGAAATTCAAATAACACATGTATCTTGTAAACCATTAGAGAGGAGAAAGTGCAATTGAATTTTAAAATTTCATTAACCTAACAAATCAGAGAAGACAAAATGAAAGGGAATGAAATGTCACAGTAGAACACAAAATAAGATGACACAGGGTCAAGTGTATCATTAGCTTGACCTAATGTATTGAATGTGCTAAATGAAACCTTTCAATAGATTATTCTCCAAAAATTTACAAATAAGAGTAATACTCAAAGCAAGATGACTCCAAGAAAGCTGTCATTAAAGATACAGAAATGTTAAACTAGGAAAAAACCAAGTAAAACAGCATAGCTTTAATCATAACTGGAAACTCTAAAGTACCTCTTTGAAACTGAAAAAAAAATCAATTAAATAAAGTATGGTAAATTTCTTAGTAACTAAAGTCATCCAATATATAGAACTCTATATCCAACAATGAATATACATATTTTAAAGAATAAATATACATTTATAAACTTGACCATGTATTAAATTTCAAAGGCAATCTCAACAAGTCAAAGAATTGCTTTCATTTAAATACTCTATACTGATCATAATCCAATTAAATTAGAAATAGGCCTCAAAAATGCCTTCTTTTCTCCAATCTTATATACAAACTAAAAATATCCTACTGTTCATAGATTAAAAAATAAAATAAAAACTATGTACTATAAAAGATTTAGGACAGAATTATAAAGTGACTCCATGTTATCTCTGAGGGATGGTTCTAAAATGCTACTTACAGCATGCAGGGTGTTTATTATAAGCAAGAAAGAATGAAGAGAAATGATGTAAAAGAAAGTAGTAAGAACAAGTTAAAGGGGCAGGGATTCAAATAAAAACAATGGAAATTATTAACCAAACTCTAGCTCTCGAAACCCAAATAACACATAACTCTCTAGTAAACTAGTAACTCTAGTTCAGGAGAAGACGAAGCAGTCAGCACTGGAAAAATCCTGCTGAAAGACTTAACTGGTTTACTTTTTGTGCCTAATGCTGCAGTGGTAGCATAACTAAGGATGTTCATGTCCTAGGACTTTCTCAGTTTGGAGTACTGCTCCTTCTTCTATAGGATGCCAAAAACATCTGGATGCTCTATCCAAGGATATATGTATCTGTCTCATGATCTCCTACAATATGATTCTATATTATGAATGCATACATTTGCATGAGAAGTGACATTCTTTCTGTTAACATGACTTTTTCATATGCAATAATGTTCAGGCTCATGCTAGCTTTTCCTTCCCCTCTCTAGTGTAATATTTTTGTATCTAACTGAACTTGACATTGAAATTCACTGTCCCAGGTATATCTTTTTCTGTTTCTCAGTTTTCAGGAATTATATAGGAAAGGGAGAAGAGTTTGTAGAATCCTTGACTGAAATGAATACACCCAGAACCACATTTTATTTCCCTTTACCAGAATAGGATTATTGCCAAGTGTAGCATATGTACTTTTCTTGGTCAAAGCTTAAGTAGGACATGGGTTCAAACCCCCAACACCCTCCCAAAGCCTTCCATGTGGACACTGCTGTGCCAATCCCCTCCTTGTTCTGTTATATTACAAGTCCATCAAAGAATCTGTGGAACAAAATCCAGATTTATGTCTCTCTTTTGTCAACCGCAGTTAAATAATTATCAATAGCCTTAGAAACAATCAGATAAACACAAACTTGTACTTTGTTATAAATCATATAAAATGTAACTTAAAAGACATATTTACAATCACTTTGGCCAATAAATGTTCCTGCTCTTTTAGTCATTGCTATCTCAAAGCAATTAAAGAAAAAGTACATAGTGATGTGGCCTGAATTTTGACCTAGCATGGAAAATTTCTAATGTTTCCAGATGCCGATCAAAGAGAATACAGGGAAAAGTCTTACTGCACAGCACAGGAAATTGGTTTTCTTTTAAATATTGTTACCGTAACACCTTGAAAATGGAAGTGGAAGCTGTTTCAAGAAGACTGGTAGTATGTGATAGAATTTGGGTCCTAGATACTCTTTAGCAGTGCAAGGCAAGATGAAATAAGAGGAGGAGGGGGCTGTGTGTATAAGGCACCTCTGCTGTGAACAACACTACTACCTGGTTTGTACTGCGGAGTGAAGCCAGGCTATCATCCAGTGAAGAATCCATCATCATAAAAGGAGACATATGCTTACATAGAAATGTAACATATAAACCTTAGCTCTACACTGAAGAATTTTTAGCCACTTGTCTGCAAAGCCCAATGATCCAGGTTCAATTCCCCAGTACCCACATAGTCAGATCCACAAAGTGGTGTAAGCATCTGGATTTGTTTGCAACAGCTAGAGGCCTGGGTGCACCCATTCTCTCTCTCTCTCTCTCCCTCCTGCTTGCAAATAGATAAATAATTTTTTGAAAAACTAAAAAAAGGAATTCTTGGAGGACCCAAGTTTGATTTCCCAAACCTATGTGAAATACAAACAAACAAAACAGCCATAGTGGCTCTGACATATAATCCCAGCACTGGGAAGGCAGAGACAGGAGGATTCTTGGAGCTCACTAGCTATCCAATCTAACCTACTTAATGAGTTCCAGGCCAATCAGAATTCCTGTCCAAGACAGATTGATGGTGCCTGAAGAATTGCCCCTGAGGTTGTAATTTGTTCTGCCAATGCAATTATACCCATATGCACTAATGCACATGTGCACATACATAGACAAACATGCATACACAGAAGAAAAAAAATAAGAAAATCCCCACATTGGGGATTTACAAATCTCTAGATTTTTTTTAAATGCACCAATTTCCCAACTAACCCATGTACTGTTACCTTCCTATATTTTCATTCTGTCCAGTTTAATCTCAATGTACACACTTCCAATAACAGAAAATCAAGTTTCTTGCATATAAAAACATTCAAACATCGACTAGATCTAATTGGAATATAAAATTAAACTCGTATTTGGACTTCTAAACTTCATGTACTTTTGATAGATCTATGTGTTCTTACAGTGTTGTGCATGAATATTTCCAAACAGTTCTAATATTATTGCAATGCTGTTCTTCAGTTTCCTTATTTTTCCTACCAAACTTTAAAATTCTTAAGAAATGTTGAAATCATATTCACTGTTGTACCTGAAAGTACAGCAGTGTTCCTGACATGCATTTGCCCACTCAAAACTTTTCCTTGAACCAGGAAGATGGCTCAATCAGTGAAGGGCTTGCCTTGAAAGCAACTGGACTTGAGTTCAATCCTTAGAACCTACATTATTTAAAAAGTGGGGGGGGGGGGGTGATGGCATACATTGGAATCACAGCTATGGAAGGTGAAAACAGGCTGGAGCTTGAAGACCTTCCAGATTAGACTATCTGAAGAGTGCCAGGCCAATGAGACACCCTGTCTGTCTCAAAACAAAAAGGAAAAGGAAAAGTGGACAGTGCCTGAAAGAAATGATACTAAGATAGTCCTTTGGCCTCCACATGCATGTGTAAACCCCCACACACATATGAACCCCTGCATAATTACATGCATGCACATACACATTAAAAATGTTTCCTAAATTAATTCAAGGTGAATTTTTATATATACTTAATTCTTTTTGTTATTAAGTCATATCAGTTTAATCCTTCTTTTCCATAACCCTCCAAAAGGTACATAATTTCTAGAACTTTTTGCAAAAATTAAAATACCATAAAGACTGGTCTCAGGAAGACTCAGAGCAATGCAAAGGTATGCATTGCTTGTGAGAAATAGAATACATTAGTCTGCTGACCCTGCCCAGTGCAGAAAGCATTACCAATCCCCATCTGCTGATTATATCATGGACAGAATAGGAAAATCTATAGCAGATTTGGGAACTTTATCTTGCAAACAGGAACTAAATGCTTTAAACGGTTCTATTAAGCAGTCTCTCTGTTTTCAGCACTCTTGTGTAGCAAGTAACTATGTGAAACAAATAAATGAAAGCATTGAGAAAGACTTATTCATCAACCTGGCTGGGTTTCTAGATTAATCAATCATATTGTCCTTGGCATAAGGAAGTGAATTTGAATGACAGCATAGGTTGATTCTCCTGTAGAGCAAGCAGTTAGTAGTGATGCATTCTGGGCCAGGTCATTAGTTTCCTGACAAATCAAGCCTGTAGAAGAGCTTCTGCTCTACTGAGTGACTTCCTTCAGTCAGCCTGTGTGTTTGTAACTAGACATTCTAAGCCTCATTGGGGAGCCTTCTGAGGCAGGCATCATCCACTGCTTCTGAACTGAAATTCAGAAAGATTGAAAGCTCTATTATCGGACACTCAAAGATGGCCAAAGAAAATATTCCACCAGATGAACTTTTGTTTTCCTTAAAGAAATTCTAATGATTAAGTCCCATAGTAAACATAGAGATTGTAACTTTGTTTTAAAATCATTGCAACATTGCTATTTCAGAAAATATAAATTTAAAATAATCAGAAAATTCTGACATGTTTTTAACAACTACATGTTAAATGATGAACTTAACTCAATTATTATAATCATTTTATTCTACAAACACCTTTTTAATCCATTTAACCTATTTTCAGGCTCATACTGTGTTCCAAATGTTGATTTCTCATAAGAGTCTAGACTTTTCACTGAATTGTAACCCTCCAATCTTCCTTAATTTCCTGGTAAACATTATTATGGAGACAGAATTTGAGTTTTAATACAATGGCAGATGCATCTATTATATAATGACAGGGTATCTATTAAAATATTTTCTTATCATATATATTTGACATATTTCAGAATTGGAGTTTAAAATATTAAAAGATGCTATGTAGCAATTTCCTCTGAATTGAAACATCCCCCTGGTAAGGAGGTCAACAAATCTGAGAGAGCTGAAACTTAAAAGGTCTTAAGACTCTTTTCCGACTAGGGAGATGGCTCAGTGGTTAAAGGCATTTTTTTTCTTGCAAAACCTGCCAGCCAGGGTTCAGTACCCTCACACCCACATAAAGCCCAATGCAGCAGGTGGCACATACATCTGGAGTTCGTTTGCAGCAATACAAGGCTGCGGTATGCCCATTCTCTCTCAATCTCTCTCTTCCTATCTCCTCATAAATAAATAAAGAAGTAAATAAATAAGTAAATAATTTTTAAAGGTCACACCACCCCAAGTTGTATAATCAGTAAGCAACTGTTGAGTGAGAGACTCTCTGACTAAGCCAGCTGCTTCCAAGTTATGCAGTAAGTTCCAGAGATGCAGTTTCTGTGAATTATCATCTGTACTGGGGTGGACTTTGCAATGATGCAGTTGCCTTTGAGACAGCCATGCTCTGAAAGTAACCCCAAAAACTCACTTGTTTGCCAAAATTGGAACAGTTGCATTCGTTCTTTGCTCTGTCACCTGTGCCCTGTGTTTTCATCACACCAGGTAGAAAGTTTCATGCAACAAAAGTTAAAAATAAAACTTAAAACATACCAGCCAAGGCTCAAGGAACTTTGTGGAACAGGGGAGTAGAAATTGTAAGAGCCACAGGAATATATCGAAGCATACCACTCCCCACTCCCACAGACTGACTTGTACATTCATGATCCCACTGTGAATACTGATATCCCCATTAAAGAGGGACCTCCATGGAGTGGGGGCAGGAGAGGGAAAATAAGAGTATAACCTGATGGGCATATGACTAATATGCAATATGCTCAAAGTTCACAATTAATTTAAAAAATCATAGAAAAATAAACTTTCTCATAAGCTTTTATTGCTTGTAGAAAGAACTGTTAGGAGACAGGCATAGTGGCACACATGTTTAATCCCAGCATTCAGCAGGCAGAGGTAGGAGGATTGCTATGAGTTTGAGGATACCCTAAGACTACATAGTAAATTTCAGGTCAGCCTGGGCTAGAGTGAAACCCTGCCTCAAAAAATAATAGCTAGGAAATGGAACCAGCCTAGACGTCCATCCACAGATGAATGGATAATAAAGATGTGGTACATTTACACAATGGTGTTCTATTCAGCAGTAAAGAAAAATGAAATTATAAAATTCACAGGGAGATGGATGGATCTGGAAAGGATTATACTAAGTGAGGTAACCCAGGCCCAGAAAGCCAAACATCACATGTTCTCTCTCATATGTGGATTTAGCTACAAATGTATAGACTTGTGTGTGAGCTGGAATCATGAAGCAGACAACTAAAAGCACCCAACACTTATGCCATACACCATTTTATGTGGGAAGGAATGAAGGTTGCCGTAGAATAAAAGTTCTTTAATGCTGACCTGACTGACCATAGAAGAATATATATTAAGGGCCACTGGACTAACAAGGCAAAAATGAAGACAACCAGGCTCCCAAGGGTGCTTATAAGTGGAAGAGAAAAGCAGAACAGTCCATTTCAGAGATTTACAGCACAAGAAAGACCCAACCAGCCACCACTGGTTTTGAAGAGGTGAGCACTCTGTAAACCACGATGCAGCTTCTGTGTGGCATCTAGCAAAGACAAGGAAGAACATTCTTGCTCGAGCCCAGCCAACACCAGGATTTTAGTGCAGTTAGACCTATTTTGGATTTTTGAACCATAATCAATTTCTGTTATGGTAAGCCAAGTACATTGATAGTACCTTGTTACACCTCATCACACAATGTGCTTTTTTATAAGTCTTTACATACTTTATCTCAACTTAGGGAGACAGTGTTGCTTTTTGCTATATACTCAAGACTGATTCAGACAAACAGAGGAAACTTAAAAATGATTATTGGATTAAATGTATTAGTTAGAGAGGTTTTACCCCTGACACTTTCAAAATTTCCTAAGGCTTTGACAGACACTACATTTCTGCAAATATTCAATATTGATTTCTTAAAAATAGCTCAATTATCAATTTTATAACTTTAGTGTTCTATCATATTTTATTGTGATCTATGTATTTCATTTTTCTTCACTTGTGTGTAGATTTTCATTTTCCCTTCTTCCATAAAGTCACTCACAAGAATGGAATTTTGCTTATGTTTCTTGTGTCTATTCTAAGGCACATAGCGTGTGTGGTACCCATGTGTGTTGACCCATTGCGGCGGGGGGAGCTCATGAGAAGGCTTGAAGAAAATGCTACATGACCTCCTTTAATGCTCTCCACCTTTATTTTCATTAAGCAAGGTCTCTCACTGAACCTGGACCTCACTATTTTTTGAGTAAGAGTAGCTGGCTAGTGAGCCTCCTTTCTGCTTTCCCCAGCACTGAGGTCATAGACGCCTAACAAAGTACCTGGCTTTTTACATGAGTGCAAGGAATTTGAACTCAAATTTTTGCTTAACTTTACCAGATCCATCTTTGACCTACATGAGCCTAGCCCTCTACTTCTGACCCACTTTGGTTTGAGATCTTGTAAAGATATGTTCTATTCTTTCTTCTGCCTGAGATAGACTGTCGATTTCTTGCCCTGGATTTTGATTTTTTGATCATTAATTAGAACATTTGAGGTTAGACATCTCTGTTTTCCTTTCAAAACCTGGACTTTCAAATTTCTTTTTTTGGAACTTTCCCACACTATTTCAATCATAGTTATCAAGACTTGAGGTTGTGTTTAGTAATGGTGAAAATACAATTGAAAACTAAAAAGCAAACCAGGCATAGTTACTTTCTCAGGCCTTGAAAAATGACTTCCCTCCAAGTCCTCACTGTTTTTCCTGGGGTGCCATGAAAATACCTCCATCAGTGAAGTAATGGATCTATAGATGGTAGCCATGCATCACTGTTATGTAAGTAAATTGGCAAGACAATCTGATAGATAAGTCTGTCTACTTTCATATGAAAAATATATTCTTACACATATAAATCTATGCTTGGTTTTTCTTATTTTCCAATTGCCTTCTACCTTGTGTAGCCAATACCAGTCACTTTCACTGGCACATTCATTCTTATGTCTTCTTTTGCCTTTTTTTCTCGTCTTACCTGACTTTCTACTTTTTCTGTCCCCTATTCTAAGAAAAATCCTCATTATTTCAAATATTGTCCGTTCTGTTACTGTCCGAATAATGTCATTTAGAAGTTAGTGCAGGATTCACAGTAACTATAAATATTTACTTTCATTTTTATGTTCTAAATCTCTTCAATACAAAATTAAATTTTCTCAGAGAAAGAATCTCCAAGACATCATACTCAGTAATTGTTTGTGAAGAGCTCCTCATTTTCTTTGCCTCTTTTCTTCCTCCCACCTTTTGAAAACAGGTGTAAGGCACCATATTTTACCTTGCTCAACACACAGCAGCAGTCTGAGAACTCACCACATTTGCCTTTGGGCACACGATTAGGTGAGTGTATCAATTTGGTTTCTGTTTTCACTTTGTAAGTATAACTTCTTCCCCCCAAAAAGTAGCCATGCATTGTGATGTCAGCTCCAAAGTCCTTGTTTTTGTCAGGAGCCACTGTAGGGAGAGATGCAGAAAGACAATGAGAAATTTTCATTTCTAACTAGTTAAGTACCAGTGCAAAACCCACAGCACAGCACCTCACAAAGGCAAGCACCAGAATATAAAGATACAAATTTATCCTGGAAAGTACTAATTAAAAAAAAAAAAAAGAGGAAGCAGGAGTAAGTGAGAATGGTGGGAGATGGTGATGTTGCTCTGACATATGGGAGAGTTCCTGTTCCTATGATTTTTCTGACATAACACTTGTCATGCCAAGACTGTACAGTCTAACAATTAGAAACAGTAGGACAAAAATGATGTGGCTTCAAATGGTTGTGAACAGCTTCAGTTATTAAGTTATTGACTCTTGGCTCCAAAATAGCTTTGATTTGTGATGCTGGACCTCCAAACTTACAAAAAAAATTTCCCTTTGCCAACTACTTTAATATTGGGATCTGTCCCAGGGGTCTCTGGAAGGCCAGTAGCTGCTAGAAAAATGAAGAAAAAAAAAAATTCCTCCTGTTTTTTTTCCCTTGCGTCAGTGAGTAAATTATCACAGGGAGGTCCAACAGAATTTTAAAGAACAGCAATGACTCTGGAGGTCTGCAATGAGGAGCTTCCAACAAATTTCCAGAATGAATGGCAGGAGCTATTGGTTGAAACAAAACCCTCTGCTGAGAAGACTAAATCTCCATCTGCTGGCTCTTCCTCTATCTTTCTGTAGGGCTTGCTTTCCCCTTGTCTCTCAGGCTGCTATCTACTTTCCACAGCTGCCACCTTCATTTTAACCCACAGTCTTCCATAATAAATAGTGAGCTTTCCCTGTTGGTGTTCCTCTTATAGGGTCTGTGTCATTTCTAATAAGGACCCCTGAACCCACCTGTCCCTTAAGTATCCTGAGCTCTTAGATGGTCCACTCTAAAATTCACATGTAAAAAGTAAAAATAAATAAATAAAATTCACATGTATTTTTTTTCCCTATAATCTCTGTCCTGCTGATTCCTCCTTTAAACCAAATTTCCTATAAGGACCAGAGCATAATACCAGTCAGTATATCTGTAGATTCCAACTGTGGTCCAAGTCCAATTACATTCTACCAAGGCATTGAGTATCTTGAAAATGAATATAGCTGTGCAACATTTTATGTGTCATTAAGCATGCCTTTATAGCTAGAGAGCCTCATAAAAGTAAATAAGATACAAATAGCTGGTAAACTTAATGAAAAGAAAGTTTCATTCTAAATTCTATGTGCTAAAATGACAGTGAAAAGTTAGTAACAACTTTGTGCCAATAAATTTGAAAAATAAGATAAAATATATAAATTGTCAAAAAATTATGTACCTCATTAATACTGACTCACAAGTGATCTATGAATTATAACAGTTATGTTTTTCAGTGCTGGGAATCAAAGTCAGGACTTGAGCATACTAGGTAAACACTACAACACTGAGTGGCGTCCTCATCCCTGTTTTATGAGTATTGCAGAAAATAAACATGATTCAGGTCTTAGGTGATGTAAACTTGCGATAGTGACATACACTTTAACAAACAAATATTTTAACTTTGTTTAAATAATTCCCAAGAACAAAGGTAGGATAATTCCCCCAATAATTTTGAAGGGATCATTTTGAGGCTGGTCAAGAAGATGCATGAGGTAAGACACTAGTAATCACGAGTGAAACAGAAAGATAACAACTCAGGGCAGCGAATCAACAAGACCGTTCTGCATACAGATTTCAGATTCTCGGTTCCAGAATTACAATATACAGCTATGAGAATGAGCATGGGAACTGACAGGCAAAAGTTGAACAAAGACATTATGCCAGTTCACAGCACCCAAGAATAAAGTACTGTCATAGCGAACTGGAAAGAAATTTAATACTTGATGGCCAAGTAAGAATTATCCCAGCAATGGGCGATTATAAGATTAAAAAACAAATTTCTGCCGAGTGTGGTGGTACATGCCCTTAATCTCAGTACGCAGGAGGCAGAGGTAAGAGGATCACTGTGAGTAAAAGGCCAACCTGAGTCTCCATGATGAATTCCAGGTCAGCCTGGGCAAGAGTGAGATCATACCTTGAAAAAAAAAAACCCCAAATAAATATATAGTTGAAATTCTTCATGTTAACAAATTAACAAAGAAAAAAACCAGTATCTTGTGGCTAGAGAGATGGCCCAGGAGGTAAGGCACTAGCCTGCAAAGCCTAAGGACCTGGGTTCAGTTCTCCAGTACCTATATAAAGCCAGATGCACAGGGTAGTGTATGCATATGGAGAGTGTTCATAGTAGCTAAAGGCCCTGAAGTATGAATTCTCCCTCTATCTACTTTTTTACATGCTCTTAAATAAATAAATTAAATGTTTATAAAATTTTCAATAAATGACCAAAAAATCAAATGTTAAAAATACAGACTAATGATTTTAAATATCTTGGAAAAACTATTTTTTAACTGATAAAAATATTTGCAGAAAATCTACCGGAGTCATACCTAGTGTTGAAGCCCTAAAGATTTTACTTCTGAGTTAGGAAAATACAAGAATGTTCCATGTTGCCTCTGCTATCCAACATTTCCTAGAGTTTCTACCCCAGTGTGCACCTTAGTTATTTCATGACATGTGTATAATTCTTTGCTGCATGTGGTACGGCTCTGCCATAGAGTTTCAGAGATCTGCTCTGATTATCTTATGGGAATTTCCCATGTTACCCTCAATACCATGCTGCTGTAGAAGCTAAAAAAAGCCCATGAAGAACCATATTTTTGGGGGCCTAGTACTAGTGAAACATCTGTCAAAAACCAAAGTGACCATTTGGTAAGAATTAGTTATCAACTGGATCCCATCAGGATAAATAGTCAGAGGCTGAGAAAACCCAAATTCCACCTCAATGTAGTAGATATGTCTCAGATCAAACAGGAATAGAACCAGTAGTCATACCCCCATGCTCCATTACTGTTTCCCTGGATTTACTCTCAGCTCATGAATAAGGAAATTAAGGGCATTCTATACAATCACCTGGGTCAGGAGCCAAGCGCTAAGATTGGTATATAGATATATAGACTTGGTGTGCAGGTGTGAGACTAGTGTTTCACTCAAGAATAGATTTGAAAGACTTGTAAGAGAAGTCCTGCTGGGTAGAACAGTGGGTGGTTAAACTTGTCAGCCATTTCATGTAGAAAGAGAACTATAAGTCATATACAGTGGCACAGGCCTGTAATCCCAGCAATCGAAAGTTCAAACAAGATCTTGAGTTAAGGACAAATTGGGCTACATAATGAGTACTTGCTCAGGGATGGTGGGTGGGGAGAGAGGAGAAGGATAAGGAGGAGGATGAGACAGAGGGGAGAAGAGGAGGAATGAAGAACAGAGGAAGCAGGGAAGAAGAGAAAAGAAGATTCACTGCTAGAAATAAATTAAATAAAATGCCACTCATTGGAAGTGAAAAATGTCCTGGATTGCTGGTAATGGAAGTAAAAGGGAAGAGAACCAAAGATGGACATAGGCCAAGGATATCTGAAGCAGACACAAGTAGACACATAGGTAGTACTGGATAGAAAGTTTGATGATCTTGTACCACACTTTAACGCCTGCCAGAGACAACTACTATGGAAGAGGAGTTACTAAGTGGCCAAAAAACTATGTGCTTCAGTCATCTGACGTCACCCCTCTCTATCACAGCCACCGCAGAGCTGGCACAGCAAATACATGAGTAAAGTAGCCATGGCAATAGGCATGTACCTCATACATGGGCCCAGCAGTGTGAATTTCTGCTTTCCAAATCTACTGTAGTCACCATTGCTGCCTGATGTCCATCCTGCAGACAAGAGACACAATATGGCTCCATTCCATGCTCAGCAAAGCTGATGGCTCTTTCTCATAAAAGAACCTATTCCAGCTATGAGTATGATTCATCTGACCACTGGGTTTCAATCAATACTGCAGTCCTAAAACTTACAAAATGTTTAGTTCACTGCCGTGGCTTCCCAAATAACATTACATCAGACCACTTGACAGCCACAGAGAAATAGAAATAAGACTGAGCCAATGACCATAGGATCTGCTGGCTGTATCACGTACCCTACTGCCCAGCAATGATAGTCATCATTAGAATCTCAAATGAGGCACAGCTTCAGGTCCATTGTGGCAACAAGACTTTGCAAGTATATGAGTCATGTCCAACTGAAGTCTATGCATTTGTCTCACCATTGGTGCTTTCAGGTTCTCCTACACCCAAGTGCATCCATTGTGCAATGTGACTAGGCTTTTTGTTTCCCTGTATTAATATGTGCACTGAAATATTCTAGTTCCCTTAACATGTTTTATGATAACCAGTCTCCTCTTCTAGTTTCTGCATCTGAATATGGAAGTTATTCTACTATTTTATATAGACTAAAATAGGTATTTCTTCACTTTAAAATGAGGTTAACCTTTCAGAGACCATCTGCTTGGTAAATTTTTTTTAAAATGTTTTATTTATTTGTGAGAGTGACATACAGAGGTGGACACAGAGAGAGAGAGAATGGGCATACCAGAGCCTCCAGCTGCTGCAAATGAAGTCCAGATGCATGCACCTCTTTGTACATCTGGCTTACCAGTGTTCCGGGAATCAAACCTGAGTCCTTAGGCTTTGCAGGCAAACACCTTAACTGCTCAACCATCTCTCCAGTCTTGCTTGGCACACTTTTTGTTACTTGTGAATATAAAATAATGGTAATAGTTCTTAGTATAATGCCTGACATAGTGCCAGACTGCATCAATATGTAGATAGTACTATTAACTCAACCCCTTAGGACAATTTGAGTCTCTTAATATTAGTAGAACACCAAGTTTCAGAAACCTTGTGATGTTGAATTTTAAGAAAAATTTGTGTGATTCCATACAAGTTCTATTACTTCAAAGAAATGTTCCTATAGAGTTTTCACTATAGTAATCTTAAAATGATCTGGAAGAATTAGCAGAGTGAATGTGTATCCAAACATCTATAAGTATATTTTCCAGGATTATCATTTACCACACTTATCTCATCTTTCTTCCCCATGCATTTGTCCTTGGTGAAGTATTTGAAAGCGCATACTGTGTCATCATCATCACTATAAACAGGGCTGGGACAGCCTTCTTCAAATGAATATTTAAGCATAAAGTCAGGTCTATCAGTGAGGAGCAGACCAGACTTTTCCTCCTTCTCTTAGAAGCTTACATCTTCCTGAGCCATATGTACATTGAGTCAGACTGGGGCCCTCCTCACAAATGCAGCACTTCCCAGGACAATCATGTAAGCTTTACTCCAAGGGCTTCATTAACACCAAACTTCAGACTCCTAAACCATGAAACTAGCAACAGTGGCAGGGGCTTGTTGTGATTATCTAATGTGAACCCATGAGACCAAAGAATGTGTTATTCAGTGCAGTTGTTTTTCTCCTGCAACCAAGCACATTATTGATTGGATGTACTTAGTGAGATTTAGTTGTGTGTGAGACTCTTAAGACACATGGGGGCTCCTCTGCCTAAATTTAGCACAACACTGCCTGTGGCAACTTTACTCTTGCTAACTAGACAGAAAGAACACACACTTTACTGTTGTTAACTAAATTTAGATAAACCAAGAAAAACAAAGAAAACAACAGTACCATGCATGGAGCACCCATTCTGTGCTTAATTCACTTTAGTTTTGATGACATCATTATATGATTTGCATAATGTAAAAATTTCAAGCCACTGACTCATACAAGTAAGTATTCATTTTTTCCTGTATAACTCAGGTTAATACCTGCATTGAGACCCCATTCTCTGGTGGTTTAAAGTTTTCTTATGTTTTCTTTCTCTCCCTAATCTGGATAAACATTTTTTGTCCAAGAACATCAAAGAGAAAGTAAGCTAAATACTCATTCTTCTGATGTCTCTCCCAAATATTTTGTCTGCTAGAATATTATTGCAATCCTCCCCAAAGCCAATGGCTTTTGGAGGACAGAAATTGTCTTTTGATATTTTTCTGTACTTTGACCTTACCATATTGTTCCCCAGACATGGTAGATTTATAATGGCATAGATGTTTCATTAGGAATAGACAAATGAGAAAAATCACTTAATCGCTTAATTCCATAATAGTCTATCAGTCAGATATCCTTCAGTCATCATGTGTCAGTCAGGGTTCTTACACACAGAATTTTGGCAAACTGAAATATAAATTATACAAGATATTAGAAAATATATGGAGCTCATAAGAGGTCTCAAAAAGCTGGATGAGCCAGATCTGTCAGGAGTGAAGAAATAAGAGAAATAGTACCCATAACTATAAATGAAATTGCTTAATCCCGTGAAAACACTGCACCCTTGGGCACAAATTGCATGTATGTTCCAACACTGCTGATCACTTGACAAAGCACTGCAGACCCTGGAAGGTGATGCAGCTTCTGCTACATCTTGCTGGCAAGATAGGCTTTAAGTGATGGTTACTTCTTGGCCTCACTAGCTCCTGAGTCAGCATCATAGGTAGGAGCATCTGATATGTAAGTATAGCATAGTTCTTAATACAGATTTGCTGTGTTCTAGCAACAAGAAAGACTGTTGAAAAGTTTTCACCTTCAGTGGTGGGAGTTAGTGGAGCTTTCCACTGTAACTTTTATGATGGATAGTTCCCCAAATACAATACATTCAACCCAGTTGGTACCACATGCTCCATGTCCTCCAGACAATAACCATGTATTCCCAGTTTCTTGCCACAGTGGCCCAACAATGTTTGGCAAGTCCTGTCATCATAAAGCCAAGAAGAGATACTGTCACCTCACCTCCTACATGTTAGACATGGATCTGTACCGGGACCAACAGAGGTCACTTGAAAGGAAAGAAAAGAGAAATCAATCTCACCAGTAATATATTTCATTTATTCAGTGCACAGAACAATGAAGGGTGGGCAATCTCTCCACAGGATTAGCGACTGTGCCCTCAGACACAGCTGAGTTGGGTTTTTATGGGGTCAGAGGAGGGGAAAAGGAGAAAAGGTAAAAACAAAAGGGGTAGAGGGAAAGAAGGGAACCAGGCCATTTGCCCATTGAATCTGGTTGTCTTCTTATGGTCTTGAGCCAAGGGTCTCTGAACACCAGATGTTCTTATCAGAGAAAACATTTGAGGTATTTTGCAACCCAGATTTTCCAGGAGCTCTATTATTCTGAACCTCCACTGAGGTTATTTTGCCTGGTTACTCCACGACTTATGAACTCTTCATCCCTGATCCTGAGGACAAGTAAAAGGATAAGGGTTGTAGATTCAGATCTTGAATATACTTCCTGCGGGCTTTAGGGATTACTATAGGGACTTGGGGTCTTTCTTCAGGATCTGGAACAAGTCTTGACTGAGTTGGAGTTTCCAGGCTACCTCATATATCTCTCCTTGGTGTGGCTTTGTCCTTTGGTTGGCCCTGAGGGATGGGTAAGAAATACTGAAGGGGACAAGAAATTAATAAAAAACGTTAAAGACCCAATTTTTGGTATGTTGTTGGAGTGGAGTAATGGGTTCTTAGGTACATTAGTTTGTCCATGTCAATTCATTGTTTGATAAACTTTAGTATCAATAGCCCTAGGAGTGAAAGGACTAGAGGAGCTGCTAGGCCCACACATAGGGTAGTTAACCAGGGGCTCCAGTCAAACAGCTGCTGAAACCAAGAACCACTGGCTCCTGTTCCTCCTGGCATCTTTCTAGGTTTTCTTTTACCTTTTTATTTAAAAAAAAAAAGATATTTTATTTATTTATTTATTTGAGGCCAAGCAAAAAAGGCAGAGAGAGACAGAGAGAAAGAGAATGACAGCAAGCATGGGCATGCCAGGGCCTCTAGCCATTTCAAACAAATTTCAGATACATGTGCCACTTTGTGCATTTGGCTTTACATAGATGCTGCAGGATTGAACCTGGGTCCTTTGGCTTTGCTGGCAAGCTCTAATCCATCTCTCTAGCCCTTGTTCACCTTCTTAACCATGTCTTTATTTATTATTTTATTTATTATTTGTTGGCATAAAACAGCAAGTATCTCCTAGGGTCACACATAGTCCTCACTGTGACATGAATACCAGGTCATGACCTCATTGGTTGTGCAATACCATTTCTGCCAGGGAATCAACCTGATGGTAGAGTAGGTTAATGGAGTATTATAAGTATCCCAGATATGTGTCAATTTGGTGGTCCATGTGTAACATTCTGATTTCACCTTTTACTAGAGCTGTTGAACCTCAGGCTGTTGATTCTGCTATGCTAGGTCTCACCAAGATGGACACCAGTAAAGGAGCTGCACTTTTATTACATGACCTAAGGCCAGGGTGTAGCATGAAGTGTTCACCTTCAGGTCCACCATAGGTGTACCTGGGGGAGGACAGGGACTGTGACATGCAAAGTGGGTCTTTATTTAACTTCCTGAGGGTGATACATCTGGTGAGGTCAGAGGTTCAGGCCAGATAGGTCTGACTGGATTCAAAGAAACCCTTGGATTTATTCAGAGTCATAGTGTTACTACAGATTTCCAGGAAAGGGGACTAGGAGAGGTCATAATTACAACTTATTAGGCAAGAAGCTCTTCTGGCTATATCTTCCAAAGTTAAGGGTGGTTTAAAGGGAGGGCAGCTGCTTATGCTGTTGTAACACACACACACACACACACACACACACACACACATCTTATATATGTCCAGACACACATAGTAAGGGTGTTTGAGCTTGAGGCAGAGCCAGTAGCCCTTGGCCAGTTCTTTGTAATGTTAAGCAACTAATGTATGCCTTCTAGCATGGGAAAGAGGCTGGGAGGTAATGGGGTGGGATGGAGCAGGAGAGTGTGAGGAGTCAGGTACTCTTGAGTGAGGAGCCAGTACATGTGGTAAGTGAGGGGCAAAGACAGAGTTCCCCCTGTGGTGCTATTGGGCAAATTGGTGTGGACTTCTTTCTTTCAAGATTGCCATCCAGGTACCCAGCTTAAGTTATAATAAACATTTAAAAGTTATAGTTCAAAGCCAGATTAAAGTTTGGAATATAAACATATCTATTGTTGTTATAAGCATAAAGCCAAAAGTATAGAAGTAAATTATTTTAAGTAGAACATAAACCAGTTTTTAGCAATTTTATATCATCTTAAACATATCTATGAACATATGAACACCTAATGATCATAAACACTGGAACAATTACTGACCATTATTTAGCTATAAATAAAGACAGACTACATGAAATATAAAACACATGACATGAAAGGGCTGACTAGCATAATACATGACAAAGAACATAAAATTAGAAAGAGATGTCCTTTGTAAAAGATTTTAGGAGCTGGGAGAGATTGTTTAGTGGTTAAGGTGTTTAACTGCAAAGCCAAAAGACCAAGATTTGATTCGACAGGATCCATGTAAGCCAGATGCACAAAATAGTACAATTGTCTGGAGTTCATCTGCAGTAGCTAGAGGCCCTGGAACACCCATTCCTCCCCACCTCCGTTCTCTCATGATCCATATGGACAATTATAAAACATTATGTAATCTTTAAGATACAGAAACAGCTGCTTGTAGTTGGAATTTAAAACTGACCCTTTTTCCTTGAGAAGACTCTAACATGTGGGAGTATCCTGAATACCCTCTGGCAAGGCATGGGATTGATGGGCAGGTCTTGTTAATTTTATCTGGTCTCATAAAGAATAATTTATGTGGCTAATGTTTATGACTGGTAAATAAAGGCCCTCACAGGAGAGAATGGAGTCATTAACATGTGGCAGCAAATGCTACGAAAATGTGACTGACATGAGAGTGGGACGAGATGTCTTTTAAGAGCTGAGGATGGCAAGAAGGGGCAGGAGTCAGGGATCGCTGCAGCCCAGCGGGGGGTGGGAAGAATGTTACTCCTGTAGGCTCCACTGCAGAAGAGAAGCAGTAGGGGAGGATAACCTTGGCCATAGTAACAGTAGAGAAGGATAGTGACAGAAATGATGGGGTAGCCCAGCAGTGGATAGGGTGAGACCTTAGGAAAAGAAAAATCAGAAAAGGCAGGCAGGGAGAAGGAGTACTCAGAGTAATGGCCAGGCACAGGAAGCAGGAGGGGGCTTAGCAGGAAGGTTTGGTTAGCAGAGCAACTTGACAGGGTGGGGCACACGTATAAATGGAAGAAAGCCTGGGCATATAAAACTTCAGATCCCTTGCTATTTCATCTGGAAAAATTGTCCAGGTCAGTGAGGACTCATAAATTGAAAGTCTTGAATTAAGGCCAAATATGACTATTGTCTAATTTGTATTGGGGCCAGGCCTGAGTAGAAAGTCAGATTAAAAGTTTGGCCTTGAGGTCTGTCAGGCTAATGGTTTTCAGTTTGATTTTAGATATCCCAATAGATTGACTTAGAAATAGAGAGCTTGAAGCCCATTTTGTGGGTTGGTAAGGCACATGCTAGATTCTGGTAGTAAGTCATCACTCAGTACCAAAATGGAGCTGAAATAGAGATTCCAGGAGCAGGGAAAAGGTATCCCCAATCTCTATCCACTTGGAAGCTAATAGCTAGAAATAAGAGAGCTGGGGGACCCCTTGTATCCTAGAGTACAACAGTCTAGGGTGCCTCTAGACTGCATCTGGGCCCTACCATAAATGCAACTGGTAAAGTATTGGATAGATGGGAGGGTCAAATGGCAAGAGGCCTCTGTGCTAGAGGTCATACAGAATAGGGAAGTAAGGAGGAAGGAAAATGAGTTTACTCGAGTCATCAATAGGACCCCATCATGGGTTTTGCACTGCTATGGACACAAAGACTGCAAAAGCCAGACACTTCAGGTAGTTACTGATAGCCATTTAGTCCATTAGTAAACAGAGAAGATTCTCAAACTCTTGATGGGACCCAGTATGAAAAGGAAAAGGGAGGGTGGGAGAGAGTTAGAGGCAAACATGTCCCCATGAACATCTGTAATCCCCTGTTGAGTTCAATCAGGTCTCCAAAGGGGATTTTTGGGTAGTCCACAGCACAGCATACAAGCTTATCTGTCCAGATAAGCTTGATTGGCCACACGGTGACTTATCAACCCTTCACCATCATTGCTGGCTCCTATTGCAAGGTGGGAGCTAAGCTTCAGCTTTCTGTTTAGAATATCCATCAAGGTACAAAGACAGCATTTTTGAATTTTTGGGACCACTCTAGCTTCTCCAGCTACTATCAGAGAAATGCAGGTTAGTGTTATTGGACAGAGTTTAACCATTAAGGAAATTAAGGAAAGATTCCAGGGGGTACACTAGCTGCTTCTCTTGGACAAACTGTTCTCAGGTAAAGAGATTGTAGGAGGTCTGTCTAGAAATGTTCTTCAGGACTGGTTGCCACTAACTACATGCTTATGAGTACATAGCACACACTTCCCTGTATTTGTTTTCCTCCTTTTCTACCTCACTTTCCTTTTACTCTCACTCTTACATTCTTGAGGTTTCAGTGAAGTGCTGGAGAATGTCTTACTTAGGGCTGCTATTTGTAGAATGTAATGAACTAAGTGCTTATAGTCAATATAAATTATTTCTTACAATCCTGGACTTTTTTTCAGTCCAAGATCAAGGTACCTGTAGACTTCATATCAAGTGTGAGATTACTCCCTGGTGCATAGCAATGCACTTGGAAGACGTGAAGGAGCTCCTCTGGGTCTGATTAATATGAGCACTAATCACACCATCTCCTCCAAATTCGCTCCTAATACTGTCACCTAGGGTTTAGAATTCTAACATGAAAATATTCAGACCATAGCAGCAGATGGGATTTGTCTCACATGGTGTTGCAGGACTAAAACATATGAGGGAGAAAGTGTATCAAAATATCACAACATGGGCTGGAGGGATAGCTTAGTGGTTAAGACGCTTGCCTGCAAAGCCAAAGGACCCAGGTTTGATTCCCCAGGACCCACATTAGCCAGATGCACAAGGGGGCACATGCATCTGGAGTTTGTTAGCAGTGGCTGGAGGCCCTGTCATGCCCATTCTCTCTCTCTTTCTCTCCCTCTTTCTGTCAAATAAATAAATAAAAATTAAAAAATATATATATCACAAAATGTGTCACAATCAGCAAAACTTCAAAAATTAGGCAAGTTTCACTCACAAGAAAATGAAGCTTCAAAAGATTTAAGTCATTTCCTGATCTGGGTGTGGTAGTACATACCTGTAATCCCAGCACTTGGGAGGCTGAGGCAAGAGGACAGCAAATTCAAGGTCAATGTGGGCTGCATAGTGAGAATGCATTTCAAAACAAACAGCGATGTAACTCAGTGATGGAGACCTTTCATAACAAGTAAGGACCTGGGTTCTATCTCCAGTCTCCCCCCAACTCTCTCTGTCTCTCTTTTTCTGTCTCTCTTATACACACACACACACACACACACACACACACACAGACACAAGCACCTTTTCAAATGACACTACCAGTTAATGACAGTCCAGCCAAAATTAGAAATTGACTCAGAATGATTCTATAGCTTATTTTCACTGCATCCATTTTTACCTGTTCTTCTCAGAGTCAGACTGACAGGGCTACAAGTTAGGCTCAGTTTTGAACAAATAGCATCAGTAGAGAGTTAACAGAGCATACCATTTTGCAACTCTTGGGGCAAGGTTTAAGAAAAGGACACAGGATTTAAGTACCATCAAAGAACTTAGATCTGTGAGGTAGCATCTTGTATTGATTTTCCATCCAAAGTTTTAAGACAGCTACACAAGTTCTAGCTCTGACACTTACTAACCAAAGACAATCCATGTTTATGTCTCAATTTATTCATCTGCAAAATAAAAAAAAACTTCAGTTTCACTGAACGTATTAAGTGCCTAGTTCCTATAAATCAAAGAAGGCATTACCCTTATTAGATCTTAGGAAAATCAATATGAAAGAATGTACTATCTTTTTAAAGTTTTATACATTTTTGTGTGTGTGCATGTATGCATGTTTGTTAGTATTGGTGCACATGTACCACAATGTACATGTGGTGATCAGATAATGACTTTAGATGTTGGTCCTTACCTTCTAACTTGTTTGAGACAAGTTGTCATTGTTCATGACCCATCTCTCCTGCTAGACAGCCACCCTGCCACATTTCAGGTGCTTTTCTTATCTCTCCTCCCTTAATTCCATAGGTGTTCTAGGATTACAAATGTCCACACTATGTCATCTGATTTTCCATGGAAATGGAATTCAGTTACTCACACTTGCATGGCAAGTGCTTATCTACTAAGCTATCTCCCTAGCCCTCCAGATCATTTGAATACCCTTCTTACATTACAATACAATCCTGAGATAAAATCCAAGCCACAAGGTTCCTCAGGGCTCTTGTAGGATTACATAAAACTTTTCTCCTATTTATAGCTGTTCTAAAGATGCATGCAGAACCTTAATTTGAAATGAGCAGCCTAAAGAAGAGAATGAATAGGACACCACTTTGTAGATAGTTGTAGGGAACAATGAAGAAGATGCACTCACAATTGCAGCAAAATCATGTTCCTGACATCCAAACAACTGATTTCAGATCCTCAGATCCCATGTGAAACCAGATAATGTGCTATGAGCATCTGTAATCCCAGCATGCTTATGGTGAGAAGGGAGGCAGAGACAGGAGGATCACCCAGAAAATAGCAATGCCATGGAAGTTTTGTTTCATGCCTGTTTGAGAAAATGGTAGTAGGTGCTGATTCTGTAAGCTGAGCTTAGCTTCTACTGGTTTCTTTAACCCTCCAATTTGTTGTATAAGTACCTAATATCTTTTAAAAATTCCCTTTTTGCCTATTTTGAAGATCCAGAATATATTCTTTGCAATTAACAATTCTCATAAAGATAATGGAACTAAAATAGATCATACCATGTTTAAGATATATGTATGTTTAGTTCTTTAATCTTCCAGCTAAGGAAAGCAAGGCTTTGGAAGGTTAAATGGTGATAATCTTGATTAAGCCATGCCACAATTGTATTCATATTTGAGTTTGATCTCTATCTCCATTTTCTGGGAAAGAAGACTCATGGAAGTTTTGCTTCATCTTAGATACCACATGACTTTCTAGAGAATCTGCTAAGGTCAAAATTTTACTGAAAATTTCTCCATCTCCTATGTAGCCATTGAACCAAATATTCTAAGGACAGATGGTCTGATTGCACAAAGTGGGAGAGAATGAGTGGATTCGATTGTGAGTATAAAAATTAGTCATAGAAATAAATTATTGAAATTTCTTGTAAGAAAACAAAGTCATTCATGTGTTAGTAGCTAGAACTGGTAATGGTGATAAATGTTACTACCTGATCACCCTTAAAAAGCTTGCCTGGTATGGTAACTAATATGGAAACCTGGGCAATTCAAAGGATTAGAATGGGCTTTCTTTGAATTCTCATGAAGTTTATTTCTGAGTATATATTTTTAAGCTCTAGATAGAAAATCCCTCATGTAAGAAGACAGAGCTGATATAAATTGATATCAATGAATTTTTACATTTCTGAGCAAATATGCCAAGTAGAATGAAATCAAGTTATGACACAATGAAATGCCAGATAGTCTACCTAATTCAGTGCTTTAGTGGGTTTCTGCAGCCTCTGTATGACTATTTTTTAGAAAAAAATCATGGAGAGGAAACAAGCAGGACATCACCTTTCAGCAGTTCTAAAATACATACAAAAGACTAAGTCAAATTTTCAAAGAAAAGCATTTCTCTGAATGTACTTCTGAGAGGGAAGTTCACAAGTGAGTGGTCAGAACCGCACATCCTCCAGGGAAATAAGAAAAGAAATCCTAACAATGAAGAGTTACTCTTTCTGACTCCCCCAGAGTTGCCTTTCAGTGGTTATTAATCATTACCAATTAACTGTTTTCATGTAGTTTTAGCTGTGTCCTTTCCTGCCACTTCTTTTTTTTTTTTTATTTTTTTTTTATTTTATTTTTTTTATGGGCGCGCCAGGGCTTCCAGCCTCTGCAAACGAACTCCAGAAGTGTGCGGCCCCTTGTGCATCTGGCTAACGTGGGACCTGGGGAACCGAGCCTCGAACTGGGGTCCTTAGGCTTCACAGGCAAGCGCTTAACCGCTCAGCCATCTCTCCAGCCCTCCTGCCACTTCTTTACAAATTTATGAGTAAAGGATGTTGTATCATAGTAAGAATTATAAGATTTATTGCGTTGTTACTGGGCATTAGTTTCTTGGTTGAAAACTCACATGCACTCATATTGTGTGCCCCAAGCATCCTGGAAAGTAAGTACAGTTGCACAAACATGTCAAATATCAACTCTGTGTGTTGGATCTTAAGCTAATCATGTCAACCATGACACATGTTTGCATAAAACCCCATTGTCACCAAACTAAAATTTTCACATACTCAAGTGTTTTTAAAACCATCATTCAAACAGGTGGAACTACATATGTCCTAGCACCTGTACTAGTCGAGTATTCAAGGACAATATCTCCCCCTACCCCAATAATCAAAACAATACCAAAAACAGTCTCTTTTCACTTACCAGATTAAATCAGGAGCAGAGCACTGTGGCCACAGATAGCCTTCTCTCTTGTTAAGAGTACGGTTCCCACCAACTCATCTGGCATCAACTGATTCATTATGTTGTTGACATCATGTACAAAGAATATGGAAATAATATGCACAACCTATAACAGTATAGAACCCAGATATGATGTATGTATGCAAATTCGCTAGCAATCCATAGTAGCCAGTTTATAGAGATATAAATGTAGCTGAAGGCAACTGGTTACCACAGAGAAAGAGATAAAACTGTGTTTCAGGACTAGTATATGACATGACATGATATTCCCTCCAAAAAAATACATTACCACTAACAAAGGAACCTTTACAAATTTTGAAGAAAACATATACCAAAGTGAATTTACTTTCTCAAAAATTATGGAGCAACTGGATATTGTGGTATACCCTATAATATCAGTACTCAGGGCACAGGAGCAGGAGGACTAGTCCAAGGTCAAGGCAAAACTGGTCTACAGAGGGAGTTCAACGACAGCCAAAATTACATAGTGAGGCATTGTCGCAAAAAATAAAGAAAGAAAGAAAGAAAGACAAACACACACAAAACCAGGAATAGTGGTGCATGCCTGTAATCCCAGAGTTTGGGAGGCAGAGGTAAGAGGATGGCAATGAGTTCTAGGCCACCATGAGACTACATAGTGAATTTCAGGTCAGCCAGGGCTAGAGAGAGAAACTCTACCTCAACCCTTCCCCCCAATAAAACAAACTTTCTAGGGCTGAAGAGATGGCTTACTTTTTAAGGTGCTTACACATGCAAAGTGTAAAGGACCTAGGTTTGATTCCCCAGTACCCACATAAGGCCAGATGCACAAGGTGGCACATGCATCTGGAGTTTGTTTGCAGTGGCTAGAGGCCTTGGATCAAACATTCTCTCTCCCCCCCCCCCTCTCTCTGAAATAAATGAAAAATGTTTTTAAAAAAATCAGCAGCTGGAGAGATTGTTTAGTGGCTAAATGCTTGCCCGTTGCCTGTGAAGCCTGGTTTCAGGTTTGTTTCCCCATGACCCATGTTAGCCAGATGCACATTTGGGAACATGTGTCTGGAGTTTGTTGCAGTGGCTGGAGGCCCTGGCACATCCTTTCTTTTTCTCTTTCTCTTTCTCTTTCTCTTTCTCTTTCTCTTTCTCTTTCTCTTTCTCTTTCTCTTTCTCTTTCTTCTCTTTCTCTTTCTCTTTCTCTTTCTCTTTCTCTTCCTCTTCCTCTTCCTCTTTCTCTTTCTCTTTCTCTGCCATTTTCTCTATCTATCACTCTCAAATAAAAATAAACAAAAACAAAAACAAAACAGGACTTCTGGTCAAGATGGAATCTTCCTAACCATGCCTCATCTCCTGGGGAAGGAAAGGCAAGACCTTTGGGGTTCGTTGAATTTTTTTAGGGTCTGGAAGATTCTAGTATACCTCCAGTGGGAGGGTACGGAGGAGCAAAGCAGGGAATCCCCTAATTCCCATGCTCTAGGCTAGCAACACCAGTCCCCTCAAGCAGCCCATCCAGCCTCAGTACAAGCCCCAGGTTCCTCCTGCAGGAACCACAGGCTAAGTGGACCCAGACCAGCAGGCTATCATAGTTCCCAGCACAAACGCCACCCTACTTTCTGTTGCCATCCCCCACCCCAATCCTCAACCCCCCCGTTCATGGACCCAGGCAAGCAGGATAGTTCTCCCAGGAGACATCCATGCCCAGATGCTATCCCACTTGTGACCGCCCCCGCCGCTGTGCACCAGCCAGCAGGACAGCATTCCCCCAGGGGACCTGTAAGCAGAAACGCCATTCCACTTGCCACCCCCCCCCACCACCCCTGTGCATGGACCCAGGACATCAGACCAGCACTCCCCCAGGGAATCTACACACAGAAATGCTGTCTCACTTGCTGCTCCCCCACCACACTTGCACAGACCCAGGCAAGCAGGCTAGCATTTCCCCTGGTAGGCTTTACCTCTTTCCCCTCTCTTGGCTTTCCCACCACAGGGGACATCCACTTCCCTCCCTGCACATCACCTGACCCTCAGCAGTCCCACATCCACACCCTGCCTTATCACAAGACCTAGCAGTCCCATCCATTCCCTGCTACAGGGTCCCAATGCACCCACTATCCCATCCCCTCATGCATTCCCATCTTCCTGGCCTCAGCAACCCAACCACAACACCAGTCCACATTGTCCCATTCCACTATAACCCCTGTTCCCTCAGGCCACCTGATAATACAGTCCCATACCCTGAATCACCAAACAACACCATCCTTCATCAGGCCCCAAGGCCCCCACCAGAGCCACATGGGCTTCTTCTCTCTGAGCAGGCGGGTCCCATTGCTATCAGAAGCCTAGCTGAAGCAAACATAAAAGGGAATAATCACTGCATATACTTCAAGAGTAGACTACAGCTACTTCTTAAATTAAATAAGATTCCTACACCATGATGGGAAGACCACAAAAGGAATAACATGAAAAATAAAATGCAAGTAAATCCAACAAGATTGTCTAGCCCCACTATGGATGTCTCTAACCAAAACATGGAAGAGACAATAGGATCATAACCCCAAAAGGAAGATACAAGCTATGTAACCCTGGCCAGGCAAATAGCAGAACATACAGAAAATCAGCAAAGGACCAATAATTATATGAATGCTGTACTCACTAGATTAGACCTAATAGAAAAGATCCAGGAAGGGTTCCAAAGATAGTTAAATGATCTGAAGGAGAGCATTAAAAATATATAGAGAGAGGACATCAATAACAAGCTGGCTAAGCTCAATGAAGACATAAAGAAATGCAAGGATGAATTCCAAGAAGCATTAAGAAAGTAAGAAAGGCCAGGCATGGTGGCACACGCCTTTAATCCCAGCACTCGGGAGGCAGAGGTAGGAGGATCACCGAGAGTTCGAGGCCACCCTGAGACTACATAGTGAATTCCAGGTCAGCCTGAGCCAGAGAGAGACCCCACCTAGAAAAACCAAAATAAATAAATAAATAAATAAATAAATAAATAAATAAATAAAAAGTAAGAAAATGATGTGAAAAGGGAATTTAATATAGGGATGGAAACTATGCATTAAAAAAAACAGTAGAAAATACAAGCCAAACTGAATAAGCCCAAAACTCTATAGAAGATCATAAGAACAGAGTCAGCCATGTGGAAGATAGAAACTCAGAACTGGAAGACAAAACAGAAGAAACAATTTGTGCATCAAAAAAATTCAATAAATTCAAAATTTTTTGTGAACACAACATGAGGGAACTGTGGTATATCCTTAAACATCCAAAAATTTGGATCATGGGAATACCAGAAGGGGAAGCAATTTAGACCAAAGTCATGGAGAACTTATTTTTTAAAAATTATAAAAGAAAACTTACCCACTTTCTCAAAAGAAAGTCCCATCAAGTTACAAGAAGCTAACAGAATTCCAAACAGATTGGATCAAAGGAGAAATTCTACAAGATATATTATCATCAAGACCCTAAACATAGATAACAAAGAGAAAGTCCTAAAGGCAGCTAGAGAGAAACAACACATTACATATAAAGGTAACCCCATCAAAATTATGTCAGACTTCTAAATGGAAATCCTAAAAGCCAGAAGGGCCTGGAATGGAACACTGCAAAGTCTAAGAACTTATGACTTCCCACCTAAAGTACTCTACCCAGCAAAACTATCCCCCATAATAGATGGTGAAAGAAAAATTTTCCACAATAAAAGTCAGCTTTACAACTACATGAACACAAAGCCAAAACTGCAGAGAGTACTTCAGGGAATTCTCCACACAGAAGACTCAAATAACAACCTCAAGTCCCTACAAGAAGCAGATCACAATAACCAAACTCAGAGAAGGCACAAAAAGCAACAAAGTCCAAGAAAACACAAACAACATAAACCACCTCAATATGGAGGGGATTAAATCAAACCTCTCAGTTATTACCCTAATGGCCTTAATTCACCCATCAAGAGACATAAGCTAACAGGGTGGATCAGAAAATTAGACCCTCAATCTTCTGACTTCATAAAACCCATCACACCACAAAAGATAGACACCTTCACAGGGTGAAAGGGTAAAAAATAATATTCCAAGAAAATGGAAATAAGAAACAAGCAGGCATAGCTATATTAATATTGGATAAAATAGACTTCAATCCAAAAGTAGTCAAAAAAAGGGAATGATCCAACAAGAGGATATCACAGTCATTAATCTTTATGTACCAAACACAGGGGCACCAAAATACATAAGACAAAACCTACTTGACAACAATACAGAAATAATCACCAATGCCATCATAGTTGGGGACTTCAATACTCCACTATCAGCAATAGATAGCTAATCCATACAGAAAATTAACAGGGAAATAAGAGAGCTCAGCAACAGCTTAGATCAATTAGACTTAACATACAGATATAGAAAATTCTACCCCAGTTCCACAGATTAGACATTCTTCTCAGCAGCCCATGTAAACTTCTCAAAAATATATCATATACTGGGTCATAAAGCCTGCCTCCATATATTTAGGAAGATTGATGTAATTTCCTGCATGATATTAGATATGATGCTATATTACAAGAAATGAACAACAAAAGATGCACCAGGAATCCCACCAGCTCCTGGAATCTAAACAACACACTTTGAAACAATAAGTGGGTAGTGGACAAATTAAAAAATGAAATTGCAAAATTTCTAGAATTGTATGACAATGAGAACACAAAGTACCAAAACTTACAGGACACAATGAAGGAGGACCTCAGGGGAAACTTCATAGCACTGAATACCTTCATAACAAAGCCAGAGAGATTCCAAATCAATAACCTAACCATCCACCTAAAGGCACTGGAAAAATAAGACTACAACACAAAAAGTTCCAGATGAAAAGAATAATTAAGATCAGAGCAGAAATTAGTGAATTGGAAACTAAGAAAACAATTAAGAAAATTGATGAAAAATAGAGCTTGTTCTTTAAAAAAATAAACAAGATTGATAAACCCTTGGCCAATTTGATCAAGTGAAAAAAAGAGATGCTTCAAGTTAACAAAATTATAAAAGAAAAAGGAGAGATCACAGCAGACATAAGTGAAATTGGAAGGAATCATCAGGACATATTTCAAAAACCTCTACTCCACACAACTGGAAATATGGAAGAATTGGATAAATTCCTGGACACATCTCACTTACCAAAGCTAAACTCAAAGCAGATTAATCTCCTAAACAAATCTATCATACCCATCAAGATTACAAAGGTAATCAAAAAACTCCCAGAAAGAAGACTCCAGGACCAGATGGCTTCTCAGCTGAACTCTATCAAAACTTCATGCAAGAATTGAAACCAACTTTCTCTCAAATTGTGACATACAATCAGAGAACAAGGAAAGCTCCCCAACTCCTTTTATGAAGCTAGTATCACCATAATACAAAAACCAGGCAGGGATGCTAAAAGAAAACTATAGGCCTATTTCGCTGATGAAATTAGATGCAAAGATCCTGAACAAAACCCTTGCAAACTGAATTCAACAACACATTAAAAGCATTATCCACCTTGATCAAGTAGACTTCATCACAGGAATGCAGGGGTGGTTCAACATACAGAAATCTGTCAATGTAATACACCACATAAATAAGCATAAACACAAGAAATGCATGATCATTTTGATAGATGTAGAAAAGGCCTTTGACAAATTACAACATCACTTCATGTTCAAAACATTGGAGAGAATAGGCATGGGCGGTTCTCAACATAATAAAGGCTATATATAAAGCTTCTAAAGCCCAAATAATACTTAATGGGGAGAGACTGAAGTAATTTCCATTGAGATGAGGAACAAGACAAGGATGTCCACTCTCACCTCTGCTGTTGTTCAACATAATACTGAAAGTCCTACCTCAAGCAATAAGACAGGAGAAGGAATTAAAATGGATACAAATTGGAAAAGAAAAAGTTAGGTTAGCCCTATTCACAGAAGACATTATTCTATACATAACAGACCAAAGAACCTCTATCTCAAACCTATTAAAGGTGATTAATTCCTCTGCAAAGTAACAGGATACAAAATCAGTGCATAAAAATCAATAGTCTTTCTATATGCAAAAGATAAAGAAAGATACAGAGAAAGAAATAAGTGACATTGTCCCATTTTTAGTAGCATTAAAAAAAAAACTTAGAATAACATTAAACAAGGATGTGAATGACTGGTACAATGAAAACATAAAAACACTCATGAAAGAAATTGAGGAGGACTTGAGAAAATGGAAAGACCTCCAATGCTCTTGGATGGTCAGAATAACATTATCAAGCTCTCACCATTCTTGGGCTACAAGAGGGCGTACACCTATTAAATTCTCTCTAAACTAATAATGGTTGTCCCATTTACCTGGGGCTGACTTCACTCTCCACTGGAGCATCTGCTTCTCTGTTTCAGATTGACACAGAATCTGAGGAGAGAATCAGCCCATGGTACCTCACCAGAACCCCAGCTGAAACCACAGAATTAGTGTGGTAATGAGCAAGAGTGCTGCTTTCTTGGTGAACCTGGCATCAGAACATAGGTGAAGGAGATAGACAGAGAGAACACTCAACTCCTAGCAAACCAGAGATGTAGAAACATAGAGGTTCCCAGGACCTCATCACTGAAGTAAAACTAAAACAAACCCAACATGGCTCAGAGAAATTTGCAGAAGAGGGTTGGAAAGATTGTTAGAACCATATGTTGGAACATGCACAGAGACATTGCCTCCTCCCCATAACTGATGGATAACCCCACAGTACACAAGCCACATTTCCCAGTGAGGAGGATCTCTGCAGAGGGGAGGACAGAGAAGAGGTACCAACATGGCTGTACACTGTGTATATAACTAATAAAAAAAAGAGTGAACATGTGGATGGCATATTAATACCCATGCCCAGTCTAGGAAAATAAACTAAATTTATTGATTTCTCTGTGAAAAAAAATTAGTAAAATAACCAGCAATCCAAAACAATGCACAGAGAGGTGGACTTCAGTACAGGCACAGATGTGCCACTTGCCCTGGGACAATGGATATAGAGGCACCTAACATGTGCACAGCAACCAGTATCTGGTGAAAACTAGAGGGAGGCCCCACTAATAGAATCTCCACAGAAACTCTAGTGCTTTGAAACAAACAAGGCTTTGATGTGGTATCAGACTCAGACCTAAAATATCCGGCCAAAGACACCATCAGATAACCTGATTGTTTCATGACACGAATGGCAGCTGATAGGCCAGCACATAATGTAGGCTGCTGTGGCATCACTCTTGCTTTCATTATGGCTGGAGAAACCTCTGTTAGTATTGCATTTGGGATGGAATCCAATACAGGAAATTATTTGTTCTAAAAACATTAGAATTATCATAACAAAGATTTCTAGTTGATGACTTAAAAACATTATTCAAACACTACATAACTGTTAGTAACTTAAAAATTTCCTCTGAGGGAGGGGATATGATGGAGAGCAGAGTGATGAAGGGGAAAGTGAGGGAGGGAAGGAAAATATCATGGCTTATTGTCTGTAAGTATAGAAGTTGTCAATTATATATATATGAAATTCTTCTGAGGCTGAAACTCCACTATCAAAATTCAGGAAGTCCAGTGAAGGAGGAGAATCAATGTATATGTTGACACAGGATATATAGGAAGTCTTTGATCTATCCACTCAAATTTTCTATGAACCTAAAATGGCTCTTTCAAAATAGTCTTAAAGAAAACTGTTCAGCAGCAGCCACAATCCAGGTATCAAGGAATGGAGATCAGAAGGTCCCACAAGAAGCCACTAATGGCCACAAGTATTGAGAACACCTTGAGGCTCAACACTACAGTACTCCAGATAGAAGAATGTGTGTCTTCCCCAAACTGCTTCCACCAAACTGCTTCTGAGAAGAAAGCTAAGGAAGGACAGAGTAGTCTTCACTTTGGTTGTTTCTCAAAGGTAATTGTCAAGACATTTGGGATGTGTGGGCCCTGAGCTTTACAGTTTCTAAAGGTCAGGAAGTCATAGTTATAGGAAGGAAAAACACAATAAGCAAACAAGTCAACTCAAAAGCATGCCACTAGAGAGGAAATTGCTACACTACAAAAGAAAATGGTTAGCGGGCCATGAAAGTAAAATTAAGTTGTATGAGCAGATGGCTTATGCTTTTTGTGACCCATTGTTTCAGAACTTCTAGCACTATGTACCTTCAAGAAAGTGTTCCCTCAAGTGTAGGCTACTCTTTTGTACAACACAGCATGCATCCAAGATGAATGAATGTAACTGCCATGTGTAAATTCCTTGCAGGGGAAAGTTGAACTAGGTTTGAGATCCATGTGTCTATACTGACATGAAAATGCTATACCTTGCCTGCCTGACAGGTAGATATTCATTCCATTGAGAATCGGTATAGGATGTTTACAAGTTTTGTTATATAGATAGTGTGACTAAATGATTTCATTGGATTATATTTAGAGGTATTGTTTCATTAAATATACTGGTTCTGTTCCTCTGGAGAGCTATAAATACAGTTTCAAAATTAAGTTCCTATCATTGTGGGTCTATAACTTTGTGGAATTTCCCTCAACATTCTATGTGTTAAAAGCTTACTCCTCCAACTGGACTATATTCACTGAGTACAAAACCAAATAATTAAAGTAAATAAATAAATTCAATGAACACCAAAAAATAATAGTAAAATAAAAGCTTACTCCTGAGACTGGTGATTCTAGTAGATAGTGGAGTATTGAAGAGGTGGGGTCAATTGGAGGTTACTAGGGATATGTTTTCAAAAAGGACTGTGGCAACCTGATGTCTTCACCTTTCTCTCTTTTGCTTTACTTCTTGGCTGATAATGTGAGTAGTTTGCATATATCCCTTGGCATTACCTCCTTTTCACATCATTAGAGACACAAAACAATATGTTGTCTGATCTTGGTCTAGATGTTTCAGAAACCTAAGTCCAACCCCTGTTTTACTTATAATTTAAGTATCTCAAGTATTTTGTTATAGTAATATGAAACTCCCTGTCACTCACACATGTGTTGTGGCCCCTTCCCACTCTGCTCCTCAGTGCTTCAAAATAATCACAATCTCATTAGCCCTCAATAAAGAGGATATCCAAAGTAAAAACAACCAGGAAGTTCAAGGTCTAGTTGGAAGTAAGGATATGATACCAATACCTCTGGTATCTAAAATGAGCTAGTGTGAGCTTTCCTTTTTATTCCCCAAGTTTAGACAAAAGTACATACACAAACATGTACACATATGTGTATACATACTCAAATATATGCATTTTCTACATAGTTTAACTAAAACTTACAAACAGATTTCTTATCTTCTTCAGGATAGACACAGCTAGGAATCAAAAGCTAAGACCTGGCTGACCCCAGTGGAAAACTCCTTACTGCCACACTAAAGTGGTTTATTCGTTTTTAAAATTTTTTGTTTATTTATTTATTTATTAGAGAGCAACAGAAAGAGAATGAGGCAGAGAGAGAGGGAGAGAGAGACAGAGAGAAAGAGAGAGAGAAATAGGCACACCAGGGCCTCCAGCCACTGTAAACAAACTCCAAATGCGTGCACCCCTTTTGCATTTGGGTAACGTGGATCCTAGGGAATCGAGCCTCGAACTGGGGTCCTTAGGCTTCACAGGCAAGCGCTTAACCACTAAACCATCTCTCCAGCCCATTATTCATTATTTTTTAGTCCAATCTTTCCAAATTACCCACTTTAAGTATTCCTCAAAATAGGTAGACACTTAAAACAAAGTATATATGTACATACAGAGGTACATGATTTCTAGTTCCTTAACCAATCTTCTCAGTGTCTACCAGCAACTTGTTGGCAGGAACAGTTTTCTTCATCATTTTGCTAGTGATTGTTGCTTTTAGGCATACAATAAGTACTCAACTAGTGAATGATTTGATTTAAACAAATACCCTGAATAAGTGAAAGAAAAAAGAAGTGAGAAAATAGAATGAAAATATGCTCATCTTCTTGTTTCAGAATTACTCAGAGAAGATCAGTTTTAATATTTCTATTTAGTTAACAAATATTTTACATATATAGGAAATAAATAATTATATCATTTCAAAGTCTAACATATTACTTGCATATATGATTACTCAAACAATTTCTTTAAGCAGACTTAACTGCAGCTACAAGCAAAGTGTGGGCATTTTAAAAAGCATACTATCCCATTAGAGAGTAAAACCAGCAACCTTCACTCTGAATCAACTGATCCGTAACTGTGTAGATATCGTTCTACTATGAAAGGAAATACAACATTGGTTCAAAAAATATCCATATATCCCCAAGAAACATATAGCAAGATATTTATGTGGAGTTATTTGGTGTGGTCTGGTTTTAGGGATCTGTTTGTTGTTTTGATTATGTTTGTTTTTCATCCAAAATGACAGAAGAGACAGGAATGAGAGAATACACATCTGCTGTGAGCCAACCATGGTGCCAGTTGGCTCTTTCCAAAATAACTCTGCTGATCTATATCATTGTAATTATTTTTCAAACAAAGACTCTGGTGTTAAGTGATTTGCTCACAGTTAGAAATGGCTTAAGTAACTGAGTTCAGGTCCATAGCCTTCAAAGCATGTGTTTTTGAAACTCTGCTCAGCACTTCCTCTCAAGCACAGTAATGCACAATGAATGGATTTGAAAATAGGAATGGAAATAATATGTAACTCAGTCAAACCAAAGGTGAAGAAACACCAAGCAATGAGAAGTGTTCTGAGAGAAAATGGTGTGCAAAGATCACTGTGTGCCTTTTCAAGGTGCACTGTTCTGCACAAATGTGCACAGATCTGTACATTTGTATTAAGGTTTCTTCTAATGACCTTTAATAAGAGGTGTTCTAGTTCTAAGTCTGTCAACATATTATTAGTCATACTTTGGCTAACATCAGCATGGCAACCATTTATTTAGAGTAAAATTGTGTTATTATTAATGAATTACAATAGAAATGATGTCCTTTTCACTGAATGGATTTCCTACCATTTCTCACTCTAAAAATGTTTCAATACAGAATACAATTATCCTCAGACTGGTTTTTCCCCAGTGATGTCACTGCTTAATCATAGGGCACAGATAGCCAAGCTGAAGTGGGCTTTGTTGGTACTCAAAACACACTTGGCTGATAGGTTGTTCTGTGTGTTAGCTTCCTATTGCTGAACTGAAATGTAGGTGCTTTTAATTCTAAAGTAGCCCAACTACATTGAAAAAAAATCTGTTTAATCTACCTGTACACAATGTCCACTACTCATTAAAGTAACAAATTGCATTTATTTTATTTCTGACCTTTTACCTCAACCAGCAATTATAAGCCAATGCCACTCAGTCTCTAAATGGCATGGCCAAGACTTCACACTGATTCAGCTGATTACCAAACTATTATAAGACACACATAACAATGTCAAAAGAGTATGTATGAGAATTTTTAAGCTACAAACAAAAAAGTAAAATCAATACCAAGTAAATAAATGAAGCTTTTTTAAAACTCAATAAAGATACAAATGGAATTGTACAGAATACATTTTTCTACTTTGGGGCTGGGAGACAAGGACCTGAGTTCAATTCCCAGCACCTATGTTTAAACACATACACACACACCTGGGAATGGTCATGCATGCCTATTATCCTAGTTATGAGGGAGGCTACATACTGGGTAATATTTGGAGCAAAAAAAAAAAAAAAAAAAAGGCAACTCCAGGTTCAGTGAGATGTTTTCTGTCAAGAAAATAAAGTACAAAAGTAATAAAGAGGATATCCAATGTTCTCTTCTGCCCTCTGCACACATAAATGGGCATGTGCATCTGCACACACATGAGCATACACATCACAAACATACACACACAGTTTTCAACATTATGGTCTCTGTTTTCTTACAGATTTTGATTCTATTTTTTTTTAATTTTTTTTTTTAATTTATTTGACAGCGACAGACACAGAGAGAAAGACAGATAGGGGGAGAGAGAGAGAATGGGCATCCCAGGGCTTCCAGCCTCTGCAAACGAACTCCAGACGCGTGCGCCCCCTTGTGCATCTGGCTAACGTGGGACCTGGGGAACCGAGCCTCGAACCGGGGTCCTTAGGCTTCACAGGCAAGCGCTTAGCCGCTAAGCCATCTCTCCAGCCCTGATTCTATTTTTTCATAGAAAATGTTGGCATTATAATACTACAAATATAGCCTTGGGCAGAATTTAAGATTCTAACAGCCTGAGAAGCAAGAGTAAGAGAAAGGGTTGCTGAAAGGAGATGGCATTATTGTTAAGCAAATTCAGGAACATAACTTTCTATTACATGTAAAAATATGTTTTCCAGTAGTGAAGACCAAATCCTCACATTTTTATCTTCCTAACAGTATATATGAGAAGAAAAGCACTTCAATCCCTCCCACCTACTGAAATATAAACATGGCCTTGCCTGTCAATTCACAGAGCAGCAGTCGCCAAATATAAGGATTAAAAATGGAAGTGTTTGCTAGGCGTGGTGGTGCACACCGTTAATCCCAGCACTCTGGAGGCAGTGGTAGGAGGATCACCGTGAGTTCAAGGCCACCCTGAGACTACATAGGGAACTCCAGGTCAGCCTGATCTAAATGAGAACCTACCCTGAGAAAAGAAAGTAAGAAAGAAAGGAAGGAAGGAAGGAAGGAAGGGAGGGAGGGAGGGAGGGAGGGAGGGAGGGAGGGAGGGAGGGAGGAAGAAAGGAAGGAAGGAAGGAAGGAAGGAAGAAGGAAAGAAAGAAAGAAAGTGATTTATATATAATTCTGGTTAGGAAACTGATTCTATCCCCAAAAATCAATGTTAGTGGCTTCCAGGGTACTGTGCTGAAGAGTCTAAGCTTTGTTGCAGCTCATGAACATTTAGCAATATCTCCATTTGGGAAAATAACTTTCAGAAATGGGCTGAAGCATGACCCTGGAAAGATATAGCCACATCCTAATAGCCTTAACATGTGAATACCATTATGTTTTTTTTAAAAATCAAAAAAAGGGGTAGAGAGATGGCTCCGCAGTTAGAGACACTTGCTTGCAAAGCCTGATGACCCAAGTTCAATTCCCCAGTACCCATATAAAGCCAAATGCAAAGTGTTATGTGCGTCTGGAGTTTGTTTAAATAAACAAAATAGTTTTTTTTAAAGTCATGCTGTTTGAGGGAGGGTTCATTGTTTGCTACATTTGCCAGGCTAGTGCCTTTAAACTTCCAGGTGATGCTCCTCGTCTCATCTGCCCTTTTATGAGGTGAATGAGACACAGAAGCTTGTGCTACAGCCTCTGACTTTGCATGGGTGCTGGGGATCAGAACACAGGCACTCGCCCTTGTGAGGCAAGAGTGTTATCCCCTGAGCCTTCTCACTGGCCTACTCTTCATCCTTCCAGATTTGATAATGGCAACAAAAAATTGATTGATGCAGGCATGCTAATAAAAAAGGATAAAGCTTAAACAGGAAGAAATAGGTTGAAGATATGAACAGGTATTTGTAGCAGAATTAAATCTAAGCGCCAAATTAAGAAACTAAATGACATCAACCCAGAAGGCTACAATCAATACAGGGAGAGTAAATAGCATAGATGGTCTCTGTGCACATGATTTAGGACTACATTGTGCTTATTTGAAGTCTGACCTTGGACAAATTGCTGATTCCTCTGAATCTCAGTCTCTTCATTTTGAAACCAACCCTGAAATATCTGTCACCCAAGGCCTTGATGAGAACGAACTCCGGTTATTCCCATGAAGCATTTTGAAGGATGTCTATCACTAGGCTTTTGTTCCATAACTTTTAGTCATTATTTTCATTAGTATTAATCATGAGTGGTGAAAAGAAGCATGATACAGGAATTCAAATAGTAAATGCAAACCACTGACCAAAGTCTGCTGTATGTATCTCCAGCTGTCTTTTATTCCTACTTTATTTCTGCTCACCAGGGCCTCAAAAGGATCAAACAGCTTCTGTAAGTCATAGCATGCCATTGAGAATGAATGTTACACAAGGGTTTCAAAAATTACCTACAGCTGTATTCTTCCAATGTGCAGGGTGGCTATTCATTTCCGAAGTGACTGTGCCCAGCCCTGCAGAAAAACAGAGATCATGGAAGATACCAGTACAGACTCTGTGCTTAAGTTACAGTCATCTCTCCATTTTGCCAAATCCTCATGGTGCACAGCTACTTCTGCTTCCAAAGAAATCACAGGGCCCACGCTTAAAATTGTCAGTTCCATCCCTCCAAATGTAGAGTTTAAGGTAACACAGACTCAGGCAAGAATATGAGCTGACCAAATTCCTCACCTAGTGACATCTACAAACAGATTTCCTAAAAATTACAGAATTTCTGTGACCTTTAGGAAGTTAGGGGAATGTTCTCTATCATTCCACTCTAACTTTCAGGAAGAATAGATGGCAATGGCCTCACTTCTATTGTGTTGTATGTATTCAGTTTTTGCAAAGTTGCAGAAGAATGTAAATTGAGTGAAAATAGTTTTAAGGTATAACACTCTGGCAAATTACCTTGACTTAGATCCTCAAATGTGATGTTCATCCAATATTCATTCACTAAGTATGCTGCTGTGGTACAGTTCAGAATCAGTAGGCAATCCCTGTATTACATTTTTACCAAGAATTTCTGAGAAAGCATGTACTTGCCGAAAGTTTTTGAGTCACTTGGTTGAGCTGCTTTTCACAATCACATTGTGAAGTGCATTGCTAGGATCTTCAATTTACATAAAACAAATGGAAGGAACATTGTGATTCTCTTAGTTGCGCAGCAGTTATCAGCAGAAAAAGGATTAAAAGAAAAGGCAGCCTCCCATTAGCCACTAAACCATATTGCTTCTCTGGATATTACAATGTTAGATCTACTTTCACACACAGAGCTTTCCACCTGCTGTTCAATAAATTCCAAGTCTAAAGGCCTCCTGATTTGACATAGAGAGATAACACTAAAAAAGTAACTAACATCACTGCATGAACCACCATGCAGAGTTAAAAAAGCAATGCCTAAGGCAGCCAAAATTCCCAAGACACTCCACACAGAGAAATGCAAATGCCTGCAGTATCAGGGACCTGGGTATGTAAACTTCAGGGAGAACAGAGGGAAGGGAGGCTCTTTGATTTTTTTCGGATGTGTATGTGTGTATGCATACGTGTATGTGTGCATGTTTGTATGTGTGAGGGCACATGAGCATCTGTAGGTATTTGTGAACATGTGTGCATATATAAGCCAGAGGATAATGTCAGGTAATTTTCTGTATTGCTTCTTAACTTAATTTTTAAGACTAGTTCATCAATTTATCTAGACTAGCTAGCTAGTGAGCCTGAGGGATCTACCCAGCATTTTACATAGAGGCTGGGGATAAGAATTCAGAACTTCATGCTTGTTGCCCCTAAGTCCACTCCCCAAGGGAGAAAGTTCTACTCTACATTCACTGCATATAGATTATGTGACAATCATATTGCAAGGCATGTGATAAAAAGATGAATGAAATGTGTCCTGTTTTTAGAAGGTTTTCCAGTGGTAGAGGGAGAAAGAACTGTAATAGTTGGTTTTACTATATGTAGTAAGTGAGAGGTATGAAGGGGTTACCAGGATAACACAGAGATGGAACCCCTGCACAAGCAAGGAATCACAATGAAGGAAGCACGATGACTCCAGGAAGGATGAAAGCACTGAACTAAGTTTTGAAATACCATGTGGAATTACCTGAAGCAACCAGACCAGAAGAGAAGGGAACCCAATTGTGAGCCCATGCCAGGGCAGCTGGAGTCATTAGGAAAGATGGAAATTAGCAAATAGGTATGAGAAAACAGGAGCAACTCCATGGTGTCAAAGCTGGGGATGGGAAGCCAAAGAAGTGCGCACAACTTATTGTCATAGACAGTCATGGAGGCCACTGAAGATATAGGATATTATCTGTGAAAGTGGACAGTAACACTTAAGGATATAAAAGCATTCCAGCATGATGAAATCAATATAACGTGGTTCATAACATCCTATGGAATCATGAAATTAAGAATGAATGGAAGGCAATATTGAGAATCCAATGAAAGAATTATTACATAATCAGGGGTATCATCAAGACAAAATGTCATTGGAGTGGAACCACTACTGTGAGAAAAATGAGGAAAAAAAAGTATTTATCCTTATAGTGGGAAGCTGCATGCGTAAGTGCTAACAGGATTGGTCTCACTAGGATCCATTTGAGACTTTTTCATGACAAAGACTTTTTACAAGACATTATTTTTTGCTACTACTTTTCCAAAACAGGAGAACAATTTATCCACACTTTATGTTAAACAGGTCTACACCTCTTTGTTAATTTCTAATATTTTAAGTACTCAATTCTTATTACCAAATTTGAAGAGCTTACTTATAAAAAATGCTATAACAAAAATAAAAACCATCTCTCTGCCAGCTGTCATAGTGCTAGAAAGTACTATGAAAGCTGCTTGAGGAGAAGGTCATCTACAGTCTGAAAAAATAAAGGATCCTATAAGCTAAAAAATTCAAACAGCCAACCAAGATGTAATTCTCTACAGCAGTAAGAAAAAATGACACAATGAAATTTGAGGAAAAATTATTGAACCTAGAACAGACTATTCTCAGTAAACTTACCCAATTACAGAAAAAAAATCACCACAAAGTCTCACCCATCTACAGCACCTAACCTGAATCTACCCAAGATACCTTACATATGCAGCAAACATCTCATGGACTAGACAATAGGATGGGTGGGGAGGGAGAGGATGGCAACGGAGGGGTGGGAAACACAAATCTAGACCCAAACGGCAATGGCACCACAAAATTCTACATCCTAAAATGAAGACCAAATGACTGAACCTTCACCAGGCCCTTACAGGGAACACCTGAACCACAAGACACTGGAGAGGGTATGATGAAGACTAACCTTAATCTTCTACAGGTTCCCTTCCTCTCTCTCGGTCTCTCTCTCTCTCTCTTTCTTCTCTCTAACTGTTATATATTAGTTATCTTTTTCCTCCTTTTCTTAGTGGGCACTGACCTATAACTCCCAGTAACAGCATGGGGATATCATCCACAATAAGCTTTTGAACAGAGACAAAAAAAAAAAAAAAGTTTCCTAAAAGAAAGACAGATTTCTGTCTGAGTACTTGATGACCCACCAAAGGTTAGTGGTAAGACCCTACTGCTGAAGACACCATATGTGGTTGACATGTAACATGGTGTGACATGGCTGGAAGCTGGAAGAGAGTCAGTCCCAGACAGCCAGTGTGTCTAGTGCCAGAAGTTGCTACATGGGCGACTGGGGGAAAATGACCAATATCTGTCCAAGCAACTCATGGTCTAACCTACTTAGCAACAAATAACCTGTCGTGATGCTCACACAAGGGCAATATTGGCACACAGCCATGGTGGGGAACAAACTGCTCTTGATTTGCCTAGCTAATCCCCTCAGTGGTAAGGGACCCATAGCTGGAGCTGGGAAACAAGTCAGAACCATATCCAAACATTAGCCCACTCTCCATTATTGAGCTACCATCAATCGTGGGCTACAAGAGCGCCTACACCTATTAAATTCTCTATAAAAAAAAAAGTAAGGGTTATCTCATTTGTCCTGGTGCTAACTTACTCTCCATTGGAGAATCTGCTTCTCTATTTCAGATAGATGTAGATCCTAAGGAGAGAGCCACCCCATCATACCTCAAAAGGGCCCCACCTGAAATTAAGAAAGACTGGTGAAACAAGCAAGGGTGCTGTTTTCCTGATGAATGGGATACCAGCACAAGGAAGGAGATCAAAGCAGAGAAAAATCAACTCCTACCAAATCAGAGAGCCAGAGACCCAGAGGCCGCCAACACCTCATCACTGAAGCAGGCCAAAAATGAACCCAACATGGCTCAGGGAAATTTTGCTGAAGAGGGGCAGAAAGAATGTCAGAGCCACATGTTGGGTCATGATATGCAGAGACATTTTTCTTGCCCATAACTGTGGGCTCACTCCACAATGCATGACCCATATAACTCAACAAGGAGGAGCCAAGGGGAGGGAGTAGGTCACAGATGAGCCTAATAATGGTACCAAACTGACTGTATTTGCTGAATACAAAACTACTTAATAAAAAAATAAATAAATAAAACAAGTGCAGAGCCAGGCATGGTGGCACATGCTTTTAATCCCAGCACTTTGGAGGCAGAGGTAGGAAGATGGCTGTAAGTTTGAGGCCATCCTGAGACTACATAGAATTCCAGGTCAGCCTGGGCTAGAGTGAAACCCTACCTCTAAAAAACAAAAACAAAACAAAATAAATAAATAAATAAATAAATAAGATGTATCTGTGCATTAGTGACACATAAATTGTGGAGGAAAATGAACTGCTCTCTGATTGGATAATAGTCTTCATGCAGTAAGAGGGAATGCAACCTAGTATTGAGAAGCAAGTCAAAATCCGATGGATTAGAAGGTCATAGACCAAAGAGAGAAGTTTCCACCAGTCTTTGGATAAACTAAAATGTTATGCCAATTGAAAACCTTCTAAAAATATGTATTCCTGTCCTTTAATGCTGATCTCACTTTTGCTTAGAGAACCTTCTTTTACAAATTGAGGTAAATACCACTGTGGTAGTTTATATGTAAATGTATGTCCCTCATAGTCTGAGATATTTTTTGATTAAGATTAAGATTTTGATTTGATTAAGATTTCCTACTTAGTTTTCAGCAGGTAGAGTCATGCTCAAAGTTTATGTCATTGGTGGCCCTTGAGTCCAGTCTTATAACATGTGTAGAGAGCCAGTTTGAGCTTTGACTGTTCATGCTTGCTGGTTTTGATACACTCTGTTTTTCTCTGCTATGGATATATGATGAAGCGAGTCAGCTTCATCAGCCATGATGAAGCTTCCCCTGGAGTCTTTGAGCCTGAAATAAACCCTTTCCTCCCATAATCTGCTTCTGGCTGGGTGTTTTTCCCAGCAATGAAATGGTAACTATTACATAAAGTTGGTATTAAGAGTGGAGTCATTGCTGTGATGAATCTGACCATGTGGATGTTGATCTTTGAGAGTGGGTAAGAATGTGGAAGGATTTAGTACTTCAGACTGGAGGAGCATTACAGTGTTATAAGCAGAACTTGATGTACTATTCTGGTGAGTTTAAACTTTTAAATGCAGATAGAATTGTGAACTTTGAAGACTTTGCTTATGAACTTTCAAAGGGGAAGGTTAAAACTTTGCTGGAATTAGGATGCTGCCAGAAAGGCTGGTTGTATACCCCTTGCACCCCAAGAATTTAATAAAAGTTGAATTTAAAAGCCATAGACTGGTATTCTTGGTGGAAATATATAACAGAAAGATAAGAAGGATGTAAAGTTTATCACAAGGAAGTTTGAAGTTCCATGCACAGAGATTGGTTTTTGGTTACTTAAGCTACAATTGTTAGGCAGATTACCACAACTAAGGGCAAACCAACTATTTTACATTGGGACAATGGAAAATATATGCCATGAAGGTTAAACCAACCCATGGAAGGCTCAAGTTGTAGAAATTCAAATTCTTGTACAAGGAGAAAGTTTGAAGGAAGAATTCTAAAAGAGTATTCTGCTCTTCAAGGTCAAGATTTGTTCTCTGCTGGTTTTACAAATTTGGCTATGCCACCCACTTGGTATTGGTTTTGAAAGCATGAAAAATTCAGGAAGAAGGGTTATGAAGTGTATACTGTTTCTGGAGCTGCTGAGATGCAGGAATGTAAAGCAGGATTGGAATCCTTATATGGATACCCAGATAAGCCATTATATGGAACCATGAAGATTAACTGGTTCCAAGAGATGCTAAGATGTAGAAATGTAAAGCAGAGTTGAAATTCCTGCTATGGAAACCAAGAAAAGCCATTATATGAGCTATGAAGATGAACCATGGTTTGCAATGTCTACCTGAAGATGTTTTTGATATACCAGGTCTGGAAAACAGCTACCATGGATAGCTGCTGGCTCTGTGTGGAATTTGCCCTGGGCTATGAGCAGCCCAGCTGGAGAAATGGAATTGGAAAATTCTTCATCACTGTTTATGTATGTTGGACTTGAACCTGCATAAGTTTAATGTTTACCTGCTGGTTATTGAGTTTTTCATTGGTCCAGTCTCTCCTTATTATACCTTCCTGCAATAGAAATGTTTATTCTGTGTCATGTGTTGGAAATATGTAACTTGTGATTTGATTTGATAGGGCTCACAATTAAGGGACAATCTTAACTGAGGTTAAGATTTTAGATTTTTATTTTTTTTTAATTTACTTATTTGAGAGTGACAGAAAGAGAGAGAAAGAGAGAGAGAGAGAATGGGTGTCCCAGGGCCTCCAGCCACTACAAATGAACTCCAGACGCGTGTGCCCCCTTGTGCATCTAGCTAACGTGGGTCCTGGGGAATTGAGCTTCAAACTGAGGTCCTCAGGCTTCACAGGCAAATGCTTGACTGCTATGCCATCACTCCAGCCCAAGAGTTTAGACTTTTGAACCCTGCTAAAATTAGTAAAACCTGTGGGAACTTTTGAAGTTAGACTGAGTACATTTGGCATGCTAAGGTGGTATTGAGGCTATGGAGGCCAGGGATGGAATATGATGGCTTAAATGTACATGTGTGACCTCCATCGACTTATATATTTTTGATTAAGATTCCTACTTAATCTTCAGCAGGTAGAGCCCTGCTGGGGTAGGGTAAATAGACATCAGTTTGAGCCTGGCTATTTGTGCTTGCTGGTGTAGGCTTCTCTCTCTACTATGGATGTATGATGGAGTAAGCCAGATTATTCTGCCATGATGAAATTTCCCCTGGAATCTATAAGCCTGAAGTAAACTTGTTCCTCCCATAAGCTGCTTCTGGTTGGGTGTCTGTCCCAGCAATGTGAAGATTACTGCATCAACCAGGAAGACCCAAGACTTACCAAAGTGACAAAAAGAAGAGAAATCCCAGTGCTTAGCACTGGACAAGTCATATCTACCACCCCTGTCCAGGTTCAGGGAACACTGTGGATGAAGTGGAAGAATGAATGTGAGTGCTTCACACACTGATGGCCAAGCCAGAGAAGCCTCTCCATGGAGATGGCAGCAGACATTAAAGACATTCAAAATTCCTCAAATCAGAAAATAAAAGGCTGACAAGAGATCAACACCAAACACCAACATTTCTATAACAACCCCCTAGGCTCAAGGAACTTAGTGGAAGAAGGGGTGGAAAGACTGGAAGAGTGACAAGGTACACATATGTGCTTTGAGACACTGTCCTCCTGACATGAACTGACTAGGGTATTCATGACTCCTCAATGGTTACCAATATTTCCACAAGATCAGCATGTTTCTGATCCCAACAACATTTTGACATGGAGAATAAAGAAGGACAAAAGAAATAAAACAGAGAAAAGGAACTACCTTGAGAGAGGAAAGTCGTCAGGAGATGAAGGTTGGGAGAGGAGACAAAAGAAGGTAATGGAACAGAAGCAAATCAAATTCATAGGTTGTGGTTCCCAATTAAAAAAATAGATTTCAAAGGGTTTTATTTGTCCTTTTCCCTTTATACAAGTGAATAGTACTGTTTCTTAGTAGTTGGGGGAAAGAGACAAATTATATAATCTCAAGCACTGAGATTGTTATAATTAGTGCAACTAAGGTGGGAAAACTTTAAAAATAAAATCTTTTGCCAATTCCAAATGTCTAAGTATGTTCTTGTTCTTTTATTGGCAATTGAGTCCAGTGTTTCCTTATTTCTGTCATATCACTCAAGTCTGGGGGGTTGTCATAGTTGGGTCCCACATCTCTAGCTAAATTTTTTAGCAAGTAAATTTATGACTTTTTTCATAAAATGTATGGTGAGTCTCCACAGACAGTTAGATGGGTGATAAAAAGTGACTTGAATTTTCTGTTATCACTGACCCCCCTCAATAATGTTCCCAGGTGAAATGTAAAGACAGCTTAAGGATGAATCCATTTTGGTAGTTGAAAAAGAATTCCTGCCTCTGTTAAAAAAAAAAAAAAAAAAACTCATCCTGAGACATCATATTATAAAATGTCTCCAATTCATTTTATACTTTAAGAACAAAAATAAATAAATTACATAGGGTTTAAAAACATATATATCCTATACATTTTGAAATTCAGAAGTCCTCAAATTTAAGATTCTGATCTTAAGAGTTCTACAATGAGAAACAATCATCAATGCAAGCCACTTTATTTCCCAAACTTCCTAGTGTACTCAGTGCAAGTAATTGAATGCTGAAAAGGTAATTAGTATAAAGTTCACACTTTACAGATGCTTCATCTTTCAGATACCAGAAGGAAGTGTTCCTCCTGCCTTCATTTCATCCTAATCTGTGAAGCTGAGGCAAGGCCTCTGAAAACTAAACCAAATCCCTGATCTCTTAGAAGGTGTGCACATGCAACACACACACACACACACACACACACACACACACATCTTTTCCCAGGCTTCTGAACCCATCTATTTGTCCATTTGAGTTTCAATTAAACATGTAAAACAACTGCCATTTTTCACCATCATAACTGATTTCTAGAAGTGCATCCTTTGTGAGAGGAAGCTAAGAATCAGTTGGTGTCACAACCATAGGGATACACTGGCCTGATATTCTTCAAGAGAGGCTCCAGAAGGGACCATAGTTTTCTCACTGCTATACTGCTGCCTGTGAACCAGAAGCCACATTTCTACCACCATGAAAGAGCACCTATGTCTGCCGTATTCTTGTTTAACATGGGACTTTTCTCTTCAGCAGATTGAGCTCTTGGATTATCTAGGTGTTTCTAGCTAAATATCCTTAAAAAGGCATTATAAACTGAGACTTACCCTGTATTTCTATCTCTCTACCCCTGTCTCTCCCCGCCCTCTTATAGCTTTTGACTTAAATCATAATCTAAAACATCTCTCCTTACTTTTCTCCCTCCCCCTTCATCCATCAGAGGAATTTCACCCAATAAATCCTCAGCATTTTGAATCCTATTAAGCATTTGTTTTTTTCTGAAAGATATGAATAAAAAGTGATTTTTGCTATTCATAACTCATCTAATGAGGATGAGCCTTGGAGTTATTTCCTTTTGAGGAATAAACAGGGACATAGCTTTGTGTGTGTTATGAATATGAGACTGACTTTTCAAGAGCTTGAAAGGCTGAAAAGAATCAGAGGTGTCAAGGAAAGCAGGGAAGGGAGGCCATACTATGTAAGAAATAGATAGGTTAAGTGTAAGACAGGTAGGTGAAGACTGTTTTCCTCAGAGAGTACAAAGCAGTATTTCCACTGACTAACTATTAGCCTTGCCCTTATTGAGGGATACTTTCTACAACAAAGTCATTTAAAACACTGGGATAAAGAAAGCCAAAGGAATCTCAAAGGTATCAATTAGGTCAATCTATAAGTATTATGCCTCAAAGTATTTCATTTCTTGATGTTGAACATTATCAAAAATTTCACATCCAGAAACAGTACACAATTATCTCACAATATGAATTAGTTGAGATTCTAGGCATTGCTGAGTGAAGTCCTAATTGTTGGCCAAGTTTTGATTCTCATCTGCGGCTTCAGAGAGGTGGGAGGATCCACCTGTGACAACCATGGCTCTTGGCAGGAGTCGTTCCTTGCACAGCACCATGCTGTAGGTCTATTTCCTCTTTGCCAGAGGTCGCTTTTACTTCGTTGCTGCATGTCACTTTCCATAGGGAAGGACTCATGCTTTTTTAAAGCTGGAGGAGGAAAGTTTCCTTACAAACTAGAAGGTAGAATCCCATTTGACATAATTATGCATAAATAGCCCCCCATACATTCCCAGATCCTTGACTCACTCCTGTAGTTACAATCAAGTAGCAGGTTTTTCCACACAAGGGAACAGAATCATTGGGAGCTAGACTTCAAGGAGTGAATAGCAAGAGATGAGATCATTCAGGCAATCTTAGAAATTTGTCTGTCACATTCAATAATCAAAGAGAAAGACTTAATATTCTCTAATCTCAGACCCTAACATTGATCTTCAAGTTTCTGTTTGATGTCTCTATTTGAGCTTACATCTCTGACTAACTTGCTCACCACAGCTAGATGAGTGTTCCCTGGGCAGGAATGATTAGATGAAATTGTCTTCTGGCTTCTTGGCTAAGCCTTTGGTTTGTAAAGCCATACCACATTCACATTCCACCCCCTACAAGTTCAATAAAGTATCTGAAAATGAGTCACTGGATGCTTTTCTCATTCTCCCTAACCCCACTGGAGAGCTGTATTAACTATTAAGGAAAAGCTTTAAAGAAAAAGAAAAAAAATCTTTGGAAGACAGATAAGTGAAAGAAATTTGGCTCTAGACTTCAAAAAATCAAGGAGGCTATATTTAGAGACCAGTGGAATTGCTTAATCACACTGCTAATTCAACCACATCATTAGTCTTACCTCTAGGGTTGATTCCAGGGATACAAAATGAAAAAGCAATTGAACTTACTATTTCCACTGGCCAAGGAAGAAATCTCCTTTAGGAATAGCTTCTTTATGTTATTTATGTATACATTTTGAGAGAGAAAGAGGCAGATAGAGAGAGAGAATAGGCACACCAGGGCATCCAGCCACTGCAAACTCCAGACACATGAGCCCCCTTGTGCATCTGTCTTACATGGGTACTGGGGAATTGAACCTAGGTCTTTAGGTTTTGCAGGCAAATACCTTAACTGCTAAGCTATCCCTCCAGCCCAGTTTATTTTTAATTTTTTATTACTAACAACATATTTTTATGCATGTATGTTAATACCCTCTTTTTACTCATCCCTGCCCCCATTCCATGGGAGACCCTTCTAAGTGGGGTTGCAAGTATTTCCCCAAGGGATTGTGGGTTATGCATTGTGGTAGCAGCAGTCAATTTTTTTGGGGGGGGGGATGGGAGAAGGCAATGCCTCTGGGCATAATGTATCAACCTGTGGTTCTTACATTCTTTCTACCCCCTCTTCTGCAAAATTCTCCAAGCTGTGGTGGACATGCTTTAAGTCTACTTCAGTGATGAGCTCTCAGGGGCCTCCAGATCTCTGCTTTGGTATGTGTTAAGTATCCTCAGGGTCTGTCTCCTACATCCTGGTGCTGATAATCAGGTTCATCATGGAAGTAGCACTCTTTTTTTTTTTTAGTTATTTATTTATTTGAGAGCGACAGACACAGACAGAAAGACAGATAGAAGGAGAGAGAGAGAATGGGCGCGCCAGGGCTTCCAGCCTCTGCAAATGAACTCCAGACGCCTGCGCCCCCTTGTGCATCTGGCTAACGTGGGACCTGGGGAACCGAGCCTCCAACCGGGGTCCTTAGGCTTCACAGGCAAGCGCTTAACTGCTAAGCCATCTCTCCAGCCCAGCACTCTTTTTTTTATAGACCATTTTTTTCTTTTTTTTTTCTTTATTAGTTATGTACATACTCAGTGTGTAAACAGCACATGTTGGTACACTCCTTGCCCTCATCCTTGTGCTCCCCCCTCTGCAGGGACCCTCCTTATTGAGAATGGCCATTATCCCCATGGGGATTGTGGTCATGCATTGTGGTGGTAGCCATCAGTTACAGGGAAGAAGCAATGTGCCAACTACTGGCTCTAACAGCCTTTCCACCCCTCTACTGCGAATTTCCCTAAGCCATGTTAGGTTCAGTTTAGGTTTACTTCAGTGATGAGGTCCTGGGAACCTCTGTGTTTCTAGATCTCTGGTTTGCTAGGAGTTTAGTGTTCTCTCTGTCTATCTCCTTCACCCATGTTCTGATGCCAGGTTCACCAAGAAAGCAGCACTCTTGCTCATTACCACACTAACTCTATGGTTTCAGCTGGGGCTCTGGTGAGGTACCATGGGCTGATTCTCTCCTCAGATTCTGTGTCAATCTGAAACAGAGAAGCAGATGCTCCAGTGGAGAGTGAAGTCAGCCCCAGATAAATGGGACAACCATTATTAGTTTAGAGAGAATTTAATAGGTGTACGCCCTCTTGTAGCCCAAGAATGGTGAAAGCTTGATATTGGAGAGTGAACTCATTTTTTGGATATGATTCTGACTTGTTTCACAGTTCCGGTATAGGTTCTATTCCACTGAGCATATCTGTTTGCCAATTCAAGAGAAGTTGGTTTACCCACCATGGCTGTGTGCAGAAAGCAGCATTCTTGCTAGTCTTCCCAATTTATCTGTGGCTTCAGCTGTGGTTTGGCTGAAGTGAAAGGGTAGTTGAGTAACTCAGGTCTTGCAACCTGAAAAAGAAAACCATATTCTCCGAGAGAGTGAAGTCAGCATAATTTAAATAGGATAAGCATTATTAACTTAGGGAGAATTTGATGTATGTAGCACCTCTTTTAGCCAAAGACTAGTAAGAGCTTTCTGCCATTCCACATGAATTTTGAGATCATTTTTTTCTATCTCTTCAAAGAAAGATGCCAGAATTGTTATTGGCATTGCATTAAATCTGTTGTAACTGTGAGGTTCAATTTAGTCCCTGCCATCAAGAGGTACCTTATGGGGTTTGGTGCTTTCTTGTGCTTGTACTCTTTTGTGCCTGCTCTAGTTTTGATTATTGGGATCCTCTTCTTGTAGGCTCTGGAGATTGGTTGCTGGACTCTTCGAAGTGGAGTATTCCCCAAAGTGTTTTCTGTAGGTTTGCTTTGTGTTCATAATTCATAGCGTTGTCTTTTTTCACAGAAAATTTTTCTTTCACCATCTATTATGTGGGATACTTTTGTGGGTACAGTGATCTGAGTTGGAAGCCATAGATTTTAGAGTTTTATATGTTATATTCCAGGCCCTTCTAGCTTTTATGATCTCCCATGAGAAATCTGAGGTAATTCAGATGGAATTGCCTTTGTATGTAGTGAATTGTTTCTCTCTTACTGCTTTCTGTACTCTCTTTGTTTTCATTGTTAAGAGTTTTAACTATAGTGTATTTTGCAGAGTTTCTTCTATGGTCCTGTCTGTTTGGTGTTCTGTGAACTTCTTGTATCTGGATGGGCCTCTCTTTTGCAAGATTGGGAAAATTTTCTGCAATAATTTTGTCGAACATGTTCTCTTTGCCTCTGGCCTGGATTTCCTCTCCTTCTGGTATATCCATAATCAGGATGTTTGGTCATTTTGGGGTATCCCACAGTTCCCTCTTACTCTGTTCACATGATTTTTTGAACTTAGCAAAGTTTGTGGACTCTGATCAATTTTTTCTGTCTTGTCTTCCAGCTCAGAGGTTCTGTCTTCCACATAAGTGGCTACTAGTGAGGGGTTCTAAAGGTGGGGAGGGCATCAAAGGGGGGAAAACAGTAATCCGGACCCAAACGGCAATGGTACCATAAAATTCTACTTCCTAAAAGTCAGACCAAATGGCTGAACCTTCACTAGACCCTTACAGGAAACACCTGAACCACAAGACACTGGAGAGGGTAGGATCAAGACTGACCTAAATCTCCTACATCCTCCCTCCCTCCCTCTCCCCCTCTCCCCTCTATCTCTCCCCTCTCTAACTCTTGTATATTAGTTATGTTTTTCCTCAATTTCTTAGTGGATACTGACCTGTAACCACCACTTCCAGCTTGGGCCTACCATCCACAATGAGCTTTTGAGCAGAGAAACCTACAAGGTTTCCCAAAACAATGACAGACTCCTGTCAGAATACTTGATGACCCACCAAAGGCCAGTGGTAAGACCCTATTGCTGAAGACTCCATATGCAGCTGACGAGTAAAATGGAATGACATGGCTGGAAGCCAGGAGAGAGTCAGTCCCCAGACAGTCAGCGTGTCTAGTGCCAGAAGGTGCTACATAGGTGACTGGGGGAAATGACCAAGATCTGTCCAAGCAATGCATTGTTTAACCTAATTAGCAACAAATAACCTGATGTGATGCCCACATTAGTGCAACAGTGCTACACAGCCATGGTGAGGAACCAATTGCTCTTGATTAGGCTAACTGATCCACTCAGTGGTACTAGACCTATAGCTGGAGCTGGGAAACAAGTCAGAACCATACCCAAACACAAGCCCACTCTACAATATCAAGCTACCATCAATCACGGGGTATAAGAGGGCCTACACCTATCATACTGTCTATCAAAAAAGTAAGTGTTATCTCAATTTTCTGGGTGCTAACTTACTCTCCATTGGAGAATCTGCTTCTCTTTTCCAGATAGATGCAGATCCTAAGAAGAGAGCTGCCCCAACATACCTCAAAAGGGGCCCAACTGAAACTAAGGACAACTGGCGAAACAAGCAAGGGTGATCTTTTCCTGTGAACTGGATACCAGCACAAGGGGGAAGGAGACCAACACAGAGAAGAATCAATGCCTACCAAATCAGAGAGCCAGAGCCTCAGAGGCCCCCAACACCTCATCACTGAAGCAGACCACAAATGAACCCAACATGGCTCAGGGAAATTTTGTGGAAGAGGGGGTGGAAAGAATGTCAGAGTCACATGTTGGGTCATGATTTGCAGAGACATTTAACATACCAATAACTGTGGGCTAACTCCACAATGCACGACCCATTTTCATCAACAAGGAGGGTCCAATGGGAGGGGGTAGATCACAGATGAGCCTAAACAATGGTACCAAACTGCCTGTATTTACTGAAAAGAAAACTAATAAATTAAATTTAAAAAAAAATAAAAAAGAAAGAAACCACTTGGACTAATGAAAAAAAAAGAGGTTTTTTTTTTTTTTAAAGCCCTATTTGATTTTGTTTCATTTTGTTATTTTACATCATGTCCAACTCTTTTTTGAGGTATGATTTCAGTGTGAGGTGTGATTTTCTTGTTGCTCCCTGGAACTCATTCTTCCATTAGATCACATCTTCATTAAGCTTAATCAAGTGGTTATTGAGATCCTCTATTTGTTGACTTACCTTCAATTCATTTATATCTCTTTTGAGGTTTCTCTGATTTTCTTTAACCAAATTGAGCCTAGTGACAAAAGCTGAGTCCTCTAAGAGATGATTCTGCTCAATTTTATTTATGCGATTATTGGGTTTTTGATCCTTTGCTTCCAGTTCAGCAATTCTTTTGATCAAGGTCTACATAGCTTGTTGTGTTTTCATATTGGGAATAAATTTCTGTTGTTTTCTCTATGATTTCAGTGGAGGTTTCCATTGAGGGACTAGGCGTCCTTGGTGGAAATCTCTATTTTCTGACTTTCATTTGTTATTTTGCATTGTAGTATAATTATCTTGGGGAAAAGTTTTATTTTATTGAGGAGGAAGCAAGCATTTGTCCTTGCAGGATCTTCAGTGAGTGTTCGGTTTTAAATTTGAATTTGATTGGTGTAGGATGGGTTATAACCGCAGATGTACAGATTGTGGAGATTGTAAGTACTTCAAAAGTACCAGGGGACCTGGGACCTCTGGCCTACTCACTCCATTTGCATGCACTCTTCAGCACATAGGGATTAGGGGTTAGGAAACAGGAGAGAGGAAGCTGGAGAGCCAGGAGAAAGAAGCCAGATCCTACAGTGGCCTGTGCCTTCTCTGACTCAGGGGAATAGGCATGTGGGTACCTAGAGGCCACTCAATGAGGAAACAAGAGCAAAAGTCCTGCAGCAAACACACAAAGGGATCAAGCCGCCCCAAGCCAGCAACAGGGGTACTGGGACCAGGGACCTGGGAGGTGGGCTATGAGCCCTTAGCTCTAGCCTACTCCATATGCACAACCTCTGGCGCAGGGAGCATGGGATCCAGGAGTTGGGGGCCCTGGGGACATTGAGTCAGGAAGGTTGGAGCAAGGGGCCTGCTTCCACAGGGTCCAGGCAGTCCCAAGCCAGCAGCAGCAGAGGAACTGGGCTGAAAGTGGTTTTAACATTGTTTAGCTCTTAGACTTTTGACTGACTCTAAACTCCATGACATCAGGAATAATTCTCAGAATTTTAGTCCTTCTTCTAAGAACATTATTATTTCAAGTTTTCTTTTTCAGAAACACTGTATGTCAAAAATTTTCCAGCAGTGATTTTTGTTTTTATATAACAAAACTCAGTTCTGCTTTTCCATTCAAATAGCAAAACCACAAGAATAAATCCCAGTTCTAAAATTATATCTCCAGAAGGGTTGATTTCTTCTATCAAGAGGCCATACACAGCAACAAAAATTGGTGGCTTTCAATTCCCTGTTTGTTCTTTCCACATAAAAGCACATGCACATGTAGATTGATTTGTAGCCATAAGCAACTACATATAAAAATTAAAAGTAGGGAAAGATCTATGCAACGAAAACATAAAGACACTAAAAAAAGAAATTGAGAAGGACTTGAGAAAATAGAAAGAACTTCCATGCTCCTGGATAGGCAGAATTAGCATTGTAAAGATGGCAAACCAACCAAAGGCAATATATAGATTTGATGCAATTCCAATTAAAATTCCTACAGTGTTCTTCACAGAGATAGAAAAAATGACCTCAAATTTCATATGGAAAGGCAGAAGGCCTCACATATCCAAACATATCCTCAGCAAAAGAAATACCTCTGGAGGCATCACCTTACCTGATCTAAAGCTGTATTACAAAGCCATAGTAATAAAAACAGCATGGTACTGGCATAAAAACAGGAGTATAGACCAATGGAATATACTTGAGGACCCAGACTTTGGGTCAAGCAACTATAGCTACTTGATATTCGACAAAGGCCTGAACAATATAGGCTGGGAAAAAGACAGCATCTTCAACAAATGGTGCTGGACAAACTAGATAACCATATGCAGGAAATTGACACATTCACCATGCACTACACTCAAGTCCAAGTGGATCAAAGACCTCAATATCAGACAGGAAACTTGACTACTACTGGAAGAAAATATAAGAAGTACTTTCCATGATATAGGAAAGGAAAAAGACTTCCCGAACAAAACCCTAGTAGTTCATGACCTTAAACAGTACCTCAACCAATGGGATAACATGAAGCTGAAGAGTTTCCTTACAGACAAGAATAGAATAAGCAAAGCCAATAGATTACCCACAGAATGGGAGAAAATATTTGGAGGTTATCCAACTGACAGAGACCTATCTACAATGAACTCAAAACTCTAAACAGTAAAACGTCAAACACTCCACTCACAAAATGGGGCAAAGAGCTGAACAAGCAGTTCACAGAGGAAGAAACACAAATGGCAAACACACACTTAAGAAAATGTTCATCATCCTAATAATCAGGGAAATGCAAATTAAAACAATTATGAGATTCCACCTTACCCCAATAATGATAGCAAACATTAAAAAAATCAAATGAAAATAAATGCTGGCAACGATGTGGAGAAGTAGGAACACTCATCCACTGTTGGTGGGAATGTAGAATGGTAAAACCACTTTGGATAGCAATATGGAGACTCATGAAAAAGTTGAATATAGAGATAACAACAGACCCTTACTGAGCATCTACCCTAAAACCTTCAAACCACAGGCCAGAGAGATTTGCTAAATCATGTTTGTAGCAGCTCAATTTGTAATAGCTAAGAGCTGGAATCAACCCAGAGGTCCATCATTAGAAGAATGGATAACAAAGATGTGGTATATCTACACAATGGAATTCAACACAGCAGTAAGAAAAAATATGACACAATTAAGTTTGAGGAAAAATGGTTGAACCTGAAACAGATCATTCTCAGTGAACTTACCCAATCACAGAAAAAAAATCGCCACATAGTCTCACTCGTCTATAGCACCCATCTACAGCATCTAACCTGAATCTACCCAAGATACCTTACATACCCAGCAAGCATCTCATGGACTAGACAATAGGATGGGTGGAGAGGGAAAGGAGGGCAAGGGAAGGGTGAGAGAAACAAATCTAGACACAAATGGCAATGGTACCATAAAATTCTACTTCCTAAAAGGCAGACCAAATGGCTGAACCTTCACCAGGCCCTTACAGGGAACACCTGAACCACAAGACACTGGAGAGGGTATGATGAAGACTAACTTTAATCTTCTACAGCTTCCGGACTGCCCCCCTCCCTCTCTCTGCCTCTCTCTCTCTTTCTCTCTCTCTTCTCTCTAACTCTTGTATTTTAGTTATCTTTTTCCTCCTTTTCTTAGTGGGCACTGACCTGTAACTTCCAGTACCAGCATGGGGATATCATCCACAATGAGCTTTTGAACAGAGAGATGTACAAGGTTTCCTAAAAGAAAGACAGATTTCTGTCTGAGTACTTGATGACCCACCAAAGGTTAGTGGTAAGACCCTACTGCTGAAGACACCATATGTGGTTGACATGTAACATGGAGTGACATGGCTGGAAGCTGGAAGAGAGTCAGTCCCAGACAGCCAGCGTGTCTAGTGCCAGAAGTTGCTACATGTGCGACTGGGGGAAAATGACCAATATCTGTCCAAGCAACTCATGGTCTAACCTACTTAGCAACAAATAACCTGTCGTGATGCTCACACAAGGGCAATAGTGGCACACAGCCATGGTGGGGAACCAACTGCTCTTGATTTGCCTAACTGATCCCCTCAGTGGTAAGGGACCCATAGCTGGAGCTGGGAAACAAGTCAGAACTATATCCAAACATTAGCCCACTCTCCATTATTGAGCTACCATCAATCGTGGGCTACAAGAGCGCCTACACCTATTAAATTCTCTATAAAAAATAGTAATGGTGGGCTGGAGAGATGGCTTAGCGGTTAAGCGCTTGCCTGTGAAGCCTAAGGACCCCAGTTCGAGGCTCGTTTCCCCAGGTCCCACATTAGCCAGATGCACAAGGGGGCGCACGAGTCTGAAGTTCGTTTGCAGAGGCTGGAAGCCCTGGCGCGCCCATTCTCTCTCTCTCCCTCTATCTGTCTTTCTCTCTGTGTCTGTCGCTCTCAAATAAATAAATAAAAAATTGAAAAAAAAATAGTAAGGGTTATCTCATTTGTCCTGGTGCTAACTTACTCTCCATTGGAGAATCTGCTTCTCTTTTTCAGATAGATGTAGATCCTAAGGAGAGAGCCACCCCATCATACCTCAAAAGGGCCCCACCTGAAACTAAGAAAGATTGGTGAAACAAGCAAGGGTGCTGTTTTCCTGGTGAACCAGATACCAGCACAAGGGGGGAGGAGATCAACACAGAGAAAAATCAACTCCTACCAATCAGAGAGCCAGAGCCCCAGAGGCCCCCAACACCTCATCAATGAAGCAGACCAAAAATGAACCCAACATGGCTCAGGGAAATTTTGCGGAAGAGGGGGCAGAAAGAATGTCAGAGCCACATGTTGGGTCATGACATGCAGAGACATTTATCCTACCCATAACTGTGGGATAACTCCACAGGGCATGACCCATATACCTCAACAAGGAGGGGCCAAGGGGAGGGCCTAATAATGAGCCTAATAATGGTACCAAACTGACTGTATTTGCTGAATACAAAATTAATTAATATAAAATTTTAAAAAAATTAAAATAGGGCTTGTCAGGTTGTTCAGTGGTTAAAAACACATGCTTGTAAAGCCTGATGGCCTGGGTTCAGTTCCCCAGTGCCCATGTAGAGCCAGATAAACAAAGTGTTACATGCATCTGGAGTTTGTTTACAGTGACAAGAGGCCCTGATGTGCCCATTCCCACTTCTCCCTCTTTCTCTTTCCCTTCCTATCTCTCATTATGTTTGAAAATAAATTTTAAAAGTTTAAATTTGAGTAAAACCATGCATTCTTCAAGCACTTCAAATTGTAGTTATAAAGAACTATCTGAGCATATAGTACACAAGCAGAGAGAGAGAGAGATGGGGACAATGGTTCAACTCAGCCTGCTTATTAATGGCCTTTTCTGACATTCATTTTCTTGTCTTCTTCATTTCCTCAGCCCTTGCAAAAGCATTACTCTATATTCTTCTTGTCACTATTTCTAAATTAGTTTTTTAAATTGCTTTTACCATGAAGCTGAACTGAAAATACTAACAGAAAAATGTTCACAAAAGAGTATGTGGGGAGGGGAGAAGTCAGAAGGGTTTATGTGCACAATTTTTTAATATAATGTAAATTATATTTGAATAAATAATAATGCATATATACATTAGTATGTAGGTTTATAGAGAATGAGTAAAATCATATATTGAGAGAAGTTAAATAGATGACAATACTGGAACGATAACTAGCAGTAAGATTGTGGGAAAGATAAAAATTAGGAAATGGGAAATTCACGTTAGATATGTATATAATTTTTCTTTACAAATTAATGGTAAATAATTTTACAAAGAAGAATTACGACTTTTAAATTCTATCTGTACAATGTCAAGTATCCTCAAGGCTGTCTGATCTTAATTCTAATTATTATTGGTAAGACTATGATTTTGAAAGAGATCAATTTCCCTCTGTATTACTAGACAATGGCATTGCATCAAAAAAAGAAAAAAAAAACTGTCTGGGCCTAGAAGATGGCCCAGTGGGTAATTGCTTGTATGCAAGCATGAAGATTTGAGTTCAGATCTCCAAAACCCATGTAAAATCCAAGAATAACCTAGAGAGATGGTTTAGTGGTTAAGGCACTTGTCTGCAAAGCCTTATGACCTGGGTTTGATTCCTCAGTACCCACATAAAGTCAGATGCATGAAGTGAACATGCACAGTGGCTGGAGGCCCATTTTCTCTGTTTGTCTATCTCTTCTCTGTATCTTTCTGTTTATAAGAAAGTAATAAAATAAAAACATTTTTTTTAAAAGCCAACTGTGATGGTTTTTGACTGTAATCACAGTGCTGGGAATGCAGATTCAAGAGGAATTCTGGAGTTTGCTGAACAGCTAATATACACAGGTCCATAAATTTTATATTTTGTAAGAAACACTGTCCAAAAAAAAAAAAGGTGGAGACCAACTGATGAAAACCTCTCACTTACATATACACTGTGATACATATGTATGTACACCCACACAATACACACATGTACATGCATGCACAACACAATCACATACATAGAAACAAAAAAAAAAAGTACTGCCTACAAAAAAAAATGTTACACCTAAGTGCATGTATCTTCAACTCAGGACTTCTCAAATCCTTCTCCTTGTCAGTATTTCCTTGACATCTCTTTCATCTAGTCTCCTCCCAGACAGCCAATAGGTTTCAGGCACCAAGCTGCAGCATCTGCCTGCAGCTCTGAGGTTGACGAAGTCAGCTAGTAAACACTATGTCCAGGGAGAGGTAGCATGCCACCAAGAAACCAATTTCGAAAGAAACCTACAGCACAAATGAGGATCTAAACAATAATTTCACAACCAATAATACTTAAAGCATAAAACTTCCTACTTGGAGAGTTTAAAGTACTTCATATAGTGAATCTTCTTGTTGGGCTTGATTGGCTCTGTTTTTATTCTCTGGACTCTCAGAATACTTAATCCTCTGTGCATTTAGAAGCAAGGACAAGGAGTGCCTGGTTTTTGCCATTTGGCATTTCACTGATCCAGTCATACAACTCTGAAAATCCTTACACTTCATTTTTCCCCCAATATGATTAATCAGCACTTTGCCTTCAAGTTCAACAACATTCAGTGCTTTGCTACCTGGGGAACATAGCTGAAATAAGCATTTTTCTTCTTCTTGGAGGAATAGAGTGTAGAAAACTCATGAGATGCGGTGCCATACAGACTCCTGATTGAATCTTAGCTCTGCCATTTATTAACTTGGTTTAAGTATTTCACCGTCTAAGCTTTAACCCACCCCATCTGTAAAGCAGGACCATAATTCCTACTTATTAGGACTGTTGTAAGGATCTTTATGGTAGCCTAGGATAAAGAAACCTCAAAAGCATTTGGAACCCACCAAAATCCTTTCCCTGGCTCCATCTGCTGGAAATGAAGAGTAAAATCATGTTTATAATGAATTAAAATGCAGGGCTTTCGAAAAGCACTTACTCTTGGAGTCACACAACTGACTTCCTTACAATCTGCATAACCAATACAAATTTACTAACCTAAGTAGATACGTATGAATGGAAGGAAGTAACACAGACAAAGAGCCCAATCAGGACTCTATGGTCGTCCCCTGGGTGTCAATTGCTTGTGGTGTTGGGCAGTGGGAGGAGAGATGAAGAGATTCTTTCTACTACAAGAATATATCCAACAGCAGCAAGAACAGCTTGGCCCTTAGAGATTTACATAGTTAGTCTGAGCCCTGCATATATAAAAAATCCAATACTTTCCTAACGTTCCTACGAAGTTCAGCCTCTGGCTTCATTTCTGTTTAGGCTAAAATCTCTTTCTCACTTTAGTGATCTCAGGCTAGCTTTACTTGATGCCAACTTGTATGTATACTCAGCTCAGCAAAGAACATTTTTTTGTATGTATAAGACTTTGCTTAAGGTTTGATGGAGTGTGGTCATGCAAACCATTTCAATAAAACATGAGATGTCTATGCTCTGACACCTTCCTGGCAGCCTAACACCAGGAATTCCTCATTAGAAGCTGTCTCTGGAGACTCTAGCATCCTAGAATATTGTTTGGGCACCTTTCTCCCTTGAGTCTCTATTATGTCTCAGTTCTTGCTTTATTTTATAGAGAAATAGCAGTTTTCTACCTCATCCTTCATCCCTGGATTTACATGTACATAATCCAACATTCATTAATAAAACCCATTAAAATGAAGTCCCATCCCTTCCGGGTCTAACCAACATAGAGTATACATGTGACCATCTAGAGAATTGGGTTCATCTCTCCTGCCACATAAAGAACAAAAACACAAGAAAAAGTTAAAAGGTAAAAGAGAGCAGAATTTATGTTTCGTGTACTGTGCAGGTCCCAGCAAGCCCATCAAGTGAGCCTGTCCTGATAGGTCTACAACCTAAGTCTGATTCAGCTTCAACTAAGATGGGAATAATAGCTTCCTGCCTTTTTCTCAGCTTAGCACAACTGTGGGCTGATGCCTCCTGACACCTCTTGAGCCAACCAATCAATCATGTCTCCCCCTCACACACCTGAGTCCGATGATGAGGCTCACCCTAATTAGATGTCTGACCCATATGAAAGAGCCTCACCAAGTGCGTAAAATTCTCTTGGCTTTTCATTCTCCTGGTCTCCCTGACTCTCTTGTTCCTTGCTTTGGTAAGCTCTCCTCCTTCCCTTCCCCAAAGATGTTGAGGAGATTTTTCTCCATCTCTCCTTCCCCTTCCTGGAAGGTTGAGAAGGGGGTGAGCAGTTTTTGGCATGGGCTTCCTGTTAACCCTCCCTCTGGATCTTAATTCTCCCTAAAATAAATGTCTATGTCCCTAAATTAAACCTCATATTTCATAATTCACCCTTCTTGGAGTCTATATTTTCAATTCTTTTCTAATTTAGATAAGGACCCAAAAGTTGGGGGGCCATGGGCCTGAGATGTCCTGCATCTTTATGGAATTTAGTCCCTCCCTGTACCCAAAATCTTTCATCAATACTAGTCACACCATCACAGTTTCAGCTTTTTCTCTCCAAACCCCATAGTCTCTGAAAATAAGTAGAGGATGTAATTGTATAGTGGTTAATACTCTGCATTATGAAAATGAAGTAAAACAGGGCTGACACTGACATTATCCTTAAAACAAGTCACTCCAATTTTCACACATTTTTTGCTGCAACTCACATGATTTTGGAATGTTGACATAATTACAGTACATGTTCACTTTAAATTGCATTTTTAAATACCATGGCTTAAAGAGACAATCGAGATCAGGACAGATTACCTGTCAAAGTTAAAGAAGTACCTGAAAAGCAGCCTAAACAACCTGGACCACCCAGCCTTAGAGATTTATAGTTAGTTCAGGCCCTGAATATGTCAGAAATCCAATAACTTTCTAGAAGCCAAAACAGTGTTATCAAAAGCAGAAAATCCAAAGATGAGGCAGATGACAAGCATGATGAAGTCACCAGACCCTTTGCATGGGGTACACAGGCATTGGCAGCCATGAGCTAGACATCACAGTTCAGAGCATGAGGAAGAGTTCAACCTTAGAGTTCAACATAAACAATCAACATGAAAGTGATAGCTCTAGCTGTGAGAAAGCAATGCTCTTCAAAGAGAAAGGAATGAAAGGAAATAACAAAGACTAAGCCTTAGGCAGTGCCCACAGTAAGTGTCTGGTAAGAGAAAGAAGACACAACTAGACACAAGGAACCTGAGCATTGTAGAGATTGGAAGAGAATCAAAACAACATGCTGTCCTAAAAGGACGTGCCAGAGAGAATTCAAGTGAGAGTAGTGAGCAATACCAGAGGCTCAAGGTAGGTTAAGAAACTGCTGCTAGAGGTCTACAAAGGGGCATGGCATTCTCAACCTTGGTTTTGTAGAGTACTGGAAATAAGAAAACAGCAAAACTAGCAGTACTGTCTAAAACATATTTAACATTGAAGATATACTTAAAGTTGCCAGATAAAATATCATTTAAATTTGAATTTTAGGTAACTAATGAATAAATATTTGTATATATCTAATTTTGCCTAAACAATTAATATTTTTCATGTAAGCATGTCCAACTATAGGTAAATAATAGGAAATTAAAATTCAACTTGGCATCTATATTTTTATTTAGTAGATAGAGCAATTCCATATATACCAGGCACTGTGCTGAGCATTTCATAAATATAATTTATTTTGTCCTTACAATAATCACCCCATGCAGGAGATTTGTTGTGTTTTGTTCATTTCTTCTGCACGAAATTCGTATAGGGTCTGTAGTGGAGTAGGGAACTATTGACTAGTGTTGTCATTTACTAAGGCACATCAGTGCTATGAACACAAGAGGCACCACTTTTTCCTCTTATGAAGTTTATGATGCAGTCCTCCTTTTTTAGTTCTTAATGACAAGGGAGATAGTATGATGTATGCTCATCAAATCTATGTACGTGGCTGGAGAAATGGCTTAGCCATTAAGTCACATACCTGTAAAGCATAAGGATCCAGGTTCGATTCTCGAGGTCCCACATAAGCCAGACACACACGGTGGCGCCTGGGTCAGGTGCCTGTTTACAGTGGCTGGAAGCCCTGGCGAGCTCTCTCCCTCTCCCTCTCTCTCTCTCTCTAATAAATAAATTTAAAAAAAAATTTAAAAACCTATATATGAATGTTTGTGATGGGGGGAGGATATTGGTACAATGTTTACTAGGTTTCCTATCAATATCTGTAAGAAACATTGAAATATACACCATGCTATAAGTTTATCAGCATTGGCCAGGGTGTCAGAAACATTGAATCACCTCTTATTTCATATGAATAACCATCTAGGAGACAAAGATCCAGAGTTCAACTAAAGAATGGATAGTTTAATAATATCTTCGAAGTACAAACCAGAAAACAGGGGTGTTGAATAGCACAAGTCACTTTGTCAAATGAATTTATTTATTAGCATGTCTCAATTTCACCCACATAAATAAGGCAAACATGAGTCATTTTAAATTGGCACATGACTATTTGGGAACCTATAAGCCACATCCCCAAACTCAAAATCATATGTAGGCTTATGGAGAAATATCTTAGTAGTTAAAGTGCTTGTTTACAAAGCCTGATGTCCTAGGTTCAATTCTCCAGTACCACATAAAGCCAGATATGCAAAGTGGTGTTTATATGTCTGGAGTTATTTGCAGTGGCAAGAGGCATTGGCATACCCATGCTTTCTCTCTCTCTCTCACTCTCTCTCTCTCTCTCTTTTTCTCCTTGCAAATAAATAAAACTTTAAAAAAATCCTTATGCTATGCTGATAAATAGAAATCTCATAACTTAGGATACGATTCATATCAAAGATTCAACTCCTCATTTTAAAGGTGCTCTCTCTCTCTTCTCTCTCTTTTATATTGCCTATGTTTTTCTTCCTTCCTTTCTTTTGGTACTGGCCTGTAATTCCCAGTATCAGGATGCAGTTAGCATCCTCAGTGAGCTAGTGATCAGGGAGACCAACAAGATTTCCCAAAAGAAAACAGAATTCTGTCTGAGCACTTGTTTACCCACCAAAGGTTAATGGTAAGAGCCCACTGCTGAAGACATCATATGGTAGGGAACATGGAAAAACCTGGCTGGAACCTGGAAGAAAACCAGTCCCCAGACAGCTTGTCTAGTGCCAGAAGGTGCTATATGAGCTACTGGGGTAAAATGACCAACATCTGTCCAAGCAGCTTGAGGTCTAAACAACTCAGCAGCAAGCAACCTGACATGATGCTCACCCAAGTGCAATAGAGGCACACAGCCTTGGTGGGTAACCAATTACTCATGGGAAACAAATCAGAATCATATCCAAATGACAAATTTGTGCTCCAATATCAAGCTACACCTGTTAAATTCTCTCTAAATTAATAATGGTTATCCCATTTATCCAGTGCTAACTTCACTCTCTGCTGGAGAATCTTCTTCTTTTTGTCAGATGGACACAGAATCTAAGGAGAAAATCACCACCTCACCAGGGCCCCAGCTGAAACCATAGAGTAATTGGGGAAATGAGCAAGAGTGCTGCTTTCTTGGTGAACCTGGTATCAGCACAAGGATGAAGGAGATAGACACAGAGAACTCTCAACTCCTACCAAACCAGAGATCCAAAGACACAGAGGCTCCCAAGACCTCCTCACTGAAGTAGACCTAAAATAAACCCAATATGGTTCAGGGAAATTCATGGAAGAGGGAGCAGAAAGAATGTTAGAGCCACAGATTGTAACATTATACACAGAGACATTACCTCTTCCCCATAACTGATGGCTATCCCCACAATGCATGACCCACAACCCCCGTGGGAATAACTGGCATCCACAAAGATGAGGATCCCTTTGGAGTGGGGGGGACAGGGATGCAGGTAAGGATGATACCAACATGTGCTGCTTACCCACTGAGTATGTACATAACTAATAAAGAAAAAAATATAAATTAAAATACAAGTTTCCTAAAAGCATCATAATAGAATAACTGAATCAGATACATTGAATAATAGAATCAGATGAATTGATGAGAGCAACTGCTAAGTGCTTTTCACTAAAAACAAAACAAAAAGAAAAAAGAAAAAGCAGGCAATCAGTCCAGATGCACATGCTTGCAATCCCATCTCTTGGTAGGCTGCAGCAGGTAAATGTGAGTTCATGTCCATCATGGACTACATATAGAGACCCTATCTCACAAAAGAAAATACAATACAAATAGAATATGAGTTAAAACAGTTCTCAGCACAGCATTCAGTTTAACTTGACATTATTCCCTTTACTCTTTTCCCTAATAAAGAAAATGCTATACCTGCAGTATTAAAATTTTAAATATCTGATTATGTATGACAGAGGTCTTCATGCCTTCTAACACTAAACTTGCATGTAGCCAAATTTTAATTTAAAAAGGTACCCCAGCACCTCCCCTTTAATAACATTAATGTAGAGTCCAAAAAATACACATTTGATACTGCTGTGTTAGCCATGTTGCAATAGAGTGCACATTGCCTGCATTTTGCAGTTAATATCCCACTATGCAAATGAATCTGTAACCAACTTCAAGAAGAAAGAAACTCAGGGTAAATCATTTGACATGAATAAGCATTCTTACTGCACTTCAGAAATGCCTTTTAATTAACAGGTTTAATAGTTTTCAAAGCTTAACAAGAAATTACATTAAAACCAATGATAGCACCAACATGATTCATCATAACTTATTGTTTTTTTTTTTCCTCACATGTGATTTCTAATTATAGTGTGGATAGGATCATGATTGAGGCTCTACCCTTATCAGTATAGCATTTTCATTACAAAATCAGTTTTCCCACTTTCAAGGCTGTGCATCCTAACTAGTGGGAAAGAGGAAAAAGAAAACTTATGTTTATTAAATGTCATTAGTATGCACAGTTTCTTATACTATACTCATTTAATACAGTAGTACAATGAAACAGGTATTAGCCCACAGTTTTAAAATAGAGGAAATATTTAAATATTTAAAATAGGAATTTCAGAAAATTCTCCAAGGAATGAGGAGATAAGAAGTGAAAGAATTTGTATAGAACTCAGAATTAGCAGGTTTAAATCTATTAATCTTTTTGTTATATAATATTATAACTGTATATTGTTATTAATTTAATGCCATGAACTAGTTTCTAATGGCTATATTTTAATAAAATGATTAATAAATTAATATAGCTATCCCATATTTCATTTGTATTTTGTTATTTTATGTTTACAATGAAAGACATTATTTTTATTTAACTATTACATATATAATGTGCTTGTGATGGCCAGCTACTTTGTAAATGAAAACCATTTGGTATTAGTTACTCATCTATTTCTTTTACAACTACTGTGATCTTAATTGCACCTGTGATTTCTCATTGTATGAACAAATAGAGGCAATCTAGTTGGTGACACCCTGAAATGTCAATATTTGCTGTCTTTTTTTGAGAGAAACAGAGAGAAAAGGAGAGACACAGAAAGAGAGAATTGGCATGCCAGGGCCTCAGTCACTGAAATCAAACTCCAGAAGCTTGCACCACCTAGTGGGTATGTGTAAACTTGCACTTGCCTCAACTTTGTGTATCTGGCTAATGGTGAACATGGGTCCTTAGGCTTCATAGGCAAGCACCTTAACTTAAGCCATCTCTCCAGCCCTGTCTTTTATTTTATATATTACTATTCCTGTTCATGACTTCATTCTATAGGCAAATAGGTTGCCATAAATGAAAGGTTTTCTAAACACAAGCAGATATATGGAGGAGGTAGTCAGTCAATATCAATACCTCTTGTTTATCTTGGAACATAAAGTATAATTTAGGTGTAGTTCTTAGATTAGAAAAATCAATTATCTTTGGATTTTTTTCATTTATTTCCTTGAGAGGAGAAGCTATGGGAATTATAGGGCCTCCCACCTCTGTAATCAAACTCCAAACACATGTACCATTTTGTGCATCTGTATTTGCATGTATAGTGAGAAACAGAACTCAGACCAACAGGCTTTTCAAGCAAGTCTTTCACTGCTAAGCTATCTCCCCCACTCTGGATTTGATTTTTAACCATCTTTTGTTTTTTGTTAGCAATGTTGGTTGACAGAATAGAATTCATGACCTAAAAGGTCTTCATTTATTTTGACAGTTCACCTGAAGAGTTTATATCATAAAAATACAAACTCCAATAAAATCAAGAACTCTTAATTTTAAGTGGTGATGACCTAACAAAATTATTCTTGTCCCTATTTTAGTTGGTCTTCAAACTCATGATCATCTGAGTAAATAGGCAAATAAATAAAATTTTCATTGTATTTTTACCCTTCAGGAAGACATGTAATTTCAATAAAATCACATATGAACCTCCAGAAATAACACAGAAAGAAACATTATGAGAAAAGGTTCACTTTCAACCTAACTTCCCCAGTGGGAAGCATGAATGAATGTATCAGTTGGGAAATATCTAATCTTTCCAGAGGTCATTGACATGGGCTCAGCAAAAATCTGCACATTTTCTTTTAAATTGGCCCATTGCCCCCATCAGGTTAAAACTCTGCAGCTCATACACAAGTGCAATTTACCTTAGACTCCTGTTAAACTTACTCAAAACATTTAAAATTGAAAATGATCATTCTGGAAGAGATTAGAAATGTGCTCTGAAAGTGAAAGCTCTGATACTAGTAATTCCAACATATCTAAAGACTGATCTAAAAGTGAAGTTGCCAAAGACTGTGAGGAGAATAGCAGTCTTAACTACTTTATATAAGCACCCCAGCCAGTGGGAACTAATAATAAACTGCCCATTCTATATTTCTATGAATCAAATACATGGTCAGTGTAACTGGAGGAAAGTCAAGTCCTTTCACCTAGCTCCAGATTAATAAATGGAAGCCATCTTCTTCACTCCGTAATTATGTGTCAAAATGCTACATTAAAGCAATCTGCACAAATTTAAGGTTACTGGCTTTAGAAAGGAAATTTATAGCATTGCCACCATCTTATGAATCCTGCCTCTTTCCTGGACTCAGTGTACCTGATTCCCTAATTAGTTATTGGTATTTGTTAGATAACAGACAGGTATTATGGTAGGCACTACAATAGAAAAGGAAATAGGGTCTGGAAGGATGGCTTAGCAGTTAAGGTGTTTACCTGCAAAGTCAAAGGATCCTGATTAGACTTTCCAGGACCCATACAAGCCAGATGCACAAGAGGGCACATGCATCTGGAGCTTGTTTGCAGTAGCTGGAGGCCTGGTGAGCCCATTCTTTCTCTCTCTCTCTCTCTTTCTCTATTCCCCCTTCTTTCTCTAAAATAAACAAATAATAATAATAAAGAAAATAAAAGGACTTAGGACATGTGGCCTTTAACATGATTTCAAGGTTTCAAAGAATGCAGATGAAAGAAGAGAAAGAAGGAAAAGAAGAAAGTATTTGTCATTGGCATCAGCAAGGCAACCTGTTTTATAAGAATACAAGCTCCTAATTCAGACCATGTTGGGTTAAAATACCAGCACTATCATTGTTTAACTCTGTGATCTTGAGTAAAGGTCTTAATGATGCCTCAGTTCCCTTACTTGTAGAATGAAGTAAGAATAGGACTCTAAAGCCGAGCATGGTGGTACGTGCCTTTAATCCCAGCACTCAGGAGGCAGAGGTAGGAGGATTGCCATAAGTTTGAGGCCACCCTGAGACTCCATAGTGAATTCCAGGTCAACCTGGGCTACAGTGAGACCCTACCTCAAAAAAACAAACAACAAAAAAAAGAATAGGACCCTGGAATTAAGAGGAATAAGCAAGGAAGCACCAGAAATAAGATGTCAATGGATGCTAAATGCTGTTACTAATACTATATACCTGATCCCATCCCAAATGCATTCAGAGATATTTGCTTTTCACATTCACATTGATTATGAATGATAATTTATTTAGTTATACAAAAGGAGAAAATCAATTGGCAAAATATTTAAATTTATTGCCAAATGGTAAATAAGAGTTATGGGTTAGACTAGAACTTGAATTTAAAGGCAAAGCTCATATTTTTCAAACAATTTGTCTGTCTAACTTATACAAACCTATAAAAGATCTACTGAGATACCAATTTTAACAATTTTTAAAATACCTGTAGGAATCAGGGCTCCTTGGATTGAGAGAAAGAGATTGTAAGGAGTTAGCTCATACAATTATGGAGGTTTAAACATCCCAACCTAGAGACAAGGTGACACAGTATTTAGAAGACCTAAGGACAAGGAAAGCTGAGAGCATAAGTTCCAGTTCAATAGCTAGCTGTCAATGCCATGCTGGTGACTCAAAAAGAGCCAATGTTTCTGAACCTACATTCAAAAGAGAAAAAGACCAACACCAGTTTAAACAATGCTGCAGAAGGGACTTCCAGTTAAGATGGCAGCATAGTAGTCATGCAAAGCTAAGGAGGAAAATAAGCAAAATACACTCTCTTCTACCAATAATTGAACTTGTATAAATTTATTATTAATCACAACATAGAAGAAGAGATTCAGATCTTCTAGATATGAGGAAACTGGCCAGAATCCCACCAAGGTGCCTGTGGCCCAATCCACAAAGCAGAAACCAGGTGGAGGGATTTTCCACTCACCTTAACGTCCTCACAAAGAAAAGAAACCTGAAGGGGCAAACAGCAGGAACCAGCTGAACAGCTACTGAAGGAGAACACAAACATGACCAGCTCTGGTACAAATATAGGCATCCTGCATAACCTCCCATCTCCCAACTGCCAGTGCCATTGAAAAACACCAGAGACTCATTCAGCCTCCAGCTGCAGGGCATCCAGCACAGCTGATCAGAGCACCAGCTCCTCAGGGCAACAGGGAGGGATTGAGATGGGCATTCAGCATTGGGTAGATTGAAAGCCATCCCAAAAGATAACAGGGTCTATTTATACAAAAGCAGGTACATAGGCCTGCAGTGGAAGTGCTATTGTCTCTTTCCATGTCAGGGCACATTTTATGTTACATATTCTTGGTTGGCTTCACCATTCTCAAATAAGGTATATTTTGCTGTTGGCTGTTGTTGCCTTTGATTATTCCTAGTTTATAGGGTCTTTGTCTTTGTCTTCTGTCATTATTGGGACAGGGTCTGACAGCCCCAAGCTTACCTGCAACCAATTTCAGGCCAGAAATCTCAACCTCCCTGTTGACAGGATTAAGGATGTGGGGCAACACACACCCTTAGGGACTTTGGCTTCATTAGATTATCTGTTTATTTTAATCCCATACTTGCATAACTACTCTGTGCTGGTTTTGATTCAATGCATATATTCCTCAGTTGAAGTTTAAAATTTGCCAGTAAATTACTCCACCAAGTATACTAGAATACCTGAATAGCAGGCCAACTCAACATTTAGGGCCACTTCTGCTGTATCTCTTGGAGCATAAGAGCTACACCTAGCACATGAAACTCCTGCCCCAAAGATATATAAAGTTGGATTTATTTGGCTAGAAACATTGCAGATAATTAGAAAACCCAAGCATCAAATTAACTCAAGATGCAAAAGGTTTTACATTATAATACAAGAAACAAAAAAATCAAGATAATGCAGTCCCATCAAAAATTATAAATCCATCAGAAATGACCTTCAGTGAGACTGTTTTAGATGAAATTCCTGACAAATATCTCAAGAAATTATTATATATATGTTCAAAGAAATCAAATAAGAAATAAAAAAGACTCATAGAAGAAAAAAACACCTTATGTAGAATAAAGGAAACCAACCTAAAGAAATAAGGAGGTTGGGCCAGAGAGATGGCTTAGCAGTTAAGCGCTTGCCTGTGAAGCCTAAGGACCCCGGTTCGAGGCTTGGTTCCCCAGGTCCCACGTTAGCCAGATGCACAAGGGGGCGCATGCGTCTGGAGTTCGTTTGCAGAGGCTGGAAGCCCTGGCACGCCCATTCTCTCTCTCTCCCTCTATCTGTCTTTCTCTCTGTGTCTGTCGCTCTCAAATAAATAAATAAATAAATAAATTTTAAAAAAAAAGAAATAAGGAGGTCAATACAAGACATGAATAAGGAAATAGAAACACTGAATAAAAACAAACCAGAAATACTAGAAATGAAGAAGACAGTAAATCAGATAAAAAAAAAAAACTCTGTATAAAGTCTTACCAACAGAATGGATGAAGGAGAGAACAGAATATCTAAACTAGAAGACCAGGTGGCAGATCAAATACAGTCCAAGAAAGAGAAAGGCAAACTAATAAGTCATGAATGGGAATTTCAAGGTATTCAGGGTACTATGAAGAGATCAAAGAATACAAGGCATAGTAGAAGGGGAAAAAAAATTCACTCCAAAGGCATAGCAAGTATTTCCAACAAAATCATAAAAGTAAACTTCCTCCACATAGGGAAAGTGATGCCAACACAGACACAGGAATCCAAATAGTACCAAACAGACAAAATTAGGAAAGAAACTTTCACCATCATATTATAATTTAACCACAAAATACACAAACCAAAGAAAATATACTAAAAGCAGTTAGATAGAAAAATCAAGTCACATACAAAGGCAAGCCCATTGAGATAACAGCAGATTACTCAACACAAACTTTAAAAGCCAAAAGGGCTTGGGATGTTGCAGTCTAAGTTCTGAAAGATAATAATTGTTAACCAAGATTACTTTATCCAGCAAAGCTACCAATCCAAATTGGCAGACAAATAAGGACATTCCACAACAAAAACAGGCTAGAGGAATATATGAACACTAAAGCAGCTATATGGAAAACACTTGAAAGAATCCTCCATGCTGAAGAGAAATAAAAAGCACATACATAAGGAAACAGAAAAAACAAACCATACTCAAATAATAGCTAATGCATGAGAGTAAAGAAAAAAACAGAACTACAAAACAAGAAGAATGGCAAGAATAGCCAGGTGTGGTGGCACATGCTTTTAATACCAGTACTTGGGAGACTGAGTAAGAGGATTGCCATGAGTTAAAGGCCACTCTGAGAATACAGAGTAAATCCCAGGTCAGCCTCATCTAGAGTGAGAGCAAAACCCTACCTCAAAAAAATAAAAATAAATAAAATAAATAATGTCAAGATAAATATACACCCTTCAATAATAACTTTTAATATCAGTGGTCTCAACGCCCAAACCAAAAGACACAGGTTTGTAGTTTGGATTAAAAAAATCAGGATCCTTCTGTTTGTTGCCTCCAAGAAATTCACCTTTCCATAAAAGATGGACACTATCTTTGGTTGAAAGGATAAAAAATGGTATTTCAAGTAAATGACCCTAGAAAATAAGAAAGTGTTGCTATCCTAATATCTGACCAGGTAGATTGCAAATCAACATTAGTTAGGAAAGATATAGAAGGTCATTTTATATTGTTTAAAGGAACACTCAAACAGGAGGAAATTACAATCCAAAACATATATGCACCTAACATGGAAGATCCCAATTTCATCCAACAAGCATTCTTATACTTAAGGTTACAGATAACACCAAGCACAATTATAGTGGGTGACTTCAATATCCCACTCTCATAAGTTGACAGGTCATCCCAACAAAAAATAAATAGAGAAGCTTCTTAATTAAATGAGCTCATACAACAAATGGACCTAACAGATACCTACAGAATATTTTATCCAAATGCTGCAGAATATACATTCTTTTCAGCAGTACATGGAACATTCTCTAAAATAGGTCATATATCAGGATACAAAGCAAACCTTAACAAACAGAAAAACTGAAATAATTCCTTGTACTCTATCTGATCACAGTGGGATTAAAGTACATGTCAACAGCAAGAAAAACTATAGAGCATACACAAAATCATGGAAACTAAACAATGCACTACTAAATGATGAATGGTCAATGAAGAAATCAAGAAGGAAATCGAAAAACCTCACAGAATCAAGTGACAAGAGCACAACTTACCAAAGCCTTTGAGACACAATGAAGGCAGTCCTAACAGGGAAACTTAGAGCTTTAAGTGCCTATATTAAGAAATTAGAAAGGTTGAAGATAACTTAATCCTTCACCTAAAGGCCTTGGAAGAAGGACAAGGCAAACCAAACATCAGTAGATGGGAAGAAATAATATAGATTATGGAAGAATTTAATTAAAGTGAGATAACCCAGGCCCAGGAAGCCAAATGTCACATATTCTCTCTCATATGTGGATCCTAACTACAAATATGTGGACTTGTATGTGAGTTGAAATAAAACTCAGTAGCAGAGGCCAGTAAGGTAGAAAGGGGACATAAAGGGAATAGAAAGGGAGGGAGGGGGCACTTAAGAGTATGGTATTGAATATATGTAAGTAGAAGTACATGAAATGATGTCTAAATGATGCCTAAATGATGTCGGGGAAGAGATTGAATAAAGGAAAGGTGGAGGCATGACTAATCAAAATATAAGAGGGTATGAATAAGTCATATGGAAACCTACTTTTTTGGATAATGGCACTCCCAGAAGCCATAGATTGTTACTAGAAAATTTTCAGTGCCAGGGATGGGATATCTTCCAATGAGTTGTTGGCCAGGAATGTCCCTGATGTCCCTCAAGACATTACAGGCCATTGCTGAGGCTCTTGGTTTCCCACCAGGAATAGATGGTAAGACCCTATTGCTGAAGACTACACATACTTGGTCTGCAAAGTCACTGAGAAATCCTGCTAGAGCTGAGCTGAAAACCTCTTCCATGTAGAACAGTTTACAGAGGCTGAAAAAAGCTACCTGCATGCAGTTACATGGGAGAGAGAGAAATCACCAGTGGAGATAAACAACAGTGGACACTGAATCCAGTCCAAATGAGCCAATGGATACAATAGTGGCATGTCTATTATGGGAGAAACCAACCACTTACTAATTGGACTGGAGGCCTGCTCCATGGGAGGGGTTACATGCCTGATACTGAATGAGCCCTAGGGGTGTAACATCTGCTGATGTCTGCCTAAATGTAGATACTATGCTCAGTAAGCTTTCCAGTAATCACTTCTCTTAATGTTCATACCCATATATTAATGCTACTCTTCTCTTTTCAGATGGCAATGACCTTGGAATGACTCAGAAGGCACCATAGTGTTGAAAAGAAGTGACACAGGAGTGCTCAACACTGAAATATCTATATCACACCTTCCAAAGCTCAGAGTCCATTTCAGATAAAGTGGTGAAAAGAATTTTAGAGTCAAAAGAAGAGCAGGTCTCCTTAAAATGCACTCTTCCAAACACAAAATTCCCTTGATATCCATAAACTTCCTGTTTCTTAAACTACCTACAAAAGACCATCATAATAGGAGGAAAAGATGATGACACCAAATAAAAGAGAGACTGATTTTAAGGGGAAAGCAGTATAATGAAGAGTGGAGTTGCAAAAGGGAAAGTGGAGGGAGGGAAAGAATTGCCATGGGTTATTGTCTACAATTATAGAAGTTGTCAGTAAGAAAATAAATTAATGAAGTAGACACAAAAATCAATACAGAGAATCAATGAAACAAAGAGTTAGTTCATTGAAATGATAAACAAAATTGATAAAATCTTAACAAAACAAAGATAGAAGAGACACAAATCAATAAAATTAGTAATGAAAAGGCACTGTTACAACAGATACCAAAAACATTTTTCAGAAAATCATAAGGACATACCTTAAGACATATACTCTACTAAGTTTGAAAATCTGAAAGAAATTGATGATTTCCTTCATTTATGTGACCTACCAAAATTAAATCAAGATGAGATTAACCACTTAAAAAGACCTATAATAGTCAGGCATGATGGCACATGCCTTTAATCCCAGCACTCAGGAGGCAGAGGTAGAAGGATTGCTGTGAGTTTGAGGCTGCCCTGAGACTCCATAGTGAATTCTAGGTCAGCCTAGGATAGAGTGAGACCCTACCTCGAAAAATACAGCGATCCAAGTAGTTATAAAAAATACTCAACTAAGAAAAAGTCCAAGCCAAGATGGATTCAGCAGTGAATTTTACCAAACCTTCATGGAAGAATTAACAACAATGCTTCTCAAACTTTTCCATAAGATAGAAAAGAAAGGAATTTTACCAAACTCCCTCTATGAAGCCAGTGTCACCCTGATAACAACACAAGACAAGACAGAACAAAAATGAAAATTACAGACCAATCTTCCTCATAAACATAGATGCAAAAATTCTCAACAAAATATTGGCGAACAGAATATAAGAATATGTAAAAAAGATCATTTACCCCAACCAAGTAGTCTTTTATCCCAGAAATGTGGGGATAGTTCAACATATGCAGATCAATAAATTTCAGACACTATATAAATGGACAGAAGGAATAAAATTACATGATCATCTCAGTAGATGCAGAAAAAGCATTTGACAAAATCCAACATCACTTCATGATGAGTCCTACAGAGACTGGGAATAGAAGGAATATATCTCAACATAATAAAGGCTATGTGTGACAAACCTACAACCAACATAATATGAAATGGATAAAAGCTTGAAACTTTTCCAAGGGTGTCCACTGTCCCCATTTTTATTTAATATACTACTGGAAGTCTTAGTAATGGCACTAAGGCAAGAGATGCACATAAAAGGAATACAAATTGAAAAGGAAGAGATCAAATTATCATTATTTGCAGATGATAATATTATTTGCATAAAGTACCCTAAAGACTCTACCTTCAAATGGTTAGAGCTAATAAACATTTTAGCAGTGTAGCAAGATACAAAATAAATACACAGAAATCAGTAAATTCCCCACATACTAACAACAAACATGCTCAAGACAAAATCAGGAAAATACTCCCATTGACTATTGCCTCAAAAATTATAAGGTACCTTGGAATAAACCCGACCAAGGAAGTGAAGGATCTCTACATTGAAAACCTTAGGACACTCAAGAGAGAAATTAAAAAAGACACTAGGAAATGGAAAGACATCCCGTGTTCCTGGATTGGAAGAATCAATATTGTGAAAATGTCAATCTTACCAAAAGCAATCCACACAGTTAACGAAATTCCCATCAAAATTCCAGTGGCATTCTTCACAGATGTAGAAAAACAATACTAAAACTCATTTGGAAGCACAAAATCCTCGAATAGCCAAAACAACCCTGCAGAAGAAGGCCCTGCTAGTGACACACTCAGCCTTTGTATTATATTCAGATCTTCAAGTGATTGGATGAGGCCGCATCCAAAGTAAAGTAAATCTTTACTTAGTCTGGCAGTTCAAATGTAAATATTATCCAGAAACACCTTCACAGACATATTGACAATGATGCTTTGTCAAATGTCTAAGCACCATGTTGCCCAGTAAGTTGATGCCTAATGTTCACTATAGTACATCCTAACAAAAACAAACCCATCCTGATGCTTTTACTACAGGACATATTGACTTTTTTTTTTTTTCATTTAAAATAGACCAAATAAGGCTTGAGAGATATCTTAGTGGTTAAGGCACCAGGCTGCAATGCCTAAGGATCCAGGTTTGATTCCCCAGAATCAGCCAGATGCACATGGTGGCGCAGTCTCTCTCCCTCTCTCTCTCTCTCCCACTCCCTCTCTCTCTCTCTGTCATAAATAAATAAAAATTTAAAACAAAATAAAATAGAACAAATCAACTCATGACCTAATTAACTTTCTTGAGACTGTAAGTCAGCTTGCTATTCTTTTCTCTCATTGATTTGATTCTTCACTAGTAATCAAGAATACCATTTAGGGCTGGAGAGATGGCTTAGCAGTTAAGCGCTTGCCTATGAAGCCTAAGGACCCCGGTTCGAAGCTCGGTTACCCAGGTCCCACGTTAGCCAGATGCACAAGGGGGCGCACGCGTCTGGAGTTCATTTGCAGAAGCTGGAAGCCCTGGCACGCCCATTCTCTCTCTCTCCCTCTATCTGTCTTTCTCTCTGTGTCTGTCGCTCTCAAATAAATAAATAAATAATTTTTTAAAAAAAGAATACCATTTAATGGCTTTATAACATACCCTACAAATAAGTTCAAAAAACTGAATTTTCGGGCTGGAGAAATGGCTTAGTGGTTAAGCGCTTGCTTGTGAAGCCTAAGGACCCCAGTTCGAGGCTCGGTTCCCCAGGTCCCACGTTAGCCAGATGCACAAGGGGGCGCACGCGTCTGGAGTTCGTTTGCAGTGGCTGGAAGCCCTGGCGCGCCCATTCTCTCTCTCTCCCTCCATCTGTCTTTCTCTCTATGTCTGTCGCTCTCAAATAAATAAATAAATAAAATGAACAAAAAAACCACTGAATTTTCAAAACATGGGGGAAAGTGCAATGAGTCTTGTCATATATGACCATGTATGTTTCAGGTCACTCTAAGTCATGAATGATACTCAAATTCAGATTTACTCCTCAACTTGGCCTTTCTCCACATCTTAGAATATTTTCCAGTTTCTTTATACCTCTATTCTTTTTCATAAATTCCATGGCATTCTAGCATATAAGGCTTCAAACTGTTCCTTAGGTGCTATATATTTTTATGTGCCATTCATATTCCAGACACTGGTCTAGTCTTGAGGGAGGCAGAAGAAAAAAAATATTCATTTATTTTAATACTTTTATTTTTTGAGAGAGGGTGAGAGAGAGAAAAACACATAAACAGATAAGATAGACCAGGAAACACTGAGTATTGGCATACCAGGACCTCTAGATTCATGCACTTCTTTGTGCTCCTCACCGTATGTGGGTACTAGCTAATCAAACCTGAGCCAACTGAGCCATCAGGTTTTGCAAGAAAGAGCCTTTAACCACTGAGTCATCTCTTCAGGCCCCAAACAAAGTTTCCAGGTGCATGGAAATTTACTTTCTACATGAAGAATAGATGCAATAACTCAAAAAGTATCCAGTGGTTAAAAAAAATGAATGAGAAGAAAACAAAAGGAAAAAGAAGATCATGTGCTGCATGCACAAAAAGTTAAATTTTAAAGAAAGTTGGTAAGGGACATATCACTTAAAAGATGGTATTTGAGCGCTAGAGAGATGACTTAGCAGTTAAGCACTTGCCTGCGAAGCCTGAGGACCCCAGTTTGAGGCTCAATTCCCCAGGTCCCACGTTAGCTAGATGCACAAGGGGGCACACTCATCTGGAGTTCGTTTGCAGTGGTTGGAGGCCCTGGCACTCACTATATCTGCCTCTGTCCCTCTCTTTCTGTTGCTCTCAAATAAATTTTTAAAAAATGAAAATAAACAAAATTTTTTTTTAATTTTTATTTATTTATTTGAGAGCGACAGACACAGAGAGAAGGACAGAGAGAGGGGGAGAGAGAGAATGGGCGCGCCAGGGCTTCCAGCCTCTGCAAACGAACTCCAGACGGGTGCGCCCCCTTGTGCATCTGGCTAATGTGGGACCTGGGGAACCGAGCCTCGAACCAGGGTCCTTAGGCTTCACAGGCAAGCGCTTAACGGCTAAGCCATCTCTCCAGCCCTAAACAAAATTTTTTAAAAAGGTGGTATTTGAGAAAAAACAGGAAGAGATAGGAGAGTATGTCATGTGACACCCTATTGTATAGCAACATCCATGGTTCCATGAATTAAAATATCCTCTGCTTGCGGGAGTCAAGAGATCCACAAGTTTGGGAAAACTGAAGCTAAGATCACAGGACCAATCTCCAAATTATAGGAGCAAAAACCAATTGAGCTGCCTGCAAGCACTACAGTGAGCTCCAGAAATTCAACTTCAGAGAGTTAAATTTCCATCAACCCTCACCTATGCTGGGGTGGGCTTTTCAGTGATCCAGCTGTCTTTGTGTCATCCATGCTCCCAGGAGCAACTCCTTATCCTGCTCTATAAGCAATTCCAGTAAACTCACTGGTTCATCAAAACTGGTTTTGATGCAATCATACCTTGGTCTATCATCTGAATCCTATCTGGGGTGAATAGATGTGTGTTTGCATCTCCCCCAGAAAGTAGTTTCCATGACACACCCAAAGGATGGACATCTCATAAAGAGATAACAGTACAAAAATCCTAAGGGTGAAAGATGCCAGTGTACTGGAAAAATAACAGTCAGACTTTGACAGGCCAAAGGCAGGTGTTGCAGTTATGTCCTCATTGCTTGCACATAGCACCTGATCAAAAGCAGCTCATGGGAGGAAAGTTGTTTATTTTAGCTTATCACCTTGAGAGGAAGTTCCATGATGACAGGGGGAAAGATGGCATGAGCAGAGGCTGGACATCATCTCTGCCACAGCAGGTGGAAATGGCAGCAAGAGAATGAGCCAACTAACATTGGCAAGCTAGGGGCTAATAATCCTAAAGGTCCACTCCCAGCAACACACCTCTCCCAGCAAGGATCTGCTCCTAAATTACCAGCAGCTGAGTTTATGGGAGATATCTGACTCAAACCACCACAGAAGGCATAGGAAGTTAAAGCAGAGGAGTAACAGAGAGTATGTTGTGTGCTTAATGGTTAAACTTGTCCACTTGATGGACTCAGAAAAACAATAGAAACAAGCCATTGTGAGCGAGTTTCTAGATTAGGTTAATTGAGGCAGGAAAACCTACCCCAAATGTGAGCAGCACTATTCCATGGGTTGGAGTCCTGAATTCTTAAAAATAACTGAGCTGAACACCAGTATTCATCAGTCTCTGCTTCTTGATTGAGGATGTAGTGTGGCCAGCTCTACTTCATGCTCATTGAAACCATGCCTTCCAGACCATGATAGACTGTAACCTCCAACTCTAAGCCCCCCAAAACTTTAAATGTAGGCAGGGAGCAGAGAAATGATGGTACCAACATATGACATGTCCATGAAAAGTTTCTACCTAATAAAAAAACATAATGTGGATGTGAAATTAAAGAGAGTAAGATTTTTTTACCCCCCAATTCATATTAACTGTGGGGAACAGACGGGAAAAATAAACAACACTGCAGTGAAGCAGTCAAAAACTCAGAGAATGCTTGTACGTATGTTCTTATGTGAGTGTTCTAGATGAATGAATAAGACAGGAACACATGTGTGCCCACAAAGGATCAAAACTAATAAATTAGAATGGGAATAGAAGCCAGACTAATCTTAACATATCTTATTTTGTAGAAATGACATTGTAATCAATAATTTGCAAAATTAAATTTAAAATCTGGGCTGGAGAGTTGGCTTAGCAGTTAAGTGCTTGCCTGTGAAGCCTAAGGACCCTGGTTCAAGGCTTGATTCCCCAGGACCCATGTTAACCAGATGCATAAGGGGGCGCATGCCTCTGGAGTTCCTTTGCAGTGGCTAGAAGCCCTGGTGTGCCCACTCTCCTCCCTCTCTCTCTCTCCCTCCCTCTCTCTCTCTCCCCCTCTTTCTCTCTATCTCTGTCACTATCAAATAAATAAATAAAAAACAAAAAAATTAAATTTAAAAAGTAATATTCAAAATATAGAAGTAATATAAAACAAATGAACCTATAACACAAATTAAATTACAGGAGAAATTTAAGTTCTTCTAAAACCATGTAATAAGAAAAACATGGAGAGACATAATAGTTAATATTGACTGTCAACTTGGCAGGATCTAAAATAACCTATGAGATAAGCTACTGGGCATGTCTGTGAAGGATCTTCTAGATTGTGTTAGTTGAGGTGTAAAGACACACCCTAAATGGGGTGGCACCATTCCATGGACTGAATTAAAAAAAGAAATCAAACTGAGCAACAGCATTTGAGGCAGGCAAGCAAAGGAAATAGTTTCACCACCCAGCACCCTGCTTGGCTTGAGTAATAAACAGACCCTTCTCCTACACAATGTACCTAGTAAGTGATTGGCAACATAGAACCCCAATCTGTATGGAGCTGCACATATACCCTGTTCCACATAATGAACTAATATGATCCTCCCATTAACAACCATTATGTGTACCTATTCAAATTTTTCTTACGTGGACCTGGGATAAGATTGGAACAAGATAGGTCTATCCAACCTGGACTGGTTTGGGGGGTGCACTGCATCTGCAATAGGGGAAACTTTGTCCTCTAAACTTTTAGGGAGAAGCCCCTTATTACCATCTTAAGCCTATGCATAACTAGGAAAATGTGTAAGTAAAAGTAGATGTATCATTGGAAAGAGATGTTCAGTAGAGAAAACATAAACTCAAATCTGTTGATTGAACCACAGGACCACTCAATCTATGCCCCTAGCAATCCAGCCATCTGTGTATAAAATCCTATAAAGAGAAGTCGCAGACCACTTCCTGGTGCCTTTGAATACTCTCCATTCAAGTGCCCACTGCCCCTTTGATAGTATATTCAAATCTTTACTATTGCTTTGCTCTTAATAAAGTGGATTTCTGCATAATTACGTGTATGTGCCTTTCTTCAACACCAAGAATTTGGGAACACCCAGAGACATCCTCCTGCCCCTGCACAATGACATATTACTTGGCGAGCCAGTTTCAGGAGGTAAAACATCCATCTCACTGTTTTCTGAATGAATGTTAATGCAGTGTCCTGCCACCATAATGCCCCTTCCTTGATGGACTGTGCCCTCAAACTCTGAGCCCAAATACATTCTTTCTCAAGTTACCTTTGTCAGGTATTTCATGTCAGAACAAGAAAAGTAACTAACACAATGGATCACATACCTATCAAAAGAAAGTTTAACATATAAATCAATAACTGTCAATATATAGAGAATATTTTTAGTAACAATTCAAGCATAAGAGCAATTAAAAACAGACAATTGAGCTGGGTGTGGTGGTGCACACCTTTAATTCCAGCACTCGGGAGGCAGAGGTAGGAGGATCACTGAGTTTGAGGCCACCCTGAGACTACATAGTGAATTCCAGGTCAGCCTGGACTAAAGTGAAACCCTACCTCTAAAAAACCAAAAACAAACAAACAAAAAGACAATCCAGGGATTTAATAGTATGATTTTCATTTGTTTAACATTTGTAGTGGAATAACAATGGTATTCTGTTTATATTTCAAAAACTAATTTCCATTCTTTGGAGATTCACATGTAAATATATGCGGATTAAATGATAGGCCCTGTGGGGAGGAAAGAAGTAGACAGGTAACAGAGACTCCATCGGATATGTTTATAATGGCTAAAATGCTTACTAGGCACATGAAAATTCTCTCTTCCATTCTCTGTCTCCTTCATACATATTTTAAATCTTCCATTACAAAGTTCTTTAATGACTAAACATTTAATTAAAGAAGTTGGGCAGGGCTAGAAGGATTGCTTAGCAGTTAGGACCATTGCCTGCAAAGCCTGGGAACCCGGTTCGATTCCCCAGTACCCACATAGGCCATATGCACAAGGTGGTGCATGCATCTGGAGTTTGTTTGCAGTGGCTATAGGCCCTGGCATGCCAATTCTCTCTGTCTACCTGCCTCTTTCTACTCTCTCTCTTTCACTCTCAAATAAAGAAAATATTTTTAAAGAAGAAGTTGGACAAACAGCAACACTTTGAAAAGACTAATATAACAAAACAAATATACATAGTAATATTAAGCAGAAGAAATACTTGTATAATAAATTAAAAATAAAAATGAACAATAACAAAAGAATATAGATTTTTAAATACTAATAGCATTATAAACAACTATACACTAACAAATTTGAAAAAAACAGATGAAATTAAAATAATCTTAGAAGAGTGCAAAATGAATAATTGTTGGAATAAATAAAACTATTAAGGGAAATAAATGCCAATCAAAACTTCTCTTTCCAAAATTCTAAGCCCCTCTAGGTTTTACAGGTGAATTCTACCAATTTTTCAGGAAATAATTTTTTACTATCATCTATATTTTTATTTTTGAAAACAAAAGATATATTTTTGTGGGATAGAGAAATGATTCAGCAGTTAAAAGGTGCTTGCTTGTAAAGCCTTATGGCCCAAGTTGAATGTCTCAGTACCCACATAATACCAGATGCACAAAGTGGTGCATGGGTCTGGAGTTCATTTGCAGTGGCAGAAAGCCCTGGTATGCCCATATGCATCGCCTCTCTCTGTCTGCCTCTTCCTCTCAGTCACTTAAATAAATAAGTAAAAGTATCATTTATGTATGTATATATATATATATATATATATATATATATATATATATATATATTAACATAATCTTTATTCCAATGTCAGGTGAGGACACGTTAAGAAAAGTTAATTAAATTCAAGAGTATCTTCCATAAATCATTGTATTTAGAAGATACATTACTGTCCAAATAATGTATAAACAATTAAACTAAATCCATCAGGTCAATAGACTAAATAAAGGAAGACATCCATCATTAACTCACTTGATAACAAACAAAATAGTTGATTAATTTTAATATGGGTTAATAATATAATGTAAAACAATCCATGTAATGGGCATGATGATGCATACTCATAATCCCAGCACTTGGAAGGTTGAGGCAACAAGATCATGGACTGCAGACCAGCCTGAACTACATAAAGAAGTTTTGTCCCTCCACACCAAAATAAGGTTGCAATTGTAGAAAATCGCATTTTATAGGCAATGAAAAATATTATTACAAAAAATAATCTTATTTGTAGATGTGAATATTTCTCAGTAGTTACAGATAAACCTTCCAAGTAAGCCTTCCAAACTAGACACAGTGTGATGTATACATGTGTAATTCCAAAGCTTCACAATTGGATGCAGAGTTGCAAATAAGAGAGACCCACCCTGTCTAAAGCAAGGTAGAAGAAGAGAACCAACACCAGGAGGTTGTTCATTATTGCTACATGTGCACAGCGGCATGAATGTGCCCATACACACCACCACCATTACTACTACTATTGATAATGAGTAATAATAAGAAGAAATTAGTGTAGATAATATGCTGGACTTCAAACATCCTGTATATTCTTCCTGCAGTACCAAGAATGCTTAAGAGTACCCTGAGAGAGATAGTTTAGTTGCCTAAGATCACACAGATAAACAGTGTCAATTGATAAATTCAGAGCCTGCTCTGTTCAATGACAACTCCAAGAGCTATTTCCATTCTGTATACTGACTTATATGCAAGAATGAAGCCAACTTAACAGGTTTCCTTCAAGGTACCATCAAGAAGAGACTGTCGGTCATTTTCCTGTAAGTAGAGGACAAGTACTCATGATTACCCTAGGTCTGTGTGGTTTTGTTTCAGATTTGAAGAATTATAAAAAGACCCATACCCAAATAATCCTCATCCAAAGAATAATTTTAAAGAAAACATTAAGTCTGATCTCAGCACCCTTGAAAAAGGAACTGGATTCTACAGGCATACAGACCTATGCATGCAATGTGACCAAGAGCACTCAGATATGTAATATGTAATATGTAATTCTTAGTAGAGGCTGAAAGATGGAAATGCCTGCTTATAAAAAATGAAACCCATTGCCATTTACAGAATGGTGACTGTGTACTGTTATGCTTAACTTCAATCTTTGCCTAGTACAAAATAGTTAGGGGTATGATTTTCATTACATCAAATGGGGGCAGAGGGCAGCCAAAGTCAGAACCTCAGAGAAAAATATAGAGAATAGTTCCAGTAACTCTTTCTATATATAACTTATAGCCTTCAAAGGTTGACACACTCAGAGCTGGTCTAGTGAGCTAGAGAATGGAAAGGCCCGCAGCAGGAGCATCTGCTAAGAGCAACCTTTGGTTTTCCCTCTGTGTTAATACTTGAGAAGATGTGAGGGTTGTCACTAGCTGTACACATCTTCTTAGCTATGAGGAAAGTAGTTGGGAATCTTCAGAAGAGTGAAGAGAAGTAAAAACTTAATAACAAACTAAAAACTCTGAGAGAAAGGTCTAAAGTACTATTCCAGAAACCAACATTCTCATCCTAACCAAACCTTATCACTGGCATGAACTTGGGGGTATGGAGGCCAAGGCCAGTTGCCCCTCTGGCTAGAGTTGCTGCTTCTCTACTGCTCTGTGTACTGCATGTTCTGAGTTATATCCTTCATCTAGACTAGAACATTTTTAAACAAATATTCATTAGCATGCTTTCATTAATCATTTTACAATCCCATCATGACAATTTTATAAGCAGGAGAGGCTTAATGGTCTGAATCACACACAATTTTATTAAGATTTGAAAAATAGCATACACTGTTTTTAGCTTATTAAAATATTAACTATTAAAAAATAAGTAAGAGGGCTGGAGAGATGGCACTTGCCTGTGAAACCTAACAACTCATGTTTGAATCTCCAGGTGCCACCTCAGCTAGGCATACACTGATGCAAACACACAATGTTGCTCATGTGCACAAGGGAGCACACACCTCTGGAGTGCATTTGCAGTGGCTGAAGGCCCTGGCATGCCTATTCTCCTTGCTCTCTCTCTCTCTCTCTCTCTCTCTCTCTCTCTCTCTCTCTTCCCTTTCTCTAGCTCTCAAATAACTTTTTTTTTAAGTTTTAAAAATAAAATAAGTATGATACAAAATATGTAAGGAATTCAGGACCATTCACTGAACATTGTCTATTGCCAGATAATGCATGCCATTTCTAATCCTGCATTAAGTCACGCTATAGAAAACAAAACTTTTATTGTCACACAGCTCAAAGACACTTTCCTGGTATATGTTCAATTGTAAGTATGACCAAGAGACTATTTTCTAGTCATGTGCATGCTGAATGGCTGCATTAAACTTCTGGGAAGTCTCCTTAAAAGTGAAGGGTTATTCCACTCTGACAAACCTTTGGTTTGCCCTCCATGTTAGTACTTGAGAAGATGTGAGGGTTACTAGTTAGTGATATACAGCGGAAGTTATCACCATTCTCTGTAGACAAGGCTAAGAGGGAATGACTACCCAGGCCTCATGTAGTCCCCCTTCTAGAGCACCTATCACATATGTAAGGCCCAGTATCTCCCTTTTCAAATGGCCCTATCTGTTTCTAGGGCCTGTTATATATCTTCATTAAGCATGAAGTAACTAACAATTCAGTATGGACAAAACTTGTATGTGTTGGCCATAGTGTCCCCATATTAACATCAAGTCCCTTGTAATACCTGAAAGAACCAAGGGTACAAAAGAGGGTCCATGAGACTTAGCTCTGCCTTGCTTCTGCATTTCAGCATGAAGCTCTAAGGAAGACAGCATAAGTAATGGAAGACCAGTGCTTATGAAGACAAGAACAAGTGGAAGAATAGAGCATGTTTTGTTCACTTTTTTTTATTTATTTATTTGAGAGTGGCAGACATAGAGAGAAAGACAGATGGAGGGAGGGAGAGAATGGGCGCGCTAGGGCTTCCAGCCACTGCAAACGAACTCCAGACGTGTGCGCCCCCTTGTGCATCTGGCTAACGTGGGACCTGGGGAACCGAGCCTCGAACCGGGGTCCTTAAGCTTCACAGGCAAGCGCTTAACTGCTAAACCATCTCTCCAGCCCAAGCATGTTTTGTATAATATTTTACTTTGTTAGTAAACTTTTAAGTATTTGTGTTGTGAATCTCCACTTATATATCTGTGCCACATATGTTGGTGTGTGTATTTGCCTGGAACACCGTCTACATTTCTAATTTCTTCAGAATTAATTTGTAGCCTAACATTTACCAGTCTGAAAGAATTTGGGCTATGAAACAAGACAAGTTATCTGTTGTAGTTATTTTCACATTGCTGGGACAAAACAACAGACCAAAATCAGCTCATTGGAGGAAAGGATTTATTTTCACTTACAGTCTCAAGGGGAAGCTTCATGGTGGCAAGCATAGTATGAGCAGAGGCTAGACACCACTTATTCCACAGCTGGTAGAAAATAGCAGCAAGAGAATCAGCCAATCTCTGGCAAAGAGGAGCTGACTATAACACTCCAAAGCCCACCCCCTAGAACTTACCTCTTCCATCAAGTCTCCCCCTCCCAAATTGCCACCAGGTAGGGACCAAGCATTCAAAACTAATGAGTTTATGGGAGACATCTGATTCAAAACACCACATTCCAACCCTGGCCCCCATAGACTCATGATCATCTTAATGTATAAAAATACATTCAGTATAACTTTAAATGTCCCCTAAATTTTATGAATTCCAACATTGTTCAAAAGTCCAAGGTCTCTTAACTCTGAGTGTATAAAACAAAAATACAAGTTAAATACATATAGTAGTAACACAGAATAAACATTCACACTGCAAAAGATGGCATTGTGCTTAGCAAGGAAAGGTTGAACCAATGCAAGATATAAAACGAACAGAGCAAATTTCAAATTGTGTAGCTCCACATCTGGTATATAGGATTTGCAATGAAGTCTCTAGGGTTCCAATTCCACTCTACCAGCTGGGCTGTCCATAGCATAGGCAAAAATCTATCCTAAGCAAACAATTTTCTTTAGTGACCATTCTTTAATTCCTGCCAACTCCAAAATCCTTGGATCTTCACTGCAACCCATGGTTCATCCTCTTGTCTACATTAAGTCTCTACACAGGGACTCCAACAACCCTGCCACACATTTCCCAGTGGCCATTTCTAAAAATAAAGACTGTGGGCTGGCTTTTTTTTTTTAATTTAATTTATTAGTTTTCTTTTCAGTAAATACAGGCAGTTTGGTACCATTATTTAGGCTCATCTGTGATCTACCCCCTCCCATTGGACCCTCCTTGTTATTGAAAATGGGTCGTGCATTGTGGAGTTAGCCCCCAGTTATTAGTATGATAAATGTCTCTGAAAATCATGACCCAACATGTAACTCTGACATTCTTTCCGCCCCCTCTTCCGCAAGATTTCCCTGAGCCATGTTGGGTTCATTTTTGGTCTGCTTCAGTGCTGAGGTGTTGGGGGCCTCTGAGGCTCTGGCTCTCTGATTTGGTAGGAGTTGATTTTTCTCTGCATTGATCTCCTTCCCCTTTGTGCTGGTATCCAGTTCACAGGAAAACATCACCCTTGCTTATTTCGCCAGTTGTCCTTAGTTTCAGTTGGGCCCCTTCTGAGGTATGTTGGGGCAGCTCTCTTCTTAGGATCTGCATCTATCTGGAAAAGAGAAGCAGATTCTCCAACGGAGAGTAAGTTAGCACCCAGAAAATTGAGATAACACTTACTTTTTTGATAGACAGTTTGATAGGTGTAGGCCCTCTTATACCCCGTGATTGATGGTAGCTTGATATTGGAGAGTGGGCTTGTGTTTGGGTATGGTTCTGACTTGTTTCCCAGCTCCAGCTAAGGGTCTAGTACCACTGAGTGGATCAGTTAGCCAAATCAAGAGCAATTGATTCCGCACCATGGCTGTGTACCACTATTGCACTTGTGTGGGTATCACATCTGGTTAATTGTTGCTACTTAGGTTAAACAATGTGTTGCTTGGACAGATCTTGGTCACTTCCCCCAGTCGCCTATGTAGCGCCTTCTGGCACTAGACACGCTGACTGTCTGGGGACTGACTCTCTCCTGGCTTCCAGCCATGTCATTCCATTTTACTTGTCAGCTGCGTATGGAGTCTTCAGCAATAGGGTCTTACCACTGGCCTTTGGTGGGTCATCAATTACTCTGACAGAAGTCTGTCATTGTTTTGGGAAACCTTGTAGGTTTCTCTGATCAAAAGCTCATTGTGGATTGTAGGCCCAAGCTGGAAGTGGGGGTTGCAGGTCAGTGTCCACTAAGAAATTGAGGAAAATATAACTAATATACAAAAGTTTGAGAGGGGAGAGATAGAGGGGAGAGGGGGAGAGGGAGGGAAGGAAGATGTAGGAGATTTAGGTCAGTCTTGATCCTACCCTCTCCAGTGTCTTGTGGTTCAGGTGTTTCCTGTAAGGGACTAGTGAAGGTTCAGTCATTTGGTCTGTCTTTTAGGAAGTAGAATTTTATGGTACCATTGCCGTTTGGGTCCGGATTACTGTTTTCCACCCTTTGATTCCCTCCCCGCCCTCCCATCCATCTTATTGTCTAGTCCATGAGGTACTTGTTGGGTATGTAAGGCATCTTGGGCAAATTCAGGTTAGGTGTTACAGATGAGTGAGACTATGTGTCGATTTTTTTTCTGTGATTGGGTAAGTTCGCTGAGAATGATCTGTTCCAGGTTCAACCATTTTTCCTCAAATTTCTTTATGTCGTTTTTTCTTACTGCTGTATAGAATTCCATTGTGTACCCTAAAACCTTCAAACCAAAAGCCAGAGAGATTTGCTCAACCATGTTTGTAGCAGCTCAATTCGTAATAGCTAAAAGCTGGAATCAACCCAGATGTCCATCATTAGAAGAATGGATAACAAAGATGTGGTATATATACACAATGGGCTGGCTTTTTTTCTGGATTCCAACCAGGTCTCTCCATGCTATGCCAACAGTGTTTGGTGTCTTCAGCAGTAGGGTCTAACCGTTAACCTCTGGTGGGTAATCAAGTACTCTGTCATAAGTCTGTCTTTTTTTGTTTTTTCGGGGGTAGGGAGGGAGATCTAATAGGTCTCTCTGATCAACCATTCATTGTGTATATAGACTATATCCTGGTACAGGAAATTACAAACCAGTTCCAAGGGAAAATAAAAAAAAAAAAATCCAAAGAAGAAAGAGAAACAGGAGAAATTTGAGGTTAGGTTTTGTCTCATTCTCTCCAGGACCCTCCGATTCAGGTGCTCCCTCTAAGATCCTCTTGAGGGTTCCACCTTTTACTCTGACTTCCAGGATATAGGATCCTATGGTAACAGTTCAATTTGTGTTCAGTTTTGTGCCTCCTCCTCCCCCCACCAGACACACACACTGTTTCCCTTCCCCTAAGCCCTATGCTCCCTATTGCCCAAGCCTCAAGATGCAATTCAGTTATGTCAGCAACTTGGGCTGATCAAGGTTTAGAACTGCAGATGTGTGAGATCATGTGACAGTTGTCTTTCTGTGATTGTGTGAGTTCACTTAGAATGATCTGTTTCAAGATTGACCATTTTTCTACAAGTTTCAACGGGTCATTTCTTCTTACTGCTGTGTAGAATTCCATTGTGTAGATATACCGCATCTTGGTAACCCATTCATCTAATGATGGGCACCTGAGTTGATTCCAGTTCTTAGCTATATGAATTGAGCAGCTATAAACATGGTTGAGCAAATATCTCTGAACTGAGATGTGGAACTTTTAGGGTAAATGTCCAGTAAGGGAATAACAGGGTGTGTTAGTAACTCTATATTCATTCTTTTCAGGAGTCTCCATATTGATTTCCACAGTGGTTGTACTAGCTTACATTACCAACAACAGTGAAAGAGTCTTCCTATTTCTCCACAGCCTTGCCAACATTTGTTTTAATTTGAAGTTTAAATATTTTCTATCCTTACTGGGGTAAGGTGGAATCTCATAGTTGTCTTAATTTGCATTTCCATAATTATTAGGGATGTTGAACTTTTTTTTTTTTTTTTTCGAGGTAAGGTCTCACTCTAGCCCAGGCTGACCTGGAATTCACTATGGAGTCTCAGGGTGGCCTTGAACTCACAGCAATCCTCCTACCTCTGTCTCACGAGTGCCGGGATTAAAGGCATGCGCCACCAAGCCCGGCTTGAACATTTTCTTAAGTATGTGTTAGTCATTTGTAATTCTTCCTCTGAGAATTCCCTATTTAGTTCTCTGCCCCATTTTGTGAGTGGGTTGTTTTATATTTTATTGTTTTGTTTTTTGAGTTCTTTGTCGATTCTAAATATTAGGCTTCTATCAGTGGTATAGTTAGCAAAGATTTTCTCCCATTCAGTGAATAATCAAGTGGCTCTGCTTATGGTATGTTTGTGAAAAAGCTTTTTAGCTTCAAGATATCCCATTGGTTGAGTGCTTATTTAAATTCCTTGGCTACTGGGGTTTCTTTTTAGGAAGTCTTTCCCCAGTCCTATATCACGGAGAGTGCTTCCTATGTTCTCTTCTAATAGTAGAAGAATTTCAGGTCTTATATTGAGGTCTTTAATCCATTTGGACTTGATTTTTGTGTATGGCGAAATGAGTGGGTCTGATTTCAATTTTCTACATATGGTCATCCAATGTGTGCAACATCATTTGCTGAAGATGGTGTCTTTTCTCCAGTCCACATTATTGGCAGTCAAAGACCAAGCAGCTGTAGCTGCTTGCCCTAAAGTCTGGGTCTTCAATTCTGTTTCATTGGTCTATGTTTCTGTTTTTATTCTATTACCATGCTTTTTTTTATCACTATGGCTTAGTAACATAGCTTTGGATTAGGTATGGTGATACCACTAGAGGTGTTTCTTTTGCAGAGGATATGCTTGACTATCTGAGCCCTTCTGCCATTCCATATGAATTTTGAGATCATTGTTTCAGTCTCTGTGAAGAATGATGCTGGTACTTTTATTGGCATTGCATTAAATCTGTATATTACTTTTGGTAGAATTTCAATTTTCATAATATTAATTCTACCTATCCAGGAGCAATGGAGGTCTTCCCATCTTATTAAGTCCTCCTCTATTTCTTTCCTGAGTGTTTTTATGTTTTCATTATATAGTTCTTTCATATACCTTGTTAGTGTTATTTCCAAGGTATTTAATTTTTTTGTTGCTTTTAAAAATGGGACAGTCTCACTGATTTCTTTCTCTGTACATCTGTCCTTTGCATATAGAAAAGCTACTGATTTTTGTGCATTGATTTTGTATCTTGCCACTTTGCTGAAGTAATTTATCACCTTTATAAATTTTGGGATGGAGTCTTTCAGGGTCAGTTATAAATGGGATCATGTCATCTGCAAATAGGGCTAACTTGATTTTTTTCTTTCCAATTTGAATCCCTTTTATTTCTTTCTGCCTTATTGCTTGGGCTAGTACTTCTAGTACTATGTTGAAAAGCAATGATCAGAGTGAGCACTACTGTCTTGTTCCTAATCTCAGTGGGAACTCCTTGAGTTTTTCCCCAGTAGGTGCTATTTGGGCTTTTATTGTGTTGAGATATAAATACTCCATGCCTATTCTTTCCAGTGTTTTGATCATGAAGTGGTGTTGTATTTTGTCAAAGGTCTTCTCTGTATCAATTGAGATGATCATGTGGTCCTTATGGTTCAATTTACTTGTGTGGTGTATTACATTGTCAGATTTCTGTATGTGAAACCATCCCTGTATCCCTGAGATGAAGCCTACTTGATCAAGGTGGATGATGCTTTTGATATGTTGTTTAATTTAGTTTGCAAGGATTTTGTTCATGATCTTTGCATCTAAGTTCATTAGGAATATAGGGCTATAGTTTTCTTTCTTTGTTTCATCTCTGTCTGGTCTTGGTATGATGCTATCTTCATAAAAGGGGTTGTGAAGGATTCCCTGGTCTATAATTATATGGAATAGTTTGAGAAAAATTTGTTTCATTTCTTCTGTAAGGGTTGATAGAATTCAGCTGAGAAGCCATCTGGTCCTGTACTTTTCTTTTTTATGATGGTTTTTGATTACCTTTCAATCTCCATGGATGTGATAGATTTGTTTAGGAGATGAATCTTCTTTGAGTTTAGTTTTGGTAGGTGATCTATGTCTAGAAATTCATCCATTTCTTCCAGACTATTTAATTTTGTGGAGTAGAGATTTTGGAAGTATGTCCTGATGATTCTTCCAATTTCACTGATGTCTGTAGTGATCTCTCATTTTTAATTTCTGATTTTGTTTATTTAAGACTTCTCTTTTTTATTGATCAGTTTGGCCAGGGTTTGTCAATTTTGTTTAATTTTTCAAAGAACCAGCTCTTCAATTCATCAATTATTTAAATTGTTTTCTTAGTTTCCAGTTCATTAGTTTCTGCTCTGTTTTTGATTGTTTCTTTATGTCTGAAGTTCTTTGTGTTGGATTCTTGTTTTTCCAGTGTCTTTAGGTAGGCAGTCAGGTTATTGATTTGTAATCTCTCTGTCTTTGTAATGAAGGTATTTGGGGCTATGAATTTTCCCCTTATGACTGCCTTCCTTGAGTCCCATAAGTTTTGATAGGTTGTGTTTTAATTGTCATTCAAATCTAGAATTTTATATTTCTTTTTATTTCTTTCATGACCCAATCATTGTTTAAAAGTGTGTTGCTTAGTCTCGAGGAGTTGGTGGAGTTCTTGATGTGTCTGTTGTTAATTTCTAGGTTTAAAGCATTTTGAACTGACATGATGCAGAAATTTACTTCAATTTTCCTGAGTTAATGAAGGCATGCTTTATGACCTAATGATCAATTTTGGAGAAGGTTCTGTGGGCTGCTGAGAAGAATGTGTATTCGGTAGAGTTGGTGTGGCAAGTTCTGTAGCTATCTGTTGGGTGTAGTTGATATCTGGTGCTGTTGAGCTCTGTTATTTCCCTGTTGATTTTCTGCTTGAATGATCTGTCTATTGGTAATAGGAGACTATTGAAGTCTCTGACTATGATGGTATTGATGTTTATTTCTGTTTTATTGTTGAGTAATTTTGTTTTATAAACTGTGGTGGCCTACTTGTGTTTGGGGCATATATGTTTATGATATTGTTGTGCTCATGTTGTATCATTCCCTTGGTGTGTAAGAAGTGTCCTTCTTTGTCCTTTTTGATTACCTTTAGTTTGAAGTCTGTTTTACCAGATACTAATATAGCTACACCATCCTGTTTTTTTATTTCCATTTTCTTGGAATATCACTTTCCAACCTTTCATCCTGAGGAGGTTTTGATCGTTAGTGGTGAGGTGGGTTTCTTGAAGGCAGCAGATAGAAGGGTCTGGGTTTTTTGACCCATCCTGATAGCCTGTGTCTTTTGATTGGTGAGTTAAGACCATTAATATTTAAGGTTATTACTGTGAGGTTTGAATTAATCCTTGCCATAATGAGGTGTTTGTGGGGTTGGGTGCTTAATTGTGTTATGTACTTTTTTGAGCTTGGTTGATTTTAGTTATTGTGATCATTTTCTTATTGACTCTTGAGGCTGGTTGTGTGACTTCTGTGTGGAGATTCCTTCAATTATTTTCTGTAGGTTTGGCTTTGTAATCATATAATCATAGAGTTGACTTTTTTTCATGGAAAGTTTTTCTTTCACCATCTATTATGAAGGATACTTTTGCTGGGTAAAGTAGCTTGGGTTGGAAGCCATAGTTTTTCAGACCTTGAAGTGTTCCATTGTAGGCCATTCTGACTTTTAGGGTTTCCATTGAGAAATCTGATGTATGGGATTGTCTTTATATATGTTGTGAATTGCTTGTGTCTTGCTGCTTTTAACACTCTCTTTGTTTTCCCTCTTAAGAGTTTTAACTATGATGTGTCTTGGAGAGTTTCTTCTTTGGTCCTGCCTGTTTGGTGTGCTGTGGGCTTCTTGTATCTGCATGGGCCTCTCTTTTGCAAGATTTGGAAATTTTTCTTCAGTAATTTTGTTGAGTATGTTTTCTATGCCTCTGGTCTGGATTTCCTTTCCTTCTGGTATACTCATGATCTGGAATTTTGGTCATTTTATAGTGTCCCACAGTTACCACATATTTGTTCACTTGATGTTTTTAATTTAGCAAAGTTTTTGGCCTTCTGATCAGTTCCTTCTGTCTTATCTTCCAGGTCAGAGGTTCTGTCTTCCACATGAGTAACTCTATTGGTTAGTGGTTCTAGAGAGGTTTTAATAAATTTTATTTGATTTTTTGTTTTCTATTTTGTTATTTTTGTCATGTCCATCTCTTTTTTGAGATATGATTTCAAAATTGAGCTCTGATTTTCTTGATGCTTCCTGTAGTTCATTCTTGCATTTGATGAAGTCTTCATTAAGATTAATCAACCAGTTGTTGAGCTTTTCCATTTCTTGACTTTCCTTCAATTTATTCATATCTCTTCGGAGGGATCTAACATTTTCTTCAGTTAGGTTAAGCCTACTGTCAAAGGTTGAAGGCTAAGAGACAATTTTGTTCAATTTCATTCATGTGATTGTTGGTTCTGTGATAGTTTGCTTCAAGTTCAGTGATTATTTTTTAATCAGGGTCTCAGTGGTTCTTGTACTTTCATTTTGGGAATAAATTTGTTGATTTATCTATGATTTCACTGGCAGCTTCCGTAGTAAGACTAGGCATCCTTGTTGGAGATCTCTCAGTTTTCTGACTTTCATTGGCTTTTTTTGCATTGCTGTCTACCTATTTTAGGAAGACTATTTTATTGAGGAAGGAGCAAGTTTTTGTCCTTTGGCCTGTTCACCTTCTGACTCAGGTGACAGGGATGTTGGTACCTAGTGGCCAGTCAAGATACCAGAGCAAAAAGCCTAATTCCACAGCTCACACAAGGGCCAGGCCTCCCCATGAAAGGTACAATGGGACCTACCAGGTCAGGGTACTAGGTAGAACAAGGCAACAGGTACCTGGCCTACTTAGGACACAAACCTCCAGGCAACCCAGACTGGGGAGGTGGGAGGAGCCCAGATACAGGCAAGTGGCCCACTCACTCCAGACTGCCACTCCCACCCACACACTATCTGTGCAAGGAACTCAGACCAGAGCAGAGGGGGGAGCCCAGAAATGGGTCCAGCCTACTCACTCCAGACTGCCACATCTGCCCACACACTGTCAGTGCAAGGAACTCTGAACAGGGAGGTTGGAGGAGCCCAGAGATGGGTCCTGCCTACTCACTCCAGCCTGCCCACACACTGACCTTGCAAGGAACTCAGACCAGAGCAGTGGAAAGAACCAAATTTGATGGCATCATTTTTCCCCTCTTATTATGTAAGTCCTGTATATGTAGTGTCAGCTACTGTGAGGTCATGACTGTCATAACAACTTTGTGTCTGGAAGACAGTATTGCAAAGCTCTCCTTCCCTTCCTTTGACTTTCCCATTTTTTCCACCATGTCTTCCACAATGGACCCTGAACATTGGAGAGTGTGAAAAGAGATGTATCAGTGCTGAACACTCCATTGTCACTTCTCAGTACTTTGATAAGTTTTGAGTCTTCTTAGTAGCCACTGCAATCTGAAAGGAGAAGCTTTTCCATCCAAAAGTGAGAGTAGCATTAATATGTGAGCATAAACATAAGTAGTTATAGGATAGTTAGGTAGACACAATATATCTATTTAGTCAGACAACAATAGTAGTTTTTCTGCCAGGGCTTATGACCTCTCTACCCATAGGCTTTCGATTAGGTTTTCAGTGTAGTCATCAGGGGACTCCTTGATCAACATCAAATGTCTTTATAACTTGGTACTTAGTTCAGTGATGTATAAATTTTGTCAAATAAAACAATGAGCTCATAGGTGAATTCATACTTTCCCATAGGATCAGACAGCTATAGAAACTTGAAGACAGCCATACACTGAGCAGCAGCCTTGCTCTAAGATGTGCAGGTGTCTTGTGTACAAGAAGCCCTGAAGCTGCTGAACAGCAGTGATTGCTTTGAAATTTGCATAAAATGCATTTAGAAAGAACTGATTCCTGCTTCCTAACAACACATTGAGGTACCCACATGTGTAAACCAGGGAAACTACACTTAGAAATAAGTGCCACTTTTGTTCTGCTCCTTGATTACATATTCAAATAAATGTACACAGCTTTATTTGAATGTGTAATCCCATGTGCATGGGAACATTCTAACAGACTCATTTGGTCCTTTTATTTAGATCGCTGATGGCTCATTCTAGTAAAATGCATGTGCTTTTCCTCATTTTTCTTTCTAGAGCATTAACTAGGAGAAATGTAATTTTGAGCATTTTGTTAAAATAACATTAAGGATGTTGAGTTGTTATTATATTTTTCTTTCTGGTGCTGTTCCATTGAATTGTGATGCATAGAAATGTGTGCATCTCTACAAAAATGGAGATACATTATGTGTGGCCTCAGTAACATTCTACTGAAGAAAATGTCTTCTTGTACAGCAATGCATTTTTTATGTGCAAAGAAAACCAAATGCTACCACTAAAAAGAAAAGAAGAGATACTGCCTGCTTCCCCTGCCATATCCACTTCTGTAGGTTGCAGGATTAGTTTCAGCAAGATCATTAGGTCTTTATGGTTGTATAAAGACTGAGCAAGTAAGGAGGGGAGTGTTCCAGAAAATTAGTAAAATGCTTTGTGTGTGAGAGACAGGGAGAGTGGGAGAAAGAGAGAGATGAGGGAGATGGGCTTATCTAATTCTTGCAACTGTGTTCCAGAGCCAAGGATATGGGAGAGCAACAACCATGGAGCTGAGTTTACAAAGGTTAAGTTTAAGGCAGTGTACAAAAGATGCATGGGAAGGGAGTGCTTTGAGGGACTGCTAGAATCATCATCTCCCTAGAGTTATCAAGTTATGGAATGGGGTCGGCCAGCTGCAAAGGGAGACTGGAGTGTGATCAGTAGGGCTCGATGATGATGATTGGTAATCTAAGGACTATTGTTTCCTGCCCAGTCTCCTGAACCACACATCTTGGATTTAACACCTATGACATCTTCTAGAAATTCAAAAGCTTCCCTATTTACCTTAAACTTACTAAAATCCTTTCTTTTTTGCTTCTTTGCACAGCTTATGAAAACTTAAAAATATTCTTCATCCAAATTTATGTGCTTCTAGACTTCTCTGGTAAACAACGGGTCTTTTATCACTGAAACACTTTCTCCTTTTGCTTCCCCAATTCTCTGCCTTGTGCCACTCTGCTTTCTGCAATGTTTCTGAACATTCTTGCTTATTTTATTAATTTCTAGCCTGCTTTACCCTCTTTAGAAGGCCCCACACAGCTCACACTTCACGCTCTCATTCACCTCCAACTTGCTCAGTTAATCTTTGCCCCTTGTTGATACCTTCTTTTATTTTTGCTTATAACTTGAAAATTGCATTTTTTTTTTTTATTTTTTTTTTATTTGGTTTTTCGAGGTAGGGTCTCACTCTGGTCCAGGCTGACCTGGAATTAACTCTGTCATCTCAGGGTGGCCTTGAACTCATGGCAATCCTCCTACCTCTGCCTCCCAAGTGCTGGGATTAAAGGCGTGCGCCACCACGCCCGGCGAAAATTGCATTTTTAAGAACTTAATTTTCCATGTGGGTGAATCTGGTGTTTGTGTGTAGGCATATATGTGTGTTCCCATGTGTGTGGGCACATGTGTATGCAGGTGCATTCGCATGTGGGAAACCAGAGGCTGATGTCAAGTGTCTTCCTCAATTGCTATTGACTTTATTTATCCAGACAAGGCTTCTCACCCTAAGTTTTTAGATGGATTACTCCAGCCTCTTAATGAGTTCCTCCAGTATATTCCTCCCTTTTAATTCAACTTATAATACTTCTTTAAATTCATCTTCTTCAAATCATCTTTCCCTGATTAGAGCTACGTGTTAGTTACTATCCCATCATTGTGACCAAGTGCCTGGCAACAACAACCTAAAAGAAGGGGAAGCTTCATTCTGGCCTATGCTCTTGAAGAGTTGGTGTGTCCATCTGCATGGGGAAGGCATGGCGGCAGGGATGGTTTAGCTCATGGTAAGGACCTTGTGGCTGTGAGGTAGCATGGCACAAACCAGAAAACAGAGAAGCAAGTTGGAACCAGAAATGGGTATAAATTTCAAAGGCTACCCACACTTAACTGTTTCTATAGCTAAGCCCCACCACCTAATGGCTCCAAGGCCTTCAATGTACCCCTTCAAGGCAGAAAATGGCATTTGAAACATGAGTCTGTGGGGACAATCCAGATTCAAACCATCATAGTCATCAATGTCAAATGATGGGAAAATGGTGTTGCCTCAACTGGCTATTTGACCTCCTCATTTTATTCTAAGACTGTTCCATCTTCTGTAAAATGAGATTGATGATACCTTCCTCATCAGAGATGCTGGCAGGACTCATAAAATGATAACACCATGATTTAAAGCACTTTTGAGTGTCACTACATTAAATTATTGGAACAGCATGATGAAATATAAACTATTAAAGTGTCCCTCCCTTTCATAGGAAAAGGAAGTGAGACACAGTGAGGGGCAGTACTTTGCCCAAAGTCATGTAGCTCAGAGTTGAAGAAAACCTGGATGGGACCTAGGATGTCTGATACTGCAGTATAGACTCTTGGCTCACACAAAGTAGGTAAGTAATAGGAAGTAAAATGTAAATTCCAAGCTTTTCAGTCCATATACATAAACTAATTGTTCCTCTTTTTTTTAGCATAAACTACATAGAGTTTGGGTCCTAACAATTGCAACTGAAAGTCTCAAGACATATTCCAACCAGCTTATGTCACCTGGTGTGAATATTAGGGGAACTCAAGATGGTCTCTCCATACCAACAAATTGAAGTCTACCCATAACTCGTAATTTGTTAATAGTCCTTTTCAAATGGATTTTAATTTTTTTTCTTGGTTTTTTGAGGTAGGGTCTTACTTTGGTTCAGGCTGACCTAGAATTAACTATGTGTAGTTTCATGCTGGCCTTGAACTCATAGCAATCCTCCTACCTCTGCCTTCTGAGTGCTGGGATTAAAGGTTTGTACCACCATGCCAAACTTAAATTTTTGTTTTTCTTTTTTAAGAACAAGTGAGTTAGGGAGATTGCTTAATGGTCAAAGGTGTTTGCTTGCAAAGTCTTCTGGCCTAAGTTTGGTTTCCAGTACTCATACAAATCCAGATGAACAAAGTGGCACATATGTCTGGAGTTCATTTGCAGCATCCAGAGGACCTAATGTGCCTTCTCTCCTCCCTTGCACATCAATCAATAAATAAATATTTTTTAAACAGTAAGAAAACATAACAAACATGTTTCTTTTTAACATTTTTATTCACAATTTTCATAATTATAAGCAATAAATCATTATAATTCCCTCTCCTTCGCTTTCCCCTTACAAATCCACCCTTCATCATATCCCTTCACCATCTCAATTAGTCTCTTATTTATTTTGATGTCATAATCTTTTCCTCCTATTATGTGGATATTGTACAGAGAGTACCAGGAACTGTGAGGTCATGGATATCCATTTTGTATCTGGAAAATTGTATTGTAAGCAGTCCTACCCTGACTTTGACTCTTACATTTTTTCTACCTACTCTTCCACAATGGACCCTTGAGCCTTGGACGGCATGACAGAGATATTGCAGTGTGGAATACTCCTCCGTCGCTTTCAGCACTATGGAGCCTTTTGAGTCAACCAAGTGGTCACCATCTGAAAAGAGAAGCTTCTCTAACCAAGAGTGAGAATAGCATTAATATGTGGGTATAACCATTAAGAAAAGAGCTTACTGGGAAGTTTGGTGGGCATAATATATGCACTTAGCCAAACAACAGCAGGTATTATACCCCCAGGGCTCATGACCTCCCTCATCATAGACTTTTGACTAGGTTTTCATTACCAAGCATATATTCCCTCCCATGGAGCAGGCCCTCAGTCTAATTAGAGAGCTGTTGTTTTCCCCCATAACAGACATTCTACCATTGTACTGGTTAGCTCATTTGGCCTGGCTAGTCAAACTTAAGGTTTGCAATATCCACTGTTGTTTATCACTGATAATGACTTCTCTCTCCCTTAGGACTGCTTGCAGTGTGGCTTTTTCTAGCTTTCTGTCAAGTGGTCCACAGGAGGAGATTTTCATCTTAGCTCCAACTTGATTTCTCAATGACCTTGCAGCCCAAGCATATGCTATCTTCAGCAATAGGATCTTGCCATTTATTTCTGGTAGGAAACCGAGAACCTTGACAATGGCCTGTAATGTTTTGGGGGTATCAGGGACCTCCCTGGCTAACAACTCTCTGAAAGGTGTCCCATCCCTGGCACTGAAATTTTTCTAGGAATAATCTATGGCTTCTGAGTATACCATTATCCAAGAAAGTAGGTTTCCATATGGCTTATTCATAACATCTTAAATTTTGTTTCTTAACTGTACCCTCTAAATAAACTTTAAAATGTTTACTACAAGACAGACATGGTAGCACATGCCTTTAGTGCCAGAAGTCTAAGGCTGAGGTAGGAGGATTGAATTTGTGGCCAGCTTGGCTTTACAGAGTGAGTTTCACATCATCTTGGACAAAAATGAGAACTTGTCTCAAACAGTTTATGCATATAAGTTCCAATGAATATTTTTATAGTTTAAGTTATATAGTTTAGATTTTTAACCCTTTTTATTTTTTAATTGTTATCAGCATATCTTAATTATATGAAGTAATGGGCTTCATTATATAATTTACATTTAGAGGTTCATTTTTATCCTCATGTGGCTAGTATCTCATTTGAAGTGTTACTTCCCATTAAGCTAATTAGCTCTACAAGTAATTTGTACTTTTCCCATTTCAAGTGATTTATTAACTAACCCACCATTTAAATATTTGAATACACGATTTTTGTTGTTGTTCTTTTACCTTGCTAGGGATTGAACTCTGAGCTTTGCACATGCTGGGCAAGCACTCTGCAACTGAGCCATATCCCAAGCCCCTGAGTAGTGGTTTTACATTAGATACTATGTGTAGTGGCATTGCCATTGTACTGGTTTAAATGAGTTTTCCCCACAGCCTCATGTGTTCTGAATATTTAGTTTCCAGCTGGTTATAATTTGGGAGCTGGAACCTTGATGGAGGAGGTGTGTTGCTGGGGCTGTCCTGAGGGGTGTTATAGCCTAGTTCTCCTTGACAGTAGGAGCTCAACTCACTGTTGCTACTTTCTTCCAGCTTCTGTGGCAAAAAGTGATGTCCAGCCTGTGCCATCCTTTCCCTGCCATGATGAAGCTTCCTTTGAGATAGAAAGCCAAAATAAGCCCTTTCCTCCCATCCTCAGCTTTGGGTCAGAGGTTTTGTCCCAGTAATGAGAAAGTAACTCCATCAGCCACCCTTTAAAGGGTTGCAAACTATGTCCTCATGCCTGAGGTACCTGTATTGTTTAGTAAGTACCTTGTACAGAAGAGTTTGGTCTCTTAAAACCTCTTCATATCCAAAACTAAGACTATGTTTTTATTTTGCAAAGCCCTCCCTAGACACAGAATGGACGTATCTCGTCCTAGGAGCCTCCTCAGCTTGTCTTACCTGTGGCAAGATAGTCTAGGAACTGCCATTCAGATTACACAGGCTGATTTTTATCTTTATATCCTGAGTCCTCCTCACACTGAATAAATAGAATCTCTTTGAAGTACACAGTTTAAGTTAAATAGCTCCAGTTATGCCTGACATTGCAAGTAAAGAATTCAGAGTAAGAATTTTGAATTCTTAGAGTTTTTGCACACAGGAGTGATGGTAAATGCTTGGGTCAGCTTCATAAAAATGTTGTACAAAATCATCTAGTTAATTGAGTATAATACAAATAGGTGAAAATAAAATACTTTTGCCTACATGCAATTTTACATGGTCTCAATAGCTTGCACTAGGTTTTCAATGTCCAGACATAAATAATTAAGTTGCAGTTTGAGCACTAATGCCTTTCCAACATCTTCCATGTGTTTTGCTGATACAAGTGGAGAATTTGAAGAGCTGAGCTGAATATATTGTGTAAGTTTGAATTAATCTTTGGGTAAGCAGATGGTTTGTATTTTCATACAATTTCTATGAAATGTTCTCACCTCTGAAGTCAGCCTCATTAAGATTTAAGAGCTTTGTAAATAATTGTAAAAGTTTTCACTGAACCAGAATTGTTCTTTGAGACAGCTTAGGTAACTTGACCACCTCCACGCAATGAGAGGATTCTCTTGAAAACACTGGCATTTCTTTCCTACCTCTCTTTGGTTGATGAGTACAACAGAGGATGAAGCTACCACATGAACAGGGGCATGAAAGCTCCATTTGATTTGTGAAAACCAGGCAATGCTGGAGGGAAGATTTTTGAGTAATAACAGTTTGATTAACCATCAAAGTAGTCCACTACTTAGAATCCTTACAATGCCTTCCTACCTAGTAGAGAAATCAAATTTAAATCTCTCAACCTAATAAATTATTGATGAGAACCATAGCATCTACAACTCACATTTCCCTGTAGCCCTCCTGCAGATAGGTTGCAAAGCTCAGAAGCTAGTGATTCTCTGGCCTAAGCCCTTCACAGCCGACACAATCTTCCAAACTGTTTCTGTGGTGGTTTGAATTGGGTGTTTCCTGTAAACTCACATGTTTTGAATGCTTGGTTCCTCAACTGGTGGCAGTTTGGGAGGTGGAGCCTTGTTGGAGGAGATGCGTTGTTAGGGGTGGACTTTGAAGTTTAATATTAGCCCCTTGCTTGCCAGTGTTTGTTTTGCTCACTCTCCTGCTGCTGTTTTCTACCTGCTGTGGCAGAGGTGATGTGCATACTCTGCTGGTGCCACCCTTTGCCCTGCCATCATGAAGGTTCCTCTGGAGACTGTAAGCCAAAATCAGTCCTTCCCTCCCATCAGCTGCATCTGATTGGCTGTTTTGTCCCAGCAACAGAAAGGTAACAATAACAGTTTTCAGTCTTCATACCTCTGATGCTGCCTCATCTTCTCCCTCCATTTAGTTGAGCAAATAGCATACATTCTGAAGAGCTTTCATGCTCAGCATCAACTCATAAAACTTTGCACCCTGCATGAGTTGATGTTTTCCTGTTTACAACCATACTCTGCATACGTTCTTCTAGCAGCACTTTAATGTTTCACTGCATCCATTCATGTGCAAACATTAGCTCAGTAAAATATTCTCAACTCTTTGAGGACAGAAACTGTCACTGTGAATGTTATGGTACACCCATAGTGTATGAAGCACAGTGATTGAGTCACAGCTTGGCATGTGTTCGATTATTTAGGGTAGATTAATAAGTAGATAAATAAGTTTTGTTTTAGCACTAAAACAAACTGGAAGAAATTTGAGATGAATTATGTTCTCAAAAACCTTCTAAGGGGGCTGGAGAGATGGCTTAGTGGTTAAGCGCTTGCCTGTGAAGCCTAAGGACCCTGGTTTGAGGCTCAATTTCCCAGGACCCACATTAGCCAGATGCACAAGGGGGCACACGCGTCTGGAGTTCATTTGCAGTGGCTGGAAGCCCTGGTGCGCCCATACTCTCTCTCTCTCTCTCTTCTCCTCTCTGTCTTTCATTCTCAAATAAATAAAATATAAATAAACAAAAAAAAATTAAAAAAAAACACTTCTAAGGATCTTCTTAAGATTATATTTGAGGGGCTAAAAGAATCCTTTAACTTTGTTACAAATTATGCTCTTTCAGCAATATTAAAACAGAGGGACGATTTCCTAGCATCTTTCAGAAATGTAAGGAGAGCCACCATTTTGTAAATATGTACATGAAACTCCTTTGAGGCACTCCTGCATGTCTTTTCTTCCCTTGGAGGCTAACCATACTTGTTTTATCAGGTGTGCTTTCTCAAGTTCCCTTTCTTGAAGCACCATTTTTTTAATACCTTTTGTGTATCAGTTAGTTACCCTTTTGTTGCTGAAAAAATGTCTGACAAGAAGGATCTGTTTTAGTTGACAGTTCCAAAGAGTTGAGCCTGTCAGGGTGGGGAAAACATGGAATGGCAGAGCAGGAAGCCTACATCACATGATCATATCAGCATGGAGGATGCAAAAAAGAACAGCAAGCAAGGCCCACCTATAGTGGACTGGACATACTTCCTCCATCTAGGCTCCATCTCAAAAAAGCTCCACACCTTCCCAAATACCACCACTCTGCTGGGAACCATGTGTTGAACCCATGAGTCCATGGGGAGGACATTGTTGAAATATTGTAGACAAAGAATGATGGTGGTTTGACTTAGAATAACTATGGCAGTGAAGAAAAGTACTCTGATTTGGACCTTTTTGTTTTGTTTTGTTTTTATTTTTCAAGGTAGGGTCTCACTCTAGCCCAGGCTGGAATTCACTATGTAGTGTCAGGGTGGCCTCCAACTCACAGTGATCCTCCTACCTCTGCCTCCAAAGATTAAAGGCATATACCACCATACCCAGCTGATCTGGACTTATTTTTAAAGGTTAAAAAAAAAAAAAAGCAATTGTCAGACAAGAGAAGAGGCTGGGGAATGAGAAAAGAATCAAGGGAACTCTAAGGGCTTTTAACCATAAGCATCAAAAATATTAGAATTTGCGTTTACTATGAAATTAGCATTGTGAAATTAGCAGGATTTATGAGATAATGATCTAGATTTGAGACATGCCATTTTTTTGTTTATTTTTATTTATTTATTTGAGAGCGACAGACAGAAAGAAAGAGATAATGTGCATACCAGGGCCACCAGCCACTGCCAACTAACTCCAGATGCATGCGCCCCCTTGTGCATTTGGCTAATGTGGGGCCAGGAAATGAGCCTTGAACCAGGATCCTTAGGCTTCACAGGCAAGCGCTTAACCACTAAGCCACCTCTCCAGCCCAAGAGATATGCCATATTTTAAATGCTTATTAAGCATCAAAGGTGTCAAGGAGAGAAATGTGATCATGAGGCTTTGGGGAAGATTGGACTTGAGACATAGATAGGTTTTAGCATAATCATTGTATAACATATTTAGAGAAAGTGAAAATAGGAAGGGAAAAAGATCTGAAAACTGAGTATAGGACTCTAACATATAGGGATTAGAGACATAAAAGAGATCAACAAAGGAGACTAAGGAAAACTAAGGGGTAAGAAGAAAATATGGCTGATGCAGTGTGCTAAAGAAACTTTAGCAGGGAGAAGGGCATTCATGAGTGAAACATTACTGTCAGTCAAGTAAGGCAAAGGCTGCCCAAGGACATAGGAATTTGGAAGAGGTTGTTGGTTACCTCAGGGGAGTAAAGACTAAGGGGTGAAATGGGGAAAGAAGCCTGAAGGTGAGTGGGTTCTAGAATTAAGGGAGGAACTTGAGAGTATGAAATTATCTCCAGGTTTGGCAGAAAAGAGGAATAGAAAAATGAGATAGTATCTAAGAAGGATAGTGGTATCAAGAAAGGTTCTTTTGTTTTTGTTTGCAATATGGGGAAATAACTTATTTATATATTTTGGGAGTGGTACCATAAGATCAGGGAAATGTGTCAAAGAAGTGAGATTTGCTGAAATAACATGCTAAGAAGCAGGGAACTGATGCTATTGTACAGGTAGATAGGCTGTCAGAGTGAATGGTCACGATTGGGGAAAGTAGGTGGATAGGGGGTAGGACACAAGAAGCAAGTCTGAAAGGCTCTGCATTTCAGTGGAACAGGAAGCAAGTTCCTTGGGTGTGAGTAAGGCTGCACAAAATATTAGAGATTGAAGGAGAGAAGGAAAGAAATGGAGTGCATCTAGATGAGTGGGCCAGGACAATGTACTGTGATTACAAGCCCTTTAATGTTTGTGGGCAAGAACTTAAATGAGGTCAATAAACTGGGAAGGACAAGTTCTGCAAAGACAGAAGGAATGGATTCAGTTAGGGTATTTGGGGAGCAGTGAGGAACAGAAGTAGCTGAAGAATGATAGTGAAATGAGGTTGAGAAATGAAGTGAAAGAGATTTGTGAATGGAGTAGTGTCAGCCATATTAATGATTTTATACTTGAACCTACAAGACAAAAAGGAACTAACCCTGACTTTCAAGCAAGCCAATGTATTATTTAATTATATTTATAAAAAAGAAACCCGACAAGTAAGAATAGGATGGGCTAAAAGTTTATTCATGAATATAGGGACTTTGTTGAACTAAAAACTCTTCACAACCAGAAATAAAATCAGCTTTGTCTATAAAACTAAACAGATAAGTAAAAGGTTTGTAGAGGCATGTTGCTGAAAATATCTGAGCCTATCAGAGTACCCATAAGCTTTTCCACTGCATATGGCTTCCCTTTCTTAATGAATATGAGCTCTATACTCTGAGATAAATTTGAGCTTTTGTTTCTTACATCAAGGTCAGCAGACAGAAGATCATATTCTCCCGTGATTTAACATGCCAAATAGAAAATGAGAGAGAAAAACATCTATTTGAAATAAATTAATGATTTCTCATGATGGAACTGTGCATGGTCACTTTGAACAAAATATATAGTATTTATTTCAGACTGACTCATAAATTAGGCCTTTAAATGATCAAATTCTGCATATTTTTGAAAAACACACTAAAAATAGCACAAAATGAAAGTGATAGACTATAATATCTTGAACTGAGGACATAAAAGATTCATTTTCTAGTAAGATGTGAAATAATTGGTTTGGGAACATTTTTTCATTTTGACAAATACACAAGTAAATTTATCTTGACTTATAATTTATCAACTATTTTAAGAAATAACATTTGATGATAATTCTAAACACAAATATGATTAAAGTCTAGGAAAAAGTAAATATTATTTCCTTAGTAGGTTAATCATACTTAAAGTTAAAGGAATGTCAGTTGTACAAAATGAAATTTGAACAAATGATACATTTGACATTTGAATCATGCTCTCTTTGAAAGCAAGTGTGGAATGTCTGTGTCTTTAATCCCAAGTTACATATCATTCTTGCTTAGAACCAGAGAAACCTGTTTACAAATCAAAACTACCTTCAAGAAATTACATTCATCTTTAGCTATTTCTTTTCCTTCCTTTCTATCCCATCCCCTCTATTCTCTTTCCTCCTATTTTCTTTTATCTTTCTTTCTTTATTTATTTGTTTTTATTTATTTAGTTTGTTAGTTTCTTTATTTATTTGTTTTTATTTTATTTAGTTTGTTTAAAAGTAACAGCAAGAGGCAGACCAATAAACACACACAGAGAGAGAGAAAGAGAGAGAATGGGCATGCCAGGGCCTTTAGCTGCTGCAAACTCCAGTCACATGTGCCTGCTACCATGTCCAGCTTAAAATGGCCTATTATTTTAAGGAGTTACTTGCACATAGAATAGGAAATCAGTAAGCAGCTTTCTTACACATGGCTTAAGAGTCAATATAAGCACCATCTCTCATTTTCCATCTCATGACATTAATTTAAAAATTAACATTAACTAACTACCTGATTAGCATTCAGGACAGTGGTTTGAAAAAGCTGAATGAAAACCAGATTTCAACTGTATGTAAGTAGTCACAATGGAGCCTTTAGGATGTCCACCTAGGGGTCAACATGATGAGCGCTGGGGTTATTCTCCCATCAATTTACTGATTTCTCAACTGGTACTAATGAAATTAAGCTTTTCAATGCAAGCATTACATATATACTTACATATTAATGTGGATCTCATCCTAAAATACAAGATCTATGATGAGAAAGTTGTATTTTAAATGATTTACAAGTACAGAGAAAACAGTATTTGCCTAAGTATAAATAGCCTTTTAAGTCAAGTATTGTTTTGAGCAATTAAGTTCTGTCATTTCATTAAAAGATTATTTAAAACTTAAAAAAAGCAGTAACATTCTTCTATTTTAAACTAAAAGTACTGTCTTTGCCTTGGCTTTTTGAATACATTGCATAATTCTAACACTTTAATGAGGAAACAAACTTTCAATATTCTTAGCTGTTAAATTTTGGAAAGGGGATGAAAGAGAATAAATTCAGATAACCAAGGATAAGAGAAATTACAGCATTAGAAATTCAACCAAGGGGCTGGAGAGATGGCTTAGCAGTTAAGCGCTTGCCTGTGAAGCCTAAGAACTCGGTTCGAGGCTCGATTCCCCAGGACCCACATTAGCCAGATGCACAAGGGGGCACACGTGTCTGGAGTTTGTTTGCAGTGGCTGGAAGCCCTGGTGCCCCCATTCTCTCTCTCTCTCTGCCTCTTTCTCTCTATCTGTCGCTCTTAAATAAATAAATAAAAGTAAACAAAAAAAAAATTCAACCATGGGTATATTCAGATTCTAAACTTAGTTCCATTTCCCAAAACTTGAGGCCTACTTTCAGGGCACACAACAAAAATAGCAGGAGCATGGTGGGGCTGTTTTTCTCTTTTACAAAAGTCAGTTATCTTAATGACTTTATGATAGAGGCAAAAAAGACAGTGGGCTTTTGAGAAGTAAATATTATATTTACTATTAATGTGAAAAAAACACTAATTTCTCTGAGCCTCAGACTGTACATTTTTAAAAAGGGAATAATAGTACTTAGCATGTGTGATAGCTATGAAGTTTAAATTAAACCATATAAGTCAATTGGATACAGGAAATTTATGAGTCCAGAGGCAGAAAAAGAGGTAGATACTATATAAATGAATATAAAGATATATAATGATAACAAGCTGAGGTAAAGAAAGATAAAACTTGAGATCATTAGCATTATGTGACCAAATAATGCAGACAGAATTACAGAGAAAAGAAACAGAGGAAATGATTAAATAGTAAATATAGGTTAAAAATATCTTATAAGATTATTTATATACTCCAAAGTTCACATGTTAATGTCTAACTTGTTAGTATGTAGGACTGTATTAGAAGATAAGGTAACTAAATGGTGAAATGAGGTCACTGGGGTAGGCAGTTACTTTTGCATTACTGGACAAACATCCAACCATAAGCCACTTATGGGAAGAAATGGTTTAATTCAGGCTTACAAAATCCAAGGGAAACACATGGCAGAAGAAGTTGACTCACTTCCATAGATCCATATAGAGAAACACCATCTGTGGTGGTTTGATCCATGTGTCCCCCGTAAACTTAGGTGTTCTGGGTGCTAGGTTCCCCAGCTGATGGCAATTGGAAATTAAAGCCTCCTGGAGGTGATGTATTGTTGGAGGTGTGCTTATGGGTGTTATAGCCAGTTTTTCCATGCTGGTGTTTGGCACACTCTCCTGTTGCTATTGTCCAACTGATGTTGGCCAGGGGATGATGTCCACCCTCTGCTCATGCCATCATTTTCCCTGCCATCATGGAGCTTCCACCCTCGAGCCTATAAGCCAAAATTAACTTTTATGTTTCCAACAAGCTGCTTTCATTGGGAGATTTCTACCAGCAATGCAAACTTAACTGCAACACATCAAATAACAAGCAAGTACAAATAGCCAGAGATCCAGCTGCTCTGAACACACCCGAAGACCTGGAATATATTATCTACCCAATGACACCTCCTCCTCCAGCAAGGTTTTGCCTGCTGGAGATTCAAACTACAAGGTTAATCAAAAATACTTCAGGCTACATTTACATTCAAACTACCACAGCCCTTATCAAATATAAGTAGTTTTCCTTGTTATAGTTTGAATGTGAATTGTCCCCTTACAGACTCAATGTGTTGAATTCTTGGTCCCCAAGTAGTGGCAGTGTTTGGAGATCTGGAAAACCTTAGAATATGGTACCTAGCTGGAGGTAACAGGTTACAGATGCTGTATCTTATCCCAAATCCCTCTCTATCTCTGTGAGGGAAAGAATAACTACTGCCATATTTGGCTGCCATGATGTTCTGTCCAAGGGCAAAGGGCCACACAGCCATTGACTAAATCTTTGGATCCATGAACTAAAAGTAATCTTTTCTCCTTTAAGTTAGGTATGTTGTCATAGCAATGAGAAAAGCTACCTACTACAAACCTTATAAGGAAGAGATTAGGACAGAAATCTACATAATAAAAAGATGATGTGGGCACTCAGAGATATCTGTCCATAAGCCAATGAGAGGTCTCAAAAGAAACCAACCCTAAAAATGAGAGCATTCACATGAAATAAAAAATATCTTCACATCCTTTGCTTACTCAGAGATCAATGCACATGTTCTTCCAAGTCCCAGAAAATACAGCCAAACCATTAATCAGTATATAATCATATATCTGGCCATCGTTCTTTTCAAGCAAAATATATGACCATGTGCACTCCCCAAAGTTCTGCCTACAGTGAAGATATACCTTCCAGATGGTCCCAGAAAGGAGTTGTAATGTGGCAGTTGATCACTTCTGGGTGGCGCTTGTGTTGTGTACTTTTTCAGTGATCTAATCACAGAGCACACTCCATGAGGGTATAAGTGCATGCTTGGGAAACAGAAGGCAGTGGAGTAGGAATAGGAATAAGCATTTAGGCCACTTCTTCATGTACCTTGGTTGTGCACTCAGTATCTTTTTGAACTTGATTATGTGTATTATCTACTTCTATGTGAGGATGAACTGCTATTGTGTACATCCAATTTCATGCCTTTGTGAGTCATACAGTAACTTCATATCAGACATCTTAGGTCACAGTACCTTGATGGCCCATTATCGTGTTTTGTTTTGCACTAAGACCCAGTAACAGACAAAGACCTCTCTCTCTCTAAGGGACAATAATTATCTGCAGGTAACAACAGGGTTTTGCTCCAAAATCCCAGGACCTCTAATATGATTCACCTATAAACACACCAAAGGCTCTAACCAGTATCCTTGTCACAGATGCCTTGAGTACCATTAAGTCTGCTGGATCATATGGCCCATGTGGCAGAGCAGCCTGGACCTATTGCAAAGTCTTATACTGTTCTGGGTCTCACTCAAAACTAGCTTTGCAAGTCACTTGGTATATAGTCCCAAGTAACACATCTAAGTAAGAAATGTGCTGCCTCCAAAATCCAACTAAGCACCATGCTTCATCTCATAAAGTATAGCTCTGCATGACTCACAGCAGTGGACTCACAGAAATTTTACTGAGCCAGAAGGTTCTTGAATTTCAGATGGTCTGACATAATAATGGTTTATTAGCAAGAGCAGAGTGGTTGCCACCTCCACTCTCTTGGTCCAGTCAGTATAATGCAATGGTCCAGTGTACTCCTGGTTTTTGTTTAAGAGAAAAACAATCAAGGTCCCCGCAGATCAATCATAATACAGGGCTATAGAATTAATAAGCCCTTATGTAGGATAGTGAAGGGAAGCAAAATGCTTTGGTGGTCCTTATGGACCTGTGTGAAGAACAAAGCACTTGCAAGATCAGTAGCTGCATGTCAGGTACCGGATGTGTTTACCTGCTCAAGCAAGGACTCTACTTCTGGTACAACAGCTGCACCTAGACTCACTGCTTGACTGTTTACGATAATCAGCTGCCATTCTACAAGATCTATCTTCTGCCCAGGCCAAATAAGAGTTAAGTGGATGGTAGCCCCAAGCTGGAAGTGGGGGTTACAGGTCAGTGCCCACTAAGAAATTGAGGAAAAACATAACTAATATACAAGAGTTAGAGAGGTGGGGGAGAGGGAGGGAGGGAAGATGTAGAAGATTTAGGTTAGCCTTGATCCTACCCTCTCCAGTGTCTTGTGGTTCAGGTGTTTCCTGTAAGGGTCTAGTGAAGGTTCAGCCATTTGGTCTGTCTTTTAGGAAGTAGAATTTTATGGTACCATTGCCGTTTGGGTCCAGATTACTGTTTTCCACCCTTCGATGCCCGCCCCGCCCTCCCCATCCATCCTATTGTCTAGTCCATGAGGTGCTTGATGGGTATGTAAGGTATCTTGGGTAGATTCAGGTTAGGTGTTGTAGATGAGTGAGACTATGTGTGGATTTTTTTTTCTGTGATTGGGTAAGTTCACTGAGAATGATCTGTTCCAGGTTCAACCATTTTTCCTCAAATTTCATTGTGTCATTTTTTTCTTACTGCTGTATAGAATTCCATTGTGTAGATATACCACATCTTCGTTATCCATTCTTCTAATGATGGACATCTGCTGAGCTTTTGATCAGAGAAACCAACAAGGTTTCCCAAAACAATGACAGGCTTCTGTCTAAGTACTTGATGACCCACTAAAGGCCAGTGGTAAGACCCTATTGCTGAAGACTCCATACGCAGCTGACACGTAAAATGGAATGGCATGGCTGGAAGCCAGGAGAGAGTCAGTCCCCAGACATTCAGTGTGTCTAGTGCCAGAAGGTGCTACATGGGCGACTAGGGGAAATGACCAATATCTGTCCAAGCAACTCATTGTCTAACCTAATTAGTAACAAATAACCTGATGTGATGCCCACACAAGTGCAATAGTGGCAAACAGCCATGGTGGGGAACCAATTGCTTTTGATTTGGCTAACTGATCCCCTCAGTGGTATGAGACCCATAGCTGGAGCTGGGAAACAAATCAGAACCATACCCAAACATAAGCCCCACTCTCCAATATCAAGCTACCATCAATCATGGGGTACAAGAGAGCCTACACCTATCAAACTCTCTATCAAAAAAGTAATTGTTATCTCAATTTTCCGGGTGCTAACTTACTCTCCATTGGAGAATCTGCTTCTCTTTGTCAGATAGATGCAGATCCTAAGGAGAGAGCTGCCCCAACAAAGCTCAAAAGGGGCCCGACTGAAACTAAGAAAAATTGGCGAAACAAGCAAGGGTGATGTTTTCCTGATGAACTGGATACCAACACAAAGGGGAAGGAGACCAACACAGAGAAAAATCAACTCCTACCAAATCAGAGAGCCAGAGCCTCAGAGGCCCCCAACACCTCAGCACTGAAGCACACCAAAAATGAACCCAACATGGCTCACGGAAATTTTGCGGAAGAGGGGGCGGAAAGAATGTCAGAGTCACATGTTGGGTCATGATATGCAGAGACACTATCATACCAATAACTGGGCTAACTCCACAATGCACAACCCATTTACATCAACAAGGAGGGTCCAATGGGAGGGGGTAGATCATGGATGAGCCTAAACAATGGTACCAAACTGCCTGCATTTGCTGAAAACTAATAAATTAAATTTAAAAAAAAAAGATTTAAGTGGAGATGTGGTTGTAATCATCACCTCACTATCTTTCAAGTCCCAATAGTGGCACCAATCTGCACAATTCCTCCAGGGGTGTGATAGTTTTTAGTTCACTATGTTCTCTGGAATAGGCAGCTTTAATAGCTTTTTTAAATTTTATTTTTATTTATTTATTTGATAGTGACAGAGAGAGAAAGAGGTAGACAGGGAAGAGAGAGAATGGGCAAGCCAGGGCCTCCAGACGCATGTGTCCCCTTGTGCATCTGGCTAACGTGGGTCCTGGGGAATTGAGCCTCCAACCAGGGTTCTTAGGCTTCACAGGCAAGCTAAGCCATCTCTCCAGCCCTTTAATAGCTTTTATTTATCCTTTCCAACCATAGGCAGTCCTCACTCCACAGGTCAATTCCCAAGTTCACCTACTTTAGTTACACATTGTTTGGATTGTGCTATCATTTGTATTTTTCCAAGATGGTAGTGGGTGTTCATCATGATATCTGATATTTCATTATGTGAGAATTGTCTTAGGTGAGTTCATTGAAACCTTTATTCCCCTCCTGTGGAACTGGCCAGATAGGTGATATTGTTCCCTTCAGATGTGGGGTGCTGCTTCTGCCAGCAGAAAGACACATGGAAGTTCAGGAGGTCCAAAGTTCTCATGGTTACGTGTGTGCCCAAATGTTCCCACCATTTCTGAAGTCCTATTCCTTCCACGTCAGTGCTCTGACTTCCTCTGCATCAGAGACAGTACTAGTCAGTAACTGGTACAAGCCTGAAATTCTGACAATAAAACCCCAGACTGGATCCTAAGCCACATTTTCCTTTTGGTTAAGACATTCCTCTTAAATTACCATAATCTTTCTGATACTTTACCCGGGTTTTAACTAATCTGTTTTCCTTGGCATCCATCCAGGACATCCACAGGAGCCAGTTCTCACAATTATCTGTAATATCCACCATGTGGCATGGTAATTACAAGGCCATTTGATCTTCTGACGTACTGTCCTCCATGATATCCCACCATCATTTGTGGCCATTTGAATAACTATGACATCACCACGTATCATCAATTACAAACATCTATTTTTCTCTTTTCCCTGAGGAACTCATTTGTATATGCATCACATACATAAGTAATTCTATCCCAGCATCCCACTTTTAGAGATCACTCTTTGGGTATGCCATTATTCAATATTGCAGCAAGATAATAGAAAAAGGAAGAAGAAAAAAGAAACCTACAAGACATAAGGCAGCCTGGGCTAAGGAGGGGCAGGATGCTTCTATTCCTAAGACAAAGGGGACATGTTTTCCTGCACTCTGGAGGACTGTCAGAATCTGTGAGGCCGAGGAAAACAGCTGTCCAAAGCACGACATGTCTTTCTCCCATGTGTGGAATCCAGACTTAAAGTAACATACATGTGTGCATATGGGCCTGTGCAGGATATGAAAGGATAGGAAGGGGAGCATGAGAGTAGAGGAAGTTATTTGGGTGGGGGAGTAGTAGAATACATGTGACATGAAAACACAAAGAAGGCAACTAGCCATCAGGGAGACAGGCGACACAAGGAGGGTACTGGAAGAGGTGAATGAATTAGAATGAAGCATAATGACACATATGCATGAAAATGTCATGAAACCCATTATGTTATATGCTAAATTTAGAACAAAGAGTAACAAACTACTTCATAGCCTAGAAAAAGATGAGAATGACCAACCTGACAGCTTCCTTTCCCTACTTGTCTTCTAAGGGCTCCTTCCATTCACACCCCAGGAACCTGGTTAGTATGGGACATACACAGCAGTCAGCTTCTGGGTTACCGAGCCAGGTTAAAGTCCCTAGTGAACTAAGAGGGGGAAGGAACTACTACATACAGCAGGCAGGTTTCTTACTCTGGTGATATGCAGAAGAGCATAGAAAGGGTCTTAAAGCATAACAAAGAAAACAGCAGTCAGGATCAACAGCCACAGGCTCCCCCTTGTCTAATGCTGAAGATTTCAGACCAGCAGAGTGGCCTCTCACACTCTCCTGATGATGAACACCCCATTACACTCAGCATTAGGTACTATTTCTTCAGTATTTGATGTGATTTTTCTTTTTCCTTCCTCCTTTTTCTTCTTCCCTCCCTTCCTTCCTTTTTCTTCTTTCTTTTTGAGGCAGGATCTCACTCTGGCCCCAGCTGATCTGGAACTCTGTAGCCAAGGCTGACCAAACTCATGGTGATCCTATTTCGTGGGACTAAAGGTGTGATATTCCATCCAAATATTCCAATCCTAATGGTAAAATACAGGATTTAAGTACAAAACACTATGCATTAACTGAAGAAGAATACTCAATTTTTTAAGAGCATAAAATTGAAGTGGTAGAGGTTATCCCTGTAGATGCAAGGATCAAAAAGTAGTGATGGAGCCTTTTAGTTACATCTGCTTTATCCGTGAAATAAAGGGAAGAAAACATCTGAAGCAAATAATGGAAGTATGCGTTGGTCTTACATGTGAGTTTCCAAATTCCTCCCATGTCTGTCCCGCTATTCGCTATGTTCAACATTGACCAACACACCGTTATGCTCAGTACAGTGCGTCAGTTCAGGCTGTAGATCTTGGTTACTTATGTTCAAGGTCCTCCTCTCATCGGACATAGGATCACTACTAAGTGCTCATTATCTATTTTATTTTCTCCCTTAGTAAAATAAAAACAGCAGACCCTAGCTCCTAGTTACAAATTAAAATATCCTGGTGAATGTCAAGTATGAAGACTGGGAGAATGCTATTGAAACATAAATAACCCAGGATGACAGAATTACACAAAACAGTCATTTACTATTAACTGATAAAGAAATACATTCCAAAGCCTTTACCAATCTCGAATTCACAAATACTAAGATGATATTTTCATTTTCCTCACACAAATGAACTTTGTTAGATTGTTTTTCTCATATTTGATTACCAATATAAATAACTGAACTTATTTTTAGCAATGCACTTGATCATAAGCAGATGTGCATGGATGTATCCACTTGGCTCTCCTTGCAAGATTTCAACTAGTGAGCATCTGTTGAAGTATGCAAACCTACTTCTTTAATAGACTTCAGATACTAAGTAGTAAGAATTCTGGCAATTTAATAGCAAGAGACACACAAAAATCCATTTTTTCACCCTCAATGCTGAGGGTCAAACTAGGGCCTGGTGCATACTGGGTAAGCACTACTGAGTCACATCCACAACTCTGCATTTTTTTTAAAGATTTAGTTTTATCGATTTATTAGAGACAGAGAAGGAAAGAGAAAGGGCTCACCAGGGTCTCCAGCTACTGCAAACAAATTCCAGACACATGTGTCACCATATGCATCTGGCTTATGTGGGACCTGGAGAATTGAACCTGGGTCCTTAAGCTGCACAGGCATCCTCCTTAACCGTTAAGCCATCTCTCCAGCCCCATTTTTTCTTTTCTTTTTTAATGAAGCCATAGAAATTCCTGTGTAGTAAACTATTAATGGAGACACATCAAGCCCCACATTGGATATATGGTACAATGCAAAGAATGAAATTGGACACAAGGAACATGGATATGAAGCAGCACTTAGGTACCAGTCAAAAGAAATCTCAATATTTGGCCACACCAAATTCTTGAAGAAAATAAAAATGAATGTATTAACAGGCTGGGCTAGAGTAGAATGGATAACTGGTTTCAGAAATGGCCAAATTCTCATGTATTGCCTCTTCCCCTTTATTAGGAAACTACCTGAGGGAATGCATCACAAGAGTGCACCTAACAAAGACATGAGCCACAGGAAATGAGGAACAGGAAATTCAACACAAGGGAGAGGTGAACCATTCCCAAGACAAGGATAATGGAGATTTCTGGACAGCTGACCCCAGCCACAGAAGGCAAACAGTCCAGATGGGACAAGGTTCACTGTCCCAAGAGCTACTTGTCATGACAAATTAAACGAACAGAATCATTGCTAACTGTGAATGTACACTGAAGATAGTCATATAACGGCAAAGTCAATTATCAACTCAAGGAAATAAAAATGTAGGCTAGAGTCAGAATAATATATAACTCAGTTGTGAATAGTCTTGGTATAATCACTGAATTACATACAATATGTTTGGAGATGAAGGGCGCATAAAAGAAGTATGTGCAATGTTGGGAAGAAGAAACCTTTCTATTTGGAATCAGAATCAATGGCTAAAATTGAGAAATCAAGTCAAAGCAATGTAAGCATGTTATTTACAGTAATGAAAAAGCTATCAACTAAGAGTGGAAGACGCTTGCTTGTCAGGAAGACAGGAGGAAATGACATCAATGAAGTGGTCTTTTTCATTTAGGAAAAAACAAATTTCATAGATCTATTTTACTTTTCAAACCATGTACATATGTATCCATTAAAAATAACAGAAAAACATGAGCATGGCGTGGTGGCACACGCCTTTAATCCCAGCACCCGGGAGGCAGAGGTAGGATGATTGCCATGAGTTCAAGGCCACCCTGAGACTATATAGTGAATTCCAGGTCAGCCTGGGCTAGAGTGACACTCTACCTCAAAAACCAAACAAAAAAAAAAAAAAAAAAAACAGAAAAATGAAAGAATCTAAAAGACACAAAATGTAGCACACTGTTAGGACCATAAAAATTCCATAGTTGTTATTATTTTATTATAATGACAAGACAGATGACATTTCACATCACTCATGCAGATAACATTTCATCTACTACAAAGGTACTTTAATTATGTAGACCTGAAATAATTGAGCATGCTTAATAAAAAAATTATAAAACATACTTTTTTAAACTAGGTATCTAATTTTATATAATTTACACACAATTTTAATGTTAGTAATAGAAACTGACATTATTTCACTTCTTGATATTTAACAGTAGTAAGACAGTAATAAGACTAATTGCCCAGAACATGCACTACAACCAAATAACAGATTCTGTCATCAATATGATGGTCTCAGCATTGTAATATATTATGTTCACACTTTAAATTAAGTCTTATTTACTAAAATAAAAAGATTAACATGAAGAGGTCCGTAAAAAGGAATGCAAATAACCAATAACACTGACAATCTACCTCATTTTTAGTGAAAGAAATAAAAATTTAAAATATAACATTACTTTTTAGTTATACAGGCAAAGATTAAATACAAAGAGGGAAACAAACAAGCAAAATGCCTCAAAAAAAACCAAAACCGAGTTGGTATCCACAGCTGACCAGAGTATACAAGAGGCAGTGGTCTCACATATACTATTAAATAAGGAGTAAACTGCACAGACTTTTTCAAGATGTATGGTATACTTATAAAATGGTATAATGTACCAAAGGCTAAGTAACAATTTAAGAGCCCTTTGAACCAGTCATTTCACTCTGAAAACTCTCCTGAAGACATAACTAAGCATGTAGCACAGAATGTCAAAGAGCTTTTATTACTGCTTACAGTAACAAAACACAGTAAAAAATTCTAACAGAGGAAAATGTGCACATATGGTCCATCTTTAAACTATGCAAGGCAGTAAGCATCACCTCAATGCCACTTTCTTGCCTTCAGTCGTTCTGTTCCCATACAGACTACTTCTAACAGTGGTAAAATGTCACCAGCATGGGCCTTCTCTGTGACCAATGTGAGTAGATGGAAAATGAGGAGAAATCTTCATTCATAGATGTCATAAGTTGATGGCAATGTAAACCTAGAAGTCACAGCAGCACTTCCTGTGGTTGAGAAGGGGATGAGACTAAGGCAAAAGAGAAAACAAAAATGTGTCCTAAAGATGATTTCAGGACCTGTGTTCTGGGGTAATTAAGCCACTCATATTTGGATATTGTTAGTGCTGCTCAAAAGCATCTTGACTGATGTTAGTCACATGAGAGCACTTTAGAACCACTAGAAGTTTATGCAACAGAGGTATCATGAACAGTAGATGTACAGTTTAAAAATACAAAATAGTATGTTCCCATTAAAAAGTGTTTATATGGATTCATTTGCAAGAAAAAGGTCTGGAAAGATACTGGAAGTTTTAAGAGTAGTTATCTGAGAGATAGGATTTAAATGTTTCCTTTAAGCATATTTCACTTCTTTTTATACAATGCATATTATCACCTAAGATTCTGTAATCTTTTCTATCGCCAAATTACAATTTTAGACAAGAAGAAGTAAAAGTCTTTTTAAATGGATGATACTGAACTGGAAATCTGTTTTTTAAGAAGCACTGGGGTCTTTAAAAAAATGTTTAATTAAACAAAATTTGATACTATCAGGCATTTATTTTTCAGTGATTATGGAAGATTACAGTTTCCCCTTCCCTTTTTTTCTTAGGGAATCATATCATGACTTTGTACCATTTCGTATTGGTATTTCTTCTGTGAAGCAAAAACAGTCCCAAAAGGAAGGATCTTCAGGAGTCATGGGCACAGCAGAAGCTATTAAATCATTAAAGTTAAGAATCTTAAACTGCCTCTGGGTTGGTTTAGAATCATCTTGAGATGAAACCTAGAGTAGAAATAAAAAGGACATTTCTTCATTATTATACTACACATATGATCAATTTTACAATTGTAAAGGTAAAACCAAGTTACAATTCAGTAGTATTAAATTAAATATAGAAAAAATTACTACAATATTGTCTTTAGTCCTTATAGTAATATTGCCTATATGGTTATTTCTTTTATAGAACAATAAACTGTGGTATATATTCAAAATAGATTTAATAAGCCCTATATACCGGAAGTTCAATTTAGTAGATATAGATTAAAAATATCCTCAAACTGGTAATTTTAGCAAGAAGAGGTGAGCCAGACAAATTTTTGTAGAACACTTTTCTGGTATGTGGGTCTGCTATGACAGATCTACCATAACTATACAGAGGTGACATTCCTTTAGAAAATTGAGCACTGCTATGATACTACAAAGGGATATACAGGTAAACATTCCAAAAACTGGGGGAAAAAAAGTACCAACAAAAATATTTCATAAAATCAAAAACATTTTTAGTTCTAAGCATTTTAGATGAGAGCTAATTAGTTTGCGTGAAACAACAGCTAACTTTACACAGTACATTAACAAAGTCCAGGGTTTATCTTATATGATAGCTAAGCTGTGCTATAAAGATGGTTGTTATCTAAACTTTGTAAATGGGGAAGATCAAACTTTTGCACAAAGTCTCCACACAGGCTACCTGACAGATCTCAACCAAGAACCTAGTCTGCCCACTATACCACTGTTGCCCAATTAGACTATCCATGTAGACATGCAGAGAAGGACTCAAGGGACAAACAGCCGAAAACTATGGGACTTACACAGTATTTAGTATGCTCACAGGCACCTTAAAATCTACAAGAATGTATAGAAACATGTGGTGTTTTTATAAGGTTGAGACTTGAGAATATTAAGAAGGATAATCTGCATTAGAACAGCTCTCAATAAGAGAGATCAATTTTAACATACATAAAGGAAAATAAATTTTAGCACTTTATGAAAAGCATGGCTTGTAGGCAGAACTATTTTTCTAGGTGGAATGTTAAGTGTGTGTATGTGCATGTATGTATCATACCACCTTAACTTGTTTATTATATTATCCATATTTCTTAAACAAATTACTCCCACAGAACTACAATTACAATTAGCTTGAGAGTTTCTGACATATAAGTTTTTCTCCCAACACTTACTACATAATAGCATAAGAAATATACAAAGATTGTGATTTGAAAAAATGAATTGGTATCTATGTAATTTCATAGTATGATACAAGGCCTCTCACATGCTTAACAATGTAACCCTGGGAATAATTTAGAATATTACTTTTAAAGGAGTTTCAATTTGTAGGGAATTCCACCCAGTAATTACCAAGCTTCAACTTGGTATCCTATATATTTAACAAAGCCTCAATTCACCAGGAAATAAATTCTGGTTAATGTCACCAAGACAGTTATTATCCTGAATTTCTACAGTTTGTCTTTGTAACACTTAGTGGTCTTTGAACATGAAACAAGTCATATAATCATTTGAAGTTTTTTGTGCAACCACAGGTGATCTTAAAGATGTGACAATAAAAAACACTTCTAAAACGATAATCTCACAAAGCAAACAAAAACCCACCATAACCCCTATCTTCATACAAGTTAAATTACTGTTTTCATCAATGAAGGAAAAACTTAAACGTTGATTCATTCATGCTTTTTACAAAAACAAAAATAGCATAAAATCCTACATTTTGATGTCTAGATCCATCAGGTTTTCTAAGAGCTACTGCAACAAAATGATGCTCATCTATTTTGCTTTCCTAAAAAAGAAAAATAAGCATGGACTTACTTTTAATATTTACACACTGATTGCTTATATTTTATAATGTTTCATTTAATTAATTCATTCATTCATTCATTTATACATACATACATACATACATACATACATACATACATACATAATATCCATCCTTCTAGGAGTAAGGTAATGGGAAATCAGGACCAAGCATTCATGTAGGTGTTATATATCCTGTGAGTCTATCAATTTTGACAGTAACAATTTAAATACAAAGCCAGCCTCCCTTTTATTAATACAATGTTGCTTACTTTGAGATTGAAAATCCTGTTGTAATGCTGGTTTGTAAGCATTCAGTTAAGTATACACTATAACTCATGGCCTTCTTAAAACATTTTTCACTCATGCCTGCTTCTAGTCTGAGAAATTTTCACACAAACACAGGTATAGATAAAATAGGCATAAGAATCAAACATTAAATAATAACATATCATTTTAAAGCAGTTCTTTGGTATACATACAATTTTATCATTTACCAAAGCAACTTTGCATATAGTAATGATATGAATATGCTAGTTAGACTGAATTGTTGTTGTTTATTTTTATGTATTTATTTGAGAATGACAGAGAGAGAAAGAGGCAAAGAGAGAGAAAGAGGCAGAGAGAGAGAGAGAGAGAGAGAGAAAGGGAGAAAATAGGCATGCCAGTGCCTCCAGCCACTGCAAATGAACTCCAGACGTGTGCACCCCCTTGTGCATCTGGTTAACATGGGTCCTGGGGAACGGAGCCTTGAACCAGGGTACTTAGGCTTCACAGGCAAGAACTTAACCACTAAGTCATCTCTCCAGCCTGAATCTTCGTCTTTTTTTGATTGTTAAATATTTAGAAATCTTTTACTGCTAACAAATTTTTTATGAACCCTACGTTAAGTTATATAACCCCATATGAGGTCACAACACACAATTTAAGAGTTGTACTATAACTTATAGAATCATGGTAGAAATGTATAAATATGACTTAAGTCATTTGATTTTCTTTTTTCCCCTGTGTATGAGGTGAAGTGGGAGGGTCTCAAAATGTAATGTACACTGAGGCAATCACCAGAGAAAACTGTGAGCAATTAACAATGACTTTAACACCTAGTTAAACTATCTCATGAACTTCTACTAAATTTAAAACTGAAGTTTAATTTTCAAGACTTTTTCACATTTTTAAGCATTTCCTTAATTTTTAATTCATTATTCTAAAAATTACTATGAATAACAAAATTTACCTAAAATTTCCAAAATGAGAAGGAACACTTTTTTTTTTCTTTCAGGGGATCAGGAGATAACATTAAATTAAAAAGTTAATATGCTTTAGTAAAATAGCATATCATTTCTTCAGGAAACATACAATTTCTATTAACGAAAAATCTAATTTTATGGAATATGTTATTCTAATTTTACTATTTTTCCCAAAGGTAAAGTATTGAAAATTGTAGTATCATATGTGTTAACATTTTTGTCAGATAAAACCTTTCTTTTCAAAACAAAAGAACTCCTTTCTCTATTGAAATTTTGCTACTAACTTTCTAAATAGAAACTAGTAAGAATTAGTTTATAAAAATATTAGACTCCTACTGGAATTATTTTATTCTTTTGCAGGTATGAGGTATATCATTCAAAGTGACTGGAAAATCCTTTGGATTTTCTGCAATTAACAATGGTTCTGTATATCCAAGCTGGTGTCTTAGATTTCTAAGGGTTACCTAATTTAAATGCTAAAGAAGATACTACACCTCCATTTAGGGAATAAGAAAGCTACAAAAAAAAATCATATAAATATGGAGCTTTTGAGGTAAAATTTGGCGTGTCACTTTAAGAAAAGACAGCTGTAAAGTACAAAGTCTTACAGAAGGCACTGAGTTTAACTTGAATTATATAGAAGCATAAACTGAGAGAAAACATTCAAGGACTAGCCTGTGGTGATCTGGTTACTTTCTTGATACATATGGGGAAATCATGGATGAATAAGGCCACTGAAGCATAACTGCATTGTTGGTTAAAACACACGATACAGGCATAAAATTTACCCTGGAAGTATCCCTACAGATGTTTTCAAAAAACCCTCTGTCCTTGGATCTCTTGATACTCTTAGAATTTTACTTCTTACCATTTTGGTCATTATTTCCCAGTCTCCTCTACACTCCACCTTTAAATATATCCGTGGACATTGAAGGTTCTGTCCCAGGTCCTTGTCTCTTCTAACATAGGTAATCTCACATCTTCATTTCAAATACCTTGGGGTTTCTAGGATGTATCAATGATTGCAATATTTTTCTCTAGTCCAGCCCTTCATTCTATTCCACAACTTGGCATCTTCACTTGGGTGTTTCAATGATGTCTCAAACTTAGCAGTCTATTTGTTTAGTTGTATTCTGTATCTCAACATATGGTCCTACAAATCCAAGATATCTTGGACACCTCACTTCCTTAATCTCCCCATACTATCACCAACAGAGTTTGGCTATCTTAAAATATGTATTTGACTTTTAATCTTTAGACCTGTTAAATTCTCTTGAGAAAAACAGAGCACATCTTGTGCTGTATCTACTCACTGCTTGCTAACTCTGAGAACCTGAGGTCTGTACATCATTCAAATGAACATAGTGGGATCAACCATAATGTATCTAATGTAGCCTAATTGTAACACTTTGGACACCTAACAGGAGCAACAGCAATCACTGACCACAGTGACCTGTCCAGACATAAACATTCAGCCCAAACCAGGCCAGGGAGTCCTGCCTCCTGGGTTTGAGTCATGGAATAGAAAAGTGGTTACTTCTTTCATTTGTTAAACTACAAACTATCATATGCAGAAGTAGCAGGCAGCTGTGTTTTCTCTAGAAAGCTGACATGTAAACTGAGAAACAAAGACTAGGGACAACTGAAGCCAAGGCATAAAAGAAGGCGCCATAAACAATTGAAAAAGAAGCTGAGTCCATCCGGTCTTCATTCTGGTTATTCTAAAGCCCAAATATTAGATCACTCTAAGTAGCCTGTTCCTCTTAAGTAGCCTGTTCCTCTCATTAGCAAAAATAAAACAAAAATCTACAAAGAAGCTGGAAGCCTTTAACCTTATATGATCTAGCAGCCTTAGTCAAATTCTCTTTCAAATCCCATCATGGTCCAGCCAAGGCACTATCTCTGGATGCTCATATCAACAAAAACATGTCAGGACCTGTTCCTTACCCACTCTGCTTAATACAACAGGGTATTACTCAAGTACCAATTTAAATGTTGTATGCTCTTAAAATATCCCTAATTCACTTTCAGAGAATCAGTATGGGATTCCAATTATGTCTACTTTCGAATTAACAGCCCCAAAAATCTACATTTCTGTGTACATACAGTAAATCTTAGCTATGATAATTCTGATCAATTTCTTACCTCAAATGCCCATTCTTTTTCTTCCTCCCCATCCAGGAACAAACGTGTTTCTTTATAAACCTGGCCTATATCCAAGTTTAATGGAGAAATATCAAATTCAAGTCGCTGTAATTCAAACCCCAATCCAACACCAATGGCTTTTATGAAGCTTTCTTTCAGTGCCTAAGAGATAGACAGACATTTTGCTCTTAAAGAGAACTCAGTACATAAAATCGTTCATAAAATTTACAGATAAAATACATTTGGATTTCTAACTATGCATGTTATGACTATAAGCTTTTGATCGGACTACATGTTATAGTTGCTTGAAAACAAACTATCCATGTGACCTTAAGGTAAATACTTTATCAAGAAACCTTCATTTTCTCAACTATGAACTGCAAAAACAATATAACACAATCCTTAGTGGAGCATCTATGAAAATTAAGAACTTATAAAGCGCCCACACTGATATTTCAAGCATTTAAGTTTGTCATAAATATTGTTAAATTAAATAAAGTTAATGTGAGATTAAAACAGACCACACTGGTGATAAAATCTTAATTTAGCTTTAAGTAATTAAATCATTCATTAAATATAGATATTTTCTAAAAACAAATGCCATTATTATGTAATGTTGTATACATAAAAATTCCCAAGCAATTGCCCATTTACTTTAAGTATTGTATGGAACTACCAAGTAATCAAAGGGCTTTTATCTTTAGTGGAGAATATGGAATCATTACAGGCTTTTGTTTTAAAACAATTCACAAATTATACCCAATGTCTGTAAAACATATCCAGTTGAGTCCATTCATTATTAAAGCTTCTGATTGTTTCCCACTCCTTGTTGGTAAATTTTCTTTTCATAATGTGAAAAAATTCAGAAATTGAACCTCGACCTGTCAAATGAGAGAATACAGAATTAAAACTAGAATATTTCATATAAAAAAGAATGGGAGGGAAACATGTAAAAGTACTGAAGGTTGAATATGATCAAAATGCATTATGTACATGTATGAAAAAAAAGTTTAAACTAAGAAAGAAAAAAGTAATTTAATATAAAAACTATTGAATAAAGCACAAAAAGCAAAGCTGCAGGCCAATCCATTCAGAAACATTAATCCTTAAACAGGGTTAGGATGTACCTCACTGAAAGAATGTTTGCCTAGCATGCATAAGACCATGAGTTCAATTCCCAGTACTGAAAAGAATAAACACAAACAATAAAAGATATAATTATAACAGAGCATTACCAAATCAAAGAAAGTTGGGAATGAAGAGAATAACAGGGCATGAGAAACATGAGTTAGCCTACAAAAAGTATATTTTAACAGGAACTGGTGAGATTGTGCACTTAACAAGCAAACACGATAGTTCTGTCAAAATATATACAAAAAACTGTAGTAAAACTTTGTGGCCAACTATCACAATTTTTAAATACTTCTCAGAAATTCACAACCAACACTAAGGCAGAACAATACTGTTTTAGGGCTTAAATGTTTAGCTTGTTATATTAGTGAAGAAAAAAAAAGAAAACCATTTCTTTTATAATCATTTGTTGGTCACTGAAAGAAAGCTGAACAATATCTATGAACATTGTTTATTCTAAGTTATTTCTATGACTGGAAAATCAATAAATATTTATTTTCTTCAAAATATATATATATATATTTTTCAGTTTTTCAATAGTAGGGTCTCACTCTAGCCCAGCCTAACCTGGAATTCACTATGTAGATTCAGGCTGGCCTTGAATTCGGCGTTCATCTTACCTCTGCCTCCCAAATGCTGGGTTTAAAAACGTGCCACCACGCCCAGCAAAATAATTGTTTTTGCAAACTGTTTTATACCATTATTTCTTCCAATAAAAGTAGATTTTAATTTATTTTGTAGACGATACTGTTAAATAAAAATCTGAAGCAAAAGATAACAATATACTCTATAGAATTCTAAAGGCAAATGACAAAATATACAATTCAAAAGATTTGTCTTGGAGAACCTTTTAAAGGCAAGATACAAATTAAAATGCATGGTAAATTTCTAGTTTCAAAATACTAGAATTCAAGTTTGTCTCCCTTTACAATTAAGCAGTTACTTCCTAAGATTACTATTTCTTCTACAAATTGCATTCTGAACCAATAATTATAAATAAATACACTGTAGTTCTTGGTACCCTACATTTACAACCTAGTAAGTTTATTAGAGAGCCTGAGTCAGGATAAATGAATATTGCTTATGGCTGAATAAATAAATGTTAGCTAGTATCTGGTAAGTTACTTCCTAAATGTCCATTTTCTGGAAATCTGGTTCATGACATTATTTTCTCAAAAACCTTCTGTACCTTAATCCCTGTACAGATTCTGTTAACACTATTTATTTACTTTCTCATTTCCAAAGTAACCAACTACCAAATTTGGTACTCCCAAATAGCTGACTGCACCTCAAAATGATGGTTGCTACCACAACTCTCTATAGGCAAGTGTGCATGGAGCAAAGATGTTAAGTCCTCTTGTATCATTGGCATGTGATCCTAACTCATTCCAGAGTTCAGCAAACAGAATTCCATTATAACCATGTATTAAGACACTCAAATGACAGAGGCAAGAACATTATGACCAAAGCAAACTACCTACACAGACCTTATAATTTCCCGTATAATACCAAATACTTTTTCCACAATAACTCAGGGGTACAGGTATTACGTCAGTTCTCTCACAAAGCTATTTGTTATGATTCCTCCACTTCAAGTCAAAAAAGTCTTCCAAATAGTTTAAGAATTAGTCTTTGCTTCTCTTTATTCTCTATAATGAATCCTCTGCTACCAATAAGTATTTCTTATGATCCCAGAATGGTATGTAAAATGGTACACTTTTGATCAAGAGAAAGATTCTCATTCATTTTTAAGTGCTGCAATATTAATTGTGGTCTTAGGAGTCCTGTAATAAGGCAGCGTTATCTTTGGGGCATGAATGGGTCCCTTCCATAACCTGGAGCTTATTGTTGAACACTACCAAGAACTACATCTCCTTAATAAAAACTGCTTTGCTCACTGCATCACTAGCAAATGATGGCTGGATAACCAAGATTCTGAAGAACACCTTACACAAAGTTTCCAAAGTGACTCAAGAAACTTTGATTTAAGCACACAAATGTTGGACTGTTTAGCTGAATGGATTCTTGCATAAAGAGCTTAACTTGGATTTGGAAGGCATAATACACCATTTTGCATGGAATTGCAGTTTCAAGGAAAAATTTAAGGATGCTCATAAAAACTGATAAACATCAAAGCCAAGCTAGAAGGCAATCATACACCCACTTAATGCATCTAAAAGGGCTGAAATATAAGTACATTTTCACACACAACTGAAAGCACAAAGAGAAGGCAAGCCTAAATCCTCAGCTGCAGCACAACAGCACCACACTGTGGCACTATGAGAGAAATACATACTCAGCAAATACTCTAGCAGTTTACTCAGGAAATTATGAAAAACTATTAGAAAATAGAAGTAGAGGGCTGGAGAGATGGCTTAGCGGTTAAGGCATTTGCCTGCGAAAACTAAGGACCCCGATTCAATTCCCCAGGACCCATGTAATACAGATACACAAGAGGATACATGCATCTGGAGTTTGTTTTGGCTGGAGGCCCATGTGTACCCATTCTACCCATTCTCTCTCTCTTTCACACACACACACACACACACACACACTCACTCACTGTCTACCTCTTTCTCTCTCAAATAAATAAATAAATAAATTAAATATTTAAAACAAAACAAACAAAAAAACAAAGAAAATAGAAGTAAAAAAAAATGTAGGGCTAGAGAGATGGCCTAGCATGTAAGGCGCTTGCCTGTGAAGCCTAAGGACCTAGGTTCGATTCTCCAGGTCCCACATTAGCCAGATACACATGGTGGCACATGTGTCTGGAGTTCATTTGCAGTGGCTAGAGGCCCTGGCACACACATTCTCTCTCTGTGTCTCTAATAAATAATTAAAAATAAATTCAATTTGTCCATCAAACCATTGGCACAATTACCAGACATGTAAGTTTGCAAATTCCTAATAATACTATAGGACTACTATTTAATATCCTATTGTACATGAAGAACTTAGTAAGTACGTACATACGTACGTACGTATATGTATGTATGTATGTGTGTGTGTGTGTGTGTGTATATATATATGTATATATATATATATATACATATATATATATATATATATATATACACACACACACACACACACACACACACACACACACACACTCATAAAAAAGATAAAGGACTAGCAAACATATGGAACCACAGGTTAAGTTTAGAAAATCTGATCCTACTTCTTAAAGTTAAGTCATTAATGAAGGATTTTGGATAATGTTCTTCAATGACAAAATAATCAAGATCATAAGGCGATGAAAAAGTTTGTTTTAAACACAGTAATAATCTACACAAAATTATCCACAGCTAATATTCTTAGTAACTACTGTAGACCTATGGGGGGGGGGGTTCCTAGTATTACCAGAACTTTCAAGATCATCTCCATCATTCTAAACCAAGGTCTGTCTCTCTTTCTCTGTCTCTTGAATATGTGTGTGTGTGTGTGTGTGTGTGTGTAAAGTATAATTCGAAATCTCTAGTTTCCAATGAATTTTTAAAAATTATTTATTTTATTTGAGAGAGAAAGAAAGAGGGAAGGAGGAAGGGAGGGAGAGAAAGAATGGGTGTCCCAGGGCCTTCAGGCACTGAAAATGAAGTCCCTAAGCATGCACCACCTTGTGCATCTGGATTACATGGGTCCTAGGGAATCGAATCTGGGTCCTCTGACATTGCTGGCTAGTGCCTTAACTGCTAAGCAATCCTTTCAGCCCCAGTGAAATATTTTTTTTTAATACATTTCACCTATCATCTTCTATGTCTAACCCATTTAATCTACACAATTTCTACAATACTGGTTTATTTTTACAACTTCATAAATGGAGTTTATGTTCACTGCTGAATATCTGAGGTAAGGGAGGTTAAATGTTTTATAGGGGAAGGTAGCACTTCTTGCCTGAACTTCATAATAAGGAAGGCTGATGTTCTCCCACAATTAAGTAGTAATTTTTGCCCTGATCTTGCCTTATTTTATGATCATAAACCCATTCCTTCTTTAAACTTAAATCCCAAACATCTTTAGTAATGATAAAAATTGTAAGACAAAGAATAAACCCAGCTAGGAAAACAACATCCAACCAAGCATTGGCAACTGTATGTTAGGAATGTCCAAAAAACCATTAGGAAATTAGCAGCCATGCTTAGGCAACAACGAAAATGGCTCCCCGAGTTCCCACACGATGCTCACTTACTGACACAAGATGTGTATACAGGAACTGACTCCTTCAATATTCTAATGATGTTCCCAAAAAAGCTAACAACAAAGTATAATTCATCCCCTCTTCCTATTCAAAGTTTTACCTTCCATCCTTCATTAAGCCTCAAGAACCCCATTTCTTCACTTGTTCTTGTTAGTACAATAACTTGTGATGGGGGAAGAGGAGGGTGGATGTGATGTGGTGCAAGTATAAGTCAGAAGACAGCTTTCAGGTTGGCCCTCATTCCACCTCATATATGTCAGGGTTTCTTTTTTTCTGCCTTTCGTTGCTGTGCTTGCCCAGAACTGCCAGGAAATTAAATTCTCCATTTTCCATATCCCTGACAGTGCTGGGATTACAGAAACCCACCACAGCTTCCAGCTTTTCTAGATGGAGTCTGAGGATCAAGCCTGAGTACTCAGGCATGAGTGGCCTCTCTAGTCCAAGCACAGAAACTCTTATTAATCTCTAATGAAGTAAATCGGTTTATGTCCCACATTCACAAAGAAATACTAGATCCATTCACATTTTGGAATTAATGGGTGACATGGTAATGATACTAAAATCAAGTAGGAGTATTTCCTAAGTTCCACTGGACATGGTAATAATTCTCTGCAATGAAACATTCCAATGGAAAGGGAAAGGCTTAATTAAGTACTGTGATAAATCAAATAAGATCAATCCAAATTATTGGGTAAGAAAGGCTTAATAAAGCCTTAGCAGGAACTGCTATCTTCAATTTTTGCTCAACTATCTTCACATCATTAAAAGCTTTAGTTAGCAATGATTTATTTATCCAATATCGACCATAAGTCAACAAAGAACGTCAAGTCACGTGGCACTCAAATCTGTGTCTTCAGAGGCATTATTTCCAGGCGGACATCAGCCTGAAAAGCCGACCGTCACGGCAGTTGTGCTACCTGTCTTCTATGGGTTCACAGCATCTCCACCGACTTCTGGTTTTAGGAAAAGCTTAACTGAGATATCTCAGAGCTACAAAAACATGTGCACAACCCCCCTCCATGTTCACTCTAAATTCTCTACAGCAGTAGCTCATTTAAAACAAGCCTTCTATGACTGATGAAGCTATAGTTTAAATTCAGTTGGTTATCTTCAAAGTTCACATTAAAATTTAATTGTAGGGCTAGAGAGATGGCTCAGCAATTAAGATGCTTGCCTGCAAAACCTAACAGCCTGGGTTCAATTCCCCAGTGCCACATCCACTAAGTGGCTCATGAATCAGGAGTTTGTTTACCACAGCTGGAGGTCCTGGAGTGCCCATATTGTCATTCTCTCTCTCTTCTCTCTGCATGCAAATAAATAAGTAAATAAATAATTCAAATGCCAATATTGAGAGATCATGGTCCTCATGACTGAATTAATCATTAATCCAGGATTTCCCAGCATAAAGAACAATGAACCACAGAGAATTTTGTGGAAGAGGAGAGGCACAAAGATTTTAAGAACCACAGGTTGGGATGTCATGCTTAGAGGCACTGCCTTCTCCCAATAACTGACTGCAGCTGCCACATGCATAACCTACAACCCATGGGGAATATCAGCAACCCCACTGAGGAGGACACCCTGCGGAATAGGTGCAGGGAGGAAGGAAAGGATGGTACCAACACATGATGTATCCATACAAGGTATGTTCTTAACTAAAAAATACACAAATAAATAAATAGAACTGGGGAAATAGCTTAGCAGTTACAGCATTTGCCTCTGAAGCCTAAGGACCTGGTTTTGATTCCCCAGGATGCATGTAAGCCAGATGCGTCTGCAGTTCCTATGCAATGGCTAGAGGCCCTGGTGTGTCCATTCTCTCTATCTGACACTTTCTCTTATCTGTCTCTTTCTCTTTCATAAATAAATAATTAAAATTTAAAAAAAAAAGAAAGAACAACGAGCCAAAATAAGCCTCTTTCTTTGTTACCTAATTTCAGGTTTACTTATGGACATGTTCACATTCACCAAAATGTAGATAATAATTACATGCTAAAAAATACTGTTTGCTTATTCATGCAGTCCAAGTCAAGAACTATTATAAAATCAAGAGAATAGAGTTGTGATGCCAAAATTTTCTTTTTTTCTGTTTTCTTTTTTTAAGTTTTTATTTATTTATTAGAGACAAAGAGGGAGGGAGAGAAAGAGATTGAGAGAGAAAGGAATGGGCATGCCAGGGCCTCTAGCCACTGAAAACAAAGTCCAGACGCATGTACCACCTGTGCATCTGGTTTACATGGGAACTGGGAATTGAACCTGAGTCCTTATACTTCGCAGGCAACTGCCTTAACTGCTAAGGCATCTCTCCAGCCCTGATGCCAAAGTTTTCAAGTAAGGCAGAACTGTTAAGCAAATGCAAAGTAAAGACAAAGCAAAGCAACATGAGGTTCACCATCATTCTCCAAAGCCTGTATTATAGCAGCAGTGTTTTTCTTTCATTTAACAAATATTTATTGAGTGCTACTATGTGGCAGGACAAGTGTTAAGAGGCATGGTAGCATAGCTATCATGGTTCTTTTGCTCAGGAAATTTAGTTTACATGCACCAATGTAAAGACAACCAATTACCCTGATGCATAATTAAAAAATGAGATATGCTGGGTGTTGCAGTTACTTTCGCGTTGCTGGAACAAGCATCCAACAGAAGCAGCTTATGGAAGGAAAGAGTTTATTTCAGGCTTACAGAATCCATGGGAAGTTTATCATAGCAAAAGAAGCTGTCTCACTTCCATAGAAACATAGCAGAGATAACTTCAAACAGTCAGCACCCACGAGCACAAACCAGCCAGAGCTCCAAAGTGGCTCCTAACACACTTAATATGGCTGGACTACAAGATCCACCCTCAGAGACATACCTCTACCAGCTGGGCTTTGCCTATGGGATACTCAAGTTGCAATCTTAACTTTAATCAAAAATACTTGGGAAGCCGGGCATGGTGGCACACGCCTTTAATCCCAGCACTAGGGAGGCAGACGAAGGAGGATCACTGTGAGTTCGAGGCCAACCTGAGACTCCTTAGTGAATTCCAGGTCAGCCTGGCCTACAGTGAGACCCTACCTTGAAAAACCAAAACCAAAACAAAACAAAACCACACCCAACCAAAAACAAACAAATAAATAAATAAACAGGAGATATCATAAAGAAATAAAGGAAATATATTTTATGAGCACCTATGACAAAAGAACCCACCTCAGACTGAAAGTTCACAAAGGGCTTCCCGACAAAGTTGAAGTGAAATCTAACCAGTAAATAAGAGTAATGTCTGGGGCTGGAGGGATGGTTTAGGGGTTAAGGCATTTGCCTACAAAGCCAAAAGACCCAGGTTTGATTCCCCAGGACTCACACACAAGGGGGCATGTGCGTCTGGAGTTCATTTCCAGGGACTGGAGGCCCTGACACACCCATATTCTTTCTCTCTCTCCCTCCCTCCCTCCCTCCCTCCTTCCCTCTCCCTGTCTCTCTCTCTCTCTCTCTCTCTCTCTCTCTCTCTCTCTCTCTGTCAAATAAACAAATAAAAATATAAAACAGAGTAATTTCTGAAGAAATAAGGGAAGGGAGTAAAGTAAATATATACCCTCCAGAATGGTGGAATGAATCACTCAAGCAAAAATTTTGAAGTAAAACAATGTGAAGTTTAGGTATTTGTACTAAGAAATTAGAAAGTTGGGCTGGAGAGATGGCTTAGCGGTTAAGCGCTTGCCTGTGAAGCCTAAGGACCCCAGTTCGAGGCTCGGTTCCCCAGGTCCCACGTTAGCCAGATGCACAAGGGGGCACACACGTCTGGAGTTCGTTTGCAGAGGCTGGAAGCCCTGGCGCGCCCATTCTCTCTCTCCCTCTATCTGTCTTTCTCTCTGTGTCTGTCGCTCTCAAATAAATAAATAAATAAATAATTTTAAAAAAAAAGAAATTAGAAAGTTGTAAGGTTCTTTATCACTAGTTTTCTTCTTAGCCTCTTAACACAAATAATGGTATATCTATCATAGGACAGTTGAGAGAATTCAGAGAATAAGTGTAAAGCACAAGTAAGTATATAGTAAGCACCTACTAGATACCAGTGATGATAACAATCAGTTGTTAAGAGAACTTGAACACAGTATGTATTAAAAGTGCTTGAGTATATTAAACCTAGTAACAGTGGTTAGTAGTAACTTAAATGTTGTAATAATGACCGCTCTTCATTTTTACTTACATAAATGTGCTACAAGATCACAGTGTTATTTAGATAAAGCATGAATGCACTAACTCTAATATACTGTACCACTAAGATTAATCTTTTATACAAACTTACTGATGAACAGCTTAAGAGAAACAAGTTGAAGTATAACTTAAAATTTTCATTTCAGTATGTAACTAGAATGATTGAGATGGGGAGGTAATATGATGGAGAATGGAATTTCAAAGGGGAAAGTGCAGTGGGGGGAGAGTATTACCATGGGATATTTTTTATCATCATGGAAAATGTTAATAAAAATTGTGAAAAGATTTAAAAAAAAAGATTAAAAAAAAAAAACTTAAGGTACATGGCAAAAAAAAAAAAAATAGGTGAGGCCTTCCAAGGCTCAGGATCCATTGAGGAGGAGGTGGCAGAAAGAACATAAGAGCCAAAGGAAGGGTAGGACTCTTTACAACGTGCTCCTCCGGTCACAAAATGGCCTGGATATCCATGACCTCACAGTGCTGGACACTACCTATACAAGACCATCATAAGAGGAGGAAAAGATCATAACATCAAAATATAAGAGAGACTGATTGCAAGGAGGAAGGGATATGATGGAGAATGGAGTTTCAAAGAGGGAAGTGGGGGGAGGGAGGGCATTACCATGGAATATTTTATAATCATGGAAGTTGTTAATAAAATAAATTGAAAAGAAAAAATTTCATTTCACTTTACTTTTAGTCAAAGTATTATATGGATACCCAGTAATGTAAAATCTATTATTTTTATAGATATCTGTCAATATTAAAAAAATTATCTTTTCAGATATATAGAAGACCACACACATCTCCCTCTATAATACATCTTCTAGTCTACAATGACCCAATTGTTAAGAGCAGAGACATCAAGACACTTCACTTCTATGCCACTAATGTGCAACATTACCTGGAAAACTGGTCTTCATGATATCAATGCCAACTTGTAGCTCAGGTTCTGCAGCAAGCACTGCATAGTCCCCTTGATGAGAGATGTTGAAGTTGAAATTGGGATAAGGATTCAATGAGTCCTTGGCAAGAACTGGTTTTCCCTTAGCAGTTCTTTGCAGGCGAATATTATTCCAAGGGATATTCAACTTCTCTGCAACTAATTTTCTCATCATCAGACGACCAGCCTGTTAAGATATATAAAGCATTTGGTATGTATTGATGCCTACTAAATATAAAAGTAAATTCCTTATAGTAAATATACTGTGTGGCTCTAAACTTTCACTTTTAAGGGGTTTTTTGTTTGTTTGTTTTGTTTTGCTTTGTTTTTCGAGGTAGGGTCTCACTCTAGCCCAAGCTGACCTGGAATTCACTCTGTATTCTCAGGGTGGTTTCAAACTCATGGTGATCCTCCAACCTCTGCCTCCGGAGTGCTGGGATTAAAGGTGTGCGCCAACACACCCAGCACTTTTAAATTTTATTGTACAAATGCATTAAACACGTAACTGGGCTAGGAGAGATACCTCAGCTGGGTAAGTGCTTGCTTGCAGGTGTGAAGTGTTAAAAAAAAAAAAAAAAGCTGGGCTTGGTGATATGCTTATAATAGCAATGCTGGGAACACTGGGGACAGGCACATCCCTAGGACTCACTTCCACTCCAAGACAGTGAGGGTCCCTGTCTCTAGAAAAGGGTAGATGTTGCCTGAGGAATCATATCCAAGGCTGTCTTCTGGCCTCCACACAGATGTGCACATACATACACATGCATTTGTATACATACATGAACCTACACACACAAGAATGCATACAATTAAATACTTAAGTAAACAGGCCAAAGTCTTGCTAAGCAATTTCATCCCTTTAATCAGTCAACAATGTTGATGGCAGGACCACCTTCTGGTTTTTTTCTTTATATACATTGTTTATATGTATCATACTACATATATTCTACCTATCAACTTTTAAATTTATGAATGTTAAGGATTATTTCATGTCTGTACATACCAGTCTGGTTTGCATGCTTTTAACTGTAGCCTATTTCATAGTGTTGGTGTATAAAAACCGTATTGACTAATTCTCCTACTAGACATTGTGGGATGGCTTTAGATTTACTGTTCTGCAAAAATTCTGCAGGAGACAGGTTTACTCTATCTGTGCACATACACAAGTATTTCTAGCTCTTACATCTATGCATGTGAGCATTTTAGAGCCCAGTATTATCAAAAATTAAGTAAGGCATCATCTTTCTTGCTCCACTCTCTATTATCTTTGTTAGGAAATTATTTAAAATGCACAAAATACCCCACAAGGGTATATATATTTGTTTCAAGGGTTTTTCTCCCTTGACTCTAGCTAGCAGTGGCATTTAATTTTTTGGTAATCTACACTTTTTATGCATGCATATAATGTATTTTGATCATAATCCCTTCCTGTTCCCTTCTCTTGTCCCATTCCCCCTTCCTCATTCCAATGAACCCCTCTTTCCAACTAGTTTTATTGGCCCTCCTCCACAATGTGATAAAATGTTGATGGGTTCAATATTGTGCAGGTAGAGAGAGTTGCTATGAAGTCATGAACGTAACTGAGACTTCATATCTGGAAGACAACTTTCCAAACCGTTCGACCTCATCTTTTGGACCTCACATTTTTTCCACCTCCTCTAACACAAGTTTCCTGGGCCTTGGGGGGAGGTATACAGATGTCACATTTAGCCCTGAGCACTCCAGTCACTTGTAGTATAAAACAGCACAAAAAATACCAACATACAGTTTAAAAAAAGTATCAACAAGCCCACCTTGAATTAAATACAGGAGTAGTTTGAATAAATAGCTGTCATTAAAGAGATGGTAATGACAGGCTGTTTCAAACTGCACTACACAGTAAATGCGCTTTTGAAATCCAATGTTATTTGTTGGTCGAAAATACGTAACCACAATACATACATACATTAAAAATATGCCAGAGGGTTCACGCCAGGAGGGTCTTCACAGCCCAGTCCACCTTCCCCAAGTGCCACAGCTATCTAGTGAAGAAGGTACGCCCAAGATTGTATGCTCCTCAGTTTCATGGCTGACAGTTGACTGGCCTAAGCCTTACCCAACTTCATGGTGGGGGTGAGGGGCTATAATAAACTAAGTCATATGGTCACTAGTTTCTGGGACCTATCACGTGCACGATGCTCTTGGAGAGTGGTGGGTTAGGTAATAAAACAGGAATTCGTTTATGAACTCAGCAAAGACAAAATTTGATAGTGTTTGAAAATCAAAACGTGCAACCATTCTTTACGAACAAAAAAACGATTACTTCTTAGGCCGTGCCTACAGTCATTGATTTAGTGGGTCTGGACTTTCCATCCCATGGGGGAGGAGCTAACTTTCCCAGGGCTCTGGGCCTTCGGGGTTACAAAGACCGCGGAGCAGGCCAAGCGCACGCTCGGTCCCGCCGGCCACCAGTGGTCAGAGGTACGGGATTGCACGCCAGGAAGGAGGATCTCCACAGCCCAGCCCGCCTCCCCCCAACATCTGCTTCCTCGGCTCCAAAATACCCCAGATGTCAAGTACCATGGCTGCTTTAGCGTCGCGGGCGAACACGAACTGGCCAATGCGCTCCTTCTCCTCGGGCTGGATCGACCGCACCGCCAGCAACCATTCGGCCCGGCTGGGCAGCCAAGTGCCACAGGAAAAGGCCCAGCGTACGCCCTCCATGTGTGGCACCTCGCAAAACCGCTTGGCTGGGAAAACCATACACTAAACTCGGGAACCTCGCTACCACCGGAGGCCTGATGACGCGGACGCGGGTGTGCACACGCCCCTCCGTCGGCGCCTGCGCACGGGTGCGGAGCGTCTAGCTACGTCTGGCAGGCCCCACCCCTTTTCCCGGCGTCCGTTGTGCTCCGGAGCCGCGGTCGCTGTACGCCTCCAGGCCCCGCCCCTGTCCCTGGCGTCCGTGCGTAGGGGGCGGGACTTGACGTATCGGCACGTTGGCCACGGAGAACTCACCGGGCTCCGCCCCAAACTCAAGCGGTCTCCAGGCGAAGAAAGCGGCGGGGCTGGGTCGGGGGAGGTAAGAGGAGAGGAGGGCGGGGAAGGCGGATCCGCTCTGCGGCCGCGCAGGTCGTCTCGTGGGCGTGGCTACGTGAGCCAAGGCGGGACCAAGGAGAACAGTTACGCCACTCACGCTAAGGGAAACGCTAACGGGACAGCCGTGCAGGCCAATCGGAGCCGGAGCTGCGGAGGCCGCGGGACTGGGTGGAGACTTCGAAGACTGCGGTGGCAGGTGGGTGAGCTCCGGGGTCTAGGGGAGGAGTGGGCTGCAAGTGCTGTCAATGTGGGACTCAGGGGCTTGGCTCCTGCGACCCCCGGAGGAGATGGCTTCCGTGGTTTCGGCCGCTGCTGCCGCTCCTGATGTTCGGGCAGGAAAGGTTTCCACGGCTGCGAGGAGGGGATTCCTGGGTGACCCCCCCCCAGCTGATTTTTTCGTCCCCTGAGTTCCCCCCTCCCGGGACACCCTGCAGCCCTCCATCCCCAGAGGCCGCGCAGAGGTGCTGCAGCTGCGCTCCCGCCTGATCCGGGCCAGGTCCTGGGTCCAGGCTAGCGCTGATCCTTCACTGCGGCGCACGGTTCTGCTGCTGAAGCTTGTCCTTGATCTTCTGATAGCAGCAGAACCAAGTCTAATTTCAGGGGACCTTCACATTGACTGTGTCTTGGCTCCATGTTAACAAGTCATACTGATGTACCTTGGTGTCTTTTACGTGAAAGCCCACTTGATCAAAGTATCCTGCGGGCGTTGGTCTCGTTTATGGTAGAGTAGGTGCCATGCTGATTCTGCCGATTCCCTTCTCTCTAGAGCTGCCTGGGAATATCTGCCAAAGGCCAATAGTAGTAATTCATACAAAAGCTTATCTATTATTCCTGCCCTCTTTGGGGTGGATTTTAGTCTGTTCTACACACACATGTCCTGGAAAGGCAATCAATAAACTTCTGACTTGATATGTCAACTTATCTAATATCTACAAAAGTGTGTGTCAGGTGCCCTTTCTGGCCCCGGGCAGAAAGAGCTCACAATATCTCAAGGCACTTGCATTACAGAAATGAAAAGCTACATGTTAAGATGTACAGTACACGAGGAATACTACCCTGATCAGCAGTGATCACAATTCACTTTTCTGTTTTTACTTTATGGATCTAAGCATCCTATGCTACTTTCTTCCCTTGTGTTTTTATAATTTTAGTATGTTTTCTGTTTCTCAAACGCATCTGTGTACACTTGCCTACATGTTCAGTTGTGTAGTTGTTAATGATGAAGAAATAGCTGAGAAGGAATATATGGAATGATTTTAAAACCAGGTTTGGTAAACCAGGCATAATAACTCACTCTTATAATCCCAGAATTTGGGAAACTGAGGCAAGAGAATTGCCAGTTAAAGTCCAGCATGAGCTATACTGAGACACTGTCTCAAAATTAACCTCTGAATTTGGAATTACTATTTCATCCTTCTGTCGTTTAACTATGCTCTGTTTATTAGAGCCTAGTATGCAGGCACATGATGTAATGGTTATTTATGTGTACTTGTTTCATATACCTAGAATTCTCTCTTCCTCCACTGTATCATTCAAGCTTAAATGCCATACAAAGAAGGTTTCCACTCAATCTAAATAGCTTATTCTACCCCTATCTGCAGCCCAAGCCTAGTACTATATAGAATCTGCAGATGCACATACTTTGTGCACATATGAACAGAGGCCTGTGAAGAACATCCTGTGTTCTCTATTGCTCTTCCACTTTGTTTACCTGAGATGGAGACTCACCTTACTTGGAACAGATGGGACTTTTTTTTCTTCTTTGTCATCTTTTGGTCAGACTGGCTGACCAGCAAGTCCCAGTGATTATACTGTCTCTTTCTCCCACAGGAATGGGGTTACAGCCATGCTTGACTATGCCTGCCTTTTTACTTAAGCGCTGGAGATCGGGTTCAGGGTGTCTCATGCCCTCATGCTTCTGTGGCCAACTCTTCTGCTGCTGAGCCACCTGTCCATCCCTGATTTAGTCTTCTTCCTTAGTTTTTAAAAATCTTACTTGTCCTTCAAGGGTTACCTTAAATCTGACTTTCGCATAAGGTCTACTTTAGATTAGCTTAAAAAAAAAAAAAGTATTGCTTATATAATGAATTAAGCAGTCATTCTAGTTTTGCCTTTTGACCTCTCTACTATAGGCTTGCATTGTTGATAGATTTGCTGTCTTGCAAAGTGAAATAAAAACTACTTGAGGGCTGGAGAGATGGCTTAGCAGTTAAACACTTGCCTGTGAAACCTAAGGACCCTGGTTCGAGGCTTGATTCCCCAGGACCCATGTTAGCCAGATGCACAAGGGGGCGCATGCGTCTGGAGTTTGTTTGCAGTGGCTGGAGGCCCTGGCGCGCCCATTCTCTCTCTCTCTCTCACTCTCTCTGCTTCTTTCTGTCTGTCACTCTCAAATAAATAAATAAATAATAAACAAAAATTTTTTAAAAACTACTTGAGAGAATTTTGTTTCTTTGTTTTTCAAGGTAGTGTCTCACTCTAGCTTAGGCTGCCTGGAATTCACTATGTTCTTTCACAGTGGCCTCGAACTCATGGCGATTCTCCTGCCTCTGCCTCCCGAGTGCTGGGATTAAAGGAGTGTGCCACCACGCCCAGAAATTTGAGAGAATTTTATGTATATTTTAACTTCACAAGTAGCGTGAATGAGTAACTTAGTTTTTGCAATGACTTTTATTATCCTTATGGGGACTTTACTGGTTTTCATTCTTGTCTGCCTTCCCTTGCTTTTATTTTATTTTATTCATTTATTTATGATAGAGATGGAGAATGAGAATGTGATATCAGGGCTCCTAGCCACTGTAGAGGAACTCCAAATGCACGTGCTACTATATGTATCTGGCTTATATGGGTTCTGGGGAACTGAAACTGGGTCCTTAGGCTTCGCAGGCAAGCACCTTAACCACTGAGCAATCTCTCCAGCTCACTTCCCTTGCTTTTTAAAAAGAAATATAAATGTACAGTTAATAACACATAACTAACTGTGTACAATAAATCACTACCATAAATATTCTTTTCTGGCATCCCTAAATACTCACGTTGCATTAGCTAGGAGATGAGGACTAACAAGAGGTTGGCCAGTTTGTGCTTAATGATCACCTTGCCTGATCCTGATCAGTGGCTTCTTGACAGGCCTTTAGGAGATGTGTGCCCTATTTCCAGGTCTTCTGCTGAGTAACTGATTTCAAGTCAATCACATAACCGTTCCTTGGTGTTCCATTTCAGTGGAAAGACATTAGGTGAATGTTAAGTAATGTTCACTATCTTTATATTGAGTTACAAGTGTTATTCTCTCTCATACTTCCATACCTAAAACTTTGTTCAGTGGCTCCAGTTCACTCAAGGAACATACTGTGGCTTTCCTTTTCTAGCACTTGCCATGTCTAGACACCCCAAAGTCCTACTGTTTCTTCCTCTAAAGTAGAGCTATATTTATCTGTTTCTTTCCATCTCCTTTGCTAGCTAACACTGTAGTCTAAATTAACATCATTTCTTACCTCACATGCTACCTAGGTTTTTATTTGTTGGTTTGTTTTGTTTTATGTTTCGAGGTAGGGTTTCACTCTAGCCCAGGCTGACCTGGACTTCACTATGTAGTCTCAGGGTGGTCTTGAACACACAGTGATCCTCCTACTACTGCCTCCCGACTGCTGGGATTAAAGGTGTGCGCCACCATGCCAGGCTTCTATCTAATTTCTTAGCAAGCATGAGAAGGAAGATAACATTCTATCTCTAATGCTGCAAGCACAATTTTCATCATAGGTAAATCTAAACATTTATGTTCTTAAATCATTGCTCCATTGTCTCCTCATTATCTTGAGGAAAGACCAACAAAAATGCACAAGACATTGAGATGGGTGTTTTAACAAGGGAAGCTACATCCTGAAAGGATAAATATGATCCAGAGAAAGGTGAATTTCTGAGTTAACCAGGATAGTATGACATTGATGAGGACAGTGTTAGTAGGGCAAATGAGATGCATCTTGAGTGTGATGATTACTGGAGGTGCTGCTACCAGCATTCGTTAAAAGCCAGTTTCCTAGATTAAGAGTAGAAAAATGGATGGTGGCTGCAGGAGAATCAAAAGTCAAGGGATAGATTTTTTTCTTTAGTATTTGTTTACAAACAGGACACACAGGAATTTATATGCTATAAAAAATGTCTAGTAGAGCAGGAGAATGGTTAGTATGTTGGTGGGTGGGAGAGGGATAAACAGAGAGAGAGAGAAAGTATGTGTGTGTGTGTTCACCACTCTAGCTGATACTGCAGAATAGAGCACCTTGACTATGTTACTTTTAACTGTATCCTAGGCTGGGAGATGTAACTCAAAGTTAGAATTATTGCTTAGCTGTGCCCCCCCACCAATATTTAGAATGGTATCTTCCACTATAATAGCTGCTCTGTAATCTTTCTAATAATTATCAAATGAGTGGACTCTGCTCCTCATAATCTGTTAGTTTATTCTTCACATATGAAAGATGAAATCTCTGCCTTGCTACTTATTGCAGTTTGAATAAAGTAAATAAGCAAAATCTCATTGTTCCTGCTTTCTTTTATATTTTATATTACTTTTTTATATTTTATATTTTTATATTTAGTTATATATATATTATTATATCTTATATTACATTTATATTCTCTCCACCCTCTTCTATAATGTTCTCTGAGCCTTCGTAGGTGTAATGGAGATATCTTATTAATGCTGAGCACTTAACTGTCACATCTTCTCAGTATGTAAGTCCGAGTGTCCCCTGTAGTCACCTCCATCTGCAAAAAGAAGCTTCTCAGACCATAAATGAGAATAGCACTACTACATGAGCAGCCCTGTCTCCTGACCTTGCTAATCTTATGAACTATATTCTCTGCCTTTAATTTCCAAAATCTAAAGGATTCCTTTCTTACTTTGGGACTTTCTATATATTGTTTCTTACTAAAGCCTTACCTTGCCATCATTCACATCTCACTGTCACCTGTTCCAAAAGGCCTCAGAATGGTAGTGGAGGAGACAAGGATTCTGGGACCAAGGTGTCTTGAGTTCACATCCCAGCACCCCCACTTACTTGTTATAGGTGACTTTAGGCAAAGCACATAAATACTCAAAGCCTCATGATTCCTGTCTATAAAATGAGACTAACTCTTTGGATTCACTTTCAGCTGAGTCTCTACATCCTTCTTATATTTATATAATATTTCTGTTTAGAGCATGAGTGATTTATCATCTCTGCCAGTGTGTGTTATTTCATGTGTTTGCTTCTAAGATGCTTAATACTATATTTAGTACACATGTAATAACAAATATGCCATGTCTGTAACCAAAGTAATTATAAGATACCTATGTACTTCACATATTGTGAAAACCATTACCTTAAAAATCAGCAAAATATTGTAATTGGATATTAAGAATATTTGGAGAGAAAAATTACTTGAGAAATCTTTAGCCAAGAATTTTTCAGGTTATAATACTGTTGATTTGAAAACCAAATATTTATGCCACTTGAAAATATTACTATTTATGATACCATTTGAGTACAGCAACATTCCATGAGATTGGCATGTCCACTGTATAGATAAGGAAGCTGTCTTCTGACATAACCCAAGTAGGATGACTAGTGATGAACATTTAGTGCTCTTGTTCTGCTCTAAACCCCATGTTTCTTGATATTTGCAATGCACACTTATGTAAGTACAAATGTATTCAAATCTAATCTAAGAAGAGGAAATTTTTACTGTCTTGAACTTAATGTTCTCTTTAGCATATACATGATAGGTACAGAAATGACCTTAAAGCATACTTGAAATTTTCTAGTACAGTTAATTTTGTTCCTAGTTATGAAAATAAAAAATGCTTTATGCTTACATTTATTGAGGTAAATTCTTATGCATGAACCATGAAACTTATAAATTGACTTTGCATAGAAAATCTAAATTATTTGCATATGTTTTGACTTTTTATTGGCAGTTCTTATATATGTATAAAGCTTTGATCATAGTCCTTTCCGATTATTCTTGCCCCCTCTATCCTATACTCCTTCCACTAAACCCCTTCCTCCCTCTAGCCAACCTTTCTACTATTTTGATGTATTTCTTCATTTTATTCTTGCCTTCCTTTGTCATCCATGATGACGTTTGATGGGTGCAGTATTGTGCAGGTACTGACAGCTGTTATGAGGCCCTCAATGTAACTGCCATGTATCTGGAATACAAGATTCCACAGCCCTATGACTTTTATATTCACTCTGCCCTCTTCCACAATGTTCTCTGAGCCTTTGTAGGTGTAATGGAGATATCTTACTAATGCTGAACACTTAACTGTCACATCTTCTTAGTACTTAAGCCTGAGTATCCCCTGTAGTCACCTCCATCTGCAAAAAGAAGCTTCTCAGACCAGAAATGAGAATAGCACTACTACATGAGCATAAACATGAATATTTACAGTGTAATTTGATGGGCATGCCATATCTATGGTAACTTAAAAGTAAATGTGCCCGTAGCCTCATGTATTTTTTATTAAACTTCCTACTTAAGTCTGCAGCAGACAGAGTCCTGCTGGAGGAGGTATGTCACTGAGGTAGATCTTGAGTCAAGTCCAAAGCGATACAGCTTGAGCTTGGGCCAGCTGTTATCTTTGTCTCTCTGCTATGGAAATATGATGAAGTGAGTGATCTTCACTGTGATGACGCTTCCCCTGGAATCTGTAAGCAGGAAATAACCCCTTTCCTCCCATAAGCAGCATCTGATCAGGTGTTTGTCCCAGCAATGAAAAGATAATGCAATGATATCTGATAACCAAACTGCAAGTAGTAGCCATAGACTTTTGTCTAGGTTTTCAGTACCAGGCAGGAATTCTCCCCTGTGGAGTGGGCCTCATTCCAAATCTCACAATCCCACTTACACTCAGTTGATTACCTCCATAACAGTTATGCCACTATTATTCAGATTGGCTCATCTTATGTGGCTGGGCAGTTATATCATTTGCAGGGTTTATTGCTGGTTGAGACTGTTGGTGAGTTTTCTCCCTAGTAGCCTACAAAGTATTTTCCAGCACTGTGCAGCTAGCTAGTAGGAAAGTGGCTGCTAGCATAATACCAGTTTGATTTCTCAGTGTCCAGCAACTGACACTTGTGAAATCTTCTGCAGTAGAGGCTCAGATTATAATTCTTGGGGACTTCCCTAACCAACAATCCACTGGGAGGTTTCCCAACCCTGGCACTGGCATTTTACTATAACAACCTGTAGCTTAAGTTTTAATCATCTAACAAAGAAGTAGATTCCCATATGGTTTATACATATCATCTTTTGTTTGGGTTAAGTTGTCCCCAGACCCCTCCTTTATTTCTTCCTTCTCCACTGATCCCCCCTATTAAATCTTGTTGCTCCAGTTATATATCTGCTATCCCCTTCCCTAAGGCCTCCTCCCTCTTCTCACTTCATAGACCCTTTCTAGCTTCTTGGCCTATAGTACTGACTCATTCCATCTACCTACGAATATGAAAATTCTGAAAATGCAAGGATCTGCATGTGAGAAAGAACATGGAGTGTTGGTCTTTCTATACCTGAACTTAGTATGATATTTTCCAGGTTCATCTCTATTCTGGTCCATTGATCTAAGTGTCTGTTCTAGTGTCACTGCCATGCTGATGTTTATTACTTTGGCTCTGCAGTAAAACTTAAAAGCTGCTGTGGTGATGCCACTAGCAATATTCTTTTTGCTGAAGATACTTTTCACTATCTGGGGTATCTTGTGCTTCCATATGAATTTCATATTTCTGTGAAAAATGATACTAGATTTTTTATTGGGGATGCATTGAATATGTATATTGCTTTTGGTGGGATGGCCATTTTTACAATAGTCTTCCAATCTGTGAACATGGGTTATCATTCCACACTCTGTTGTCTTCCTCAATTTTTTTCTTTGATGTTTTAAAGCTTTCATTGTGGAGATCTTTCATTTCCTTGGTTAGGGATATTCTGAGATATTTAATTTTTTGTGGCTGTTGCGAGCGGGACTGTTTCCTTGATTTCTTTCTCAGTATTGTCATTGATATATAAGAAGGCTACTGACTTTTGTGTGTTATTTTGTGGTCTTGCCACTTTGTTAAATTATTTTATCAATTCTAAGAGTTTTCTCATAGAGTCTTTAGGGAGGGGTGTGTGTGTGTGTGTGTGTGTGTGTGTGTATGTGTGTATGTATGTATATGGAAGAGTGTGTGTGTGTTTATCAAATAAGGATAGTTGACTTCTTCCTTTGCAATTTGCATCTCTTTTATTTATTTCTCTTGTCTTATCCCCCTAGCTAAAACTTCAAGTATTTGTTATAAAGCAGTGGGGAGAGTGGATACCATTATCTTGTTCCAGATATTAGTGAGAGGGCTTTAAGCTCTTTTTTCCCCCATCTATGTGCTTGTTCTTGAGTCTGTTTATGTGATGTATTATATTTATTGGTTCATGAAGGTTGAACAATCCCTGCATTTTTGGAATAAAGCCTGGTTGGTTGAAGTAGATAACTTTTTGCTAGATTTTTGAGTTCAGTCTGCAAGCATTTTGTTGAGAATTCTTTCTTCTGTGTTCATCAGAGTTATTGGTCTATAGTTTGTGTGTGTGTGTGTGTGTGTGTGTGTGTGTGTGTGTGTGTGTGTTTCTATATGATGTTAGTGTAATGGTGGCTTCATAGAAGGAGTTAGAGAAAATACTCTCCAATTCCTATATGAAATAAATTGACACTAAGTTGAGACCTATTGAGGTCTAATTGAATTCTTTGAACCTGTCTGGACCTAAATTTTGAAGAGTTTTAATTATTTGTTTAATCTCATTGTTATATATCTGTTTAAATTATTTTTCTTTCTTGGTGGTTTAACTTTAGTAGGTCATATGCATCAAGAAATTTATCCATTGTATTTTTATATTTTACAGTTTGTTAGGATATAAAATTTTGAAGTATATCTTCATATTGCTCTCAACCTCATTTTTACTGTCTAATCTTATTTCAAAGGGTCTTCCCTCTCTTTTAGTTAATTCAGCTAAGAGTTTGTCAATCTTACTTCTCTTTAAAAATACACACACACACACACACACACACACACACACACACACACACACCTCCTTGTTAAATCATTTCTTTTAATTGTTTTTTGTTTTTGGTTTTTGGTTTTTTGAGATAGGGTTTCACTCTAGTCCAGGCTAACCTGGAATTCACTATGTAGTCTCAAGTTGGCCATCCTCTTACCTCTTGCCTCCCAAATGCTGGTATTAAAGGCATGCACCACCATGTGTGACTTTCTTAATTGTTTTTTTTTTTTTTTTCTGCTCTATTTGATTGATTTCTGCCTTTAGCCTGATTATTTCTTTCCATTGAGTACTTTAGGATTTTGTTTGTCCTTGTTTTTCTAAAGCCTTTGGGTATATCATTAAGTTATTTAGTTAAGATCTCTTTATTTTTGTTATGAAGACATTTAGAGTCCTGAACTTCCCACCTAGGACCACATTCATTGTATCCCATAGGTTTGATATTATGTGTCTTTATTATTCAGTTCTGGGGATTTTGTTTTGAGGCAGGATTTATTTTGATTTAGTTCTAGGGATTTTGTTTTGAGGCAGTATTTCAATACAGCCCAAGCTGACCTAGAACTCACTCTGTAGCCGCAGGCTGACCCCAGATTTAAAGCAGTCTTCCTTTCTCGCCTCTCTAATGCTGGAACTAAAGGCATGTGGCGCCACAATGAGCCTTTCCTTCTTTTTTTTTTTTTTTTTTCTTTTTCTTACTTTCTTTCTTTGTATTGCTTTTGTTGTTGTTTTCAAAGCAGACTCTCACTCTAGCCCTGGCTGACCTGGAAAGAGTACTAGGAATATTTTTCTTTTTTAATTTCTTCACTGACCCATTTGTTATTCAATAGTATATTGTTCACTCTGAAGGAGTCTGTGTTTTCTGTAGTCAGTCTTGTTGATTTCTGGCCTTACTGAATTGTGATCAGGTAAAATACAAGGAGTTATTTCAATTTTCCTGAATGTATTGAGACTTGCTTTGTGTCTTAATATGTGGTCTATGTTATAAACAGTTCCATGGGCTGCTGAGAAGAATGTGTATTCTGAAGTGTTTGGATGGAATGTTCTGTAAATGTCTGCTAGGTCTGTTTGATTTATGGTGTCATTTAACTCCCATGTTTCTTTATTTTCTGTCTAGATGATCTGTCTATTGGTGATAGTCAGGTATTGATGTCACCCACAATTATTGTGTTGGGATTTATCTTTGAATTTATGTCTAGTAGATTTTGCTTTATAAAGTTAGGAGCACCTATGTTTAATGCATATGTGCATTTTTAATTATAATGATTTTGACTAAAATGTTTTGAGTGGAATTTCAAAAAAATGATATTGCCAATATTTATGTTAATATGCAGAAATAAAATTTTGAAATCCTTTAAAAATTTTAGATTTCCTTTTTGCTGTTTTGCTTTTTCTATTTATTTAAAAATACTGAGAGTTGGGTATGGTGGTGCACACCTTTAGTTCCAACACTGGGGAGGCAGAGGTAGGATTACCATGAGTTTGCAGCCACCCTGAGACAACTTAAATTCCAGGTCAGCCTGAGCTAGAATGAGCCCCTACCTCAAAAAAAACAAAGTAACAAAAGATACTGAGAAATCAAGTCATACTCAAAATAGGATGAGAGTTTTCATTTCTTAAAAGTTCTAAAGAAAAACAAAACTGGAATATAAAAGTAGTTTCTAAGTTGAGTTGATAGTTTATCTGTTAATTTTATTATTCCTATTTATTTATTTATGAGAGGACAGAGAGAGAATGGGTATTTCAGGGCCTCTAGCCACTGCAAATGAACTCCAGATACATGTGCCACCTTGTGTATCTGGCTTACATGGGTCCTAGGGAATCAAACCTGGGTCTTTTGGCTTTGCAGGCAAGTGTCTTAACCATTAATCCATCTCTCCAGCCCTTTAAGAAAATTATTTTGACATAATTACATACAGCTCTACAGTCACAAGCATAGTATAGAAGGATCTCATGTAACCTCCATCCAATTTTTTTTTCCAATAGCTATACTATGTAAATTATGTAATTGTAGTATAAAATCAAAACCAAGAAGTTGGCATTGGGTCAATAAATGTGTTTAATCTTAACACCATTTTCTCATATATGCAGATTCCTACAGCCTTACCACAACCAATGTTCAGATTAATGTAGGTCACTATAAATGTCCCCATTGTGTCTACCACTTTCTCTTTCCCTATCCTCTACCTTCTTCAAACACTGGTAATTACCAGTCTTTTCCAAGTTTATAATTTTGTCACTTCAAATATGATATGTAGAGCTGGGGAGATGGCTTAGCAGTTAAGTGCTTGCCTATGAAGCCTAACGACCCCGGTTCAAGGCACAATTCCCCAGGACCCACGTTAACTGCCAGATGCACAAGGGGGCGCATGCATCTAGAGTTTGTTTGCAGTGGCTGGAAGCCCTGGCGCACCCATTCTCTCTCTTTCCCTCTCTGTCTCTCTCTCTGTCTCTCTGCCTCTCTCTCTCTCTCTCCCTGTCTGTCTGTCACTCTCAAATAAATAAAGAAAAAGTTTTTTTAAAAGAATGATATGTAAATGCAGTCATTCATACTGATCTTTATAATTGGCATTATTGTCACTGATCATAATGCCTTTGAAATCTAAGTTGTCAATGTGTATTGATAATTTGTTCCTTTTAATGGTGTTATTGCATTGCATGGATGTAACACACATTGTTGCGTCATTCACCTGTTGAACCACATTTCACTATTTCCACTGTTTGACTGTATAAATGAGGCTTTTAAGAAACAATATGCACAAGTTTTTGTGCACACAGAAGTTTTTATTTCTTTGGAATGAAAGTCTATGTGTATAACTGATGAATACAGTGGTAAGTCTTAACACTTGTTTTTTTAAAAAACTGCCAGAATATTTCCATACATGAATGGTCTGGTCCTCTTGGGCAGTTGCTATTTTTTTTTTTTTATTCTAGACACTCTGATAAATGAGTAGTCATAGTTCTTTATGGCCTTTTTTGAATTTCCATGAAGATTAATGATATTTACTAACTAGCATTATATTCATATTGTCATGAATAAATACCTGAGAAGAAGCAACTTAAGGAGGGATTTATTTATTTTGGCTCACACACAGTTCAGTGTGTTGGAGAAAACATGACAGTATGCGGAGCTTGAGGAAGCTGGTCATATTCAGTCCAAAGTAAGAAGCAGAAAATGATGAATATTAGTGTTCAGCTTGCTTTCTGCTTTGTTAGTCGGCCTGGAAGCTGAGTCCCAACCCATGGAATGGTAGCACCTACAATCTGTGAATGTCCTAAATTCAGTTAACCTAATCTAGAAAATCCCTTGTAAACATTCTCAAATTTGTTTCCATGGTGATTCTAAATCCTGTCAAGTTGATAACCAGAGAGTATCAAAATGTTGAACAACTTTTTATGTACTTACCATCAGTATATTTTCTCAGGTGAAATATTTCTTCATGGCCTTTGAGCATGTTTTATTTGGATTAAAAATTTTGATGGAATCTAGTCTATTAATATTTTCATGGAGTTTTCTTTTCATATCTTATCTGAATATCTATTAGCCAATCCATCATGTCAAAGATTTTTCTCCTACATTTTCTTCTAAAAGTTTATATTTTACATTGAAATCTATGATTCATCATAAGTTAAATTTTATATAATGCATGGCCATTAGATTGAGTCCCTCTTATTTGCCAATGTACATTACCTTTCTTCGGAACTATTTGTGGAAAAGACTATTTCTCTCTATTGTATTGCTTTGTTCCTTTGTCAAAAAAGACTTGGCTGAACTTGTTTGGGGCCATGTCCCTAGACTGTACTCTGTTCCACTACTGTATACATCAGCATCACACAGTCTTCATTACTGTACCTATAATATGTCTTCAAATCAGGCAAACTGTCACCACTTTCTTTATTTATTTTTATTTATTCATTTGTAAGGACAGAGAGAGAGAGGGGGAGGGGAGGGAGGGAGAGAGAGGTAATGAGAATGTATTTAGATGTGTCAGGGCCTCACTGCAAACAAATTTCAGGGGCGTAGTGGTTTGATTCAAGTGCCCCCCCCCCATAAACTTAGGTGGTCTGAATACTAGCTGATAGAGATTTGGGATTTAATGCCTCCTGGAGGGAGTGTATTGTTAGGGGAAGGCTTGTGGGGGTTACAGCCAGCTTCCCTTCATGAGTGTTTGGCACACTCTCCTGTTGCTATTGTCCACCTTATTTTGGCCAGGGTATGATATCCATCCTCTGTTCATGCCATCATTTTCCCCTGCCATCATGGAGCTTCCCCCTCGAGCCTGTAAGCCAAAATAAATCTCTTTTTCCCCAAAGCTACTTTTTGGTCAGGTGATTTCTGCCAGCAATGTGAACCTGACTGCAATAGTAAAGTGGTACCAGGAGTGGGATTGCTATCAGATACCTGACTGCATGGCTTTGGCCTTTTGGAGCTGATTTTCAAGAGGAATGTGGAAGGATTTGAAAACTTAGCCTAAGAGACACCTTTCAATTCTGTAAGTACAGCTTGATGGAGTATTGTGGTCAGAGTTGAAAGACCTGAATGCAGTAAGAACTATGGACTGTGAGGTTTGGCTTATAAGTGTGAGAAAGAGCTTTGTTTCGACTAGGCTAACAGCTTATGTGAGAAACTTGCTATTATGCCCATGTCCTGAGAAGTTGTGCAGGGTTGCTTTGCATAGAAATGAACTGGTGTGAGCAGAGGGATATGGCACAGGAAAAAAAAAAAAAATCTTTGGGTGAACTGCTGCCCATTCAGCTGCAATTGAGAGATAACAACCTCTGAGATTGGGACAGCTGACCTGCACTGGGGCAACAGAAAGAATGTATACTCTTTAGAAAGGGCCTACGTGCTCAAGGAGTGTCCTGTTCTTCAAAGTCTGCTTCCCCCCCACCCCCGCATTAACAAATTGGCACCCTACTTGGTATTGTGGAGTATAAGAAATACAGGAAAGAGAGGATCATTGAGTTTGTAACATAGTCTTGTGTTTTGGAAATGGCCAAGGGCAGTGTGATGCCTTCATGGAGACCCCAGGGAGCCAGAGAATGAACCGTGGATTGCAGTGGAGACCAGTGTAGATACCAGGACCACAAGATGGCTGCTAAGCAAAGCTGCCGCCCCGGATGAAGTTTTTCAGGACTGTGAATAGCCTAGCTGGAGGGGCAGAATTGGAATTCCAGAAACGTGTTGCTGGTTAGAATTACTGGACTTGGAGATGTGTCACTGGCTAGAGTTGTTGGACTTGGAGTTACAGAGTTTGATGTTTGTCATGGTTGTTTTAAATCTTGTATTAGCTGAATGTTTCTTTGCTATGCCCAGTGCCGTCTTTTGCAGTATGAATGTTTATTCTGTGCCATTATGGGTTTTTTTGAGGTTATTTTTTGGTATTATGGATCAGTTAAAAGATCTTGGACTATGGGAATGTATGAACATCATTGGAATTGGTAAAAAAACTATGGCGACTTTTAAAGTTAGATGAATGCATTGTATTTTACATTATGGATGGTTAACAGTTTATGGGGGCCAGGGGTGGAATGTGGTGGTTTGATTCCAGTGTCCCCCATAAACTTAGGTGTTCTGAATGCTAAGTTCCCAGCTGATGAAGATTTGGGAATTAATGCCTATACATGCAGTGTATTGTTGGGGGTGGATTTATGGGTATTATAGCCAGTTTTCCCCTTGCCTGTGTGTGGCATACTCTCCTGTTGCTATTGTCCACTTTATGTTGGCCAGGGGGTGATGTCCACCTTCTGCTCATGCCATCATTTTCCCTGCCATCATAGAGCTTCCCCCTCGAGCCTGTAAGCCAAAATCAACCTCTTTTCCCACAAGCTGCTCTTGTTCAGGTGATTTCTGCCAGCAGTGAGAACCTGACTGCAACAAGGGGCATGCTCCACTTTGTGCATCTGGCTTTACATGGGTGCTGGGGAATCAAACTCAGGCTGTAAGATTTTTGCAATCACCTTTAGCTACTGAGCTCTCTCTCTAGGCCTATTACCACTCTTTTTTTTTTTTTTTTTGAAAGTTCTATGAGTAACAAACAAGTTTATTAGGAAATTTCAGTTATTGTTATTTATTCCAAGAAATGCTATTTTAAAAATCATACAAAAATTTTCTATGAATTAAAAAGCACTGACACTTTGGCCAAAATTCATTTTCATGCTAAATTTTTCCTTATGTTACTCTGTACATACTGGCAATGTACATCTATATGCAGCATGAACTCATATCATTTAAGTTTGCTATAGCCAATAACATTAAAGGTAAGCTAATTTCCAATAAAAACCAGATTTCACTATTCTTGGCAAACTATCCTTCATAATCATAAGGAATTTAAATTTAAAAGAGTATTGTGATGATTAAAAGAAAATTGAGGGGAAATTCTTCATAATTCTTGATTTTCAGTGTAACTTTTTCTATTATTATTATTATTAACAACATATTTTGTATGAGTACGTTATGTGTTGGCACCCTCTTATCCTTCATCCCTGCCCCCATTCCACTGGGAACCCTCCTCAGTAGGGTTGTAGGTATTCCCTGTGGGTTATGTGTTGTGGGGTTAGGGAATGCCTCTGGGGAAGATGTCTCAACCTGTGGCTCTTACAGTCTTCTCCACACTTCCACAAAATTCCCCAAGCCATGTTGGGTATGTTTTAAGTCACTTCAGTGATGAGCTCTCAGGGGCCTCCGTATCTCTGCTTTGGTAGGTGTTGAGTATTCTCAGGGTCTGTCTCCTTCACCGTGGCACTGATGGTCAGGTTCACCATGGAAGCAGCACTCTTGCTGGGTTCTTGCCAATTCCTCTGTGGTTTCAGCTGTGGCTTGGCTGAAGTGCAAGGGTAGTTTATGTCCTCAGGTTTCAGTATCTTCTAAAAAAGAACAGATACTCCAAAGGAGAGTGAAGTCAGCATAGTTTAAATGGGATACACATTATTAATTTAGGAAGAAGTTGATGTATGTTAACCCCTCTTTAGCCAAAGATTAGTAAGAGCTTGACATTGTAATCTTTGTCTCCATGGGATTCTGATCTGATTCCCCAATTCCCAGTATAGGTTCCTTTCCACTGAGTTTATGTCATAGTCAATCAGAAAGCTATTGTTTACCCACCAAGGTGCTATGCCACTATTGCACTGGGGTATACATCGGTGTGTTTGCTTCTGAGAATCTTAGACCTCTGGTTGCTCAGACAGTTGTTGGCCACTTTCCAGCTCTAGAGGGGTTTACTGTTTGAGGACTGGCAGTCTTCTGTATTCTAACCAGGTCTCTCTATGTCCTGTGTCAGTAGAATATAGTTTTTCAGCAATAGGGTCTTACCATTTGCCTACGGCAGATAATCAAGTGCTTTGACAGAAACCTGTCTTGTTTTAGGGACCTTGTAGGTCTCCATTCAGCAGCTTATTGTAGGTAGCAACTGATTTCTGGTACTGGAAGTTACAGGCCAGAGACAAGAAAAAAAAATTGAGTTTAACCCTTACCTCACCCTCTCTAGAGCCCCTCTTTTCAGGTGCTCCCCCTTACTCTTGTTGAGGGTTATATCTTTTAGTCTATCTCCAAGGATAAAGGTTTCTATGGTACCAGTTCATTTTGAATTAAGTTTTGTGTTTATTTTTCCTCTCCCTCCCTTTCCTCTCCTCCAAACCCTTCCATCCCTATTGTCAGAGCCTTGATTTGCCTATAGGTATGTCAGCAATTCCGGCCAGTCCAGTTTAGGAACTTCAGATAAATGAGACAGTGTGTCATTTGTCTTTCTGTGATTGTGTGAGTTTGTTGAGTATGATCTGTTCCAAGTCTGTCCATCTTTCCACAAATTCTACAACAGTGGATAAGGGTCCTTCTTTTCTCACATCCTCAGCAATATTTGTTGCTACTATTGTTTTTTTATTTTTTAATGGTTGCTATCCTTGTTGGAGTAAGGTGGAATCTCATAGTTGTTTTAAGTTACATTTCCCTGATGGCTAGGGATTTTGAGTATTTGTTGAAGTTTTTATGAGCCATTTGTATTTCTTCCTCTGAGAACTCCCTATTCACTTTCCTGCCCCATTTTTGGAGTGAGTTTTTTTATTGTTTAGTTTTTTGAGTTCTTTGTAGATTTTGGTTATTAGGCTTCCATCAGTGATACAGCTGGTGAAGATTTTCTCACATTCAGTGGGTGATCTATTGGCTCTGCTTATGGAATGTTTGTCTGTGCAAAAGATTTTTAATTTCCTGACATCCCACTAGTTGAAATGATTGTTTAATTTCCTGAGCTACTGACGTTTTGTTCAGGAAATATTTCCCCACTCCTATATAGCCTATTATGACTCTTTTTAAAAATGATATTAGATATTCTGGTTTATCATTCTGTAAATTGTATAATAACCTCAACTGCATAAAATTTTTGCTGGTATTTTATTGTGTGATACTTGTATATAAATTATATGAGGGAATTTAATACTCTTTACTATGATTTTCCAATTTTCAGGTATGATACATCTGTTCATTTACTTAGGTCTTCTTGAATTTGGTTGGTTAAAGTTTTATACTTTTCAGTATATGGGCCCTGTATATGTTTTTTTAAATATTTATATTTAAGTATTTGTTTCCTGTTTTTTTTAGCTATTGTATTGTTAATTTTAGTTTTAATATGTTCCTTATTAATATATAGAAATAAAAACTTTTGGTGTGTTCATCTTGTATTCTGTGGTCTTGCTGAATTCAGTGCATGTGTCCTTTGATCCCTTTTGGGTAGCATCTTTGGTATTTTTTGTGAAGACTATGTTGACGTGTTTCTTTTTGTTAAATTAATGTTTGCATAATATATTTTTATCCTTTTACTTTCACCCTACATATACCATTATATGTGAAGTAGACTGCTTATAGGAAGCATTAAGTTAATGTCCATAGATAATTTACATTTGGGCATTTATTATGATAGTTCTTTTCTTTTTATCCATCCCTCTAGTAGTTCTTAGATTTATCATTAATCATTTACTTTCTACTCATTCTTCTGTTTTTCATTTGCTTTCTTTTTTCTCTCTTCTTAATGGCTACTTCCATCATTTTTAGATTTCTGTTATGATTTAATTATAGTAACTATAAGTTTTATGTCTTTGCATTCAATTTTTAGTGGTTTAGCCATCTCTATCACATTGTAGTGGGAAAATAAAAGGAGTGGAATGAAGCCCTTCATTATAGCCTACCAAGGGTAGGGTACTATACTCTTCTTTGGTCCTTTGTAAGTGTGATGGTTATAGAGTCACAGTCCTTTTGTTAAAAGGTTGTTATGAGGTTTATTTTAGACAGAGTTAAGCTAAGAAGAAAAACAAAGCAGGAAATTGCCCAAGCCAAAATAAATTTCTCCCCTACCCCGGCTGGTAAGAGGGGGAAAGGAGACCTGGACAGTCCCCCACATAGGGAAAAGAAGTTTCTGTAGGTGTTGAGGTGGGGGGAAGGAAAAGTGGCAGAGCCACAGATTTAAAAAATGTGTATTTTGTATTGAAGTCTTTTGCTGTTGTTGTATTGTTGCTGCTGCTGTTGTTTTCAAGGCAGGGTCTCACTTTAGCCCAGGCTGACTTGGAACTCACTCTGTAATACTAGGCTGGCCTGGAAATCACAATGATCCTCCTACCTCTGCCTTCTGTGTGCTGGGATTAAGGTCTGCACCACCATGGACTTGGCTTGTTGTTGTTGTTGTTGTTGTTGAAATAGGGTCTCACTCTATCCCAGTCTCTCTCTCTCTCTCTCTCTCTCTCTCTCTGTGTGTGTGTGTGTGTGTGTGTGTGTGTGTGTGTGTGTGTATAATTTATTTGCAAAAAAGGGAGAGGGAGGCACGGAGGGAGAATGAGAATGGGTGTTCCAGAACTACTTGTTGCTGCAAAAGAACTTCACATATGTGTGTCACTTTGTGTGTCTGTCTTTATGTGGGTATTGGGAAATCAAGCCCAGGCTGGCAAGTTTTGTAAGCAAGCAGCTTTAACCACTTAGCTATCACTCCAGTCCAAGACCATACCTTTTTATGATATTCAGCTAGGGTTATTCTCCAAAGTCTTACTAGGTTACTCTTCTCCTAGCCATGTAGCTAAAAAGAACATATTTTCCTTGAGAGTCTTTACATGCATTCATTAGTATTCATTAGTACATAAGAGTTATCAGCCTCTTTGTGATCTAGAGTATTTTAGGTAAAGAGAGCATGTAAGGGGACTGGGACTGTAGCTAAGCTGCTCGAGTATTTACATAACATTCATGAAACCCCAGGTTTAATCTCCATCACCACATGAAATAGTATAGTGATATATACCTGTAACCCAGCATTCAGGATGTGGAAGAAGGAGAATCAGAAGTTAAGGTCATCCTCTTCTACATAGTGAATTCAAGGCCAACTGGGCTACATGAGACCCCTGCCTCAAAAAATAAAAGCACCCAAGGCCGCAAGCTTTCTGACCAGTCAGCTGTCTTCTCTCCAGTTTTCACAGTTTTTATATGTTTGTGATTGTGTGTGTGTGTGTGTGTGTGTGTGTGTGTTTATACTTAAGAGGAAAAGTAGGAAAGTCTGTTTTGTACAGTTATTAAAATTAAATACCATATAACATCTATTAGGCTATGCCTAGCACTTCTTATTTATTCAATAATTTTTAGCTGCCATTAAGTTATAAAAAGGTTATAGAGCCGGGCGTGGTGGCTCACGCCTTTAATCCCAGCACTCAGGAGGCAGAGTTAGGAGGATTGCCGTGAGTTCGAGGCCACCCTGAGACTACGTAGTTAATTCCAGGTAAGCCTGAGCCAGAGTGAGACCCTACCTCGAAAAAACAAAACAACAACAACAAAAAAGGTTATAGACAGGAACATCATGAATTTGAGGCCAATATTATAAGATAAATAGAGAACCTGTCTCAAAAATGATCAAAATTTATTGTAACTTTTGAGCAGTGCCTTATGAGGAGATCTTGTGAGTTCTAAAACTGCTAAGTTTGATTGCTGTTAAAGTTGAGGATCAGAATTCTCTAAAAAAGCATGGACTTAAAGTGAAGTGAGATTGTTTTATATGAGTTTTGTCTTCTTGGGTATGTTTCTTAATCTGAGTCTCAACTTGCTGTTTTGAAGAAGGCATTAGAAGTATTATGAGCAAATGAGATAGCCATGCAGATTGTCATACATCCTGGTACTGTCAGGTTTGTTGTTGCTATAAAAGTTCTATTTATATTTCTACCATTATTTACTTGTTAACCAAAATGGAAATTTTATATACAGTGTTACTCTCCTGTTTATTTGTATAAAGATCCAACAGTTTTGCTTTGAGATATGGCTACAGATAGCAAGTTTAGATTGTTAGGATCATTGTCAAAGTTTCTTTTCACACCTGCCTTCTGTCCTCAATGTATTAGCACATTCAAGTAATTTTTATCCAAAGCAAAATATAACAGAATTTTCAAATGTCTCCACACTTCTAGCCCCTACCTTGCTGAATTTCTAAAACAAATATTTATGAATTGTGTTCTTTACTTCCCCTTAACCCTATTATAATGCTCATTCTCTCTCTCTCTCCCCCACCCAACTTCTGAATGGCCAAATAAGTGTTTTCAGTTGTTACCTTCCCTTGCTTTTTAAAGAAATATGAATGAAGCCGGGCGTGGTGGCACACGCCTTTAATCCCAGCACTTGGGAGGCAGAGGTAGGAGGATTGCCGTGAGTTCGAGGCCACCCTGAGACATCATAGTGAATTCCAGGTCAGCCTGGGCTAGAGTGAGACCCTACCTCGAAAAACCAAAAAAAAAAAAAAAAAAGAAAAAGAAATATGAATGAAAAAGCCATATTAAATATATGACACAGTCAGTCAAGATGGCTGTAGCCACAGCTGCTGCCTATCTGGAGCCATATGAATGTCCTAAGCAAGAAGCTCCAGCTAGACCCACAGAACCCTGAGCAACTATCCTAAGCTACTGAGGTTTGGAGTGATTGCAGAGTAGCGGATAACCATGAGAGAGGTACTAAGGGTAGTAGGGTGTGTTTCCTGTTGCTCTGTTTCCCTAGTTCTCAGTCTTCTTTTCCTTTCTATTTCTTACTTCCTTACTTCTGGTAGTAATATCATTAACAGAGGCTACAGAAAACTCAACACCAAAAACATTCTGCTAACACACCCAAGGCTCAGGATTGTTACGAAAAAGAGGAAAGATTATCTGAGTCACAGCATGGGTAGAAATATCCCAAGGCAAAGCAATTTGGTGCTTTCAGATGTTTGCAGGAGATAACCTGATGGTCAGGCTCCCCAGCTGGTTTTGTAGCTAGCCCTGAGACATGACAGAGAGGCTGCCCTCCAGACTCAGGCTTTGAGATTCCCAGAACCACCACAATTGAAGGGAAATGATGTTCTGAAGCATTGCTAAATTTAACATTAAGAAATTAAAACCAACCAACAATAAAAAAAAAAAAAGAAATATCCCAAGGCACAGTCCCCCCAGAAACTAGCAGAGGCCCTGAGCACCCACACAATGAAAATCAAGGACCTTACTGAGGAAGACCTCCAGGAAAATGGGGGCCATGGGTGAGCGAATATAGGAATATAACATATGTAAAAAAATATTTATATGTAAATTTTTAAAATTGATTTTAAAAAGTCCTTTTACAATAAAGTTAAGTTTTTCTTCCTGCTAGGAATAGGTCAGCTTGGACCTATGTTCGCTTTTTTTGTTGTTGTTGTTGTTGTTTGTTTATTTATTTGAGAGCGACAGGCAGAGAGGTAGGATCTCACTCTAGCTCAGGCTGACCTGGCATTCACTCTGTAGTCTCAGGGTGACCTTGAACTCACTGGGATCCTCCTACCTCTGTCTCCCAAGTGCTGGGATTAGAGGTGTGCGCCACCATGTCCAGCAAAGGGCACCTGAGGTTGCTTTTCTTTCTTACTAAAGACCTTAGCAGTTAATACAACCAAACTCCCATGGTTTTATTATTGTTTTAAACCAATTCTCATGTAAAAGTCCTGTATCAGAAAGTTTGTAGTCTGTGCTTCAACATTTCAATGCCTACTTTGCTAGTAAGAAAAACCAATATGAAAGGGCACAGGGATGTACACAATCTATACTGAAATAAGAACTGCTTCCCAAGTAATGCCACATGCACTAACAATAAGTAGGTAATCTGTTATATAACTTGAACATGTTGCTATTTAACATACTTGTAGAGCCGTGGATGATAGGTCCCAGTAATATATTCTTTAAAGATTCACTACATTCTCAACATTTATGAAACTTCAAAATAAACTATAAAATTCCGTGTAAACAGATATTCAGAACAAGACGGACTATTGTATAACTGTTGTCAGGAACATTTTTATAATTTGACACCAAAAATTAGATTTTGAAATCTTAAATTTTCAATAGACATCTATTACATTAATGATATTTTTTTAAATTCCAGTGATAAGAACAGATGGAATTCAGTATGGATAATTCATATGATTTCAATGACCGAAGCTCATGTAATGGAATTTCATCTGAGAAGAAAAACAACTTCCTTGTATCAGAAGATCATGGACAGAAAATTTTAAGTGTACTGCAGAATTTTAGAGAACAAAATGTCTTCTATGATTTCAAAATAATCATGAAAGATGAAATAGTCCCATGCCACCGTTGTGTTTTAGCAGCATGCAGTGACTTTTTCAGGTACTTCACCCAGAATATGGTTTGGATTATATGCTATGGATACTTAAATTATATTTCATAACTACACTCCATCCCCCTCAGAACCATGCAAGTAAATTTTAACTCTTAATGAAGCAATAACTAAACTAGATTTACTAATAAATGTGAGTAAAGGAATTTAAGACCACCTTTATGAGAGCATCCCAGCACAGCATTTCCCACTGTTCTTTGTGATATTCACCCTTTGAAATGTTCACACCCAGAGTGGAAGAGATTTTTCATGTTTCATGTGGGGTCACCTGTGTTTGAAGGAATCCCTTTAGCAAAAGATAGAACGACAAGTTAAACAATTTTACAAGAGATCAAAGACAATGGGAAGAAAATAAAATTCACTTGTGTCTACGTTTTGTCCTAGGAGAGAGGGATTCTAACAAGGAAGACTTAAAAATTTCTCCTGCAAGACATGGTAATTCTTCTGTAATCCTAGCACTCAGAAGGGATTCAAAAGTTCAAGGCTAGCCTGAGTTACAGAGTAAGACCCTATCTCAAACTAACAAAAAAGCAAGCTAAGTCTCCTATGTTAGGCAAAGATATTTTTTGTAATAGAACTATTTGTAGGAATGAAAGCATTTCTCTAGTGTTCCCAAGCTATTTTGCTTCTAAGCAGCCTTCTGAATTTAATTTGTTTTCCCATGAATTTATCCTACAGGAAATCCCCTCTGCCTGGCCCTAAAAAAAACAAAACAAAACAAAACAAAAAAAAAAAAACCTTTGATGGCAGTGAGTGTCTAACTCCTCTAAGTTAAGGGTCAGAGCATTAGCACACTCCTGTGGTAACTGTTTCAGGGCATACCATCCTGTGTGGTCTCTTGGTCATCTCTCTCTGTGACATTCTGTCCATCAGCCTTCCTAGTCATACTGCAATAAACTTAAATCCTAATTTCAATATTTCATGTTATATTCAAGTTTGGAAGAAAAAATGATTAGGGTTTAAGTCATTATGAAACATGATAAAAACCATAAGATTTAAGGTACAGAAACAATATGGAATTTAGATTATTTTAATTATGGTTTTATGCTAGGGATAGAACTCAGTGCATTATACTATTATATTTTTAAGTATTTGTATTTATTTATTTATTTATTTATTTATTTATTTATTTATTTATTTATTTGAGAGAGAGTAGAGGAAGATAGAGAGGAAGAGAGAATGGTCACACTAGGGCCTCTAGCCACTGCAAACAATCTCCAGACACATGTGCCCCTTTTGCATGAGGCTTACATTTGTTCTGGGAAATCGATCCAGGGTCCTTAGGCTTTGCAGGCAAATGCCTTAACCACTAAGCCATTTACCCCAGCCCACTGTTCTAATTTTTAATCCATAATTTAAAACTTACTTTTCTATGACTAATTAGACTTCACCCTTACTGCCCTTAGGGTGCATTGTGTAAGCTGAATTTTATTTAACACTTTCTGATATCTACTGCTTGCTGAAACATGCCTCTGTGGGGGTTTGCTTGGAAGTTGGAGCCAGGGCTCAGTGCTGTGTGGTGCACTAGAAGGAACAGCATCCCGGACCTAGCTGCTTACCTACTTAACTTAAAACTCTTCATCCTGACCTTTGTTTCCTCTCACATATACTAAAAACTCTATAGGGGCCTTCAGTGGTATACTCTGACACTCTGGGTGCCCACTTAACTTCCCTCTGTCTTTTGGGTAGCTCTTTTTGCTCCTTATCCTTGCTATGCCACCTGTGTTTATAGGAAGATATCCAGAATATTCAGCAAGTACTGTCTCACTACACAATGCACCCCTAAGTTTCCATCCCAATTCTGCTTGTTGGACATACAACCTTGGACAAATTGTTAACTTTCTTTAAGCCTAATTTTCCTCATTAGTAAAAAAAAACAGTAATTAGGACAATAAAATTAGGACTCAACTCAAAGGGTCATTCTGAGGGTTAATGCAGTCTATTGGATAGCCTAATGTCCATTATATTCAATTAATGTGAACTGATAAAATTATTATTTTCAAGCCTAGCCAAAAAAGGAATAACCTGTTATAAGCATACAGCTAGATTTCCCTGTAATGTTTTCATGCTAATAAAATAAGTTCTTATAAACTTTTGAAGTTGTAGTTCTCTATTCATCTTATCAAAATTATTTTGAATTGAATATTTTTAGCCATAATATCTCATTAATTTTAATGTCCTTTTGTTATAGATCTGCTTTTGACTTTTAAAATTACTGCTGATATAGTAAGGCTTTGAGATTTTTTTTTTTCATGCTGCTTTATTCATTAGGCCACTGGGGCACAATTTTTCTGCTGTTTTAACAAAAATGACAGATTTACTATATTTTATTAAGTGAATACCTAGCTCACATGGAAACATATAAATATCAGTATAAAGTTTATCATTTACAATCTTGTATGATAAGATCACTAACTGGGAATAGTGGTGTAATGATAAAATACACTAATAGAAGTATTGAAAGGAAAAATGTAAAATTAAAGTGCAAGAACAGTGTTTAATGCATGGTAGATTCCCATGCCAACATTCTTTTGACAGTAAAAATTATGATTAAGAGGTAAACTCAAAAAACTGAAAAGTAATCATATATTTTAGAGAAACTTCTTTATGATTTTAGTATGGCAATTTTGAGATAAATGTTAACTGAAACTTGAAAAATATGTAAGATAGTTCAGAAATATCTTACATTATCTTCTAGAATAAACTGAGGAAGCTCATAATAAATTTAAAATATATAGAATCTGGTGGAAATCATTTGCCTTCTCACAGTAAGAACATTATAGTTAACACTTTTGCATTAATTCAGTGATCTGGTCCAACAACCCAGGGAGCTAAAGGCTTCCAGGTTATCCATTTTCAAATGAAGAATTTGATGCAAACACAGTCTCCTTTCTCAGGTCACTAAATGGCTAAGTGGAAGAAGCTACATCCTTACTCAGATGGCTGTGTTTAGGGGCCAAGCTCTTAATACTCCTTGAATGAACTATAGATATTTTAATAACCTACCATAATTGTGAACTGACAAATGTTGTTGAATGCCCCTGTATAGTATGTAAATTTTTATCATCATTTGGCTTTGTATTAAGAAGCATTAGCTAGTAGAACCTAGCAGAAAGGTTCTTTATCATCCTTTGCCCACAGGACCTACCTTATTTGAAAGGTATTCTTTCATAGATTGAGTTACCTTTTGGAGCAGGCTTGAGTAGTAAATCTGGTTTCTCCCAGGAGTGCATGGGGACCTATGGGTACTGCTCACAAGCTATTTTTTATACTACCAGAATAAATACTCTTAATTAAAGTAAGATAAACAGTAACATATATTTTAGACCATGCCCACACTTTTCCAATAATCTATATTTTTCCCATGCACTACACTGACTGTATCAATTCTTTGGATTCTACTACCATTGGTAGATTCTAAAAAAATACTATGAAGAGCTCTCAGTACAGCCACATTATTCAAACTTGAGGGGCCATCTCTGCTTCTCCGTGTTCTTAGTGATTGCTACCACAAGAATTTGTTTTGGGTCTTTGTGTCCTAGGATGACACAATGTTTATTTTATGAAATCTCATGCCCTATTCCCTAAAGTACTGCACAAATTGGATCTTTTTAGACACATGTCTTCATTGGGAAGGTTTCCCTATAAAGCCACACCACCTCATGGTGACACTTGGCATCTCAGTGTATTTTATATTTCATGTTGCATTATAGTCAAATTACAAATTAATTATAAAGAAATTTTGTTTTGTTTTGTTTTTGTTTTTCAAGGTAGGGTCTCACTCTAGCCCAGGCTGACCTGGAATTCACTCTGTATTCTCATGGTGGCCTCAAACTCATGGTGATCCTCCTACCTCTGCCTCCAGAGTGCTGAGACTAAAAGCATGCACCACCACACCTGGCTATAAAGAAATTTTAAAAACTATATTTTCATTTATTTGCAAGCAGAGAGAGGTGGCCAGAGAAAGAGAGAATGGGCATGCCAGAGGCTCTTGCTACTGCAAACTAACTCCATATGCATGTACCACATTGTGCATCTGGCTTTCCATGAGTACTGGAGAATAAAATCCAGGCTGTCAGGCTTTGCAAGCAAGTACCTTTAACTACTGAGACATCTCTCCAGCTCCTGAGAGAAAGTTTAAAATCAAACTACAAAGCATATTTTAAGTAATTTCAACTATTACTCCCATAGGTGAGATTAATTGCTATTAGAGAAAATTTTTCCTAATTTGTGAATTATATATAACAATAAAATTTGAACAATTTTACAGTCATTTGGATTACTTGTTATATCTTAACTACACTGCATATATATTTTTTTTCAATGAAATTATATAATGTGCTTCTTTCTAGATAAGCAATATAGTATATAATTATTGTAGATACTAAAATAATTTATTAGGATACCACTAAAATGTAATTTCAAAACTATACTTAAATGAACATAAAGATAAAGGGAGCCTCTTTAAGGTAATATTGAAAATAACTATGGAAGAAAATGTGTTGTTTACTTGTTCTCTTGTATTCTTTATTTTTGCAGGGCTATGTTTGAAGTAAACATGAAAGAAAGAGATGATGGAAGCGTTACCATTACTAATTTATCCTCCCAAGCAGTAAAAGCATTTCTTGATTATGCTTATACTGGAAAAACAAAAATAACAGATGATAATGTGGAAATGTTCTTCCAGTTATCATCATTTCTTCAAGTTTCTTTCCTATCCAAAGCATGCAGTGACTTTTTAATAAAAAACATTAATCTTGTCAATTGTTTACATTTGTTATCTATATCGGACAGCTATGGCTCTACCCGTCTATTTAATCATGCTTTATACTTTGTACAGCATCACTTTTATTTATTATTTAAGTCTAGTGATTTCTTAGAGATTAATTTTGGAGTACTGCAAAAATGTCTGGAATCAGATGAGTTAAATGTACCTGAAGAAGAAGTTGTCCTGAAGGTTGTCCTTAAATGGATTAAACATAACTTAGAATCAAGGCAAAAGCATCTGCCTCATTTGATTAAAAAAGTGAGATTGCATCAGTTATCTGAGGAAACACTTCAAGACTTTCTGCTCAATGAAGAGTATTTACTCAGAAGCACTAACTGCATTGACACAATCGTGGATGCCATTAAGTGTGTGCAAGGTTCTAGTGGCCTCTTCCCAGATGCTAGACCATCCACAACTGAAAAATACATATTCATACATAAAACTGAAGAAAATGGAGAAAATCAATATACATTTTGCTATAATATTAAAACCGATTCATGGAAAATCCTGCCACAATCACATCTGATTGATTTGCCAGGATCTAGTCTGTCTAGCTATGGTGAGAAAATATTTTTGACAGGTGGCTGCAAAGGGAAGTGCTGTAGGAAAGTTCGGCTTCATATCGCTGAGTCTTACCATGATGCCACTGACCAAACCTGGTGCTACTGTCCAGTCAAAAATGATTTCTTCTTGGTGTCAACTATGAAAACACCAAGAACTATGCACACCTCAGTTATGGCTCTGAACCGATTATTTGTCATAGGTGGAAAGACTAGAGGATCTCAGGACATTAAAAGTCTCTTAGATGTTGAATCTTACAATCCATTGTCTAAAGAGTGGATATCAGTTAGCCCTTTGCCCAGAGGCATATACTATCCAGAGGCAAGCGCATGCCAAAATGTCATTTATGTTCTTGGATCAGAGGTCGAGATAGCTGATGCATTTAACCCATCACTCGATTGCTTTTTTAAGTATGATGCTATGACTGATCAGTGGTCTGAACTAGTAGCAGAGTTTGGCCAGTTTTTTCATGCTACTCTAATCAAAGCTGTCCCAGTCAACTGCACATTATATATATGTGATCTTTCCACCTATAAAGTTTACAGTTTTTGCCCAGATACTTGTGTTTGGAAGGGCGAAGGGTCTTTTGAATGTGCTGGCTTTAATGCAGGTGCAATTGGGATTGAGGATAAGATCTATATATTAGGTGGCGATTATGCCCCAGATGAAATCACGGATGAAGTGCAGGTCTACCACAGCAGCAGGTCAGAGTGGGAAGAGGTCTCTCCGATGCCAAGAGCCTTAACTGAATTTTACTGCCAGGTGATTCAGTTCAATAAGTACAGGGACCCATGGTTTTCTAATAATTTCTGAAAGCATTCATGTGGATATCCTAAAACTATTTCAGATCTAGTAAATGGCAGCCAATCTGTTTACCATAAGGATGGGTGAGAAGAGCTTCACATATTAATCAAGTAAAAATATTCCTGCTGTTAGACAGTAATTATGTATGTATGCTATCTATGAATAAAGTTCCCAGAAATTAACAAATACAAAATATATTGTTCCAAGAATTATGCTCAATATAATTTAATCTTGGATATTCCAGAATATATGTTATTTTTATATGTAAATAAAAGTTATAGGCTTTAGCACTTTGAGTTTTAAAATGCTTTCTCCCTAAAACGTACTTGAAATCAGTGTTCACAGATTTATATTATGTTTATGGAAGAAATCTTTTGAGGTAGTAAAAATAAATTGTATACTGTATGTTAATTGGCATGAGAGGTAAATTAGAAGTAAGTGTAGATCTGACCTTGAGTACTGCAGGTTTAAGAGTTGTTGAACTACCGTTTCTGATTGTTGATTAGCTTCTTTTAAACATGTCTTTCATTTTACCATTATTTATTATTTTGATCATAATTTTTCTGCATGATTTATGGCCCCCATCTTTCTGATCAGTACACCAAACATACATTAACTTTCACTCAACCTTTCATTAAGAGCATATTGGACCATGTTATAATGCTATGACATTAGCAGTTAAGTAAATCTTTTAAAATTACAGACTCTTATTTGTGTCAGTTGGTTTTACTTTTTAGCTCTCTTCTTAGCTGGTTCAAACTTAGTAAATTAATTTTCATTTGAGTAGTATTCTATGTATACAGGACCTGAGTTAGTCTTAACAATAACTCATTGAGTAATATTCTTGAATTCAAAATGGGAGTTTTAAAATACTTTGTCTAGAGCCAGGTGTGGTGGCACACACCTTTAATCTCAGCACTCAGGAGGCAGAGGTAGGAAGATCACCGTGAGTTTGAGACTGTCCTGAGACTACATAGTGAATTCCAGGTCAGCCTGAGATAGAGGGAGACCCTACCTCAAAAACCAAAATAAATAAATAAATAATAATAAAACAAAAATAAAATAAAGTAACTTTGTTTATACAAATGTCAGGTCCTAATACAGAGAATATGGAAATTTTAACCTATAATAAATGGATCATTCTTGCATTTTTAAGTTAAAATTTAAATTATTTTAAGTTGAAATTTAAATTATGGGTTTCATTATGGAATTTTCATCTATATGTCATTATATTTTGATTTTATTTATTCCCCTACCACTGGCCTTCTTTGTCCTCTCAGCCTCCCTCTTGTTCTTTCCTCCCTAGAAACTCCTTTTACTTTCACATCACATGTGCTTATCCTATTCTATCCTGCTTCCTTCCCCTTAAGATACTTTCTTCCCTGTTATAGCCCCTTATGTTATATACACACACACACACACACACACACACACACACACACACACTTAAATCTAGATTCCATATGTGAGAAAACAACACAGGCACTAATTATTTCCCTGAGTTTAACATAATCATCTTCAATTTCACTCATTTTCCTGCAAATGCTATGACTTCTTTATAATTAAATAAAATTCCATTTTATGTCTAAATCATATTTTATTCATTCATCAGTCTGTTGATGGAAATTTATGCTGCTTCCATATCTCAGCTATCATGAATAATACAGCAATCAGTATGTAAGTACAAGTATCTTTGGTACACTGACTTAGAGTCTTCCAGGTATATACCAAAAATCTACAATAAGAAATTGCAGGATTCAATTAGAGTGTTTCAATTTTCTTGAATGATAAATGTCATCTGTAAAGCACCATGTTGGTTTACTCCTTTGCTAAATTATTCATAATAAAGTACTTTCTCAAAAAATGATGAGCCTTCATATATTGATAACAGTATTTACAACCTGTGTCGATGTTTAATTTTTCATCAACAGTAAAAGTGTATTGACTATTCTTGTTCTGAGCTGAATGCTTCTGTTGCAAGAGGTATGTTTCTTTAATTTAAAAGATGCAGGCATTTGAGGCATAAAACCCTGGATTTCCATCTCTGGTAATATGTACACCATGTTTCTCTCAAACCAAACATAGTTTCCTATACTGAACAGTAAATAAATATAAAATGTAGGTACACTTAACGATTTCCTGGATTTCCATCTCAGGTAATATGTACACTGTATTTCTCTCAAACCAAACATAGTTTCCTATACTCAACAGTAAATAAATATAAAATGTAGGTACACTTAAAGACATTTTTACCATACAAATTTATGCAAACATAACATCAAATATATTTTCAGTACAATATTACAGAATATTTTCTTGTACTTCAAGATCAGGGATGTCTCTAATCAGTCAAATAAAACCTACTCTATAGAAATCAATGGTCTTTCTGTCTTAGCACATGATCACTCAAATAGTTGGCTTTGCCCTTTCATCTTAGGTATGTTTGTTTAAGACAAAAATAAACACTGCAGAATTCCCCAGTTGTTAAGAACACTGAATGACTTGTGTGTAGATTTACCAAACTGTTAACCATATAAGAACAGAGTGTTTTCATCACTGACTCTTCAGAATTATTCATCTTTTCCAGAAAGGAGAAACTAAAGCAAAATTGAATACCTTCCTGATACTGTCCCTTATTGTGTCATCTTCATTTCTACCATTCTTCCCACTGGCCCCCATCTATGGCAATGTTGCTAGAAATATCCTTGTTACCCTGACATAGCTGGTTCAGCTTACATCTGACGCATTGCTTTTCCTTATGCTATTTTCAGCCTTACTTACTCCAATTGTTCCTTTTTCAGTATTGTCATCCATGTACATCTGTACCTCTGTACTCTTCTGTTATCTCTGTAAGTAAAATACAGTCTGACTTGTTTTTCATTTACTTAACCCACAGCAACAGACTTGGCTCCGTTAACTCATCTTTAACTTGGCATCAACTTGTAACACTTCCACTTGATCTAATTGCCCTATTGAAAGGGTTGTTTTAAGAATCTTCAGGAGCCCAATCATATGGAGTCCAAGCCTAAGTGATCTTTTTGGTCTTGCTAGTCATTTGACCTCACTACCTGAAGACAGACTATATCACTTTGGCTTTTTTATTCTGATTTTCTGATATGCAAATCTCAGTGATTCTGGGTGTTCTTTTTAGCGGGAGAAAATAGCATCCTTTCATTACCTCTTCCCTTAGTCCTTTTCCTTCAGGCAGCCCTGCAGTGCTAGAGACAAAAGAATTGGGCTCATTATGGAGAATGCTGTCATTGCTGTGGGAAATTCTTTTCAACATTTCTATATCCATTATTTGTCATGCTTCACTTCACTTGCATTATACATGCAAAAACATTGAATACTATAATATCTTCTAAAATTGAAAGTAGGTATATCTTATTAAATATAAAAAGATAATTGATATGTGAGATCAACTGAAACTTAATGGATATTCCTAAAGTGATCTTCAAATTTGAGTTAAAATATAGTACACTTTTTGTTCATTTCAGCTTTGGAGACCAAGTAGCATTTGCATAATGAAAATTAACCACATTCCCATAATATTCAATTTTGGTATTGGGAAGGAAAGAGATCTTTGTCACAGCAGTATTCATTATAGGCCACCCATGAAAGCTAGTTTATTTGAGGACAACCACATACTGCAATATGATTCCATTCTTCCACATGCTAGGAGGAGCAATTGAATATGTGTTCAATGTGCTTGGCTAAGTCTCTCACTTGAAAATCAGAGTGCAGCAGAGGCATGCATCTGCTAAACACTACGAGCTTTGGAAGCAATAAATACTGGAATTGTTCTATACCTTTGAATATGTTTAACTGTTAATTTGAGATTATTCTCAGTTTAAATGGATCCACAGTTCTGGAGAATTTTCTCCTCTACATTTGAATCTCTTCCAGAGAGCAGTTCTGGAATCAATGGTGAGAGCTTGCAGAGAAGCAGTTTTCTGTTAATCATAAGAAGTAACAATTTCAGTTTATGAAGTCCTGCCTTATAATGAGAGTTTATCAAAAACTGGTATGTGACAAGAGTAGTAGCCCCATGATTTCCTACATAGAAGTGCATGACCAATATTTTTTACATAGCATTTCACACACTTGGTCTCCTTTTCTTACATGATGTTTTCCTTTCCAACTAATTTAGCCTTTTAAGAATTTTAATTTAAATAAAAAGTTAAAAAATGGCCTGTGCATTCATGGTCTCTGTGGTGATTTGATTCAGGTCTCCCATAAACTTAGGTGTTCTGGATACTAGGTTTCCCAGCTGATGGCAATTTGAAATCAATGCCTCCTGGAGGCACTATGTTGTTGGGGGCGGGCTTATGGGTGTTATAGCCAGTTGCCCCATGCCACTGTTTGGCACACTCTCCAGTTGCTATGGTCCACCTTATGTTGGCCAACCTCTGCTCATGTTGTCGTTTTCCCCTGCCATTGTGGAGGTTCCCCTCAAGCCTATAAGCAAAATAAACTTTTTCCCAAAAGCTGCTCTTGGTTGGGTGATTTCTGCCAGCAATGTGAACCTGACTGCAACACTAAAGTACCAGGAGTGGGGTTGCTGCTAGACACCTGACTGTGTGGCTTTGACCTTTTGGAGCTGATTTTTAAGAGGAATATGGAAGGATTTGAAACCTTGCCCTAAGAAAAGCCTTGCAGTGCTGTAAATACAGCTTGATGGACTATTCTAGTCAGAGTGGAAAGGCCTGAATGCAGTAAGAAGTATGGACTGTGAGGTTTGGCTTATGAGGGTACGAAAGAGCTTTGTTTGGACTGGGATAGCAGTTTTTGTGGGGCTTGCTGTTATGCCCATGACCTGAGAAGTTATCCAGGGTTGCTTTGTATAGAAATGAACTGGTGTGAGCAGAGAAATATGGCACAGAAAAAAAAAAAAATCTGTGGGTGAACTGCTGCCCATTCAGCTACAATTGAGAGACAACAACCTTTGAGATTGGACCAGCTGACTTGCACTGGAACAACAGGAATAATATAGACTCTCTTTTGAAGGGGCCTGAGTGCTCAAGGAGTATCCTGTTCTTCAAAGTCTGCTTTATTCCCCCTGGATTAACAAATTGGCACCCCACCTGGTATTGTGAAGTATAAGATATGCAGGAAAGAGGATCATTGAGTTGGCCACATGGTCTTGTGTTTTGGAAATGGCCATGGACAGCATGAAGCAGGTTTGCTGGATGCCTGCATGGAGACCCCCATGGGGCCATGAAGATGAACCAGGGGTTTTAGTGGAAATGCCTGGACCACAAGATGGCAGCCAAGGATAGCTGCAGGCCCCAGATGAAGTTTTCCAGGACTGTGAATAGCCTAGCTGGAGGGGCAGAGTTGAAAATCCAAAGACTTGTTGCTGGTCTGAATTATTGGACTTGGAGACTTGTCACTGGCTAGAGTTGTTGGACTTGGAGCTAGACAGTTTGATGTTTGCCCTGTTTAAATCATGTATTGGTTGAATATTTCTTGCTATGCCCAATGCCATCTTTTGTAGTATGAGTGTTCATCCTGTGCTATTATGATTTTAGGGGGGATTTTTTGATATTATGGCTCAATTAAAAAATCATGAACTATGGGGATGTTGGAAGATCATTGGGATTGATAAAAACTATGGGGACTTTTAAGTTGGACTGAATGCATTATGTTTTACATAATGTATGGATATCACTTTATGGGGGCCATGGGTGGAATGAGGTGGTTTGATTCAGGTGTCCCCCCGTAAACTTAGGTGTTCTGCATGCTAGGTTCCCCAGCTGATGGCAATTGGAAATTAAAGCCTTCTGGATGCAGTGTATTGTCAGAGGCAGGCTTATGGGTGTTATAGCCAGTTTCCTCATGCTAGGGTTTGGCACACTCTCCTATTGCTATGGTCCACCTTATGTTGGCCAGCAGATAATGTCCACTCTCTGTTCATGCCATTATTTTCCCCTGCCATCATGGATCTTCCCCCTCGAGTCTATAAGCCAAAATAAACCTTTTTTTCCGCACAATATGCTCTTGGTTGTGTGATTTCTACCAGCAATGTGAATCTGAGCACAACAATCTCACAGCAGCTATTGGTACTTGCATAGGACCTGCATAATACTGGGTATGTCAACAAGCCATTATATATTGATAGAGGAGGGAAAAAATGACATCCAAATAGAAGAGGGATTAGTTGGAAAGAAGAAAAGGCTCAGAGCAAAGGGGAGAGGTGTGACAGGAAGTAATGGGAAGGACTAAACACTGCCCTCTGTCTTCAAAGTGGTGACATTTGAGGGCCCCACTTGTTGACAAGTGTTAACATTTTGTATTGCTAATGATTTTAATCATAACCATTTTATTTGTACAGTGGAAATGCACTGTATTCAATTGTCATTACTAATTATTACTGATTACTATATACTGAGGACATTTTCATGTTCCTGTTAATAATTTTGACTTGTTTTGGATAATTTCTGTGCAAACATTTTGCAATTTTTCTTTAAATTCAGCTCTGTTCTTATGGTTGAGTTGTAACTGTCTTTTAGGTATTTGGAATATAAGATATAAATGCCATAATTTTTCCAATATGGACCTGCATTCTTATTTCTCTAATAAAAGATTTTCATTTTTTATTTTTTCGAGGTAGTCTCACTCTAGCTTAGGCTGACCTGGAATTCATTATGGAGTCTCAGGGTGGCCTCAAACTCATGGCAATCCTCCTACCTCTGCCTCCCAAGTGCTGGGATTAAAGGCGTGTACCACCACACCTGGCTAGATTTTCATTTTTGAACATTTATCTTAAAAAGTTGTGAAAACAACTCTGCCTCAGTATGTGATAGCTTCCAAATCTTGCTCCTAGGTTGCTGTCTCAGCATTTCCATTTTTGGAGTGTTTGAAGCAGTCTCTCATTCCTCCAAAACCAGGCTACCCTTTCTTTCTTGTTCAAGGGTGCAGTACTTTTAGCTTTTTCTACTATGGCTGCCTTACATGCTATTTTGTATAGTTGCCAAGGGGAGCCTGCTTTCATTATATCACTCCTTTGGTAGACTGAGGTTATCCAACAATGAAGAATCTATGTCACATGGGATTTTTCCCCACTACCCAGTCTCAGGGAGTTCTGTAATCCAAACACCCCATTCTCAACTCATCTCTAGCTCTTATCAGTCTTCCATAGTCTACAGCCTTGCTGTGTTACGCTCATCCTTCCTGCCCCCATAACAATTAGAAAACATTTTCTGGGAGAGGAGCTCAAGGGTCACATTTTATTGTCAATCTACTATCACTAGGTAGAGTTTTCAAAATTTCAAGCACATTTCTAAAAATTCCATAAAATCCACAAAAAAATAGAAACTAAGGCATTTGTATATTTGGTGGTAATAATATGAGAATTTGCTCACAAATCAATACATATCAGCTTTATGGTGGTAACTACCTAGGTAGACTCATTTGTGTTTTTATTCCAGTTGGGTAGAGCATGATTTTTCATAAAATTCTTCAATAACAGGTAACTTTATTCATCTCACTAACTTTGACAACATTCCCAGTCATAAAAGGTCTAACTAGCCCAAAAATTATGCCACTGGTCTCAAGGGTAACAAGATTGTTGAAATAACTCAGTACATTCCTTTGTTAATGAGTATCACACAGTATCAGTGTTCATATACCTTTCTTATCATAACTGGAAGCTCACAGGGATAAAGACTTCCTTCATAATTTCAGGACCCAGAAGTTAGCACACTGCCTGCCATACAGTAATCTATCCAATAACTATTATTCTACTGAGCAATATGGGAAACAAAATATAATTATGGGCTTGATACACCTATACATTTTGCAACTTGTTTTTTTTTTCTTTTCAAATTTTTTTGTTTAATTTTTTTTTATTAACAACTTCCATGATTATAAAAAATATCCCATGGAAATACCCTTCCTCTCGCCACTTTCCTCTTTGAAACTCCATTCCCTATCTCAATCAGCCTGTCTTTTAGTTTGATGTCATGATCTTTTCCTCCTATTATGATGATCTTGTGTAGGTATTGTCAGGCACTGTGAAGTCATGGATATCCAGGCCATTTTGTGTTTGGGGGGAGCATGTTGTAAGGAGTCCTAACCTTCCTTTGGCTCTTACATTCTTTCTGCCACCTCTTCTGCAATAGACCCTGAGCCTTGGAAGGTGTGATAGAGATATTGTAGTACTGAGTGCTTCTGTCACTTCTTTCCAGCACCATGATGCCTTATGAGTCATCCCAAGGTCACTGTCATCTGAAAAGAGAAGATTCTCTACCAAAAGTGAGAGTAGCATTAATATAAGGGTATGAACATTAAGTGAAGTGCTTACTGGGCAGTTTGATAAGCATAGTATATATATTTAGCCAGACAGCAGCAGACGTTATACCCCTAGGGCTCATGACTACACCTCTTTTAAGTTTTCAGTATCAGGGATGTATTCCCTCCCAAGGGTCAGGCCTCCAGTCCAATTAGAGGGCAGTTGGTTTCCACCATGATAGAAGTGCCACTATTGCACCACTTGGCTCATTTGATCTGGTTGGCCACATATAAAGTATCTTCAGTGGTGATTTCTCTTTCTCCCATTGAACTGCATGCAGAATGGCTTCTTTCAGCTTTCTGTCAGCTAGTCTATATGGAGGAGGTTATTAGCTCAATTCTAGCAGGATTTCTCAGTGGCCTTGCAGCCTAAGTATGTGGAGTCTTCAGCCACAAGATCTTACCATCTATTCCTGGGGGGAAACCAAGGGCCTCAGGAATGGCCTATTGCAACTTGTTTTGATGCATAAAAGAAATTATCATTTGTGTTAAAATTTTATGCTTTAGGATGTTACAATCTTGTACTTTATCTAAAAATGTACATGGTGATTATTTATATAGCATTTAATATGTTCAACATCTGATAAATTTCAGGTTTTTTACATATGAAAAGTTATTCAAAAATGTTTTGTGAGAGCAAAATCACACATTTTACACTGCCAAATTTTGGAAAACATGTGTACTTGACTGTGTAGTTGTATATGGATAGTTGGTTTTGAAGGTGAAATCATATATTCAAAGTCATATATCCACTTATTTTTCTAATGCTCAGGCCTTATTTATTTTCCATAAGTTTTTGCTATAATATTAGCCATATCTAATTCTATTTTATTTAAAAGGCAATAGTATATAAGACACTAAATATAAACTTCATTAGTACATATGCAACCCCCATTTTCCTACCAGAGCATAATAACTTCAGTGATCTTTTGCCTATTTGGGGGAAATAATGCCCAAAGCTATTACACAGGTAACTTCATTTTTGTTAGTGGAATGTGGGACTTTGCCATATGTTATAAGAAATAAAATTACCATTTTTATAAATCCATATTACTCATATTAAGGAAGTAAAATATCTGAGTTCTATAAAATAATTGCTAAGTTATTAAAATGTATCAGAAAATACATTGCCTGTATCTATTGTTATTAGAAATAAAATAGATAAAGAAAGGTGATGCAGGGCTCTCATTTTCTTACCTCCTGTCAGATGTCATAGGTTGCTGAGCAAATCTCATGGGTTTCAGAACCACTGAGAGTGTGCTGGTGGAGGGTGGTTGGGTGAGAGGTGGGGCTTTTTTAGTTGTGATTTTATAACCAGCCATGAAGATTTCAAGATGTGTGACCTGGCTGCCAGTTGTCAGGTAAGTCATTGATTGGGAGAAACTTACAGCCTCTGACTGAGTTAAGAATGGACCAAATGTCCATGGGCCACAAATGATGGCAGCCAAGCTAGCCAAGTGCATAGTGTCAGCCACTGACCAACCCTACCTCACTGGGCCTTGGCTGATGCTATAGATTGAATATGAACCATCCTCCATAGGCTCATGTATTGAATGCTTGCTCCTTAGCTAGTGGTGCTATTTGGGGGAGGTAGTGGCAACTTCAGAAGGTGAGATCTAGCTTCAGGCAATAGAGTGCTGGGGGCATGCCTTTGGACATTATACCTGGTTACCAGTCACTTCCTTTCTGTGTCATTTTTGAATTATCTGTGTGCATGATGTGTGTGTGGTGAGTGTGCACTATGGCACATGTGGAGGTGAAAGAAAAAACCCAGTTGTCAGTCTTTGCCTTCAACCTAGTTTGATGCAAGTTCTCTTCACCCCTTTGTGCACCAAGCTGGCTGGCCTGCGAGCTCCTAGTAAAGGGTCTCCTATTTCCAACCCCCTCTCCTTGTACCAGGTCTGAAATTACAGATGCTCACTACTACATCCAGCTTCACATGGGTTCTGGTGGTCTGAACATAGGTCGTCATGCTTCCCCAGCAAGTGCTTTTCCCACTGAGCCATCTTCCCAACTCTCTCTTTGCTTTCTATTCAGCGTGAGGTAAACAAGCTCCCCCACCCCACCCCTGCTGTCAGGATGTTCAGCCTTACCTCGTGTCCAAAGTAATGGAGACAACTGACCACAGACTGAAACCCTGAGTCAAAATCTTCAATGTCCTCCATTAAGTAAGTTCTCTTGGGTATTTTGGTCACAGCTAAAAAACATGAGCTAACATGGCAGGGAAGGGCCATTCAGCTTCTGCCTAGAGCCTTCCTACCTTATACACATAGATGGCATTTGCATTAGGCAGGTGCTCTTTTAATTCTAGTGCTTGTCACTTGTGTTCTGTCAGGACTGTTTTCTAACATGTTTTTGAATTGGCTAGGAGATGATGTACCACTTACTAAGAGATTTCATCTCCTATGTCATTACAGACCATGGCCTAGTTTGGAACAGAGTTCCTCTATGAAACGCAGCTCTTGACAAGTGAACTCCATCTCTATTGCACACATTTAGAGAAACCTGGCTGTCTTCTCTGAATTTCTGAAGAAATCTGGTGCTAGTTGTCAGTCATTGATTCACATGCTACTTCAGACTTCTCATACATCCAATTCTCCATGTGCCTCCAGCATCTTGCAGCTCTATTGCCTTCAAACATTGGAGCCACCCCTTTCTAATCCTCATAAACAGAAACCTTTAACAGTGTTTATTGAAAAGTCAAAGCTATGCTGGAGAGATGGTTTAGCAGTTAAGGAACTTGCCTACAAAGCCAAGAGACCTAGGTTTGACTCCCCAGGACCCATGTAAGCCAGATGCACAAAGGGATGCACACATCTGGCGTTCATCTGCAGTGGTTGGAGGCCCTGGTGTGCCCATTCTCCCTCTCAATCTCTCTCTCTCTCTCTCTCTCTCTGTCTGTCTCTCTCAAATAAATAAATTAAAATTAATTTTTTTTTTTTTTTTTTAGTTAAGGCTATGATAGCTAATTGACCTGCCACAAAGTTGTTGGGAGGTTTCCACTGAAGCAAATGGCTCTCTCTCGGTAACATTCTTATATTCCAAAGCCCAAACCTGGTGCTTTCTTTCTATTAAACAGATTCTTTAACCAGCATACTCTGGTGCAGACATTTGAAGCACTTTCCTTAAACTTAGAACCCGCCTGAATTAGCTTTTCTCTGTCACTCTAAGGAAGAGGGAGGAAGAGGAAAGAAGGGCGGGAGACAGAGAACCAACCTTTAGTGACAAATTTCAATCTCCATTCTTAGAGGAAATAAATTGTAAAAAAGCATTTAGAAGAGCAGTTTATCCCCTTTCCATTCACCAAGGTTATAACATGGGGCCACAGGTTTTATGAATTTACAGTGAAAGCTACAAAATACATTTTATCAAAAGCTATTTGTAGCAATCATCTAAATTATTCATTATCTAGATTTTAATATATTAATATTTTCCATAGAAAATAAGATTAAAATCATATTCTTTTCACCACAGAGCCAAAAGTTTCAAATAACGAGTGTTTCTGAGGTTTTGAAAGTAACACAAAAAATGCTTAGTTTTGAGGCAACATGGAATTAGACCCATCTACACAATGAACACCAATTATTTAAAACTAAAAAAGTTATTAAATATTTTTTAAAATCTTCCTGAAAAAAACGTTACTTTGGACTTACAAAATTTTGTTGTTGACTTTTGCAAAGCTTAATGAGTCTAAAGCTAAAATAGCCAACTTAATAATATTTATGAAAACCTTTAGAAATCAATGGGAGCTATGTCAAAATTGAACTTCAACATACATATTAAGAAGATCATCCTTAGTATCTATAATATTAGATCCCATTGCTCCTCATAAATATTTTTACATTTCTTCTAAGTTTTGGGCTTGTTTAACCTGATTTTGTTCCGCTGGTAGGTAATTAGTGAATATTCCATTGGAAGTAAGTTAATTACTCTTCTCTAACCTTGACCAAAATATGTGCTATAAAATGAATTTAAATTTTTTAATCAAGAAAAGCCTTTCCCTGTGGGTATTTTAGATTTAAAAACCCAATTACCTTTAATGTTTTCCCTTTTAAAGATTAACTAACTTTATGTAATGAAATATTAATTGGAATTCAAACTATTTATAGCTCCCTTTTAAACCTTTGAACAAATCAGCAAAATTTTGGTTTCTTTTGCAAATATTATTTATATCTGTGGTGCAGTATTCTTCCCTTTAAATATGGTTCACATTTCTCTTAAAAATACAAATTAACAGCAACCCTTGTTTTTAAGAATTTCATAAACGTACTTATCCAACATTTAAAATAAAGCATCTGCACTTTTTTTGAAAAGAGAAATATAGAAGCTCCAAGCAATATTCTTTTAAGGGTATGTGTAAATGCACAACTGCATGCACACAGAGACCATAGGTGCCCTCTATTGCTCTTTATCTTGTTTCAGTCTCTCATTGAACCTGGTTAGAATAGCCGATCCAATTATTCTCCTGTTTCCATCCCAGTCAGTAGAGTTACAGGAAAGTACAGCCTTGCCCAGCTTTTTACATGGCACTGAGTAGGAACTCAGGTCCTCATGCTTTGTGCAACAAGTGCTCTTACCTGCTGAACCATCTCCCCAACTCCGGTGTTTTGATATTAGAAGGTTAACCATGAATGTGCTGTGTCAGGCAGTGTGCGTCAATCAGACTTGCTTGAAAAAACAAAATTCTCATTTGAGGAGTTCATTTTATGAAAAATAAAATAAAATCAGGGCCTGGGGATATAGCTCAGCCTGTACAGTGTCTGCCTAGCAATGGTTATGTTCTGGGTTCGATCCCCAAAGGTTGTGAGAATTAATGTATATGACATACTTGTACTATGCTCAGAAAAGGGAAAATATTCAATACATGCCATATCGCTACCACACATTTTGGGATTTTTGAGATAGCTCATGCTGTGGAGCTCATATTTCTTTGGTCAGGTATTTTATCACAGCAATTCACTATGTAGTCTTAGGGTGGCCTCAAACTCTCAGTGATCCTCCTACCTCTGCCTCCCGAGTACTGGGACTAAAGGCATGGGCAACCACATTCAGTCTAGATAAATCTTTTGATACAAGTAGCAATGTAATTTTATGAGAATTTTCATTGTCAAAAGCAATCTTTAAAGTTTTTCTCCCTTTCTATTTTAATTTAGAACAGAAATAATATTAAACCAATCTTCCAGGGCCTAAATAAATACCTATGAAAATACCTTACACTCAAACAAATAGTAAATGGATGCAAGTATAATAATATGTCATTTTACATTAGAGAGTAAAAGAATAAACTACTTTCTAATGTTGTTTTACTATAACATTTTCCTATTTTGTGGCTGCCTTGTCTCAGCCTCCTGAGTGCTAGGTTGGCAAGTGTTGGAGATAATGCCTGGTTCATCGTTTTCCTGTGCTTCATCAGAAGGTATCTTCCTCCAACTCTACAAAATGCTCCTACAGTCTTTTGTTCCACAATTAGATACAAAAACTTAAATAGAGAAGTGTTCAAATCTACCTTGGCAAAGGGAATTGATGCTGAAAGTACAGATTAACTTTGGCATGGCTAAACACTCCCTCATAGGCTCAGTTGATAATTTCTAATATATTGACTAAGTCACTCCACATCAATTTCTTGAGATGCTACTGAGTTTTATATTATGCTTTGGAATATATTGGCAAGAAAACCAAGTCTGATCTCTGTGTTTCAATCATTGAGACTCCCACAGCTTCTGTGAATATGTTGGTTTTGCCTAGTACATCTATCGCTAACACATTCAGTTTGATACTGTTTGTATTTTCCATGTTCCCTCAAGGCCTTGAGCCCTAGGTATTTTCCAAGCTTTCACTTTTATCTTGTTCAAATGAGCATTCTCACTTGCTCCTTGACCCACAGCTCTCAAGCCCAGAAAGAATTCCTGTAAGTAGTGTTGAATAAACAATGTTCAACTTGTCTGCCCACCCATGAGCAAGGAGCCAGACAACCAGAGGTCTTCAGCAGTGGAACATGGGAAAGAGACTCGAGCAGCTTAGAAAGAATTTGGGATCTATTGAATCATTTATTTTGATAAACTCCAATGCAGGAGAATGTATACATTTTTCAGTTTAAAAAGTTTAACTTCTTTCCCTGTAATCTCCTACACTAATCCATGTATTCACCCTACATAATGTGTTACCTTGTGTAGCAGACAGCTTCAGGTTCACTGGGATGAACTGTCAGACCTGGCACAGTTATGGAGGAAGGGATTTTATTGAAGCGTATGGATCCAGGGAAAGTTCCATAATGGCAGAAGAAGCTGGCCTGCCTGCACAGGCCCAAACAGAGAGAGAGAAGTACAAGCCTAAACACCAAAAAGCAGCAGCACACTTCAGGAACTCCAGCTAGGTACACTTTACATATCTTTATATTGAACTCTGAAACCCAGCACCACACCTTAAGATCACCCAGTGACATTGCCTCCAGCTAGGTAGCCAGCAGATGCAAACTACAAACAAACAACTGAATATATTGGGGGCCATCTATTCCATTCAAACCACCACACCTTGGCAAAGTCTCAAATTATACAGTGTACTATTTTAATATGTTTTACTTAAGAAATTGAATGAATACTATTTCTCCTGATACTACATCTTAAAACCTCAACAAAATAATGCAGACTTGAGACTACGGATAAAGGTCTGTTTATTGATATTCTGTAAATGCCACAGGTTGAGACATCATGCCCATAGGCATTCCCTCCTCCCAGAAATAACTGACTACTGCTCCCACAATGCCTAAATTACATCCTCATGGGGAGTACCTGCAACCCCACTGAGCAGTGTCCCCAATGGAATGGGGATAGGGATGATGCAAAAGAGGGTACCAACACATGATGTCCACATGAAACATCTTGTTAATAATAATGATAAACATTAAAAAAGAAATATGAGTATAGAAAATCATAAAATATTCTACTTATTTCTAGTGATCTCTCATTAAATGTAAAAGCTCTTCCAGTTCCTACAAATGTAATTAATGCAGCATTCAAGGAACAAAAGAGATAATTAGTCTAAAGGCCATGCTACCAAGATTATTGAGGGGAATTGCACACTGCAGAATCAGAACCGCAGTAGAAAGGAGACAGCTGAATGATGGAAGGAAAACAACAGTTGCATGTGGGTTCCATTGTAGCTATTGGAACCTCTTGTTCCTCAGCCCTGCTGTGCTGAGTCCTTACACTATATTACACTTCTGCAGTGAGTATTATACTTACATATGGCCAAGAGGTTTGATGATCTATTTCTGTGTCAGTTTGAATGTAAAATGTCCCCCATAGCCTCAAGTGTTGGTGACTCAGCTTCCTAATTGGTCCTTTGCTGGTGGAGCCTTTGGGTAGTGCAGCCTTGCTGGAGAATATGTGTCACTGGAGGGCAGACCTTGAGATTCATTAGTCAAACCCACTGCGTATTCAGAACTGGCTCACTCAGAATCCCTCCTCCTGATGTGAGCTAGTTGCCAAGCTTTCTCCACTGTGATGAAACTTCCCCCTCAAAATTATAAACCTAAAATAAGCCCTTTCCTCCCATAGGCTGTTTCTAGTCAGATGTTTTGTCCCAGCAAGAAGAAGAAGAGTGCTACACTGTGTTTTTAAACTAAAACAGTAAGAAGCCATCTTAAAAGGCTGGGAAGAATTTAGGCATATAGGTTCTATAAAGTTTATTATTTTGTTATTGACAACTTCCAAGATTGTAAACAATGTCCCATGGTAATTCCCTCCCTCTCCCCACTTTCCCCTTTGAAACTCTACTCTCCATTATATCCCCTCCCCCTCTCAGTCTCTCCTTGATTCTGATGTCAACATCTTTTCCTCCTATTATGATGGTCTTGTGTAGGTAGTGTGAGGCACTGTGAGGTCATGGATATCCTGGACATTTTGTGTCTGGAGGAGCACATTGTAAGGAGTCCTACCCTTTCTTTGGCTCTTACATTCTTTCTGTCACCTCTTCCTCAATGGCCCTGAGCCTTGGAAGGTGTGATAGAGATATTTCAGTGCAAGCTTCTCTAACCAAAAGTGAGAGCAGCATTAATATATGGGTAAGAACATTAAGAGAAGTACTTACTGGGCATTTTGGTGAGCATAGTATATACATTTAGCCAGACAGCAGCAGATGTTATAGCCCTAGGACTCATGACTACCCTATTGTAGGTTTCAGTATCAGGGATGTATTTCCACCTATGGAATGGGCCTCCAGTCAAATTAGAGGGTGGTTGATTTCCCCCATAACAGAAATGCCACTATTGTACCCATTGGTTCATTTGGCCTGGTTGGCCAAATATAAGGCTCGCAATGTCCACTGTTGAGTATGTTCACTGGTGATTTCTCTTTCCCTTTGAACTACATGCAGTGTGGCTTTTTCCAACTTTCTCTCAGCTGGTCTACATGGAGGAGGTTTTCAGCTCAGCTCTAGCAGGATGTCTCAGTGACTTTGCAACCCAAATATGTGGAGTCTTCAACAATAGGGTCTTACCATTTATTTCTGGTGGGAAGCCAAGGGCCTCGGCAATGGCCAATAATATCTTAGGGGCATAAGGGACCTCCCTGGCCAACAACTCACTGGAAGGTATCCCACCCCTGCCACTGAAAATTTTCTAGTAACGATCTATGGCTCCTGTGTGTTTCCTATCCAAAAAAACAGTAGGTTTCCATGTGACTTATTTATATCCTCTTAGATTTTGATTAGCCCTCCCCCCACCTTTCCTTTACTCAACCTCTTCCCCTGACCTCACTTAGGCCTTTTCATGCTCATTAATCTGTTCTTCTACATACATATATACATACATCCTATTAAGTCCCCCCTCCCTTTCTATTCCCTTTATATCTCCTTTCTAGCTTACTGGCCTCTGCTACTGAGTTTTCTTCCTACTGACATAGAAGTCCAGTCATTTGTAGCTAGGATCCACATATGAGAGACAACATGCAAAGAAATGTTCAATTCCAGTGGCTGGGGCCCAGACTTCCTGCTCTCAATATCCATTTTCAGTCTAGTGATCTGCTTAGTGGATGAAACATGAATTTGATTTCTTGCATGGTTTACTTCAAGCACCTTCATTTCTAAAGCTGAAATATAGGACCATTGGCAGGGTTGCAATGTGACCATCCTCCTCCTATTCCTGCCAGCATCACTTTTTTGCCACTGAAGCAATTTAGGAGTGACAAAAATATATGAATTTGGGGTTCCTCTGCCAATGTACCAACATGCCAATAATCTGGAGCTATCCCCAGATTCATGTCTTATGAATTCAATGAATAAAACACACAGACCAGAGGATAAGGTTCAGAAAGATTTTGTTATAGTTTAGGGCTTTCAGAAGGCAATCTTTAAAAGAAGGGGAGATTAAGGGAAGAAAGGGAGACATAGCTCTTACCCAGTGAGGCAAAGGGGAGATTGAGATACCCACCCTGAGACTCAAGTTGGGATTTTTTATGTGAGCCACACTGATGGGTGGCTGGTCAGGATTTCTGTAAAAAGAAAATCTTCTCAGAAATTTTAATTCTCTAGGAAGGGCCTTTTCATTAGGGAGGGTAAGGACTCCCTAAGGGAGTGGAGATAAGGAAAGACCAGACCCTTCTGACATTCCTGATCCATAGTAAAATGTAAAGATCTAGTTTTTCCCCTACAGGTTCAATTTTCTGTTTTGCCAAGAAAGAGAAAAATATTCATTTTGGGGCCCTCAACAGGGCCCTAAAAGTAAAAGTGAATTTGTCTTTGAGCCTATAGGGGAAGAATATAGGTGATTGCCCTTTGCTAGAGGTCAGAAATGTCAGAAGGGAGAATCTGGCTGCTTTCTTTTTTCCTCTCCTCCTAAATCCTCACCAGAGGAGGTGAATCAGTACCTCCATTTTCATCCCTTCCTTTCCTGATTGAGGAAGGAATGTAAAAAGCCTAGTCCCTTCTTCAGACCCTGGTGCCAACCAGACATCTGATATCAGGAGTGAACTGACATCCATCTGTCCTCCCAAGGGCAATAAAAGAGCCAAATCTAGGTATCTAGGTGGGCTTTACCATTTTCCAGAAACCCCACCACTACCCATATGAATGGAATCTTGCATTTTCATTTCTTTCCTAACCTCTAAACTCATTTCTTTAAACTCTCTCTCTCTCTCCTAAGCTATAATTTAAGGAAACTTTCTGAATATTATCCTCTGAGCTGTGAATTTCATTCATCAACATTTATAACACAAGAACCCTAAAGAGCCACTGATTCAGTATAACCTGTGCATGACTGTGATCTGGGGCCCTATGTCCTGAGTCACTGCCCACCCAAGAGCTGAGATAAAGCTCTGATACTCTCAGACACTCCAAATTCCTATATCACCATGATGGAATGCATCCCTTGCAACTATAAACCAAAGTAAACCCTTCCCCTCTTAAACTTCTTCTTGTGAAGTATTTTAATCACAGCAACAAGAAAAATAATAAAACACCCAGGTTCTCAGGGGATAAAAATTTCTTATTGGAGTCACCATGTCAATATTCATTAACTATTGCTAAATATCAAACTACTTCAAACTTAATGGCTTAAAACAATGTCCTTATATGAAATTATATATGACAGAGACCATCAAGAAGAACTCATGTTTGGTCTACTTCATGTTGGTTGAAGTTTCAACTAGAGCTAGCTCCTTGGTGCTGAGCTATTTTGTCCTCACCCATGATCTCTCTCTTCATGTAGTCTCTTTCCTCCAGGGACTCACTTATTAATATGGTAAGTATTAGCCACATGTAGCTTATTTGCATTAACAAATTATTAAAATTAAATATTTTAAATTTCATAATTTTAAAAAACATTTTTATTTATTTGCAAGAAGAAAGAGACAGAGAGGCAGAGAATGGGACTCTAGGGCCTGTAGTTGCTGCAAACGAACTTCAGATGTATGCATCACCTTGTGCATCTGGCCTTACGTGGGTACTGGTGAATCAAGCTTAGATCTTTAAACTTGTAGACAAGTGCCTTAACCACTGAGAAATCTCTCCCATCTATATTTTTTAAGTTAGTAGTCAGTAACAATGTGGCTAATGTCAATCACATTGGAAAACATGTTATATTTTCATTATAGCATAAATTTCTGTTAGAAAGCACTGCTGTATGGTTTCAGTCTTAGACAGAACAGTCTGGACCTCCTTACACAGTGACTGGATCTCAGAGAGATCAAGACTACAGATTGAAGGCAAGGTCTTTGAGGTCCCAAGCACCACTTGTATTGCGTTTGATTTCTTCAAAGCAATACATGGATAGATTTTCAAGGAGAGGAAAGTTAAGTCTTTAGTAGACAGCAAACATTCTTTAAAAGTTTCAGAGTATATAGCATAATTTATCTGATATCATTTTATAATCATTTACCACCGGACTAAGTTTAATTGTGAGTTCACTAGAGAAATAAATCTCTAGGGAAGAGAGATACTCATACTTTATAGCCAGATCTCTGTATCTTTATCTATTGCCAAAGATAGCCACTTTCATTCTCCTAGACTCTAATCTGTTGATGCTTTACTGCTAGATCATGCTCACTTATCAGGCAAAATGAAATGTGATCAATGTGGATGACACTGCCCACGGGCTGAGTCCTGAAATGAATAAAAAGGGAAAAGGAAAAATCCAGCTGAGCACCACCACTCACCCCTCTGTGCTTCCTGAGTGCAGGTAAATGTGACCTCCTGACACTCTTTCCAGCATGCCTGTCCTGCCATGGTGGACGTTATACCTGAAAACTGTGAACCAGTGTATGACCTTCCTTCCTTACATTGCTTTTGTCAGCTATTTTGCCACAGCAACAAGAAAGCTCAATGAAACAGGTAATAAATTCAGTGTTATATGTTTATAACCATAATTCTACAAATAAAATGTAAAAATTGTGCATGCATGTTTATTTAAAAAATAAAATATTCTTATGTCCACTTCTGACTATAATTAGATTATATTCCCTTGACTTTTCCCTTCCTTTGTCCTTTTTTTGACAGGGTCTGTAGTAATCTAGGTTGTCGTCAAACTCACTATGTAAATGAGAATGACCTCAAACTTCTGATCTTCCTACTTCCACCTCCCAAATGCTAAGATTGCAAGCATACACCACCATGCCCAGCTTATGCAGTGCTGGGGATTGAACACAGGACTTTGTGCATGCTAGGTAAGCACTCTACCAACTGAGCTATATCCCCAGCCTTCTCTATCTTTCAGTATCTATTTTCATAGCATCAAAATTTTTGCTATTTTTTAAATTTGTGTATGAACTCATAGCTGCCTGATAGCATTTCATACACATGTTGCTATCACTATGGAGAATTTTCATCAAGATACAGCAAGTTCATTCCACATAGCCTAAAGACTGGCCCATTTCTCATTTGTATTTCTTCATTATGTTTCTTCTCCTAGGCTATTGAAAATATTTGCCCCTAAAACTTTTTCAAGATTTATAGTAACCTCTTTGTAATTTTTACATTTTTAAATTATTTTTATTTGAACAAGTCATTCCTCTTGTAATTTTCATTCCCTTCAGTAGAAATTTGCTATAGAGAAACAGAATTGATGGTGGGTAGGAGGGTGCCTGTAGATTAGATCAGGGTTCAAGATTCCTCTCACCAAGCTCAAGGGAAGCTTATTAGAAAAGGGAGATCATAAGGAAACCCAATATAAGAGGTTGTACTCTGTGGAGCTTTGAGGAAAAGAGGACTTGCCTCTGGATCAGCAGGAAGAATAAGGCATAGTGACAACAGGGCTGATAACAGAGCTTATAGAAGCGATACAGTTGGTGGTAGTTAACAATGGAGAAAGGTAGCCAGTTCTTCCTCCAAGATAGATACCAAAGCAACAAACTGTTAATGATATAAGACATGAAGCATAATCATAGGGGTTTTATGTACATTCATTGTCTAACCATTAGAACCCTAGTCATGTAGATATAATCCTCATTTTGTGTTTAGATGGTTGTATAAATTGTCCACATAACTACTTAAGAAGATAAGGTTGTAATTGAACCTAAAACTGTTTCCTGGAATCATACTGCCTCTCGTTGAACATTTCATTAAAGTAGTTATTAAATTCAGGAAAACACTCAGTTCCAAGAAAGCATAGCTGAAAAAATAGCAGTTTTGAAAGTCTATTTGGTCAATATTTTCTATTTTATTATTGGAAGACATGCGCATTTAGCCTTTGCTCAACATTATCAGGTTATTATTCATGGGAATTACTATTGAAATGTGAGCCTTCCTTCATTAACTATGATGCCTTAAATATTTGAGAAAGATTGAATTACATTATCGACCAGTTCTGCAGATTAAGTGTGTCTCAGCAAAGCATAAGTTAATACATGCTTGCTCTGTAGAAATAAACACAAACAGTCAATATAACTTTACTGCACTTTGGATTTCTCCTTTGCTTTTCTATTATTTAGGGAAGCAGAATTGATTTTTATTTCCTCCCTCAAATTGCCTTAGTCAAAAAACAATGAGCCATAGGCTTTGTGATTTGTTCACATGATTGTAAAACCATTTTTATAAGTAAAAAGAACATAAGGAAGCTTTCTCATCATACTGGAATAAAATGTAAAATATATTTGGAAAGAAATAAGCTAGGCTAATAATTATTTAAATGATTGCTATTAGAATAAAATCTAGTGCAATTACTGTGTTTAGTAAACATTCTACCTACATTGAGAACTGCCTCACAGCAAAGAAAATGAAATTACTTAAACTTACATTTCCCTAAATTGGCCAATAAGTATTTTTGTTTGCTTTGTGTCAAGGCAGGGTCTCACTCTAGCTCAGGCTGACCTGAAACATATTGTGTAGTTTTAGGCTGACCTTGATCTTATAGCAATCCTCCTGTCTCTGCCTCCCAAGTGCTCATCTCATGGATGGGGAATTCCTCAAGAGAATGACTGTGTGGTTTGTTTAAATCCACAGAGCTTCAGCTGAGACAGGAGTCTCCTTCATGAATGGATATACTCCTGTTGTCATGGCTTTTAGGAGATGCAGAAATGGTAGCTGCCAAACCAGTTATGGTTTATGTCTGAAATTTGTATGAAATCACACCTAGTTTGGATTAATGCTGCTTGATTTTTAAGATTTTTTTTCTGCTTTTGTTTTTCTCTTTCATCAATGTAGTTATAGGAACTGTCTAGTTTCCAGAATGAGAAATGTACTACTCTTAATGCGGGAGTGACAAGGCCGTATTAAAGAAGAATGTTGGGGGAATGGGAGAGACTCCTGCAGCCATCTTTGCAAACTGTGATCCAATTCAGATCTCTCTGATTCTATAATCAGTAACATCTGTTCTATAAAAAATGCTCAAAAGAGGCTGGAGAGATGGCTTAGTGGTTAAGGGGCTGGCCTGAAAAATGTAAGACCCAGGCTCAGTTCCCCAGTACCTGTGTAAAGCCAGATGAAGTGGCACATGCATCTGGAGTTCATTTGTAGCAGCTGGAGGCCCAACATGCCCATTCTCTTTTTCTACATCTCTTCTCTCTCTGCTTATAAATAAATAAAAATATTTTTAAGTGCATAAAAGAAGCAACAGAAATGAATGATCAGTGCATTTGATTTTAAACTTTTTGATTAATGGGTAAAATATATCCATATGATCAAATTTCACATTCTGAAATTATCTTCTAAAATCAGAGGTTGTCCAGGAGATGTTGATATGAAAAAAAAGGGTAGGATGCCGGAGAGGAGGTACATGGAGAAGGAGGACAAAGTGGACACTGGCTTCAAGTCAAGGAACTTGGCAAAATCAAGCCAATCATCTGAGGGATCATTCTTTTCTATAGATAAAGGAGATGGGATGGAGCAGTTTATAAAAGCACAAAAGAAGGAAAATAAGACTGATGAGATTTTAGGATGAGGGAGACAAAGATAGTCACATTGGAATGTTGAACAGGCCTTTGTTTCTCTTATCTGGGATAACTTTATGTTAAATGGCCTGAGATATCTTTGTTCCTCACTAAAAGTAGTACCAACTGCTTTTAAACAGGGGCTTGAAATAAGTTACTGTTTTACTCACTAATACCACAAAACTATTTTGTTCTTTACCTAAAAGAATAATAATAATAATAATAAAAGCTATGCTCAGCTTTCTCATGAAATAAAAAAAAAAAAAAACAAAGTCCACATGCATGGATAGAAATAAGTAACATCAAACAGACAGCAGAGAAAGCTCAACAACATGCTTCTCTACTATCTCAGGAGTGTCTTGCTGTCATTTTGGCCATTAACTACAAAGAAATTTTGTGTTCTTACATTGGTGCCTGGTGCCTTCTTCTGTCTATCATGCTTAAAGTGCAGAAGCTTACTGCCTAATTTAGTTTTGTCATTATCGTTGCATTGTTATCCAATTTTCAATTTTTATGGCTTTGAGTAAAGACAGGAAATAGCAAATAATTTTGAGTGTAAAAACTGCATAAAATATGTCCATTTAGATATATTTATTGCTGAAAAACAGTGAATTACATATAATATGTTAGAAAAGCTTTAAATGGCTTTCAGAACAAGGTGAAGGGACCAAACTGATACCATGAGAGGCTTCAGTAAGGCACCACTCTAACTAGGCCTAAGTTTCAGTTTCCCTGTGAGGAGGCAGGACTTATGGAAAGGGCCTGCCCTGACATGTGGCTGGGAAGATAGCCACTCAGAGGCAGAGTCAGTGCCTGGACATGCCCAGACATGTCCTTTTCATGCCTTCTACCCTAACCAACTAGAGATGCACAACTGTAACTGCTGCTTGCCTAGCTAATCATTTTAAAAATTGCCTAACCCACCTGGAATTCCCCTAGACCTAGCCCACCAAAACCTAAGGACCAATCAAAAGAATACAAGTACTGTTACCGTTCAAATTAGCCAATCATGTTAGAAAAGACTAAGCCGGCCAAAATTCCTCTAGCTGTGCTTAAAAGGAGCCTGTGAGCTCCTTTCAGGGTTGCCATTTTGCATAAATGGTTGACCCCTGCATGCTGGCTGATTCTGCAGAATAAACACTCTTTGCTTTTACATACTATTTGACTCTGGGTGTCTGTCTTCAGTGATTTTGGGCCCTTACCCAAAGTAGCAGCAGATACCAAGTAGAAAACTGGAAGTTTATGGGGACAATTTTTACATATGTGTATAATGTGTTTTGATCAGAATCACTTTCTTCTACCTTCTTTTTGCCCCCTACCCTATTCTATCCTGCTTCCACTGAATATCTTCTTTCCTAGGAGTCCCTCTTCTATATTTAATATGTTGGTATTTTGGGTTTTTTTGTTGTTGCTTGTTTTGTTTACTCTGGATATGAACCAAAGGACATGAACACCTCTAATAGAATACCTAATTCCAATAACAGAAATACAATTAGTAACAAAATCCTGGGTATCTACAAATGTTTCCTCTTGTAAAAACTACTACCATTTTTGGCTGGGTATGGTGGCCCATGTCTTTAACCGCTTCACTCGGGAGGCAGAGGTAGGAAGGTTACTGTGAGTCAGAGGCCAGTCTGACATATATAGTGAATTCCAGGATAGCCTGGGCTAAAGTGAGACCTCATCTAAAAAACAAACAACAACAAAAAAGAGCTCTTCTCTCTGGATGCAACCCTCAGTGTGTGTGTGTGTGTGTGTGTGTGTGTGTGTGTGTGTGTGTGTGTGTCTTCCCTTCACTCAGGTCATAGGGACACACTATGGGTAACAAGCCACCAACCACACACACATACCATTAGAATATGTCCTGAAAAACTGGGATTCCTTTGACCCAGGGAGCCAAATAAAAGACAGTTGAAACTCATATGCTGTATTGTCTTGCTCACCTACAATGTAAATGAAGGAGAAAAATGTCCTCTTAAGGGAAATATTAATTACAACACTATTTTACTATTAGACCCATACAGTCATGAAAATGACAAGTGGTCAGAGATTTCTTATGCATGAATTTTCTTTGTATTAAGAGAAAATTCAAAACTCTGTCAAACTGCTGGGCATGGTAGTGCATGACTTTAATCCCCACACCCGGGAGGCAGAGGTAGGAGGACCATCATGACTTCAAGGCCACCCTGAGACTACATGATGAATTACAGGTCAGCCTGGGCCAGAATGAGACCCTACCTCAAAAAAAAAAAAAAAAAAAAATCTGTCAAACCTGCAAAGTAGATCTTGCCTTGTTTACTGCTATCAAAGACTATATAAACCGTACTCCAAACCCTTTGAATATTCCAAACTGTCATCAATAATATAAAAGCCAAAGGAGGGCTGGAGAGATGGCTTAGCGGTTAAGAGCTTGCCTGTGAAGCCTAAGGACCCCAGTTCGAGGCTCGGTTCCCCAGGTCCCACGTTAGCCAGATGCACAAGGGGGCACACGTGTCTGGAGTTCGTTTGCAGAGGCTGGAAGCCCTGGCGCGCCCATTCTCTCTCTCTCCCTCTATCTGTCTTTCTCTCTGTGTCTGTCGCTCTCAAATAAATAAATTAAAAAAAAAAAAAAAGCCAAAGGAATCTCCTACTAAATTTATTTAGTGGCTACAAACTGCACTAACAGAATATACCAGCCTTTTCCTGTTTCTCCAATTGAATAAATAGTAATTAAAAACCAATTTTTACCTCAGTTGGCCCCAAATATTGGGAAAAAACTATACTCAATATACTCAATACAGTAAAGCCTGAAACTCTTACACAGTCTAGTTGAGGCAGCCACCACAATCTATAAGAGAGATCTAGAGGTTGATCACTTAAGGAGAACTCTGGCCCTAATAACTCCTTTACAAGAAAGCCAACCCAAAGGAAGGGTTCCTGGAGCCTACTACCAGCATGGATAGTTGGAACATTTCAAGAAAAACTGTCCCTGAAGGAGAACTCTTCCTGGGCCCTTCTTTTATCCCAAGGAGGCAGCTGGAGGACCACCTGTCCCCGAAAGCAGAGACCTCTGAGGCCAGAACTCACCCCATCAATGGTTTAAATGGACTGAGGAGGCTCAAGTTTTCCCCTCTGGCACCCACATTCAAGCCTCATCACTTTCCAGGAGGTCTGGGTCATTCCAACAGTAGAGGGAGATTCCAAAATAGCCTTCTAGATACTAAATATTAGAACCTTAATATAAGTCTTAATCTCTGACCCTAGGTTTCTATCAGAAGCCTATGTGATAAAAATTTATAATTCCTTTCAAAAAAAAATTTCCCAATAAATATTGATTCTGGTTTTCTTTGCCACGTTTTTACTAAAATTTATGTCTTGTTCCAATGACACAAAGCCATTCCTATTGTCTTGAACAGTTATGATGTTTTGTTGTTCTAAATGCTTATTACACGCTGATAGCCATAAGACATCCAACTGGCTCTCAGGTTTCTCTCTTGGGTTTCTAGAATAGTGCCTCCCTCTGAGTAAGACTCTACCTGGTACATACACAACCTACAGCCCCATTCAGCCTGAAGAAGTTAGAGCTGTCTTCTTGTTCTGTTCCCTCTAACAACAATTCTAGTTTCCTATCAGGGTGGGGGCATGATGGAGGATAGGAGAGTGCTAGCTTTTTTGAGGCAATGCCAGTTAGGGGTTGAGGCTCAAGGAGAATGCCAGCTTGCTCACTCCGGCACCAGAAATTCTTAGCAGAAATGTATGATTGAGACTGATCCACAGGGCCTCCTACTGCTCACAGTCTACTGTGCTACCTGGGAGGGCTGACCCAGCTGAGCTTACTCTCAGGTTCATCCTCCTTACTAGCCAATAAGGTCTTCCCCTTACACAGCTGAATCTGATAAACACTGAGGCCTTCCAGCCCCTCCCTCTCTTCTCTCTGGATACGACTGCAGTGTGTGTGTGGATGTGTGTGTGTGTGTGTGTGTGTGTGTGTGTGTTCCCTTCACTAGGGCCACAGGGACACATATGAGTCTGGCTTTTCCCTCATCCAGCCTTGCTGGGTGGGGTGGGATAGGCTAGGGAGGGGGTGAGAACATAAAACTGTTTCTTGGGTTGGATGGCTTTTCTGCTTGCCTCTGTATAGTTTGGGGTAATTTCTCACTTTAATTACAAATATAATCCTTCTCTGATCTCCAGATTTACCATGTGGATGCTTTCACCAGCTCTGCAAGTGCTGTGTGTGTACTTGCTCTACACTAGGGTAACCACAAGTATAACCTTCGTTGTTACTCATTGCTCCTCTGAATTTCTCTTCTCCTTTGATCCTTTCCTTCTTCAGGAAAGCACATGGCAGATGCCTTGTGTGTTTTCTGAGTCTCTCTACATATACATCTAAGTTCTACTTTCCATGTGCTTACAAATCTATTCCAGTCCTTTTCCAAAGACCTCAATTTTTCTTAAATGAACCTTGTGAACTATATAGTGTTTCCACATGACAGTTTGTTTTCTTAGTCCCAAAATTTGTGATTTCCCCCTTAACAAGCTTAATAATTCATAATTGTTTCTAAAATTATGGCTTATAGAGATAAATCTCTGATATCATGAAGTCAAAGTTAATTTTGAATAAGTTAAATGAGTTTATGACAGTAACTACAAATTATGGAAGTGGTACTACTAATTTCATAGTCTAGACCTAGCTTATATTACATGTGAATCTGCTGCTCAACCCAGAAAATTATTTTCCATTTATTTAGCACATATTTTCTACAGAATAAATGCATCTTGACTACCTCAAGGACTATTCTAAGGGCACCTTAAAATTTAGTGATTTTCAGCTGGGCATGGTGGCACATGTCTTTAATCCCTGAACTTGGGAGGCAGAGGTATGAAGATCACTGTGAGTTTGATGTCCCCCTGAGAATACATAGTGAATTCCAGGTCAGAGTGGGCTAGAGTGAGACCCTACCTCAAAAAACCAAAAGAGAAAAAAAAAAATTCTTGATTTTCAAATTCGACTGTGTTTTGAAAAAAAGTGGCCCATTAGACCATTGACCCCTGTTTGCACTTTATCTTTTTTTATTACTTACTCTTTTTCTTTTTTATTAAGTAGAAACTTTGTATGAATACATCATGTGTTGGTACCATCATTTTCCTCCTCCCTGTCCTTACTTCACTGAGGGCCCTCCTTAGTGGGATTGTTGATATTACCCATGCAGTTGTGGACTATGATTTGTGAGAGCATAAATCAGTCATTGTGGGAGGTGGCAATGTCTCTGGATATCCCCTCCCACCATGTGGCTCTTACATTCCTTCTGGCCCCTCTTCTACAAAATTCCCTGATCCTTGGTGGATCTGCTTTAAGTCTCTTTTAGTGTTGAGCTCTCAGGAGCTTCTGAATTTCTGCTTTGGTGCATTTTGAGCATCCTCACTATCTCCATCACTCTGGTGCAGGTTGTCAGACTCACCATGGAAGCAGAACTCTTGCTCATCTCGCCAATTCTTCTGTAGCTTTACCTGGGCCCTACCTGCTGTGCTAGGGGTGTTTGATTTCCTGCTAGGGAGTCAGATATCTATTTTTGTGTTGTTGATAGATTTTGGTTGCCCTCGGTTCTCACTTCTTTCTGAAGAAGAAAAATTCTACAATGCAGTGAGATCAGGATAGGTTAAAGGGAATAAGTATTGTTAATTTAGAGAGATTTTTGACGGGTGCAGCCTCACTTTTGGCCAAGAACCAGTGGAAGCTTCTCATTGGGGTCCATAATTTTGGTCTCCATAAGATTTTGACTTGGTTCCCAGTTACAGCTATGGGTTGCTTTCCACTAAGCTGATCTCTTAGCCAATCAGAGAACCATTGGTTACCAACATAGGCTGTGTGTCACTATTGTATGTATATCTTGTCAGGATAGTTGTTTCATATATCAGGTGAAGGGTTAATAGCCTTCCCTGAAAAGTAAAGGAAATTAAAGAGTTAATAATTGTCCTGAAAGCTTACAGGCAATAAAGAAGGAACAGAGGTATTAAGCCTCTTTAAGTTTGGGACCTTTCCTGATTAATGTACTCCTCTTAGCCTAGATGGCCTTGAAGGACCAGAGGCCCTCTGGGTATCCTCACTTAGATATTCCTAGCTGAAGAAGCCTATTCTGAGCAAGGACATAAACAGCTACAGTTTTCTTATCAACTGCACCTGGTCCAGTCTGTTTTTCTTCGGATCCTCCTTATAAACTTACACCCCAGCCTGGTTCAGTGCTTCAGCCTCCATCCCATGGGAGAACTGTTGTCTCTTACTGTTTTCTCTAAATAAATAGTGTATCTGTAGATATCAAGTCCACTGTTCTCTTTTACTTTCCTCTTACACTTTCCTTACATTTCTGGTGCTACGTCTTGGATCAGAGCCATCTGGGAGTTTGGGGCCATGCCCTCACTTTCTCTTTCTCTCTCCTATCACCAATATTTCATCCCCTCAGGGGCACAAAAACTCACTGTGCTCACTACTCTGAACTAGATAGACACCTATGACCTGAAACCTCTAATCTTTCCAGCTTGATACATGAGGGCTTCTTCCTTTGCTTCTTTCACCCTCTCCCACTGGACTTTTGAATTCCAGAATTTAGACCTTTTGCCGTGTGATCTGCTACATCCACATTTTTTATCACCTTAATTGTTCATATAGCTCAGATTTTACTTTTGTAATAAGTTGATAAATTTACTTACATTGTCATTTCTAAAATCAAGCTTAAATTCAGCTATACTTATATTTCCACTGTTAACTTATGACTATAAAAAAACTAAATGCTTAACAAAATCAAGGTCCACTTTTAATGAGTTTTTGTTTATTTATTTAAACCTTATCTATATGTAACATAAAAAATCAGAAATATGAAATTAATATCACTGACCTTCTAAGTATTAAAAATAAAAAAGGAGCCTGCAGGGACTGCTGACCCAAGGAAATGGGAAGACAGATGATCAGAATCCAGTCTATTTATCTTTAAGCATAGGGACAAAAAGAAACACACACACATGCACACACAAAAGAAATTAAAAAAAAAAAAGTAAATGGTCATTTTAAAAATCTTATAGTAAGAAAGTTTTTATTGGTATTTATGAGATGAATTGACTAAGAAAAATAAGCTTAAGAGGAAACTTTAATATTTTATTTTTATTTAGTTATTTATTTGACAGAAAGAAAGAGGGAGAGAGGAAAGAGAGAGAGAATGGGTGTGCCAGGGCTTCCAGCCACTGCAAATGAACTCCAGATGCATGTACCCACCCCCCCTTGTGCATCTAGCTAACGTGGGTCCTGGGGAATTGAACCTCGGTCCTTTAGCTTTGCAGGCAAATGCATTAACGGCTAAACCATCCCTCCAGCCTGAGAGGAAACTGTAAATGTTGGTAAATGTTTGATGAAAAAGATTGTGACAGAATGGTTACATAGACTATAAGGTAAATGTAGACAAAGGTATAAGTAAAGTATGTTGATAAATGTATGAATAAGCTTAAATACAAGGTAAAAGACGAAATTGATTAAGTCTTCAAGTGCTTGATCAGATTACAGACTCCTTGAGATATATAAAATGGCTATTAACCTGGGACTTATATCAAACTAACAAAGGATGGTCCTGCCTGATAGCAGGATGCTATAGTATAAAGATGGTAAACTTAAAAACTTTAACCCATGATATTAATCTGGTCATGATAATGGTTATGAAACACTGGCTTTAAGGTTCTCACCCAACTATGTGACTATGTCCCTCTGTTTGTCGTTTTACCTGTCAGACATTGGCAGGGCCTAAACAAACCTACACTGACACAAAGGCTCAGGCTATGGAGGGTAGTAGCAGCCCGAACTGTGGTCATATCTTGGGGCCAAGACCGGTAGGGTAGCTCCTCCCTCCATCCTTGCAGGTTGCAGTGAGCCAGGATCCCCCCCCCCTTATTCTTGGGTGTCACAGTGAGCCTGGACCCCCAGACAAAATCCTGGACCCCAAGATCTACAGGAAGTAAGGCCACTCCCTCTCCAATCATTGGATACCTAGACTTTCAGATAAGACTTGGGCTTTGCCCATAACTCTGAGGCCTTTGGCCAGTTTCCTAGAAAACTGCTTATCTCCAAACTCTAGATCACCTGACTCATCATTGCCCATGAGCTGGAATGAATGAATGTCCCCATAGACTAGCAATCTTTAAATCCACCCATCCCCTTAGGGTCCTCCCCTGGCCCTCAGATGCTTATAAATCCATTTTCCCTGACAATAAACTGAGAACTATTCACCTGAACTAGGGGAAACCGTGGCAGGCTCCAAGCAAGAACCCAGGAATCCACATTTACTATTTAATAAGATTATTATATCTTAAAACAAACAAACATACAGAAAAAAAAAACTGTAACCTTAAGATGGTTCCTGTCTTGTTCATGCTGTGTTACTGGGTGATTATTACTGACATTATTGTCTACATCCTTTAAAATGTTATTTAGTTATTGTAACTTTGTTCTTAGGAAAACTGAAGAAACTCCCCCTGTCCTAGGAAAGCCTGCAATATACAAATAATGTTAATATAGTTTGTCTAGGCTTCATACATTCTACCAGTTGTAAATATTGCCTTATGTTAAACTTAAAAAATGGTTCAATGATTAAAGGTAGTGGATGAAAAAAATCACTTTATGTCTATCATAATGTCTCTAACATATATTAAAATGAGATGAATTTAGCTCAACAATCACCAAGTTTGGCTACATTCTTAAGCTATGTATACTCAGTCTCAATCAAGATTTTACTTAAGGAATTGTCTCATTTCTTGTATCTTAAATTTATTGCTTATAGATATATTGATACTTAAGACATGTTCCCCTCTCTATAAAAATAATATTAGACGTTGTTGTTCTGTTTCCAGTTTGTGGGGTAATTTTTGCCCACACAGGTATCTAAACTAATCAAAGATGTTACCAAATAAAAATGGCAAAACTTTATGCTGTTTTACTTGACATGTTCTGCCTGTACTTACAACTATTACACATCTAAAAATTAAGATGTGCCTACCTTCTAAAAAGCTTTTTCTCTGTATTTCTCTTGCCCTAGTTGTTTACATAGTTTAAACAATTCTCTATAATAAGGTGACAAATTTACTTATTATGTCATACCTTACATTATGATAAAAGAAAAGTTAAAGCCCTCTGGCCCAAAGTTATGTCTTGTACTGTAATAAACTTTCATGCTAATTATGTCCCTTACTACATGGTCTTTGGTACTGACACTGTAGTTTTTGTACAGTTTCAAGGCCATAGTTTGTATTACAGCTACCGGTCAGTACTAAAATTAACTTGTGTTTCTTCATAACTCCATTACACATCTACAAATATCTCTCTACTAATTAAACATTTTTTCGGGCTTTGGAAGACATTTCCCTGGACTCATGCTCATGTAAAAATAGAGTGATTCTCCACTCCATCTCTGGTGCTGATTCTGTAAGCTTTAGTTTCCCATATCAATATCAAAGTTACCAAGATTAAGGTATTTTAACTAGCTTTATTTATTTATTTAAACTCTATCTAAAATGACATAAAAATCAAAACTAAGTCTTTATTTTGTTACATAGGACAACTGTTTACAACAATAAGTTTCTTAAATGTTATAGTCTTACATGTTTTCTTATTGGGTAAGACTTTTGTTTATTTACTATAAACTTATTTTAATAAATAAAATTGGGTTTAATTATATAAAATATATTTCATTGTATTATACAATCAGTATAATTCTATAAAACACAATTTCATTTTGTTTATAAAATAAAAAACTGACAACAACAAATTATCAAGAATAATCAAAACTTTAGCCTTTCAGCCTAACATACTTTCATTAATTCTCCTAAAGATAAGACTTTTGGATCTTTGGAACAAGTAAGTAAAGACCATGAACCTTCCATATTAAAGACTTGCATAAAAAGAAACCTGTAGAGATCGTCGAGTGCCTGTCGCGGACTCCTCAGGATGTTGGCTTCAGTCCCTCAAGGCCATATCTGGACTGGACAGGTGGAAAAGGATGCTGAAGAAGAAGACCCCCTGGACCAGCTGATCACCCGCTCTGGCTGCACTGCCTCCCGCTTCGTGGTGTAGGAGTGCATGGCCCAGCACCAGGATTGGCACCAGTGCCAGCCACAAGTGCAGGCCTTCCGGGAGTGCATGGGTGAAGACCAGGCAAAACGGCGGGAAGAGCTGTAAAGGAGGAAAGAACAAACCAGAGGCCACCGCTCAGGCCCTGAGCCCCACCACCACCACCACCATCCCAAGCAGCTGGCCCTGTGGAAACCAGCACCCAGGGAGACCCTGGCAAGTGGCAGAAGTCTGGGTCAGAGGGTGTAAAACTTGGGCATAGTCTTTGGGACCAGGGTTGAAATGCACACACTGAGTTTGGACATAATAATGAGCTATCATTTTAATGGTCAGTTAATGGTCAGATCTTATGCATCTTCACCTATTGGTATTTATATGTAAAACAAAGAGTTGGCAGGCCCAAAGCAAGAACCCAGGAATCCACATTTTCTTACCTTACTTCTTGGGTTCATGTGCCAAGTACTGAGATGATAATGGGGCATTTGAACCTTATAATAGGGGGCTAGAGAGGAGATAGCTTAGCGGCTAAGGCACTTGCCTGTGAAGCCTAAGGACCCAGGTTCGATTCCCTGGTACCCATATAAGCCAGATGCACAAGGTTGTGCATGTGTCTGGAGTTCATTTGCATTGCCTAGAGGCCCTAGTGTGTCCATTCTCTCTCATATCTGCCTCTCTCAAATAAATAAATGAACCAGGTCCTACATAAGCCAGATGCACATGGTGGCACATGCGTCTGGAGTTTGCAGTGGCTGGAGGCCCTGACATGTCTATTCTCACTCACTCTTTCTCCCCCACTGTCTCAAATAAATGAATGAAATAAATCTTTTAAAAAGATTTTTTAAAAAAGAAGCCTGTAAACCTAAAATTCACGTTTAGTTGACTTCTTAATCTCTATCATATTTAAATTTAAAATAATTTAAGATATTAAAATATTGCTTCAATACTAATCTCTTGTATTTCCTACCTTACCTAAACTAAGTCTTAAATATCTCCACAAATTCCAATTAACTTCCCATCTGTGGTAGTTTGAATAGATGGCTCCTGGTAGATTCAGTGTTTTATTAGTTTGTATTTGCAGCCACCTGGCTGAAGGCCATGACACTGGGTGGATCTTAAGGGTATGGTGGTGGGTTTGAGATTTCAATCTAAAGACATGCAAAGAATGCCTAGCTGGAGTTCCTGAAGTGTGCTGTGCTGTGTGGCATTTGGCTTTTAGGCTTGTGCTTCTCACTGTGTGAAAACAGGCCAGCTTCTGCTGCCATTATGGAACTTCCCTGGATCTGTAAGCTTCAATAAATCTCTTTCTCCATATGCCTAGTCTGGAAGTTCATCTCAGTGAAACTGAAGAACTCTGTGCCCCCATATGGTAGCATTCCTTGGGGTGACCAGCCAGCCATTTGGTGGCAAGTTAACTACATTGGACCTCTCCCATCATGGAAAGGGCAGTGCTTTGTCCTTATTGGAGTAGACACTTACTCTGTGTATGCATATGTTTTTCCTGCACATAAGGCTTCTGTCAAAGCTACCATCTGTGGGCTTACAGAATGCCTTTTCCACTGTCATGGTATTCCATACAGCATTGCTTCTTGCCAAGGAACTCACTTCTCAGCCAAGAAAGTGTAGCAGTTGGCTCATGATCATGGGATTCATTGGTCTTACCATGTACCCCACCACCCTGAAGCAGCTGGCTTGGTAGAATGGTGGAATAGCTTTTTAAATAAACAGCTACAATGCCAACTAGGTGGCAATAGCTTGGAGGGCTGGGGGAGTGTCCTCCAGCAGGCTATATATACTCTGAATCAGCATCCTATATATGATGCTGTTGCTCCTATAGTCCGGATTCATGGGTACAGGAATTAAGGGGTGGAAAGGGGAAGGAATAGTCCCACTTACCATCATCCTAAGTGACCCATTAGCCAAATTTTTGCTTCCTATTCCTGCAACCTTATACCCTGCTGGCCTAGAGGTCTTGGTTCCAGAGGAGGAAGTGCTTTTGCCAGGAGGCAAAAAGAACATTCCATTGAACTGGAAGCTAAGACTCCCCCCTGGCCACCTTGATACCTGATACCTTTGAGTGAACAGGCTAAGAAAGGAGTTACAGTGGTAGCAGGGGTAATTTATCCAGACTATGAGGGGGAAATTGGACTGCTCCTCCACAATGGAGGTAAGGAAGAGATAGTACATCTGGAGTGCAGGAGATCCTTCAGGGCATCTCTTGGTGTTACCATGCCCTGTTATCAAAGTCAATGGACAACTGCAACAACCCAATCAAGGAAGTGTGATAAATGGCCCAGATCCTTCAGGAATGAAGGTATGGGTCACTCCTCCAGGTAAAGAACCAAGACCTGCTGAGGTGCTTGCTGATAGTGGAGTATATACAGAATGAGCAATAGAAGGCATTTACAAAGACCAGCTAAGGCCATGTGACCAGTTACAAAAATATGGACTGGAATTGACATGTTTCTGTTTTACCTTGTGTGGTGGTTTGATTCAGGTGTTTCCCATAAACTTAGTTGTGCTGACTGCTAGCTTACCAGCTGTTGGAGATTTGGGAATTAATGCTTCCTGGAGGGAGTGTACTGTTGGGAGTGGGTTTATGGGTGTTTTAGCCAGTTTCCCAATGCCAGTGTTTGGCACACTCTCCTGTTACTATTGTCCACCTTATGTTGGACAGGGGTTGATGTCCATCCTCTACTCATGCCGTCGTTTCCGCCTGCCATCATGGGGTTTCCCTCAAGCCTATAAGCCAAAATAAACCTCTTTTTCTCACAATCTGCTCTTGGTTGGGTGATTTCTACCAGCAATGCTGAATCTGACTACAACACCTTGTTAAGAATGTTTGTGCAGCTGGGTATGGTGGCACACCCCTTTAATCCCAGCACTCAGGAGGCAGAGGTAGGAGGATTGCTGAGACTACATAGTGAATTCCAGGTCAGCCTGAGCCAGAGTGAGACCCTACCTCGAAAAACCAAAAAAAAAAAAAAAAAAAAAAAAAAACCACATATGAAGACCAATATTAAGATGCTTTTGTTCTTCCACTATTTCCGTATTAGGTAATTAATACTGATTAAGATCATATCACTTGTCAGACACTGTTGAATTTATATTTCACTTATTATATTAGAGACTGAGAATTCCTCATGGAGCCTTGCTTTGTATGGGGTGGGGTGGGGGAGATTGTGCGTTTCTGGTTTTACAAGAGATAGTTATATCATGTTAGGCAGAATTATGACCCCGCTATTGTGTTCACTTGGAAATTAAGTATGATGTAAGGAGATATGGTTTGGTGTCAAGTTGACAAGGGGTGGACTTGTGATGGTTAAGTTTGTGTCAACTTGATCTGTTTAGGAATCTACAGACATTCCTCCTAAGTGGGTCTCTGAAGTTGCTTCCAGGAAGGATTAACTAAAGGAGGAATTCTTCTCCAAGGGCAAGCCCTTTCCCCAGAGTGGACTCTCGTAGAGAGGAGGCTTTATCTGAAGAAGCTCTAGGGAAAAGGTATTTTCCTCCCCTCCCACCTGGCTGCTGGTGCGGTGCTGTTTCCTGCTTTCCAGTATGGACTGAAGACCAACCTGGACTGAAGAGCAGTGTCTCTCCAGAATGCTTCCAGGCCTTCAGTGACAGATTGGGACTGCCAAGGCATTCACCTTGTGGACTTAGCAGCTACCAAATTCCTTGACTCTCAGGCCTGTAGTCTGCTATTGTTGGACTGCTGTAAATTAATACAATAAATTCCCTTTCAATATAGTTCATTTTATTGGTTCAGTTCCTCTACGAGAACCCTGACTAATACACCATCCAAGTTAACAATTCCTTCTTCCTTACTTATCACCTATATTATTATCATTCAACCTTAAATATAATGTTCATGTCACCTGTAAATGTCATGTCACATGCAAGAAATCTCATATATGGATAATAACCAAATCATAAAGGCTAATAGATTTGACATAATCTAGGTGTTTCTTTCCTAATGGCTCTGATAACTATCACTCTCCTGAAGAGCTGGCTCCTTATCTGTTCATAAAATTGATGTGGGATAATAGCCTAATATGTATACAAACTGCAAAATGAAGTTTGACAAATAGAAAAGTAAAAGCTAAAACTATCAAAAGCCACACCTGTGTGACTAAGACTTCAATGATGGACTGCAATGATTGTGGAGAGGCAAATGTTTCCAATGTAGAGCCAATAATATTTTGGGCTGTATTAGCCTTTTGAATGGCCAATAATGTTATTTCTTTACATGTTATGTGACATCTCTCTGTGACCAACTAAGATATCTATGACTATAAGTTAAAAAAATCTCACAGCTCTACTCCTCCAAGTTCAACCTATCCTGTCTCTGACATGTACTTCATTCCCCTGATTATTGGTCCTTGCATATTTGAATGACTCACTAAATTCCTCCTTGACAGAATACATGCCTTCATTTCACAGTGAGTCACTAAATTTTTCATAGCCACTGAATATCAGCCCCTGAACGTTCAACTTCCACAGGACTGTGTGGGACACCCCAAGAGATCTACTGCCCTCCCCCCAGCAGGAAGCAATATAAGAGTTCACTATCCCTGTTCCAGCCCATGCAGTCCTCCCCAAAAGTCCCACTCACCCCCAGTTCTCTCCAATTTCTTTTATCCTTCCAGTGCCTGGACTGAAGTGTTAATAGCCTTCCCTGAAAAGAAAAGGAAACTAAAGGCTTAATAACTATCCCTAAAGCTTGGGGGCAATAAAGAAGCAACAAAGGCATTCAGACTCATTAAGTTTGGCACCTTTCGTTATTGATGTACTCCCCTTAGCCTGTATGTCCTTGAAGGACCAGAGACCATCTAAGTATTCTCCCTTAGACATTCATGGCTGAAGGACCCTATTCTGAACAAGGACACAAACAGCTACAGTTTTCTTATCAACTCCACCTGGTACAGTCTATTTTTATGAGGATCCTTCTTATAAACTTGCACCCCAGCATGGCTCAGTGCTTAAGCCTCCATCCCCTGGCAAACCTGCTGCCCCTCACTTTTTCTCTAAATAAACAGTCTGTCTACAAAGATCAAGTCTGATGTTCTCTTTCACTTATCTCTTACACTTTTCTTATAGAAGGGCCTTCTGTTTGCTCAAAATGTTGTTGGCTGTTTTTCCATAGCAGCTCATTGAAAGACCCAGAAACTAAATTAATGCCATGAAAGGATTCAGTAAGGTGCTGCCCTGGCTGGGCCTAACTTTCAGGTTTTCCATTTAGGCAGAAGGCAACCACCCTGACATATGGTTAGGGAAGATGCCCACCCAAAGGCCGGAGTCACCCCTAGCCTAGACATGCCCAGGACATGCCTGAGGCCTGTCCTCACTGCTCTTTCTGCCCCAGCCAATCACAATGAACACTACCTCATCTGCCTGGGGTTCCCCTAGCTCCTACCTCCACCCTGCCCCCAATTTTGTCCGCCAAAATCCCAAGCCAATCAGAAGAGTACAAGTGCATTTACTGTTTAAATCAACCAATCATGTATCTATCCCCTACCTCCTTGTTCGAATTTCTATATAAACCCTACCCTCCTGCTACTAGAGGCTCTTGTATGGACCCACTGCCTTGGTGCAGTCAAGAGTCCGAGCTTAAGCCCGAAATAAAAGCTCCTTGCCCTTGCATACGCATCTGTTTCTCCTTGTTGGTCACTGGGGGTATTGAGACCTGGGCAGAACAATTGGGGGCTTGTCCGGGATTTGCCCCCCCCCCCAAGAGATTCTGAGGACCCCCAACATGTGGAGCCGAGGTCACCAGCTAGTAAGTGTGTCTTTGTGTTTTTTCTCCTCTGGTTATCTGTTCTCTATCTTTCCGTTTATCAGAAAAGTTGTGGTTGGGTGGACGCACCCCTGGAGGCCACTTCATTTGCACGGTGATTCCTGGGAGCACCAGACCCACCTGTAGGGGACTGTATCCCTTTGGTACATTTGCAGAGACAATGAGGATCACTACAGCAGATCAGGGAGAGCCCACTGTCTCCATTTCGGTTTTGGAGTCACTGGCCAGCTGAACTCTTTTGCTGTCTATTTTTTCTGTTCTTTGTTGGAATTACTGTTTGTGTGATTGGACTGACTGGACAGATGCAGAGTACCCCACTTTCTTTAGTGACGGAACATTTTCAGTACATTAAAGTTAGAGCTCATAGCCTTAGTGTAGACATAAAGAAAAATAAACTCATTGTTCTCTGCAAGAAGGAATGGCCCACCTATAACATGGGTTGGCCACTAGAGGGCACCTTCTACCTACTGATCATACATTGAGTCCAGGAAAACATCTTCCAAGGACCTCTCCCCCATCCAGACCATATCCTGGTTTGGCACGACCTGCTGGAAGACCCCCCTCCCCCACCTCTTGGGTTAAACTTTTTCTTCCCCCTCCACAGGAGACCACTACTGTTCTGATGATGAAGAAGAAAAGTAACCAATCAGATGACCCCCCCCAATCCCTCTGCTCCCTTATATCCTGTGTTCCAAATTCCCAGGAAGAACAGTTAATCTTTCCTCCTCCTTACCTCCTCCACCTATAAACCTGCTTCTGCCTACAGATACATAATCTCAGGACCCACCACCACCAGCCCAACCCCCACCTGTACTTAGTCATCCCCACACCTGTAGTAGGGCCCCCTGGAGTCTATCCCCAGAGCCGGAGGTCACAATGCCTCCCCTCCAGGTTATGGGACCCCCAGACCAGGATGGTAACCAGCTGCATCACTACTGGCCGTTCACCACCAGTGATCTATATAACTGGAAAATGCAGACTCCTAAATTCTCTGAGAAACCACAGGGGCTTATTGATCTTCTGGATTCCATTATCTTTACCCACCTACCAACTTGGGATGATTGTCAACAATTGTTACAGATTCTCTTCACCACAGAGTAGAGAGAGAAAATCCAGACTGAAGCCTGGAAATTGGTTCCGGGTGCAGACAGGAATCCCACCAGTAATCAAGCTATCATTTACACCTTCTTTCCCTTGACTAGACCAGACTGGGATTTCAACACAGCAGCAGGTATGGAGAGACTCCAGGTGTACCACCGGACTCTAACAGGGGGTCTCACACCCCACTAATTTGGCTAAGGTTGGTGATGTGCAGCAGGGTAAAGATGAGGCTCCTTCTGCGTTTCTGGAAAGATTCATGGAGGCATATCGCACCTGCACTCCTATGGATCCAGAGCTTCCAGAAAATAAGACAGCAGTTATTCTCAGTTTTGCTAACCAGGCAGCCCCAGACATAAGGAGCAAAATTCAGAAATTAGACAGACTAGCAGATAAGAATTTATGGGAATTAGTGGCACTGGCAGAACGGGTGTATAATAACAGAGAGAGTCCTGAGGAATGCCAAGCCTGAGCCATTGCCTGAGTAAATGAAAGGAGTACCCATGATTTGGCTAAGATTCTCCTGGCAGCCACTGCAAAGTCACCTGACACCTGCTAACAATATAAGAAACTTGTAAGAGAGCAAGATAAGAAGGGACCTTCACAGGAGAGGCTCAAACTTCAATGTGACCAGTGTGCCTAGTGTAAGGAGATAGGGCACTGGATGAAAGAATGCCCCAAGAAACCTCCTCAGAAACCCAGTGGCACAGAATGAGTGTGTGTCCTGGAGATAGAAGGGATTGATGACTGAAGGAGACAGGGTTCAGACCCCCTCCCCGAACCTAGAGTAACCTTAAGAATGGAGGGGACACCTATCACTTTTCTAGTGGACACTGGGGCACAGCATTTGGTGCTAATAACACCTCAATGGAAACTGTAAGATTAAAAAATCCTGGGTGCAGGGGGCCACTGGTATGAACCAATATTCATGGACTACCCGAAGAACAGTGGGCCTTGGCATGGGCCGGGTATCCCACTCTTTCATGGTCATACCTCAATGCCCCTACCCCTTATTGGGGAGAGACTTACTAACCAAAATAGAAGCTCAAATTTCTTTTGACCTGGATGGACCTCATCTCACTGATAGAAATGGGCACCCAGTACAAATATTGACGATGCAATTAGAAGATGAATATAGACTCCACCAACAACCAAGTTCCATAATGGACATTAATTAATGGTTACAAAAGTTCCCTGAAGCTTGGTCAGAAACAGGAGGGATGAGATTGGCCTCTCATCAGCCACCCACTAGGGTGGAATTAAAGCCCAGAGCAACTCCCATCAGGGTGAGACAATACCCCATGTCGCGAGAAGCCCATATGGGAATAACCCCCCATATTAGGTGACTCCAAGACCTTGGGGTGCTTGTTCCCTGCCACTCTGCATGGAACACTCCACTCCTGTCAGTAAAGAAGCCACATTGGGGATTATTGGCCAGTTCAGGACATAAGGGAAGTTAACAAATGGGTGATGGATATCCACCCAACAGTGCCAAACTCCTATACCCTCTCAAGCTCCTTGCCTCCCTCCAGAGTGTGGTATACTGTTTTGGATTTAAAAGATGCCTTCTTTAGCCTGATGCTGGCAGCACAGAGCCAGCCACTATTTGCCTTTGAATGGCATGACCCAGAACAAGGGTTTAATGGACAAGTGACTTGGACACGGCTACCCCAAGGATTCAAAAACTCACCTACCCTGTTTGACGAGGCATAGCATGAGGATATGGATCAGTACCAACAACTGCACCCACATTTGACTTTATTGCAATATGTTGATGACATTCTGATAGCTGCAGATACAGCTCAGGCTTGCCAAGCAGGCATGGAAGATTTACTAACACTTTAGGAGACTTGGGGTATCATGCTTCTGCCAAAAAGGCCCAAACTTGTTTAAGAGAAGTAACATATCTGGGATACATTCTTAAGGATGGACAGAGATGGCTATCCCAGGCCAGAAAAGAGACTGTGTTAAGTATACCAACTCCCACCACCCACAGAGTGGTGCATGAGTTCCTGGGATCCGCTGGATTTTGCCAGTAATGGATCCCTGGGTTTTCTGAGAAAGCCAGCCCTTATATGAATTGACCAAAGAAGGAAGTCCCTTCCAGTGGACTTCAGCCCAGGATCAGGCATTTAATGAAATAAAACAGGCCCTGCTGACTGCACCTGCACTAGCCTCACCTGACATTAACAAAGCCTTCTGCCTCTATGTTGATGAAAAAAAAAAAAAAAAAGGAATAGCTAAAGGAGTGTTAACTCAGACATTGGGACCTTGGAATCGGCTGGTTACTTACTTGTCAAAGAAACTAGATCCTGTAGGGGCAGGATGGCCACCATGCCTACAAATAATAGCAGCTACAGCCCTTTTGGTAAAAGATGCCAACAAATTAACATTAGGGCACGAATTGCCATTGGGGTCACTCCCCACGCCATAGAGGGAGTTCTCAAACAACCTCCCGACTGGTGGATGAGTAATGCTTGCATAACCCATTATCAAAGCCTACTTTTGAACCTGCTGCAGATACAATTCTTTCCCAGCACCGCTTTAAGCCCCACCACCCTTCTGCCGGACATGGACCTGGAGGGACGCCCCCCCCACCCATGATTGTGCAGAGATCCTGAGTCAGGTTTACAGCATCAGAGAAGACTTGACTGACCAGCCCCTGACAGACACTGAAGTTATTTGGTATACCGATGGCAACAGCTTCATGAAAAATGGACAAAGGTATGTGGGAACTGCTATGGTGACTAAGACAGAGACTGTCTGTGTGGCAGCATTACCTAGAGGGACTTCTGCACAGCGGGTGGAACTTATTGCTCTGACAAAGGCTTTGCAACTAGGCAAAGGCAAGAAGTTTAATGTGTATACAGACAGCTGTTCTGCCTTTGCGACTGCCCATGTACATGGGGCTATCTATCAAGAGAAAGGCCTCCTTACAGCAGAAGGAAAGACAATCGAAAAAAAGAGCAAATTTTGGACTTGTTGGCTACTTTATGGTTGCCCATTAAACTGGCCATTATGCATTGTCCTGGCCACCAAAGAAATGATACTCCGGTGGCCAGGGGAAATATGAGGGCAGATGAAGTCACTAAGAGGGCTGCCTGAGATACTGAACTGGTGTTGACTCTACTCCCAGACCCAGGACCTCCAACTTTACCTGACACTCCAGGGTATTCAAAGGAGTACGCCAAACAGATTAGCACGTTCCCTTTAACACAAGAGGGCGCTGGAGGTTGGATCAAAAGTGAGGATGATAAATTGATCCTTCCCACACACCTGGCTCAGCAGCTTCTCCAACATGTGCACCGGTCTACACATCTGGGCACAAAGCGGAAGAGCTGATAAGACGCAGTCACCTTAAAATACTCAATTTAAGAACTCACATTGAAGAAATTGCTAACAAATGCCTAAGTTGTAAGATGACTAATGCAGATAATCATCCTAAAGGAAATGGGACACACCAGCGAGGCTTCAAGCCCAGAGCACACTGGGAATTGGACTTTACTGAGGTAAAACCTGGTAAGTATGGTTACAGATATCTTTTAGTTTTTGTAGATATTTTTTCATGATGGACCGAGGCTTTTCCCACCAAGCAACAGCTCAAGTGGTAAGTAAGAAAATCCTAGAGGACATCCTTCCTGGGTATGGAATGCCTGCTCTTTTGAGTTCAGACAATGGGCCAGCCTTTATCTCTCAGGTAACACAAGAAGTTGTTATAATTTGGGGGGCGAATTGGAAATTACATTGTGCTTATAGACACCAAAGCTCAGGACAGGTAGAAAGAATGAACAGGACTCTAAAGGAGACCCTTACTAAATTAACCATGGAGACCAGCGGGGACTGGGTATCTCTCCTTCCCTTTGCCCTCTACCAGGTGCGAAATACAGCCTACATGATAGGCTTAACACCCTGTGAAATATTGCTTGGGGGGCCACCCCCAATTCTGCCTAATTTGAAGGCGGAGTTAATTGCTGAATTTAATAATCAACAATTGCATGAATCTCTTCAGTCTCTTGCTAGAACCCATAAGGAGGTGTGGCCAAGATTGAAGGCCATATATGAGACTGGACTCCCTTCCCACCAACTCATGGTTATAATCTAGGAGACTGGGTGTTTGTTTGCTATCATCACCATGAGACATTAGAGCCCTGCTAGAAAGCACCCTACATCATCATTCTGACCACACCTACTGCTGTGAAGGTGGACAGAATTGCTACTTGGATTCATCACACCCACGTCCAACCAGCAGATGCAATAACTGCACCTGAGGACTACCAGCCACAATGGAAAATTGACCAGGAATGCAGCACCCCACTCAAGCTCAAACTCAAACATTCCTGATCCTAACCATGCTCCTAACTGTATGTACTTCCAACCCACACCAGGCTGTCATCACCCAATGGATACTCCAAGGCCCTAAGACCTCCCCGCAGGACTTAGGGAGAGAAGTACAGACACAAGTACTAACTGGCCCAACGATTACCACCTTCCCAGTCTTTCACCTAGATCTTTGTGCCCTAGCTGGCTCAATATGGGTGAGCCCAGATCCAGTTGAGAGATGGCACAAGAAGGGGAATTGCCCATCACACTGGGTTAGTGAGAGTGATGTTAATTGTGGTAGAGATTGCCAGGAAAAAAAACTTGCTAACCTGAAGTTTTATGTTTGCCCAGGGACAAATAATTATGGGACTTGCAGTGGGTCAGAAAGTTTCTTTTGTTATAAATGGGGCTGTGAAACCAATGCTCCCTGGGTTAAAAGATAAAGATCGAGACCTTATATTGATTAGTAGGACAAACAAGCAGATGTCACTAAAAAGGAGAAACTCCATCTCCATCTCTAAAATGGAAAAGGAAAGAACAAGCAGAGGATGGGAGGACAGAAAAATTTGAGGCCTGAGGATATATGAACAAAAATTTATCCCGGATAGGGGGCTTCTCTTTCAGATTCAGAGACAGGTTATTCTGACAGCACCTCCCCCTATAACTATATGACTGGCAGCTCCTAGCTCCTGCCTTGCCTATTGCCTATTCTGAAGTCTGTAGGACCAACCCCAGTCTTTTTTTTAATGCATGCATATATTGAAATATATGAAATATTCAAAACATTGAAAGTAAATATGTAGAGCCACCTAGAAATACATAACTGTCAGTACACAAAATTTCAGGACAATGGAAGCATTTGCCATATTGATTGTATGCATATGCACTTCAGTGTGGATAACCACATTTAGCAAAAGTAGAAGAATATTTAAAAGTAGCATTACATTGTATGAAGTTTTTTTTTCTACTTTGAGATCATCAGTGAATATCAAATTATTTTAACAGAACTATAAGTTTCATACATATAATACATCAGTAGTTTCCAGTGTGCTGGAATTGTACATATATTTAGTAAAAGCCAAGGAAACAGAAGACTTTCCATTTTTCTTACACTGTATGGCCTCAGCCACATTGTAAGTGGAAATTAATGATCTTTCCAAGTTCTTTACACTCATAAGACATGTTTGAGTATGAGCTCCAACAAGTCTTTAAAGTGAAAGGATCAGCTGAATACATTTCCACAGTGCTTACCATGATAAGGTTTCTTCACTAAATACGAATGTCATTACCAAGAAGTGAGCACTTAAGAAGTTTTCCTCATTCCTTACATTCAAATTATTTCCCTCCAGTGATTTTGTTTGGCAAGATTAAAAGAACATGTGAAGTTTTTCCATTTAGTTTATATCCACTGTGAATTCTGATATGGTTACATAAATATGAAGGAACAGTGAAAGCTTTCCCACATTCCCTATATCCATAGGGCTTCTCTCTGGTATTATATCCTTCTTTTAAAAAAAATATTCCCTTTTATTAAAGAGATGGGGGAAGAGTACACACTCCAATGTCTCTTGCCACTACAAATGAACTCCAGATGGATGTGCCACTTAGTGCATCTGGCCTTAAATGAGTACTATGGAACTGAAACCAGGCCAGAAAGCTCAGCAAGCAAGGGCCTCTGACTGCTGGGTCATCTCCTCAGAAACCAGTGTTCTTATGTGTTTAGTAAGGCCTAAGTGCTCAATAAAGGCTTTTCCATGATGCTAACGCAAGTTTTTCTCTCCAGTGTGTGTCTTCATGTAACTACAAAGGTTGGAGGAACACTTGAATGCTTTGCCATACAATGTATACTCAAAGGGCAGTGTGAGTTCTGAAGAGATGAGGAGGAAACAAATGCCTTCCCAAACTGGTCATATTCAAAAGATTTCTCTCCTATGTGATTTCTAAATGTTGAAGGTGGGAGGAAGCAGTGAAGGCTTTCCCACGTTTTCTGCACATATAAAGTTTCTCCCCAGGGTGAGTCAGCACATGTGTCATAAAGTCAGTACATCTACTGAAGGCTTTCTCACAGTCCTTACACTGACATGGTCTTATCACCATATGAATTCAGAAGTGCTTCTCAAAATATAAGGAACTTCTAAGACTTGTACATATATGACATTCAAAAAGCTTACCAGTATGAGTTTTCAAATTTTCAATGAGTTCAGGAAAGTTAATGAATGTGTTCCTTTATTACTGACATCGATAGGGCTTCTCCCAAGTGTGTTCTTCCTCATGTGTTCAGTAAGCCATATGAGTGTAAGGCATGAACACTCAGTGAAGGCATTTCCACAATTCTTACACACTCAAGGTTTCTCTCCAGTGTGACTTTGTATGTGTCCACGAAGATAGGAGGAACGTGTAAATGCTTTCCCACATACTGAACACTTAAATGGTTTCTCTCCAGTGTGAGTTCTCAAATGTGTAGTAAGATATGAAGAAGATGCAAAGGCCTTCCCACATTGATGACATTCAAGTGGTTTCTCTCCAGTGTGAGTTCTTATGTGTTCAATAAGACTTGAGGATGTTCTGAAAGCTTTCCCACATTCCTTACACTCATATGGCTTCTCCTCAGTGTGAGTCAGTACATGTGTAGTAAAGCCACTGCGACCACTAAAGGCTTTTCCACAGTCTTTACACTGATATGGTTTTATTCCTGTGTGAATTCGAAAGTGTTTCTTAAGACAGGAGGAATTTCTAAAGAATTTTGCACATACCTGACATTCAAAAGGTTTCTCACCAGTGTGAGTTTTCATATGTTCAGTCAGTTGGCGAAAACATGTAAAGGCTTTCCCACATTCCTTACAGTCATAGGGCTTCTCCCCAGTGTGTGTTCGTGAATGTATATTAAGGCATGAGCGCACAGCAAAGGTTTTCCCACATTCCTTACATTCATATGGTTTCTCTCCTGTGTGTGTTCGCATGTGAATGCGAAGGTAGGAGGAACAAGTAAATGCTTTCTCACATACTATACACTCAAAAGGCTTCTCTCCAGTATGTGTTCTCAAATGTGCAATTAGATATGACGAAGAAGCAAAGGCCTTCCCACATTGGTTACATTCAAAGGGCTTCTCTCCTGTATGACTTCTCATATGCTCAATAAGGCCTGAAGATTTACCAAATACTTTTCCACACTCTTTACACTCATAGGCCTTCTGTCTACTGTGGCTTCGTATATGTGTAGTAAGGCCTGAGTTTGTAGTGAAGGCTTTTCCACATTCCTTACATTCATGGGGTTTCTCCAACATGTGAGTTCCCATATCATTATTCAGGTAGAAAGGATTTCTGATTAAATCTCTAAATCCATAGGTTTCTTTTGTAGGATATGTTTGAACATACATAGAACCACTTGTAGGTTGAATTAAAGCTTTTTCACATTGGTCCCTTTCATAGGGATTTTCTCTATTGTCAGCTTTGTTCTGTGCCTGAAGATGTGACTGATTAACAAAGGGTTTTCCACCAACATTTTGTTCAAAGGATTGGTCTTGAATGCATGTTCTCTGGTAAACATCTGTTGAACTCAGAGCCAAGACTTCTTCATGTTAAATCAACAAAGAAAGTTCCTCTTCAGTAGAGGTTTTCCTGAGCAAAGGAAGTAAGTCTTTTCTATACAAATTATTCTCAAATGTTTTTTTTTGTATTTAGAGTACTCATGTGTGTCTGAAAGCATGGGTATTCACTGAAGATGTTTCCAACTTTCTTAGAGATACAAAGTTCCTCTCTGTTGTGGCTTCCTGACAACTGTGGTAAATTTGATATATCTGACCATTAAAAGTATCCTTCTTAAGTGCTGTTCCTTTTGCTTTAAGGTGTATTTTACATCCTAATGTTGCCAGGTTCTGGTAGTTCTCCAACATCACATCTCTATAGAGGTTTCTCTGAGTTGAGTCCAGTAAAGTCCACTCTTCCTGAGTGAAGTCCACAACCATATCCTCAAAGGTCACCAAGTCTGGAAGAGATGATCACTGAAGGTAGGCCTTCGAGGTTATGCAGCTAGGCCCTACTGTTTCTGCTCCAGCTTGCCATGCCTTCCCTACCATGAAAGACTCCACACTTATTTGTATCTCATAGGAAATGTATGCCCTCAATCAATCCTGTGCTCTGCTAAGCCAGTGGTTTTCAATGCATTTCCCATTCGTCTCCTCTTCCCCAGGGCAACTCCTTCTTGGGGTCGCTTTACTCCGCGCCTCTGGCCTCCACTCGCCCTCTGGGGCCAGGGACGATGGCAGTAGTCAGCTGACTTCACGAGGTCGCCGGCAGAGGATCTGGATCTCAGGAGCACCAACCCACAACCCGCCGGCCTGCGGAGGAGGCTTTTCCTCGGCGGGGAGATGTGGCCTTTCCCAGTCCGCACCCTGCCGCCCCACCCCAACCCCAGTCTTGAACACTGCCCACCCCATGAATTGGGTTACAGTCTCAGCAATTATGCATCCTTTTGGGGTCCCTGATACGTCCAATTTATTCAGATTACTCAATCTCACTTTTAACTTCCTTAGATCTACTACCAACCGCACCAGAGAAAACTGTTGGCTTTGTTTAGATCCCAGGCCTCCCTACTATATCGGCTGGGCTACTGTACAAAACTTGTCATCCCCCCCCCCAGAAAGCCCATTGAGATGTTCTTGGGGAAGATCCCCAGTCCTTACCCTTCAGGCTGTAACAGGGAAAGGACTTTGTGTAGTAGGGAAAAGGGGAAGTCTAATTTCCCTGGCCTCAAACACCTCTGTGACTGCACTATAGTTACAGATGATAGTAATTCCTATCTAGTGCCTTCCAATGGAGTCTGATTTGCTTGCACTACAGGCTTGACCCCCTGTATACACCCACAAGTCCTGCAGGACTCCAATATGTGCATTCTAGTTACTCTATGCCCTCAGGTTTATTGCCTTCCTTTCAGCATGTATATGGAAACAGCTCTGGAACCTTATAGACAAAAACGAGATTTTGGAGCTTCAGCAATCCTTCTTTCAATGTTAATTGGATCTGGCATAGCTGCAGCAATTGGCACTGGAAACTATGGCATTAATTAGAGCAAATCAGAATTTTCAGGCTCTAAGTAACCTCATAGATTCAGATCTTTCTCACTTAGAAAAGTCCATTCGTCACTTAGAACAGTCAGTAGACTCATTAGCTGAAGTGGTACTCCAAAATAGAAGGAGACTAGATTTACTCTTCCTGCAACAAGGAGGACTATGCCAAGCACTGGGAGAACAATGTTGTTTTTATACCAACAATTTAGGAGTTGTTAGAGAAACCTTACCCATAGTCTGCAAGTGAAAGGCCCAAGAATTCAGAAGCCCAGAAGTACTATCACGCTCCAAAGGGAGCTTAAGCGGGCCCCTGCATACCTCAAACTCCAGGCTTTACTTTCTGTTGAAAGCAAGTAAAAAATCCCTCTTCTCATTATATCAGAGCCCGCTCCTAATATAAAACTAGGTAAAAAGGGCATGAGATAGCCCTCAAGGATGGGAAATGAATAATAAAGTGAACCACTTATTTGGTTTCTGTAAATAGCCTGCACCATAAGCCTTAATAGCCCACACCGTAAGCCTTAGTAGCCCGCACCATAAGCCGTAGCAGCCTGCCTCAGACCACCAAGGTCATAGGAGACTAATACCACACTCTGCTATCCCCACCCAAGGACCTGCGCAAATGCTGACCACCAAGGTCATAGGAGACTGATTGGTCTAATGCACAGGCTTTGTTAGAAACCCTATAAAAACTGTCCCATTCCTGCATTCGGGGCTCTGCAGTCCTCTACCCCTGTGCGGTGTATGACTGTGGGCCCCAGCGCGCTTGGAATAAAATCCTCTTGCAGTTTGCATCAAGACTGCTTCTCGTGAGTGATTTGGGGTGTCGCCATATCCGGGCAGAGCGTGGGGTCTTCGTTTTGGGGGTCTTACACAAGAAGCTAGAAGAAAGGGCTAAAGCTAGACAACAGAGTCAAAATTGGTATGAATCTTTGTTCGATTGGTCCCCATGGCTAACCCCAGCTGGACTCCTGATTCGATTACTAGTATTATTATTATTATTAATCATTCGGCCCTATATAATCAATAGGCTGGTCTCTTTTGTCAAGGAACGAATTAATGCAGTGCAACTCATGGTGCTGAGAACTCAGTACCATCCACCACATCCTCTTCTCCAGTAAAGACCCAAGGTTGGGTCTCCTGAAGTTACAAATAGAAGGAGCGAATGAAAGACTCAGAAACTAAATTAATGCCATGAAAGGATTCAGTAAGGTGCTGCCCTGGCTGGGCCTAACTTTCAGGTTTTCCATTTAGGCAGAAGGCAACCACCCTGACATATGGTTAGGGAAGATGCCCACCCAAAGGCCGGAGTCACCCCTAGCCTAGACATGCCCAGGACATGCCTGAGGCCTGTCCTCACTGCTCTTTCTGCCCCAGCCAATCACAATGAACACTACCTCATCTGCCTGGGGTTCCCCTAGCTCCTACCTCCATCCTGTCCCCAATTTTGTCTACCAAAATCTCAAGCCAATCAGTAGAGTACAAGTGCATTTACTGTTTAAATCAACCAATCATGTATCTATCCCCTACCTCCTTGTTCGAATTTCTATATAAACCCTACCATCCTGCTACTCTAGGCTCTTGTATGGACCCACTGCATTGGTGCAGTCAAGAGTCCGAGCTTAAGCCCAAAATAAAAGCTCCTTGCCCTTGCATACGTGTCTGTTTCTCCTTGTTGGTCACTGGGGGTGCTGAGACCTGGACAGAACACTCATGTAGTGCTTTTCAGCACTGTATAGACTAACCATCTTAGAACTGGTTTCCTTCCAGATTCAGCTGGATCTCTTAATGTTCTTCATTGGTAGTATGTGATGTCTTCAGCAACAGGGGCTTACCTTTCACCTCAGGTAGATAATCAAGTGCTTTGACAGAGCAAGTTATCTTGAATTTGATTTTTGGTCATCTCATGCAGCCTCAGAAAACTTAAATGGATATTGTTTGGTGGAAACTCCTTCATTCAATTAATATCTAATATGTCTTCCCATGTGGCTAGGAACTGTATTTTCACTCATAAAAAGGAACATGGGGGCTGGAGAGATGGCTTAGTGGTTAAGCGCTTGCCTGTGAAGCCTAAGGACCCCGGTTCGAGGCTTGGTTCCCCAGGTCCCACGTTAGCCAGATGCACAAGGGCGCGCACGCGTCTGGAGTTCGTTTGCAGTGGCTGGAGGCCCTGGCGCACCCATTCTCTCTCTCTCCCTCTATTTGTCTTTCTCTCTGTGTCTGTCGCTCTCAAATAAATAAATAAAAATTAAAAAAAAAAAAAGGAACATGGTCCCTGTCCTCTCTTTGTGGAGTATACTAGAAAAAATTATGGGAGGAAATGAGATAGGTACAAAACCAAAATCACTCATAAGTTGTGTGGCAGGGAAAGTCTCAGTGAGTTACCATATTGAGTGCTTTTTGTTAGCAAGAAAAGGAATCTGCTGTAAGGCCATGGGAAACGTCAGTAAGAATAGAATAAAATATTGACTACTTTATTGACCTTGTCTGGGGCCCCCACAGTTGCCTAACAAGCAAGAACCCTCAAATACTATTATTGCTTTAATTTTTTTAAAAAGTGTTCCTCATTTTAATATTGCAGAATTTCCTGTATGTGGAAGCTCAGAAAAAATAGTGTGAAATGTCATAAAACAGCTATATAGACCTGCTTCAAAAGCCTTGCTTCAGTTCACATGACTCCAAATATAATATGAAGAAAAGAAGATTTATTGGAACAGAAATCAGATTTTCTATTTCCTCTATAGCCTTTTTGTGTGTACAAACCTTGTGAATTTCTTATTAAATAATGGAGAGTGAAACAAATTGCTTTCATCTCATGGTTTCTTTCTTAAATAATTTTGAACTTTCTCTTCCCCTTTGAATGTTCATATAGATGAATATATTTTAAAAACTGACCAAAATGGAATAGTAAACATATTTGGCAAAGCAACTGATTGTTACTATGGCAACATTGCATTTGCTTGACATTTAGTCTTTCTATTATTTTCTGTTGCCATAGTAATGAAACCTTGAATTCTGACACTATTTCCAAATTCTGTTGAAATAAAGCTCTTCTCCCTTCCCCAAGCAGGAGGAAGATATATTATTGATGTATATATTGTATTAGGATGCTTGCTAGCATTCTTACACAGGCAAAATGAGACATACTTTGCTACACTTTTAATCAAACTGAATAATATGCTTAAAAAGTAGATTAAAAACCCAGAAAGTAGAATAAAAGTAATTTTTGTTGTTAAACATTAGCCCTTTAAACAGATGTAAAATTCTTTCAATTTGTGATATTAAATTCATTGAACTTTAACATCCACTATTAATGCATAATGAATAGGAGAATCTTTTTGTTTTGTTTTAGCACAAATGATGATTAAGGCCACAAAAATAGGTAAAGAGATGGCTTGAGGTTTTGACAGTATTTTGTGTTTGTTTATGCAAATATTGTATGATCTACTTATCTAATTTAAACATGTGACTTAGAACCAGAATATTTTTATAGTAAACATATATATTGGCTATATATTTTTATTAATGGAGAAAACGCTTTTTAAAATATTTTATTCATTTATTTATTTATGAGGAGAGACACAAACAAAAAGAGACACAACCAATTAGAAAAAGAGAGAGACAGAAAGAGATTAAGGGAGGGAGAGAAAATGGGCAGTCCAGGGCCAGCTGTTGCAAACAAACTCCAGATAAATATATCACTTTGTTGATTAGGCTTTGCAGGCAAGTGCCTTAACCACTGCAAAATTCCTCTAGCCCAGACTTTTTTAAAAAGCTTCTACTTCTTTTTGTTTGTGTAGGGGAGGCATACATGCCACAGCCCACATATGGATCTGAGACCTTTGGATTCCCTTGGCTCTTCCTTCCATTGTCATAGGCTCATTGAGTTCACAGATGTATGTGCCACTTTTTATTTGGCTTTATGTGGGTGCTGGTGAATTGAACCCAGCCTGGCAGGCTTTGCAGACAAGTGCTGTTAATGACTAAGTCATCTCCCCAGCCCCCAAAATACTAACTGCTTATAGTGCCAGGCTTGAATTCCCTCTTGCAGACAAGATTTCAAATCTAATCAGAAAGTTGTCGGTTACCCCCATAGCAGCCATGCCAGTCTTTTACCACTGGGCACTCCTTACTGGGAAGGTCAGTATTGTAATTCCAGGCTACACAACTGTGTGAGGCCATTGATGGCTTTTTCTTCCCAGGCAGCTTCCATAGCACTTTTCCACACTTTGAGAACTAGCCTATAGGAAGGAGGCTTCTAGTTGAGTTCCAGCTTGACTTTTTTTCTCTTTTACACTCTGCAACCAGAGGGTATGGAATCCTCAGTGATAGGGTCTACTGTTCAGTTCTGGTGGGCAACAAATAGCACCAGCAGTAGTCCTTGTTGTTTGGGGACTTCTGAGATTTACTTGGCTTATGACTCCTAGGGAAGTATACCCTAGATGGCAGCTTAGGAAACCCACCAAAGCAGCCTAGGGGAGAAAAAGCCAAAGAATACCCAGCAAAATACACACTTCTACTAAAAAGTGAGGTGTATAAGAAATTAAAATGACAGAAGAGAAGTAGGAGAGATCCAGGGCATCCAGAGCCCACACAGGCAGGCCTTCGTGGCCCCGGCAGCGGCTGCTCCAGCTCCGGTAGTGGCTGCTCTGGCAGCGGCAGCTCCTGCTCCAGCTCTGGCATTGGCAGTGCTGGCTCCGATAGCAGCAGCAGCAGTGACTCTGGCAGTGGCATATCCAGCAGTGGCAGCAGCAGCTCCAGCTCCAGCAGCAGCAGCAGCTCCAGCAGCGGAGGTGCCCGGTGTGTGGGGCCACAGATTCCAGGATAGGCTTGCCCCACAGGAAAAGCCAGTGTCCAGTTCCAGTAAACAGAACAGCAGTCCAGCGATACTGCCAGCCTACTTGTACCCACAGGGCACCAAAGAGGAATGCATAACGGAGATCAGAATCATCCAAAAAGGTAACTGGGATTGCATCAGGGAAGGGTCTCACTTGGTCACAAGCTGACTTGGAACCCTCAACAGGCCAGAAATCTTCTTAATCTCTTTGTTGATAGAGGATCTGGCTGTTATAACACCTACTCTTGCATAAATACTCAGTGCTGTTTTTCATTGAATGTGTACATTGTTTAGTTACATTTTAGAATCTATTTGTATTTTGTTCCATTCAGCCTACTTGAATACTCCCATAGCAGGCAAACCCAACCCCTAGGAACACCCTTGTAGATACTCTGAGAGTCTTAAGAGCCACACCTGACACCTTAAGCTCCTACCCTGAAGATATATAACATCAGATCAATTGATACAGCTAAAAATACCCACCTAGCTAGAAAATCCAAGCATTAACTTAATCCAAGATGCAAAAATATATGCATTATAACACAAGAAATACTAAAAAGCAAGACAATATAAATCCATCAAAAGTATTAATGCATCAGAAATGACCTCCAGTGAGAACGAGTTAGAGGAAATGCCTGAGAAAGATTTCAAAAGAATGATTGTAAATATGTTCAAAGAAGTCAAAGAGGAAATCAAAGGGAAGTATTCCCTATCTGGCAACATTATTTTATTTGATAAATAACCCTTGGTTTCACTTCTGTTCATTCTGCTATTTTAAAACTATATTTTAATATATTATTTAATTAAATAATATTTTATTAAAATTTTATTATTTAATTTATTAGTAGGTTTCCATGCTTCTTCATATTTCTTGTTTTGATTAGCCACCACACTCCTTTCTCCGATCTCCCCACTTTTACTCCTATTTAACCTTTTCCATCTCTAGCATTCCCCTCCCTATTACAGTGATATCAATGGTTGTACTATTTCTCCCTTTCATGTACTTCTCCCCACTCTGACCCTTTCCTACCTTCCAGATCGCTGCAGTTACTCTGAGTTGAACTCATACATCTGGAGATACAAAGCCTATTTTCTCTATTAATAAAACATGGCCTGGAACTGATCAAGTAAGCTGGCCACCAAGCTGCATGGATCCTCTTGTCTCCATCTCCTCAGAGCTAGGATTATAAGTGTGTGCCACCATAACTACCTTTGCTTTTCAAATCTATATAGAATATGTTATTTGAGGTATCAGAAATGAATCAGACTCTTCAGTGAAGAGAGCCCAAATCTGAAGCTACATAACTCAATGAGATCTCAGGTTGATCATTAGTGAACTTAGATAAGGCAAAAGTCACTGCAGAACTAGTTTCAATTTTATAAAACTTTTGTAAAATCATTGTGTTTGTTCTCAATCATATTGTGAAACAGAAAGGATACAGATTATAAGCAGATTGAAGATAAAATAATTTTATAATTTATTTTTATGAATTTAGACATTATTGTGTGTGCGTGTGCATATGCGTGTGTGTATGGGAACACATGGGAAGATCAGAGAACAACTTCGGAGTTACGGTGGCTTTCAGTCTGCTGAGGCAAAAACATTCTGTTTACAGAACACTGGGTGATTCTGCTGACGCTATGCTTTGAGAATAGGGACAGGGGCGCTTGATCTCAGAATGCTGAGAACAGTGCCTCTGGTGTCTATCCCCCAGCTTCAAAGCACTTAGTAGGGAGGTCTCCTTATTCATCTATAGCCTCCTTAGACAAGCTTTCTCCTTCTGAGATAAGGAAGTTGCTTCGTACTCTGTTTTGCATAAGCCTTTATCTGCATAAACTTTGCATAAACCCAGTACACTGAGCTGTCCTAATAAAATCCTGCAAGGCTCTGATTTCCCTGCAGGAATCCTCTGGGGTCCCCTGGTTTGGCGCCAGTATCAGCCTCAGTTCCGAGGCGCTGGTAATTCAGTTGGTGTCAGCAGGTGGCGCTAAAAGGGACTCCAACCAAAGCACAGTGAAACTTCCAAGGAACTGGAGAGGTGTGTGGTTCTGGTAAGAACTCAAGGAACCCACTCTAGGACTCCGGATAACCACGGGTCAAACCCAAAGTAAAAGGGAAGATTACATGCGCTTACTAAGCAAGATACTCAGGGGCAAAAATGAAAAAGAGGATTTTTTTTAAAAAAGATTTTGTTTTTATTTGTTTATTTATTAGAGACAGAGAGAGGGAGAAGAGGCGTGCCAGGGCCTTCAGCCACTGCAAACGAACTCCAGATGCGAGCACCACCATGTGCATCTGGCTTATGTGGGACCTGGAGAATCCAACCAGGGTCCTTGGGCTTCGCAGGCATGCACCTTAACCGCTAAGCCATCTCTCCAGCCCAAAAAGAGGATTAAAAAAAATTTTTTTAAAGATTTTTAAAAAATTTATATTTGAGAGCAACAGACAGAGAGTGAGAGAGGCAGATAGAGAAAGAATGGGCACGCCAGGGCCTCCAGCCACTGTGAACGAACTCCAGAAGCATGCGCCCCCTTGTGCATCTGGCTAACTTGGATCCTGAGGAATGGAGCCTTGAACCCGGGTCTTTAGGCTTCATAGGCAAGCACTTAACTGCTAAGCCATTTCTCCAGCCTCCCAAAAGAGGATTTTTATAAGCGCTCTGAATATATAAATGCGGTTACTGGCTACCTCCATAGGACCCTCTGAGGTTGCACAATGGAAGGAAATTAAAAAAAAAAAAAATTAGCAAGCTCACGAGAGATGTGTTTTACTCCTCTAAATATTTTGTATGTGCACTGTTTTGGAGCTTTGCACTCTCTCATTTTTTAATATATACATTTTTTATTGACAGCTTTTATACTTACAGACAAAACATGGTATTTCCTTCCCCTGCCCTCCCCTCCCCCACTTCCTCCTTCATAACTCTCTCTGTCATATCCCCTCCCTCTAGCAGTTAGTCTCTTAATTTGATGTCATCTTTTTTCTCCTATTATGAGGGTCTTGTGTGGGTATTGCTAGGCACTGTGAGGTCTTGGATGTCCAGACCAGTTCTGTCCGGGCAGTTGTACCATTCCTTTGGCTCTTACATTCTTTCTGCCACCTCTTCAGCAATGGACCCTGAGCCTTGGAGGGTGTGAGATGTTTCAGTGCTGGGCACTCCTCTGGCCCTTCTTTTCAGCACTATGTTACCTTTTGGGTCATTGCCATCTGAAAAGAGAAGCTTCTCTAACTAGAAGTGAGAGTAGCATTAATATATGAGTATGAACATTAAGTGTAGTGCTTTCAGGGCAATTTGGTGAGAGTAATATATGCATTTATCCAGACTAGAGCAGGATTTATACCCCTAAGGCTCATGACCTCCCCTGCCATAGGCTTTTGATTAGGTTTTCAGTTCCAGGCACATAATCCCTCCTGTAGAGTGGGTGTTCAGTCCAATTATAGAGCAGTTGGTTTCCCCAGAGCAGACATGCCACTCTTGCACTTATTCAGTCATTTGGCCTGTCTGGCCAAACTTGAGGTTTCCAGTGTCCACTGTTTTCACCACTGATGACTTCTGTCTCCCATAAGACTGCATACAGTGCAGCTCCTTTCCGGATCCATCCATTTCCCTGCAAATTTCATAAGTTCATTTTTCTTTACTGCTGAAGAACTGCATTGTGTAGATATACCACATTTTTATTATCCATTCATCTATAGATGGACATCAAGGCTGGTTCCATTTCCTAGCTATTGTGAATAGAGCAGCAATAAACATGGTTGTGCAAGTATCTCCAAGGTAATGAGAGGAGTCATTAGGATATATGCCTAGGAGTGCTATAGCTGGATCACACGACAAATCTATTTTTACCTGTGTCAAGAACCTCCACACTGATTTCCATAATGGCTGTACCAGATTACATTCCCACCAACAGTGCAGAAGGGTTCCCCTTTTACCATATCCTTGCCAACATTTATTGTCATTTGATTTCTTGATGGTAGCCATTCTGATGGGAGAGAGATGGAATCTCAAGGTAGTTTTAATTTGCATTTCTCTGATGGCTAAGGATGTAGAACACTTTTTTAGATGTTTATATGCCATCTGTATTTCTTCTGGCGAGAACTCTCTATTTAGTTCCTTAGCCCATTTTTTGATTGGGTTGTTTGATTTCTTATTGTTCTGTTTTTTTTTGTTTTTTTTTTTTTTGAGTTCTTAGTGTATTCTAGATATTAATCCTCTGTCAGATGTGTTACTGGCAAAGATTTTCTCCCATTCTGTAGGTTGTCTCTTTGTTCTAGTCACAATGTCCCTTACTGTACAAAAGCTTTGTAATTTCATGAGATCCCAGTAGTTGATTAGTGATTTCAGTTTCTGAGCAATTGGGGTTACATGTGCATTCTTATTATTTTAGCTATCCTGTCATTACAAACTCCTGTCCAGTTGGTACCCAGAGATATTAAGGGTCCCACAGGCACTGCAGAAGATCAAATTGCAAGGAGTATGCATCCCATCCCATCATGTCTTTCATCCAGGGAGTAACACTGAGAAGATGATGAAATTCAAGTTGCCTCTGAGCGCTCTATGGTAAAATCACAAGCTTCAAATCAACAGTGAAAGCCACCTATACGAGCATCAGTCCTCACCTTGCACCTTTTGTGAGACAGGGCTTCTTTTCCTATTTGTGACTGAAAATGTCAGACTAACTGGTCTGCAGACTTTGGAACTTTCCTGTTCACATGGACGTGTTGGGATTACAGATGCCTAAAATGTGTGTGTCTGGCCTTATGTGGGTTTTAGAGGTTATCAGGCTAGTACTGGTACTTTTTTATCTCCCAAGGCCATAATTTAAATTTTTTCTTAACAATTTGTTTATTTATTTATTTATTTTTTTTTTTTTTTTTATATGCATGTGTATGGGTAAGCCAGGGCCTTTTGCTACTGCAAATTAACACCAGATGCTTACACTACTTTTTGTTTCTAGATTTACAAAGATGTGGAGAATTGAGAAAGCAAATACCTTTGACCACTGAGCAATCTTCCCAACCTAGAAATTTTGAAAACTGATTAATCACCAGGATCCCCATATTCAAGTTTTATTAACTATAATTTAAGTCTTGACTTAAAAAAATCTTGGACTTGAATATGTATGGGTTAGTCCATTTAATCTGCTAGAATAAAATCAGCATAGACCGGGTGACCTACATGACCAGGACTTACTTACCAATATCCTGGAGGTGAGAAGTCCACATTCAAGCTGCTGTCAGTGCCTTTCTTTGGGAGTTGTATAAATGGCTGTCTCTAATTATGTTCTCAAGTGGCTGAAAGGGCAAAAGAGCACTCTGGGTTTTCTTTTATTTATTATTTTGTTTTTATTTATTTGAGAGAATAGGTGCACCAGGACCTCCAGCTGCCACAAATGAATACCAGACACATGTACCACCCTGTGTTTGGCATACAAGGATCCTGGAGAATCAAACCTGGGCCATTTGGCTTTGCAAGCAAGTGCCTGAATCACTAAATCATTTCTTCATCCCTGGGTGTTCTTTTCTAAGGGCACTAATCCCAATCAGGTTGATCACACCCTTATGACCACTTACCTCCCACAGGCACCACCTCAAAATGTGAGCTTGCAAGGAACAAAACAGTCTAAAACAAACAGTGTAATATGTCAAGTAGTCAAGAGACAGTGTTTGAGTGTTTGAGGAGATAGTTAAAAATTGAGGTTTCTTCTCTTTATTTCTGGGTGATGTCAAATGTTTTTCTCTCTATTCTTTCTCTTTCCCTTTGTTGTTTGTCCTTGGAAAACCATTTCTTCTATTTGCTTCAGTAGTTGAACCAGTCAAAGAACCTTGTCAGCAGTCATGGCTCTCAAAAATGTAAATTAGCTTAATGAACAAAAGAAAGCTTTCCAGGCTGGCTCAAGCTGCTGCTCACATTTGTATTGTTATCACAGCCTCTTAGATCAGGTAAACATCAAGAACTCTCCCAATAGTCAGTACAGATATGGTGCTTATAGGTAGTTCTGCCATCTAATCTATAGGCCACCATTAAAGCAATCTCTTTTCAGGCATTGATCATGTCCTTTTGGAGGGATGGTACATGTGAAGTTTCAGTGTATAGGTGATCTGCGCTTCAATTAGCTCTATCTTTTATATCTCTGCCTTTGTTTTCCCTGTCTAAAAGCCTTGCAGGATACTATGAGAGATCTCATTCAGGGTTGCTATAACAAAATATCATGGTAGTATATAAAAGATTAATATATATGAAGTTCTAGCAGGGCATGGTGGCACATGCCTTTAATCCCAGTACTCAGGAGACAGAGGTAGGAGGATCGCCATGAGTTCGAGGCCACCCTGAGAGTACATAGTGAATTCCAGGTCAGCCTGGACTACAGTGAGATCCTACCTCACAAAATCAAAATCCCTCCCTCCCTCTCTCTCTCTCTCTCTCTCTCTCTCTCTCTCTCTCTCTCTCCATATATATATGGAGTTCTGAGATAAGTGTTTTATGCATAATATGTAGTAATTATTTGTTAAATAACTTGAAGAGTAATAGAAAGATAGCTCAGTTGGTAAAGTATTTGCCTTCCAAGCATGGGAACACAAGTTTGATGCCAATTACCCATGTAAAAATTCCAGCTTAGTGGTGTGCACCAGAAATACTAATGCTGAGGAAGTGGAGACCAGGGGCTCCCTGGGATATGCTGGTCAACAAGTCTAACATAATTGGGGAGCTCTAGCTAATGAAAGACCTTGTCTTAGTGGTTTTTCAAGTGACACTTGAGGCTGTCCTGTGGTTTCCTCGTGTACACAAAGACATGTGTACATCTAAGTGCACCTGTACACACATGAACAATCACACAAATGCATTAAGATGGATTAAAGAACGAGAACTACCAGTAAATCAAGAGCATTATAATTTAAAAATATCTGAAATGCTATAAAAATCAAGAATACATATAATAAATACAATCAAGAAGATACAGAAATTAACAGCAATTCTTTTTTTTCATATTTTGTATATTTAATTTTTTTTATTATACCCACTCTGAGAAAGGTGAGGCAGTACTCATTCTAATTTTTTTATTTTAATTTGATGATTGGTGAGACTGGACCTCTTAAGTAAAATATTTTATTCATGTATTTATTTGAAGGAGAGAGATAGAAACAGAGAGAGAAGGAGAGAATGGGTGCACCAGTGCCTCCAGCCACTGCAAATGAACTTCAGATGTGCATCTGGCTTACTACATGGGTTCTGAGTAATCAAACCTGGGTACTTAGGATTTGCAGGCAAGTACCTTAACTGTGAAGCCATCACTCCAACCCAGATTTTAAATTTTATTAAGACTTTAATATATGAATACACTGCAGATTGTATTTCTGTCCCATTATCTTTTTCTCTCCTCTTTCTTCTGCCCCCATTTCGCTGGGCAATCAACTTTCTAGGTAGTCCTCCTTCTGTTTTGTTGTCTCATTCCTTTTGTCCTCCATCATCCTCCATGGCAAAATGTTGATGAGCTCAGAACAGAGCAGTTCTTGTGAGAGTGCTGGTAATCACTGTAGGGTCATGAAAGTACCAGTCAATTCTCGATGGGAGGACAGTGCCCTGAAGTACTTTTCCCACCCTGTGGCTTTTACTCGCATTCTTCTCCCTCTTCCACAATGTTCCCTGAGCCTTGGAGGGCATATTGTTGAGGTCTCAGTGGCCTCTTTGCTTTGATGAGTTTTCAGTCTCTTCATTGTCTACCACCATCTCTGTAGCAAGGCTTCTCTGGCTAGCAGTGAGAGCAGCATTTATATTCATTCTGAGCAGGCTTCATATTCAATTACAGAGCTGTTAATTACCCCCATATCTTAAGTTCTACTGTTGCATCTGTGCATACATTTTTTCTGATTCATAGATTTTATAGCTTGTAGAAACTACTGCTTTTTAAGGCTGTTTTCTCCACTTGCTCCCATAGTACTTTCAGCACTATGGCATCACATCTAGACAGCAGGGAGATGGTTTCCATCTCAGTTCCATCTTGATTTCTCAATGTCCTGCATTTGCAGCTTGTGATGACTTCAGCAATAGTGTCTTACTATCTCTTTCCAATGGCCCTGGCTGGCTGGCCTGGTACTCACTATATAGCAAAGCCTGGCCTCAAATTTCTAATAATCCTCTTGCCTCAACCTCCTGAATGCTAGAATTACAGATGCTACCTTGTCCCATTTTAACAATAATTTCTTACACTGAGAAAGCAACATCTAATTTTTACTACTAAAATGAAATTTGTTCATTTGCCTTGCTTATGTTATACAAAGACAGTTGGCACAATTTTCACTAAATACTGAGAATGTAATTAAAATGAAGTCGTTGAGGATATAGGCTATATTTTTTTTCATTAAAACTTATTCTAATGCTGAGGAGATGGCTCAGGAGTTAAAGATTTTCGCTTGCAAAGCCTGATGGCCTGGGTTCAATACCCTGATACCCATGTAAAGCAAGATATATAAAGTGGCACATGTTTCTTAAGTTTGTTTGTAGTGGCAAAGGCTCTACCCTCCCACCTGCTCACAAATAAATAAATAAAAATATTTTTAAAAAAACATATTGTGTAACACTCACATGGGAGCTAAAGAAATTGTTCCACAATAGATCTCTTTGTCAAACAGGAGAGACAGTCATTGTATGCAAACAGAAAGTCACCAGGAACCATTCTTCTAATTGTAAACAGAACTGTAAACATAAACTTGTGTGGTAGTTTGAATGCAATTGTTTGGAAGCATGGCCCCATAGACTAGGGTGTTTTATTAGAATTAGCTGTGACCTTCAGTCCCTGGCAGGCAGATTCCTGCCAGAAGGGGTGTGTCACTGGGGCAGATCCTTGTGTCCAGCCCTAAGGTGTGTTTGGCGGTGAATCTGAGTCCAGCCATCCTAGGTGTGTTCAGAGCAGTTGGAACTCAGGAGCTTAAGCTTGCTGGTGTTGGTGTTTGTTGGCTGTTGGTAGTGTCTCTCTGCTTGAATCTATCAAAGTAACCAGCTTATTCCACCATTAATGGTATTCCCCTGAAATTTCTAAGCCTGCAACAGACCCCTTTCCTCCCTATGCTGCTTTTGATTGTCCAGCCATGTGAAGCTGACTGCAACAGCTTGTAATTGATCTGCTTTTTTTCCATGACCAATTCCAGGAAAAGATGCACTGGAATCAAGACAAAATGATTTATTTTAAATGATTGTTAGGGCTGGAGAGATGGCTTAGTGGTTAAGCGATTGCCTGTGAAGCCTAAGGACCCTGGTTTGAGGCTCGATTCCCCAGGACCCACATTAGCCAGATGCACAGGGGGGTGCACGTGTCTGGAGTTCATTTGCAGTGGCTAGAGGCCCTGACACACCCATTCTCTCTCTCTCTCTCTCTCTCTCTCTCTCTCTCTCTCTCTGTTTCTCTCAAATACATAAATAAAATAATTTTTTAAATAATTGTTAATGATTTTTGTGGTCGTATGATTTAAGTGTCTCCCATTAACCTAGGTGTTCTGAATGCTAGGTTCCCAGGTGATGCAGATTTGGTAATAAACACCTCCTGGAGGCAGTGTATTATTGTTGGGGTTGCCTTATGGGTGTTATAGCCAGTTTCCCCATGCCAGTGTCTGGCACACTGTCCTGTTGCTGTTGTCCACCTTATGTTGGCCAGGGGTTGATGTCCACCCTCTGCTCATGCCTATAACCCAAAATAAACCTCTATTTGGTTTGGTGATTTCTACCAGCAATGCAAACCTGATTCCAATGATTTTCCTAACCAACCCTGGCTTATCTCCTTACAGTCAATGCTGAATTAGAAATCAACATTTGACCAAATCACCTCTTATACACAGTAATAGTGCTCTAACCAGCACTTATGCTCATTGTAGCCTTTTGGCCTCTCCTGATTTGACTGTACACTGTAACTGAATAAAATTTGGGACTAGAGGGATGGCTCACTAGTTAAGGTCACTTGCTGTGCAAGCCACATCATGGTAACATGGATCCCCAGATCCCACGTAAAAGAGCCAGATGGAAGTAGCAGATGTGTCTGTAATCCCAATGTGCCTATGGCAATGGGATATAGAGTTAGGAGAATCCTGAAGCTTTCATGCTAACTAGCCTGGTGTTTGCAGTGGCAAAACAAGAGAGATCTTGTTTTAAACAAGGTGTAAGGCAATGAATGACATCCCAAGGCTGTCCTCTGACCTTCACATGAAATGTGACATGAGTGTGCCTGTCCATAAACATACCATATATACATACATACATATACACACACACAGAGGGTAGGAGAGAGATATTTGCAAATTATTATCCTACCATAATTGCTAGGTTATTTTATTCTTAACTAAACTTTTTGCATTTGAGACAAGAGTGAATACTGATTTTTTTTCCTTTAGTGAAGCATAGACATATTTTAGTTAGAAATTATATATTCCATTCTAAGACTTTAATAAGCTATACTCAGATATTTTAGATCAATGCTGATTATTAGAAATGTAAAGGAAAACATATATAAATGTGTAACTCTTCCATTTACCACAGTATTTAATTTTAACTTTTTATTGACATCCTCCATATTCATAGATAACAAACCTCTCCCACTTCCCCCTTCACAAATCCTCTTTCCACATCTTCTCCCCACCTCAATTAGTCTTTTATTTTGATGTCATAATCTTTTCCTCCTATTATTAGGGTCTTGTGTAGGTAGTGCCAGGCACTGTGAAATCATGGATATCCAGGTCATTTTGTATCTGGAAGACTGCATGGTAAGCAGTCCTACCCTTCCTTGCTTTTTTAAAGAATATATTTGCCGCGGACTGACTCTCGGGGAGATCAGGACCGAGGGAGAACAAGGGCGAAGGCTCAAGGAGAACTCGGGATTCGGCGAGGAAATGACAGACAGACACACTCTAGGTAGAATATGCTGCTGCAATTTACTGAAGGTTTCATGAAGATTTTATACAGATTACACAGGGAAACTTAGCAAGCCAACAAGTGATTTCAGAAATCATTAATCTAAACAATCTTAAGTATTGTTCTATTGTAAGCATACATGTAATGTTGATCAGGCAGGAACTGTACCCATTTTTTAAGAAGGATGCCTTGTATCATTGACCACAACATTATACAAACAGAAACTAGGTGTAAGGTGAATAACAGGTTACTTATTTCTTATACCCCAAGGACTGTATAAACACCAAGGCTTACGCTTCCTTGTTAAGCGTTCCCATAAATGGAAGAGAATGCCATAGCCTCCTTTTTTCTTCATAATTCACCCATCTATTACCGAATTCATCATATCCTCCCTCATAGGGGAATGGAACTAAGTAGATTCCAGCTCTAGGAGTCCACCATCTGCCCTTGATCAAGTACTGAACATATCCCCCAGGAAGTTTCCTGGTGGGAATGCCTAAGTTTTGTAACTCCTTTTCTGCAGAACTGTCATGTTTCTTATGAACACTACCGATCAACATTTCTACTTTCATATTCTCAGGCTCAGTATCGTTCTCAAACATCATAAGCTGTTTTTACTTTACACCATCTAAAAACTGTTCTAGAGTTAATTTTTTATTCCTAGTAGAGTTATACATTCTCTCCATTGCCCTAATCATAGGAGGGGCACATTCAATGCTTAGATTGTTTCTTGTACTCTGATTGCGTGCATGATTACTAATAAGTGTTGAATTAGCTGTTCTTAGACAAACAGCTAGAAGAAAGCAGGAAAGAAACAGCATTGGCGCCAGCAATTAGGTCGTCGTGACTTCATGGGCAGCAGGAACCTTTACAGTAACTGACTGCCAAGGGGTCACCGGGGGCATCCCTCCGAGGAGTGCTGGCCCTCTGTCCTCAGCTCTCTTCCAGTGCAGAAGCATTTCTGCTTGCTACACAGGCGAGGTCGCCTGTGGACGTAGCATATATTTTATTATTTATTTATTTGCTTGAGAGAGGGGTGAAAAGAGGAAGATATATAGAGAAAGAGAAGATGGGCAAGCCAGGGACTCTAGCCACTGCAGAAGAACTCCAGATGCAAGTTTCCCTTTGTTCATCTGGCTTACATGAATCCTGGGGAATTAAAATGGGGTCCTTAGGCTTAGCAGTCAAATGCCTGAACCACTAAACCATTTCTCAGCCTGACTCTTACATTCTTTCCACCACCTCTTCTGCAATGGACTCTGAGCCATGAAAGGTGTGAAAGAGATGTTTCAGTGCTGAACACTCCACTGTCACTTTTTTCTCAGCACAATGGTGCCTTTTGAGTCATCCCAGAGGTCACAGCCAGCTGAAAAGAGAAGCTTCTCTAACCAAAAGTGAAAATAGCATTAAAATATGGGCATGAATGTTAATAAAAGTGCTTACTGGGCAGTTTGGTGAGCATAATATAAGCATTTATACAGAAACTAGCAGGCATTACACTCCTAGGGCTCATGGCCTCCCTTAGTGTAGGTTTTCAGTACCAGGTATGTATTTCCTCCCTTAGAGCAGGCCTCTAGTCCAATTACTGAGAAGTTGGCTTCCCCCATAATAGACATGCTGCTATTGCACCTGTTAGTTCATTTGGCCTGGCTGGCCAAACTTAAGGTTTTCCAAATCCACTGTTGTTTACCTCCACTGATGACTTCTCTCCCATGTGACTGCATGCAGTATAATTTTTTCCAGCTTTCTATCAGCTAGTCTACAGAGAGGAACATTTCAACTCAGCTCTAGCTTAATTGCTCAGTGGCTCAGGAATGTGGACTTTGTAGCAATAGGGTCTTACTATCTATTCCCGGAGGAAACTAAGAGCCGTGGCAATGGCCTATAATGTTTTGAGGGTATCAGGGACCTCCCTGGCCAACAACTCACTGGAAGGTAACCCATCACTTGGACTGAAATTTTTCTAGTAACAATCTATGGCTTCTGGGTGTTCTATTGTCCAAAAAGGTAGGTTTCCATATGGCTTATTCATAAAATCATAAATTTTGATTAACCCTCCCCAGACCCTTCCTTTATCCCATAAATATGCACATCTACTTACATATATACAATACCATCTGTAGCAGAGAGCTTTAGGTTCACTGAGATGAACTTCCAGACCAGACACAGTTATGGAGGAAGGGATTTATTGAAGCTTACAGATCCAGGGAAAGTTCCATAATGGCAGAAGAAGCTGGCCTGCCTTCACAGGCCCAAGCAGAGAGAGAGAAGTACAAGCCCAAAAGCCAAAAGCCACACAGCACACTTCAGGAACTCCAGCTAGGCACACTTTGCATATCTTTAGATTGAAATCTGAAACTCACCACCACACCTAAAGGTCCACCCAGTGACATTGGCTCTATCCAGGTGGCTACAGAATGCAAACTACGAACAATAAAGAACTGAATATATTGGGGACCATCTATTCAAACTACACACCATCCCCTTAAGTCCTTCCCTCTCCTCCATCCCCTATATAACCCCTTTTAAGTTTACTGTCCTCTGGTACCAATTTTTTTATGCCAACACACATACAGGTCTAAATATTTGTAGCTAGGATCCACATACAAGAATGAACATACAGTGTCTGACTTTTTGGGCCTGGGATACCTCACTTAGTATAATCCTTTCCAGATCCACCTATTTCCCTGGCTATTTCATAATTTGATTTTTCTTTACCACTGACTAGAACTCTGTTATATAAATGTACAATATCTTCATTGTCCATTCATCAGCTGAGGAACATCTAGGCTGGTATCTGGCAAAGACAATGTCATAGTTACTCTTGTTGCTGGGACCAAACACGCAAGCATAATCAGGATAAGGGAAAAAGGCACTTACTTTGGCTAATAATCTCAAGGGGAAGCTTCATGATGGAAGGGGGAAAGCATGGCACTGACAGAGGATAAGCATCACAAACTGCTACCGTGGTGGAAAACAGCAGTAAGAGAGTAAGTTGGGCTGTCACTGGCAAACTGGGGGCTAATAACCCTCAAGTTTCATGCCCCAGCAACACATATTTTTCCAAAATCCTCCACCTCCCATGGTACTAACAGCTGGGGAATCAAACATTCAAAATATGTTAATGTGTGGGGGACCTCTGATTCAATCACCACACCCACAGAGTGGAAGAAAATATTTGCAAATTATATATGATCAGAATAGAAGAATATTTGCAATGATAAGGGTGATGGATAATGTTGTCAACTTGACAAGATTTAGATTCTCCTAGGAGACAAATCTCTGGGCATGTCAATGAGACAGTGTCTGTATTAGGTAAACTGAGGTGGGACAGCTTACCCTAATTGAGAGCAGCATCATTCCATGTGTTAGGTTCCAAGATGGAATGCAAAGTAGAAAGTGAGCTGAACACCAGGATTCATTGCTCTCTACTTCCTGACTATGGATACAATAGGACAAGCTACACTATGTTCCTGTTCCCACCCCTTGGTTTTCCCACCATAACAGTCTATACTTCCTCAAACTATAAATAAATCCTTCTTCCCTTAAGTTGGTGTTGTTACTGATTTTGTCACATCAATGAGAAAAGTACTATAGTCAGTGTTCCCCAGAGTCAGTCAGTGCACACAGAAGCCAATGCACATGTGGTCCAAGAGGACCATACTCCACCTCAAGCTGGTAGTAGACATTGCCAATATCATCAATGTGCTAATTGTTTTTCGAAAAATTCGAGCTTGAGGGGTTCATGGAGTCTTCTGTCACTGTTCCACAGAGATTCAGAGGCCAGGAAATGTGAGGCAGGATCAGAGGCCCTTCAAGGAAGATTGGAAAGCTATGGTGTAAAAGTGTAAAGGTGAAGACCAAGGTGCAATGGAGACCTCAGGATGTTGGGAATGCTAGGTCCATGTGACTTGAAAATTACAGAATTTCTTTCCATTTTAGTGACTGAAGGGTATTTCATTTTAGGCACATATACCAGAATTTCTTTATATAGTCATCCATAGATGAACACCAAGGTTTTTTTGTTTTTTTTTTTTAATATATCTTTGATGCAGTGAATGGGATGCAGATACCTCCTTGAGAGAATTATTGTATTTCCTTTGGGTATATACTAAGAAGATAAGTTGCTTAACTGTGAACTGTAGAACCTCTATTTGTTTCCATAATTGATACACCAATTAGTGCTTCTGCCAAACATAGAGGAGGGTTCTCTTTTCTCTACATTTTCATCATTGCTTGCCATTTTTTTAATAACCTTTCTAACAAGAAGTAATTCCTCATTGTGATTCTGATTTGTATTTCCCTAATGATTACCAAATTAGGACAATTTTTGGATATCTATTAATTATTTATATGCCTTTTGGCATAAGGTGCTTTGCCTGTTTTCAATCTGTTTAGTTTTACTACAAAAATGAATCTGAAAGATATTATGCTAGATAAAATAAGCCAGTTATAGAAAAACAAATATGAAATCTTTATATATGGAAATCAAAAACACTTCAGTTCAGAAATACAAAAGCAGAACAATAACTGAAGGATGAGAAGCAGAAATGATGAAATGTTGGCTAAAGTTTAGAAACATTCTTTTATAAGATGAATAAATTCTGGGTATATAACTCATAGCAGGTAACTATAGCTAATAACATTGCACTTTTATTTCAAATTTGCTAAGAGAACATATTGTGGCATCATTCATATATATGTAATATATGCATATATATACATATATATACACATACACGCACATACACATATGTGCATGTATGTGTGCATGCAGATTTTTTGTTTATTTATTTATTTGAGAGCGACAGACACACAGAGAGAAAGAGACAGATAGAGAGAAGAGGCGCTCCAGGGCCTCCAGCCACTGCAAACGCGTGCAGCCTCTTGTGCATCTGGCTAATGTGGGTCCTGGGGAATCAAGCCTCGAACCGGGGTCCTGAGGCTTCACAGGCAAGCGCTTTTACTACTAAGCCATCTCTCAAGCCCTATTCTATAATTTTGAACATTGTTTGTAGGTAGATTTTGAGTGAAGGTGGTAAGAAAGGAAGAGACTTATCTGTTTCCATTATAGCCAGAGGTTTTTTTTTTCCTGTTTTCTTTCAGAGTCTACCACTTAAATCTATTCACTGCAATAAGAGGAAGAGGGTCTAGAATGAGTTTGAGGAAGGTTTTAGTTTAATATCACAAACTCTAACCTCCCACCAATTATACTGCCTTCTTTTGCAGACTGTACACTCTTTTTTCTGAATACACTCACTACTTCATCTCAGTTCTGTTTTCTCTGAGTGGATATGGACAGCTAGGAAGAGATTGAAGGTAATCAATAATACTTAATATTAGTAACTTGTTACTCAACTGATATTGTTTACAGATTTCTTATTAACATTAATTTCATGCTAGGCATTTTACCCAAAAATATCTGCACACCTATTTTAGATCTGTACTATCAAACTGTGATAGCTAAATGAGCCTGAAATGTAGCTAATACAACTGAATTTTAACTGTATCTAATTCTAATTTAAAAATTGAGTTTCATTACTAGGTAACTATCAAGGATGTTTGTAAAACTTGAGTCATGTGAGTCTACTTTTCAACTATGGTTATTTTGAACTTTAAATTCAGATCAATTACTTCCTCCTTCCCTCTTTTTTCTTTCTGTCCTCCACCCCCCCCCCCACCAGGGTCTTACTATGTACCCAGACTAACTTCTAATTCTTCATTAACCTGACATAACCTCCTGATAGAAAAAAAAAATAATAGCATTTGAATTGAAATGTGCAGCAAATGTGAAGTATATACATATATAATTTCAGTATTTACTATGAAAATATAAAATAATGTCATATAATTTTTTTGTATTGTAAATAGAAGCTATATTTTACATAACTGAGTTAAGGAAAGTCTATTTTTAAAAGTAGTTTTACATGCTCTTCTTTTAAATGTCCAGCTATAATTGACTAATACAAATCCAAGGCATGCACAGTGATGGTTTTAGATACAAACACATTAGGAAATGATTACCACAGTGAGGTACTACATCTGTGATAGTTTATATTGTTTGTTAACTTAACTTGATAGGACCAATGGGCCAGCATTTAGAATCACTTGTGAGTGATTATGTAGATTAGATCAACCTCTTGGCCTGTCAGGTAAGGATGATCTTGTTTAGGTTAATTAAACCTTGAAGGTGAGTGGCACTATTTCTTGGGTGAGGGTTCTGGACTCTTTAAAAAGGCAAGCATTTGTTGAGCACCAGCAATTATCACTGTTTCTTCACTGTGAAGTGGATGTGACCGGCTGCCTCCAGCTCAATGCCTTTCCTGTCATGATGGACTATAACCTAAAACTGTAAGCCAACATAAATCCTCCCTCCCTTCAACTTATTTTTGTCAAGTATTCTGTCCTATCAATGAAAAAGTAACAGGTACAGAAAATTAGTACCAGAAGCCGAACCATTGCTGTGATAAATCTGACCATGTGCATATAGTTCCTAGATATTTGGAACAGGTTCCCGGAAGGGATGTGGAATGGGTCATTCTGATGAGAACAAAGAAGATAAGCATGCTGAAAGAATGCACACAGTGGAGGCCTGAAGTTTCAGAGGGCAGTAAGGACTATCAGGAACTGAGCTAGAGGAAATTCATATTATGTGCGGTCAAAGAAACTGGCTGCATCTGGCACTTGTCCTGTGAACTTGAATGACACTGAACTTAAATGTAGTGGACTTATTTGTTTGGCTAAAGAAATAGCAAGACAGGGCACTATTCAGGCTGGTGATGGAATTGTTAAAGATTAGCACTTGTGAAGGGAAACTTCCTGTGCTACACTGGGAGTGTAGAAGAAAAGCCCTCAGAGCATCCCCCCCCCCCCCCCATCAGATGCTCCAGCTTGTGAAACTCCCAATTCACTTGAAGGAAAAGAGCCTAAACTAAGTGGGAGCTGCCTAGACAATGGTAGAGAAAAATGTCTTGCCAAGTTCCTCTGGAAGGCATACAGTGCCATCTACAGCTGTGGTCCATTGAAGTTTCATCACAAAGCCAGCAAAAGAATTTGGCAGAATCATTCATGTGGTAATGATTTGGGAAGCATGAAAGATACAAGGACTCATTCCTGAGGTTGTCTTCTGAATGCCACACACACACATATACACACACAATTCAATACTCAGCTACAAAGCAAATTCAAGGCTTACTTGTGCTACATGAGACCCTATTTTAACAACAAAACAACAAAACCAAGTTTCTGTATTTTTCCAAAAACATCAAAGTGTATTCTATTCTATTTAGGCAAATTCATAAACAAGCTTCTTTGTTGGTCTTAAGTAAAAATCCGAGATTAAACTGCATCAAACTTCAAAGAGCATGTTTCATAATTACGTCCTATTTTAAGGAAGAACATTTCTCCAGGAATAATCAGTAAGGCCTTATCCATTTTCTCAGAATATCCTATCAATTATTTACCAAATTTTTTTTTAAACTACTTTATAGGCTAGGCAATTTGCTTGGTTAAAGAAAGAGCAGCTGGGGGACAGGGACAGCCTGTGATGGACAGTCACTTGTGCAGGGTTGCCAGGTTTAGCAAAGATACAGGATGCCAAATATTGCATTTACACTACAAATCATTAATTATGCAGATTTAACTGGACATTCTGCCTTTTCTGGCAAACCTGTACTTGAGGGACAACTAGGAAGTAGAAGGTGCAAAGGAAGACTTACTTTAGAAAGTGATTTCTGAAATGCATCCTGAGCATACTGGAGAAGAGGTAGGACAAACCTTTCTGGGTGGAAACCCAGCAACATAAACTTAGTCTGAAGGTCACTGTGGAGTCCAAATACTCAAAGAAGCAAAGGTCCTGGGGTAAGAAAAAAATAAAATTAAAAATAAAGGGAAATAATGTTGACAGAGAAAACCTGAGGGGAAAACAGGTCTTTATCTGTGAAGATTTTACAAGCTTTGCACATAGTTTGTACTCTGTACTAAGTTTAGGGAGATGCCACTGAAGAATCTCAGGGAGCTTGTTGTGACTGGAATTTGGAAAGAATTCCATATAGCTAAGAGATGATGTTGGGATATCACCTCTAAAGGTGACACCACTATTCTTTGGGGGAGTGGTAAAGGGTTGAACAGTGGGAAGACAGGATCAACAGTAACCTTTCAACTTGAATGGTAGAGAAGATGGGAGAGAAGGATTGAGACCAGAAGAAGCACATATTAGCGAAAACACTGAAGGATCATTTCACAAATCCATGTCCCATAAGAAGTAAGTATGATAGCGGTGAGAGGTGACTTGGATTTAGCCATAAGAACATCACTGGTGACCTTTGGCAAAGGCAATGCCAGAGAAATGCTTGAGGTCCAAGGAGGTCGCACTTGGTTGACAGGGAGGAGATGCTGTCCTAAGCTACCCGGCCCCACCCGCAGGAAGGAGACAAGGCTCTCCATTCCTTTTTGCCCTTGTAACAGGTCGAGGGTCAAGGACAGGATTAGAGTTTGGATATGGACCGGTTAGTGCCCCAATCAGGCGGAACAGAGAGGCAAACTGATCGCTAGGGACCAATCCTTTGCTGGAGCTCACTTGACTGACAGGGCTGCGCGCCAAAGACTGAGCGCAAAGCGCGAGGCGCATCACGACGGGGGCGGAATCCAGGGCACTAACCCGGAACCGGTTTGGGACTCGATTCCCATTGTGAGGCCTGGCCTGGGGCGGGCTCTCACCCTGAATGGCAATCCCTTTCGGCCCAATGGATGGACCGTGTCTAGTGAGCGGCAGCTCTATAAACCAATGGGAGCAGGGAGAAGTTGGGGGCGGGGACTCCATGAAGCATCTTTTTTTTTTTTTTTTTTTTTTTTCCTGCCACCCTTAGGGGCGATCCTGCGGTGGTGCCGCCGGGGTCGCAGGTGAGTGGTCAGGTCCGGAGGTGGCCGCAGAGGCCGAGTGGCTCGGGGGCCTGAGGCGTCCGGGCTGCGGGCCGGCCCGGCGGGAGGTCACCGCCGCGGGGCTTGCTGCGGAGCTGGACTGCGGGGACGGGGAAAGTACCGCGCGCGGCTGTCGCCCGACCCGGGAGGGTGAGCCAAGGGCCCGAGCCGCCGCGACCAAGCTGCGCAACTTGGTGGGCATCCTGGCGGGACTTTGACTTTCGGCCCGGAAATAGCGGTAGAGGGGAGCCCCCTTCCGAGTTGTCCGGACCCCAGCCGCATCCTTGGGGCGCTCAGGTGTGCACCCCAGGCTCGGGGTGGGGGGCGGGTTTCTAGCCCGAGGCGGCGCCCAGGGGCCCGGGACACTTCCAACCGTGATCCCCTAGTAAAGTTGAGCTGTTTACCAAGCACAGATTGTAGGCGAAGGAAAACGCATCGCCTGTTTGCAGTACAGGACTCTTCAGACACGACTGGGGTGGGGGCGGACGGCAGTGTGTAGATTTCTGATGGTTTTCTTTTCAACTGTTTAATGAATTTAACCCACTTTTTGTTTCTTTAAACCAGATTTTACTGGCTTTTTTCCCCCTCAGATCTCTTCTGTCTTTTTCAGGATCTAGAAACTTCTTAATTGTTAGGTTTTTGCCTTTGTGGAAACTTAATTCTTAATTGCTAGTCCTTGTGGGGAAAGAAAAAAAGTACCCAGTTATAATTTGTCATGGGTAGTATGTTATCGCCGTCAGGCTTATGTAAGTAAACTGCTTATTTTTCCTGTTTCTAACCAGTGAAGTGTAACGGTAAGATGAGATTTCAGGAAATTGGCTGTTATCTATGATTGGCCATGAGAGGTCAAAAGTTTTTCAGGTTGCAGCTACTGTAATTGCCTGGTGTAAAGACAAGGGTGATACCTCATAAAAAGGGAGAGCATTTGGCACTAAAAATGGCATCTTTATGCATTTTATAATCTGTCATATCTCCAACACCAAAAGAGTGCCTCCCTCCAATATAATAACATAGTAGCATTGTTTTTGAGAAAATTATTGGGAAATGGTTGAGAAAAACCCAAATTTCTCTTCCCTTGGCGCCAAAACATAAAACATAGGACAGAAAGACAAGCTATCCAGAAAAGAAAAAATAGCTTTATCCATTTAATCATAGCCTCCAAATTGTAGCAACTCAAGTTGCTTTGATCCTCACGCCTTCTGGCAATTTGAAAATGTCGCAGAATTTAACTAAGGCTCTCAGGAAATGTAAGATGGATTCCAATATCAATTTTGTTGAGGTTAAGAATGCAGTGAAGCATATTTTACCACTAAAATAGTTCATTAGCTCAGCATAGCTCAGTCAGAGACAAAAGGACACCGCTTTGTAAGCAAAAAGCATGGAGGTGGGAATTGATAGGGGAAAAATAGAGCATGTAATTGGCACTACTTGCTGACACATTTCAAAAAAGCATATCAACTTAGATGGTTAAAAAAAACTGTTGCTGGGCTGGAGAGATGGCTTAGCGGTTAAGCGCTTGCCTGTGAAGCCTAAGGACCCCGGTTCGAGGCTCAATTCCCCAGGTCCCACGTTAGCCAGATGCACAAGGGGGCGCATGCGTCTGGAGTTCGTTTGCAGAGGCTAGAAGCCCTGGCGCGCCCATTCTCTCTCTCTCCCTCTATCTGTCTCTCTCTCTGTGTCTGTCGCTCTCAAATAAATAAATAAAAAATTAAAAAAAATAAAAACCCTGCTGCTATTCCATGTACCAGCAAAGGTTGCAACAACCCAGTTACTAAATGATGACAAGTTCTGAGAGCTCCGAGAGCTAATGGTGGATATCTATGTAAGTTAAGATTATCTTGATAATACCCATTATTATTTTAATATATGTTTTTGTGTTGTTATATACTGTGTCAGTAACAGTGCCTTTATATATGAGTTAGCCTACTTGAATTAAAAGAAAAGTGAAGTTTGACAGTGATATTGTTCTCTTTCAGTATAATTTGTTAGGAAGGTGCAAGGTCTTACCAAGCCAGCATAGAAGATTTGCTGGTATTAGGCCTCAGTCAAGTTTTCTTGCTTTAATTCTTGTTCTTACTTTTATTTCTTTCCTTATTAAGTCTTTTTGTTGTAGAAGACTCAAGTGAAGTGCTAGTTCCTTCTCAAAATACTTTTTGATCTCATCAACGATTTCTGTTATTTTGGATACCCAGAACATTTCATTAATATGCTTTCTTGTAGTCTTCATATGTTAATGTTGTCATTGGGTAAAGATAGAGGTTATTATGTATAGACACTGTCTAAAGAGGTATAACAGCCAGTACGTGTGGCTGGTTTACTGTATTTTAATTACTGTAAGATCAATTGGATTCTCTCTTTTAATCTTTAAAATAATGAACGGTTCTGTTATTCTCATTAATGGATGGATAAGCAAATATGAGAGACTGATTTGCATGAAGCCAATGGGCTAGTTATGGTGGGATTGGTGTACAGGCCTAGAGAGTGTGTATTCACAAGCTTCAGCTTGCAGACATTATTGTAACTTTTCCATTTGTATCTCTTTATATGTATGTCTTACTAGGTAATAAATTATTTGACAGCAGGAGCAATATATTCATCTTCGTTCCCTTACTCTTTGTATAAAATAAATGATGATAGTGGAAGTATGTATGAAATCGTCACACAAATGAGAGCAGTGGAAGTATCCTGAACAGGAGATGCTTAAACTAGGTTCTTCAGGCTCAGTATGCATTGGCAAGACAAAGGGAGTAAGGAAGATGGGCTGGGGGAAGACATGATGGTGGTTCTGAAACTAAGATCATGATAGTTGGACCTGTGCTGCATGCTGCTCTTGAACATGCGAAATATGATTTACACAAATTGAGATGTAACATGTTAAGTATAAGTGTGTGTGTGTATGTATTTGTATGTATGTATGTGTGTGTGTGTGTGTGTGTGTGTGTGTGTGTGTATGGTGCAATATATAGTATAAAAATATAAAAACAGATTTAGGGGCTTAGGGGTATAGTATTTGCCTATCTGTCCATTTGATAGTACTATAAAGTACTGGGTTTAGGTAAGAGTATAAAAATGTGTTAAATACCTCAATACCTTATGTTTATTAAATATTGAAGTAGCATCTTAGGATATATTGGTTAAATATAATTCATTTTACTTGTTCTATTTGCTGATGAAGCTACTAGAGGATTTAAAACAAAATATACACCTTCTGTTTCTATTAAAGAGCACAAATCTGGGATTACACGGTGATTGGTGCTGTTTTATGCGTTGGAGAGGGGCTCAGGGGGGCATGAGGGCTCAGGGGGGCATGATGGAGTGGATTTTGAGGTGCAGAAAACACTATGAAAGGTACTAACAATGTTGTGCAGGTAGGGCTCTGTAACAGGAGAGAACTGTAGAAAGAAAGGCTTTAAGTACTCAAGGCTTTTACTTTTATTTTTATTTATTTATTTAGTTTGATTTTTCGAGGTAGGGTCTCACTCTAGCTCAGGCTGACCTGAAATTCACTATGTAGTCTCAGGGTGGCCTTGAACTCATAGCAGTCCTCCTACCTCTGTCTCCTGAGTGCTGGGATTAAACATGTGCCACCATGCCAGGTTACTCAGCATATTTGATGAATGAAGCAATGTTTCTTACTTCCTTAATCTGATAATGGACATTCCAGTTGTCATCTAATTCAGTTATAATACTAATAAAGACCTGGGTAGATGTCAAAAGACATTCTGCTTCTATGAATGTTTTGATTGTCAGATGAGATCTGTCTTAAATCTAAATTAACTTAGCTTGCACACTTTTGGATGTGTTTCCCATACCAACATAAGTTGGTCCTTAAAGTTAAGTGTATGGCATCTGCCATATCCCTCTGTTTAGCTGTTTCCCTGAAAATGAAGCAGCCATGTCTATAGTTCCAGCCTTTTGTGAGTGATAAAGACCTCTTTCATAGTCTCAGAAAGGATACTGGTAAGCAGTTGGAGCACTTGCACTCCTGGTCTTTCTGTACAAGTTTTGACTGGTTTTCGTTTGGATTTGGATTTTTATATGTTGCCAGGATGGATTTGAACTTTGAAGCTCAAGGGATCCTCCTTCCTCAGTCTCATGAGTAAATGGTATTACAGCCTTTTTAGTGGTTTTGATATACTGTGGACTTATTATACAGTATGTGAACTACCAGATGCAAGCTGTGTTGGGTTTGGAAATGTGGTTAGTAAATTTTAAACTATAAAATATCTACTAGAAGCTAGGCCTTGTGACCTGTGCCTGTAAACCCAGCACTCAGAAGGCTCAGGTATTTTCTTGTTGTTGGCCAGCTTGGGCTGTATTACAAGATCCTGTCTCAAAACCAAAACCAAAACCAAAAAATAGAAACAAACAGAAACAAAACAAAACAACAACAAAAAACTCCTAGATTTTAAATACTTAGTAAAAAGAACAAAAACATCTCAAACATTTTTTTTGTTGTTGTTTATTTTTCGAGGTAGGGTCTCACTCTAGCCCAGGCTGACCTGGAATTCATTGTGGAGTCTCAGGGTGGCCTTGAACTCACAGCACTCCTCCTACCTCTACCTTCGGAGTGCTGAGATTAAAAGCGTGCGCCACCACGCCCGGCTCAAACATTTTTATATTGATTCCATGCACAGTGACAATATTTATTGAGTAGATAGGGTTAAGTAAAATTTGTTGAAATTGTACCTTTTTGATTTGCTTTTACTTTACTGCAGCCGCAAGGAAATTTTAAGCTCTAAGAGTGAATCACATACTTCCGTCTTTCACTCTTCAAGGAGTCCAGGGCCAACACTATCTATCAGCATGCTTGATGATCACATGCTGATTTTGTTGTTGTTGTTGTTGTTTTGTTTTTTTGAGGTGGGGTCTCACTCTAGCCTAGGCTGACCTGGAATTCACTACGGAGTCTCAAGGGTGGCCTTGAACTCATGGCGATCCTTCTACCTCTGCCTCCCAAGTGCTGGGATTAAAGGCGTGCACCAAGCCTGGCTCATGCTGATTTCTTTTTTTGGGAAAGAGTTTATTATTATGGGCTGCATTGGGAATACACAGTTTTGACTTAAATAATTCCTTCAAGTGTTCTACAATAAAGTATGCTAAGAAACAGCATGTTGGACCTGGCTGGCTGATAAATAAATCAATTTGCTTCAATTATTTATATAATGAAAATTTAGAGGCGTTGTAGAATGTTCACAAACTTACTTGTGATCTGATATTAAAATAGTCCATTTCTTTAATTGCTGTTAGACATTGTTTTTAAAAAATATTTCTTTATTCGCAGAGAGAGACAGAATGAATATGGATGTGCCAGGGCCTCTAGCCACTGCAGAGGAACTCCACATGTATACACCACTTGGTGCATCTGGTTTTATATGGGTGTTGGGAAATTAACCCAGGTCATTAGGCATTGCAAGCAAGTGCCTTAACTGCTGAGACATCTCTCCAGCCCCCACCCAAAATCTTATAATGTTTTCAGTGAGTTCATGATTTTGTGTCAGGACACATTCCTACCTGTCCTGGGTTGGGTGCGACCCCAGGCTGGTGGATTGGGCCCACCTGAGGCCCTTTTTTTGGGTAGTCAGCTCTTGCTCCTGCTTCATATTTCAGCTTGTGGGGCCACATCCTCTGGGAAGCCTTTCTGACTTCCACCTACCACGGGAGCAAGCCTCTGCCACCTGCACTGATGTACCAGACTGATATTTGTCAGTTTTCCTACAAGCCTAAGGCTCCGCAAGGCTCCCCAGCAGTGGCCTGCAAACAGTTGACATTTATAAAGGTTTGTTGACTTAATCTGGATATTAGACATTATTTGATGCTTACACAAATAATGCAGCCATGTTCTAGTGATCCAATCACCTGCCCACTTAAAAGAACTCTTAGTTTGTAGCATTTATAGTTTTCAGTATTGTGTTATCATACTACTACTTTGGCCTATTTTAGCTTCTAGCATACTGTCTCTGAAAGTGGAGTTGAAGATATGCCCTTAGTTGACACTTGTGAGCTCTCACTAAAGGGCTTCATAAGGGAATGTAAATGTTGTTAAAAAGAATAAAAAAGACCTTAGACCTACAGCACAAATTAAGAACAATGCTAATGTTATATTGACTTTGTATTCCCCTTGCCAGCATTACATGTCTATCTTTCATGTAATAGTAAACATTTAACAGTGATTAGTGTGCACCAGATCTACTTGCATACTACCTTGTTTATTCCCTATAGTTTCTCTATTCAGTAATATCATTATCATTTCTTAAGTGAAATCAAGCAAAGTGAGGTTAAGTAAGTTAAGACCACCAGGCTATGGCAGATCCAGTATATTCTCATTCTCTTGTTTTTTTTCTCAATTTTTATTAACATTTTCCATGATTATAAAAAATATCCCATGGTAATACCATCCCCCCCCCCACTTTCCCCTTTGAAATTCCATTCTCCATCATATCCCCTTCCCATCTCAATCAGTCTCTCTCTTATTTTGATGTCATGATCTTTTCCTCCTCTTTTTTATTTTATTTTATTTTATTTTATTTTTTTATTAGTTTTCTATTCTGCAAGTACAGAGAGTTTGGTACCATTATTAGGCTCATCCGTGACCTACCCCCTCCCCATTGGTCCCTCCTTGTTGAGGTATATGGGTCGTGCATTGTGGAGTTAGCCCACAGTTATTGGTACGGTAAATGTCTCTGTATATCATGACCCAACATGTGGCTCTGACATTCTTTCCGCCCCCTCTTCTGCAAAATTTCCTCCTCTTTTTTTTTTTTTTTAAAGATAGGGTTTCACTCTAGCTCAGGCTGACCTGGAATTCATTCTGTAGTCTCAGGGTGGCCTTGAACTCATGGCGATCCTTTTACCTCTGCCTCCCAAGTGCTGATATTAAAGGCGTGTGCCAGCACGCCTGGCTTTCTTTGTCTCTCTAAATTTTTTCAGTACTAGGACTAGAACCCAAGATCTTGCACATGCTTTCAAGTGCTCTGCTATTGAACTATGTCAGATATTAGTTCACTCTGTTTCCTAGGATAGCCCAAAATTTGTAATCCTCTGAGATTAGGGTTCCACATACACTATCATGCCTCACTCAGGTCTAGTCTTCGAATTCAGGGAGCCAAACTCCAGAATTTATGTTTATGAATACTGTCTACTTCTTTTGATGGGGTTTTGTTTTATACTTATTTCCTTACATTGTATGAACAAAAGGCATAAGTATGGCTGTAGGGATAATTTGTTCCAAGGATTATCAAGCATGCTGGCACTGATTATACGTTCCAGTTTAAGGGATTTCTGTTTATCACTAAATGTCTTGGGAAATTTTGCAAGTCTATCCTAAAATAGTTTGCTTGCAATCCCCTTTTGTTTTTGCATACTTTACTGTCTTTGTGAAGTTGCCAGTGATGTTTTTGAGAATTCATTTTCTGTTTGTGTAGAACTCTTAGTTCTCTCTCTCTGACCTCTATTTCTTCAGCAAAGGGCTGTTCAGAACATGGTTATTTCACATCAATGAGCAGAAACAAAAAATGTTATAGGCGTATTTTTTTTTTTTTTTTTTTTTTAAATTTTTTTTTTAAACTTTTTATTTATTTATTTGAGAGCGACAGACACAGAGAGAAAGACAGGTAGAGGGAGAGAGAGAGAATGGGCGCGCCAGGGCTTCCAGCCTCTGCAAACGAACTCCAGACGCGTGCGCCCCCTTGTGCATCTGGCTAACGTGGGACCTGGGGAACCGAGCCTCGAACCGAGGTCCTTAGGCTTCACAGGCAAGCGCTTAACCGCTAAGCCATCTCTCCAGCCCGATAGGCGTATTTTTGGAGATGTTATTAGATATATACAAAGTCAGTTGAACAGAGTTTCTTGGGAACTAGAGATAAACTGAATGAAAGTTTACAAATGGCAATGAAACTGTTGTCTTAGTTTAAAAATAAGAAATTGGCATCTACTTTCAGTTCTAAAAGAGGAGGCTCTTTGTGTATTTTCTGATTAAATCTCACCTTGAATAGTTTTGCTGCAGTAGATGCTGCTGTTTGTATTATGAATTGCTAGAGAAATATTTGTCACATAGTGACAATTTTAAGTTATGGATAAGAAAGGTAATGTTGCAGTCAGATTTGCATTGCTGGTAGAAGTCACCTGACCAAGAGCAGCTTTTGGAGAAAAAAAGGTTTATTTTCACTTACAGACTCAAGGGGAAGTTCCATGATGGCAGGGGAAAACGATAGCATGAGCAGAGGGTGGACATCACCTCCTGACCAGTATCAGATGGACAGCAGTGACAGGAGAGAGTGCCAAATACTAGCAAGAGGAAACTGGCTATAATACTCAAGAGCCTGCCCCCAACAATACATTGCCTCCAGGAAGCATTAGTTCTCAAATCTCCATCAGCTGGGAATCTAGCATTCAGAACATCTAAGTTTATGGGGACACCTGAATCCAACCACCACAGGTGGTAATGTAAGCCAAGGTCCAGTAAAATTTGCCAGTTTATTTGAGGAAAGAGTGATTTGTTGACTGGGCAGCTCCATGTCAGAAGTGGTTTAGGGATTCTGCTTAGGAGTGCCAGAGGCTTCCTGTGATTGATGAGCATGGGACTGAAGCAAAGAAAATATTTGATTGTCTTAAGTTTGTCTTGTTTTGCCCATTGGAAAGTCACTAGTTATGGTAGTTGTATAATTGTATATTGGATCCTTCTTATGGTTGGCCTTATATCTCTTTTTGTTTAATAAGGCATTTGTAAGAAATAGCCATAGATATTAGGTTTGTGTTAAAGTCATTTACAGGCCTAGCTGGTTTTCTCTGTTTAGGAATTCTTCAGGCCTGATCTTTGTTCTAATTTGCTGTAACATATGATTGAGGAAATGTGTCTAGTTGAAGCTTTTCTGGCTATATACTGCATTTTATCTGAACCTTCCTCAGAGGTGAGACTCTGCTTCTTCTGAAAATCTGAATCAAAGCTTTCCTTAGCAACAGATCTTCAAGATTTATTATAAGCTGCTAAAAAAGTTGAAGTAAGTATGACATAAAGGAACCTGAATATATTATGTACTTCTTTTCTGAAACCATATTGTTTGCTAATTAACCTCTCAGCTTTGTTTTATAATGGGAAGGTTGCTATATCTGTGTAGTGCTGTGGAGGGGAACAAGTAACAGGACCTGGAGGAACTTTATGGCTCTGTACTTGTTGCAGGAGAGTTGATGGTTAGACCATGATCAACCTGTGAAACACTTCAACATTTAGATCCTAACTTTTCCTATTGTAGGGAATGAAAAGTCAGCCAGAGAACATGGTTTGCCTATGTATTCCTCACTCTCTCTGAGCCTTCATTTCACATTATAATAAAAACTTTTCCATGTAGAAGAAATTTTCTAACCTCTTGCCTGTTATTCTCCTCAGTTGAACCAGTACTTTACACTGTGTGGTACTGTTGGGATCCTTTCATATCTTGATCTAATTTTCTTTCTGCCTCCAAGAGATAAACTTGAGTTCTGACTCAGACAAGATTCAGCAATTGCTGTAACTTCCCTAATACACTTTCCTATAAAGCTAAAGAGCAGAAAAATTCCTCCCAGTTCCATTGCAATGAGGATTTTCCATGTACATCAATCAGATGCACTTGTATACGATGTGAAGTCAAGGTTGGCAAGAGAGCCTGGCATTTGAAGCATCTGTTTCCCTGATGTGGACAAACGTTAGCACATACTATGGCCATCTGGAGAGTTTATTGAATCACAGATTCTACCCTTAGAGTGTCAGAAAGGCTCACCTATCTGACCAGTTTCAAATACCTGCTTTGATCATACTTCAGCTTGAACTTTATGTGGAAGTCAGAGAAGCATGTTGTGACCTTAGAAGAAATGTTTACAAGCGATTTTTTTGTTTCAGAGTTTACAGGAAAATTTTGCTACATGAATTTCTGTATTTTATTTCAGAGTGCAAATACATATAGTTATTTGCCTACACCATTATCGTCAACTCCAGTTAAGATGGCCCAGAATGTTAGGAAGTACTGCTGAGAAATTCCCCAAATGAAAACAAATAATTAAAAGCATTAGCTAGAAACATACAAGTCAACCTTGTTTTGTTTCATATTAGGAGCTTTTGTCTGAGGTAGTTTTGTCTGAATAATAAGAAGGATATAGTGTCTATTGAAGGACAGAATTATATGGGTAAACCAAGATGTTTATACTAAGTTCTAAATATTTAGGAAACTTTTTTTTTCATGTTGCATACAGTCATCTTTAACTGATTAATTAGGTTGGGTAGCTATGGGAATTCCTTGCTGTTTTTGTGAATTATAATGTCATTATTTCCTACCCTCCCTGCACCCAGGGTTTTTATATTTTCTATATTGTTTAAATGGTGAAGTAGTAAAATATAAATATCATTTCTTTGAGCAGTTTATACTCCATTAGACTGGTTTCTGAATTTTAATTGATTTTATTTTTTACTTTGTGTTTCCTTCAAAGTTATTCTGGAGAGGCTACTTTTTTTTTTCACTTTTTCAGAGCATTTGGTCCATGGTCACCTGAGCAGAAGATCATGGTTGGGCAAGTGGTGATGGAGGACAGTGACTTACCTTATAGCAGACAGTAAATAAGTGACAGCAAGAGTCCAAGGACAAGATACCCTTAGGAGCCCTACCATAGTGACCTACTTCCTCCAGTTAGGCCCACCTTCTACAGTTTCCAGAACTTAGTACAGTAGCACCGCTGCCTGGGCATTGAGGCTTTAACATGAAAATAGTGGCTGGGTGGAGCATTTTGTATTTTACCCTAACATTCTGACCCCTACCGTCAAAGGCTTTTAGTCTATCAGATTGCAAGATGCTTTCTTCTTTTTTTTTTCCCTTTTCACTATCTATTTGAGAGTGACAGACACACAGAGAAAGGCAGATATATACATAGAGAGAATGGGTGCGCCCGGGCCTCCAGCCACTGCAAACGAACTCCAGATGTGTGTGTCCACTTGTGTATCTGGTTAACGCGGGTCCTGGGGAACTGAGCCTTGAACCGAGGTCCTTAGGCTTCACAGACAAGTGCTTAACCACTAAGCTATCTCTCCAGCCCACAAGATGCTTTTAATCCATGTCTCTGAGATCCTAACATCTCAACAGTTAATTCCAACATTGTTTATAAGTCTTTAAAACAAAGTCTGTTGAGATTCAAGGCAAACTCACTAATTTGAGCCTTTACTTAAACAAACAAAAAACACCACAGTTACTTCCAACATAGTGGCACACAGTAAATCTTCCCATTCTGAAAGGGAGGAATAGGAGTGTAGCAAGGAAGAACCAAAGCAGGGCAGATATTACCGTAGCTTTGTCCAGATTCTGAGGTTCACAGTTTTGTGATGTAAACTCCAATAGGGCCAGGAAATTCTGCTCCTGGAACCTTGTCATTTGCAGCTTACATGAACTCTCATCTTGGGTTGGCTCCATCTGTTGCCTGAACCTCTTCTCTGCAGATGGTCCATGTTCCTGGCATCTCTAATATCCATGGTCTGTCTTGCAATTTAGTTCTCACCCTCATAACTTTGTGTATTCCTCTCATGGCTGCCTATAAGGATCCTGATCCTGTCACACATTGCCTATCCTCTCAGGCTTTCCTTTGAACCATGGTGAAAACCTCCATGATCCCGTAACTATTACATTCTTTATGCCTACAAAACCAGCATCACATGAGTGATACCAGTGTCTGCCCTAGCTGAAGCAGTACCTCTTGGACCACAGCTTCAGAGGCCTCTGAATGCCTGGGAGACTGAATACTGAAAAGCATTTCCCTGGGTGACCCTGTACAAGCAGCTTGCCTTGGTGGTTCTTTCTGCTCAGAGGAAACAAGCTTGCAGTTTCATGCCCACAGATGGCATCTAACCAATTCTCAGATATCCTCAAGGCATCTTTCCTTTTAGCCCTGTACAAAGTACTTGGCTTCTCTTTAAAGATACCTGTGTCTTTAAAAGCTACTTTTTCCATGTCCACAGCTTCCAACTCCTTCTGGCTAGTCTACATGCTTTTCAAATGCTTGACTTTTTCTCTAGATTCTCATTGTAAATTTGTCCATAGCAACCAGCAACATCCATGCCACAGCCTGAATCCTGGACTATCTTAGAGTTTCCCATACCAAATTAGTCCACCACTTAAAAAAAAATAGACAAAAAACAACAATGGGTTTCATTAGGACTGTTTTTTTTTTCTTTTCAATTCCCTCCCTCCCTCCCTCCCTCCCTCCCTCCCTCCCTCCCTCCCTCCCTTCCTTCCTTCCTTCCTTCCTTCTTTTGAGGTAGCGTCTTAACTTTAAATCCAGGCTGACCTGGAATCCACTATGTAGTCTCAGTCTGGCATTCTACCTTTATAGTCCAGGATTCAGCCCAGGACTTAAAATATATATTTGAAAGAGAAAGAGAGAACACGGGCATGCCTGGGCCTCTGGCCACTGCAAATGAACTCCAGATGCATGTGCCACCTTGTGTATCTGGCTTACATGGGAAATTGAGCCTGTGCCATTAAGCTTTGCAGGCAGTTGCCTTAACCACTTAGCCATCTCTCCATAACAGTACTTTTTAAAAATACGTTTTTTAATGTGTTACTTTTAAGAGGGAGGAAATATGGTGGTGCCAGAGTCTCTGGACCCTACAAACAAACTCCACCTGCGTTGCCGCTTTATGTGGATACTGGGGAATTGATCCTGGACCACTAGTTTTTTGCAAGCAAGTGCTTTAAAAAAAATAAAAAAAAAATAAAAAAAACTACTGAGCCAGCTATCTCCCAGGCTCCATCATCTTTAAATTTAGCATCCATTAAAGTCTTAGAACATGGAAAAAATGAAGGTTTTTTTTTTTGGCCTGGTATGAGCCTGGTTTTCACTGACCATATAACCCATCAACATTTTGGTTTTCTTTTAAAAAAATTATTTGATTTATTTGCAAGGAGAGAGAGAGGGAGGGGGAGGGAGGGAGGGAGAAAGAAAGAAAGGAAGGAAGGGAGGGAGGGAGAGAGGGAGGGAAGGAGGGAGGGAGGGGCCAGGTTGTGTGCACATGCATGCACCAGGGCCTCCAACCACTAGAAATGACCTCTAGATGTATGTGCCATTGTGAATTTGGCTTCACATGGGTACTAAGGAATCAAACCCATGTTGTTAGACTTTTCAGGTAGGTGCCTTAATCACAGGGTCATCTCTTCAGCCTCAGCATTCTGGTCTTCTAAACTCCCTTCAGAATAACTTATTAAATAAAATATCTACTGAAAGCTGGAGCTGGTGGCACATGCCTGTAATCTTAGCACTCAGCATTGAGAAGCCTGAGGAAGAGGAACTACTTATGGCCAGCTTGGGCTGTGTAGCAAGATCCTGTCTCAAAAACTTTAAAAAAGCACAAACAACTAGATAAAGATGTGGATTTTCAATGCTCAGTGAAAAGAACAAGAGTACCTCAATATGATATATATATATATATATAACTTTATTACATGTATAGGGTAAAATTTGTTAAAATAGTGTGTGTGTGTTTAACTGCAGGTACTAGGACATTTTAAACTGCAAATGTGAATCATGTATTTATTTGGACAGCGCTCCTTTATTATCACTATTGAAAGTGTGGTCCAAGGCCAGCAGCATCAGCATGCTTGATAAATATGCTTAATTTTCCTGCAAAGAGTTTTTTTTTTTTTTAATTATTATGGGTTACAATAGGAGTAGAGAGAAATTAATTAGAACTGTGTCAGTAGATTTTTGAGCAATGTGTCTGTAAACTTTTAAAAAAAGTTTTGTTTTTATATACTGAAAGTTTTTGTGAACTGATTTTTAATGTAATTTTTGGTCATCCCATGAAAAACAAATTGTGCTGTGAACTTATAAATAGCCTTGTGGCTGAAGTTGAAATGACTATCCCACAGTTCTTAGATCTAGTGTTACTGGTTTAGTGAGATATACACTGTAGCATATTGTAAGTGTGAATGGTCACAGTTGAGCTTCTGAACATGCACACAGAGGCATATGTACACTTTTCTTTTCCTACTTCTGTTGACCTGCATTAGCACTGACACAATGATGTGCCACAGTATTGTAATCTTACTCTTGTCTGCTTCTGTAAAGCTTATTTTAAAATTTTTCCTACAAATGTGTACCAAATGCATAAGAACCACATGGATATCAGATTAACTTGGAAAGAGCCTTACCTCTCTGTTAGCAGTTTTCTGTTACTTTTCTTCCCCACTGTGACAGAATTCCTGATACAAAGAGCTCATGGCAGGGAATGCAAGGCATAGCAATTTAAATCATGGCAGAACTGAGAGCAGGTCAGAACAGCAAGGGGCCAGAACATAGTAAATTTCCCAAGGACATACCCAGGCTGACCTGCTTCCTGCAGGTAGGCCTTACCACTTAAAGTGTTCAGAAAAACATCACCTCATCACCCCCAAATGTTCCCTCAGCTGGGGAAATAAACTTTAATACATGAGTCTGTGGACTGTTTCATATCAAAATTATACCACCAGTATGTCAAAGTAAGTCACTTTGGCAAATTGATTCATTCAACATGATGTACTCACTATGTATTAGAAACTGCTAGGTTCTCTGGAGATGGTGGTGAGTAGAAACACCTCTGCCTTACAGTGAAGCTTAGGAAGTAGAGGAGAGACAGAGAAATATGTTAGCAGAAGTATAAAATTTAGACTAGAGAAACTACAGTGGATTTTACACTGGAACAGTTTTACTCATGTGACGAGTCCCCTGAGAAACAGTTGCTTCGTCTATGAGTTGGTGCTTGAGGAAGAACTTGATTAGACCAAGAAGGGAGCGCAGCCCATTTTCTAGGGAGAGGGATTAGTGAGGACACGTGAACACAGGTCTTGAGTAGAAAGGTTGACAAGAATAGGTGACTGAAATTAATCGGGCATGGTTGGGGTGCCTGAGTGAGTGGGAAGGAGCTGGAGTGGATGGTAGGGAGAGAAAGGGCCAAGAGTGTCAGTAGTGTGCAACTGTTACAGCACCCTGGAAAGAATTGATGGCTCAAGCTCTGGGGTGCTGCCAGTGTCAGAGAAGTAAACAGTTCCAAGCCATACTGTGAGGGTGGGGCTTTGTATTTTTAAGTTTAGTAGCTTATTGGGTTGAAGTACTTTAAAGAAATTGTAGGTTGATTGAGTGATTTTATTTTACTTTTCTCTTCAGACATTATCTGCCTCTACTACTGGATGAATGAAAATTCGATGATTTGAACTAAGTGCCAGCAAGGAATTGTGCTTGGTTTTGTGCTCTGTAGTGTTGTTCACATTTTTTGCACATCTTTTCTTGCTTATAAAAACTGCACTAAACTTTTTTAAAATGAAGCAGTTGAAAAGAAAAAGGAAAAGCAATTTTAGTGTTCAAGAAACTCAGACCCTTTTGAAAGAAATTACCAAAAGGAAAGAAGTCATTTTCTCCAAACAGCTCAACACAACGATAAATGTGATGAAGCGGATGGCTTGGGAGGAGATTGCACAGTGTGTGAATGCTGTGGGAGAAGGAGAACAGAGGACGGGGACGGAAGTGAAGAGGAGGTACCTCGACTGGAGAGCACTCATGAAGAGAAAGAGGATGAAGGCAAACATGAAGCTGGTGGGCTCGGGGTTTCCCCTCCCCACGTCAGATTTGGATGACTCTCTCACTGAAGAGATCGATGAAAAGATTGCATTCCGAAATGATACAAATTTTGACTGGCAGAATGTGGCAGATTTCCGGGATGCAGGAGGATCCCTGACAGAGGTTAAAGTGGAAGAGGAAGAAAGGGACCCCCAGAGCCCTGAAGTGAGTATTGAGTTGTGGTGCTTTTTCCTTTTTCAATTGTAATATGTAATTTCTAATTCAGACACTAAAGTTCCCAGACCAGGTGTTGGGGAGGTGGGGCCCAAGTTTGATTCCCAGCATCCATGTAAAAAGCCATGTGTGGCTGTAACCCCAGTGCTGAGGGGGGAACCAAAACAGAAGAGTTACTGGGGCTCCCTGGTCAGCTAGTCTTATGGAACAATGGTGAGCTCCAGGTTCAGTAAGAGAGTCTGTCTCAAGGAATGAGCCAGAAGAGTGGTAGAGGAAGACACCCGATGTCTGTGTGTGCACATGATGCACATATTCATCCATCCATCCAGACACACACACACACACACACACACACACACACACACACACACAATGCATGCTGTACATACCAAAAAATTACTGTTACTTTTTTCTTTGCATCATTAATACCTTTCTTACTAGATATAATTCCTCCATTATTAGTAAATTATTAGTGACATGAGATAACCATGTACATGAGTATGAGCTCATATTCAGACAAAGTGGTTTTATATGCTTACAAGACCAGGAAGCCTTTAAGAAATATTGGTGCTAAGTGAACATCGTGAAGCAGAAGGAAACCTCAAGAATCACTTTTCTTTTTTCTGCTAGTTTGAGATTGAGGAGGAGGAGGAGATCCTGTCGTCTGTCATACCAGATTCCCGGAGGGAAAATGAGCTTCCCGACTTCCCCCACATCGACGAGTTTTTCACCCTGAACTCGACACCATCTAGATCTGCATATGATGAGCCCCATTTGCTTGTCAACATAGAGAAACAGAAACTCGAGCTGGAGAAGCGACGGCTGGATATCGAGGCGGAAAGGCTGCAGGTGGAGAAAGAGCGGCTGCAGATTGAGAAGGAGCGGCTGCGCCATCTAGACCTGGAGCACGAGCGGCTGCAGCTGGAGAAGGAGCGGCTACAGATAGAGAGGGAGAAGTGGAGGCTGCAGCTGGTCAGCTCCGAGAAACCGGCTCTGGAGAATGAACTTGGCCCAGGGGAAAAGGCCATGCTCCAGCCACAGGACATAGAAGCAGAGAAGTTGAAACTGGAGCGGGAACGCTTGCAGCTGGAGAAGGATAGGCTCCAGTTCTTGAAGTTTGAATCTGAGAAGCTGCAGATTGAAAAGGAGCGACTACAGGTGGAGAAAGAGAGACTCCGAATTCAGAAGGAAGGACACTTGCAGTGACTCAGTTCTCTCTTTAGTAAATGATTGTAAAGTGTAGGTTTTCCTCCTATCAGGTGATGTAAAGGTGGTCGGTTGCTGGATTAGCTATACTTTTTTTTTTTTTTTTTGAGCCTTTTCACCATGTCTAATGTCAGTGTTTATAATAGGAAAAAAAAGATAGTTATATGTGGCTAACTGTATGCTTCCCTAGTATATTATATGAACACTGTCCTAGCATAATTTCTGCTAGAGGTTTCACTTTAGTATTATCCCATAGAGTCTTGCCTTCTCTGTGCACCCAAAGTCGACAGCTATGTCTGTGTAAAATCCTAGCCCAGAAGACATTGGCATTGTCTGGAGACATTTTGGCTGGGCTGCGGTAAGGGTTGTGCATGGGCATCTCATATGTAGAGAGGCCACAGATGCCGCTGAACAGCATTCAACACCTCAGTGCCCCCTAGGAAAGAGCTACCCAACCCAAAGTGTTACTATTGCCAAGTTTAGGAAACGCTACCCTGGCCAAACTGTGCACCTCTATAACTGTTTAATAGCTTAGAATATTAAATCCTCAGATATTTATGTGGATAGATACTTAAATGGCCAAAAACTTTTAACATTACTGTGTAGTATATTGAATATAGGGAGTGATGAAGATTGTAGGTATTTTATTCCATATTTTCTTCTGTAAGTAAACTGAGATACAGAAACAATTCAGGGAATGTCTGAAATTGTTAAAAATGGGTCACTTTGAAAAGCATTCCATCTTGAGAAGCAATATACAATTTGGAACTATTAGTTCCCTTTCTTCTGTGAATTTGTTGGCTTAGTGTGAACATGAAACTTATTTCAAACGTGTGAAATCTTACAGAAGAGGCTAGAAACTAGTAGAAATGGTAAAAAAGTAAAAAATGGTACCAGCAGTCTGTAACCTCAAACCCAAAAGGTATTGGTTGATTTTTTAAAATGAATGAATTGTTACCATTTGGAACTGGGAGGTGGAAGAGAATGTCCTGTGTCAAGTGATGATGTTGAAACAATGATACTAGTTGTGTGTTCTGGATTGGAGAAGCATATATACACTATTTGATGTCATTAATCTACAATATGGTTTTTGAAAATAGGATCTATCATTGTTTCTGAAGCTCAGAGAAGTCACACAGTGACTGACAGCTGAAACTTCAAATTGCAGTGTATTTTGTCTTTGCCCCTTCCCAAGAAACAAAATTTCTAACTCCTTAGTTCCTACAGAATTCTGAACTAAGGGTTAGTTTACCTGGTGATTTGCCACTGGTTTTCCCACTGTGGTGTTTTCACAATCCAACTGATTCTGCTGCACACTAGTGTTGAATATGACTGCACGAGTTCACTTTGTTTTCTGGTTTCCAGGCTGATGCGTAGCTTTAATCTCTTCTATTGGCAGACTACCATGATTTTGTGTTTGTTCCTTGTTAATTTAAGAATGGCTAGAAATCAAGTTAATGTTGGAATATGGGTATGCAAAGGAAAAGTATACTTGTGCTTACTTACCCTGATTTTGAAATAGTGTTATTTTTCTATAATTATATTAAATGCTTCTACCGTAGAAATAAACATATCTATACTGTCTGTCTGAAAGTTTATCATTTCACGTGATTGTGATTCTCAGTGCTCTAACATTATTTAATCCAGCCTGGGATGGAATCTTCTAATGGGTAGCATCAGGGGCCTAACATGTCTTAGAATTGGGCCTGGACACACATTATTTATTGCTGCTTTTATATGAAATGAAATTATGCCTCACCAATTTAATTAACTAAATGCCTCAAAAATTATAAACCAAGGCTTACCCAAAATTTTAGCACAAGATCTCAATGGTCTGAATGTAATCGTTCTTTGTGAATTCTCTGTTCAGGTCTCTGCCCCATTGTTTGATTGGACTGTTTGTACTGCAGTCCATGTACCCTATCTTATTATCTGTATCTGGAATAATAGAATACAATTGAAAACTAGAAAGCATCTGGGAGTTACTACTTATTTGTCCTCCTAACAGCATAAATGGGTTTATCAAGTTGCTCTCCAAACATTCCATGCATTTTCCTTCCCTTTGCTTCTGCTCATAATACTTTTACCCTTCACCTTTCCATTTTCTATCTGGAGTGACAATCAATAGAACAAAACCTTTTCACGTCAGAAGGGGTTGGCCATTTCTACTCCTGTTTACTATAATTTGAAAGCATCAGAATGAATTTCATTAAATAAAATCAGAATATTTTACTACATAAACTTATATCCTCTAGAATTACATTGGGATCCTCTGGAATAAGAATGCTCAAGTCAGCACCAGTAGGTTTAGTTTAAGATTCCCTTGCTGTTTAAGTACAACTTTCCAAACATAGGGATTGTGCCCTGGATAACCATGTGGGTGCTGTGTAGCCGCCATGATCTTGCTGTGCTGTGTGTGTATTTGGACCACAAGGAGTCATGGCTTGATTGTGCCTGCCTTGTGTCATCAGGAGGATTTTCTTCAGTAAAGAAAGTGTCCTGACATCGGCCTATTAACTTTTGTGGATTTTGCAAATAAGATGGCAAAAGTCTTAATTCATACCTGCTAATTATGTACTCTGCAGCCTATGGGACTGAGGGTCAATAATAATAATAAAGCTGTGATTACCAAAATAAGCTCAAGCTTTTCAATTGTTTAGAAAATGTTTTACTTGAAAATTATGGGAAATATATTTAGTACTGCTTTATTTTTACTTCTTTTTTTTTTTTTTTTTTTTTTTTGGTTTTTCAAGGTAGGGTCTCACTCTGGTCCAGGCTGACCTGGAATTAACTCTGTAGTCTCAGAGTGGCCTCGAATTTATGGCGATCCTCCTACCTCTGTCTCCCGAGTGCTGGGATTAGAGGCGTGCGCCACCACGCCCAGCTTATTTTTACTTCTTATCAAAATTATGTAACAACAGCCAACCATGGTGGCACATGCCTTTAATCCGAGCACTTGGGAGGCAGAGGTAGTAGTATCACTGTAAGTTTGAGGCCAGCCTGAGACTATAGCCTGGGCTGGAGTGAGACCCTACCTCAAAGAACAAAACAAAACAACACAACAAGAACAAAAAAAAATGGGATGAAAAATTGGGTGAAAATTTATGTAATAGATAATAGGATGGTTTTCCTGTTTAGCACTGTACCTCTTCTAAGCATGCTTCTGGAGTACTATCACTGGGGCTGTGGATCAAGATGTAAATGCAGGCCTAAATATGACCATGGTATAAATAATTTCTGTCTACCCACTTACTAAAATACACATTCATAATTTGTCTACTTTTATAAGCATTCTTAAATGGGTGTAGTAAAGCCATGGAAAGAAGAGACATCATAAATGTTTTACTACAGTGATGGAAGTATTGGCACCGGCAATGTGAAAAGTGCTAATTGATAACTGTACTCTTCCGGATGTGGTGGTGCAAGCCTTTAGTCCCAGCACTTGGGAGGCAGAGCTAGGAGGATTGCCGTGAGTTCAAGGCTGCCCTGAGACTACATAGGTCAGCCTGGGCTAGAGTAAAACCCTACCTTGAAAAACAAACAAACAAGAAAAAAACCCAAAACACTATACCCTGAGTACCTGGCATCCATGTTTTCTTCATGGGCTTACTGGGTTTTTACTGATAACTGCATTTCTCATCTTTATAGTTCAGGTGGGCCTGACTTGATGCAGGCCTCTAGAGCTGGTATACGATGGACTCAAACTTCTCCAAAGATCCCATTTTCTGGAATCTGAGTGGTATGTTCAAGGTGAATTACATAATACATTCAGAACCAATGAAACATAAGTGTTTGTTGAATTTATGTGGAAATGAAATGCTTTTACACTTTCCCTCTTAACTCCTGGTCTGAGGAGAAAGCTTGGTATGTAAAATACTTGTCTCACAAGAAAGATTACCTGTGTTTGAGCCCAGTAGCCATGTAAGATGCCAAGATGTGTCTATAATCCCAGCACTCGGAAGGCAGAGATAGGAGGATCCCTGGAGCTTGCTGACTAGCCAGTCTAGCCTAATCAGTGAGCTCCAGGCCTACAAGATGGATATTGTTCCAAAAGATGACATCCAAAATTGTCTATGAGCCTTCATGCACATACATGTGTGTACCTACAAATACAAAGACATAAGCAACACATACACACACCTTAACTCCCCACAGAGATGTGTAATTTCATTTTGCTATATTTAGTGGGACAGTCTTGAAACCTCTTTATAAAGTCTACCAAGGAGCCCAGAGAAGAAAGAAGTTGAGTACTAAATGATACCCTTTTGAACTCTTGGAGTAGCCTCACTTGACATTGGAGCTATTTCTGAATTTTCAGTTTTCTATACCAGCAAATTTCTCCCTATTCTGAACTTTCTACTTTTGTCCATGCATTACAAGTTCACTTATATTTAGTATATATTTTTTTAATTTTTGCCACTTGTACAGTATTCTTGATGATCTGGCATTTGTAGCCTTTCTGAATCTAGAGAAACTGTCCTCAGGTTTAACAATTTCTTACAAATACTAAGGCAGACCCATTGGTACTTTGGCCTAGAACCAAACAGGCTTCAAACTAAATCCAGATCTCCCATATGTCAAGGGAGAATGCTATCACAAACACTCCTTTCTCTAAAATAAATATTGCAAAGCTCTTTGGTGAGAAAATAACAAAATTTATTACAAAATAATAGATGAAGATTTACAACTGGCACCTTATAAATGAAGTTTCAGTATGTCAAATTAATCTCTTTATTAGCTCATGAGAAATTGTGAAACATGTCAAATATGTTAACTGAAAAGATATATAATGAATTAGATTTTGGAAAAATACCATTAGTGAATTGAATTTGCTACTCTTAAATTATAGAATTAAGTATTTTAAATTATAATAATGTTGAATTACTAAACCTATTTTCATTTTTCTTTAATTTTTCAACTACTTTAATATTCTATATGTTGTGTGACTCTTCCTAGGGAGAAATGAACAAATGTATATTCATTCCAGATTGAGCACTGATCAGAGAGCAAAGAAATGGATCCACCCAAGTCTACCTTAGTGAACCAGTGAGTTGATTGTGGTTACTTATAATAGGGGTATGGATGACTCAATGACAGTTGAATCACAGAATAGTCCACCAAATTATGAGTTACAACTCATGAAATGTGCATCCCTAGAGCTCTCTTATTCTTTGTGAAATGTGTTTTGTCTTTTTTATTACTAGTATCATTATACTATAATATATAGTAAATATAGTATTATATATAATTATAGTAGAATTAAAAGAAGTGTTTGGATCAATTTTTACTTGAATCAGAAATTGTCATTTAGTAGAGTTTATTAGATCTCAGTTGGTCAACAATCCAGGCTTTTATTCTAATAGTTTACTTATTTTCAAGCAGAGAGAGAGAGAGAGGGAGGAGAGAGAGAGATAGACAGACACACACGGCCAGGGGAGGGGGGAAAATGTGTATGTCAGGGCCTCCAGCTGCTGCAAACAAACTCCAGATGCATGTACCACTTTGTACATCTGTCTGTATGTGCTTACTGGGGAATTGAACCCAGATCATTAGACTGCAGTCAGGTGCCCTAACCATTGAGTAATCTCTTCAGCCCATGCTTTTGTTATTTTTTTATATATTTAATTTATTTTTGCTTGAGACAGGAAGAGGGAGAGACAGACAGAATGGGAGTGCCAGAGCTTCCAGCCACGGCAAATGAACTCCAGACACATGAACCACCTGTGCATCTGGTTTATTTTGGGACCTGTTGAATTGAGCCTGTGTCTTTAGGATTCCACAAGCAAGTGCCTTAACCATTAAGCCATCTCTCCAACCCTTGTTTTTATTGAATGGTTTATTCCCCATTCCTAGGAAGTATGAATCAACAAGGGTTAAGTGTAAAAAAAGAGGTGATATACAAGACTCACTTTATAATTCTGCCCATTTAAAATTCCTGTCTATGGCTTCAACACCTAGATACCTGAGTGTGGTTCTGTTTTTAGCTTTATTTCTTGATCTGGGATTCTTTTTCTTGCTTTCTTGTGTACATGCTATAATTTTTATTAAATACTAATGCTGGAAGTAGGAGAACTGGAGAAACTTGAGTTGAGTTCCGTCAGGACTTTGTTTTGTGGGAGTTCAGTAAATCTAGGTAAGAGCTAAGAGGCTTTTGGGGTTTGTGATTGTGGGCCTCACCCTCTGCAGCAAGTACCTGGTAGTGTGCTGTGGTTGCCCTGTGATGACTGGAGACACTTACGTGCCAAAGGGGTTTTCCTCAGTGTTCCTGCCCCTCCCATGTGTTTACAGTAATTTTCACATGCATTTGCCAAGTGGTGGCCTCCCTCCATGCTCATAAACTCTCCTTTCATTCATTTCTGTGTGAGAAGGAGGTGTTTTAGTACTAGCAATATGATGGAAGCAAGCTAGGAGTTTCCCCTGTAGCCCCTCAGCCTTGGTCTTCAGCAGTTGATCTTTACAGTGGTCTCAGAGGTGGAACTTCTCATTATTTCTACTCTTGTACCTCATAGAAGCAGAACTAGTTGATCTTAGTTGGGACTTTTTCTTCCCAGCCTAGTAGCTTGCTGAACAATATCAGTGTAGCATCTAGCCAGTGATGATTTCCTGACCCTAAAGGTACTTGGTCTTTAAGAATTTATTAGTGTCCTAAAACATTCCTTCTTATACATGGGTGTTATGTCCAGTATAGCATTGCTTCAGTTCTTCCAAATTTGAACCTGTCTGGTTTCCCATTTCTCCTTAAATGTTTGAAATTCTATTGGTTTGGCTTCCATGGACAGTTTTCTGATTAGCACAAAAAAGTTATGAATCTTTGAATTTTTCTATGGTTAGGATAAAAGTGATTTTTCTTAGAAGTTTCTATTTTCTAGGGAAAGGCAGAATCCCAAGGCAACAGAGATGAAATATACATGTAGTTTTGTTTGTTAATCTTGGATGGCCACATACTGTGATGAGTGATTTAGAAACATTCTCACCTTCACAGCAATGCCAAACCTCGATATTATTGTTTCCATTTTACATTTGAAATGACAACCTTTTTTTCTAGAGGCCATGGAGTAGCTGCCTGAGCAAGGATTTACCATTAGTTTTGTCTGACTTTGAATCTTCAAATGTGTTCTTTCTATAACTCATTGGAAATAAAGAGCCCAGAGATAAAGTGCAGTTTATAAAAGTGGCCAAGTAATATAAGTTTTTTTTAAAGGCAACTCCATGGCGTGCGCGCGCACACACACACACACACAATTGTTTTCCAAATTGAGACTAGTTGTGAATGCCTACTCAAGGATATAATTTTAGTAATACTTCTTATTGTTTGGATAGTAATTAGGCATAAAAGGTCTGTGGTTGTTCACCGTTTTTTTTTTTTTTTTTTTTTCTCCCTGAGGTAGGATTTCACTCTAGCCCAGGCTGACCTGGAATTCACTATGTCATCTATGTTGTCTCAAGGTGGCCTCAAACTCCAGTGATTATCTTACCTCTGCCATCTGAGTGAGTCCTGGGATTAAAGGCATGTGCCACCACACCCGGCTCTCCTTCTCTTGCCTGTCATCCCATTACATTTTTGATGCTTTGTCTACTTCACTTTCCTAAAGTGAAGGCCACCACTTGGTCTCCCCAGCCTCTTTCCTTGTCAGGTCACAGTCCTGGTAGGTGATCCTTTCCCGAGGTTCATGGAATTAAGTCATGGAGTCCATTTTCTAGGAAGGTAAGGTCATGGAGCATGCTCACAGACACTCTGCTTTCAGAAGTGCTAGAAACAGGACTTGGAGCATCTATGTCCCTTGTTCAATAACCCTGTGGAGAATATTGCTATACGTCTGCACTGGTAGTTGGATATATCTTTGGGGTCAGTACTGACGTAATTAAGGTAATTGATTTTGGCAGCTTTGCCTTCAGATCTAATCTCTTTCTTTGTTCTTTCAGAAACTATCTAGCATCCTTTATATTAAGTATCTACTTATTAATAAATTCACTTTTCAATTCACTGATCTAGTGTTTTGTTCTAGTTTGTTTAGTTGAGAGTCATCTCTGAAACAGGGACAGCCCAATTAAAAGAAATGATTGGCAAAACTTCAAAAGGAAAGATGTGAAGGATTATGGAAACTAGCTTTGTAGATAATTTGGTCTTATTTGTTGTTGAAAGTAGGTAAGGAAGGATACTGGAGATGTTAACAAGCCTCATAAAGGGATGTTGAGTTATTATGTACAGATGATAGGATGTTACTGTCTTTGAGGAAAATCACTGACTGCCATGTGCAAGATGGACTAGAGGCAAATACAAATGAGATAAGAAGGAAGGGCATCTATTAGGAGACAGCTATTGTTATAAGAGGGAGAAACTATAAGTCTGTGATTTAAGTCAGTTACGGCATGGATGAGGCTCCTGGAGCAATGTAAAATGATATTTAGGAGATTCAAGCAATTGAAAATATGAGGATGATGAAGAAGTTGGGTTCTATAATGAATCCTGTCTATAATCTGGGTGATTAGGTCAGTGGTTGTGCCAGTCACTGAAATGGGGTACAAGAGGAGGGAAAAAGGCAAGAGTAAGAGATGAGTTTTGACAAGTTTCAATGGTGTTGTGAAAAAATAAAAACAAAAAAGGAGGTAATAACAAAATGAATATGTGGGTCTAGAGTAGATGATAAGATTTCTGCTAATAATGTTAAGGTGACAATAGACAGCTCGATGATAGTGAGTCTGGTGGTTTAAATCAAGGGTTCCCCATATTCTTATATGTTCTGGATGCTTGCTCCCCAGCTGGTGGTAATTTGGGAGGTGTAGCCTTGTTGGGATAGGTGTGCTGATTGGGTGGACCTTGAGGTTTATTACCCCTAGCTTGTGGATGTTAGCTGGCCCTCTCTCCTGCTGCTGATGTCCACCTGATTTTGGCAAGTAGGTGATTGATATTCATCATCTGCTCTTCTTTCCCCATGAAGCTTCTGCTCATCACTAAACCAAAATAAATCTTTTCTTCCCATTAGCTGCTTTTGGTTAGGTACTTTGCCTTAGCAATGGGAAGGTAACTGCAACAGTAAAGTCAACCTGGTGGAATATAACTCGTGGAATAGAAAGGGACACAGTATGCAACCTAGAATTGGCAGATGTTTGGCTGGCAGAAATGGATGTGGAATAGTTTAAAACTGACTGAGAAAATGCAAAGAGAGAAATGGAGAGAAGAGGTAATTTCATCTATACCAATATGTGAAGAACTCAACTGGCTTCATTTTATTAACATATTTAGTTTGTCTATGCTATACTTACTAGTAACCCTGGGAAGAACATTTCTGTTAAGTGATGGAGACAATTAGTGGGGTTAAATAAAAGATTTAAGGTCATTTTTCAAAACATATTTTATTTATTTATTTCCAGGGAGAAAGAGGTGGGGGAGGGAGAGGGAGAGAGAGAATGAGAAGAGAATGGGCACACCAGTGCTTCTAGCTGCTGTAAATGAACCTCAGATACATGTGCCACCTTATGCATCTGGGTTTTTGTGGGTGCTGAACCCAGGTTGCTAGGCTTTGCAGGCAAGTGCCATAACCATGGAGCAATCTTTCCAGCCCTTAAATGTATTCATTTTTGAGGCAAGCCCAACAGCCTTCCCTTTTTAAGTGTGTATGTTTTGTGTGTGTGTGTGTGTGTGTGTGTGTGTGTGTGTGTGTGTGAGAGAGAGAGAGAGAGAGAGAGAGAGAGAGAGAGAGAGAGAGAAAGAGAGAGACACACAGAGAATTGATATACCCAGGCCTCCAGCCACTGCAGTTGAACTCCATATGCACATGTATGAACTTGCATGCTTGCATCACTGTGCATCTGGCTCATGTGGGATGTGGGATGTGGAGAGTAGAACATGGGTCCTTAGGCTTTGCAAGCAAGTACCTTTACTGCTAAGTCATCTCTCCAGCTCTCAAGTTCATTATTTATAGAAGAGAAGCTGGTCATTATCCTGAGGTCAACAGTGAGTGGAGGGGTTACAGGTCTGCTATTTGTCCCTTCACACAAATGACTCATAGAGTATACAGGAAAAATTCAGTGTGGAATCAAGGGACTATAATGTGGAGCATATGTATTGAATTTAGGATAATTAAACTTGGGGTACACTAGAAAGATATTCATGGTTCTTAACAGAATTGGAGCATTGACTGAGAGAAGTCACTAAACAAAGTAGATATGTAGGCAGATCCTTAGTTCATGTTACTGGCATGGGTAGATCACTTAGACAGTTTCTTTAAAAAGTTTTTTTTTTTGTTGTTTGTTTTGTTTTTTGAGGTAGGGTTTCATTCTAGCCCAGGCTGAACTGGAATTCACTATGTATTCTCACGGTGGCCTCAAACTCGACGATCCTCTTACCTTTGCTTCCCAAGTGCTGGGACTAAAGACCTGTGACACCACACTCAACTTTTTTTACCTTTAGTTTCTTGAGGCTGAGCCTTGCCATAAAGCCCTGACTGTTCTGGGACTTACAATGTCGCTCAGGCTAACCCCACATTCACAATCTATGGCCTCAGCCTCTCAAGTGCTAGGATTATAGACAAGTACCACCATTCCCAGTGATAACATACAGTGTTATGAAGAGAAATTTTTATGGGTGTGATAAGAGGTGTAGTTGTAAGAAATGCTATTCCTTTTCCTTTTAGGTCTGTGGTACTTGGAAACATGTCAGAAGTTTGGACAGCTCTCAGGGGAAGGTTTGAAGATGACAGTTTTTTTTACTTTGTACTGAGGGAGTTGGAGAGAATGTTGACAAGGGGCATGTTTCACAGTGGTAAGACAAATGAGAAGGAAGAGGCATATTGATTAGTATTGGGAGATGAATGTGGACAGGAAAGGAATTATTGAAATAACTTTGATATGAGGCTGAGAACAAGAAGGACATGAACATTGAAGTAAATCTATTGGGTTGAGCCTCGGGTTTTTAATAAAAACTCAATTGGAAGTGTTAAGGTTTCTGTACAAGGCTGAGTCCTAATGACTGTGAAGATGATTGTGGAAACAATGATTCTGGTGTACTTTATGCTTCAATATAAAAATAGAATACTGGGGCTAGAGAGATGGTTCTGTGGTTAGGTGTACTTCTGTGCAAGCAGGAGAGCCTGAGGGGGCCTGTGACTGCCAAGTTCAAATTTCCAGATCCCAAGTAAACAGTTGGACATGGCTCTGTTCACCTCTACTCCCAGTCTCCCAGGGGAGCAGAGATCTGAGAATTGTTGGAGTCTCCAAGGTCTATAATTAGTACCAAAAAGAGACCCAGGCTAAAAACAGGACTACACAGAAGAGCAATGGAGTAGAACATCCTACACTCAATTCTAGCCACCATAGGTGAGGGACCCTAACTGAATTCCAGCACATAGGGTGCTGCAAGGGCACATACATGTGAGGGGGAGAGAGAATGAGGGAGAAAGAGCGACAGAAAGACAGAGAGAGAGAGAACAGACACATTTTTCCAACAGCATTGTAATAATGTACATAAAACAGATGACTCCATGCAACTTGCCTTCTCATAGACTCCAAGATGACTTTTAATTTGTTCTTATTACTATTGCCAATACTTAGCATTACAGCTTGGGATATTCTGTTTTCTGACAAAATTTTTGGACATTTCTTTTCTCACTGGTAGTTACAATATATGAAGTTGGGTTTATGCAGTGGCAAATATTGAATACCTACCTAGTATGTGCTTTACATTGAGGAAACAAAAAGAATTAGTTGGTATTCTGTAGGTGGAGCACCAGGGGACACATAACTAACTAAAAAGTACACAGCAGTCTGAAGTAGGTGAGACTGTCATTTTTAATGAGTTCTTATGGAATTGAGTGAACCTAAGGGGTTCTCTTTGGATTTTTCAACTGTGGTCATTGTGTATACTTATCTGCCTGATGTAGCTTCAAAGTTGGTTTTGCCAGAGATGTTCAGGATGGTCTTTATTACTAGGTTGCTGAGTTCTTCAACTTTGTGGAATCAAGTGTTTTAATTTAAACATGCTTTAAAATTACAAATTGAAGTTTAATAGTAATTTATTGGGCAGAGAAGCTTTCCTTTTCATGAATGTAAAATTAAAACTTTTTTAGCAAAACTATTTCTTTCTATGAAAATATAACTCTACCTATAATACAGATCTACTCAAAATTTAAATGTAAGCTATTTTAGAAGAATATCTAGAAGCCAAGCCAAACCTTTGCTCTGAGTTCTTTAGTTTCCTTATACAGTTTTCTGGCTAAGCAAATTATGCTATATATAATTATACAAAATACCTTCTTATTAGATCAGAAAATTTATCAAATTATCTTTTTTTTTTTTTTTTCAAGGTAGGGTCTCACTCTAGCTCAGGCTGACCTGGATTCACTATGTAGTCTCAGGGTGGCCTTGAACACTTGGCAATCCTCCTACCTCTGCCTCTTGGGTGCTGGGATTAAAGGCATGCACCACCATGCCTAGCTTTCAATTAATCTTTCTTTTTTTTTTTTAGCCACTTTTTATACTGACATAGAAAATAACATTATGGGGGGCTGGAAAGATCACACAATGATTTACGGCACATGCTTATAAAACCTGATGGCCTAGATTTGACTCCCCAGTACCCATGTAAAGCCAGAGAGACAAAATGGCACATGCATGTGGAATTTGTTTGTAGTGGCTAGAGGCCCTGGTAAGAACATTCATATTCTCTATTTCTTCTTCTGTCCTTCCTTTCTTCTCCCTCTCAAGTAAACAAATAAAATATTTTTAAAATGTCATAACTCACCTGGAGTGGAGGCACATGCCTCTAATCCCAGCACTTGAGAGGCTGAGATAGGAGGATCTGCATGTTTGAGGCCAGTCTGAGACTAATTCCAGGTAAGCCTGGGCTAGAGCAAGACTGTATTCCAAATCAATCAATCATGACATCAACTATACTCAACCTTCATTTTGACCCATTCTATACTTAATATACAGTCTAGAAAGTGTGAATGAAGAAAAATGTTGATATACTCTTCTACTAAATTAAATCAATCCAACTCATTCTTTCATTCAACAAATATTTATTAAGCACCTACAATATGCCAGGCACTGTGCTGGGTGCTGGGGATACAACTGTGAACAAGGTAGACACAGTCCCTGCCCTCAAGGAGCTTACAGTCTAGTAGTTTTACAGACAAGTACACAAGCAATTACAATGCAGTGTGGTGAGTGCTGTGATGGGTAAAAAACATTAAGAATGGCACCTAACTCAGTTTCATAGGCAGGGGGTTGTAAATAGTCATGGAAATCCTCCCAGGACATTCAATTTGAGTGTTGAAGGATGAGTGTAAGTTAGATACAGAGGAAACAGAAGGGAGTTGTAGACTGAAGAATTAGTATATGCAGTGTACATGTGCTACTGTGGAAGTTCATTTGCTGGCTGAAGGCTTGGGTAGGAGTGATGGGAGTGTTTGAAGCAATAATTAAGGACCAGACCATGAAGGAAATTATTACCTCAAAAACCTGTAATTTTTCCTGAGGGACAGTGTATACATATGTTACCAGGTTAATACCATTTGAGATTTCTTTTACTAAAGCACAGAGATTGAATGGGGATCATGAGCACTAAAGGAAGATTAGTCATCTACCTTTTCCAGCTTAGCCTCCATGGTATCAGCAGACCCTGTGCTCTCACCAGCCCATCTCGCTGCGCACAGCCCTCATGCAAGGCAGCGACACAAGCCACTGGCTTTGTGCACTAGCTTCTGGCCACCTTTCCTGTGAAACTTCTACTCATCCTTCAAGATCACACTCTGAGTATCATCCTAACTTGTGCTTTTTGCTGAGATCCTTAAGTCCATGATTTTTTTTCTTTGTATTATAGTACTGATCATTTCAAATGAACCTAATATCTTGAACCATGTCCATACATAGCAAAGTGTCCTTTTTTAAATAAACATGGTAGAATTGTCTTCACAATTTCTCAGTGAAAACAAGTACCATCTACTTGTTGCCTGTTCTAAACTATTGTTATTACCTTGAAATGATTTAAATGGAAAAAGAATGAAGGGTGAAATCACATGAGACAAATAATTTTATGGAGCAAAATACAGTAAATTTCAATACACAGTTACAGAGTATGTTGCTGTTAGGACATGATTCATTCTCAAGGATTCCATCTTCGACAATTTAATTCATTAACAAATGAGCCAAAGGTTTGTAAAAAAAAGGGAAAGCTTAAATGCAGAAATAATATAGGATAGCTACATTTTCTACTATGGCCCACCTCTTGACTCTTATAATCCCTCAGAGAGTCTTAGAATTTCTCAAAGATCCTTTATAGTTGTAGGAAAAAAATTTAAGCTCTGTAGATACGATAAGAACATTTGTTACTTTATTCTTTTTGGTGGGTACAAAAACCACAATTTTGTACACAGAACAAGGTTATAAATAATAGCAATAACATGAGTGACCCGTAGTCATTTTGGATTCTACATCACAGACAGATGATTTCATGTCATGTTTTCTTCACTTTGTTTTCGTTCCTGATAGTGACACAAATCCAATTCGTGAACCAACTCGAGTGTGAAGATTACAGCGAACAAGATGACCAATAACTTTTATTAAAAAGTCTCTAAAGTCATTACAGTGATGGCATTTATATCAATTATTGCAATGTATTGTTCCCTAAGATGGTTAGAAAAAAGAATCGTGTTGTCCTCTACTGAATTTAAGTCAGTTAAAAAGCAAGCATGTTTCAGTATTTGTTTTCTCCAAAGTAAGTGTAAATGCTTCCTTTAAATTTTGTTTTTCACAGGATTTACATGTTTGAGTATTATTTTCTCGTCACAGTTCAGTGATCAGCTGTCTCAGCTGGAGATTGTCCCATTGACTGCTAGGGTGTTCTGGAGACATGGGTTAGCATATTCCTTGACATCTGTAACTATTTTATTCTTTTCCATGGTGACCAAGGCCTTTCTGAGCAAGAACTTCACAGTTTAATGCTCTATTTGGCAAGTCTGATTAGTTAAGTCCACTCGAGTGAAATTTGTTGCTGTTAATATACCCATCCCAGCTCCCCCCACCCACTCCCCCAAAAAACCTAAATTTGAGTTTTCCTGATATAAAATCTGAGTTTGGGTTTCCGAGCTGAACTCATGCACATGTTGCTGCTGTCCGGCTCACGACGTACTTCCCGCGCTCAGCCACAGGGTTGGTTGAGCAGAGACCCTGCGGGGCCTGTCCTTCGGGGCTGCGTTTCCATCAGTCACCAACACAGTTTAATTAAGGCACTCAATTATTTTTTTGGTTTTTATGGTAGGTCCGATGCAATGACAGCCAATCCAGAACTTTGTCTAATCGCAGTTCCCGTGTGAACCGCCTTGGGGCAGTCGGGCGTCAGCACGCGGCCGTTTTCTCCCACGCTCCCAGTGATGGATAGTCTGGCTTTGTTTCTTATGGCTTCAGAAAAGGTCAGCTGGGTTGCATGGAAAGGAAACAGAAAGGATGCCCGGTGTTATGAAGTTTCTGTTTCTTCCACAACATATGACACAACAAACACCAAGATATCAAGAATTAGACATCTGCATTTTTTTTTTTTTTCGTCATAGGAAAACTCTTAGGAGGGGAAGAAAAGCTCAGCTGCTCTGAAGAATCAGTCTGCAGTTTGAGATCTACCTGTTTAAAAGCTAGCTCTAAAAGCATGAAAACTGATTTTGTCTTTTGAGCATATCTGGGCCAGAGGCATCTTTTAACTTGCCTCGCTCTGTAAATTAATACTTTCAATGGGACTTAAAAGCTCCTCTATGGCAACATTCTCTAAGTCAGTATTTTCATGTTAGAGAATGCCTTCTTGACAATGCAAGATTAGATCGTTAAGTCATGACAAGCCTAAACTAGCTATATGTATAAAGTTTTATTTTTTGCAACACAGACCTGTGCACACACTTGCATTCACTCACATGAATTTACAGACACGACTTGGAACAGAACAGTTGGTGATGGAGCTCACTGTATGCTTGCCGGGAAAGCTGAGCTCACATGCTTAGAGAAGGTGCACCAAGGCAGGGTATGTTTGATAATGCCCTGAACCACATTATCATTGGAAAACTTCTAATATTGACAGTATATGGGTCAGAACTCTGAGTTCTCATTAAATTCCTAGTTCCTGACTTATCAGGCAGCAGAAAACACCACAGTATGATTATGTAAATTTAATTCCTGATCAGTCACTGCCTCTAAATGCTTTCAAGCAAATGAATTCTAAAGTTAAGAGGAGAACGGAGGAAATACTCTTTAAGTTCCTTTCTGACTTAGACCTCAACTCTCTCATGACTCATAATGAATTTAATTCTGTATTGCTATTTAAGCTTATCTAATTTCTTAGGAAATTCCATGTTTGCATTTGGTCTGACCTGGAATTTAAATAATAGATTAGTTATTCATTAAAGTAATGGAATTTCTTTATTCTATTAAAAACTGGTAAGTAAAAGGTACTTAGAACTCATTTACCTTGCCTACTTAAAAAGACAAGGTCAAATGGCTAGTGTTGACATAGCTATGATGAAAACCAAGGTGAAGGTGACACAGCTATAAATGGCCACAGAAAGGAATTCCTACCTACAAGGTGAGAGTTAGGATACATCCTTCATTGACACACTGGAGCTCCTGTGTTTACAATGGACATACAATGAGAATTTTAGGGGAAATAATACTCCTACTTAAATATCTCCCATGAGTCTCCTGAAATCAAACTTTTAACTTGAATTTGGTACCAAATAGGCCATGCAGTACATATTTTTTCAGTGGATGAATATTAAGATATGGGATGATACTTTTTCCTTCCTTAGCTATACTATTAAGTAGATTTCTACTGTGTAGTGAAGATTTCAGATTCTGATTTAGAGGTTATGGGCATAATCTAACTTGCCAATCATTTGAATAATTATGGTAAATAGAACCTTTTGTATGCATGGGGGACCACACATATGTGTGAGGCTGCATGTGAACCTAGTATATGCATGTGTGTGGAGAACAGAGGTTGAACTCAGGTGCCTCAATCACTCTTCTATCTTAATTTTTGAGACTGGGGTCTGGTGCTAAACCTAGAGTTCATCTGATTGGGCTTTACTAGCTAGCCAGCAGGTCTTAAGAGTTCCTGCTGTCTCCATTTCCTCAGAGCTGGGGTAACATGTGCCTGCCACCATGTCCAGCTTTTACATCTGGCCTTAGGTATTCATGCTTGCCTAGGAATCACTTAACCCTTTCAGATATATCCCTTTCTCCACCTGTATTTTTTGTTTTTTATTATTTTAGAGAGAGAAGAAGAAGAAGAGAGAGAGAGAGAGAGAGAGAAAATTGGCATGCCAGGGCCTTAGCCACTACCATTGAACCCCAGATGCTCATGCCACCTAGTATGCATGTGTGACCTTGCACTTGCCTCACCTTTGTGAGTCTGGCTTACATGGGATCTGGAGAGAGATTGAACATGGCTTAGGCTTTGCAATCAAGCACCTTAACTGCTAAGCCATCTCTCCATCCCCTCAACCTTTTTTGAAACAGTATTTCTCTGCAGCCCAAGCTGGCTTTGGATTTGCAGCAATCCTCCTGCCCCAGTGCCTCAAGTGCTATGATTAAAGGGATTTGCCATTACAACAGGCTAAATAGAGTATTTAAAAAAAATTCTGTATTGATAATAAGGTAATAACTGCTTACTTTCATGTCTTTTCCAGAGGTACAGATCACATGTACTCTGAATACCACTATCTTTTAAATAAAATATTAGGGAACAAATACTTTGTTTTTATTTAAAATGTATTACTTTAAAGGTTTAAAGTGAGATTTAAAAGCAATTCATGGGGCTGGAGAGGTGGCTTAGTGGTTAAGCGCTTGCCTGTGAAGCCTAAGGACCCCTGTTCGAGGCTTGGTTCCCCAGGTCCCACGTTAGCCAGATGCACAAAGGGGCGCACGTGTCTGGAGTTCATTTGCAGAGGCTGGAAGCCCTGGCACACCCATTCTCTCTCTCTCCCTCTATCTGTCTTTCTCTCTGTTTCTAAATAAATAAATAAATTTTTTAAAAAAAGCAATTCATGTAGTCAATATCAATGCCAGATACTGAGTTTAAAACCTTATTATGTGTAAGTTGCATGTATCTGACCTGGGCATTTGCATCTCTTTACAATAATTTCCCACATCTTTGTAATACATGATAGTTCCTTATATTTCTTTCAAAAATTTTGAATTTTTTTTTTTTTTTTGCTTCCCCACCCTTGGATTAGATCATGGTTGGAATAAGTAAGCAAAGGAAAATCATTATCAGTGAACAAGTAATATACAAAACTATGTTTAAGGTATCTTTTAAGATTCATCTCAGAATGCATTCCAATTAATCAGTTCTGAAAACAGGCCAGAAAATTATTTTTCTCAGTTTGGAGAATTTCTTTACTCTGCAAAGTTAATATGAAAACCTTTTACTAATGGCCAAATACTTTGATGCCACCTTAGTTTGAAAATTTCCTAATGGTTCTATATCATTAGAAGGCATGCTTACTATCCCCCAAACCATGTTTTTAATTGAATTAATTAATGGTTTAATTTTAATTTTTTCACTAAGTTGAGAAAGAACCAAGTTGGAGTTCTCATTCAACAGGTTACGAAATTTTGAGAAAATGCAATTATATCATAATAAACTGAGATGGGTTTGTTCTTTCTTTTAAGAAATCAACAATAAGTATCAGAATGAAACACATCATATGTGTGTATTATTAAATATGCACTGGCTGTTTTGACTTCACATCAAGCACTAAAGGTCTCTTGAAGGTTCAAAGCCTCATTTATCATGTAATCACAAGAAATAGCCAATTCACTGGGCTGTTATATATAATTTTAGAAAATGGATTTCTCAAACTCTGATTTTAGAAGAACAATAGCAAATCCATTCAAGTCTTATTTTAAAACCACTTTCCATTATTAGAGGAAAGAAGTGGGCATTTAGATTCTGACAAAAATAACTTCCATCTCTTATATTTCCCTGAATGCATACAATATTGTTTTATTGTGACAGGATGAGAGGATGTGAGAGGAGCTGATCTAGCTTGTTAAAAAGCAATTGAAATGGAAAATGGGAAAAACGTACCTAACCATTCACTACAGTATTTCCTCTGTTACTGTATTCCTCCTTTAGAACATGTGTATTATGGACATTGACAGAGAAACTATTGAATTGCCTTAAATGCCCATTCACCTCGGTGATACTGTGAACATAAAAGCTGCATCTCATATAGTGAATGTGCCTTGTAGTTAAAATCCTGACATGAGCTACCACTGAAAGGACTGGCTTAAGAACTTTTCTCAGATGAACAAACAAACAGGAATTCTTTTAAAATATAGAAGGGTGGCCAATGCAATAGAACTGATATTAGGAGCTAAAACTATTGTGGCACTGGAAGAATGGCTTAGTGGTTAAGGTGTTTGCCTGCAAAGCCAAAGGACCCGGGTTCTATTCTCCAGGATCTACATTAGCCAGATGCACAAGGGGCATACACATCTGGAGTTTGTTTGCAGTGGCTTAAAGGGCCTGGAGCACCGATTCTCTCTCTCTCTCTCTCTCTCTCTCTCTCTCTCTCTCTCTCTCTCTCTCTGTCTCCCTCTTTCTCTGTCAAATAAATAAATATACAAATATTAAAACTATTGTGTACATACTGTGTGTTGGAGCTTTCATATGTATTATTTCTTCAGAAAACTAGAAACAGGCAGCTTTCTAGGCTTTTAATCATTCCAAACAATGTTTGCAGTTACTTTGTTAGCATGTATCCTAAATGTGACTTGTCACAGAAATTTGCCTGGTTTATGCCTATGAAAGTCCAGATCTAATTTCCAATTTTCTCCAAATTTCAAGGAGGTAATTATGTTTAAATCATTTTTTTTTTCGTGGAGCAGTTTAGCCTGTCCTTGTCTTTCTGAGCCTTGCAATGCAGATATCTATTGGCAACATAAAGTTTCAAACAGTACATCTGCAGCCAAAGAAAACCGAACCACTGTGCACTGAAGTTTCCAAAAATAGAAAGCTCTAATGAGAAGCAAGCAATACCACCACTGGACAGACAGGTCACAACACTGTGTTCACAGGATGCATTCCCCCAACTCACTGTCATCAGCCCTAAGTCCTACCCCTAAATTTTAATACTCTCGGTTCCATATACGTTGTAACCTTCTCTATAGGTTGCTAAATTCTGGGTATTCTGCGAGGAAGTTGGGTTAAAAGTCTGTGCACTCTTTGCCACCTTCATTCTCTTCGCTTCGGCCCTGGACTTGTAACAGAACTCTATCAAAGCCACCAGCATTGCCAAGCCCAAGCCTCCAACCAGAATGTAGAAGACGCCTGCCACGTTGCTCAGGCTCAAGGCGCTCGTCTTGTCCTGGGAAGGATAAAGACACTTCCATTAACCAAGGAAATACTGCATCCCAAATGTAACTACACATGAAATTTAAATAGCCAGATATAGGAAATGCTCAATTTAAATAGAAATTATTTACACGTATAAGCCACTGATGCAAATTTATAGATTTAAACATAAGGCATATATAGCTCTTAGGAGAAGTGAAATTATGGTGACCATCAATAAGTTGTATGAAACTATATTTAATAAAATCTGTAACATTTTATTATTAGGAAATATGCAATGAAAACCACCATACTTATCAATGTATAAGCATTTATATATTACATAGGGAGGCAGAAGTGGGCTTAGTGTAGACTTTGAAAATAACATTTAAAATCCAATTATATGGGAAAAGGGACTTCTTTGGGCTTTGCTTCCTATAAAACATAATTTTAGTGTTTATGATTTCTCTTGAATAAGTCTAACACCACACTTCCTAGTTAAGTATCTGTGGGTCTTTAATTATCATATTTTATTCATCATTAATTTATCAAGTATATACAAATGACATGGTATTAGGGCACACATCATTTGTTCTTTTTGTTATGCCTGAAAGGAAAAATCTCATGAACAATGATAATTAGCATATGACATACTATATGGGAATAACCATGTATGCATAATATATCACTTTTAAACTTTATTATTATTATTAATTGCTTTTCTTATAAAAGACTCTCTTGTAGCCCAGGCTGGCCTCAAACTCCCTGAATAGCCAAGGCTGGCTGGCCTCACTTCCTGATCCTCCTGCTACTACTGCCCATATTTGGGGATTACAGGTGTGTGCCACCATGATTGCCTTGTAACTTTTTAAAGATAATTATTAAAAATACACAAATGAATTGAGGAGGTAAAAAATTTCAAATATTTTTTTAAAAGTAATCTCTCAATTATTTATGTTCCTCTTTATCTTTATATCAAGGTTTGAAATAATTGTTTCATTAAGTGGTCAAGCTTGTCACATTCCCCTCTGGTTCAAAGGCAAATAGAAGTGGTCAAAATGCAAGTGTAAGGCTTGGAAAGGGCCCAATTAACATTTGTCCCTTTCTTAAATTAGTTGAAGTACTCCAATTTAAGCCAACCATTTGTTTAATGTTTCTAATAACCAATAATTTGTTTACTGTCTGGAACAAGATACAGGAAGAAAACCAAGAATTCCAAAAATCTCCAAATCTAGCTTTAGAGCAGTTTCAAATATATCTTATTAATGTAGCTATCATTTTGAGTCACTGATAACTTCTTCCTTTTCATTTAGAATAAAAACCCAACTATTTTTACTGAACAGATAACAGTCTATATGTTTTCTGCACTGTTCTAAAAAGAAACCTGGAACAAGAGACCTTAGAACTTGAGGACACTATTTGTCAACATTGATTTATTAAAATGATTTCCACTGAGAGACTAGAGCTGGAAAATTCAGTATGTTGATATGTCAGCCCCCAATGTCACAGGGCCTCTTTGAACTACAGAGGAATGCTGTGACAGTACACTGAACTTCACAGTGAGCATTTATTTAATAGTCAACATCTTTTGTTTCTGAATAACTGCTGATCAATTTCCCATTTCCTGTTTTGAGACTTGGTTCTTGAAATAAAACATTTCATAGTTTCTTTCTTGAAAATGACAATGTAGCCAAGAAAGAAAAGCTCTACTCTTATTAGTGGTACGTAAGTTTGAGAATAACATAAAGAATTTTGTTATTTTACCTATTTTGAGTTAATTTTAGTTAATTTTAAATCCTTAATATTGGGGAGCAGGTCATTATTTTCTGAGAAGGCAGCGCTTATGGTTTGAATTGATGGTATTTTTAACTGAGGCAGTGGCTGGATGGACAGAAATGCTCAGGGGTTAAGGGTTCCATATGGTTTTGACATTGCTCCCATATATTGTTGTGAACATAAGAGGAGACCCCGAACTGCAGAGACTGACCTTGCTTCCCGAGTCCTTGGGTCCACATTCACCTTTATCGTACCACCATTTGTTTTTCAGCTTGTCTAAGACGCCTGCCTCACTGAGTTTCAAAACGGCAAGGTTTACAGGAGTTCTTCACGTGGAAAATAACATAAATAACATTATATATGTTATTTTATGTTATTCAAGTAAAACTACATCAGAATCGCATGGCAAAGTGACGGAGCAGAGGCCACAGCAGGCGCTATGTCTTGTACTGTCGGCCCAGGCTTAGAATCAGACATAAAACTGGGGCCTGCTCCATCGCTTTAGGTAACAGGCACATACTGCTAGGGAGGATTTTTAAATAAAATGTATGCAATTACTGTGAATCCAAAACTATTGGCCTGGACTGGATTTCTTAGAACAGCTATAATTTTCCCCACATACCTGTGGTAGTCATTGGAAATCTAGAAGCTTCTTGCTTTCAAAATTAATGGAAGTGACCTCAATTTGCCAGACTGATTTTTCTCCTTGTATATATTATGATGTAGCTAGTGAGATTGTACTTTATGACATAACAGTATGTAGCAAGTATCCATCAATAAATTGACTCCATATCACTTTCATCCAAGACCTAGTGATTCAATGGCCCACATCATGCCACTTTGTTTTTCTTTTTCAGGCAGGCTTCCACTGTAGCCCAGGAAGACCTAAAACTCATTCTGTAGTTTCAGGCTGGACTTGAACTCATAGCAACCCTTGTACCTCTGCCTCCAGAGAGCTGGGATTAAAGGTGTGTCACTGCACCTACATCAGGGAAGGTTGTTATTAGAAGAATATGTACATTGTTATTTTAAAGTATAAACCTATGCTGTTGTTTTCTACATTATAGTATTGAAGCTAAATAATGTGCAATTTTCATCCTTCTCGAGTCAACCATATTGCTATTATCCAAGTACATGGAAAAGCAACAATAATTAAAGTTATTATAAATAAATTACCAAATGGCAGGCTAGGGATAACATTTCTTTGCTATCTTTGATTCTTTCAATACTAAATATAGGATTGGAAGTCTCAGGGAGGAAGATGTCAGCTACCACTCAACTCAGTAATTGGAGTAATAGAAGAATTCTCCTAAATTTCTTTGTTACATAGGAGTATGAAATCTAAGAATATGAGTGAGAAACACTAACTCCTAAGGTCTTGTGTACTTATTGTCATTATGGCTACTTGCTTGTGTTTCCTTTTGCTGGAGACTTCCTGTATTCCTCTGGCCATTTTTAAGGCTGTCACTGGCACTTTGTCTGTCTGTGCTGTAATCTGTTACCTGCTTCTAATGAATATGGAATCCATTTGGTGAGACACAGCATTTATTTTTGTTTAGCTATTAAGATATTATTCCCAGAATCCCAGCTATACAACTAGGTCATGTACTGATAATGATAATGATTTACTTACTGTAAACCCAACACTGTGGAAAATACTTTACATCTTTATTACTATCAATGGCATTTAATAAATGAAGATAGCAAGACTGAAAGAATTTAACTCAAGTAGTTATACAGCTGGGCATCACATGAATCAGAATTTATGACAATCTGTCTTCATAGCTTATGCATTTAAAATAATTAATTAATTAATTAATTTGACAGACAAAGAGAGAGAGGAAATGAGCCTCTAGCTACTGCAAATGAACTCCAGACATGTGCTCACACTTGCACATCTGGCTAACCATGGTCCTGGGGAATTAAACCTGGGTCCTTTAGCTTTGCAGGAAAACACCTTAGACACTAATTCATCTCTCTAGCCCAGCTTATACATTTAAACATGTAGCAGAAAGCTCAGAAAATAAGTTTCTGATTTAAGTTTCCATGTTAAAAACTAGATGGAAACTTATATACCCCTAATATTACTTTTGCAAATTTTTATAAAATAGGTTTCTTATTTTTTTCACAAGGCCTCAGAGTACAATGTAATTTTTATGTCATTTACTATGGCTTAAGTTTATTAATCCAGTTAAGAAATTATGGGTATTTTTCATGATTCTGGAGTACTATGTTTTTTGTTATTTTTAAATTAAAGCGTAGCATAAACACAGGTTAACCTTCTAGGACAACATGAGTTTGAGGATATACTTATTGGGGTGCTAAAATGAACACAGCTCAAGTTCATTTGTCCATACCATTCCTCTTCCACAATACTTCAGTTCCCCATCTCCATGAAAGGAGTGATTGTCAAGTTGACTTGTGCGTTCAGTTGTAAACTGAACTCTTGGATAGCAAAACTACAACATAGTATTCATCTTTGTATCACAGTGTTTACCAGCAATAGCTGACTCTGAAGAAGTGAACTGTAAAGGTTTTACATTTACATTATGTTCAATCTGGGGAAAGAAGCATTTTCTTGCAATTAATACTATAAAGAGATTTTGTTGTTTTATTTTGGGACTTATTACTGCATAGGTAGCCCTGGTTCAAGAAATTCTCCTGCCTTAGCTTCATGATAGACTTCTTTAGGTTAAGCCAGGAGTGGTGGCACACGCCTTTAATCCCAGCACTCGGGAGGCAGAGGTAGGAGAATCGCCATGAGTTCAAGGGCACCCTGAGATGACAGAGTTAATTCCAGGTCAGCCTGGACCAGAGTGAGACCCTACCTTGAAAAACCAGAAAAAAAACAAACAAACAAAAAAAAAAGAATTCCTTAAGTGAGTTCATCAAAGCTTTTAATTTAATTAAGTTAATTTATTTTAATACAGGTATAGGGAAATTATGTTAGCTTATATTTCATGAGTGCAGTGGGCTGAGAAAAGGAGTTCTTAGTGTACTGAAGAGAGAATGGGAACAGAAAAAATAAGGGAAATGTCAGTAGAAACTTTTGTAAGTTTCTTCTTGAAAAGACAGTTGATAATAAAACTGTGGATTAAATGAAGACAAAATCACTTTTTAAGAAATTTTTCTCTGCTACCTTCCTATTTCTTTTGGCTTCTTTGTCCCTTCTAGCATTCACTCCAATAGCCTGATTTTAAAGGGTGATATCAGGTTGGCAATTTAGATATACTTCATTTATTATTATGCATACTTAATATGCCATGGGTGGAATAGCACATGTTAAACAAGAAAATACTGCGAGAGTCCTCTCCCAGGGCTCATTTTCCTTAGTGAGTTTCACTACATTTTTTTCCTGCTGATGAACACATGTTTTTCTGTCAGTCCCTTCTAATTCTTCTGTTAGTTTTTATATGTGCAGAAGTATGGAGTAAGATTTTTATATTTTTAAAATTACTAAAATCATACATGGGTTATAGTCTTCCAAGTGCCAAATCAAAACCTGGAGCTGTGTGGTCAAGCATTGTTCTTAGAGAATTCATTATTTAGGAATTATGCCTATGAAATTATTTTATGAACACTCACATTACTGTGAGTGAACATGTTTTTATGACCATAGTAAGAGAATAAAATAGAAAATAAATAAAGAGTATATTAATTTTGTAGATTTTATTATATAATGATGAGTGGTGGTTATAGGGATTGCTGAAAATTCTACATGAAGCCAAGATTTAAAAACCTCTATGGACACTGACATAAAATCTATGTATGCGACTTATACTTACAGTAAGCTATATTAGAGTGATTAAAAAGATTTTAGACACTGTAGCTCATTTTTTAAATTAGCTGTTTGTAAATGGATACATTTTTCTTATCTTTCAAGAATGAGTATAAACTTTTATGACTAATTGAAAAACACTAGGTATAACACTAACACTATGAAATAAATTTTCAAACAAATGAATTTAAAACCACCATCTTTTTTGCATTTTCATGTATTGTATTTTTTTTTTCTTGTAAGATGTAAGATCTTTTCCTTAACATCTTTTGTTCAGTTTTCGTGGCTGAAGGTTGCCAGAGGCAGAACTTGACTGTGCTGGGAATGGCTGTTGGCTGAGTGAAGAATTATTGCATAGCTCCTCAAACCTGGCACAGAACTCTAAGTAGTTCAATTTTTGGTGACATTAAATTATAAATTCCTCAAGGAAAAAGACCAAGGGAAATTCTCCGTTTCTCTGCAGGCGCTGACACATTGCCCACTTAAACAGAAGTGTAATAATTTGCTGCTAAATGGAAGTCAGAGATACACACTGTCCCCACCCATATTCTGTTACAACCTTGCAAGTGGCAGGTGGGCCAACTGTTTCCTCTTAGGAGCCTGTCCATGTGTGGATAGGTTTGATGGGTTTCCTCTTCATAGATGGCATGCTGTTAGGCAACTTAGCGATCTATCAACATTTCATGTTTCACAATTAAGTAAGCCAAGATTTTTGAGGGCTTGTGAGGAGATCTCTGTATATCTGTCTAGGTCTCTGCCTGAGCTTTCTTTCACACTCTTACCAAAGGCTTCAGAGCAGATTGCCTTCATCAACTCAGAATTTTTCATTCCTATTTTAATTCTTTTGAGGAAGAGCAAGCCAAATGAGGAACAGGGAGCAGTGATGTAAATTGAAAAATGACGATAATCTCCTAAAGAAGTTTCAAGGTGAAAGGAAAAGCCAACATCAACTTCCTGGAAGTTTACTCTAATAAGTCAGGTCAGGCCATTCAAGTCTCACCTTGTATCACAAATTCAGAGTACATGATATTACTATTTAGGTTGCCACAGCCTTAGTCTCTTGGTGATAAACTTTCCAACCATATATAACCTGCTAGGATTATTTAGTATAGAAACAAAATACCTGAGGGGAAATAGAATATAGTAGTATTTTAGTTTAGGTGAACTTTTTATATTAATTTTTTATCATATTGCAGGAAGATACTTCTGAAGGTTTGAAATAACTTTTAATACTGTAACTTTTTTTCAGTTCATGTTTGTGAAGGCAACATGCTACATACTGGAAGAATAAAAAGTTTGCTTTTAGGAAAGATAAAGTTAGATTTACATTTATTCTTCTGGATCACAAATATTTTCACTCAGTGTCTGAGGTACCAAACAATGTGTTGGACACATGTGTTTGATTTTATTTTGTCCTTCATTAAAATAGGTCACAATGAGTTTTGTTGTATCTATTATATGTGTGTGTGTGTGTGTGTGTGTGTGTGTGTGTATATATATATATATATATATATATATATATATATATATATTTGTGCTTATTTACTTTCTCTGGAAAGCCATTATATACACTAACATGAACTTGTATATATATTTGTAGAAAATTTTATCCTTAAAGCATTATTATACTTCTCTTAGATTTGTGATAAAAATATAGAGCAACTTATTTCTGGTGAAATAGAATATACATCTTAATTTCTTTGGTACTATTTTGTACATTTCTGATAAACTTAATTTGTACATAGAGATATTATATTGTTAATATAATTGTGAAAATTTTTGTCTCCATATACACATATGTATATGCTTATGAAAACTATCAGATAATTCTAGGCACATTGGGTCCCAACATATAAAAGAATATGGGCTTTGTCTACAATGAACCTCGTATTTAAGATTTATTGCCTCTTGTAACATTGCTGAGATGGTTGGGCCTTTAAGCAGCCTATTTGGTTGTGGGGGACCAGCTCCCATAAATCCTTAATGTTTTGTTGAGAAACTGTTAGATTTTTCATGACTGGAACAGGTATTGAGAGATTGTATTGCTTCTCACTGGGGTGGGCTTTTCACAAGAGCTTTCTAGCCTCTAGCTGCTCTTTGCTTCCTCTCTTACCATCTGATCTCTTTCATTCTGCTTCTCCTGCTCCCACTTTTCTCCCTCAATCTGCCTCATCCTCTGCTTTGTGAATGGCACCTACCATTGCTGTGTACTCAAGAACTTCAACAAGCTGTATTGCTTGGACATTGTATTTCTTCATCCATTGCCTAGCATCAGGCATTTTTTAAAATAGATTAAGGGAAATGGTGTCTAGAATAGAGGCGAAATTGTTACTTCCTCCTCCTGTGATTAGACACAACTGGGCACATTAAGGGTCACATTAAGTGCAGTATGGCAGTAGACTATAGGGCTGATTATTAGGTGGAAAAATACTAGGGAGTTCAGTCTGAAGGCTTCTCAGCCTGGCTTTGGGAGGAGTTAATGCCAGATATACTGACAGGCACTCTGTGAACCCAGGGAATGTGAATGAAGTTTAGGTAGCTAAGTGAGAGAATTTCTACCCCAATCAGAAACTAGAACCCAAAGATAAGCAGGACCTCACCCACAGTTGATGTTAACAAATTCTATACTTTTAAATATATACTTTAAAATTTCTATTACTTTTACTTCTCTATTGAAGATAGTTTCTCAATCAGAGTTTTCTCATCTAAAGAGTTTGTTTAGGGGGCTGGTGTTTCAAGGTAGGATCTTGCTCTAGTCCAAGCTGACCTAGAATTCACTATGTAGTTTCAGGGTGGCCTTGAACTCACGGCGATCCACCTCTGCCTCCCAAGAGCTGGGATTAAAGGCTTGTGCCACCACCACCGACTCTAAAGAGTTTTTTTTTTTTTTTTTTTTAAGTTTATGAACTTAAGCAGATGAGTAAGTGTTTACGGTTAGCAGGTGGAATGTCTGATAATTGTACCCACCTTTTCTTTTTCTAAGAAACTGATTGTAAATGAGAAAAAAAAGTTATGAGGTAGGATACATGACATGTGGGAGGTGAAGACAAAGGACTGGTGTTCTGGTGTCCTGGTTATTTTCTAACCCACCCACTAATGGAAGGCTCAAACACATCAACTACAGCAGCACACAAACCATGAGTCAATTCACAACCACGTTTGCATAATGATTTCACTTGAATGGGAGCTAGTGAGTTCTACTTGGAGAAAGCCTTCTGGACTCTAGACAGGGAAGATGGAGTCAGGTTATTGCTGTTACTTATAAACATTCAGTAGAAGTTCTGGCCAAGTCATGATGATGACAGGAAATCAGACTTACCTTCTTAGTTCTCTCTTCTCCCCTCAATACATTGCTCCTTCAGACACCCAAACCACCCTTCTTGCTTTCTCAAATCAAGTTCCATAGGTATATGATGTCTGGTTCACACCATTTTCTGCCCAGAACTTTTCTGTGACTACTGTCAGGTTTGTTGACATGTCTCCAAATGGATAGCAGTGGCAAATATTTTTGCTTTGACAGTAATTGCATACTTAAGTTTGTGAAGGGGCTTGGCTGGCAGTCCAGCTCTTATCCACAGTGTAGGTCCAAACCAGAAGCCTCCCAGCAGATGCACCTATTACTTTACATACTGTTTACCCGCTTTTGGTGACATTGAGGCTGACCTTGGAGTCACCTCCCCCGCTGCCACACTCTCCTTTGTCGTACCACCATTTGTTTTTCAATTTGTCCAAGAGGCCTTGTTCATTCAGTTTTAAAACTGCGAGGTTAACAGCATTTCTTGAAACGATAAAACATATTTTGTAAGAAACTGAACAGCTGTTAAGATGTTAGAAGGAATGAAGACGTAAGCTTTTTGATAAGCTTCTCCCAGATGCTAAATAAACCTCTCATTTTGCCATCCTGCAGGTTCTTAAATTGGAAGACAATGATAACTACTCCAAATGTATCAAGCATTCAGTACTTGATACTGTGCACTAGCACTGGTCCCTTACTATCAAATGATGGATCTCATCATCAATTATATTGACTTTTTCAAATTTGTAATTAAGTTGAATTTAGTAGTAATGGTGACAAACTATGTCTTGAATACTTTTGCTCATAAGGGTGACTCAAACTTCAGGACTCAAATGACTAAAAATGACTCAAAAGACTAAAGGAATATTCATTCCCTGAAAGGAAAAGCAAAATGGCAAGTGAACAATTCTGTCAATTATTGAATATACTGATTTCCTGATAACTAAGAATATGGCTTAGTTATCATTCCTTTGAGTATTTGTGATGGTCATTTCTTTTTTGAGTCTGAATCTAGAATATCCAGGTTGTATCAGTTTCATGAATGTGATAGGCTATGCTAGAGACAGTGGTGACACTTGGAGGTATTCTCATATCAGCATTTTATGTTTGTTTCTAACAATATTTAATGCTATTTAGACATCAGGATCACAAATCCAATTTGACTGTTTTATCTTAAGCAATTAAACCCATGGCAGCATGAAGCACATGATCTCAGCTTTGCAGACAAAACACTCTAGATTAGATTTTCTCCACATCTCTCTTTATGGGAGATAGGAGCAGCATATTCTAATTATTCTCTAAGAGGATTAGAAAAAGTGTCATGGGCATTTGCTTCCATGTATTTAATTTCCTTCATGCTTTCACAGGGCACAGTTTTTAAATGACCCATTAACTTTTTCAAGAGGACTTCCCAGCATGTAATGGAGATTCTCTTAAATAAAGAGTGGTTTATCTACTGAGGAACTCTGGGTAGAGTCTGTGCAGTGCTGTTTGAGAAGCATTTGGTGATTACTGAATGCCCACTGGATTACAAATAAAAGAAAACAACCATATAAACAAGCACATGATTTGCAAGTAAATTGTTATTCAGCTAATCAGTAAGAGGTGTTTGATATTTTACTTCTAGACAGCCTGTTTAAGTGCATATTCTCTTCATCCATGCTCATCCTACCTCAGTGAATGATCAGCTTTCCTACACTACTGTGGAAGAGTATACACTTCCCATGAGTAATGCACCCATGGGCTTCAAGGGCTAGACTGCCACTTCTTAAATACCAATTAGATGTTCCCATATTCTCTAACAAATGCTACATGTGTTAATTAATATAATTTCTAAATTGGATAGTATTGTCTAGTCAATTTCAACATGAATAGGATCAAATTAAAATGTAAGCACATATAAATACTCAACAAAGATAGGAAGCATCTATTTAAAAAATTCTGTCAGGAGGTAGGGATCATTTTAATTTCTTTTGTGTTTCAAGAACTCAAATTTGTCTTTAAATGAGTTAAAACTATTAAACTTATAATTCATGTTAGCTTTCAACATTTAAGTAGTATCCCAACTATTTCATATGTCAGTTGAGAGCCTAGAGTTTAGACCATTCCACTGATAAAACTCAAAGTATTTCATGAGAGGGTTATTTAACAGGGTTATTAGCCATATCCAAAGACAATTTCACAGCACAATAGAAAACAAAACAAAACAAAACAAACAACAACAACAACAAAAAAAAAAACAAAATAAAGGAATGGATAAGGAAAATAATAGCTGTATGCTAGAAGATTTTTTGGTATCAAGCTTTTGGCAAAATTACTCTAAGATATTGTCTTTCTAATACATCTAATAGGCCATGTAAAAACAGTTTAGTTTCACACTGCTATCCATACATGTATGTATACATTTATATTTGATTAATAGTATACACTTGACCAGTAGATTGTCCCAAATTCATAATCTGTATGTTTTTTTCTAGAAATATATAATCACTTAACCATCATGTATGAAGTTTACTTTTCTTAAACAATACAATGTTGAAGGCACTTGTAATTAATATTTGGGGATAGTACTCAGTATTATAAGATTCCTTTGTTTGTTAAAAGTACCTTTATTTCCTACAACTGCTTGACAAAAAAGATAATTTCTTCATGTTCTTTACATGTCTCTTTGTTTTGCTAAAGTTCAGCATAAACCAAACATATAAAGGCCCTTTTAAAAATGTGTTCTGCCTCATGGAATATGTCATACTTAATATTATTAATAGTAAGAATAAGAATCACAAAATAACATAAATGTCTACATGACTTTTCTCATTTTGGTAGGCCATGTTAAAAAGTACTTTTTCATATAAAGTGACCAATGAACCCTTAAGGTATAACAGTAAACAAAATGAAGGAAGCTATAAGTTGAGTCAACTAGGAACACAGAAAGCAGATCTTTGCTGTAGCACATTTTATTATTTCTGTGGAAATTCCTTCAGAAATTTCAGATGCTGACTTGAAAATTAGTATCAGAAATGGTACTGACTGTATGGAATATTCTTGTCCTAACTTAGCATCAAGAAAGATGTTATGGGTACAATGTAGAATAGAAAAGGAGAAAAGTATTATAGGATATTTATTGTATTAATTATCCCTTTTATTGTAGAGAATAAATATAATTGAAATGAGTTGTTTTTGTCTTAAAATTGGAAAGGGTGGGGCAAACAACAATATATGGCCACATTATCACTGGATGTGTAAATCACACTGGAGAACCCAGGCAGGAAGATAATGGCTTTTACAAAATGAACTAGACCCCAGGTAACTTACTTGTTTCCTTGCCTTTTATGCCTCATGCACAGTTATGTAGGAAAAATTTCTTTTAAATCATATTATCCTACTAGTGAGATGATGAGGAACTTGACTCTGCTCTGGAATGAAAATGCTTATCTGGTTAAATTTCAGGGCCTCTGGAAAACTTCTAAGGGCTTATATTTCTTGGAGTATCTTCCAATGCAATTAAAGATTATGAAAATCTCTCTCATTATCTTAGGACTTTGGACCTACTTTTGTTAAAAATGTACCTAAGTGTCATATAGACGCAACAGCAGTGGACCAGGAGCTAACACATGTAAACCTTCCCATTTGTTAACTTGGGGCAAGACAATACTAAGTAAGCTTTCTCTTGTAAAAAGCATGCTTAACCCAGACCGAGATGTTTGCCTTTCTTCTCATATCCTTAAATGACCTCCCATAATATTCTATACATTTGAATATATAGCACTTAATCTTATTATGTGCCTCATGATGTATAATGTACATGTTGTGGTGTAACTTCACTGTTCATAAGTCACTAATGTATACATCTAGTAAAATGTCTACCTCAATAAATGGAACAAATTTACAAAGCTCAAATTTGGTAAAATGGTTGCATGGTTTCTTAAATTATGAGCATTACTGTAATGGATTGATCATATAGTCCCTTAGATTTAGTAAATGTCCATTGGATATTCAGAGCACTGATAATTAAAATGCATAATTTCAACATCTTTAGTTTGGCTAAACTGAATTCAGTTTCACTTCACTTTGAAGAACAAACATTTCATTGTTGGCTAGGATACCAATAGTGTATGTACCTAATACAATTTGTTTGCCTTATTACTGTGAGATGGTGCTACTGTTTATTATCCTGATAAAAGAAGGATTCTTTCATCATATACACATAAAAACCTCTCCTAAGTTTTAAGTCTCTGCTGTCTTTACCAGAAAGTTTTCTTTATGTTGTATTCTCTATAACATTTAAATACCCAGTATAAAAATGTCTAGAATATTTACCTGAATGAGACAGAGAGTATTTTCAGACTCCAACAAATATGAGTTTTAAATATTTATATTGTTATGTATTTTAAATTTTTAACAAAAAATTATGTGAACCAATGAGATGGCACAAAAAATAAAATTCTTTTAAAATAAGCAATAAAGTGTTAAGCAAAGATAATTTTAAGTAAAGATGTTTTACACAGGAGAAACTACTGATCATATAAAGAGAATTCAACTTGGAGCATAACTAGAGAAAGGTAAAAATGAAGATAATGACCAATATGGCCAAGGATTTAATGATATAGGCATAGTAATATACTCATGATAGAATTAATAGCTAGGAAGAATTTGCTTTTTTTATAGTAAGACCTTTAAGACAATATTTGTCTGTGACCTAATAATTTCTCTTTCAGGACTCAATGCTAAGAAATTAGCCAAATATGTTAGCAAAATACCTTCTGATACATCTCATAATATATTTATATGCCAAAATTTGAAGATAATCTACATGTCTCAAATAAAAGGAAAATTATACCACTAGACAAAAATGTGATTTGAGTATCAGAACCACTGCAGAGATGGCTTATCAGTTAAGACACTTGCTTGTGAAACCCAATAACCAAGGTTTGATTCCCCAGAGCCCACATAAGCCAGGTGCATATGGTAGCATGTGTCTGGGGTTTGTTTGCAGTGACTAGAGGTCCTGGGGCACCCAAATTTTCTCTCTCTCCCTCTCTCTAATAAATAAATAAAATAATAATTAAAAACACATTAGTATACTCTTTATGATTTCAGTTTGGCAATAAACTGTAAATAATTTTATGACGAATGAAAACATACTGAATGAAATTATATTCCATCACCAACTGCTTGGTTGAAGGGTTGATGGATGATTGTAATTGCATCTTGCTGTTTATTCCTTTTGTCTCTTTAAATTTTTTCTTCAATGGGGTACTTTAGCAAAATCATCAAAAAAAAAAAAAAACCACAGCCACACCCTCCTCTCAACTATTTTATAATATAATGCCTCTCACAACTGTTTTCTTCAAACCAAACTTTATATTCTGTTTTGCTTTATATTCTGTGGAAGCAGCAGAATTTAGGTGTTGTTAAGGATCTCAAACAAATGTTCACTGTTTCTAAGTATGTGGGTGGCTTGAGTGCCCTTAGTTTTGTCCCTGTAGTCACAGGCTGGAGGACATGTGCTACTCTCAGCATTTACAAAGATTCAGCTTTATTCCAAAGGAACAGGTCAGGCAGCAAGTATGAGTAATGCATGAATGAGCAGGTCTACCCCATCAGACAGGATCTGCAGGTGGTTAATAGAACTCTCAGTGGTCTAGAGAAAAGTCTTGCTGTTACACAAGTATTTACATAGATAAGGTGAGTCTTTTCCCTCAGGCTGGACTCAATGAAAGTGGTGTTGAATAGGCAGGAGTCCTCCTAAGTGGGGAATTAAAAATATGCATAACACTCTGCTTCAGAAAAAAAAGATATCACAAGAAGGTTTCTTAAATATTAGAAGCCTTAAGAAAAATATCTTGAAATTTTTATTTTAGGGATTTAAAAGTCACAATTTTCTTTTATTTTCCATCATGCTACAAATTAACTATATCCCTTTCATAAAATCAAACTTAAATATTGGAAAACTCATTTGATTTAAACTTTATTCTAAAACATATATACATATATATATATATATATATATATATATGGAAATAAGAAAAATGAATAAAAGAGAATTTGGTACAGTGTATTCATTTGGTTAGTAAGTGATGGCTGCGTTGTCAGTAGTGTTGCAAGGACTATATTCCTGAAAGCCTAGTCCATATAACAAGACAAGAAAAGCACATATCAAGTGGGATTTAATGCAATTTAGTTAATCCTGCCCCTCTCTCTCCACAACAAAAAAAGGTGGGTGGAGCAAGTTGGCAGAAAAATGAGAGTATGCAACAAGGCCAGAATGGTGTAGCAAGCCAACTAAGAAAAGTAATGATTTTTATCAATAGGAAAATATTAAAAAGGAAATCAAAATCAATCAGCAGATAAAAGATATTCCAGAGCTAAACATGCTGCATTTCAAGCACCTTCATTTGCATACACATTTCCAACGCTTAGCAGCTATTCAGCTGGGCAGTGTAACCAGGCCTGGCATTATTAATGCTCCACCAAGTTTTCAATTTAACTTGGAACTGTGATATTCCTGTTCTTCCCAAATTATGTCATTCAGTAGACAAGCACAAAGCACTTTTCCCTTCACTTGTTTTGCAAAGGCAGAATTTGCGCCAAATTGCTCTATATATATATGCAAATTTTTAACAAAGATAGTAAGTTTTCACTCCAATTTGCTTATGCAGTGACAAGTAAGGTGTGAAAAATGTTTGTAAGTAGAATGACCATACCTATCCAGCACAATTTACAGTAAAAATTTGGAAGCCAGTCTGATCAAGAAGGATGTAAGGCTTTGGGTTTTAGACAGACAATTCAGGCTGATGGAATTAAATTTGCATGCAACTCTTTATACTTCCTACCAAGTCAAGCCAAGAGAGCAGAACAAATGAAATGGACACTGGACCATCTTCCAGCAATGTCTCTATATTGCTTGGTCTTTGAAATTAGCAAAGTAAATTCTTTCATGTGTATGTGTATATGCATATGTGTGTGACTGAGGACATGTGTGTTATGGTGTGCATGTGGAGGTCAGAGGATCACTTTGAGGTCTATCCTTGCCTTCCACCTTGTCTATTCACCACCCATTTTGCCAGGCTAGCTGGTTCTAGAGCTTCTGAGAAATTCTCCTATATCCACCTCCCTTCTCATAGTAGGCATGCTGGTATTACAGAAGCCCACAACAGTTTTAGACTTTTTTTTTTTTTTTTTCTTTTGTCAAATGTGAGTGCTGGGGATAAGAACTCAGGTCTCAGGCTGGTGTGGCTTGTGTTTTTCAACTGAGCCATTTCCTTCAAGACCAACTCTTACTTAAAAATGAGGTTGACCAAGATGATTCTTTGAAGGATCACTGTGATCATTGGGAAGCTGTCTGCCAGTAATTGAATCAGAACACTAGCTATGGGTTATGATGTAAATCTTTAATTACATTTTGACATCATGCTTCTTGTTGTGTGTTTTTAAAGGTAATTCTTGCAAATACTTCATGTAGTTTAGTTTTATGATATTGCCACACAGTAAAACCTCTAGCCTACTTTAAATGATGGGCCATTTCCTCTAGAATTTGGTGAAATCTGGATACTTTCTCAGTAATACTGCACCAGTATATGAAAGGTAAGTGGGATATGATATCAGATGGTTTATGGACTTTGGAAGGTAATTAATAAATAAGGATTTAAAAATATCTTAGTAGACTCTAATAACATTTGTTGATTTTAAAATCAATCTATTATTCTCTTATGTAGACCTGTTAATGGTAAGAAAAATAAGAAGCAACATGTTTATAGCATGCTGTCTATAGAATTCTAGTACAGAAGTTTTAAGAATACTGCTTGTCTGAAAGGGACTTCTATGGTGCTACATTTGTATGTGATCATTTTGCAAACATATAATGAGAAGCTGCACATTAAACTGGCAAATTTAAAATTGTTGAGAGATACTCTTAGTTACACGTATAAATAGAGAAAATGTAAATATTTATCATAAATGCTACAATTTCATTTTATTACTTGTGTCCTGTTGAAATTTTCATGTAATCTTTAGTTCCTTCTATTTCCTTGTTCAAATTTATGAAAGGAAGTTTATTTCTAGATAAGACCACAGCTACCTACACTGTGAAATACTTCATTTTTTTTTTTTTTTGTGAATAGAATCGTCTCTATAAGTTGTGGTTATTATTAGTGAAAAAAACAGTTTCAAAACTTTACAACTTGTTGCTCTCTCAGGTTAGATGGTATTGAATGAACCATGCTTTATTTGGACAGTAAGGAGCTCTGAGGATTCTGTTCCTGTCCCAGCCTCCTAATTCTTTCATCTTATAGCCCATGCTCCTTTCTCTCCTGATATGATTTTAAGAGTTATAAACCATTCCCTGGGTTCATGTTTCATTTTCCATCCCTGACTACCTTCTAAAAACGTTCATTTGTGGCTTTACAGATTAAAAATATCTGTATTTTTTGCATCAACATGGGATTAGAGGTTACCTCCAACCATTCTAATTTACAAATGTGAGCACCAGGGTCCAATGGGAGTGTATCAAAGTCTCACTGGATGCAGGCCATCTGTCTTCTGGTTCATTACTCTTCCCCAAGTGAGTCTCTGCTACCCATCAATACTCTTTCCTAGATAGTCACACTCTGCTCTTCCCTTCGGTCCCCTTTCTGCATCTCTCTGAGGAAGTTGTCTTTTCCTGAGAAGTTTGCAAGCTTAGTAGGAGTTTTTGGAAACTGTTGAACTTCTGTCCCTATATCATAAGAAAATTTCCTAATCTATTATACTAGATTAGCTGGGATAATTCTTTATTCCAAAGAAAATTTATTTAGAACTGACTCTAAACTCACAAAAGAAACTTCTGCAAGAAATCATTTGCTCTTTCCTCTTATTTTCCAAAACTTTTATTTCTATTTATTTATTTATGAGAGAGAGAGAATGAACAAATGAATAAATATGGGATCATCAGGGCCTCTAGCCACACTACAAATGGACTCCAGACACATTAACACCATGCACAACTGGCTTATGTGGGGAAATGAACATGGTCCTTAAGCCTTACAGGCAAGCACTTTAACCATGAAGCCATCTTTCCAGTCCCTAAAAATTTTTATTTGCCAGGAATTACTTACTTTTTAAAATTCTAATCTATTGGATTAGAAAATTTTACCCAAGAGGAATAGAATGGTTAAAACATATAAATAATAAGGTTCACCACAGAAACTCAATCTAGTATTTGATTTTTCACTCTCCTTTTTTTCCTATAGCCAACCATCTTTAGGAACTGTGATTCTATAAAATTCTGTCTGAATGTGTACCATGATTTCTATGAGGCTGGGCTTGTACCACTCAGTCAAAGCACATTTTGCTCAGCACCAGATCTGCTATTTCACTGTATTCTGTGTACTCAGAATCAGAATAACCTTGAATCTCTGCATGCTTATAGCACTGAGCCAAGAACCTGGAGTGTTTCACAATTGTCTTCAAGCTATTATTCTAAATTATTGGAAAGTCAAGACTTCACAATTACTTCATGTGTGCTTCTAATGTATAATTTTGTTATTATATGATAGGACTGCATCTCAATTATACAAATGTGGAAAGTGGGACCTAAAGTTGCATTACTAGTATATTATAAAATTAGAATTAGAACATGGCCTGTTCAACAAGGAAGTTTAATGTATCTAACAGATCCTTTATGCCTCCATATTAAAATGCATTATATTAAGAATTGATACCAAACTTACAATAGAACATTCACGAAGAATTCCTACTTTCCTTTTTCTTGTCTTTTCTACTTTTTAAACCTTCCAATAATTACTCATTGACTTGCTTATCAAACTAATATTTACCAGCTTACACTATCTGAACCCTGAGGTCTGTTTCAGATAGGACAGTTTATCTAAAGGATAATAACATCTTTTGGAGTTGTCAGTTTGCAGTGGGATATGTGCACTCTTTTTCTTGCTTGTAAGGTAGCACCTGTACCTTATCATTCCTTATTCGCAGTACTAATGTAGAATAAGAAATAGACTTGATATTTGAAAAATATATACATTTATTGATTCCACATGGAGTTAATGTGGGTTGCTATTAAACAGGTCCCCCATTAAAGTGACAGAATAGACTATGGTACCTAAGAGATTTTTAGGAAGTCTTGCCAAGAAATGCATTTTATAAGAAAATGCTTCAAAGCTGTTTACTAAACACTGATATAGAAGACACTGAAATATTTGATACAAGTTACCTTTTTGAATAAAGCAGATAATTTACTTCACTGCATGAGCAAAAACATATGGAAAGGTACTTAGTGGGATCCCAGCTAGGTAAAATACAGTAACTGTTCACTGGCATTGAGTGTCTAGATTAGGAAAGACCACTGGTAAAATCAGATATAATTGGATTACTGCTATCAGGAAAAATGAAATACTACCAAACTAAATTTGAAAATAAAAATCCCTGGTAAATATATTTTTGTAAACTAATTACAATATATTTATATTTAGTGGGCAAAGCACATCACCTTTAGAAAAAAAATCTTCTGTTACTAAATTTACAATTTAAACAGCAGAAGAGTTCATTTGACAAATTAAAAGTTATGTCTATTATTAATAGATTTTTAAATGTCAATTCCATGTTTGGTTTAATGTGATTAAAATTTTGCTTCACCATATATATATATATATATATATATATATATATATATATATACATATATATACATACATACATATATACATATATATATATACACAAATATATATACATATATATACACACACACACACACACACATATATATATATGTGTGTGTGTGTGTAGTTAATATATATTTTGCCCTTCATTTCCAAATATTTTAAAACTTCCATCAAATTCTTGAGTAAACACAGGTTCAACTTTCCTCTCTCATTTTAGATCTTAGGTTCCTTAGCAGTAGACTAACTATTTGGATATTATTCTGAAATCTAATGTGTATGTTAATAGATCTTGTTTCATCTACTTTATCTTCTTTATAAAAATAGTTTAAAAATTTGATTAGAGAGAGAAAGAAAGAGAAAGAGAGAGAGAGAGAGAGAGAATACACCAGAGTCTTCTGCCACTGCAAAAGAACACACGTGCCACTTTGTGCATCTGGCTTTATGATATGGGTCCTAGGGAATTCAACCTGGGCTCTCAGGTTTTGAAAGCAAGCACTTTTAACCACTGAGCCATTTCTCCAGTCTTGCCTGCTTTACCTTTCTTTTGGTTAGGTGGGAGAATAGGACAAATAGGAAATTGAATGAAAATTACCATTTCTTATTGAACGAGGAAAGAATGGAAAAGATAGGGATTGTTCTGAACTTCCTATTTAAAGTCTAGGGCTATAGAGTGGCTTATAAACAAGAGCACATGTGGCTTTTGTTATTCTCTGGACATTGATGGAGTTTAAGAATTCTAAGCCCATCCTAGATTTCTTAAAGATAATTGAATTGACACATTCTAAGTGAAGGTAAAAATCTTATTTCTGACTGGAACTGGGCTCGTTGCAGAAGTATAACTCAGAAGAAAATGACAGCTTAAATTCTTAAAATAGTCCCATTCCTCTTGCTATGCCTTTCCTTCCATGATGGACTAGACCCCTAGAACTGTAAGCTAAAATAAACTTTTTTTTTTCCATAAAAAGTAGTTGTATTTGAATTTACTTCTATTGTTGTTAACACAAGAACTTATCACCCAGTCTTTCAATTATCTGCTCTTCTTCAGAAGTTAGGTGCATGCGTCTTAAACAAACAATTTGGATAATTCCAAAAACTGTTTTGAATATTACTAATAAATAGATGAAATTATATAAGGTCATAATTTTCACTTTCCAAAGCGGTAGAACTAAAAAATAATATTTTCTTCTTACTTTCAAGTTATCTAGAATAACTGAGGTATAGTGAAGCCACAATTAAAATTCTTCCCATAATATTTGATAAGAAGTCAAAAAACATGACCTAGCTAGTATTCTTATAGACATCAAGTTCTAGCACAGCACATAAATAACTCAGTAAAAATTGTGATAACTTCCTGTCTTTTTTGTATGTTTGCTTAAGGCCAATAATGACATGAAGTATATGTTAAAAGTTAATTTCAGCTTTTTCCTTATTTGAGTTTGCAGCATAATTACCCACATAAATATGAGGCAAGAACACTCATGATTTACCTCACACATAGGTTGAGTTGGTATTAAAATGGACTACCTATTTTGTATGTGTCCTTCCATTGATATCACTAATCATGTGACTAGATGTGCTCCTCCTCAAAAGACAGTAATATTTATTAAAACACTTCCTCCTAAAATATTTTAAAAATATTCTTTTATTTATTTGTTGGAGAGAGAGAAAGAGGGAGAAAGAGGAAATGGACATGCCAGGGCCTCTAGCTGCTGCAAACGAACTCCAGATGTATGTGTCACCTTGTCCATCTGGCTTATGTTGGTTCTGGGAAATTGAACCAGGGTCCTTTGACTTTGTAAGCAAATGCCTTAACCACTTAGCCATTTTCTCCAGCCCCTAAAACTTTTTTTTTTTATTACAAAGACTCAGCATCCTACAAGATTCTACAAGATGTCTAAATATTCTTGTAATAAAATGGCAGACTTATATTTTTGAAAGAGGACTCTTTATTTTCTTGTAACAAATTGCCTGAATTCCTTCTTAAAGCTCAGGTTCCTCAGTTACCTGATTAAAACTTCTCTAAAATCTGCATGAGCCATACAAGATCCAGCCCTGGAAGAGAGCAGCAATTATGAAGAATATGGCTGATCAGGACCTGGAAGCTGTCCTCTCTCTTGTTCATGTAGTCCATCTTCCTTCTACTATTCCAAATTTAGATGCTTTTACAATACTTTCACTTGCCTTTCCCCTTGAGTTCTCCACTATCAAAGGACAACTGGAAAAAGATATGAAAGGCAGGGAGTACCAATGATTTCCAAAGATGACAACAGCAAAGTAGAACATACTATGGAAATTATTAATAGTAGCATAAAAGAGGCCTGGAGAAATGTGTGTATCAGCAGTGGAAAATAGTGTTCAAAACAGTATTTCTTTTTTAAAAATTATTATTATTCTAATCATAGGTTCTATATAGTACAATAAAAATCTCATTAAGTCTAGACTACTTCGAGTCAGCCTGCTCATATTTAATTATATATCATTAAAATGATACCAATTGCATTTTTCATAAAATTATTTAATTATATATTTTGGTAGAAACACCTTAAATTTTAGTTTAATAATTTTGTACCTTCTTATCTATTGCCATTTGATTGGGAGTAATTATCATATTTTAATACAAATTAATAGCTGAAGAATTTAAATCTTCATGGAAGACTAATACTAGCATTTAATGAGGATGGAAAACATAAATTCATTGCCATATACCTGGTATGATTTGTGTGAAAATTTTTCTTTTTTCCATGTTATAATATTTATAAGTGGATGTTCAAAGAACTATTATGCACAGGTGGTAAGCTCGTTTCCTAATGCTGGTGGGTTAAAAAATATAAATGTATAAATAAAAGGGGATTAACAAATAGGTGGGGGAGGGGTTTCCTTCAAATGGATGGAACCCATTCTTTTGAAAGAAAACTCCCCTCTTACCTTGGTCCTGGAGCTGGTTAGTTCTCCTCTGTGCTCCTCCTAGGGGAGAAATACCCAAAGTTAAACAATAATAGAACATGGTCTTGTATTAAAGTCAAGTTCAGTTCTGGCCAACCCCTTCTTCAGGTCTCACATGATACTACCAACTGTCTGATATGCTGGGACTTCCACAGAATTGAACTGAAACCCATTTTAAGCATTAAGCCAAAGGGAATGAACATTAGCTGTGTAAGAAATAAATAGTGTATCTGTTGTTCAGCCTGTCTGCCTTCTCAGAACTCTAACAAACTGAAGTCTGCCTCAGAGCAGGGGGAATCAGAGGAGAGCATTGCTTTGGTAAATCTGATAAGCTGAAATGATAATAGAGGCTGCTTGGTGATACACACCAAGAGTTCCCTGGGGAGAAGAGGTTTTCTGTAGGATTCTTTGCCTTGATGGTCTCCTTGCCTTTGAAAGTAAAATGATAATGCTATGAGCAATGTCATGTATGGAACAGTACTTAAGATGTTCCAATATAAATAATAATTATTGTAAATATGAAAAATGTAAAGGGTCATTAGTTTCATATATTAGGAAAAAGTCTAAAACATTAATGTTATCTGATACTATGGACATGTTTATTTGAAACAGGGAATCACAGATGGTATTTTCCATGCAAATATCAACTAGGCTTAGCTTCCAATCAGGCATGTTCATGGCAGTATAGCCATTATTAGATAGATTATTTTTTCTTTTCTTTTTCTTAATGAGTCTGGGTTAAGTATGACTCCTGGTGTCTTTGGAGAGCAAGATAGCATAGTGAAAGAGGCATAGATTTGGGGGGTCAACAATAATGACTTAATGCTATCTCTGTAACACAACTACATGACATGAGTTTTCTATAGCATCATCCATCCTGATCAAGGTAATAGCTACAACTCCAATGAGTTGTAGGGTCATTTTTGACAATCTACTCATATACACGGGCTTGGTATGTGCAGGTTATTATTAAATATTTGTCTACTTTTCATGTATATGATCACTGTCATGGTATTTTCTTATTTGAATAACTATCTCCTTTTAGGCTACCGTCTAAGTGAACTTAAACTCAGTTCTTAGTTACCCTTTGGCATAATTTCAGAGTTGGTGGGTAACTGGTTCCCATATAAAACCAAATACCAGACAATTGATTGAACTCCGTGAGACATGAAGGAGAGTGGAGACCAAGAATGAGCCTGAACCCATACGAGATCATGTGCTATTGTTATTTAACTTTGGGTAACTTATTAAAATTCTTTATCAAGTAAAATGACATCAAGTGAGAAAATGGATGTGCTTTGGAACTTCAGGTTGTTTCAATATATTCCAGAGGCATCAAATGAGGGATGTTGTCATCCATGTGCTGATGGCTATTATGAAAATGTGCAGTGAAAAGACACTGTATGGCAGATTCTCTTATGCACTGAAATATCACTGCATCTGCTACGATTACCATTCACTTTGTATTAAATTCACCCTATGAGCTCCAATCAGCTTAATGTTTACTGATATCAATATGACATAATAAAATTCCTCTAGTTACAACAAAAATGGTTTCCCTGTTCTCTTTTTAGAGAACCTTAATTTTATATTTAATGGATATACTACTAAAATGACTATTTTAACAAATTAGCCTTTTACCTATTAAATACTATAATACTATAAGCCACATATATATATATATATATATGTTTGTGTGTGTTTCTTTTTCCTAAAAAATACAACCAAAAATTTGTAATATGTGCTTAAAATGGGAAAAAAAGAGTATATTTTATAAAACATCTATTTCTTTCATGAATATCACTTACACAAAAGTTTTGAAGGAATACCTTCATATTTATCTGGGAATCTTTGAATAAGGACAGCTACAGGTATATTACCTGAGTTGGTATAAAATTGTTCAGGGTTTGTAATATTCATGCTTCAGGGCATAAAATGATTGCTATTTATGATGAAGGGAAAAATTAAAAAGACCTTAAGTAGTACTGAAGTTGCTAGAGTTACTAGGATGTCCTTAGAAGTCACCTTCTTGAGTGTTTTATATTGAAACACCAAGATACCACATTGCATGTACCATTTATTTAATCAAATCCATATTAAAATGTAAGTTTCATCCTCAAAAAATATTTGGGCTGGAGTGATGACTTAGCCATTAAGGCACTTGCCTGTGAATCCTAAGGACTCAGGTTCGACTCCCCAGGACCCACATAAACCAGAAGCACAAGGTGACACACACATCTGGAGTTCATTTGCTGGAATTTGTTTGCAGTTACTGGAAGCCCTGAGATGTCTTTTCTTTCCTTTTTTCTTTCTTTCTTTCTTTCTTTCTTTCTTTCTTTCTTTCTTTCTTTCTTTCTTTCTTTCTTCATTCATTCTTTCTTTTCTTTCTTTCTCTCTCTGTCTCTATTAAATAAATAAAATATTTAAAGAAAAACTTAAACAGGTCCTCTATGCACACACCCCCTTTTTTGTTACTTTATTTTACCTTTTATGTAGCCCACTGAATTGCCAGATTTGCACCTGATCAAAAGTTTGAAATAAACATATAATTAAAAAATATGTTTATGTAGGTGTACAAAACCTTTATCTATTATAGGTCGCCTGCATTTTTTTAATAGAGTACTTTCTTCAATATCTTCCTCACAATATGTTACAATATGACAGACTGGAATGAAAAACATGTCTTAGTTAATTTAGACCCAGAAGAACTTCTATTATGGTTCTGAGATTTATTTTTTTTTTCTGTCTTATTAAGCATCTGCAATTCAGAAGAGGGCTAAAAGAATTCTGAGGGTTTTTTTTTTTGTTGTTGTTATTTTTTTAAGTTAGGGTCTCTGTCTAGCCCAGGCTGACCTAGAATTTACTCTGTAGACTTAGGGTAGCCTTGAACTCATGACAATGCTCCTATCTCAGCCTCCCAAGTACTGAGATTAAAGGCATGTGCCACCACTCCTGGCTTGAGTTTTATTTTATTTATCTATTTGTTTTGGTTTTTCTAGTTAGGGTCTCACTCTAGCCCAGGCTGACCTGGAATTGACTATGTAGTCTAAGGATGGCCTTGAACTTAGTGATCCTTCTACCTCTGCCTCCAGAGTGCTGGGATTTAAGGTATGTGCCACCACGCCTGGCTAGAGTTTTTGTAATTTTTTAATAGAGTCCAAGGTATGACTTAAAATCTTAGCTTTGAAATAAGAAGAAAAAGTAGGTATCAGCATCCCTCTTCTCTTTAAGAGATATGAGAATTTCCTCGAAGTTGTCATGACTGAACAAATCTGATCTTGGATATTAGAAGCCAACTAATTTTTTTCATTTTTTTGGCATTAGTTAAATTGTAAAATATTTATTCATACTTCTTTGAAATTTATCTCTGTTCAATTTTTTTTCATGCAACAAGAATTTATCTAGCTTTTCACAGAAGTTCTAAATGGGAAATTTGAATTCAAATCAGCAGCAAAGAAAAGTCATAGTAAGCTAGCTATAAGTTTTCAGAATAAATTGTATTTATACTGCAAAGTCCCCTTGTTTTTGTTTAAACATTTTCCCCTAAGAGACATGGAGAGAGTCAGGTCTTATTGTCTTACTCTATAATAAAAATGATATTGTAAAAGTTAAAAGGAGTAAGAAAAAAATATGTGCAGAAGTGACTCAAAAAGAGTAATACTGGCCAGGTGTGGTGGCACATGCTTTTAATCCCAGCACTCAGGAGGCAGAGGTAAGAGTATCGCAGTGAGTTCAAGGCCACCCTGAAACTACATAGTGAATCTCAGGTCAGCCTAGACAAAACAGAACAAAACAAAAACAACAATAAAAAGAGTAATACTGCACTGTTACTGTGCCTGTTTCATTTAGGAAGATGTTGGTCAGTGACTTTTTTAAAAAAAAATTTTTTTGTTGTTTATTTTTATTTATTTATTTGAGAGCGACAGACAGAGAGAGAAAGAGGGAGAGAGAGAGAGGGGAGTGGGTGCGCCAGGGCTTCTAGCCACTGCAAACAAATTCCAGACGCGTGGGCCCCCTTGTGCATCTGGCTAATGTGGGTCCTGGGGAATCGAGCCTTGAACCTGTGTTCTTAGGCTTGACAGGCAAGCGCTTAACTGCTAAGCCACGTCTCCAGCCCACCAGTGACTTTTAATATTCTATCATAAGCCAAACTTAAACATCTTTTAAAAGTGAATGAACTAAGAAGAAAATTAAATGTCATATTAACTGTTTCTTTGGCTTATATAATATGTCAATTATTATGCTATTTAATAGAAAGTAACTTTTTTCAGCCATCCCCTTATTCTTACAGTGGAATATAATCTGAGGAGTTTAGGGTACTGGCAGCATTCATATTTTTATGTTCTTTTATGCTTAAAAAATTCATTTGTATGCTAAAAGCTTTGGCACAGTAGACTGGCTGTCCTTATTGATAATGCTTTCATCATTATCATCATCATCATTATTATTATTATATTATTTTGTGCTGTTAAATCCAAATTGCTTAAAAGGACGGGAGGCTGAGGGCTGGGGAGCTATTGCTATTTCATTGGTTCCTAAGGGACTTTGGCTACTTGACGCTTCACTTCAGAGGAAGCTTCACAAGCTAATGATCTCTGAGCACTGAATATCAAGGAACCAGATGCCACAGCAGCACTGTTGATAGCCTCTGTGTAGAGAAACAACAGGAAGAGGAGTCCACACACTTGTTTATTTCCTTTAAAAGTGAGGAGCTGCTCTTTTCTTGTTTTATTGAAATTCCAATTAATTTTTATTTCAGTTAATTGCTAAACATTTGGAACTAAAAACATGGTGTTTTAACATTTTATGTAAACTTTATCTTTAGGTCAAGTTTTTAATTGAGTACACCAAAATTAAAAAGAAAGGGAGGCTAAATAAAATCTATTATAATATCATTGATTTCTCTTATATTCCAGGATTATAGACTTTGAAAGAGAAAGCTGAGGTGGATTTGGTGCTTTTGTGCCTTTAATTATTCTTTATTGCTGGGTAATGTGATATGAAGTGACTATATTAAAATAGGCAAAATATTTGAAATTGTGCTTATTCTATGTATATCTCTCAGTAGATTTAGATTTTTCAGAAGCTATTAAATGTTTCCAGTTCCATTTATAATAACCTATTTTCTTTTGTTTTTTGGCTTTTAGAGAGAGGCTCTTGCTCTAGCTCAGGCTGACCTGGAATTCACTATGTAGTCTCAGGGTAGCCTCAAACTCACAGCAATTCTTCTACTTTGCCTCCTAAGTGCTGGTATTAAAGGTGTGTGCCACCAAGCCTGACTCTATAGTAAACTATTTTCAATTATGAAAATGACTTCTGCTGTCATCATTTGCTACTATAATTATCCTATATAAAATATTCTTTTAATCAACATAATGCTTACTCTGAGAAGGCTCAGACCCAGGGCAAGGTGAAAGGTGGTTTTTCATTTAAGTGTTTTCACGTATGTGATATTGTATATTTGCAGCAAAGTTATTTCAGATATCTGTTCTGAAAACAGCAGCTATATGGTTTACTTTTTGGTGAGGAACATTTAAAATAAGTGTACTTATGCATGTTGTTTGAAATTAAGTTAAATTACCATACAATTCTAAGTCAGATTAATTACTGTTTTGTAGTTCATTCCACATGACTGCCAAATATTTTATCTTTTTTTTCTTAAATAGGTATCATAAGACTAGCCCATTTGTAGCCCACTATATATAGACAAAAAGAAGTTGACAGAATCCAAAGTTGTGGCTGAATGGCTTCCCATATGCTATGCCTAAACATTTTTATAGAAAACTATTATTTATTTATGATCTTCTAAGTAGATTTTATCATTAGCATAAAACCGCATTAAAGCATCACAGTACGACATTCAACACTGAAGAGTAGGTTACATTGTTACAATAAAGTAAATTTTATAGCATTTTATTGAAGGAATTTTAATGTTTTACTATCAAACCTTCCAAAGCCCTAAGTTACTTGTTTGTGTGTGTGTGTGTAAAATATTATCTGTGTAATTACTGCATGTGTAATGAACCTTTTCCACTCTTTCTCTTTATTTCTTTCCTATTCTAACTCTGTCCTCTTAGTGAAGAGTGTCCTGGGAACTCTATGACAGCATGAGGATAAGGCTTACTTCTCTCCACTACGGTAATCCAGATTTGGAAGAGCCGTGTAAGAGTTAAAATTCCTTTCACCAGCCTGACCTGCACTCTTCCAGGTGGTCTTTCATTTAGGAAAATAAGTCTAAAGACACACATATCTCCAACTGTAACCTTCAAGCATGCTGCCTATGGAAATTCTGAGATCCTATAGTGCAGAAAGTTAGCCCGACATACTTTCTTTAATAATTGAGTTATTGCTAACAATGCACTAAAAGCTTCTTTATATCAATGTTCAAAATTTACATTACACAAAGGAAGAAATAAAATTCTTTTCTTTTTTGAAATGTTGAATCTTGTTATGGAGAATGGGTAGTAAATGGAGGCAAATTCAATAGAAAATGAATTCAACTGGAGCACAATATCCATTAAAACTTAGTCTATGTTAGTGTGCAAGAAGGCACTGACCTCCATACAATAATCTCATGTATACACAAACTTATTCTCATTGATCTGAACTTTTCATGATGGTATCATGTTATATCTTAGTGTTCCTTCCTGTCACAGCAGTACAGGGGTCTTATAGCTGTACAGTCCAACTCACTCTGGCCAGGTGAGTTTGAGGCATTGAAAGCCTCTCTCCCTTGTGGAATGTTGTTGCTTCAGGGAATTTCTCCTGCAACTAAATGAGTAACTTATGCATACATTGATTCCTAACCAACCTATGAATATATCAGATTCAACATAAATGCAGATACAACAGGTCCAGCTGTACTGATATCTGCTGCTCTTTGTCCTTTTCTTTCTCTAGGAAATTTCCTTTCCATTATATTTCCCTCCCACTGGCTGGATTTTATTTTCTCATTAGACTATCTTAGTTGTGTCACTTTCTTGATCTTACCATTAGCAGAACCCTGAGCAGTAATATGTTCCCTCTATTTCCATTGCTTAGAGCATCAGTCCAGCGAACTCTTATCTGCACTTCCACTACAGAGAGGGAATCCATCACACACCTGCCTTTTGTTCTCATACCACTTCTTAATCTGAACACTTGGGGCACAATTACTTCAGGAGACCATTCTTTACTGCCAAATGATCTGTAAAGATTAGTTACATCATACGGAAGCTATACGTATACTTTTTATCTATCAACAGGAATGCTTAAGCATAATAGTAAGGCAGGGTAACTGTAGATGTTCATGGTATTTTTTGTGTGTCACGTGATGATGAGCATTATCCCATTTTATGTACCCAAAATTGGCGTGTGTAAATCAAGGCTACTGACTTGGAAGTTCAAGGTTTTCTATTCAATGTTAGTTGTGTTTTGCCACTGAACTGATTTGTATTGCAAGGGTTAAAGATACTATTTTTGTATATTTTTTTATATAAATAACATTATTCCTCATGAGGTATGTGCATGGGTTTAAAGATAAATAGTTTAGAATGTGTGAAAACTGTTACAGTTGAGATTAAGTTTTGGATCTCTTATCTAATCTGGTTCACTGATTATCATTTTTTTTTTTTTCTTTTGAGGAAGGGTTTCAATATAGCTCAGGCTGGCCTGGAATTTACTATGTAGTCTCAGGGTGGTTTTAAATTTATGGTGATCCTCCTACTTCTGCCTCCCGAGTGCTGGGATTAAAGGTGTGTGCCACCATGCCTGGATAAATTTATCTTTTTTTTGAAGTGGTAGAAACAAAATAATCACACTGCTTTTTTCCCCCCCTGGGGCACATGTGGCATTCATACCTTTACCATGTAACATTTCAGTATTTAAATACAAAATACTTGGTAGTCTCATTTAAATGTCAGCATCTCGAGTAAACTAAGGAGTCATTTAAGTAAATCGCCACAAAGGTGTTTTTTTCATGTGGAAAGATGTGTTTGATTTTTGTTGTTTAATCCTTACTTAGTGTGACAGACAATGCTCAAACACATTGGAATACCATGTATCATAGTTGTAATTTTTTTGAGAGAGAGGAAAAGAGAGAGAGAAGGAGAGAAGGAAAGAGAGAAAGAGAGAGAGAGAGAGAGAGAGAGAGAGAGAGAGAGAGAGAGAGAGAGAGAATGGGTGTACAGAGCCTCTAGCCACTGCAAAGAAACTCCAGAAGCATACACCTCCTACTGCATATAACTTTATGTGGGCATTGGGGAATTGAAACTGGGTCCTTAGGTTGTGCTTGCAAACACCTTAAGCACTAAGCAATCTCTCTAGTCTTGTATCATCTTTTAAAATGGCACTATAAATATAAACCCTATTTACAGGTATCTCTTTCTATAACACCTGATATAAAAATCTGTGTATTAATCAGGCCATTTCCAGAAGAGATATAAATTTTCATTTATATGTGGCCAATTAATGCTTAGTAATATTAAATACTCAGCTTTATATTTCTGTGGCTTTAAGTTTTTCTATGATTTACACTAAGTACTAGCAATCAACTTGTTTCTAATATAAAGAAATATATTTGGATCCTCAAAGACAATGTTCAGCTAACTTCTTATAAACCTTCTAGGTATGTCTGAACTTCTAATAAAGTGTGACTTACAAATTTTACATGAGAAAGTGGTTCCTTAAGACAATACATCTTCCACACACAAAATAAAATATTATTTCTAATTATATGCACCAGTAAGAATATAAAAGAAAGATAATTAGGCCTACAGAGAACTCTACCCAGTTTGACTGCTGGGAGGCTCTGGGTGGCCTGCTGGACTGGCCCCAGGATGGGCCAGGATCAGCTCTTGTTGCTATGGCTTCCTGCAGTTGACCATCTCCAAGTCCAATTGGGCTTCAGTCCTTTTCACAGTTTACCCACTGATGTCAGTTCTATTAGAGCGATTTTCTTTTGAAACATCATGTTTTTCTTTGCTGACAAAATAATTGTCTTATATTTTGACACAGTCTCACACATAAATATGTTCAGAAAAGACAAATTTACATGAAAATTATCCCCATTAAACAACAAAATTATAGGAGAGCACAGGGTTTTACTTTGGTTTCAAAGTCTTGAATCAAGATTCTGAATCCTTAGAAGGGCCGGCTGTAGATAAGATTCATTTCTTTGTTCCCTGTAAGTACTTTCAGATGCTAGGTACTGTATCTTAAAATTGAGTATTCTCATTTAATAGCTACTTAGTAGCCAGCAAAGCTCTACTTACCAAATCACAATTCACTCTAAACAACGTTTAATCTGTTTATTTATTGCATAGTAGAGTTAATGTTATAATAATTTGTGCACTAAGTCTAAAGGATGTAGTGAAACTGATGACATTTTGACAAAAAGTTTAACTTTATAATATGACAAATATAGAATAATAGAAGTCTAGACCATAAAATATTTGTATGTAAAGTGGATAGTGCTGAAAGTATTAGGAGTAGGGTAAAAATATAAATATACTGCGTCATTCTTCTAAACATTTCAGTATAATTGTCCTGAAGGGTATGTGTTTAAAATACCTTTAAAGATTTCTCAGGCAGAGGACACCTTTCATATATATATATATTGGATAGTTAATGGTACTACAAAAGTTGAGGAAGCTATAGAATTGAAATAAATATGAATAGTAGAAGACCTATCTATCTGGTAAGAAGTATGAGTGGTAGATCTATCTAGCTGGAGGTATTCTGTCAATTGAAAATTGGCAAATCTGGTGTGGAATTATGGCTTCGTGGTTGAGGTACTTGCCTGCAAAATCAAAGGAGCCTGGCTCAATTCCCTAGGGCCCATGTACGCCTGACGCATAAGGTGGCACATGCTTCTGGAGTTTGTTTGCAGTGGCTGGAGGCCATGGTGCACCCATTCTCTCTCTATCTGCCTCTTTCTCTCAAATAAATAGATAAAATAAACTTTAAAAAAATTAAAAATTGGAGAATCTTACTTTAAGACACAATAAACAATAATTTCTGAAAACTTAATGTTTTCAAAATTCAGATATATGCCCAGTGGACAATAATTCAAAGTAAAGTCTCCCTGACCAGCAAAGTGTTCTGTCTACCATTGTCTACCATAAAGACATGCTAAAATTGTCCCTGTTATGGCTTCTTTTCAGTAACAGGGATTAAGCCTAGGGCTTTGTGCATGCTAGACAAGTACTCTATCTCTGACCTACATCTTCAGCACCTGTTGTGTTATTTTTCAACTGATTGTATTTATTTTAAAGTCTGGGGCTGGAGAGATGGCTTAGCCATTAAGTGCTTGCCTGTGAAGCCTAACGACCCTGGTTCGAGGCTTGGTTCCCCAGGTCCCACGTTAGCCAGATGCACAAGGGGCGCATGCGTCTGGAGTTCGTTTGCAGAGGCTGGTAGCCCTGGTGCGCCCATTCTCTCTCTCTCCCTCTATCTGTCTTTCTCTCTGTGTCTGTCACTCTCAAATAAAACAAAAAAATTAAAGTCTGCATTAAAAATCCAAATCCTGATAGTCCATTTGTTTTGTATGCCATTCTTTTCCTCTTTGCTGCTACATTACTCTGATGTATTTTAGAAGAGGTTTGGAAATTTAAAACTTGCTGGATGGGAGGCATGTTGCTAGTCATGTATTGGCATTCCAAGCTTATACTTACATAGAAGGAAGAATTACTGTTTTATTTTTCTTTAAAAATTCATGTTGCTTTGTGAATCAGAATAACAGAATTTTTGAGAAAGCCACAGTTAATGACAAGGAAATATACATGCTATAGTATATCCAGAGCAGTTAATACAAAGACCTGATGTATAAAACTAATTCCATAAGGAAACAGACTTAAGTCTATGAGTTGACAGACTACAGAGACAATGAAGATGTGCCTTTTCAATTTGCTCTGGTGGCTGCAATTACCTTGAACTTGCTTCTACCAACTAAATTAAACTGCTTATTGGTTCATCTCTGTATTGGTTTGCCTCTTTTGAAAGAGAATAATCCTAGGGACATGATAAAGGATTGAAATGTAATGAGTCTCCTGCCTACATGGCTAGAGAAGGGAAAGTGGGGAGGTGGTGCGGGGGTGTAAGATGAATTTTGGCTCATGTGTCATCTATTGTGTATCCTGTGAATAATGGGGCTCAACATACAAACCCTACTATATGGCAAGTACAACTCCTATAAATAGGACATAGCAGAAGTGAGTTCCAACATAACAGTGTCATGAAGAATGATATCTAGAATGCTGGTTAGCCTCCACTGTCCTTCCAGTGCTCTCAAGACAGGACAAAATGACCTTGGTTTTGGCTTGCAGGTGCCAACTTGCTCAGGAAACTGTGGAATATAGGAGGAAAAAAGAACATAAACACACTCCCCATCCAGGAAGCTGAGTTTAACAATTGCCTCATTAATAAGATCCAGGCAAAGACAGGAAAAGAGGGGGAAGCCAATTGCTCATTATTATACAGTTCTGGACAGATGAAGCCCTTCAGCATCTCCCCAAACAATGCCTGTAGTGTCGATTTTACAAAGTGGTACATTTAAGAGGAACTCTCTTGCCATCAATGGGAGTCAGATGTACATGTATATTAGGGCCAAATTCAGTCCCTGAATCTTGACTTTATCAGAAGATACAAAACAGAGGATAAGGCAGCTATATACACATAGAATTAATTGAGAGCAAGAGATAGTATCATCAGTAGTGTGAACACTGATCTACATATCAACCACTGCTACTTTTACCTTTTCTGTTTCTTATTTACACTAAAGTGCTTTTATAACTGCTACTTACAGAGATTTATTCACTACTTGATATCATGGAAATCCTTTAGTTTTCATATTATATCAGACAAACTATTGACAAAGACTAAATCTCCTGATGCCAGTTTATGTTCCTGAATGGCTGAAATCCCTTGAGGTTGGACTCTATTATGGATAGTTTATTAGTGTGGCTTTCTGTTTGCACATTTCTCCAATTTTGGGTGGGATGTATGTTCAAATAAAGCAGAGATCTGAACTGTCAGTATCCATGCCCAAATTTGTCTTTACTGCCTAGTTTTATCTTTACTATCTCCTTTAAAAATTGTCCCTTTACAACATATCACAAAATCCTCACAACACAATATTAGTTTAACACAGTGTTTTGCAATCCCAGTTTTTGTTTCTTATATTGATATTTCAACCCTCCCTCCACTCAACACATATCTCAAAATGCACTGCAGTCCCCTTTCTGAAGCCAATGAAAACAATCACAGAACATTTCAATTGCTTTCATTTAGGCCAGGCAACAGTATGCTTGTCATTACCTTTATGTTTCAGTGGCTTACCGACATCATTTTTTCAAGACCAGGTTCCTGGTTAAGTCCTTTAGCATGTCTGACTTCCTCTGCAATCTGTCTTGTGTGCTTCTAAGTGGTACTGACACAGGAGTAACCTGCCAGTCACCACTTGTGATGACAGCAGTTTTTATTGCTTAAGGAAAATAGGAAATTCTGCCTCCTGGCTTAAACATGTGCATTTTCTATGTCCAGGACCAAAAGGATGAAAAGGGCAGATTTAACCAATATTTCCATAAAAATGAAAGTCTCCCTTTAAACAAACCCACATGGTAATACTTGACTCATGAATCGGTTCTCCGGAGTCTGTGTGCAAACAGTTTTGGGTAATACTGGGTCTAGTTTTACAGATCTTACTTACACCATACTCCTTTTGAAGCAGGCAGGAGTGTGACTTGAGTAAGCACTGTAGAACCAGAGCCTGCTTCTCCCCCTTGACTGGTTGCTTTTGAAAATAGACATGAGTTCCAACAGTACCAAAACAATCTCAACATAGTCTGAAATAGATGATGCCAAACTAGATGAAACACTGTAATGGAAAAAAAAAATGTGCCTTTTTGGAAAGAAGTTGATTTCTTCTTACTTAGAATGTAGAAGCCAGGCACAATTTTTAAACATAATATTAAATATGGAATTTTTTGCTAACATAATGATAGCATAGATTTTGGTGGTCAAAAAAAAAAAAAGTTAATGAGCTACAGAAACATATATTTCCCATGATTTAGGCCCACTAGAAGCAGCTAGTGTTCAACCACTTTGGTTTTTATATGGCCTTCAAAGATCATTGTCAACTATGATTGTTTTAAAATTAAAAAAGAAATTACCTGATTGTTGATAAAAGATATGAAATGGAGAAAAGTAAAGCAAACAAACAAATAATCATACCATGTTTACACATAAAACAAAAGAATTCTCTAGGGCCATCAGGGAAGGTGGAGTACTATAACAACCACCCTTTATTGTTATACTACTCCACCCACCTTAATGAGGAACCCTTGGGTGTTGCTACTCCATAGCCTTTGGAATCCAGGTTTCCTCCCACTTTCATGGTGTCACAGGGCTTTCGTTGCTCAATGTATTCATTCATTGTGGATTCCAGAAGAAAGGCAAATTTGCCCTTGGATTTGCGGACACGAGCCACTCCTTCGGCTGTAGTCCTAGTGAACACAGAAGGCTCTGCTGATCGCATGTAGGTCCACATCTTTTCATACACTGCTATTTTTGATCTCTGGAGGAAATGAAAATAAAATTAAATACAGGAAAGAAGAGAACAGCATGTTAATGTCAACCGAAGCAAGAGAAGGGTAAAATGTTTCAGTCTCCATTTCCCTCTCACTTGTTTCTGATATGTAACATTATATATATATATATATATATATATTATATAACATCTGATAAGTAGCTTTTGAAATTGGGAAACTGTCTTTTAAAACTTCTTAAGAAAATCTTTCAAATAACAGATATTTAAAGTGGTTTTGAAAGTCTCATCTACTTGTCATAATAATTAATTAATTAGCACTTATTGTTTTTTATGAACGAATGAGGCCACAATGAACTTTGAACCTTTATAATCATGTTTTGTATCATATTTGTGACTGACTTGAAAAAGACCAGGTAAGATGATCTTAACTTTTGTAAAAGTATTCTCAATGCTGCATTTTTTTGGTTATTATAATTGTTACTTTCATCAGATTTTCAAGCCTCAAGATAAGATGCTTATAAAAGTGCTGTTATGTTGCATGTCCTTTGTCCCACCTCTTCATCAGCATCTCTTTTTACCCTCTGTTGGTTCTCCATTTACATACATACATATAAATATTACACTCTAGGAACTGCATTGAGAGAGAATCTGTGTTAATTAGTAAATAATAATGACAGGAATAAAAATGTACAGGACATTTTGTCAGCAGTTGAATGTCAAATGGAGAGGAGAAATCTACTGTAGTTTTCAAACCAAATACTCACAAAACCAGATAAGATTATTTCAGACAAACTCCCCAAATAGATATACAATGGGCTTCATTTTGGTATTATTCATTCTACTCTTGTAACTCTAGCTGAGGAACTTATTTTTACAAATTACTTCTTTGTACCTTAGTTCTATTTTTTATTTCCACTACTAAATTTACTTAAATCCTTTTGCTAGCATGTATATTGGCTTTGGAATCTTTTCATCCCTATATGAATTTTTTTTTAATGTGAAAAGGTATCTAAAAGAATTCACATGTTCCCCTAAAATACATTTAACAAGACTGAAAAGTTCAAGTCCAACTGGATGTTTGATAATAAAATAATATATGTAGATTTCCATCATTGTAGTCATTCAGTGACATACTACTGAAATTGTAAATCAGGGTCCAAACAGAAAGTCACAGAACCTTTATTCTGAACTTAGTGTATGCATGAATTCTCACTCTGGGGAACATGCATATTTGTTTATGTAAATCTTCCTCATTACCAAATATAAAATCCAAGGTAAGCAGATCAATAATCAACAAAGATCAGGGATACCAGACTTAAGAACACATACTTTTCAGTAAAAGCAAATTATTCAGGTGGAGAAAAAAAGCAAAGATAGTAAAAAGCAAGATCCAAGATTTTAATTCATAAAAATGAATATTGACAATCAATAAACCTGACTAGTAAACTACATGATGAGTGATTTGCATAGTTGACAGATACTATCATTGGAAACAAAAAGCCAGTAATACCTATGAAATGTTTTTATGCCATTAACTGTTGGAAAAGTATCACACAATATCAAGATTATGGTGTGTGTGTGTGTGTGTTTGTGTGTACTCTTGTGTATGTGTACTCTTGTGTTTGTGTACTCTTGTGTGATTAGGCAATGGCCATAGAAATTCTCAAATTTAGAAATCCTATGCCATGTGTTAGTCCAGTTGCAGTCCATATGTGCTCTCTTACAAGAAGACCTAGGATTCAAGCCTCATCTACAGTACTATTAGTATAGCATTTATTTCATCTTTAAAACTGGCATTCTGTCCTGAAGAATGAATTCTTCCCCTTTGTAAGGAATTTAGAAAAATATAAGTCCTCTGGATCACTTGATAGAGACTGTCCCTGCATATCTCTTCTGAGGATTTCAAATCTAGAGAAGTGCCAAATGACATCCAATCACTTAAAAAAACACATTATCGTTCAATGGAAGTTTTTCCACAACAAAATTTAGGATGACACAAATATTGTTCACTTCGCTATAAAAATACACTGAAAAAAGACAATAGAATATCATGGTCAGGTGTACCGCTATCAGAATAAGACCAACTTGGGTACCAACAAATTTGCTATTTTTCCTTGGGGAAAACTTTTCTATCCCTCTATTTTAACAAAAACCACCTCTTCAGAAAGTCAGTTAATATGTATATGCACTTTGTACTTACTACTGGGGATGACAATAAATACCATATATTACTTTCCTTACCTATTTATATAAATTAAAATTACAGCATGTCATACATTAAAAAAAATACACTGAAAACAGAAGAGATGAAATTAATCTGAATCTGTTTTGATGGAGATTGTGTTGGAAGAATTTTAAGAATAGAAGGAAAGTAGTGATTACCTGTCAATTTTCCAGTTATAGTTAAATAGAACATTAAAGAAACAAGACCCTAAAGCAAAACTAACATAAAAAATGGAAAAAAAAAGATTTATATTTAGAGATTAGAACTTTTAGGCCACTGAAATTTTTTGAAAGTCCATTTTATACTATTACTGTGAGAAAAATTATTGCTGAATTAAAGTATATTGTGAATGATACAAATGATTTATTTATTTAATTTTGTTTGAGGTAGGGTCTCACTCTAGTCCAGGGTGATCTGGAATTCACTAGGTAGTCTCAGTATGTCCTCGAACTCATGGCAAGCCTCCTGTTTCTACCTCCCAAGTTTAAGGTATGTGCTACCAGGCCCTGCTAGAATGATACAAATAACTTAATTCATTCTTTTTAAAATCCAGAAGAGGAATCCTTGTAGAAGACCTAAATTACAACCAAACTAAAATATAGACTTTCATTGGAAGGGAGAGAAAAGGGGAAAGCCTGTTTTGTCACTGTGCTCAGGGTTAGAAATTCAGATGCTTTCTTAAAGGGACATGACTTAGATAAGACCATGCAGACATGGAGAAACGAGGAAGGGGAGTCAAAAGCAAAGATAAGCCTTGTGACTGGGGGAATATGTTTGTTAGTAGGTGAGGACAAGCAAATATTTATAAATTTTATGAGACAGGATGAAATGAAAATCCTGCATATACTGCAAGCTAATAAAAACAAAGATAATGCAAAATTTTCAGCCCCTAAACGTTTCATACATAGTACCTATATACAAATCAGGGATGGCATGAAAATTTACTACTCAAGGTAATAAGCAAAGGTAACATAAAAGCTATTACTTCTAGATTACAAATTAATCCTTGGTGTATTTGTTTTATTTAAAAAATTATTTGCAAGTAGAGATAGAGATAGAAAGAGAGAGAGAGAGAGAGAGAGAGAGAGAGAGAGAGAGAGGAGAGAGAGAGAGGAGAGAGAGAGAGAATGAGCACTCCAGGGCCTCCAACCACAGCAAATGACTCCAGATGGATGTGCCCCTGCATCTGGCTTTATGTGGGCACTGAGGAATTGAACCCAGGTCATTAGGCTTTGTGAGGCAAGCACATTAACTGCTAATCCATGTCTCTATCCCTTTTTTTATTTTTATATTTATGTTTTGGTTTTTTGAGGTAGGGTCTCACTGTAGCCTAGGCTGACCTGGTATTTACTATGGAGCCTCAGTGTGGCCTTGAACTCACAGTGGTCCTCCTTCCTCTGCCTCCCAGTGCTGGGATTAAAGGCATGTGTCACCATGCCTGGCTCATTTTTTTTCTTCTTTCTTTTTCTTTTCTTTTTCTTTCTTTTTTTCTTTTTTTTGTTTTCTCAAGGTAGAGTCTCTCTGTAGTCCAAGCTGACTTGGGATTCACTATGTAGTCTTGGGGTGGCCTTGAACTCATGGCAATCCTTATGGCAATCCTTCTTACCTCTGCCTTCTGAGTGCTGGTATTAAAGGTGTGCACCACCATGCCAGACTATGGCTCATTTTTATTGTAAATAAACTGGACATGCAGAGGTAGGAGGATTGCCATGAGTTTAAGGCCACTCTGAGACTACATAGTAAATTCCAGGTGAGCCTGAGCTAGAGCAAGACCCTACTTCAAAAAACAAAACAAAACAAACAAAACAAAACAAAACAACAACAAAAACCAACTAAACAAACAACCCCCCCCAAAACAAGCCAACATAAAACATGAGAAACTGTCTGAATTAAAGCATTAACTTAGTAGTTAAAACAATTCTTGAAGTATTAATATGTGCTGTTCTAACTACTCAGTACTTGATTAATTATCATTACTTGCCTGCACTATCATGTATTATAATTAAAGTTTACATTATTATCAAGAGACTGGCTTTCCTCTTTCAGCAGCTCAGGCATCAAGACTAATGTTCCAGTGAGAGTTCATCAAAGTGTCATTTAATACTATAAACTCTGAGACAGTGATTCATATCATTTATGCATTCATCTTGCTGATGGCTGACCAGGTACAAGACACAGTCTGTATTGAAGTGAGCGTCAGAATGTCTGCAACAGGCACATAATGCAGAAGTACCTGAACAACAAGACTGTCACTAAGAGACAAGTACAGGCATTCTTAAGTCTCCCTCTATCTATCTCTCTCTCTCTCTCTCTCTCTCTCTCTCTCTCTCTCTCTCTCTCTCTCTCTCTCTCTGTGTGTGTGTGTGTGTGTGTGTGCTGAAGAAGGTGCTCAGAACATGAAGCATATCATGTTTCATAATGAGGCAAAACCAAGGTAACAGTTGAATGCCAGTGCAATTTTTGTCCCAAAGTTTTTTTTCTTGTTGGTTATAATGGGGCTATTTTATGAAGTTCTGACCATAGGTCACTGCCTGAAGCAGCAGGGTGTAGCTGATAGATATGCTATTACTGTGCATCTATGAGAAAACACTTCAGACAAGTAAAAACTACCCTTCATGTTCTATTTCCTCAACTCATCAACAAATGGTTGACTTAAGTCAGTTCATCATTGATGGGGAAAGAGGTGGGCAACTAGGGTAGGAAACAATGAGGTTTTTATCAGAAAACCCAAATTTATGCATTTCTAAAAGTTTGCTGCTGAGGAGATGATTTTCTTGTTCCATTTAGACTCAGTGTGTTTTGCAGCAATAAATCCCTATACTTAAACATCTTGCAATTTTAACAGTGCAGATGGGCAGGAGAGCAAGCAAGGCACAGTGCTGGTGGTGCTTATCTGAGGGACTTGAATCCAGGAAGCAGCTGTCCTTTCTACATTTCATATCCACATGGTTTCTTATCTACCTTACCAGTTTTCAGAAATTGAGCAATTTCTAAAAACTTCATAAAAATGAAGAAATAAGTGTTTGTAGTGCCCTTGATGTTAAAGGGCTTTTCAGTGAGTTATGTTGTAAATATATATTTTTTCAACTTGACATTTCTTTTATCCTTTATCACTCGAGGCAGAGTGATGAGCCTGCAAATATTTTTGTTTAGAGACAATCAGTCGTCACTTTCCAGGAAATTGCAAGTGATAGCAAAATCTCATTCTCTACCTGATGCCCACACAGAAGAGCTTCAGACAAGAATCAATTAGTTTTACCAATTTGCCTCTTCACTAAGTTAAAAAAAAAAGACTTGATTGATTAGCTTTATCTGTAAAATATTGCTAGTAAAAGCTACTGTCATAATTATATAGAGTTTAGAAAAAAGATATAAAATACCTTTTAATCAATTTGCAAATTTTAAGTTATATCTACAGATAGTACTCCAAATTGTACACCATTATATTCATTGTTTGGTTTCTTTTTAAAAAATGCCTATGGATCAGTTTGAGTTGTTGATTGGTATGTTATTTATGTAGTTTTATTTAAATAGTTACAATTTCTTGTATTATTAAATTCTTTCAAAAAAGTATTGTGCTTAAATTCAAGTATTTGAAATTTACAAACAGTACCAGATTTGGTTGTTTTTATGTTTTCAGCTGAAAATTATTAACATACATATATTTAAATAGAGATGGAAATCTTTCAAATAGTATATATAGGTATAATTAATAAGATGTCATTACTTTTTATAAAAGCTTAGAAATTAATAAACTATCTCCTCTATTCTAAATTATCAGGCATTCTTTTCATTCAATATTTTATGTTCAATATAAATTTAGTCCATTGTTACTTATTTCAATATTTGTAAAAATATCATTTTGGTTACTTTTGAATACTTTAGTCTCAAATTTATAAAACGACCTAGCAATGTCTGATTATAGATGTTGTCAAATATGGAGGTCTAGAGCTAAGCTGAGCCAGAATAGAGAGAAGGAGGATTCATAGGTGAGCAGAAGAGGGGTGTTTGTAGGGAGGAAAGAGGCAGCAAGAAGTGAGGGGATGAATAAAAACAAAGTATAATTACATATTGTATTAAATATCAGAATGAAACACCTGACTTTATTTACCAACTTAAAAAGTTTAAAACATTCAACTTTGTAATGGAACAACTAAACATAATAAAACAACTTGTATTATAGTGATAGGAAACTGAGTCTTGTTTTTCTTATCTATAGTACAAGTATATGAACTTGAATTTTTTTTCTGTAATTCAGGAACACAGTACAAACTAAATATATAAATATCTTACAGTGGCACTGGGAACTTAACACAGTCTTGCTAATAGGCCCTTGTAAGAATGCATATGAGTTGTTTTAAAATCATTGCTACAGAATAGATTATAGACTAATGTCACTCATAAATGTAGCCCAATCTGCCACTGAGGGTTTGTGCTTCGAGTGCAGAAAGTCACAGCAATCTTTGAAAGTAAGGCTTGCTTTTATATTTATACTTGCCCCCAGAGCATGCACAAAACTGATCTTGCCTATACCAAAATTGTCATAGCATTCTCACTATTTGACTACTGAGTAAGTTATGCTATAAAGTAGCGTTAGTTACCTTTTTCCTATGACTATTCTTAGAGAGGTGCCTCTTGAGACATGAGTAAATCAATGAGCTTTTGCAAGTTAAAATGATTACACAAGCTAAGAAGATGTAGTAGCTATGAATATGGTTGTTACCATAGTGTGTACTAACATAATAGGCAAGGCCTAAGTGTGATTGTAGAATTTCCCCCAAAATTTAGAAACATTGTTATCATTATTTTTTTTTCCTTAACTTACTCTAAAGAATTCTTTTGTTGACCCAGAATCGAGTGTTCCATAGGCGATTTCTGTTTGTTTGGCTAGGTCTTCTGCACTTTCTATGGGAGAGACCATTCGCTCCACCGTCAGGAAAGCAGCCAGGTTAGCAGTATAAGACGATATAATGATGAGGGTGAAGAACCACCAAACTCCTCCAACAATTCGACCTGATAGGGATCTGAACATGGATAAGATCATGCACATTTCCCCGTTTCTGCCCACACAGAGACATAAGTGCCTTCAGTTCTCCACACATGTAAAAGTAAAAATACAGGTATTGGTTAATTTTTTAAAATAGTTTATTCAAGAATGGTTCATGTTTTTTTTTTGTATAATCTGATGTCCTTTATATTATATCTAAATTGCAAGTGCCATTGAAAATATGAACAGATGTATTTGCCATTTAATCATCAGAAATGTGAAACAATACCTTTTTTTCAGATAAGAGGGAGAGGATGCTTGCTTACATTCATGATTACCTTCTCCCTATGGTTCAGCTTCTCTAAAATTAGGATACAGTCGATGGTTGATGAGATGAAGTACCATATTTTGGTTGAGTTGGCAATAATCTTGCTTCTCTTAATGTTTTAAGATGGATTATTAAATTCCCTACACATTTGTAGATAACTTTCAGAGAATGAGGGAGACCTTGGTTTTCCTCCCTTCAGAATTCTATAGGATGGATGTGCCAGATGAGGGGGACTGGGAATTGGGCTCCATGTCCTGAGTGAAAGACCTTGTTTATCTGATATTCTGCTTCTGAGTTGAGTAGAGGATAAGCCATATTATAAAGTACCTTTTTGTACCAATACAAAACCTTGTACCATTCCTTTCTATCAGGGATGTGTGAGTATAAGCACAGAGGGAAAGTTGAAATTAAATGAAGGAAAAACCCAGGGAATATCTGTAATCAATTTTATTCATTACAGCCATCAAATTAGTTTCTCTTCCTCCCTTCCTTTTTCCCTCACTCCCTCCCTCTTTTCCCTATCTATCTATCTATCTATCTATCTATCTATCTATCTATCTATCTATCTATCATCTATCTATCTATCTATCTATCTATCTATCTATCTATCTATCTATCTATCTTTTCATTTCTTCTTTCTTCCAAGACAGGTTCTCAGGCTGCTTTGTAACTCATCATCTAGCCAAAATTGTTCTTGAACTTGCAACTATCCTCCTGCCTCAGTGCCCTGGGAATGAGCCACTATACCAGATAAACAATTTTAAAACAGTTGTTTAAATATGAAGACCCTTTTCTTATTCTCTAACTTTAAACTTCTCTTGTTACTATGAAAGTGGTATGTATTAGTTTTCTTAGTATTCACTTGACCTTGATTTCCATAAACCATTCCTTGATTGGCTTTATCACTACATTATTTCAGCATATTAATTCAGATTTATGTTATTGGAGTTTAAGAAAATTTCATAATTTTCCAGGATCTTAAGGAATGTTAGCTCTATTGTGACCAAAAGGAAGTATGGAGTTCTAGGCAAATAAACTGGTGATGCTATGATAAAACCAATAATCACATTTAACAATTTGTTTGCTTCTCATACTTTCAGCTACTTCCACTGTGGGAGAAATCAGGTATATTTCCTGCAACAAGTTGCAGTTTGGGTGAATACTACATGCATGAGTGGCATCCAAAAAAGGAAGTCATGACTCCATTGACAAAGACATGGGTATAAATCCAGCATAATGCTTACATTATTGGCTTTTCTCTGCTATCTGAGATTACTTGTGCATAATGTAAAATAATATATATCTGTTAAAAGCCACATTGACTGATGTTTTAGGAAACTCCATAGCGGAAATCTCTCTTAAGCTACTAGAGTTAAGTATCAAACTCAACATTATTATTTATTAGAGACAGAAAGAGAGAGAAGAGAGAGAGAGAGAGAGAGAGAGAGAGAGAGAGAGAGAAGGAGAGAAAATAGACTTTGGTGTGTGTGTGTGTGTGTGTGTGTGTGTGTGTGTGTGTGTGTGTGTAGGCCAGAGATTGATGTTTGATGTTTGGTTTCTTCTATTCTCCATCATGGTTTTTTTTCTTTTTTCTTTTTTCTTTTCTTTTTTTTGAGGTAGGGTTTTGCTCTAGCTCAGGCTGACCTAGAATTCACTATGTACACTATGTAGTCTCAGGGTGGCCTTGAACTTGAACTCATGACAATCCTCCTACCTCTGCCTCCCCAGTACTGGGATTAAAGGCATGTGCCACCACACCCGGCCATTATGTTTTCTTGAGACATGCGATCCAGTACTTCTATACTCCATTAGAAAACTTAGGCAACAACCCTGTGGGATCTGCTTGTCCTTGTCTTCCCAGTTATGCTTAGAGGAATATCATCATGTATTTGCCACAGATCTGAGCTCAGGACCTCATGCTTGAACAGTAAGTACTTTACACACTAAGCTATCTCCACAGACCCTTGCATCTATTTTTTTTTTTTTTTTGAGGTACAGTCTTGCTCCTGCCCAGGCTGACTTGGAATTCACTTTGTCTTAAGGTAGCCTTGAACTCATGGCAATCATCCTACCTCTGCCTTCCAAGTGCTGAGGTTAAAGGTGAGTGCCACAACACCCAGCCTTATTGTTTTGATGAAAGGTTTCTCATTGAACCTAGAACTTACCAATTTCATTAGAGTATCCAGTAAGTCTCAGTGATCCTTCTGTCTCTGCCTCTCCAGTGCTGGATTTACAGGCACCCCAGTTTTATGTGTGTTTTTGGGATCTGAACTCATATCCTCAAGCTCCTGTGGTAAGCCGTTTAGCCTTTCAGCCATTTTCCCAGACAGAATTTGTTTTTGTTTTGCTGTTTTGAGGTCGGGTCTCACTATAGCCCAGGCTGACCTGGAATTCACTAAGGAGTCTCAGGGTGGCCCCAAACTCACGGCGATCCTCCTACCTCTGCCTCCCGAGTACTGGGATTAAAGGCATGTGCCACTACGCCCGGCTTCCAGACAGAATTTTGGATGATGACTCACAATAACAAACATAGGAACATTGTTTTTTGAAAAGGAGACAAAACAAAAATGAATGTTAATCTACAGTTTAGGTTTTAGTTGCCATCTATCAAACCACTGAATTGAAACATTAATACAAAATGATTTTTGGGAGTGTCAATGGATTTATACTTACTTTTCTATTGTGAAAGTTAATCTTTATGATGTATCTATGCTTTGTGCTAACTTAGAAAAAATTGGTTATGAGTATACTTAATGCAATTTTGCAATTTCAATGTGGTTTCTGTAGTTCAAACAGTGTTCTGCCTCCAGAAAAAGAAGACACAAAGAGATATTCCAAATAATATTTAAAATTGCTTAAGAGTTGGTGAAGATGAGTTTTGAAACTAACCTGGGTGAAATGTCACATCCTTGCTGCATAAAAGCACCCAGGGAAAACCAGAGGCTGTTAAAGATGCCGAACTCATTGGGAGGCTGGTCGCTGGGTCCTTCCTTTCCGTCCTCTGGTTCTTCCGTGTGCCACTCATATGGGCTAAACCTACTTACTAGGAACAAAACCACGCTGACGCCAATGTAGGCAAAGACTATGCACATCCAAATCTCATAGGCCAGAGGGTCCAAGAAGGAGAACACTCCTGGTTTAGATTTCTGAGGCTTTTTGATCATGATAGATATGCCCAAACTCATGAAGGGCTTAGAGAAGTCAATGACCTCTTCTCGTACCAAAGTTATTGTTAGAGGGGCAATAGCAATCTCTGCTTTCTATAAGAGAAAAGACACATGGAAACACAGGTTAATAGATTTTCTGAAGAAATTAGCACTTGCGTGATCTAAAGCTTACGAGACATGCATTCATTTCACTGCTTTTGCAGTGCCAACAGTGAATAATCCCAGTTACATAAAATTATAACACAAGTAATATTTGTTTTCAAAATATATTAATGAAATTACACAAACTTTTGTTATACATCATTGTTTGGGTTCTGCCATGTGGCACAGACTGGACTTAAACTCATGATCCTTCTACTTCAGGCTCCCAAGTGCTGGGATTATAGGCATGCACTACTATTTCCAGCTTCACAAAACAAATTCTTATGAGTGTTAGAAGTTAGCTTAAAGGATGAGAAACATAAAGAATATACAGGAATGACAAACTCAAATTGCAGTTATTAATCATAAAGGATTAGGGACAGTAGGGGGGGAAGATAATCTTTCTGTATGGCTGAATTTCTAAGCTGGAAATATCATTATGCTACAGCCTTTTCTGGTTCATTTGGAATGTTGTCAGAGATTCATTACTTGGCCACACTTAAATATTATGAGTTACATATTTAAATTTCTAAGAGCCTTGTCTTATTTATTCCTGTACAGCTCTGACAAAACCAACGACAACATCTGTGTTTGTATGAAAAATGAGAACCCATGGCTTGATAGCATATTCTAATCCAGTGCACCCACAAAAATCTGGAAGTTGGATTTTATTTCTTGTTATGTTCACACTTTGATTTTTCTCCTTCCATATTTTTTAAAAGGAATTGAGTACATACTAACCTCAACTCTTAGATATTATGACCACGAGACACCATCCTCCCTTATCAGAGTTCTGTGTCTATGAGCAGTTTTTCAAGTCTATTTCTATATCTCTAAAATGAGACCACTTTTTTCCTGTTTGTCTTATTATGTTCCTGTGGTTATTTACTCGTAGTTATTTACTCAAGCCTTTAATAGGACATTAGTGTGCATTACTGAGGGGTTCTATATCTGATGCTGATCAGAATATTTTAAGTAGTCATTTCTAGTTCCTAGCACTGTTGTGTTTATCTTTGTCTTGTTGAGGGGCCTGACACACCAAGTAATGAGTTTTTCCCATTGTGGCAGCTGCTATATCTGAACCTGTTAAATCCTGCCACTTTCTACTATAAAAACTAAACTTTCATATGATCTACAGGTTAAAATGGTGTTGTAATTATTGACTTGGAAAGGAAAATGTTGGACCTCAAAATGGAATTAGATATATATTCAGACACATGTGGCTTTTTAATAGAGATTGCCATTCAAATTCACTGTTACATATCTTCAGGTTCTTGGTGTGATATCAGGGATTCCAATTCCATGTAAGGACAAATGAAGGATGAAGAAGGGAAATGGATCAGCTCGCCATAGGGAGAATCAATCCTATAAGCCATCATGTGGGAATTAGCTGCACAAGAGCTAGGACCATTGAGAAAAGTTACTATTTTCCCCACTGCTACTCTGTATGATTTTTCTTTATATACATGATCTTTTAGCTAGCTGTAGAGAAGATAGTACACAAGACAACCTTGGGAAATTGGAAAAAGTTCTTACTCTTATAATCTACTTTTTTACTTTGTAAACATCTCACTAGAATTGTTCTATACATAGTTTCCATTTCTGAAAATTAAGTGATATAGCACAGTATACTTTATAACTCCTTTTCTGTTGTCAAGACTTATGAATGCTTGCTAATTTCAATATATGAAATATAGATAAGTTTCAATGCTTGCATATATTTTTAGTGAAAATATACAAATTTATTCAAATTCTTAACTGGGCTATTTATATTGCTTAAAGTTTAATACAAATTTTAACAGTAGCTATGAACATTTTTAAAACAAGGCCTTGTGTATGTCTTATTTATTTAAAATTAATTTTGAGGACTGGAGATGTAGTTTAGTTGCTGAGCACTTGCTTGACATATTTGAAAACTTAAGTTTGATTCTTTCACTGAAAAAAAATATAGAAAAGGAATTGCAGGTCTAGATGGCAATGGAATTTTAATGACCATGATATATTTTGCTCACTTTTTATTCAGAGCTAAAAATGCAATTTTTAGCACTCACGATGAGAATTCATGTGAACTTTAGATCCCTCCTGCTTGTTTTCATTTCTATTGATTTTGGACAATTTTATCTAGAATACATTAGAATTTGATGAACCACTTTGTTGCTCTTTTGGAGACAGGGTTTTGCTTTAGCACAGATTGGCCTCAGACTCATGTTATTTCTGCCACAATTTCCTGAGTGCTGGTATTACACTCTTACTTACAACACCATTTTTGACTGATACAAATGTTTTTAAATTTTGTTGTAAATGTTTAAAATTAGTTACTTTTTTTTTGAGGGGGTGATGGGAGTTCAGCATTTGTGTCATGCCTTAGAGAAATTCTTCTCACATCAATATTACATATATTATTATAGCATTTATACCTAGTGTATTACTTATTTGGTTTACCCCATGATTAAGTGTTATAGAATTATTAACTTTTCAAGCCATTGTCCTGCTTTCTCAGTAGGAATAAATGAATGATTAATCCTTTCACTGACAAGAAATGTCATTGTTCACATTCTCCTTTGTTTTATGTAGAATCTTCTATTTTATTTGTACACATTATCAGAGATGAAAACCTACATCTTCAAAGAAAAGATGCATGAAGAGAAATAAAGGTTTTCTTTTTAACAAAGAAAGCACCATATGGGATGGAAGGTTTGCATTAGATGAAAATGGTGACAGCGATGCTCAATGAGGGACTCTTGAAGTCTGAGGATTATGAGAGTTTAGAAAGAGACCAGTTAACAGTCAGGATATATATGGACCTTATGTATTAAGGATAGTGATTTTGTGTCATTATCTTGCTTCACAGAATGGAGCATGTGAATGTCTCCATCAGAACCCAGATAAAGATTTTATTCTTAAGCACCATGAGTGAGATAAAAGAATCAACATTTTCACCCTTACAACAGATAATTCTATTGCTAAGTAAGTCATAGAATATTCTTTGGGTAATAGTTCCTTAAACATACATCTGACCCAGGGGAGGTCCCTGGAGTAGCTGCTAATCACAGGAAACCCAAGTGGACAATTGAAAGTGAATCAAAAGGACCTGAGAGTGCAAGACTGGTTCCGAGTTTTTGGATGCCTATGTGGTGGCTCATTGGATGTCATATAAGTGATATGCTGGTAATCTATCCATCACAATCATCATGATAAAGTTTTCAAAAAGAGTAAGTAAAAAAAAGTGGGCTTGGGCTGAAGAGATGGCTTAGCAGTTAAAGCATTTGCCTGCAAAGCCAAAGGATCCCGGTTCAATTTTCCAGGACCCAAGTAAACCAGATGCATAAGGGGGTGCATGCATCTGGAGTTTGTTTATAGTGGCTGGAGGCTCTGGTGTGCCCATTCTCTCTCTCTATGTCTCTCTCTCTGTTTCTTTCTCCCTCTCAAATAAATAAGTAAATATAAAAAACAGTGGGCTCAAAGCTCACCATTTATGTAATAATATGCCTTGTCCAAAAGAAGAAAATGGACTTCATTTTACCTATAGCACTGGAAACTGGACTTTTGTGCATGTATTAGCATTAAGAAAGGAAAAAAAGATGTTGAGAAGCAAAGATGGACTTTGTAGATACCATCATGCAAAGCACCAAACCTATGCAACCTTTAAGAGACATGACACATGTCTGTTGGGACAAAATAGACAAGTCAAGGGGCTGAGGCTGGGATTTTTTTTTTTATATTTTTTTGTTCATTTTTTATTTATTTATTTGAGAGTGACAGACACAGGGAGAAAGACAGATAGAGGGAGAGAGAGAGGATGGGCGCGCCAGGGCTTCCAGCCACTGCAAACGAACTCCAGACGCGTGCGCCCCCTTGTGCATCTGGCTAATGTGGGACCTGGGAAACCGAGCCTCGAACCGGGGTCCTTAGGCTTCACAGGCAAGCACTTAACCACTAAGCCATCTCTCCAGCCCAGAGGCTGGTATTTTTAAAGACTCAAAGGTCTGCTGAAGAAAGAGTGTGCTTTTACCAGTAATTACCATGTTATCTCTTTAAGGTCTTTGAAAACTGTATAACATTTTGAGTTTTTATTTCTCTAACCTCTATTCATGGCAAGATTTTTGTTTATAAATTTATTCCTGCCACATTATTTGCTTTTATTATTTAAATAATTTATCCCAAATAAATGTAATCAGAACACTGGAAAGAGATTATCTGGGTTTCCCAGAGGGTCGGGACTCTTGAGGAAAAATGCATAACAAACAATTCAGAATGTTAGACCATCCATAGTTAACTAGTAATCCAAGTATGATCATTTGGACATAAAACATGAATAGTGTTTTTTGAGAGAAATGAATTATTGAATAGGCTGAATATCCCTAACATAAAACTCAGTAAGCAGAAATTTTCTAAAACCTGAAATTGTTTAAGGACAGACATTTAGCTGCAGGTAGAAAATTCCACATGTGAGGAATTGCAGTCGAAACATGGTTCATTGTACAGTGACTTTGTTTCATGTACAGTTTTTCTTTAAAAATATTTTATTTATTTATTAGCAAGAGAGGGAGAGCAAGTGAGAGAGAAAGACAGATGGTGGGCAGTTGATGTACCATGGCCTCCAAATAGTGCAAATGAACTCCAGACACATGTATCACCTTGTGCATCTGGCTTATATAGGTACTGGGGAATTGAACCTGAGTCCTTATGCTTATACAGGTCCCTATACAGGCAAGCACCTTAACTGTTAACCCATCTCTCTAGCCCATGTACAAAAATTTTAAAAGTATTGTATAAAGTTTCCTTCAAACTATGTGTAAAAAGTATCCACAAAGCATAACTCAATTTTGTGTTTAGACTTGGGACCCATGCCCAAGATATTTCATTATGAATATGAAAATATCCGTAAGTCTTAAATAATCAAGTTAGAAATTTTTCTGGTCCCAAACATGTTGGGTAAGGGATGCTCAGCCTATAGTTCTAACAATTTGGACAATGTCCATTTCTAACAATTGCTTGCTATATCAAAAGTTGAAGATATTTTATTTAGTATTGAGTTCTTGACCATCTCTTATTTTCAGCTTTGATGCAGTTTGAGCTTAGGGAATATTGCAGAAAAGGAAAAAAAATGTAGGAGCCATAGGATGGGAAGGAATAATTTGGGACACTGTCCTCTGGTCATGAGCCTACTGATACATTCATGATTTCATAGAGGTTATCTTTGTTCCCCAAAGAACTGCACAATTCTTAGCCTATCAACATGTTGACATAAAGGACAAAAGATTGAAACATCAATGCTGTAGGAGGTCTACTTGGAAAGAGGAGTGGGCTCAGGTGGATAAGTATCAGGCAAGCAGGCAAAAGAGGATAAGAGGATGGGTATAGGATCAAATTATAATATGTTCATTTGTTAGGCCTCTTAATAAGATATTTAAAAAGTTGAAGATATTAATCAAGAACAAATATATTAAGGAGCGTTTTCTTTGGAGCTTAAAATTCAGTATGAAAATGTCAATTATCCCTGTGGTAAAATACATTTTTCTTATTTTATTTTATCTTTATTTTTTTCCCTCCATCTAGGATAAGCTAATCAGTCAGCAATTCTCATGGATATAACACTGACTGCTTTATAATGTCAAACATTTTCCTATTTTTGTGCAACTATACTGTATCATGTAGAAAATGTTTTTTTGCTTCATGGTCTGAAAAGTCCAACACAGAGTCATGAAATTATTGAATTGTAGTTCTGCTTGGGAAATCACCTCAATGTACCTTTTCCATGTTTTCAACTTTCCTTTTTGGGAAAATATGACTCTCCATATCATTTGTTTCAAAGAGGTCATGTGAGGATTAAACATAGAGAAAGGATACATTGAAAGTAAAGTCACTGGAATATCATTTATCTTTCAGGGAATTTCATAATACATTTTGTGTAGATATTATTTTTGTTGGTTACTCAATGCATAGTGAACTGTGAACTGTAGTTTTGGACTGTGGATGTTTAAAGTCTCATAACATGACTGCTATTTAACAACTGTCAGTTTGGATTTGACACTGCAGCAGTTGTCAAAAAGAGAAACCTTGATCTTGTTCACTCTGGTGGGAATGTGTGGGTTGTGTTTGTCCTTGGCTACCAATGAGCTCACTCAGTACCCATTTAGCTCAGGGGAAGGGCATGTGGCATGCTGTGCTGGAGACTCACTTTAGAAAACATTGTAGCTTTCATGCACTGTTAGATATTCTCGAATGAAAATAAAGATGCACTATATAAAATTAAATTTACCATGATCTGCAGTATTATAAGAACTTTACATTATTGATGAATATTTTATAGTACTTCAAGTACTATGGTGATGATCAGTTATTTAAGATATATTTTTGAGTAATTGTGAATTATAGGGATACAAATAACTAGATTAGCATGATGACCCACTTTCTCCTATTGAAGGAATCTGTTCCTACTATTATCAATTCAGATTGCTAATGGATTTTTGTAGTCCTAAGGTGTAGCATCATAAGGCAATGCTCACCACAGATCCTAAATTAATAGTTTTTTTTTTAATTGTTGTTGCTGGTTCTTGGTTTCAAGTGTTAATGGCATATTTTGAATTTTATTCTGATTTTCAAGTTGTCATTCTTGGTTTCACTACTTGGGAGTCATATTTTTTAATGAATTAACAAAATATTTGGATACAGTTTGTGTCTTCTTGAACATAGCTATAAATTAAACAAAACAGAAAGAGACAAATCACTATGTGCCCAAGTGAAAAGAAATTTTCAGGTTGATGAAAGTGAATTCTTCAAGAAATGGATTTGCTTACCCCATAAACAAGTTCTCCTACCATCCCATTCCAGATTTTTGTGTCTGCATCCCTTGCTCCATATTTTCCATCAGGGACAATGGCAATTTTATACTTGATACCAATATGTTTTGCAATTTCAGATGCCAAATCTACACAGTATCCTTCATATTTGTCATTTCCTTCAAACATTTCATGATTTTTCTTGTACATAACGTATGGGGATTCCTATAATGAGAGAAGTAGAACTGTAAAGGAGAAATTATAAAACATTTAAAAACCTTTATGTAAATTTCCAGCTTTAGAATTTGATATATAGACTGTATTTAATACTGGTATGCATATTTTTTTGTAGCTTGAAATTACTAGTAAGATAGATAAATATACAAATATATTTAGAATTATATTGATTGTTTTTACATTCGATGCTAAAACTAAGATCTTCAAAACATTTTGTGAGTGATTGTTGTATAACTGTGACATTAATAGAAAAAAGATCATTAGTAATTTTTAGAGAAGCATTATTTCTTTGCCAATGAATTATTTTATGGAATTGAAGGCTATTTAGTGGTTACCTTTGTGTAATAAAAGACTTATTCCCTATCAGGTCTGTTCATATCCTGAATATTTTTAAGCTACCCACATTCACTGTTAGTGGGAATGTAAGGTGGTATAGCCATTGGGAAGTATGCACTAATATTTGTTCTTTGTTTGGTAATGTTAAACAAGATGTCTTTTACAGAGCATGTAGTTGCTACACAGTTGTTCAAAGAAGAAAATAATAGCTGTAAAAACTTACAAAGTTAGTTTTTTACATTAAATTTGCTTTCCTACTATTGTCCTATCTTTTGATTTTTAAACAAAATTTTTGTTACATGAGTTTAATATCTGTTATAAAATATAACTGCAATGGAAGCTAATCATTTTCCTCTGGTTGTGATGAACATATACTTGTAGTGATATTCCTATTAAGTTTTCTAAGCAAATGTGTGGATAAAGTATCTTAAACATGCTTATAAAATCAAATAGTTCTCCTTGGCTAATAATTACTAATGAGTTTCCAGTACACACACACACACACACACACACACACACACACACACACACACACTCACATACACACAAAAGCCATGCTATTTTATGTCTTTAACTAAAATGTATGTAGGCCTCCAAACTCTTGATTTTATTAACACCTAAATCATCAATCAAAACAGAATTTGGTGAATATGGAATATCAATATCAACAGGATCCCTAGTCATACTTGGTTCTTCCAGGCATTTTCAAATAAAGACTAACCACTCTGCCTATCATATCACTGAGATCTTGTAGTTACATTTTATAAAATTATAATGTAACCTAAATTTACTGATGCTCTGATTGATTCGGTTTCTTTGCATTGGATAAATAGTCTCACATTAAAGTTAAAAAATGTTTTCACCTATAAAATTAAGGCAACTAATTGTCTTTTCCTTAGTTAGATATGAAATTATTTATTATCTTACACAATAGCTCTGTAGGCTTAAAGTGTCATTCTAATTGTGAATGTGATTTTGAAGATGGGTGAATTGTTACAAAGTAGCAGATTTCCAAACACTGCTGAAATTTTTTCATAGCTACTATGAACTAATTTTTTTTTAAATTTCTGGTTCTTACAATAGATAATTTATATAGAAAATAGTAAGAGATACATGTTTGTAAATCATAATACAAAACAATCTAATTTATGTGTTTGCACATTTAGCATGTCTCACTATAATGAGCTAAATCGTTCTTCAAAAAATGGATGACGAGCTGGGCATGGTGGTGCACTCCAGCACTCGGGAGGCACAGGTAGGAGGATCGCCATGAGTTCAAGGCCACCCTGAGACTACAGAGTTAATTCCAGGTCAGCCTGGACCAGAGTGAGATCCTACCTCAAAAAACCAAAAAAAAAAAAAAAAAAAAAAAAAGGATGACGAGTATTATCACTGCCCCAAGATTGAAGACCAAGTTTAAAGAATCTAAAATAATTGAATACTTAGGAATTTTGCCCCTTAAGTATATATATTCACTGTATTAATTTATGTATAGAACTTTATTCAATTAGTAAGTAATCTAATTTTCTCCATCAGTCATATATAATATAGAAAATGATATGCTTAATTAAAAATTACATGTTAAAACATTTACTAAGCCTCTACTGTGCACCAGGTAATTGGTTGAGAGGTAGGCATACAAAATGCACAAAATTTACCACTGTCCTCCTGAGGTCAAAATGACAATAAAATAATTAATGTGAAAATAATACTTAGGAATTTAGTGCTTACTCTGAGTCACAAACAATGTTAAGTTCTTTACTTATAGAATTTCATTGACATTTCACATTGCTCAATGAAGTAAGCACTTTCATTTTGCAGATGGGAAAATTAAGAGTCAAGGAGGTTAAACAAATTCAGTTTTACACAGCTAACAAGTGACAAAAGTGGGAATTGGGCTAAATTTTGAAACATCTGGAAAATTCTGAAATTATTGTAACCAAGAAAATGTGGTAATAATTAAGATTTCATATGATTTAACAAGGAAAGGACCAAGATTAAAGAAATACAGGTCTGTATCTTTAAAAATGAAATTCTTTTTTAAATCTGCTTTTTAAAAATATTTTTATTTATTTATTTGAGAGTGACAAACAAAGAGAGAGAAAGAGGCAGATAGAGAGAATGGGCGCGCCAGGGCCTCCAGCCACTGCAAATGAACTCCAGATGCGTTCCCCCCCTTGTGCATCTGGCTAACATGGGTCCTGGGAAATCAAGCCTTGAACTAGGGTCCTTAGGCTTCACAGGCAAGCGCTTAACTGCTAAACCATCTCTCCAGCCCTAAAAATGAAATTCTTTATGTGATTTTTTTTGAGGAAAGAATATAGATAAAATCTTTAATTTCCTCCCCTGGACTGGTACATGGAGGACCTTCAATAAATGTAGTGACATCCTGACCTGCCAGTGTATCCTGAACAGCAATATCATGGCAAAGTGTTTAAATCAGAAGTTTGATCATGTCTTCAAAATGAAAGCAAATATTGACTCTAAGCAAGTAGGTCACCTGGCTGTAGTAGGCATATTCATGCATGGATAAAATATTAGGTGTATTTTTTCCAGTTTCTTTCTGGAGAAGCTGTACCCCCCAGAATCTTTGTTTTCCTTTCAAATGTATCACCTAAGGCTAGAACAATATTTAGCTTACTGAAGATGTTGATGAGCAATTATACTGAGGTTTTATACAATCAGAGCCATGAGTGATGCCTGAGATTCATTATACATGGTAAAGAAAATGATCACAAGCAAGGGCTGAGAGAGACAAAGGAGAAAGAAGCTGAACTTTCTTTTGCACAAGGCTGTCAGGCTTGGAAAGCTCTACCCAATTCCTCTCAGTTTGTCTTATTTGCCTTTCTTTCTTGTCCAATCCATACAAGTGGCAGATCCTCAACCTTCAACCTCATTTGCCTCATTTCTGCTCTGAGAAGTTGCCTGCATATAGATCTTCAAACATTGCATACTGAGGAGAATTAATATAAAGTTTTATAAGGGTGAATAAAACATGAACCCTCTTCAGTATAATAAAAAAGTGAACCATAACAATCTATTAAGGGAGATTCATGTGACATATTCATAAAAGAGCCTGATGGAGTCCCAAGTGTTCAACTGTATCAGTGAAAGGATAAGAGGAATGAAATATAACCTACTTTCATAAGAGAACTACTGTCTTTATTACCAAGGACTGTGTTTTGTGGACAGTGATTCCTTAGGAGCTATTTCACATGCATCACTTTTCAGTTATTATGATAATTAAGATAATTTCCATATTGGATGGTGTTTTACATGTGCTCTGTTACTTCAGGAGAGAAATTACTCTCTGTCTAAAGTTACTACAAGAGGGCTTATTTATGAAAATATTAATATAAATGAATTAAAATATTTTTTGGTCAATATAGTCCATTTTTCCTATTGCATACATTTTTTGCAATATTTGAACTTAACAAAAGAAACAAGCTACTCTTCAGAAAGTCCTCATGCTTTTGTGAATATCACAAATGTAAATATTACAAATGCTATTGAGAATGATCAAAATAATAAAATTCAGCAACAATGACTAATATTTCCTATAGGGTTGCTTGCTTTTCTATAGAGAATCTTAATAGAGAAAGACAACTTAAGCCCATGAAATAAATGTTAGAAACAGAGAAAGCAGATACTATTGGATTCAGAAGTAAATGAATAGATTTAATATTTTGCACAGTTTTAATTATAGCCAAAAACTTATTTGAAAAGCAATTATATTACAAACACTTGGGTGGAAAGTGTATGTGGAAGGGGCACTACTGTTGGTTATAATGAAACAAACAAATACAGTTTATATATATATATATATATAATATATATAGATACATATATTATGTTTATACAGCCATATTATTATTTGTGCATATTATTATACATGTACATGTCTATTTGTGTGGTATACCTAATAATTTTATATAGTAATCATAAATCTGCAAATATATTAAATAATAAGAAAAAATACCTCTGGAAAAATTAGATGTAGTATATAAAATTCTACAAGATTTGTAACATAATTCTGATACTGTAGTGAATAAATTTGGTTTCATGAAAATTTTGCAAAAGTATTATACTATATTTCATTCACTGAGTAATGCATAATAAGTATCACTTAAGTATACCATGAAATGTCTCATTCTCTGTGTAATGTGCAATAAACATCAGTTAAGTTCAACAGTAAATATTGAGAAAAAAGGGGCTTGTCTAAAACACCACTACAATCTCTCTCTTTTTTTCTTAAAGTGTTCAATAGCCAATGAAGGTAGTGAGATTGTAGGGAAAATCACTATCTTCTCTTCCTCTTGAATCTTCTGTGAGCTACCTTTTCCTAGCCATGTGCTTATCCTAGCAATGTGGCTCAGATTCAGCTTCCTGATGTTGCTTAAATTTATTATTTTGGAAGCAAAAAGTGAAATTGATATGATCACAATCCCATGAATATCATGGACATTATACAACAGTTAAACCAAGACATATAAATATACCATATTGTCAACTTTATTTTCTAGTTAGATCTATGTCATATCCAGTATGTTAAGTTTGACTACATTCATGTAGAATAAATTCATCACTAAAATAAGACCACATTGTAAGAGAAACTACATTTCAATAGCATAAAAGTTAATACTACGTTTGATTTTAGATTTAGAGCAACCATAATCATGGATTATGTTTCCAATTTACTATTTCTTACTATGATTTAAATTCCACCGAGTGCAGTATTTTTGTGTCTAAAATATCCAGCAGACGCTCAATAAATATGTATGAGTGAATAACTGAATTTGCCAATCAATTTTATTTAACAATGACATATATCATCACAGTGAATCAACATATAACAGCATAAACAAAGGGAAGACAGATGTAAAAACAGCAATGCCATATCAATTGTAATCAAAATCAGTGATTTCCAAGTGCTCACTCTCAGCTTTTTTCTGCATCTAGATATCTGTATTGCACACATTACAACCTCTAGCCATGTATTAGGTGTATTCAAAGTAGCGTGGGGTATTATTACATGCAGGTGTCAACATATTATTCATTTATAAGGAGTCATATTTCATTCAAATTAATGAGGTGGTAGAGCTGACATCCATCCTAAGCTACCATTTTCAACAGAAGCAATTACAAAGAACACTGCAGAGAGAGCTTCACGTTATTTTTTTAAATTACTGAATATGCACTTGAAAATACTAGCGGCATTATTTCAATGAAGTTTACATATTCTTATCACATCACTTTGATAGCAAAAATGTTGATCACATTGCTGTCAAACAGATAATTTTACCAAACATTCTTTATAGGTATAGGAAACAATCTTTTTTTTTTTTTTTTTTCAGTCATTTAACTTGTATTTTGATAGCATGCTTCCTGAAAACTAGTCATGCTTGGGAAGTCAATTCAATATTGTGGCACTAAGAATTATATACACTACCCCTTTCATAACAGGGGTGGGAAAAATCCCATGTTATACCATAAGTTGCATAATACATTTATTTCACAAAACAGGCAAAGGTTCAAAAAAACTAAAGAAAACAATTGTATATATTCAGAAATCAAGCACAGAAATTCCGAGTTTTTTTTTTAACTTTTATAAAATCTACCCTTAGAAAGAACATTCCATCATTTATGTACAATGGTTTCCTTTTATGATAGAGGAACTGGTATGCCAGATTGACTAAGTGATTCTTTTCAACATCTATTTTCTTGAGAAAGATGAGGATTGAAGATTAAGTCTTCTTTTTTTTTTTTCTAGTATCTCAGAAAAGTCTCAGACAATTCTTTTAAAACACTTTTTTTTTTCTAGTAGTCCAGAGTTGATCATCCAAGAAGAATCCCACATGAAAAATAATCTTAATTTTACTACACAGGTGAATAAGCCTCGTGCCTTAGTAAGGAGTGGTCCAAAAGTAGAGCTCTTTTCTTTCTTGATCAATTTCTTAAAATAGGGTTCTTCATCAGAGGCTGAAAAGAGGAGGACTGTACTGAAGTATGAATTTCCATTACTGTGTCTTTTGTTTTAGGAAAAGAAATATATATCTATATATACTGCTTTTCAAGTTCCATGCAAGTATTTTTAAGTCATTAAGTTAGTTTTCCACAAACACTTTTGGGGATGGCTTTAATTCTATCATAAACTTCTAATCAAGGTTTGTCAGATTGCATTATGCTCCAAACTGGCAATCTCACACAGAAGGAACTAACTGCAATGTGTGAAAACTTCTCAGGAGTATTTTCATGCTTTGACCTCAATATCAGTTTTTTAAACAACTTGACATTACTAAAAACTAAAGCTAAAAACCAAAATTATCTATGCTAAAAACTCAATTACACAAATACTCCCATTTTGTTTAAAGTAAGGACTTCCATAGATAATGGATAATATGTTTTGCTTAAAAAAGACAGTGAGCTGAGGAGGTATATTTGTAAATTAGAAAAAGTCACCGATTGTTCATCTCCATTGACTCTAAAGGGCATATTTGACATTGGAAAAAGAAAAAAAATGTATTGGATATTCTATTATACAATAGGTAATTCCATATGAACCTCCCTGAAAAAGAAGCTTTAAAATTTAGAGCATTTTTGTTGAGGATATAATCAAATGAAGTAATCATAATTTTATTGATTCTTAGAAGTCCACAAATTATGTGTAGTCCTCATTGGTCAATGAGAAAAATAATCGGTGGAGAAAATCCTTTTACATGTAAAATATAATATGAGACAGAATTAATGCCTAAACATTGAGCTTTATAAATCAATCCCCATTAAAATCTTTACAGTCACATCTGCACTATATAAACAGACAAGGGAAATCATTCTCTGGTGATTACCTGAAAAATAATCATTTTAAACACTATTAACTATTATGATACTGATGTTTTTACAAACATAATAAGAATAAAATGGTGCTTTCTACTGGATATTTTTTATGATTGGATGTTGACTTTTTCACATTAACTGTTTTATGCTTGGATCTCAGCATTTCATACAATTCCAGCTAGAGTTTGACAGCCTCAATTTTAAATATATGAACATTTTTTTTCCAAGGACAACAATGCGAACACATAATACAAATAAGGATAACAAAAACTACTGAATATACTGAAAGCTTTAGACAAACTTATTCAAAGCCTCTGTAGACTTTTGTGTGTCACAACATTCATGCCACCAATAAGATTCAGCATTTACTCTCCCTGTTAATCTTAGCTGGGGAGTTAAAATGGCCTGTACACAAAACGGAACACCATAAAGCATACACCAAAACTTACCATAATTGTGGTTACAACCACTGTTCTGTTTTCAATAGCTGCTGTGTCATTGCCAAGAGTGGGTACATCTTGAATCAAGACTAATTTGTCCATATCATTCCAGTAACCAACCTGCCACATAGAGACATTATTTGAAAAGCTAACTCGGAAGAGTTCATTCTAGTCCCTTTGGAACAATGAAAGACATAAATAAGCAAGCAGACAAAATAGATTTAAAGTGTGAGTGAAAGAATATTTTTTAAATTGATGGTGACCCAGTTTTCTTCATTTATAAAATTCTTTATTATTATGGGCTTAGAAAATGTAAATTCACAATCATTAATTGTTATTGGCAGGAAAGGTGTGGTTCCAAAAGAATAAAATCCAGAGAAACCTTATGTACTTTGATTTGTGTAAAGACAATGACTGATATTGCCTTAAATAAATTTATATATCAATAAGGTTATAGGTTATATGATAAAGTAGCAGCCAAATTTATGAAAGGTACTTTCATGCAAAGGCAAATTATGTATATTAATAGTTAAATTACCTGTATATTTCATTATACACATACTTTTTGTTTGACATGGTATGAGCACTATATAACAAAACTATTTCTGAAATATTAACTATATTGCTTGATATAGTTGCTCATTGGTCTGCATTCACTACTCATTCTACTGAGCTTTGAAGGCTTTCTTCCTGCTCCAAAGGACTTAACTACTATGTCACTAGTTATGAACATATTTAAACAAAGTAAGCATTAACAAGTCAAAAAGAGGACTTTAGTATTCACAAGTATTACATATGTAAATAAAAAAGAACAGATAAAGTAAACAACTTCATCTTCAGGCTTTTACTGCTTGTTTTGATCTTAAATTATGGTATAAATTCAGAAATTACTTTAAGTTGTTCATGTGAATCTAGAAGACACTTAATAATTTTATAAATATTTTATTTTAGAAATAGATATACATTTGAGGTCTTTTCTTTCTTAAATCCCTACATGTACTTAAATGAATGTTAGTAGCTTTTTCTTACTTTTCCTTCCCACATGACAGGTGCATGGCATGGCCATGGCTTTTCCAATTCAGCACTCTGTTCAGATGCACACACCCTGCAGATTGCACTAGCATGTTTTCCATAACGAAAACCTTTTTCTTTATTAATGAGTACCATTAGGAAAAAAATGACAAATCTGGGACGTACTTTGGAAAAACTTCTGTAAGACTGAAATCTCACATTTAACCTGAATGCTCACAATGATTTCTCTTGATGATAAATGATTCAGAAGTGTTAGAAAATTAAAATAATTGGCAAATTTTTATTTGTTTGTTTTAAATCTACATGCAATTCCACTTAAAAAAGGAAAGAAATCTATACTTTTTGTGATAAGGGTCCAATCAATGGCATATTTCATTGGGGCCATAGATTTATTGAAAATTTAGGATATATAGGAATCATTTCCCAAAGAAAGGAATGATGAAGTTCAAACCTGGAACACTATCCGACATGGAATTTCTTTCTATATTTTTTTCCCCAGGTATGGCGGTTTGATTCAGGTATCCCCCATCAACTTAGGTATCCTAAATGCTAGGCCCCAGTTGATGGCAATTTGGAATTTAATGCCTCCTGGAGGCAGTGTATTGTTTGGTGCGGCCTAATGGGTATTATAGCCAGTGTCCCCTTGCCAGTGTTCACCACACTCTTCTATTCATATTGTCCACCTGATGTTGGCAAGGAGGTGATGCCCACCTTCTGCTCATGCCATCATTTCCCCCTGCCATCATGGAGCTTACCCTAGAGCCTGTAAGCCAAAATAAACATTTTTTTTTTCTACAAGCTGTTCTTGATCAGGTGATTTTTGCCAGCAATGGGAACCTGACTGCAACAGTAATGTTGGTAAGGAGGAGTGGGGTCAACTGCTGCTAGACACCTGACTGTGTAGCTTTGGCCTTTTGGAACTTATTTTGAAAAGGCATGAGAAAGCATTTGAAACCTTGGCCTAAGCGACACCTTGCATTTCTGTAAGTACAGCTTGATGGACTTTTCTGGTCATAGTTGGAAGACTTGAATGCAGTAAGAACTATGGACTGTGACGTTTGGCTGATGAGGGCAAGAAAGAGCTTTGCTTGGATCGGGCTAGAAGCAATTTATATGAGAGGTTTGCTCTTATGCTCATGTCCTGAGAACTTGTGCAAGGTCCCTTTGTGTAGAAGCAGACTGATGTGAGCAGAGGGACCTAGCACAGAAAAAATAAAATCTTTGGCCAAAACTTCTGTCCGTTCAGCTGCAATTGTATGAGAGATTACAACTATTGAGTTTGGGCCATCTGACATGCACTGGGACGACAGAAAATAAAATGCAGTCTCTTGAAAAATCCTGAATACTGGAGTGTCCTGTTCTTCAAAGACTGCTTCATCTCCCCCCTACCACCACTGACAATTAACAAATTGGCACCCCACTTGGAATTATGGAGTGTAGAACTGCAAGAAAGAGAGGGTCATTAAATTTGCAATATGGTCTTATGGTTTGGAAAAGCCATGAGTAGTGTGAAGCAGGTTTGCTTGTTTGCCTGCATAGAGATCCCTGAAGCCACAAGGATGGACTGTGGGTTGCAGTGGAGACCCAGTGGAGATGCCATGACCATGAGATGTCTCCTAGACAAAGCTGCTGACCCTGGATGAAGTTTTCCAGGACTCTGACTAGCCCAGTTGGAGGGGCAGAATTGTAACTCCAGAGAATTGTTGCTGGTTAGAATTATTGGACTTGGGAGATTTGTCACTGATTAGAGTTGTTGGACTTGGAGTTACAGAGTTTGATGTTTGCCCTGTTTAAATCTTTGTATTTGTTGAATATTTCTTTTCTATGCCCAGTGTCATCCTTTGCAGTGTGAATGTGTATTCTGTGCCATTATTTTTTTTTATTAATTTTTGGTTTATCTTTTGGTATTAAGGCTCAGTTTAAAGACCTTGGATTATGGGAATGTTTAAATATCATTAGGGTTGATAAAAACTATGGGGGCTTTAAAACATGGACTGAGTGCATTGCATTTTACATAATGGATGGTAATCAGTTTATGGGGGCCATGGGCAGAATGTTGTGATTTGACTTAGGTGTCTCCATAAACTTAGGTGCTCTGAATGCTAGGTCCCCAGCTGGTGGCAATCTGAAAATTAATATCACCTATAAGCAGTGTATTGTTGAGGGTGGGCTTATGGTTATTATAGCCAGTTTCCCCTTGTCAGTGTTTGGCACACTCTCTGGTTCCTATTGTCTACCTCATGTTGCCCAGGAGGTGATATCCACCCTCTGCTCATGCCATCATTTCCCCCTGCCATCATGGAGCTTTCCCATGAGCCTATAAGCTAAAATAAACTTTTGCTCCCACAAATTGCTCTTGGTTGGGTGATTTCTGCCAGCAATGAGAACCTGACTGCAACACCAGCATTTTATGTTTTACTAATATTTTTTCTCTAATCCAATCTCATTTAGTCAGGCTTATAAGCATGATATTTTTCCTAGAGATTGCAAATGGATATAAGTGGTTTTGTGACACAAACATTAAAAAAAATGGCAGCATTTGAATCATTACACTCACAAGAGAGTCAGAAAAATATCATCTTTGTATTCTCAAAGGGGGATTTTGTTCAGTCTTGAGCAGACTTAAATGTGTAGGTCAGGTCTCTATGTGTATGGCGGAACTAGCCTACAATATAAAACTAGGGTTGGAATTAGGGGCTATGAAGATCCTTTGTTCTAGCTAAAGAAGGTTCCTTAAAGACCCGCTTTGGTCTGACCTGTCTTGAAAAGTCTGGTTTAAGTCTCACAGCAGTGTTAGATAGAAATCTAACAGTATTATGACTGATATTGAACAGAGTGATGACAGTAATCTCTGGGACCATTGCAATTTTCATGTTAATTTCAGATTCACCCTTTTTAAAAGCCAGAAATCCATGAGGAGATATATATTCTGAGTCTTACTTTTCTATAAAGTGTCAATTAAATGTAAAAATGCACCAGTTTTCTAGACCAGCCTGGCATATAACCTAATCTCAATGAATGAAATTTCTTTAATTAAGGTTTTCTGAACTCACGCAAGTCTGGGGCTGGAGCATTCCCTCTGGAGCCTTGGGGGTAATCAGCCTATGATAATAGAAACATTCAGCTGTATTTTGGGGTCTAAATTTGAGAAAGCACTTTGTATCTAGCTTAATGAGACACTTAATTAGGTTTACTGTTACAGAAGTCAGACAAACTGATGGGTTGATTCTCTGACCTACGTTCGAAGCTGATTCCCTTTTTGGCAAGTGTTCATTTTACAGGAATGATTACTTACTTCTAAGATATATTGCCTGCTTTCATCAGCACAGTGATTCTCAGGGAGGCTCAATTTTAAGCTTAATATTCCTGACAAAATACCCAAGTTGATCATTGCCATGGGAAAACAAAGTCAAATGAGTTTACACCATTTTGCACTTCATTTTTCTTTGCACAGTGTTGGATGGATGTCAGCTGGGTGTGTTCATCACTCTGCCAATGTACTCTGTAACTTTCTCCTTGAGAAACCTTAATTTTTGCTACTATTATGGTTCAACAAGCCTTGGAAAGATTTAGTACTATAAGCATTTTAAACCCAAAGATCCATGAGGAGGTATATATTCTGAGTCTTACTTTTCTATAAATTGGCAATTAAATTAAATTAAACACACCAGTTTTCTATAACAGGGCCTGACATGTAACCTAATCTCAATTAATGAAATTTCTACAATTAAGGTTTTCTGAACTCATGCAAGTCTGGGGCTGGAGCAGTTGGAATTAATGCTAGTTAACACCTGCTTCCCGGTCCCAGTTTTCTTTCAATTTTATAGAGAACCCTTTACCTTGCTGCACTTCTGTTTTGTAAATTATGATGCCTTCTGCTTTTCAAAAGCTTGGGCTTAAATCCCTACCTGTGTGAGATCTGAATGTGATGGGCACGTGGCCTTTCTTCCCTCTGCCTGCATGGGGACTACTATTATTTTTAGTGGCCTGTGGAGTAATCTGTCTGTTCCACTCTTAGCAGAGGGATTGGTTGTGGGCCACCATAGTGAGTAAAGTGGGTGGCTCTGTGGAGCCCCTGAGTTTCTTCTTGGGAAGGTATCTCCTTTCTTTGCTCCAGGTGGTTCCTATCCTGCTGAGTGTTAGCTGCTAGCCTGCATGAAAGGAGATGCCACTGTGAGGATGACAAGGTAGAATTGGCAGCTCCGTATCTTTGTTACACAGATGTGGGTGTGTATCATGTGATACACAGGTGAGAAAGCTTTCCCCACTTCCCATATATGTCCTCTGCTGTGCTGCCTTGAAGCCTTTCTTCTGCTACTACCTGTCTGAACTCTACATAGCTATGCTTAAACCTCACCTCCTCCATACAACCTGCCTTGATATGTGTTCCTCCATCTGCAAGGGATTTCTTCCCTTTAGATTCCACATGCCTTCTCTTCAGTGTCACATGGAAGTCATACTCTCCCTCACTGCAAAACAAACTCTTCAATCAGAGTGCATCTTCAAGCAGAGCAGGATATGGAAAGGTTCTAGAATTAGACATACTTGGATTTAAAAAAACTGTTTTCTCACTTATGGGTTTTAGTCAAATAACCAGAACTTACTGGGACACAATTTTCACATTTTGAGGGAGAAACAGTCAGGTAGTTTTAATTTTAGGTAGTCAGCTAAGAATGAGCCCAAAGAGAATTCAGCATCTGATCCAGTCCCGTCTCATCCCTCAGAGACAGCACCTTCTACTCTATTTGCTTTTTAGGCTAGGCCCCTGAGTCCAAACCAATTAGGTATCTTTTGCCTGAGGGTGACACCCACTCAAGTAAGGTATAAGAGGTGCTTTCTGGGTGGCAATGTCTTCTTCTTCTTGATTGTTTATCTCTACTGGCACCTGAACCTTTAGGTCCCTGTTCCGGGTAAGCCCTTCCCCCAAATCAGGCCAGGTAGTCTGGAGTGTGTGTGGGGGTCTTTTTTATTTTGCTACTCTCTTCTAAACTAGGGCACGTTTCCTAACTGACTGCATGGCTTTTTTTCTAATGTGAAATTGAAAGGCTTACATCCTTTTGTTCCACTTCTGTGTGTGTGTGTGTGTGTATGTGTTTCTTTAAGCTCTGGGCCCTTTTCAAATTTTCTTGAAAGTCCTTGCTTCATATTTTTCCTACAGGCCCTTTCCACTTCTGAATGTCCTTCCAGTTTCTGTCTCCTTGTAGGTACATAATACATATACCAGCTCTAGCCTTTTTCTTGGATTTCATAATCTCCACATAAGTAAACTTACTGATTTATAGTTTATCCTTCTCTTTTCCAGTCTGTTTATTTCAATTATTTGTTGACAATAGAAAAAAATCCAAATGTTAGGGGTTCATAAATCTAAAATCCTGTATGAATTTGGGAGAAGGGCAATACTGAAGTTGTAGGTATGTTATATGGATTAATTTATGCAAAGCACTAAATCCAGTGTGTGATTCATAGAAGGTAGTTCATAAACTATATCACTATTAAAGCAGAAGAGTATGTCTTAGAAAGATTTTTCATATTGCCAACAGTTTGAAGAGCTTCTAGATAAGGCTAATTCATAGCCCTTGTGAGGCCAACAGAGATGATCCTTGGGGCAATCTGACTATATTGACTAGCAGAATCTAGGTTAATTGAGCTCTATGTTCAGTTACTGCATCAGTAAATAAAGTGAAGAGCAATCGGGAAAGACACCTTATATGGCGTTTTTAAAATATGTAATTATTAATTTGTTTTATTGTTATTTTTAATTTTTTTTCAGGAGAGAGCATGAACACATTCCCCCACTATCACAAATTATGCAGTCAAGTTTCCAAATTTGGCTAAATTGCAGGGATTGGGACAGTCAGAGTGCAATGGATAAGTCTCACCCTGGGAAAACCACCTTTGTGATCATGGTATCTCCCCTTGTTATCATTTTTAATACTTCATTTATTTACTTTTGAGAGAGGGGAGAGAGAGAGAGAAACAGAGAGAGAGAGAGGGAGGGAGGGAGAGTTTGTGTGTGTCAGGGCCTCTAGTCTCTGCAAATGAACTCCATATGCAAGCATCACCTTGTACATCTGGCCTATATGGGTACTGAGGAACCAAACCTGAGCCCTTAGACAAGTGCGTTAGCCACTAAGACATCTCTCTAGCCCTAAGTGGTGTTTGATTCAGATGTTCCCTATAAAATCATTTGCTTGAATGCCTGGTACCCAGTGGATGGCAATTTGGGAGGTGGAGCCTTGCTCGAGGAGGTGTATTGTTGGAGATGAGCTTTGGGGTGTTATAGCCAGGTTTCCTTGCTAGAACTCTGCTCACTGTCTTGCTACTTTTTTTGGCCTGCTTTGGCAGAGATGATGTCCAGCTTCTGATAAATCATCTTTCCCTACCATCAAGAGATTGTAAACCAAAATAAATCCTTTCCTCCCATCAGTTGCTTTTGGTCAGACATCTTGTCCCATCAACAAGAAGGTAATTACAATACCTGATGTCAATGTCTAGGCTCTGCACATCACGCATGTGCATGCACTCACATGTACACTTGTACTTGTATCTGCACACAATGTGACAAATGTACACTCAAGAAACACTTCCAAATGAATCCCACATGTTCACTCTAGAATGCTTAGAACTAATTACTATGGTGGGATGTGAAGTATTATTGTATAAGTCCAAGTTTTGTAAATTGAGAGTTGTAGCTCCACAGGAGCTATTGCAAATGAATGTGGGGGGTTGCAAAAAAATGTTTCTGAATATACAATGACAAAAGCCTAATTCAAAATCAAATGTGTGACATGTCTGCCTATCTCAGGAAGCACTTACTTTATGCCAAAGAGTGGCACTTCATCATAGCCTTTGTTCTGAACACAAGGATGTGAACTCTGCAGTGCAACTCAGCACACACTGCCTGAAACACTGTGGCTCAGACTGGACACCATTATGTGTTATGAAGTTCAGTGTACTTACTGTGAATGCCAACTTTTATGCTGTTATTAAAATGTGATTTAATTATGAAGAGTTTTAATATATTCCTACCATCCTTTCTCAGCATTACTAAATCAGTACCACTTGAATTGTAGTGTGTTAGAATTTTTTTTAAAATAATGTGTGTTCATGTGTATTTAGGAACATGTGTGTGGAGGTGCACGTTAATGTGTTTACCTGTGTGTATGGATACCATACGACAACCTTGGGTGTCATCCTCAGAACTACCTTCCACTACTTTTTGAGATTTTTTTGGTCTCCAGTTGCCCTGGAGCTCACCAGTTTGGCTACATTGGCTTGCCAGTGAGCCCTTCTTTCTCCAGCTCCCTTGCATTGGGAATCCAAGTACATGCCACTATACCCAGTTTTTTTTTTTTTAACATGAATTCTGGGAATTGAACTCAGATACTCATACTTTCCTTAAGCAAGCCTAACAGACTGTCTGTTTTTATGAAACAGACAGAGAGAGAGACAGACAGAAAGAAAGAGAGAGAGAATTGGCATGCCAGGGCCTCTAGCAACTGTGATTGAACTCCAGACATGTGTGACCCTTGTGTGATGTGCAACATTGTGCACATGTGTCACTGTGTGTCTGGCTTATGGAGGACCTGGAGAGTCTAAAAAGATTCCTTAGGCTTTTGGGCAAGTGCCTTAACTGTTAAGCCATCTCTCCAGCCCAGACCCTCATACTATTGAGACAACCATTTTACTCACTGTGGTAGTGTAAATGGATATCCCCCAATAGATTCAGGTTTATAACTTCGTGTCACTGTGGGTGGATCCTAGGACCAGCCCTAAGGTATTTGGGGATGGATGTGGAATTTCTAGCAAAAGATATGCAAAGTGCTTGAACTTTTCCTGGGGTTCCTGGAGTGTATTTGCTTGTGCTGGTGGTTGCTTTTCTCTCTGCATGGATCTGTGAAAGGGAGCCAGCTTCTTTTGCCATTATGGAACTTCCCCTGGATCTGTAAGCTTCAATAAATTACATCCCTCCTATAACCTGTGCCTGGTCTGGAGGCTCTCCCCAGTGACATAAAGCTGACTACAACACTGACTAAGCTATCTTCTCTTCCCTATAATGCTTATGCTTGTTTGTTTGAGACAGGGTCTTATGTAGCCCAGGCTGGCCTCACCTAAGTAGCTCAGGGTGATCAATGAACTTTGATACTACTGGCTTCTTATCCCAACTGCGGGGATTACAGTCACATGCTGGTTACCCATTGTTAGAAAGTTTGATTTTAAAAATTACTATATGTGTTATTGACTTGATTTTCATGAAAAAATGCATGGAATGAGTTTGGCTTGAGAATAGGACAGCATTTTCAACAATTTATGAAATGGCTCAGAACATATTTCTGCCTTTTTGTACTGAATATTTATGTGAAATGGTGCTCTCAGCATTGTTGAATATAAAATTAAAATACTTATCAGCTCAGCATTAAATACTCATACAAAATTTTATCTTTCTGCTAAAGTAGAAATGTATATCCATCTCATTTGTCTATATAAATAATAGTTACATCGTACCAAAGAATTGTTTTAAATATATTTATGGTTTATTTTCAATTAATATGCCTACAAATCTATTTACCCTGAATCACATATGATCTTCTCAAATGGAAAGGGTTCTTGATTGGAAAAGGTTTATAAAGTCTTGGTATAAAGTACTTTCGGGATGTTGGGAAGACACTGACATGCTTTATCACATCTTCAGAGCACATTATTAACTTTCCAGATACAAGTTCTGAACCCAGCACCTTTATGAACAAGTGCAGTGTTTCTCCCCCTCCTCAGCCCAGCCATTATCTCCACCATTCTATTTTCCATCTGTTTCTTCATTGTGCATTTGAATTCTTCATCTTAATTACTTCAGGAACCAACAATCTGTTCAAACACACCCACTCACTAGATGTAGGCCTCTGCATTCTCTCTAATGATTCACAAATCATGCACAGAGGTGATTATGCTTCTGCATTACATTATGATCTTCCCTGCAGAATAAATTATGTTCTGTGGGATTCTTTCTGCTAAGCTTTCCCTTGCCACATTGCTTCTACTGTAAATACGGGATATCTATTAAATGGTACAAGAATTTATCTCAGCATACACCATCAAGAAAACACTAGTTAGGAGTAATCACAAATAACAGAAACTTAGGACTGGGGAGATTGGTCAATGGATAAAGTACTCATTGGGCAAGACTGAGGACTACAGTTTGGATCTCAAGTGTCCACACAAATATCAGGTGAGTGTGACAGGCTATTTGCAATTCCAGTGTGGAGGTGGTAGAGATAGAGGACCCAGGAAAAATGGCTACCTAGAATAGCCGGGTCCGTGAGCTCTGGTTTAAGTGAGACCTTGCCACATGAATAATGTAGAAACTAGTTTAGGAAGACATCTGTTGTCAATCTCTGGCATCTACATCCATGCGTGTGTGCGCACATGTACACACACACATGCATACACACACAAAGAGGAACATCCACACAAATGTGCACTCACAAACATTTGTACACAAATCACACATGCATGTACAGTACACTCACATATTCATAAAAATGGGAAATTTAGAATACTTATCTATCAGTCTTCAATCACACTTTAAGAATGTCACATGCAAACTAAGAAAATGGCAGCTGTTCCTATAAATTCAACTGTGGCTTACCTTTCGAGGTCCTGTGCTTTTTAGCTCAAACACATCCATTGTGTAATTGACTCTACGTCCATAGTGGTCAAATTGAACATTCCCAGTCAAACCTTGAATCCGAACCTATAAGAGAAAAAGAAAACACACTTATTATTTGTATTATTTTTTTTTAAACAGAAATCTTGACTACATCTACTAGGCTTAGAACCACTCAAAGCAGTTGAATTACAACTATAATCAGCTCTCTGGCATGCCATTGGATATTTGAGCTACTAGGATAGAATCTGAAAGGGGCATGTCAAAAGAATCAAAAATGAATTTTAGCTGGGCGTGGTGGCACACAACTTTAATCCCAGCATTTGGGAGGCAGAAATAGGAGGATTGCCATAAGTTCAAGGCCATCCCAAGACTACATAGTGAATTCCAGGTCAGCCTGGGATAGAGTGAAACCCTTCCTCAAGAACCCCTCCCCTGCCAAAAAATGAATTTTGTTATATATTTAGAAGATGAGTGTTTCAGTTGTTAGTATGGTAGTTACCATTTTACCTACCAGAATTCTCCCTCAACATTGAAGTATTCATTATTGAAATAGAAATATGTTCTGTTTATAGTTAATCTTCAATTATATCAATATATTCACATAATAAGTAAATTTGATTCTTGTGATTGATTTCCATGCCAGGCAATATTTTCTCCTTGGTAATATTATATTAAAATATAAGAAGCTAAAAATCTCTTTGAAAAACCTCCAAGGACATTAGATTCCATATTTCCTTTTAATTCACTTTTACTTTACTTATATCTTTAATCCAACACATTTCAGAAGATTTAATAATAATCATTATTCATGTTATATGTAATATTAGTTATTTGAAAATGGTCTGGATAAGTATAAAAGAATAAAATAAGCTCAGCATTTAATTCAAAGTTACAAAGTAACTTACTGATCCACCAAGGAAATAGTTATCTGTATGTGTGGAATATGTCATCTTCTTTCCTAAGGTAGGCTTACATTGCTGGAACCACTTGTGGTTAATTAAGTTGTGTGATTCTCTCAGATTGGTATGTTGTAAGCAGATATTAGATATCATTAGAGTGTCATTTCCAAGATACAACATTTCATAGCCGATTAACAACCTCCCTTAGCAATCTATTTTTCTGTTGTAACACTTCATACAGTAGCTACTCTTTCAGGTTGGCCCTTGAGTAACTTTATTGAGCAAAGGGCCCTTGGTAACCTAGTGAGTATAGAGTGAACTCTTTAGTTGTTCTAACCCTCTGGGATTTGTGGTCATTTCTATAATACAACTCTATTTACCCTGAGTATGTGTCTACATGAGGTACAAACATCAAGATTTGATCTAAAATGTTTCAAAACTGATGAAATCTTTAATAAAATGGAAGTTGTAACAATTATTTATGCTCACATAAGTGAGGTTGTTTTCTTGAATATTCTGCTTAAGAAGTATTATGACATAAATCCAACATAAGTAAACGTGGGTCACCTGCTTGAGCGTCCTCTCCATGTCAATTCCCTGGCCCCATGGAGCCGCAGGGTTTGCCAGACAATCCCCCGCATTTCCTCGCCTTGAAATATCGATTTTCTGTCTTCTGAGACTTCGGAAAGTTTCAGCCATTACGAGGACTCCATCATAAGTCAGAGCAGATGTGTACTAAGCAAATGAAAGTGTTTATAGTGGTAAATGTCAAACTCTTATCTAGCATTAGGAAATTTGTGGGTTGATGAGAGGAGTATCATCTTCTCTCATGGGCCATTGAAGCACTACAAATTATTTCCCCCTGGCTTGAACAGAAAGACTATATGATGAATCTTATCATCATCACATATATATATATATATATTGAGGCAAGGTCTCATTGTAGCTCAGGTTGTCCTGGAATTCACTCTGTAGTCTCAGGGTGGCCTTGAACTCTCAGTGATTCTCCTACCTCTGCCTCCCGAGTACTAGGATTAAAGGCGTGGGCCACCACGCCTGGCTTATCATCCCAATTTTAAAAGGTGAAAATACACTCTGAAAATATAGACTCTAGTAAATACTTTTCCATCAACTGGAAGAATAAAAGGCTGAGGTAGGATCTTTGGCCTGTGTTTTAGCATAAACAGGTGGAGAGCAAGATGCTGTGCATAGCACAGTTGCCTCCGCCCATGCATTCCTCTGCAGGGCTTAGCCTCAGGACAGCTGGGTTGATTTGTCTTTGTCTGTTTCCAAAATGCCTTGCAGGGTCCTCTGAGATTTAATTTATATTCATTCATTTGAAATCTCTATCTTAGTCCACATACTAATTATTCAACTGCTGAAGTGCATGCACCTGTCATTGCTCCGAGTAGAATAAATACCACTCTGTTCTGTGAGTGTCTTAGGAGGGCTAGCCATCACTTTAGATTTCCAGTGTTTCCTAGGACCAAAGTGGAGTATGAAATGGAGACTGTCTGCTTTCTGATAACCATGTATGTTTCTTGTTAAGAAAAGTATGAGACCCCAGGACAAGATTATCTGAATAAGACAGAAAGTGGAGGAGAGTCTTTGATGGGAACTTTATCTGCAGATAATTTTTGGTATAATTTGATTAGAGAATTATTAAACACATGGTAATTTGTGCTTCATACAATCATATCAAAGCATAATACAACATCAACTGTCCCTCATAACAAAAGTCTGCATAATTTCCTTTGGAAATCTGTAAGACCAATACTCTTTGCCCCTGTGTGTGTCAGGGATAGGTTGGTGTCACGTAAAGTAGAGGATAATCTCCTTAGTTTTCAGCCTGCTGTCAAGTGAAGAAAAATCATTTGAAATATAGAAGTGTACTTAGGCAATGTGATCATTAGATAGAATAGCATGTCAAGGAAAGAAAGACCAAAACACAGACTCAACAAAGAATACAGTGTAAATTTTAAGAAAGGATTTTTCAATCTATGAAACTGGTGTTTGGAGGGTTTGTGAGGCATGTGTGAAAAGATTTGCTGTGCCTTCCACTAGGACACAATGCAGTAGGCCCCAGGAAAAATGTGTTTGCTCATGAAACAAGCCAGAAGTTTCACTAAATATAAATATTTTCACCCTCTTCCTTGATCCAATGTGCCTTTGAGTAGAAAGTGCCTTAAAATTAGCTTCAACACAGGAAGGAAAGTAAAAATGAGAACTAAAGTGAAACTTAAAAACATAAAGACCATGCCGGGTGTGGTGGCGCATGCCTTTAATCCCAGCACTCGAGAGGCAGAGGTAGGAGGATTGCCATGAGTTCAAGGCCACCCTGAGAATACAGAGTGAATTCCAGGTCAGCCTGGGCTAGAGTGAGAACCTACCTCAAAAGAGAAAACAACAACAACAACAAAAAAAACCATAAAGGCCAAGAGGAAATTACACAATGCTAGTATTCCAGGGTCGAGAGAGAGAAAAAGGTACAATATTATTGCTTTTCCAGCCCGTGGAAAGAAGCTGAAGAGAGACAGCCCTGAGAAAAACAAATCTGCTTTCTCTATTTTATAATGACCATCCACTTTTGTGAAACATGAACTGTATAAAGGAAGAGCAATCACAGCGGGGCAGGGCAGAGAAAAACAACAAACCATGGCTGTGCAGGATTTTGGTAGGCCAAGGAGCTGACAGAAGCTGGAGTTTAAATTGCTGTTACTTTTTCAAAGTCTTTACTTCTTTCCTTTAAAAAATTATTGTTATTTGGGCTGGAGGGATGACTTAGCAGTTAAGGAGTTTGCCTGCAAAGCCAAGGGACCCAGTTTCGATTCCCCAGGACCCATGTTAGCCTGATTCACAAGGGAGTGCATGTGTCTGGAGGTCTGGAGTTCATTTGCAGTGGCTGGAGGCCCTGGTACGCCCTCTCTCTCTCTCTCTCTCTCTCTCTCTCTCTCTCCCTCTTTCTGTCAAATAAATAAATAAAATATTTTAAAAAATATTGTTATTTATTCGTTTATTGTTTTAGTTTAGAAATTTAGGTGCTATTCATTCTTGCGATTTGTTTTAGTAGTTTCTTGCTTCCCCTCCTCTCCCAAGCATTATTCACTGTCCAATGACCAAATTGGGAGAACTTTTTTGTCAGTTTGTAGACAAACAAAGCAGGGATGGGTAGAATGATGGTGCAGTGGAAAGAGGTGGGCTTTGAAAAGAAAGAACTGAGAAAGATTCTAATTATGACAGTGATAGGTTGATGACAATTTGGAAGAGAGTCTACATTTAATGGAGCATCCAGAATGGGAAAATGAAAAAAAGATAACTATTTATAATAATTGTTGTAAGGATCAAATATCATATCTGAGAACTCATTGCAAAAATGTACTTGGATAGAAGCTAGAATTATAAGAAATAAAGGAGTGAGCAGTAGAGTCATTGCCTCACAGAATATAGGCTTGAGAATTATATAATCTAACAGCATGGAGATTACACAGGAAAAAGGGTCATATTTATTGGAGCAATAAGAAAAAGCTTCATCAAGCAAGCGGAATTTGAGCTAAACTTTGGAGGTTGATGTGTGGGCAAGTGGAAATCATGGTGGAGGATGGTGGCACTGGAGCACAGACGTGGTGAGTGACTCAAGTATAGGGCAGTTCTGTTTAGCTGGAAAATCAGGAAGAGCAGAGGGTAGTCATGAGCAGAGGACTTAGCAGATTCACAGAGGACATTTTTATTCCAGATTTAAAGGAATATTGTATTTATTTATTTATTTGAGATAAACAGTAGAGGGAGGGAGGGAGAGAGGGAGAGAGAGAGAGAGAGAGAGAGAGAGAGAGAGAGAGAGAGAGAGAGGGAGGGAGAGAAGCAGACAGTGAGTGGGCATGTCAGGGCCTCTAGTCATCACAAATGAACCAGACACTTGCACCACCTTGTGCATCTGGCTTATGTGGGTACTGGGGAATCAAACCTGGGTCCTTAGGCTTCAGAAGCAAGTGCCTTAACCTCTAAGCCAATTCTCAAGTCCTTTGGATTTTTTTAAATCAAGAAAATGACAAGATTGGATATCATATTTTATATCTTGGTTGAAATATCAACCAGTTGAATAATTAATTAATTATACTTAATCTTGATTATTTATGGATTCTGTGTTTTTGAACTAGCCTATTTGTTAATATGTATTTGCAATATCAAAATCAATACATACAACACTTTTGACATTTTTTGACATGTATAGAGTAGTAAAAAAAAATTAATCACCCAATATGCTATGTCTCATTGGGGATTGGAGAAGAAACTGCTCTGTTTACCTGATTGTGTTCTAATACTGTTTACAATTTTGTGCCTTTTCATTAGTTTTACTGTTTATTATGTCCCCAAAGCATAATGTTGAGTGCTGTCTAGTGTTCTTAAGTGGTAAAAGGTTTGAATATCCCTTTCTGAGAAAACATATGTGTTAAGTAAAGTTCATTCAGCCCTTGGCTATAGAGCTCTTGGCCATCTGGACATATTAAGGAATCAAGATTATATTAAGACAAAAATTTAAACAGAGAAATATATAACACAATATATGTTGTTAATTAGTTGAAAAAGGTTGTAACAATAGGATTACAAAAACTAATCCCATATTTTAAAATCAGTGGTTTCAAATTTGATAATTAATTGCTTGAATAAACTACAGACTATATCTTCCACAAACTATGAAAACTGCTTTTATTTATTAAATCAGTTCTGCATGCCTAGGATCATATGAAGAGCTATTGAAATTACATAAGATGCCTTCTTTCTTTTGTAAATTATTATAAAGCTGTATTTATGAAAAGGTTGTTAAATTGGCTTAAATTTAAATAGATATAGCAATGAATTATCATATTTTAGAATGTTTTATTTGTTTTATATGCAAAAAGACACAAGTCTGTAGAATAGACAAGTCTAGTTGGAGGTTATCAACAGGGTGCATTAAAAGTATTATTTGCTGGGAACTCCATGATCCTGGTCCTTGCCAGCTGATTATCATATATACTTAATCTCCTTCATGCATTAATGTATCATATCAGAGGGTAGGAATGGAGTCCTTGGCATGTGCTGATTACCCAATAAGTACTTGGTATTGATATTAATTGACTATAGGATAACTCTACAAATTCCAATATTAGAAAGGTGAAATTGACATAAGGAATTAAAAAAAAAAAACACAACCTTAGAGTCGTGAAATTCAATAACTGAGACTCCTTATTTTTAGACTATAGTTTTTCTTTGCTTGAACTTTAAAGTTAGATACTGAAATGATGGGACACACAATGAGAGACAGAGAGAGAGAGACAGAGATAATAGAGGATAGTGCTTTGCTATTTCGGAGATCACAAGCACTAAGTCAAAGTGAAAGTAGAAAGTGTTATAACATTGTTTATAGGACATCTGAGCATGTCATCTTTTCAGATGATAGAAAATACATGTATGACTAAATATTTTCCATTTTCCTCTGCAAACACTAATAACATACTTCCCTAATTTTCATTAAAATCCTAAATGACTGTATGGTTTGGAAGGCATGTACCCCTTCTGTCGGTGTATACTGAACTTTTTACAAGTCAGGTTCTCTTTTCCTTAATGCCTTTGCTTAAAAAAAAAAAAAAACACCGCGTTTTACTTTCAATATTAAACATAACTTTTATAGAAGCTCTACATTTTTTTATTTCTACCAATTTCCCAATTTATCTGCTATTATAGACCATTTTGGAAATGCACTTTTCATGTGGGTAGAAAAGTTCATAATGGTCATTTGGATTTGAAGTTTGGTTAACAAACTTTTTCTAAAAAAATAGTTTAGCAAAAGAGCTTATAGACTTCTGGTCAAGATGGTGTCTGCCTAACCACACAGCAAATCCTGGGAAGGAGAAGCAAGGAATTAGAGGTCAGTGGGACTTTAAAGGGAGAGCACTCTCTAATAGATTACCAGTGGTAGGGTGCAGAGGGGCATACAAGGGAATTGGCTGATTCCCATGCTTTCAAATAATGCACCAGTCCTCCAATCACCCAAGGGGCCATACTAGCCAGAGTCCCAGCCACAGGCTACTCTTGCAGTAACTGTAGGCAAGGAGACCCAGGCACAGGTGATTGCCGGGATACCCCCCTTCAGAAAGGCTCTGCTCCATCCTGCCTTGCTCCCTCTGGACTTCACCTGATACACTCTGTTCCATCCCCACTACACCCTCATGTGACTTCCCACTGGCTCTGCTCTGCTCAGCTGCTGACCACATACCTGCCTGACTTCATACCTGCTCTGCTCTACCCCACCCTACCTCCACGTGACTCTTGACCCTAGCCACTCTGCCCTGACCCTGTGCAACTTGGCCCCATGCTGCATCCCTGACCCCACGCCTGTCTCCACCCCTGCAAATCTGGTCCACCTCACCTGCTCATGGTGGCCACAGTCCCATTTTCCCTGCTCCCACACTGTGAAGGGCAGACCACAATGCAAAAGGAATAACATTAAAAATTGCAAGTAAATCCAATAAGGTCTCCTAGTCCTACAATTTAAGTCTCTAATCAAAACATAGGAGAGACAATAGGATCAGAACTCCAAAATGAAGTTATGAGCAATGCAACCCTGAAAAAGCTATTGGTAGAACTTGTACAAAAGCAACAAAGGACTGATAATCCTGTGGATGCTGCCATCACTAGACTAGACCTAATAGATAAGAAAATAAAAGGGGTCCAAACACAGCTAATGGGTATAAAAGAAACCAAAACAAAAGAGGACCTAAAACACCAGCTGGGTATGCTAAATGAAGACATAAAGAAATGCAAGGAGGAATTTCAAAAAACATCAAGAAAATAGGAAAATGATGTGAAAAGGGAACTTGACAGAGGGATGGAAACCATGCATAGAAAAGTAGTAGAAAATGCAAACCTAATTGAACAAGCCCAAAACTCCTTAGAGGCTCTCAAAAATAGAGTTAGTCATGTGGAGGATAGAAACTTAGGTCTGAAAAACAAAATAGAAGAAACAGTTCAAGAATGCAAAAGTTTCAGTAAGATCAAAAATTACTGTGTACAGAACATGAGGGAAATGTGGGATGTCCTCAAGCGTCCTAACATTTGGATCATGGGAAAACCAGAAGGGGGAATAAATTCAGACCAAAGGCATGGAAAACTTATACAACAAAATAATTGAAGAAAATGTTCCCACTCTCTCAAAAGAAAGGCCCATCAAGATACATGAAGCTAACAGAACATCAAACAAATTGGAATGAAGGATAAACTCTCCAATACCTATTGTCATTAAGACCCTAAACACTGACATCAAAGAGAAAGTCCTAAAAGCAGCTAGGGAAAAACAACACATCACATTTAAAGGTAACCCCATCAGAATCACTTCAGACTTCTTCATGGAAACCCTGAAAGCCAGAAGGGCCTGGAATGGAATACTTCAAACTCTAAGAATCTATGGCTTCCAGCCCAAACTACTCTACCCAGCAAAAGTATCCCTCATAATAGATGGTGAAAGAAAAACATTCCATGACAAAACTCAGCTTTACAACTATATGAACACAAAACCAAGCCTACAGAAAGTATTTATGGAAATTCTTCATACAGAAGAATCAAATAATCAACCTGAAGTACCTATAAGAAACAGATGAAAATAACCTAATTTAGAGAAGGCACAAAAAACTTCAAAGTCCATGAAAACACCAAACCACATATATCAACACATTATGGCAGGGATTAAATCAAACCTCATAGTCATTAGTGTAAATATCAATGGACTTAACTCACCCATCAAGAGACACAAGCTAACAGGGTGGATCAGAAAATTAGACCCTTAAATCTGTTGTCATCAAGAAACCCACCTCACCACTAAAGACAGACACCTCCTCAAGGTGAAATGGTAGAAAATGATGTTCCAAGCAAATGGGAATAATAAACACACAGGCATAGCCATACTAATATGGGATAAGATATACTTCAAACCAAATATAATAGAAAAAGACAAAGAAGTCCACTTCCTACTGATCAAGGGAGCAATCCAACAAGAAGATATTACAATCATCAATCTTTATGCACCAAACACAGGTGCACCACAATTTATAAAACAAAACCTATTTGACAATAAAACAGAAATAACCACCAACACCATCATAGTTAGGGACTTCAACACACCATTATCTGCAATAGGTAGATCATCCAAACAGAAACTCAATGGGATTGAGAGAGCTCAACAAAACCATCTATAGAACATTCAAACCCAAATCCATGGGCTACCCATTCTTCTCAGCAGCACACAGAACCTTGTCTAAAATAGATCATATACTGGGTCTCAAAGCCTGCCTCCATATATTTAGGAAGATTGATATAATTCCCTGCATGATATCAGATCACAATGCTACATTGCTAGAAATTAACAACAAAACACCCACAAAAAATCCCACTGGCTCCTGGAAACTGAACAGCACACTTTTAAACAATGAATGGGTAGTGGACAAAATAAAAAATGAAGTTGAGAAATTTCTAGAAATAAATGACAATGAGAACACATCATACCAAAACTTATGGGATACAATGAAGGTGGTCCTTAGGAGAAAATTCATAGCACTAAGTGCTTTCGTAAGAAAGACAGAGAATTCCCAAATGAATAACACAACCATCCACCTAAAGGCACTGGAAAAGCAACAAGAATCTATCCCAAAAAGATCCAGATGGAAAGAAATAATTAAGATCAGAGCAGAAATTAATGAATTGGAAACTAAGAAAACAATTAAGAAAATTGACAAAACAAAGAGCTGGTTCTTTGAAAAAATAAACAAGATTGACAAACCCCTGGCCAATTTGAACAAGGGAAAAAAAGAGGTGCTTCAAAGTAACAAAATTAGAAAGGAAAAAGGAGAGATCACAACAGACATAAGTGAACTTGGGAGAATCATCAGCTCTTACTTCAAAAACCTCTATGCCACAAAACTGGGTAATATGGAGGAAATGGATAAATTCCTAGATACATACCATCTACCAAAGCTAAATTCTGAGCAGATTAATCTCCTAAACAAACCTATCACTCCCATCAAAATTGAAAATATAATAAGAAACCTCCCCCAAAAGAAGAGTCCAGGACCAGATGTTTTCTCAGCTGGATTCTATCAAACCTTCATGGAAGGATTGAAACCAATCTTTATCAAACTGTGCCACACAATTGGAGATCAAGGAAAGTTCCCCAACTCCTTCTATGAAGCTACTATCACCCTAATACCAAAACTAGGCAGAGATGCCACAAGAAAAGAAAACTACAGGCCTATTTCCCTAATGAACATAGACGCAAAGATCCTGAACAAAATCCTCACAAACCTAATCCAACAACACATCAAATCCATTATCCACCTTGATCAAGTGGGCTTCATGCCAGGAATGCAGGGGTGGTTCAACATATGGAAATCTGTCAATGTAATACACCACATAAACAAGGCAACACACAAAAACCACATAATCATTTCAATTGATGCAGAAAAGGCCTTTGACAAAACACAACATGCCTTCATGATCAAAACATTGGAGAGAATTGGCATGGTTGGTTTATATCTTGACACAATAAAGGCTATATACAAAGTTCCTAAAGCCCAAATAATACTTAATGGAGAGAGACTGAAGGATATTCGACAAAGGCCCTAACTATATAGGCTGTCAAAAAGACAGAATCTTCAACAAATGGTGCTGGACAAACTGGATAACCATATGCAAGAAACTGAAACTTGATCCACACTTCTTGCCATGCACTACACTCAAGTCCAAATGGATCAAAGACCTCAACATAACATCAGAAGCTCAGCTACTATTGGAAGAAAAGCTAGGAGGAACATTCCATGATCTAGAGATGGGAAAAGACTTCCTGAACAAATCCCCAGTAGCATAGAATCTTAAATAGTCATTCAATCAATGGAATCTTATGAAGCTGAGAAGTTTCTTCACAGCCAAACATACAATAAGCAGAGCCAACAGATTAACCAAAGAATTGGAGGAAAATTTGCTGAATATCCAACTGACAGAGGCCTACTTTCTAGAATCTACAAAGCACTTAAAAACCTAAACAATAAAAAGTCACACAACCCACTCACAAAATGGGGCAAGGAACTAGACAGGCAGTTCACAGAGGAAGAAATACAATGGCAAACACACACCAGTGGAAATTTTCATCATCCCTAATCATCAAGGGACTACAAATTAAAGCTACTATGAGATTTTACCTTACCCCAGTAAGGATAGCAAACATTAAAAAATCCAAAGAAAATAAATGTTGGAGAGGTTGTGGAGAAATAGGAACCCTCATCCACTGTTGGTGGCAATGTAATATGGTACAGCCACGTTGGAAAGCAATATGGTGACTCCTAAAAAACTGACTATAGGGTTACCATTAGACCCAGTTATTCCCTTATTGGGCATGTATCCTAAAATCTTCATGCCTCAGCTGAGAGAGATTTGTTCAACCATATTTATAGCTGCTCAATTCATAATAGCTAAGAGCTGGAATCAACCCAGATGTCCATCATTAGATGAATGGATAACTAAGATGTGATATATCTACATGATGGAATTCTACACAGCAGTAAGGAAAAATGACACAATGAATTTTGAAAAAAAAAAGGTCTATCCTGGAACAGCTTATTCTCAGTGAACTCACCCAATCACCGAAAGACAATTGCCGCATAGTCTCATTCATCTACCCAAGTTACCAGCATTCTAAGCAAACATCTCGAGGACCAGGTAATAGGGAGGGTGATGAGGGAGGGTAGGGTAAGGGAGGGAGTGGGGGACACAAAACTGGACCCAATAGGCAATGCTACCATAAAACTCTCCATCCTAAAAGCCAGACCAAATGGCTGAACCTCCATTAGGCCCTTAGTGGGAACACTGGATTCACAAGGCCCTGGAGAGGATACAATGAAAACCTACCATTATCTCCTCCTGTTTCTGCTTCTCTCTCTCTCTCTTCTTCTTCTCTCTCATTTTTCTACCTATTTTATATCATTCATGCTTTTCTTCCTTCTTTTCTTGGGTGCTGACCTGTAACTCCTGGTAGCAGCAGGTGGTTATCATCCACAATGAGCTTTTGATCACAGAGACATACAAGGTCTCCCAACAGAAGACAGATTTATGTCAGAGAGCTTGATTACCCACCATAGGTTAGTGGTAAGACCATACTGCTGAAGACACCATACACTGTTGGTATGTATCATAGAGCAACATGGCAGAAGCTGGAAGAGAGTCATTTCCCAGATGGTGTGTCTAGTGCTAGAAGGTGCTACATGAGCGACTTGGGGATAATTACCAATATCTGCCCAAGCAACACATTGTCTAACTTACTTAGCAGCAAACAACATGATGTGATGCTCATACAAGTGCATTAGTGATGCATAGCCATGTTGGGAAACCAATTGCTCTCGATTTGGCTAACTGATCTGCTCAGTGGAACAGAACCCATAGCCGGAGCTGGGAAACAAGTCAGAACCATATCCAAAAATAAACCTGCTTTCCATTAAACTCTCTGTAAAAAACAATGGTTATCACATTTACTTGGTGCTAATTTTACTCTCCATTGCAGAATCTGCTTCTCTTTTTCAGATAGACGCAGATCCTAATGACAGAACCACCCCATCATACCTCAAAAGGGCCCCAGCTGAAACTAAGAATAACTGGGGAAACATGCAAGAATGCTGTTTTCTTGGCAAACTAGGAACCAGCACAAAGGTGAAGGAGACAGACACAGAGAACAATCAACCCCTACCAAACCAGATATCCAGAGACACAGAGGTGCCCAAGATCGCAACACAGAAGTAGAGCTAATATGAACCCAACATTGCCCAGGGAAATTTGTGGAAGAGGGGTGGAAAGAATGTCAGAGCCACATGTTGGATCATGACATGCTTAGATATTTCCTCCTACCCCAAACTTAAGGCTAACCCCATAATGCACTACCTATATACCCCAATAAGGAGGGTCCCTGTGGAGGGGGAGGACAGGGAGGAGGCTAACAATGGTACCAACTTGACTGTATTTACTGACCACAAAAATTAAAAAAAAAGTGCTCACATAAAATGTAATGACAGCCAAGTGCTTGAGTTCATTTAATAACTCAGTTATTAAATATAAATATTTGAATCATTAAATGATTTTCAGTCAAGGATAATGACAACATGCTACTTTCCATTAGGACAACATATCTGAAAGAAGGACACAATGAATTTTTTATCTAAAATTTATAAATGTTGCAAGTTAGTTAGATCAAAGTAAACAAGTACCTTTGGTGGAGTTTCAGATCCAGGATATTCTCTCTGATCTAGTTTCTTCCAGCGATCCATTAGTTTGGTTACCATAGGTGTATTAAAATCTACCAATTGAAATCCAGTGACATTGGCTCCACCATGTATAAACCTCTCAAGAGAAATATCCTTAAAACCCTAAAAATTGATATAGATATTGTTAAATTAAATTCATTATACATTTCAGCTCTTCAATAGTAATGTAAATCAATGACCAATATGTATACATAAGTAGGTTTCTACTAAAACAAGGCCTGACAGAGATATTAAATTGAATTACATTGATTTGTAGATTTTGTCATTAAAATCCAGCATGTTAAATTAGGAAAAAAATATTTTCATTTCAGCCAAATTCTTATTTTTGAATGCCTTTGAACACCTTTTTGACTATTTTACTTAATTAATTATATAGTTAAGTGTAGATTATTTGCATGAGAGCAAACCTGTAATACTTTTCTCCATTATCTTCTCTTGTTTTCCACTCTCCTTCCCTTCATATCTCCATGTTATACTTCTTGAAATTAATGTCATACATGCATATTTTCCTACATTTATAAGTTGTTGATTACATTTATTCCACAGTACATAGTTATATTATATATATATCCATACTGTATCTATACTATGCTTTCATAATCTATTAATCAATTGATGCATATCTAGTTGGTTTTATATCTTGGCTGTTGTGAAAAGCACAGTGACATACATGGATATGCAATTATTGCTTTGGCATATATACTCAAGATATGATATATACTCAAGATATGATATATACTCAAGATATGATATATACTCAAGATATGATATATACTCAAGAATGGCATATCTGGATCATATAATAGGTCTATTTTCATTTATAGTTTTGAGTAACCTCCATGCTGATCTATATAGTGCCTTTATCACTCTATATTCTTACAAGCAGTTTTAAGGGCTCCTCCTTATCTTTGCCTATTCATTGTTAGTTTGTTTCCTTGGTAAATAGTCATTCTGACTGTAGTGAGATGGAATATTTACATAGTTTTAATCTGATTTTTCCTGAAGGTTAAGAATGGTTACTATTTCTTTATATAGTTTTTGGGAATTTGAATTTCTTCTTTGGAGAACTATCTGTTTATCTTTTTAGTCCAATTATATAGTGTAAATTTTTTCTTTTGGAACTTAATTTTCTGAGGTTTTTAAAAACTGCCTTATAAAAAATCTTTTTATAAAGTGATATATACTTATTACACATGACACTTGCTTTCAAAAGGATCTTTTCCTACAAGTATATAAGGTTCTTGGAACATATCATCCCATAATCCACACCCTCTCTTTCTCCTTCCTCCTGTCTACTGTTGGTCCCCTATATTTCCTTAGTTTTGCCTTTACTTTCCTGTCATACATAATACATGATTTTATGTATCTCAATAAAATATGAGATACAAAACTTAGATAACTCAAGTAATATTTATCTTTCTGAGTTGAGTTCTTTATAAATTTTGGGTATTAATCCCATTCCAGATGGATGGTGGATAAAGACTTTCTCCCCTTTTGTGAGCTGTCTCTCCATTGTACTGATTGTTTCCTTTTTGGGGCAGAAGTTCATTACTTTTAGGCCATTCTATTTGTCAACTTTTTCTCTTGTTTCCTAAGCTATGGGGGTGTATTGCAAAAAGTTGTTATATATGTCCATATCTTTAAATGTTTTCCTCCAGCTGTTTAAAAGTTACAGGTCTTACATTAGGATATTTGATCCATTTGAATTTATTTTTATACATGCTGAGGAACCCAATTTCATTATCCTATATGTAGATAACTTGTTTTTCCAGAACTTGTGTGTTCTAAATGCCCGATATGAAGTATAAGGAGGAATGTATAATGCAAATAGGGTAGCACTAAATAGTCTTCAGTTGAGAACACAATTTTCCTCTGACTTCTATGGCAAATATATATTATATGAATGTAATTTCATAGTACTATGGTGTTCAGAATTTGGATGTCAGATTCTATCTTTAGGAGTGTTGATTTAGCTTTAAAGTTGCCTAAAAGCAGTGAGAGCTGGTAATTTATGCTCAAGAGGGAAAATGTTGATCATAGTAGTTACTCCATTCCTGTGATGGTGATTGCACAAGAGAAGAGAGCACAACAGGTCTGCATGGGCTGCTTGCTCTATGAATGGCAAGAAGATATGGTTCCAAGCAGGTTAATGAAGAAGCTGGCAGGGAAAGGGTAGCAACTCATTGGGCTACACATAGCAATATGTATCTCAAAAGTCCAGATATTCATTTTATATCATTTATCATCAATTATCTATGTACCATCTATAATCTATCATATATCTCTCATCCTCATCTATCCATCATCTATCAACTATCACACATCTATCTCTATATATCTACCTATATATTTCCTCCTCACTTTCTTTTCTTTTCTCCTTCTGTCCCTCCCTCTCTCCTTCCATTTCTCCCTTTTGCATGTCTCACATTTCTATTAGGATTTAAATTACCCCAAAAAGATATACAATGCAAGAAGAGGCCAAGAAGCACCTTAAGGATATAAAGTAATACAGTCAAATGTTTTGGCTCAGAGGAAAGTAACATGCAGATGTGTGTCCCTGTGAGTGTGCACATTTGTACTGCTGTGTTTCCCCACAACTTGTAGACAATGAAAATGCTTTCTTTTTTTATTTTTACTTGGTATTTTGTAAGGGTTCTTCTGAAAATGTGAATATGTATCTGCTTTTCTGAGGACAGTGTGGAACATTGCTTTGTTTTGTGTGTGTGCGTATGTATGTGTGTGTGTGTGTGTGTGTGTGTGTGTGTGTGTATGTGTGTGTGTGTAAATAAAGTATGCAGTGATAATTCTGCATTTACACTAGGAAGTAATGAATACAGCATTGTTCATCTTGGTTCTTAGAACACTCTGTTTTTATTTCTGTTTATATTATCTGTGTTATTTTCTCTTTTTGACAATTTCATACCTATATGAATTTTTTTCTGATTGATTTATTTATTAGCGATGAGAAAAGGAGAGAGAGAGTGAGAGAGAGAATGAGAAGGGGAGTACCAGAGTCTCTAGCCACTGCAAACGAACTCCAGATGCATCCATCACCATGTGCATCTGGCTTATGTTGGACCTGGAGAATCAAACCTGGTTCCTTATGCTTTGCAGCCATGTGTCTTAGCCACTAAGTCATCTCTGCAGTCCCTACATGAAATTTTTTATCCCACATTTGCCTTTCTATTTAAGTTATTAATAACAATGAAGATTTTCTTGCTGCCCTATATACCTGCTTTGATGTTTATCTAAGAAGGAATGTATCAGTCTATTTTGAAATAAGCAAAATGTTGAGAAGAAATCCAGGCATGTGAACTAATATGTGATGATAAGTTGGGATGACTGTATCTGAGATACTGTGCTGAAAACATTATATAGCTTATCTGTTTAGCTTAGTCACCAAAAGATGTGAGATAGGTCATATAATATTTGTTTCAAGATAAGAAATCTGAGGCTCAGTGGGGTGAAGCCAAGCTTTTAAAGTTCAAGGTTGGCTAGTGAATAAGCAGCAAAGCTAAATTTCAACCAGATGATTGACATTTGAGTTCATCTTTTCCACCTTGCCCTCCTCCATATTCTTACAAAAGTATGCTTTTAGTTTATTAATTATTATAACATCCTCAAGAGATGCAAGGTAAAACCATACAATAGAGGCTCAGGCCTTGATTTCCACTTACTTTCTTTTTCTTTTTCTTTCTTTTTTTTTTTTTTTTGTTTCAAGGTAGGGTCTCACTCTAGCCCAGGCTGACCTAGAATTCACTAGCTTGTCTCAGGGTGGCCTCCAACTCACAGCGATCCTTGTACCTCTGCCTCCCAAGTGCTGGGATTAAAGGTGTGCACCACAACACCCAGCCACTTCTGTTGCTTTCTGTTGATTTCTTCCATGCACAAGCAGAATAATAATATTACAGTATCTGGCACATCTAGTTAGCATTTAGTAATTGATAGTGATTATTAACTCACTTAACAAATATTTATTTCAGGCTGATTCTATACCAGCTTATTTGACAGCTCATCAGTATCATTCTCATTTCAATGAAAAATAAACTAGACACCAGAAAGCAAATTTGTGTTTTGGAAGTGGGAAAACACTGTTCATCCATCTTTAGCTCCTAAAAAGTCAGTCTAATATTTGCTTTTACTAGAGTATAGGGCAGAACCCATTGTCAGGCAAATCATTTTAATGTTTTCTAAAAGCCACAGTAATTCAGCTATTGCACTAGCTGCTAATTGATGACATTATTACTTTTTTCAGCCATGGCCGAAATAGAAAGTCTGCCAAGCCTTCTTTTGTAACATTAACACAGCTCCAAGACACAGTCAAAACTATAGTTCACACAAACAATATCATTTGATGCAAAATCTGCCTAATGAACAAACCTGTTTTTCTGATTTCACCCTGTGGGCTACACTGAAGGTAAAGAAAAAAGCATTACAGTCTGATTACAATAAGCTCTTTTCAGTTATAATTTGAATGAATGTGGGGAGTCTAGTTAATTTTAGCTTGCCTATTTGAGTACAGGCAATATTTCCTCTTTCATATATTGTATAATTTGATATAGGAAACTGACAGGATCTAGACTGAATCAGTTTTCTTGGCAACTGCTACTTGCGGTGGACATTTAGTTTCAGTTTGGATCCACAGAAAACTTTGACAATGAAGGTTCTAGGACTATACTGTAATGAAGTTGTTTAGACCATAGTCAAGGTGAAATCAGTGGTTAATTAGTGAAATAAATAATGTCTCTGGAATAGAGATGAGCCAGGAAAACTCTGCTATGTGTTGAAATGGAATCCCATGCTGCCTGCATTTCGCCATGGTTTATGGCATTTCAAGATTAGTTCCCGGCCTCGCTTTCCTTTTACTACCCATTTGTAGTGCATGTATACTCTGGAGAGAAAAAAAAATGTTTAAAATTATAAGTATCCACTACCCTGATGACAACTTATGTCAATCTATAGGTCAGAAATAGGTTCAGTTAGTCTTTTAATATAAACTTTGAACATGCAATTTCATATTTCTTTACGACAGAGCCAGAAGATTTTTTTTTCAATATAAGTGAAAGTTACTAAAAAGAAGTCTAAATAAGAGCAAGATTCTGATTTTGCCTTGCAGGATGGTCTAAAGTCAAGATCTCCAAAATGCTATTGGTGTCCAGAATAGTGTATATAAACACAGAGTGTGTGTCTTAGCCAGTTATCCCTTAGGTATGTGGGCTATGCTTACAAGATTGACCACTTAATGGCATTACTTACTCCCTGCATATGTTATTTATTTACTTATGAATTTATATGCGTTTTGCAATCAGACAGGCCAGAGCTTCAAACTTGCCTTTGAGACTTAATGGCCTGTGTGATCTTGGGTAAATTACATTGAACCTCATTTTCCAGACTATAAAATGAACACATCTTGTTTTAAGGACTAATTACAGCAATTATATCAACAAAACAAACACAATGGCTAAACTAGGCACTAGAGGATAAGGAGAAATTCAAAAGCTAAACAGTACAGTTAAAGATCCATTTCATAAGGAGATGCTTGTCTGGCCTGAATGAGCTTTCTCTGTGTCCATACCTTATTTGAAAATGTACTAAAGGATATTAGACACTTCCTGGCAAAGAGGAGGTTAAAAACAGTATTTTAAGCATGTTATACTATCATGGAAAAGAGTGAAATGTGGACCCAGATGAGAGGCATTGTCAGCAAATAGTTAAGGACAACTTTATGAAAGAAGCTGTAAATGTTAAGATTAGGGGAGGCCACAGCATGAGCCAGCAGCATTAAGTTTCTGGGAAATGATTTGGTTTGGAGAAGTGGGTTGTTTTGACTAAGAGATCATGTGGTTAAGTGGAGGGGAATATTAACTAGGGTATCTACATTAAATTCAGTAGTATATAGTTGATCCTAAAGGATTTAGGTAGAGCAGTGCTTAGCTTTTGAGGGCTTACTCTGGTTAGAGGACCATAAACATAAAACTAGTGCAGTGACTCAGAGTTGGGATAGCATGTCACTGTGAGAGAAAGGCAAGTACTGTGGAGAGGTGACTTAAATATCCACAGAGGACGAGATTGAAAAGATCCCATGTTTTCTCTCTCTCTCTCTCTGTGTGTGTGTGTTTTCACCCTGGGGTGGATGGCATAATTTAATCAGGGAAATGATATATCAGTCTTTGAAAATACAGCAGGTTGCAATGTGAAAGAACTGGAAAAGAGAATGTCTAGGGGCAAGGTAGCAGAGCAATTATCCTACTTTAATCTGGAAAAAATAGGTTTTAATGAACTAAGAGACAGATAATATTCAATATTGAGAAAAAATGTGCTTTTACCAATACCTCTAATTGATTTGTATGATTAAATAAAAATACATGTATTTATGCAAATCGTAGATATGACAATGGTAAGAAAAAAGAGATTCCAACAATCTTCCATTTTTTAAAAATATTTGTTATCCTTAATATGCAATTGTTAATGAAACTGTCTTATGGTAATCAGATGATGTCAGCTCTCTGGACTTCTGATTCCCAGCCACCTCAGGCTTGAGTAATGAAGGTTGGGATCATCATTTAATTTAACTTTGCTAGAGATAAAATAATAGCATGCTGCCTATAGCTATAAAGGCTAGGAAGATCACTGGACTTGGAATACTTCAATCTACTGGTTTCCTCAGGGTACAGGGATGTGCGAATTAGATAGTAGTTAACTAAGAAAGTAGGTTAAGCTAAATGACAACATAAACTTAAATACTGCTAAAGCATTTACCTAACCTATTTGCATCTGTGTTCTTTACACATGAAGAAATTGGATATCACTTTATTTAAGTACTTGGAATCTGCCTTCATTATTTAAAGCAAACAAGGTTAAGCCAATATTTTTATAACACTCTTTACTTTGTTTCTTGGTTTGAAGGGTTATCATCTTTCCCTTTTCTTTCTTTCCTTCTTTCTTTCTTTTTCTCCTTCCTTCCTTCTTCCTTCCTTCTTTCTTTCCTTCCTTCCTTCTCTATCTCTTTATTTTTGAGACAGGGTCTTACTCTTTACTATTGGTAGTCTTTACTATGTGATTTAGGCTGGCCTTGAGCACATGGTAAGCCTGCTTCAGTCTCCTGAGTGCTGAGATTACATGTTTGAGCCACAATGCTCAGTTCTCTTAACTTCTTGCTTTCAAACAGGGTCTTGTCCCTAATTTCAAATGGACTTTAACTTAATTATTTTCCTATCTTAGTCTCCTAAGTACTGGGATTATAAATATGAACTGTCATGCCTACCTGGAGGATTATAATTTCAAAACACTATATTTAAACCTAGCTTCTCCAGGGAGCTAACTTTCTTTAAAATAAACCATGTCCTTGATTTTCAAAAAATGCATGTATATAAATACATGATGCAATTTTACATATATTGATGTTTATATTTAGACTCATTCCCTTTTGGGCACATGCAATTTGGATTCTATACTTACTAATTTTGTTTTTTTAATAACATGATTAAAGCATTCTATTATAACATTTTAGTGAAATGCTTTGTCTTTGGCAATAGTTGTAGCTGCCTGGTTATGAAAGTGTATTAGTTTATGAACTTATTTTAGAAATCAGTTATTACTATTACCATTTAACTAGCTTTAGTGAGTAGGTTCAGTAATAGTCCTCCATTAATTGTAAGCTAGAATTGAAAGATTATAGTTATAATTATTTAAAAATTTTATTTCAAAATGTTTGTTATATAGAACACAATCATTTTGAAATTTATTTTATGGTCTTAACCTCTGAGAACTCACTTATCAGTTATTTGTTTTTTATATCCTGAGGATATTATAGGCAATATTTTCTTTCTCAATCTGGATGCCTTTTTTTTAAAAAATTTTTTGCCTGATTACCCCTAATATGGCCTTTATGGTGATAGTTAGCACATCCCTATCTTATTTCTAATCTCAGGAGAACATCACTTATTCTTTACCATTAATTTGTGATGTTAATGTAATTTCTCATTAAGATTTTGGATGGACGTTATGTTTGGAAATTTCTACATGTATACTTTTCAAGAAATTGTTGATTGATTAAGTGAAATAAAACCACTCAGAGGTTGTAAATAATGTACCTTTAGGGATATTGAATGTCAACATAATTCTTATTAATGCTGTACATTACAAGGTCACTATGTGCAAGTCACTGGCCTAATATGATAAAAGTTTGCTGATTTTTATTTATTTATTAGAATCAGAGAGAGAGAGAGGGAGAGTGAGAATGGGCATGCCAGGACTTCTGGCCACTGCAAATGAACTTGTGCATCTGACTAACTTTGGAGCTGGGTAATTGAACCTGGGTCTTTTGGCTTTGCAGGCAAGCACCTTAACTGTTAAGCGATCCTTCCAGCCCAAGTTTGCTTATTTTAGGGAGTCTGATGGTTTCATTCTCTGCTATAGTGAAATGTTTTTATCTACTTCATATATTGTAGTTTAAGTATGATGTCTTCTACTAAGGGTATTGGTGATAAGCTACAATGCCTGCTAGAGAGAGACAAACATTCCGTTTTGCATTTGCTTATTTATTATAATTGCCAATATCAGCAACTCATTTCTGGAATGATAGCTTTTGACACATTGATTTTTTTTTTCTGCCATAGATTCTATTGTTTGGAAAGAATGATGTCAAAATCCTGTCTTTCCAGTAATAAATAATTGCAACCTCATTATAAAAATGCCAATATGAATAAAGATGTGCAAAAATAATAGTTTTATTACAATGATTAATAACAGAATATATTTGCCTTAATATTTTTATCTTTAAAAAATAATACACCATGTACCTAATAAAAACAATGGAAAAGGAAAGTCCAACCTTATAATTTATTTATTTACTTATTTTTATTTTTATTTATTTATTTGAAAGTGACAGACAGAGAGAGAAAGAGGCAGATAGACATAGAGAGAGAATGGGCATGCCAGGGCCTCCAGCCACTGCAAATGAACTCCAGACGTGTGTGCCCCCTTGTGCACCTGGCTAACATGGGTCCTGGGGAATCGAGCCTTGAACTGGGGTCCTTAGGCTTCACAGGCAAGTGCTTAACTACTAAGCCATCTCTCCAGCCCTATTTACTTACTTTTAAAGAGAAAGAGGCAGATACACACACTATGTATATGTATATGTATATGTATTATATGTATATGCATATGTATGTATGGATATATATATATGTGTATATGTATATATGTGTGTGTATATATATACATGTATATATATGCATATATATGTGTGTGTACATATATATATATATATATATATATATATATATATATAGAGAGAGAGAGAGAGAGAGAGAGAGAGAGAGAGAGAGAGGGAGAGAGAGAGAGAAAACGGGAATGCTATGGCCTCTAGCCACTGCAAATGAACCCAAGATGCATATGCCACCTAGTGAATCTGGCTTATGTGGGTACTGTAGAATTGAACATGTGTCCTTTGGCTTTGCTGGCAAGTACTTTAGCTGTTAAGCCATCTCTCTAGCCCAAATTTCTCATATTTTTATGATAACCCATTAGGTTGCAAAATTGTATTTTACTGAAGAATCACAGTACAACCGTAGTTCACAATCTAGTGCAGCTTGGAACTGAAACTGAGCTCCCCAAAGACTACACATTTCTGTGTTAGAATGTGATGACATGCTTGTGAGTGATGATCTGCATCTCTTGTCTGCCTTAGCTCCCATCTCAGTTCAAGGAAAAGATGCTCATCAGAGAACTGTGACAGGAAATGTCAGAGCAACAAGACATCATACTTGACCTCACATAGGACCAGTCCTTTTGGGAATGGAGCCCTGATGGTCAGTGTCATCCTCAGAAAGCAGGAGGAGGTGACCCTCTGTAGTTAGTCTGTAGTTATCCCATATTGTCAGGTTAGCAAGAAATATTCAGTGAGCCTTGCCAAGGACTCTGAGCAGCATTTCAGACATATTATTTATTATCTACTTATTTATAATATGGGGAAAAGTTGATATAACTTAAAATATTACTCCTATTCAAAAGACTTGTTTCTATTGGCATTATACCCCATTTTTCTTAGAAATGGTAAATACAGGTCATCACTAGAAGATTCATGTAATCCCCAAGGGTTAACAATCTGCATCTATAGAACAGCATCTATTACTTAGACAAAGAAAAGCTAGTAGTTTTGACAATTAGTATCATGATAAAAAATATAATTACTTTTTTTAGTAAGGCAAAGGAGATTTATTGAAGATAAAATGGTGGAAATGCCCAAGGTGTCAGGACAAGCATTAGTATTTCAGACAGCATCCAAAGATAAGAAAGAAAGGGAAAAAAGGAAAAGTTTTATTTTCTGAGTTAGAACGCAGAAAAATGGGTAGACTCAGCAGCAAGAGACCTTGACAAAATGCCTATAATTATTATTTTTTTTAAGGTTCTTTGGCGGATCCAAATGAGACCGCATAAACATATATGGAATTCTACATTAAAACATGATGATCATTATAATAAAAATACACTATATGTTATAAAAAGCTTTGTACGTTTAGCTATTTTTAGAGCATTTTTATTTTATTTATTTATTTATTTGAGAATGACAGACAGAGAGGAGAGAGAGAGAGAGAGAGAGAGAGAAAGAGAGAGAGAATGGGCGCGTCAGGGCTTCCAGCCACTGCAAACGAAGTCTAGACATGTGCACCCCCTTGTGCATCTGGCTAACGTGGGTCCTGAGGAATCGAGCCTCGAACCGGTGTCCTTACGCCTCACAGGCAAGTGCTTAAATGCTAAGCCATATCCCCAGCCCTTTTTAGAGCATTTTTAAAAAGTGAAATTTTGAAGGCTTGAGCCATTCTTAGGAAAAGAAGAAAATAGAGAAATCTTACCAAATTTGCAATGATATAATGGTAGCCTTTAACATGTTTTCCAACACTCACAATCTGTGGAGACATGAGAAAATAAGAGAAAAATCAATTAATCTTCAATGGAATGTTAAGCAATTAAACATTTTAGCATGCATTCATGTGGAGCTATGATGGATGAACAATATTGTTTGTCCTATAAAAATAATATATTATAATTAGATCAATTTACAAACCATATTAAAAATATCTGGTCGAGAGGCTCCTAAGAGCCCATCACTGAAGTAGACCTTTTAAAAGAAACCCAACATGGCTCAGGGAATTTCTTTCTTTCTTTTTTTTTTCTTTTGAGGAAAGGTCTCACTCTGGTTCAGGCTGACCTGGAATTCACTGTGTAGTCTTAGGGTGGCCTTGAACTTATGACAATCTTCCTACCTCTGCCTCCCAAGTGCTGGGATTAAAGGTGTATTTCACATACCCAGCTCAAAAATAATATATCATAATTAGATCAATTTACAAGCCATATTAAAAATATCTGGTTGAGAGGCTCCTAAGAGCCCATCACCTAAAGCAAATCCAACATGGCTCAAGGAATTTCGTAGAAGAGGGGGCAGAAAGATTGTTAGAGCCACAAGTTGGGACATCACACACAGAGACATTGCCTGTTCCCTATAACTGGTGACTACCCCAACAATGCATGACCTATAGGTCATCCCCAACAAGGAGGGTCCCTTTGGGGAGGCAGAGAGGAGGGTAAGGATGGTACCAACATATGCTGTTTACATACTGAGTTATGTCCATAACCAAATAAAAAATCTAGTTGATATAAAAACACCACTTTGATTTCATTCATATTTTATATAATTTGGTATTAAAATATTTTACCATATCTTTTTGAAAATGAGTATGTTATAATCAAAGATAGTGTGCTGTGAATGAAATAACAGCAGATATGAATTTATCAAGCTCATATATGAACAAAATAATTTCTTTCAAAAAACCAGATGTATATAATTTTTAATAATTTATCAAAATTTGGTAGGACACATTAGGTGTTATAACAGGTAGGAATTATCTTTTTTAGTAGATTTGGTTATGAGATTTGTCTAAGGCAATATCTATGTTGAGCAGGGAAATTCAACTGAGCAAAGATTAAAGCAAATGAAAGATAAAATGAAGATAAATATTGTGCTGAGGAGGGGAGAGACACAACACTTGTTCTAGAAAGAGCTTGGTTCAGGGTCCTATAATAGGAAAGCAAATAATGTAGCCCTTAAGATGTGATGGAAACATCTCAAAAGCACTTTATATCCTCACTTCTTAAATATTTTTAGTCATGACTTCTTTTCATCTGAGAAGTGTTTATATGAGCCTGTGTGTATAGGTGCATATTAGTATATTTATTGATAATAAGTCATAAATAACTTTACTTTAAAACAATTCTTTCACACACATGTAATATGTACCATTTATACTGGATATACATCTCTTTTTTGCATAAATATTAAATCTTGGCTTACTTTGATAATGCAGGATATAGAGCATCTTCAACATTTTTCAGAGATGATAGATATTTTGATTTTATACTTATCAATGCTAAGAATGACACTTCATATAAAGATGCAACGTAGAATGGCTGAAGTATGTTTAGGCCATTTCAAAAATTGTTGAATATGTTATTCTGATCCTAAGCCAAATACAGTTAACATTTTTTAAAATGAAAATCAAATCAACACCCCAAATGGTAATTTGAAATCTAGCTTTCTGACAACCAGTCTTGGCGGTATATACCTGTAACCTTACCAATTAGGAGGTGGAGTCAGAAGAATCAGGAGTTCAAGGTCATCCTGACCTGCTTAGAGAACTTGAGGACAGTCTTAGCTACATGAGACTGTGTCCCAAAGCAAACAAAAAAGCAAATAAAAAACTTAACAAACAATATATTTCATTCTATGTTTTTAAATGAAAATATAGAAAAGAATTTAAGCAGTAAATTTTCTCATAATCGAGTATATTTCCCATGTTCTTTGTTGCCATGAGACCAGGGAATACTCAACTAATTCTCATCTTACAGATGCACCAAAAATGTATTTTTTACTAGCAACAAAGAAACTACATCAAAAGCCTTCTATTTTTCTGGTAGAATAATTTTTCCCCATAAGACCCCTATGAATGCTTACAAAATTAGAAACTCCAAAACTTTAAAGAAGTAATAGAGATTGTTAAAAGCATATAATCCCTTCCACAAGAGAGATGCTAACTGCAAATACCAATGAGCAGCCGCAGTGTAACCTCACTGGTGTCCTCAAAAAGGAACAAGCAAAAATAATAAACAGAAGTTTTTTGTGTATATTCATCATCAAAAAATTAAATTGTTTGCCACCATGATGTCTTCTGAAATGTCTGTATTTGGATGAGTTAAATACATCAAAAACCTGGGTAGAGCCAGAACATATGAATTGTACTGGAAAACAAGTTTTTATACATGACTATTAGTAAAATGAAAGTTTTACACATTTCATTTCTTGTTTGGCTTACATCTAAAATTCTCTTTGACTTTGATTTTTTTTGCTATCTAACTATAGTTAGCCTGGAGTTTTACATTTAGTATTTTCATTTACACTGTACATTACACTTCCCAACTGTGATGATGGACCTTTAGTTCTGAGAAATGCTCAGCCAATATCCCTTAAGATACTTCCCAAAAGACATTATGCCTTTTATTTTTGGCTAATAGCTCATTATTTTCACTTCTGAAATGCAGTACTTCATATACTTGGGTCCTGAATCTCTGTGTGTAACCAAAATCTCAAGTTAATTAAAATGTCTTCATTTGATTTGCATACCTGTAATGATGTAAAGATTTAATCTCTAACACAGGTAGATGGAAATGATTCAGTACCATTATTTAATATGTTCTTTATACATCTAGTATAAGATTTTTCTCCTTCATGCTGTCTTCTGTGTTTTAAGTGTGCCATTCATGGTACTTGTTTTCTTTTTTTTAAAATGCATTTTATTTATTTATTTATGAGAGACGGGGGGTGGGATGGGCACGCCAGGGCCTCCAGCCACTGCAAAGGAACTCCATGTGCTCCCTTGTGCATCTGGCTTATGTGGGTCCTAGAGAGTCAAACCAGAATCTTTTGGCTTTGCAGGCAAACACCATAATGGCTAAGCCATCTTTCCAGCCCATGGTACTTGTTTCCTTGTTTCTCTCTTTGACCTTATTTGCAATGTCTAAAAGCATTCTTCAGTTGACTCCTTTCACATAACATGTTTTAAATCACCATATGTACACTCCACATAATGGTATAGATTAGTACTTGAGTTCCTATGACAGGTGTAGGTTAAGTAGTTAAATGGCATATAGATCTGTAAAATGGAAAGCCTGTGCCAAAATTTAGATTTTATTTTCTGCTTTCATGTACTCTCCACGTCACCACTTCATTCCATTACACCATGTCAATAGCTGTATAAAAGCATATCATAGAGTAAGTATTCTCTATTCCTATTGTGGTAGTTTAACAATTCTTCACACACAAGGCTTGAATATGACTATCATAATGTTAACTATGATTACCTCTTAGCACATCTCCATTTTGATTTCAATGAGCTTTAATTAAATGACTTAAATATTTGCAAAGAGAATTGAAAGATTCAATGGCATTTGTGATTATAAATTTGAAGCATATGTAATAGTTTAAAAGAACCAGCTATGTGCATGCTTCTTAAAAAAATTAAGTAGGAATTTTGTAAGAGGCAATTAAAAGATAATCCTAAGATGTAGGTGGACGGTTCGTCCTTTGTTTCTATAAATGAATACATTAAAGACAGAGTCATTTAGTGATAAAGCTGGGGTTCTAGCCTGGATAGTTTCCATATTTCTTTAATATATCCTGTTCCCTTTTTAAGATGATAGGTATTTAGTAAAAAAAAAGTGATTGTTTTGTCCAATATTAGTATCTTTTCAAAGGAATAAAATGATCCTTGTGAGGGTGAAATTTTTTTTTAATCACAGGGTATTTGGTGCATGCCATTTACGAGAAACCTGTTTCTCATAATGAAACAATATAATAATATATATATTATGTATATAATATATAATGAAAAATAGTTTTTTCTTGAAAATTATTCATACCTGAACATATTGCTTGTTTGGATAAAATCATATATGCAAAGTGTTCCTATCCATTTTTTATGAGATTGGGATGGGAGTACACAGATGGAACACTGCCAGGTAGACTTTAATGCATTCAAGTCTAGGTTTACATTTTCATCACACGCTAAAATAAAGTTAATTAGCAGTGAAGATTAAATAATTTAGATTTAGTTTTCCATAGCTGGTACCTTGATAAATATGTACTTAAAATAATAGTTTAATGTACAGTAAATTTAGTGCATACCAACTCAATGTAATAGATGATTCTTATCAGTTTGTTATAAGCTCAAAGTAGTTAATTGAAGGTTTAACTATGATCAGTATAGTTCAGTGTTAAATGCACACTTTGGTGTTCTCTTTCAAAAGTAGCATTTCTATAAATAGTACACAAAGTTCCCTTTTTATTTATTTTAAGACAATGCCTCACTGTAGCGGGAGCTGGCCTTGAACTTTGATTCTGCCTCAGCCTTTCAAGAGCTGACATTACAGGCATGTGACACGAATAAGAGTTGATTTTTTGTTAATCAGCCAAAGTCAGGATATCACTAAGTGTACTCACAATGCACCAAATCAGAAATCCAGAAGCTTCTGAAAACTCAATACTAAAATAGAATCAAAGCATATCCACCAAGGGTCAAGGATGATTGTGGAAGAGGGGGAGGAAAGAATGTAAGTGCCACAGGGTTAGAATGAATATCCAGCAGTAGAGCTCTCCCCAAAATGACAGACTGCTGATTTCACAGCTCATATCCTACAACTTCATGGGGAGTACCAGCAATTCCACTAAGGAGGGTCCTCAATGGAATGGAGGTAGGGAGGAGGGAAATGATGGTACCAACACATGATGTGTTCCTACATTTCTACTTAATTAAAAAATTCAGAATATTTTATTTCTTGAGATGTCTTCAATTAGACATATTGTCAATGAGTTACAATTAATTTTTGCATTATAAATAAAAATTGAGGGGACTGGTAGTCACAGGACATTTTAAAATGTCATATAATTTTAAGGGAAGTTTTGTTGAATTTTAAGGCCAGATGTGTTGAAAATGAAACTCAATTGCTAACACACAGACTGTAGATGCCCCATGAAAGTACATTTAAGGTGGAGAGGACTTTCTCCCTCAGCTTGGGAGGCTGTGGTTCTGTGAGTATGGGCTTAACAGGATTTAGGACTTATATATTTAACCATAGCTTCACAGAGCCTCATGATAAATCAAATTCATTAAAAACATTAGTTAATTTTATATCACAGTGACCACAGGCATGATGGCAAACAATTTAAGGAAGAAAAGATTTGTTTTAGTTCATGTTTTAAGAGTGTAATCCATCATGCGATAAGGATGATGGGAGTACTTTAAAGGTATGGTCTATCATGGAATAAAGGTGATGATAGGAGTAGTGTAAGGGTATGGTCCACCGTGGAGAAGGATGATGGTGGGTGCATTGTAAGGGTATGGTCAATCATGGAGTAAGGATGGGGGTGGAAGGACTTTAAGGGTATGGTCTTCCATAGGGTAAAGATGATGGTGGGCGTCCCTTAAGGGTATGGCTTATCACAGAGCAAGGTTGATGGTAGAAATGGTTTGGGTTGCGCAGCAGGACTGTTAGTCTCCTTTTTCACATCTCCACAGATCAGGAAGCAGAAACATAATAGGATCGTATGCTGGACAATACATTTCAAGGGTTTCTTTCCAGATTTCTACATCCTTTAGGCACAACCTCTTAAAGTTTCTACAACCTCCCCAGACTATGCTACCAGCTGTGACCAAGCCTTTAATCATAACTATGGGAAGTATTTTATGACTAAACTATATGTCCTGGCTCTTATATTTCTTGATTGATGCATAGAATACGAACATTTTCTCTCACTCTTTTTTTCTTTTTGAGACTTTTCATGTTTTCTTAGGGAAATGTTCAACAAATAAAATGCAGAGACAGCTGCCAAAACTAGTATTCTGTGAACAATTTTCTATGAAACAGTATGTTAAATAAAGTTTAAGAAGTTTCTTTGCTATAGGAAGTTTTACAGACTTCATTATGTTAATAAAATATACACTGTAATTCTCAAGAGTCAGAGCAGAAAGCTTTGTTGAGCATTTACAAAGGACATTGCCTTTCATTAATTTTTAAACTTTTACTTGCATATCAAACATTATGTTATATCAACATATTCATGCATGCTGCTGTAGTGAAATTTTCTTATTTTCCTACAGAGCTAATTATGATCCACAATGATAATTCAATTAAAAAATTTGAGGTGTATTTTGTTGATATTACCCTTTTTAGTGTTTTCATAACTTGTGCTAGTAACTTTTTTGACCATGCATTTTAAAATTTGCATGTGTGTAGTTACATTTGGTAGATTATTTTGAATTTAATTAAATTTGTGACATATATATCATCCAAACTTTATCCCCTTTGTTTTTTAATGATTTTTATTGTGAACTTCAATGCATGTCCATAATACACATTGGTCTTATTCCCATTAGCTTTTTCTCCTTTGTCCCCTATTCCCTGTGACCATTTCACTGAAGGCTTTCCTCAGAGCTGCCAGGAGCTCAACACTAAAAGAAAACTCTTAGCTTTTATTTAAATGAGATATTTTCTTGACATTTGAGATAACTTGGACCTTTGAATATTATATTTCAAATGGTTATATAAAAGATAATTTAAGTACCTACAAAACAAATGTATAACAAGTAAAGATGTGAGCAAAGACACATAAATTTTTAAAGTTAACCCTTCACTTTTATTCAAATAATAAATTCCAGTATTATTTTAAAGAACAAGAGCAATTGTACAACTACACAGAGAAAATGATTATCCCTAATAATGAAGTGTATCGCAACATGCAGTTCAGGGTTCTAATATTTACAGGATGATTGTTTTGTCTAAATTTTATATAAGTCAGTCAGATTTTAAAAGTGTATTAACTAACATTACTTTGAAATTGCCTAAAGAAATTTCCTTTTGTTTTTTTTAAAGCCTAAGTCTGGATAGATTGCTCAGTGGTTAGGTGCACTTCCAGTGCAAGCATGAGGTGCCCTAAGATTGCCAGATCCCACATAAAATACCTCATGTGGCCATGCACACCTGTAACTCTAGCCCAACTAGGAAGCAGAGACCCCAGCATCTTCAGAGCTCAGGCTCAATAAGACCAGATGAGTGGAGTGGCACTGGTCAGTTTGATTCTTGCTGAATCAAACAAGAGTGGAGTGGCTCACCTGACATTCCACTTAGACCTCTGCAGGTGAGCAACTTTTTCCTTAGGCAAGCATGTAGGATCTAGCAGGAGAACATACACATGCATACTACACACAAAACATACCATGTTAAACACACACACACACACACACACACACACACACACACACACACACATGCACCCATTAAAAAAAGCCTGGTTACATTACAGGCCATGGCTGAGGCCTTTGGTTTCACACCAGAAATAGATGGTAAGACTCTATTGCTGAAAATTCCACATACTTGGGCTGTAAGGTCACTGATAAATCCTTCTGGAGCTGAGCTAAAAACCTCTCCCATGTATACCAGCTGAGAGAAAGCTGGTAAAAGCCATGCTGCATGCAATTCAGTGGGAGAGAGAAATTACCAGAGAAGATACTCAGTGGTGGACACTGCCAGCTTTCAATCTGGCCAGCCAGGTCAAATGAGCCAATGGGTGCAATAGTGGAATGTATGTTATGGGGGAAACCAACCACCCTCTAATTGGGCTAGAGGCCCACTCCATGAGAGGGAATACATTCCTGATACTGAAAACCTACAACAGGGATAGTCATGAGCCCTAGGGCTCTAATGTCTGCTGCTGTCTGGCTAAATGTATATACTATGCTCACCAAACTGCCCAGTAAGTACTTCTCTTAGTGTTCATACCCATATATTAATGCTACTCTCACTTTTGGCTAGAGAAGCTTCTCTTCAGATGGGGTTACTTTGGAATGGCTCAGAAGGCACCATGGTGCTGAGAAGAAGTGACAAAGGAGTGCTAAGCACTAAATATCTCTATCACACATTCCAAGGCTCAGGGTCCATTGCAGAAGAGGTGGCAGAAAGAATATAAGAGCTAAAGGGAGGGTAGGACTCCTTACAAAGTGCTCCTCTGGACACAAAATGGCCTGGATATTCATGACTGCATAGTGCCTGACACTACCTACACAAGACCATCATAATTTGTTTGTTGACTATGATGGCAAATGTGAACTCTGTTCAAGTTATCCTTTACTGTTTCCTCATTGCCCTTGAAGTTGGGTAAGCCACACTCACACCAGATGCACAAGCTTTCCTGCTGCCCTGCTTTCACACATACTATCTGCCTCAGAGGTCCTCTCCCCAATTTTCTTGATGGGGAACTTTAATCTATGTTTAAAATAATTAACTTCTTCCATTACATTTTCCTACAATGTGCTATGGCACATATTGTTAATCCTCTGAGCTCCTTCATGGAATAGACTGAAATAGATTTAAATTATATACAAGGCATTGAAATACATATGCATTGGATAAATATGTGTCAGATAAGTGACCAAGTGAGTTAATGTGCACATGTATAAGACAGGAAAATAAGAGGATCAGAAAGGCAGAGACAACAAAACATGTCTTTGATTGCCTGCAATATATTAATATTATTATATTGGATTATAGATGAGCACCACATCATAAAAGTGGATCATGTATATATGTGTATATACATATACATGCATATTGTTTTTGTGAAGAGCTAAAGTTACCAGGCAAGTACAGAAGTAAGTTAAGTTAGGTTTTAGAAGTGTATAATAATGCTTGGTTTAGGTAGCTCTAGAAAAAACAAACAAACAAAAAAAAAACAGAAAATCACTTTTATTCAATTGTAGTCTTCCAGTTTTTTTTTAAATTTAGCAGTGATTATTTGTACCTCACTTAATTTTTTTGATAAATCAGTGCTTGTTTTATTTCCTTTTATAATGTAATATTAATATGACATGGTTGTATAGAAACTCAGAGACAACCAATTCAGAAGAAGTATACAATTTTGTGCTTAATCTTATGGGGGACATAAAAATGAAATTGTTTCATCACCTTTGTGGCTGAATCAAAGTGATTAAACAGATGGATCACCTCATTTCCTTGTAATATATTTTACTACTGAATTGTATAATCTAAATACTCTCTAATTTACAAATGTAGTTACATTTATGGTGTTTATAAGGTTCAGAAATGTGTCCTCAAAATTACGGTTGAATGCTTTACTTTAGTGTGGCTAATTTTCATTGTCAACTTTACTTGATTTGGAACCATCTAGGAGATAGATCTCTGGGCATTTCCAGAGAGGTTTAGCTTAATGAGGAAAGATCCACCTGAAACATGGGCAGCATCATTCCATGGCCCAGGGTTCCAGGCTGCATTAAAAGAGGAAAACATAGGAAGTCAGCTACATATCAGCATTTATCACTTTGCTTCCTAAGTTCAGGCACAACTTAACCAGCTGCCTTGTTCTTGCCATCACGATTCTTCCACAGTGAAAGGCTGTACTCTCACACCACAAGTCAAAATAAATCTTTTGGCCAGATGGTGTATGGGTGGGCATGGCATGGAGTGAGTGGGCCAGGTAGCATGGAGTGAGTAGGCTAGACCCCTGTTTCTGGTTGCTCACAGTTCCCTGGTCCAGGTCCCCTGTGTAGATGGATGTGTAGAGAGGCACAGCAAGGAGTGAGTAGGCCAGACCTTGTTCTCTGGCTCCTCCTAGTTCCCTGTTTCTGATAGGTCCCATTGTGCTTTGTTTGGGGAGGTCTCATCCCTCTGTGGGTTGTAGAATCAGGACTTTTGCTCTAGTGTCCTGATTGGCCACTGGGTACCAACATCCCTGTTCACCTGAGTCAGAGGGTGCACAGGGCAAAGGACAAAAACTTGCTTCCTACTCAATAAAATAAAGAGTCTCCTAAATATGGGTGGACAACAATGTAAAAAATCCAATGAAAGTCCAAAAATTGAGAGATCTCCACCAATGACGCTTAGTCCTTCATTGTCAAAGTGAAAACACAATAACCAATGAGACCCTGATTAAAAGAACCATTGAACTGGAAGCAGACCATCAAAGAACCAACAATCATATCAATAAAATTGAACAGAAACATCTCTTAGAGCATTAAGCTTTTGACAGTAGGTTAAACTTGATTGAAGAAAATGTTAGAACCCTCAAAAGAGATATGAACAAATTGAAGGTGAGTCAAGAAGTGGAAGATCTCCAAAAATGGTCAGTTAAGTTCAATGAAGATGCAATCAAATGTAAGAATGAACTCCAGGAAGCATCAAGAAAATCAGAACTCTAACTGAAATTTTACCCCCAAAAAAACAAACAAACAAACAAACAAACAAAAAAAAACAGATGGACACAATGCAAAATAACACAACAGAAAACAAAAATTAAATAAAATTATAACAACCTCTTGAGAATCCCTCTGCATCAGAGTTACTCATGTGGAAGACAGAACCTCTGACATGGAAGACAGGACAGAAGAAGTTGATTGTGAGGCCAAAACTTTGCTAAGTTCAAAAAATCAAGTGAACATAATATGAAGGAACTGTGTGATACCCTAAAATGAACAAACATCTAGATAATGGGTATACCAGAAAAGAAGAAAGCCCAGCCATAGGAACAGAGAACATATTCAAAACAATTATTGAAGAAAAGTTTCTGAATCTTTCAAAAGGAGGCACATTCAGATACAAGAAGCCCATGAAACACCAAACAGGAGGGACCAAAGAAAAAACTCTTCAAGGCACATCACAATTAAAACTCTTAACAGTGAAAATAAAGAGATAGTGTTAAAGCAGCAAGAGAGAAATAACTCACACGCAAAGGCAATCCTGTCAGAATTACATCAAATTTCTCAGTGGAAACACTGAAAGCCAGAAAGGCCTGAGTGGAACACTTCAAAGTCTGAAAAAGTATGGCTTCCAACTCAAGATACTTTACCCAGAAAAAGTGTCCCTCATAATAGATGGTGAAAGGAAAACTTTCAATTTAAAAAAGTCAACTCTATGATTATATGAACACAAAGCCAAACCTAGAAAGAATACTTGAGGGAATACTCCACACAGAACAGTCAAACAATCTCAAGAGCCAACAACAAGAAGAAGATCACAATAATCAAAAATAGACCAGGCTCAAAATCGTGAAAGATACAAGAAAACATCAAACCCCTAAAGTATCTCATCATGGCAGGGATTAATTCAACCCTCACAGTCATAACTTTAAATATTAATCATCTTAACTGACCCATCAAAAGACACAGCTTATCAGGGTGGATCAAAAAAACTGGACCCTTTATCTGCTGTCTTCAAGAAACCTACTTCCCTACTCAAGACAGACACCTCCTCAGGGTGAAAGTATGGAAAATGATATTCCAAGAAAATGTAAATAAAAACAAGTGGGTGTTGCTATATTAACACCTGATAAAATAGGCATCAGACAAAAAGTTATCAAAAAGGACAAAGAAGGCCACATCTTACTTATCAAGGGAATGAATCAACATGAGCACATCACCATCATACATATATATGCACCAAGCACAGCTTCACCACAGTTTAAAAACAAAATTTGCTTGACAGTAAAACAGAAATAAACACCAATGCCATCATAGTCAAAGACTTCAATACTCTGCTATCATAAATAGATAGTTCATCCAAGCAAAAAATCAACAGGGAAATAATAGAGCTCAACAACATCATAGATCAGCTAGACCTAATGTATATCTACAGAACTTTCAACCCCAACTCTATAGCTACTAATTTCTAATAGCTAAGAACTGGAATCAACCCAGGGGCCCATCATTGGATGGATGGATAAGCAAGATGTGGTATATTTACATAATGGAATTCTACTTAGCAGTAAGAAATAAATGATACAATGAAATTTGTAGTAAAATGGTCTAACTTGGAGCAGATCATACTAAGCAAATTCATACAATCGTGGAAAGACAATCACCATATGGTCTCACTCATCTGTGGTTCCTAACCTGGATCAGCCCAAGTTGCTGAAATTCCTGAATGGCATCTTGAGGCTTGGACAATAGGAAGAGTAGGGCTTAAGGAAAGCGGAAGGGAAAGGGGAAGGGGAAGGGGAGAGGAACACAAAACTGAACCCAAATTGAACTGCTACCATTGAATATCCTGAAAGTTAGACTAACGGGTGAACCCTCAACAGGACCTTAGGGGGAGCATCTGAGTCAAAGGGCCCTAGAGAGGGTGAGATGAAGCCTAACCTTAAATTTCTCCTGTATCTCTTTCTTTTCCCCATCTTTTTGTTTTTTCTTTTCCCTTTGATCTGGCCTTTAATTGCCTGTACCAGGAAGTGGTTTAAATCCACAAAGAGATGTTGATTGGAGAGACCTAGAAGGTCTCCCAAAATAAAAAAGACAGACTTCTGTCAGAGAATTTGATTACTCACAAGAGGTTATTGGTAAGATTCTACTGCTAAAGACACCATACACTCTTGACATGGACCATGGAGGGACCTGGTCAGAATTTGGAAGAGCCAGTCCCCAGACAATTAGCTCATCTAGTGCTAGAAGGCCCTGCATGAGCTACTGGGAGAAAGTGGCCAACATCTCTCCAAGCAACTCAAGGTCTAAGCAACTCAGAAGCAAACAACCGATATGATGCTCACACAAGTGCAATAGTGGCATACAGTCATGGTGGGTAACTAACTGCTCTTGGATTGGCTAACAGATCTGCTCGGTGGAAAGGAACCATATGTGGAACTTAGAAACAACTCAGAATCATATCCAGATAATGATCTTGCTTTCTCTTGTCAAGTTCCCAGTAATCTTGGGTTATAAGAGGGTCTACAGCTTTAAATTCTTTCTAAATTAATAATGGTTATCCCATTTAACCAGTGCTGACTTCACTCTCCACTGGAGAATCTGCTTCTCTTTTTCAGATGGGAGCTGGATCTGAGGAGATAAATGACCTAGCACACCCCATCCTAGCCCCAGCTGAAACCACAGAGGAACTGGTGAAAGGACCAAGAGTGCTGTTTTCTTAGTGAATTTGATATTAGCACAAGGGTAAAGGAGAAAGACACGGAGGGTACTCACCACCTACCAAACCAGAGATCCATAGGATCCTATGTGCCCACCATTGAGGTAGACTTAAAATGCACCCAATATGGCTCAGGGAATTTTGTGGAAGAGGAGGCGGGAAGATTGTTAGAGCCACAAGTTGGGTTGTTTTGCACAGAGATGGTGCCTCTCCCCTATAACTGACTGTTGCCCCCAAAATGCTTGACCCACAATCCCCATATGGCATTCCCAAGAAGGAAGGCCTTTTCAGAAAAGGGGCAGGGAGGCGGGAAAGAATGGTACCAACATGTGTTGTTTACATACTAAATATGCTCATATCTAATAAAAATAAATTAAGAGAAAGATTTCATTTTTGCTTATGTACTATTTAGTCATTGAATTCAATTACATTTTTTTTGTTTTATGTAACATTTCAGAATGATTTAACTAAATAACATTGCCTTATTTAGTAAAACACTAAATGCATTTTCCTATTCACAGACACCAAGACTAAACATATCAGAAAAGTCTTTACCAAACACAAAGACCACAATAATATAACTGACTGCTGCCACCACAGTGCATGACCTACAATCCCCATAGGGTTGACCTGCATCCCTTATGAGGCGGGTCTCTTTGGAAAAGGGCAGGGATGAGGGAAAGGATGGTACCAACATGTGTTGTTAACATACTAAATATGCTCATATCTAAAAAAATTAAAAATTAATCTTTCTTCCTTAAATTGCTCTTGTCAAGCATTTTACCACAGTAACTAGGAAAGTAACTGTTACATGTTCCTTTTTGTTAACCTTACTGTCATTTTCGCACTTGAAGAGTACGTGTAAAATTATACTGAAGTAAGCTGTGAATTTATCTTCCATTTTCTACTTAATAAATTATAGTATTTACCTTTCCTTAAAGCATACTGGATATTTATGTGCAAGTGCCTCTGATTAATGTTAAAACAAATACTTGATCATTAAAAAATCTTTATTGTCAAACAGACTTTGATTTTTGAAAGAATTGTAGTTTTCATTGTCAAAACCAGCACTGGAAATTATGCTAAGTGTTCTTCAGATAAACGAATTTAGTTCAAGCTACTCTTATCCTAGAATTCACAATTCTTTCAAAATATAAAAGTTGGTGTCAGAAAATTGTATTTTCCTTTCTCCTGGCAAAAATAATTCTTTCATGTCCTTTCATTTTGTCTTCTTTTTTAACTTTATAAGAAAATGAGGTAAGGTGCAACCATGGTAATAGTTGCTAGGAGACACTTATACACCTAACTTCTAATCCCACCAATTCTGTTAGCACTAGTATGATTGAGATCTTAAAGGTGTTTTTGTTTTCTATGGAGACAATAAAATTATTACATTATAATTGGACCTTCACATTCAAATCTATTCAGCCAAGAACTTAAAGAAGGAAAAGTTCACCAGTTTATTATAACCCCATGTCTTTTCAGTTTCTTCTCATTTTGTGCAGATTCCAATGGAGCCAAGCTTGATGTGTGAAAGCAGTTTGGAATGAAGTAAAAGAATCAACTCTACCAGCTTGGTAGTGTGGGAAATTGCTGACAGGATACCCTTGCTGTAGTGATTTCTTTGGGCATCTTTATTTGTTCCTACAGCACTTGCTCTTGTGTTAGTGTATAGAAAGAAAACTCTTGTGATTTTTCAGTTTATCCAACAAACTCAAGAATAAATAGACAGTCCATCATTTCTGTTGGGTGAGATTCTGACAAAGAAATCTTCCAAACAGTCAAAAGCTTGTCTTCCAAAGCTCAGATATTATTGAGTATGCACTTCCCTTAAACACACACTGGACTGTATGTGCTGGTTTGAATTTAAAATGTATGGGCTCACGTGTTTGGATACTTAATCCTTGATGGTGCTGGTTGGGAATGTTATGGAACCTTTCTTTAGGAGGTGGGGTCTTGCTGGAGGATGTGTGTCATGGGAGTGGACCTTGAGGTGTTAGGTCCAGTCCCAAATGCTCCCTCTGCTTCCTCCATTTTGATGTGAAGATGCAACATTGGATTTCTTGCTCTTGACATGAAAGTATAAGCTGAGATGAAACCTTTCTTTCCCTGGGCTTCTTCTGGTCTGGTATTTTGTTCCAGCAATGAGAAAGTAACTGATACACCATATCTTTACGTGATATACATTCACATTTCCATTCAACATTTATTTATTATTTGTTTGTATTTTGTTATTTACAATTCACATTTAACAGTATTCATTTACTTGGGGGGATTTGTGTGCATGCTATGTGTGTATGTGTATGTGCACATTCATGTTTGAATGAAGATGCAAATGTCCATGGCACACATATGAGGTCAGAGGATAACTTTGTGGTTGGACCCCACCTTCCACCTCGTTTGATACAGGGTCTTTTCTTGTTCACCACCGTACTTGCAAAGGTCATCAGTAAGCTGATTATCTGAGATTCACATTGCAGCTAGTGGGACATTGACTTTACTTTTCACACAATTAGATTTGAAATATGTGAAAAAGAGGCAGTCTCAGGCACATGTGAGCTAATTGCACAGTCATGTTCCTCCATCATTGTGTTAAGTTCCTATTTCATTGTAATGTCATTATCTATTTCCTGATGCATACTTGTTTTAACTGTTTAAATACACCCATGGTGTATATGAGCATCAATATAGTTAAAATACTTTTTTTGTGGCACAACCTTAAATATATATATATATTATTGACAACTTCTATACTTACAACAAACCATGGTATTTCCCTCCCCCCCACCTTCCTCTTCATAAGTCTGCTCTCCATCATATCCCTGCCCTCTCTCCATTAGTTTCTCTCTTAATTTGATGTCTTCATCTTTTCCTTTTTTTTTCATTTTTTAAATTTTTATTAACATTTTCCATGATTATAAAATATATCCCATGGTAATTCCCTCCCTCCCCACCCCCACACTTTCCCATTTGAAATTCCATTCTCCATCATATTACTTCCCCATTACAATCATTGTAATTACATATATACAATATCAACCTATTAAGTATCCCCCTCCCTTCCTTTCTCTACCCTTTATGTCTCATTTTTACCTTACTGGCCTCTGCTACTAAGTATTTTCATTCTCACACAGAAGCCCAATCATCTGTAGCTAGGATCCACATATGAGAGAGAACAGGTGGCACTTGGCTTTCTGGGCCTGGGTTACCTCACTTAGTATAATACTTTCCAGGTCCATCCATTTTTCTGCAAATTTCATAACTTCATTTTTCTTTACCGGTCAGTAGAACTCCATTGTATAAATGTGCCACATCTTCATTATCCACTCATTTGTTGAGGGATATCTAGGCTGGTTCCATTTCCAAACTATTATAAATTGAGCAGCAATGAACATGGTTGAACATGTACTTCTAAGGAAATGAGATGAGTCCTTTGGATATATGCCTAGGAGTGCTATGGCTGGGTCATATGGTAGATCAATCTTTAGCTGTTTTAGGAACCTCCACACTGTTTTCCACAATGGCTGGACCAGATTGCATTCCCACCAGCAGTGTAGAAGGGTTCCTTTTTTTCCACATCATCTGCCAACATTGATGATCATTTGTTTTCATGATGGTGGCCAATCTGACAGGAGTGAGATGGAATCTCAATGTAGTTTTAATCTGCACTTCCCTGATGACTAGTGACGTAGAACATTTTTTTAGATGCTTATATGCCATTGGTATTTCTTCCTTTGAGAACTCTCTATTTAGCTCCATAGCCCATTTTTTGATTGGCTTGTTTGATTCCGTATTATTTAACTTTTTGAGTACTTTGTATATCCTAGATATTAATCCTCTATCAGATATATAGCTGGCAAAGATTTTTTCCCATTCTGTAGGTTGCCTCTTTGCTTTTTTCACTGTGTCCTTTGCAGTGCAAAATCTTTGCAATTTCGTGAGGTCCCAGTGATTAATCTGTGGTTTTATTGCCTGAGCAATTGGGGTTGTGTTCAGAAAGTCTTTGCCAAGATCAATATGTTGAAGGGATTCCCCTACTTTTTCCTCTAGCAGTTTCAGAGATTCAGGTCTGATGTTAAGGTCTTTAATCCATTTGGACTTAATTCTTGTGCATGGCGAGAGAGAAGAATCTATTTTCATCCTTCTGCAGATAGATATCCAGTTTTCCCAACACCATTTGCTGAAGAGGCTGTCTCTTCTCCAGTGAGTATTTTTGGCATTTTTATCGAATATCAGGTGGCTATAGCTACTTGGGCTTACATCTGGGTCCTCTATTCTGTTCCACTGATCTACATGTCTATTTTTGTGCCAGTACCATGCTGTTTTTGTTACTATGGCTCTGTAGTATAGGTTAAAATCAGGTATGGTGATACCACCAGCCTCATTTTTGTTGCTCAGTATTATTTTAGATATTCGAGGTTTTTTGTGATTCCAAATGAATTTTTGGATTGTTTTTTCTATTTCCATGAAGAAAGCCTTTGGAATTTTGATAGGGATTGCATTAAATATGTAGATTGCTTTAGGTAAGACTGCCATTTTCACAATATTGATTCTTCCAATCCAGGAACAAGGGATGTTTCTCCACTTTCTAGTGTCTTCTGAAATTTCTTGCTTGAGTGTTTTAAAGTTCTCATTGTAGATATTCTTTACTTCCTTGGTTAGGTTTATTCCAAGGTACTTTATTTTTTTTGATGCAATTGTGAATGAGAGTGATTCTCTGCTTTCATCCTCTATGTTTTTGTTGTTAGCATATATGAAGGCTACTGATTTCTGTGTATTTATTTTGTATCCTGCTACATTGCTGTTGGTTTTGATCAGCTCTAACAGTTTGCTAGTAGAGTCTTTAGGGTCCTTTATGTATAGAATCATGTCATCTGCAAATAATGATAACTTGATCTCTTCCTTTCCAATTTGTATCCCTTTTATGTGTGTCTCTTGCATTATTGCTATGGCTAAGACTTCCAAAACTATATTAAATAAAAGTGGGGACAGTGGACACCCTTGTCTTGTTCCTGATTTTAGTGGAAAAGCTTCCAGTTTTTCCCCATTTAGTAATATGTTGGCTATAGGCTTGTCATAAATAGCCTTTATTATATTGAGATATGTTCCTTCTATTCCCAGTCTCTGTAGGACTTTTATCATGAAGGGATGTTGGATTTTGTCAAATGCTTTCTCTGTGTCTAATGAGATGATCATGTGATTTTTGTCCTTCAACCCGTATGTAATGTATTACATTTATAGATTTGCGTATGTTGAACATCCCTGCATCTCTGGGATAACGCCTACTTGGTCAGGGTGAATGATCTTTTTGATATATTCTTGTATTCTGTTTGCCAATATTTTGTTGAGAATTTTTGCATCTATGTTCATGAGTGAGATTGGTCTGTAATTTTCTTTTTTTGTTCTATCTTTGTCTGGTTTTGGTATCAGGGTGATGCTGGCCTCATAGAAGGAGTTTGGTAGAATTCCTTCTTTTCCTATTTCCTGGAAGAGCTTAAGAAGGAATGGTGTTATCTCTTCCTTAAAAGTCTGGTAAAATTCAGCAGTGAATCCATCCGGGCCTGGGCTTTTTTTAGTTGGGAGATTATTGATAACTGTTCGGCTCTCTATGTTTGTTATAGGTCTATTTAAGTGATTAATCTCATTTTGATTTAATTTAGGTAGGTCATATAGATCAAGGAAATCATCCATTTCTTTCAGATTTTCATACTTTGTGGAGTATATGCTTTTATAGTATGTCCCTATGATTTTTTGAATTTCTCTGGAATCTGTTGTGATGTTACCTTGTACATCTCTGATTTTATTAATTTGTGTCTCTTCTCTCTTTCTTTTGGTCAGATTTGCTAAGGGTTTATCAATCTTGTTTATCCTTTCAAAGAACCAACTCTTTGTTTCATTAATTCTTTGGATTGTTCTTTTTGTTTCTATTTCATTAATTTCTGCCCTAATCTTTATTATTTCTTCCCGTCTACTGATTTTTGGTTTGCCTTGTTCTTCTTTTTCCAAGGCTTTAAGGCGAAGCATTAGGTCGTTTACTTGCGACCTTTCTAATTTCTTAATATAGGCACTTAAGGCTATAAATTTACCTCTTAGAACTGCCTTCATTGTGTCCCAGAGATTTTGGTATGTTGTGTTCTCATTATCATTTGACTCTATAAAGTTTTTGATTTCCTTTTTGATTTCTTCATTGACCCATTCATCATTTAGTAGTGTATTGTTTAGTTTCCATGATTTTGTGTATGCTCTATAGCCTTTCTTGCTACTGATTTGTAGTTTAATTCCATTGTGGTCAGATAGAATGCAAGGAATTATTTCAATTTTCCTGAATTTGTTAAGATTTGTTTTGTGTCCTAATATATGGTCTATTTTAGAGAATGTTCCATGTGCTGCTGAAAAGAATGTATATTCTGCAGCCTTTGGATGAAATGTCCTGTATATATCTGTTAAGTCCATTCCTTCTATGTCCTCATTTAGTCCAGATGCCTCTCTGTTTATTTTTTCCCGGGATGACCTGTCAATTGATGAGACTGGAGTGTGAAAGTCACCCACCACCACTGTGTTTGGTGTTATCTGTGACCTTAGTTCTAATAGTGTTTGTTTGACGAATTTGGGAGCCCCCATGTTAGGTGCATATATGTTTAGGATTGTAATGTCCTCCTGTTGGAATGTGCCCTTAATCAATATAAAGTGACCTTCCTTATCTTTCTTGACTAACTTCGGACTAAAGTCTACCCAGTCCGATATTAGGATAGCAACCCCTGCTTGTTTTCTAGGCCCATTTGCTTGAAACACCGTCTTCCAACCTTTCACCCTAAGGTAATGTCTATCCTTTGTAGAAAGGTGAGTTTCTTGGAGACAACAAATTGTAGGATCCTGCTTTTTAACCCAGTCTGCGAATCTATGTCTTTTCGTTGGGGCATTGAGGCCATTGATATTAAGAGATATTATTGAAAGGTGTGTATTTATGTTTGCCATTTTTTTTGTGTGTGTGTGGTTCTGGTTCTACCTGTGCTCTCTTCTATTAACTAGTATTTGAGTATTGCTTGTTTTTTCTAGGTTCCTTATATGAGTGCATTTCCTTTTCTTCAGCATGGAGGGTTCTATCAAGTATTTTCTGTAGAGCTGGTTTTGTCTTCAAATATTCCTTTAACCTGCTTTTGTCATGGAATATACTTATTTCTCTATTTGAATGGATAACTTTTCAGGATAAAGTAACCTTGGTTGACAGTTGTTATCTTTCAGAACTTGGAATATATCACCCCAAGCCCTTCTGGCTTTAAAAGTTTGTGTTGAATAATCTGCTGTAATCCTGATGGGCTTACTTTTGTAGGTAACTTGATTTTTCTCTCTAACTGCTTTCAATATTTTTTCTTTGGCGTGTATGTTTGGAAGTTTGATTATAATATGGCGAGGAGAGATTCTTTCCAGGTTTTGTCTGGCTGGGGTTCTAAAGGCTTCCTGTATCTGTATTGGAAACTCTTTACCAATTTGGGGAAAATTTTCTTCTATGATTTTGTTGAAGACACCTACTATGCCTTTTGAGTGAAATTCTTTTCCTTCTACTATGCCCTGAATTCTAATATTTGATCTTTTCATAGTGTCCTGAATATTTTGAAGTTCCCACTCATACTTTTCTATAAGTTTGTCTTTCTCTTTGTTGGCCTGTATTAGATCTGCCACCTGGTCTTCTAGCTTAGATATTCTGTCCTCTCCTTCATCCATTCTACTGGTGAGATTTTCTACAGAGTTTTTTATTTCATTAACTGTGTTCTTCATTGCTAGTAATTCTGACTGGTTTTTCTTTATTATTTCTATTTCCTTATTTATGTCTTGTATTGCCTTCTTTATTTCATGAAATTGTTGTCCTGCATCTTCTTTGATTCCTTTGATTTCCTCTCTAAGTTCCTCTTTGACTCCTTTGATTTGTTCTCTGACTTCTTTGAACATATTTACAATCATTCTTTTGAAATCTTTTTCAGGCATTTCCTCTAACTCGTTCTCACTGGAGGTCATTTCTGATGCATTAATATTTTTAGGTGGATTTATATCGTTTTGCTTTTTAGTGTTTCTTGTGTTATAATATATATATTTTTGCATCTTGGATTACGTTAATGCTTGGATTTTCTAGCTAGCTGGGTATTCTTAGCTTTATCAATTGATTTGATGTTATATATTTTCAGGGTAGGAGCTTAAGGTGTTAGATGTGGCTCTTAAGACTCTCAGAGTATCTACAAAGGTGCTCCTAGGGGTTGAGTTTCCCTGCTATGGGAGTATTCAAGTAGGCTGAGTGGAATAAAATACCGGTAGATTCTAAAAGTTAACTAAACACTGTACCCATTCAGTCAAAAACAGCCCCAGGTATGTATGCCAGAGTAGTTATTATAACAACCAGATCCTCTATCGACACAGAGGTTAAGATTTCTGGTCTGTTGAGGGATCACAGTCAGCTTGTGACCAAGTGAGACCCTTCCCTGGTGCAAACCCAGTTACCCTGGATGATTTTGGTCTCAGTCAAGTTGCAGCCTGGGTCGTCGGGCTGCTGTTCTGATTTCTCGAGCTGGGCACTGGCTTTTCCTGCAGAGCAAGCCAAGCCTGGCAAGTGTGGCCCTGCAGATCAGCACCCCCGTTGCTGGAACTGCTGCTGCTTCTGGGTCTGATGTTGTTGCCGCTCCTGTGTCTGCTGCTGCTGATGCTCCTGGGTCTGCTGCTGCTGGGGCTGCTGGTACCGGTTCCGGAGCTGCCGATGTTGCTGCCGAACTCTGCTCCTGCTTGGGTCCCACTGTCGGCTCAAGTTGGCGTGGCTAGGTCCCCGGAAGCTGCTCTGTTCACTGGAGCTGGGCTCAGGCGGTGGGGGAGGGGAGGGAGCCGCAGCTGCTCTGGTTCGCTCGCTGCTCCACGTGTTCTTCTCCCTCGAGTTCTGCTCCTCTGCTGCTCACTGCCGCTCTCCCTTCATGTTTCCTGAGTTGCGGAGAGCGCGGTGTGAGTGGAAGCTCCCGCACCTGGCTTTTCCTGCAGCTGGAGCCGAGTCTGGCAGCTTTCTGGTACGCTCCGCCGCCACCGCAGTTGGCGGAGCTGCCGGGGCCGCTTTTGCCGGCCTGTGCGGGCTCTGGATGCTCTGGATCTCTCCTACTTCCCCGCTGCCACTTCAGTTTCCTATACACCTCACTTTTTAGTAAAAGTGTGTATTTTGCTGAGGTTTTTTGGTCTTTTTTCCTCCCAGGCTGCTTTGGCGTGGTACCTACACCACCAACTGGAAGTCCCCTCGTTACAATACTTTTATGCCTTTTGACACCACTGTACATTCATAAGATGAAATTCAATGTAAAATCCATAAGGCAGTGTGAGAACATTCTTAACTTTCTATGAGCCATATTTTTAAAAGAAATATACCATTTATTAGAACTTTAGCAGATAGTTTTTTTTTTTTTTAATTAAGAACATACTTTCAATGGATATATCATGTGTTGGTACCACCTTTTCCCTACTCCCTGCCCTGTTCTGCTGAGGGTCCTCCTTAAATGGGGTTGTTAGTATTTCATGTGGAATTGTAGGTTATGTATTGTGTGAGCAGCAGTCAGTAATTGGGGTGGAGGGACAATGCCTCTGGGGATGTTGTCCCAACATGTGGTTCTTGCAATCTTTCCAGCCCCTCAACACATTTCACTGAGCCATGGTGGGTGTGTTTTAAGTTCACTTCAGTAATAAGCTCTCAGGAGCCTCTGGATTTCTGCTTTGGTATGTATTGAGTATCTTCAGCATCTGTCTCCTTCACCTTGGTGTTGACTATCAAGTTTGCCAAGGAGGCAGCACTCTTAGCAAATAGTTTTTTGTTTAAAATTTAGTTAACTAGGTAAGAGTCATTAATCAGAACAGAAAATAAGGTTTGGGGAGATTGCCCATTGTTCAAAGGTGCTTGCTTGCCCCAAAGCCTGACAGCCCAGGTTTGATTCTCTACCAACCATGTCAAAAGCCAGATGTGTCTGGTATTTGCAGCAGAATTGTAAAAGGATGTGCTTCACTTAGTATTTAGTTAAACATAAACCGTGCATATATGTATGTATGTGTGCATATATGGGCATTTAACACATATCTGGTGGAGGCTAGTTAACTGGGGTTTACCTTATGTGTGGTTTCAAGGTGTACCTGGTGTGTGACCTTATATATTGCTTCACAGCTCAACACAATACCAAAAGTAGAAGTCACATCATTGATTTTCAGAGCAAGAAGTTTTTCAATATCAACCTAGGTTATTTCATTTTATTTAAAGCAAGGAAAGAAGAATTATGGGTTTAAGTGACTCTATTTAGTTTTTAAAAGCAAATGGGTGGGCACTTCTTATCCATCTCTTTTTTTTTTAATTTTTTAATTTATTTATTTCAGAGCGACAGACACAGAGAGAAAGACAGATAGAGGGAGAGAGAGAGAATGGGCGCGCCAGGGCTTCCAGCCTCTGCAAACGAACTCCAGATGCGTGTGCCCTCTTGTGCATCTGGCTAACATGGGACCCGGGGAACCGAGCCTTGAACCGGGGTCCTTAGGCTTCACAGGCAAGCGCTTAACCGCTAAGCCATCTCTCCAGCCCTATCCATCTCTTAAGAGTATGAAAGCACACTGCTTCAGAACCATCCTCATTTGGCTTATCCAGAGTGTGGGAGCTGTGTGTTCCTAATAAAAGTCTCAAGCACAGTAGGGGCATAGCAATCTGACTCAGGGCCCTCTTGTTGTTTCCCTGTTGAAATAAATGGTCTGAGCATTGGGCTGGAGAGATGACTTAGCCTAAGCACTTGCCTGTGAAGCCTAAGGACCCTGGTTCGAGACTCAATTCCTCAGGACCCACGTTAGCCAGATGCACAAGGGGGCACATATCTGGAGTTCGTTTGCAGTGGCTGGAGGCCTTGGCGTGCCCATTCTCTCTCTCTCTCTCTCTCTCTTCCACTCTCAAATAAGTAAATAAAATGAACAAAAAAATAGTAAAAAAAAAAAAAACAAAAAAAGGTCCGAGCATCACTAGTACTCTGTGTGGTTTTGCTAGAATGATTTTTGATATCCAAAATATAGTTGAGGTCAAGTTTGTTGCTATTTTTGTGCCACTGGTTTAAACATGGACATAAAAGTCTGATAATTCAATGTTCTAAATGATAAGGAATAATTAAAATTCCTTGGAACTTACAAGTTTATGCTCATGGTTAAAAATAATTATGATGTGTAAAAACGAAGTCACAGAGTTCTTGTATAAACCACTTATTTTTTAAAAGTTTGTTTGTTTATTTATTTGAGAGTGAAAGACAGAGAAAGAGGGAGAGAGAGAGAAACAATGGGCGCGCCAGGGCGTGCGCCCCTTGTGCATCTGGCTAACGTGGGTCCTGGGGAATCCAGCCTCGAACCGGAGTCCTTAGGCTTCACAGGCAAGCACTTAACCGCTAAGCCATCTCTCCAGCCCTAAACCACTTATTTTGATATGAAAATAGTTCATTCACTTCTTGCTACATTAAGCTAGTGCCAGCTAGTCTACAATATAACCAACATACTGCTTGAGAAAAAGAAAAAACAGATAAAATGAATAAAGCTAGGATTAATATTGTATGTATGATATTTTCAATTAAGCTCATAATAGTAATGTATGTAAAACTAGAGACTTGGCAAACATGTAAAATTATTTTTACTTTTAAGTTTCATTTCCAATTTTTATCTGTGGGTGACTGGATCAAATTGTCCACAGAACATGGAAAGGCAAAAGTACTATCTGATCTGAGCTGATCCACAAAATGACATAAATCTAATTTTATATTTTCATCATGTTTCTAGTGGCTTAAATGGTATTGTTATTTACATAAGTTCTTCATTTCTTATTTTACTATGAGTGGAAAATCATAATACCTTGAACTACTTTCTCATATGCTTATTCTTGGCCAACAGACAAAATTATTACAAATTTAAAACATCCTAAAATTAACTGTTGTTTAAGATTCTGGAATCAAACAGTTCTAAGGAGCTAGAAACAGGTTTGGAACTCTCCTGAAGTTTGAAACAGATATTTATGGAGAGAAAATAGAAGTGATGTGAGAAGCAGCTAACAGTGTGATGTTCATCCCACGTGAAGGCGCTGTCTGTGGTTGGCTGACCTCAGTTGCTGAGATTGACAAGGTGCAGCTATTTGCTTTTATGCTGTAGCTCATCACCTAGAGAGTCAGGTGCAGAGCTGTCCTCAGGCTTAGACTTCATTTAATATTCTGATGCTCATGTTTTGAAATGTTTGAGTGACTACATGGCTACCTGCTATTTAAAATAGCAATGCATTCATAAGTACTGATTAGCTTATGACATAAAGTTAATTTGGAAAACACAGAAGAAACAATGTATTCCTAACCACAGTTGTCCATTAATATTTTGAAAGAATACTGTATGAGCTATTTCCACTATGCTGTTGTAAAATTACACAAATTAGAATATCAAGGGTAGGATAATTGACAGCATGCCAGCATAATGTGATGTGTGCTGGTCCTTACAGAAATTTTATGTGCATCTCCTTAATCTTCAATGTATCAATTTCAACATCTTCTGAGAGGTTACTTTTTAATATATATATTTTTATAGACAAATTCTATATTTATAGACAACAAACCATTGTCTTTCCTCCCCCCCCCATTTTCCCCTTCATAACTGCTCTAAAAGACAAAGTAGCATTTATTTACTTAGTATTTTATTTTTTAACTTTTAAAGTTTTATCCAAACAAATTTTATTGATGTAATAATTTTTGTGGTTTAAACCATCTTCCCTGGGCTCATGTAGTTGAACTCTTTTTTTTTAATTTTTTATTTTTATTTATTTGAGAGCGATAGACACAGAGAGAAAGACAGATAGCGGGAGAGAGACAGAATGGGCGCACCAGGGCTTTCAAGCCTCTGCAAACGAACTCCAGACACGTGCGCCCCCTTGTGCATCTGGCTAACGTGGGACCTGGGGAACCGAGCCTCTAACCGGGGTCCTTAGGCTTCACAGGCAAGCGCTTAACCGCTAAGCCATCTCTCCAGCCCTAGTTGAACTCTTGATCACTAGCTGGAGGCACTGTTTGGGAAAGCTTTGGAACCTCTTGGAGGTTGAGCCTTGCTGAAGCAAGTGGGCTGCTAAATGGGCCCTGAGGTTTTATAGCTTGGTCCCACTTTCTGTTCATCCTCTGCTTCCTGCTAATGTGACTAACTGCCTTTTCTCCCCTGCTACTACATCTTCCTTGCCATGAAACTTCCTTTTGAAACTGGAACTTTGAAAGCTAAACCCTTCCTTTAAGTTGCTCTGGGTTAAATACTTGTTCACAGCAAGAAGTTCAGTTCTACACATGCATATTTTTAAGAATCAAATGGCCATGTTTAGTTGCATTTACATTGTGTGTTATCAACTCAGGATATTTAGATTGGCTATCATACCACATTTTGATGAGGACATTCAAAATCCCCTTCCAGCTCTTTTGAGTTATATGATCAATTTTGTTAATTGTAGTCACCCTTCTGTGTAACAGACCACCAGAATTTATTCCTCTTATCTCGCTATAAGTTTGTATCCTTTAGTCAATGTCTTCTCATCTCCTCCCTTGTACTTCCCTACTCAGTCTCTGATGATAACTTCAAAAATGCTTCAACTGACTCTAAAATTTCTCTCTAAGGTTATATTAACTAATGAACATATATTTTGAAATATAGGGGAATTGTTGAAACAATAGGGGCATGCACAAATTCTTGACAATATTTGGTTTAACTCTCTTTTTTGAATGATTTAAGAGTAAATCCAAAAGCTGGGATGAAGGTTAGTGGCAGAGTGTTGACAAACAAGTGGAAGCCTTTAGGCTCGGTCCCCCACTCACACAATAAAAGACACAGCAGAGAAAACCAGAAAACATTTGCTGAACAGAAGAGATAATTCAGGTGGTGTGATGGTTTGATTCAGGTGTCCACATAAATTTAGGTGATCTGAATGCTAGATTCCCAGCTGATGGAGATTTGGGGATTAATGCCTCCTGGAGGCAGTGTATTGTTGGGAGTGGGCTTATGGGTATTTTAGCCAGTTTCCCCTTGCCAGTGTTTGGCACACTCTCCTGTTGATGTTGTCCACCTTATGTTGGCCAGGAGGTGGTGTCCACCCTCTGCTCATGCCATTGTTTCCCCCAGCCATCATGGAACTTACTATCAAGTCTGTAAGCAAAAAATAAGCCCCCTTACCCCCTAAAGCTGCTTTTGGTCATGTAAAATCTGCCAGCAATGCGAACCTGACTGCAATAGTTGGTAAAATTCAACCCACAGAATCCACAATAAAAGCTGAGGACAGTCACATATTCTGTTTTTTTTTTCAAATATTTTACTTTTATCTATTTATGAGAGAGAGGGGGAGGGGGGGTGGGAGGGAGGGAGGGAGGGAGGGAGGGAGATAGAGAGAGAGAGAGAGAGAGAGAGAGAGAGAGAGAGAGAGAGAGAGAGAGATATTTAAGAATGGGTGTACCAGGGCCTCCAGCCCCTGCAGATGAACTCCAGACGCATAGACTACCAGGTGCATCTGGCTTATGTAGGTTCTGGAAAACTGAACCTGGCTCCTTGGGTTTTGCAGAAAAGCACCTTATCCACTAAGCCATCTCTCCAGGTCCAGAGTCACATGCTCTTGTTTTCTTTTCTTTTTTTTTTTAATATTTTATTTATTTATTTGAGAAAGAAAGAGGGAGAGGGAGAGAGAGCGAGAGTGAGAAAGAGAGAGAACATGCCAGGGCCTCCATTACAAATGAACTCCAGATGTATGCATTCCCTTGTGTATCTGGTTTACATGGGTCCTGGAGAATCAAACCAGGGTCCTTAGGTTTCCCAGGCAATCGCCTTAACCTCTAAGCCATCTCTCCAGCCCAACAGACACATATTCTTGTAATAGCATTGCTGGGGATGTGGAAATTGTTTATCAATAGTGTCTGCTGGTCAGTTAGTCTAGACTATTTGGCGCATTCCAGGCTAGTAAAAGACCCTGTCTCAAAAAAGGTAGATAATGTAGACTACTGACCAGAACACAATTCAGCACATCCAACATTCTTCATTATACAAGCATACTTTATGACAATTTGAATTTCTTGAAAGGTGTTTCTTGGGTGATACAAAACTGTGAGAAAGAGCCACACATATATAAAAAAGGAGAAGCATAGCTGGACAACCACCATATAAAAAGTTCTATAAAAGAGTCCCATCCCACCCTGAGCAGATGTAAGCAGGTAGTGGTTGATGGTGGTTGGTGGAGGGACACTTTCTTCAGTTGTGCAGCCCTTGTAAGGTGCACATGCTTCTGTAAACCACCCTGATGAAACTCACTGTGTCATAAAAATAAAAACGAGGAGGTGAATATAATTCAAGCATATTATGTACATGCATGAGATATCACAATGAAAGCAATTATTATGTATAACTAGTATATGCCAATAAAAACATTGAAAGTTCCTCTAAAAAAAGTGGACAGGGCTGGAGAGATGGCTTAGCAGTTAAGGCAATTAGCTGCAAAGCCTAAGGACCCAGGTTCAACACCCCAGGGCCCACTCTCTCTTTCTGTATCTCTCTCTCTCACACACAAAAATAATATAAAAGTGGACAGCACTGAGAGATGATGACTGAAGTTGTCCTTTTGCCTCCAGGTACATGCCCACACATGTGAATGTGCATGGACTTATATGTGCATGGTATGTACACAAATACACACACATGCATCCCCACAAAACGTATACAACACACAAAATTGATTTCGCTTAGCACTATAAGAAATTAAAATACTGATATCACAGTGACTGCTATTACATTTTTGAGATATCTACTTGAGACAAAGGTCTTTTATCAGTCTTTTATTTCTATGCACTCATGATAGAAAAAAAAAATCTTTAGGATTTAGCAAAAAGAACAGAAAAGCTAGACACTTAAGTTTCTAATTTCTTTGAAATGACAAAAAAAAAAAAAAAAGAGTGCATTTCTCTTTGTGGAGCTCATTTAAGGCTCATTGTGCATTTATCCAAAGCCCCCAAGTGTGTCGATTTTCTCCTTAGAAGCCAGCTAACCCTCTAAATGGCCAGTGCGCTTTGGGCAGTCAAGTGCCTCCTCCAGCTTCGGTCTTTAAGCACAGGTGCTAAGTGGAGTGTCCTTCTGAGACTTATCCTCTGACAGGAACTTGGCAGTTGTTAGAACTGGCTGCTCTGTGGGATTCAGTGTGAATTATTTACAAAGCTTCTGTTGTTCAGGTAAGAAAAAAAAAAGTCAAACTCTCAATATGGGTGCAGAAGTGGGAGGGAGAGAGAAGGGGACTGGAGCTGAAGTGGCTGCGCTGCTTAAGAAATTTGTTATGAAATGCCCATTCATGTTTTCCTTTATCACGAATAGCTAAAACCTTAATGATTCTTTGGACTCGCTCCAGAATAAGACTGAATGATGTATAGGTTTAGCATTAATATTCTCAAAATAATACATACCTATTTCTTCAGTGAGCTGCTTTTGCTTTCATTTTCCTTTTAGAAATGGATAATAGGTAGTAGGTGTTTTCTTTTTTGTTGTTGTTTGTTTTTCAAGGTAGGGTCTCACTGTAGCCCAGGCTGACCTGAAATTCACTATGTAGTCTCAGGGTGGTCTCCAAATCATGGTGATCCTCCTACCTCTGCCACCCGAGTGCTGAGATTAAAGGTGTGCGCCACCACGCCCAGCGGCAGTAGGTGTTTAGTGAGTATAGCTTTATACCTCAGAAGTGGAGCGTGTATACTAATATATACGAATAAAGGACAGTAAGCACTAATCCAGTGCCTGTAAGGTGTTGAGGGATCTCTGAGATAATTTTCTTTTGTGTTTTTTACAAGTGAGTGCTAACGTGATTCTTGTAAAATTCTTGTAGCTCAACCTTCAAATTGAAAACTTTACTACTAAAAATCAAATCAGATGACTGTGAACTTAAATTACGCATAACAAATTAATCAACCGTAAATTACGTCAGTCTATCATGTACCAAGCTAATGTCCTGAGGATAAGTAGAAGGATGAATCGATTGAGCCACTAGATGGCGCACGCTCACTGCATTTGTGCACTCACTGCCTGCCCCAGGCACTCCTTGCACTTTTGGTTGAAGACAGATTAAAACTTGATCCACAAGGAGGGTCCATTGGGAGGGGGTAGATCATGGATGAGCCTAAACAATGGTACCAAACTGCCTGTATTTGCTGAAAAGAAAACTAATAAATTAAATAAAAAAAAAACTTGATTGGGATGTGCAGGAATCGGGAAGAGCAAATTCTATTCATTATTGGATGATATTTTCCTGTTATTCAACACAATGACAAATATCTGCTTTAGCTATTACTTCAAACTTTAAATCAAATCAACAATCCATTGGAATCTTTATTAGAGGAGTGTTTCGTTGCGAGGAGGGTTGAGAATCATCATTATGTTGATCGTTAATGTGTTCACTTTAGCAACACCATATATTGTATAAAACGTTCTACTTAACTGGATCTAATTTCATTGCTTACCTAATTTATTGTGTTATTGCTTCTGCAACGAATTCTGAGCACAAGCATTTTAAAATTCTGTAATATTTTGATGCACCAGTATTCAAAATTTATACTTGTGAATGCCAAGAAGTTATGATAACTCAGGAAGAAACCTTCTGCTGATCATAGCTTCATGCGGTATGAAAAGCAGTGTTCCTAACTCCACTGGTATCTACAAACCAAATGGCCTTTGATGATGAGACTGAATCTCACCATGGTGTTAAATCATGGCAAAGTCTCATTCCTTACATTACAAAAGATTTAGAGAATATATGGAGACAAGCCAGGTGAAGGTGAGTAATTGTGTGTAAGGCATACATGAATAATAAGAACAAATTTAGTACATACCTGTTCAAGTATGTTCTGAAGCCTTTCTATCTCGCAGTCTATTACAAATTTCTTCTCTTGCCTTCTGTCAAGTTCTTCTAGAAGTTGCCTATAGCTGACATCATTAAAATTTTCCACACATATAGCACTGACATGCCAACCATTTTGTCCTGCTTTTTCCATAATAGCTTGAAGTATTGAATATCCTATTAGGGAGAAAGGAAAAAGGTTAACCCAAGAGCATGCTCATTCCTCCTTAATGTCTTATTGCAGAGTGCACATCAGTATTTTTACACTCCATAGCATACATTAATTGTGTAGAATCTTCAAAATATGCATAGTTGCTTCAGAATTGTCTAGTGCCTTTTTTTTTTCCTTTTTTTGGGACAATAAAATCTCTTAAGCTATTGATTGAATGAAGTAGAAGTGCTATATCTTGGTTTTGTATAAGCTCTCAAAATTACTCAGTTGAAGAATATTCCATTGCAAGTAGACACACTTGGGGAAATAAAATAAAAACCAAATCTACCACCACCTGTAATCATATCAATTTCATGAACACTTGTGTTAGTTTACTCTCTAGACAGAATTCATTCTGTTCAGTTGTTTTGACTTTCCCCTTGAGCAAGGTAGAAATATTTGTAATTCAGGTATAAGAGAGAAGATGTTAGAGAAACAGCCCAGTGGTGGTTACTGAGGAGCCATCAGTGCCAGTCTCCTTTGATGTATTGGCAGATCTGTGTTGGACATGTTTTACTTATTAGTGGTGGCTGCCTAGGCAAGAGAATGGTATGGATTAGAAGTGAGTTGAGTGATCACTAGGTGAGGGGTTTGTACTCATATATAATCTAGTAGAGGAGGTGGAACTTCCAATAAATGCAATTGCATTTTTTTAAAGGGCAATGATGGTGGTACTCATTGGTTCGAGGGAAGGCTAGATTAAGTTTTTCTATATGAGAAGAGTAATCATTTGAATTGGTCCTGACGGTTGAGAAGGATCATGCAGATTTGCAAAAGTCGGGTGTTTCTTAGGTTTTTTTCCCCTTGGGAAGAGGGAATATTTTCTAGATTAGCTCTTGATGTAGTCATCCTTGTCTGTGGAAGGGGTGGGGGTGGATCATTTGGTCCAAGCACCCAAGTTAAGGTAGTAGCTGTGAATTTACAAGCCCAGCATTTTGCACATTGCTGCATCCACACTGTTTTGGCATCTTCTGCTTTCTCTAGCTCTCAGTGATGAGAAGCACAATGCCAGTCAAGAAAAGGAAAGAGAATCATCAAATCTTATAACAATTCCTTAAACAAGGTTTGGTTAGGATCAGAGCCTATTAGGCCAGTAAATTTTTCACTTTATAACCAACACAAATAAAATAGTCTAGTTCTTCTTGTAGCAAGTGTAACACTTATTTGAGCTAATTCTGTAGCAGCTGCCTACACTTTCTCCCTCCATAAGTTTTAGAGCTAGGATAGATTTCTGGGTAGACATTCAAGGCTCAAGAAGAATTCATAGTGTTTGCAAGATAAAGCACATTTGTTTGGTGCCCCAGTCAGAATGTGCATCTCTCAGGTTTGGAGACTTTGTGAGGCATGTTTTCTCATTGTCAGCATCCCAAGCATTATGATGCACAGGTAGTATTGACAGATGGGCTTGATGATGAGATCATATTTGAAATATAAATTACCTGATATCCTGCCAAATGAAATACTGTGGCAGAATGGATTCATTTCTATCTAAATGAAGAAAAAAAATCTCCAAAGAGGAAGAAAGAGGGCATGTTAATTACAATAAATTTATTCTGGTATATGCACTGCTCCATTTAGTCTTTCCTTTTGTAGATAGAGCTTGCTCATAATTATCTTTTTAAATCTTAACCTAGACACCCTACCCCTAAAGTTCTGATCACTCAGGAATTTTTCCCCTACATACTGCATTGATGGCATACAGCCTTTGTGAACATGCTGTTCCAAGCCACTGATGTTATTTTTAGGTTAGGATTGGTTGGGAGCTGAGGCAGAGTTCCTTTTATTCATGTTTTTCGCACATATGATTTTTTTGTTTTGTTTTGTTTTTGGTTTTTTAAGGTAGGGTCTTGCTCTAGTTCAGGCTGACCTGGAGTTTGCTATGTAGTCTCAGGATAGCCTCCAGCTCTATGCAACCCTCCTACCTCTGCCTCCTGAATGCTGGGATTAGAGGCATGCACCACCAAACCTGGCTTTGGATTTTTTTTTTTAACTGAAAAGGAATATTTTTAAAAAATGTCAATTGACCTCTTATTTTGCCTCCTTATTTATCATCATGCCAAAATCATTCTAAAACATTTTTTCGCTTCGCTGAAGGCTGTAAAGTGACATATATGGGCCACATACATTGAGCCTGTCTTCCCACTTCTGGGATCATTACAGCTTGACTCAGTTCTCTATTTGGCTGTTTTCTCTGGTATCATGTGACTGTCAGAACTCATGTCAAGATTATGCATTAAGAGAATGTGGAGAAAAACACTTTCTAATGCAATCTGTATATTTCCCCATTCACATCATGATACTAAAAGATTTACACTAATAAAATAACATACTCCTCCATGTGCAGCATTTCATTGCCTGATTGTTCAGCTGTACAAATGACACTATAATGGGAATAAGACAAAACCTCCAAATGCAATTTTTGTTAAATGTCAGAGAAAGTCGGCCACCTGAAAAGACCCATTAATCACTGTCAGAAATAAATGGCATCTTTTCAATGCTGGGTGAAGAACACAGTTAGTTTCAGAGCCCAGCTGAAAACTTAGATTCTTTCATGAACTCTTTTATTTAAGTAGAATTTCTATTTTTTTTTGTATTTAGATTTAAGTATCTTATTTATTTACCATGATAGCTGTAGATATTATTGTAACTAGGAAAGAATAATGCTATATAGTCTATGATGATCTAACTTCGTTGTTATATAAGCTAAAAAAGCATAATAATTGAAGTCATACTTTTCATATCTCTGACTATAATATATTTTTAATTGTAAAATATATGATATTAATATTATTAGCAAGTAAATGGCTAAGTTTTTAGGTAAGTATATCATGGATAACAAAGAATTCACTATTGGAACTAGTATTTTACATTTCACTTCTATTTGAAAAGATGGCTAATATTTAATTCCTTATGATTTATTATCATTACTAACAACATATTTTGTATGGATACATCATGTATTGTTCTCTTTTTCCATTCTGCTGGTGATAATTCCTTATAATTTGTGCACCCAAGGTTCTATAAGGTATATCAAGATAAGAAAAGACAGGAAACATCTCTTTACATGTAATATCTAGCAAAATTGGTAGCAAGAAAACTACCTATTATGCTATTACACAAATCAATCTATATATCACCTGAAGAAAACAAACTTTTAGGGTGATAGAGATTTATGAGAGACATAAAAATCATATTATTAGAGTATAGCAAATAATAAAACATTATTATAGTTATTCTATAATATTGTAAATTAAGATATTTTAAAACATACAATTATATCATACATGATACTATCAATTTTGCTAAATATAATGAGCATGAGGTAAGCAGTCTAGAGCAACTATATTCCCTTGCCACACATATGTCACCCATGGACAATAACCTATTTTGAATGAGAGCGCCTTGGATGTTACTGCTTACCACATAGGTTGCCCTTATATATCTACATATTTGCAAGGATTATTTAATTAAACTATTTGTGCACAAAGCAACAAGAATAAAAACAGGAGAAATTTATCTCAGGGAAGCCATAATTTTACAATGTCAGGAGTTGTCCAGGTGAGTGTGTCTTAGAAGCCAGGAATCTAGAAAGGGGCCATGGGAGGGAGGGAGGGACAGAAGAGATTTTAGGGGTTTAGTAGTAGAATAAATGTGATCTGAAAGTAGCAGAGGGGAGTGATGTGGGAAAACCAGGGCTGGCCTATGGATGGTGAGAGGAGAGGGCATGGGAGACTGACAAAAACTAAGAATAAATGAAAATAAAATATGGTAACTTACTACTATATATGCCAAATAAAATGTAATAGAAAAGAATTTGCATGAAGCTATCCTAAATAGGTAGCTTGAACTACACCTCAAAGCTATGGGTTATTAATAAAGAGGATCCCAAACAATATAGGCTATTGCCACTGTGTTTGGTTGCTCACCAAAACCAGTTGCTAATTCCCTATTGCTGAGCATTCCACACACTTGCATTGCAGTACATAGAGAAATAAGGCTGGAAGTGAGCTGGAAGCCTCTTCATTGCTGGCTAGCTTTCTTAGTGCCTAAAGGTGCTATGCAGGTTGTGGAGGGAGAAAAGCCAGCAACAGTCTTAACCAACTGTGCACATTGTGTGTTCCATAAGTGACCTTCCCGGTAAGATGTACCCAGCTGGTGCAGTAGTTGTCTGACTCTTTAGATGGTAACTTACAGCTTTCAGAATGGATTTGCAGTCAACTCCACAGAAAGGACTGAATTCCTGCTACTGTTAACTTGATCAAAAGCTCATAGCTAGGAGGTGACAGGCCCTAGGGGGCAATCTATTATTGTTGTTTTGCTAAATGGACATGATGTGAAACTGCCTTCTAAATATTTTGGTTAATACCCTAGATAAGTGCCACTTTCAGCTTTGGCCAGAGAGCTTGCTTTTTATAAAGATGGTAGCTAATGAAGAGTCATTACTGGTCAAAGTTCTAAGAATAAGGGTCTGTTGAGTGCTCTGTCCTAAATAGGACATCTTCATTGCCTCTCTGATGCTCAGGGAACATTGTGGAAGAGAGGAAGGAAGGAATGTATGAGTCATATGGGGAGCAGTGCTATGGAACGCTACCTTCCAGATATGAAATTACCATCACTTTCATATACGCACAGTGGCTACCCTTCACTTCACAAAATCTGTACAGAATTGGGTCCATCAACATTCTGTCCTGAATAGTAGAGGAGCTCATGAGGTGCTACCCCTTTTTGAAGTTATTGGCAGTTGATGGTTTCTTAGGGATAGGTAGATGTATTCTTAGATGGTATAGCCAAAACAAGCTGTTCATGCTCTAGTAAATAACCACCAACCATGCAAACAACCATAATTAAACTCAATATCAAACTCATTCTCTCTCTCTCTCTCTCTCTCTCTCTCTCTCTTTCTCTCTCTCTCTCACACACACACACACACACACACACACACACACACATCACAGTAGAAGTGGTGCTAGTTTGGAAGAAGAAGAGGTCCAGAGAGAAGAGGAGGGCTCAAGACAATAGGTGAAAACAATCAAAGCATATTACATAAATATATATAACTTGTCAATAAATAAAATAAATAAAAATAAATAGAATTTGATGCAAAAAATCAAAACAAAAGCAACTATCATTTGGGCAAGGATGATAAAATGCCTGCTGTGTTTGTCAATGGGTCATTGGTTCACTCACTATGACCAGGCAAAGTAATGCTGATCTAGAATTCATGTACTCAAGTAATGAAAAAAAAAATGAGGAGAACATGTGAAGATGAATAAGAAGTTATGAAGGAATATGGTCAGAAGAACAAAGCCACGAGAAGTCTATGGCATTTATTGAGGATAGGATAGAGAAGTACTGAAATTATCAGAACAAGTTTCAGAGAAAGAACTGGATCTTTCCTATAGGGTCTTACTGAGTTTGGAAAGATGTAATAAAAGGGAAATGGCTGCAGCTTGTCCCCACTCAACTGCAGACAACTCTCATTGGTTTATAAGCTGCTCTGCAGGAATCTGCTATACTTCATTGATTTCTTTGGTCTAGCACTAAACTAGTGATCTTGAGGAAAAGGATGCCCATATTGAAAGTCGGCTTCATGCTGTATGTCCATTGGACTGAGTGATAGAGATGACGACAGTTCTGAAATCCTCACTGAATTTAATCTCACTGTGCTAGAACTAGCATAGATTTTTCACTCATTTAGTTTGTACTCTTGTCAAAGAAGTTTAGTACTTAAATAACACATTCAAAGGTCACACTCTGTATTCTAAGGTCTCAGCTCACAGAAGGAAAAACCAACATGGTTGCGTGTTTACACTTATCAGTAAGTGAAGACCATAGTGAAATAAACAATGGTTTCTTTCACTGCATAGTTTGAGGTGGTCCATGTAAACCTGAAATAAAAATACAGGATTGAGTGTTTCTCCTTTTCCACAAATAATTGAGTAAAAGTATACCTATCTTCAATGATGGTTTGAAAACCACTTTCAAAAGTGGTCATCTGGAGGTGGGGCAGATTTTTTCCAAAGGTATCTTGCATTTTATCACACTAACATCTTTGTTTCTGCTCCTTACACTGCTTATTCATGAATAGTTCAAATGACACCTTAAAAAAAAAGCACTTGACACATTAAATTTTCAAAGCATTGGAGCAGAACCTTTAAGTTGTTTCTCACTAGCAATATTTCCTTTCATTCAGAGCAATGAGATGTTAACTCCTGAATGTGGATACATTTTCTCACATCTTGTTCATCTTGGTATGGCTCTGGGAGTAGACCAACAGACTGTGCAGAAACCCCAGAATATGCCTTTGTTTTACCAATTAACCCTTCATAGCACTGCTGAATGTCTCCATACATGATGAATGGGATCGAAAGGTAAAAGGAATTTAAGTCTCCAACTTAGTGAAATTGGCTATTTCTCATATACTAGCTATCCATTTCACTAAGTCAGAGAAATTGATCTCAACTTATTTTCATGTTTGCCAAATCAAATTTCTCCGCCAGTTGTAACTGAACCCAGGCTTAATTGGTGCAGATAAAAAGTAAGTATTTGCAGCTTTTCAATGAGGATTCATATGGATCACGCACCTTCTGGAAGGGCTGCTTATCATTTTTCTCTTATTTTTCTAGCTCTTTTCTAAAACTGGAGCAGTGTAGAATTTTAGTTTAGTTCTTCAAATAGTTAAATCTATCAAATCATTCTCTTATTTACATAGTAGCCAAATTGATTTCTGTGAACATTTAAATTATGTCAATTCCTTTTCAATGTTCAAATGTCAATACATTTTCAATGTTTTATTTATTTATTTGCAAGAAGAGGGAGAGAAAAAGAGGGAATCAGAATGGTCTTGCCACCACAAATGAACTCTAGATACATGGGCCACTGTGGAATCAAAACTGGGCTGTCAGTCTTTGCAAACAAATGTCTTTTACTGCTGAACCATCTCCCCATCCCATCTTCTTATTAGTTTTATGACACATACTTATATGATGTGGTTGTACTTGCCCCATCTGGTTGGTGAGATAGACAAAGGACAGGTCTGAAGAGCACCATCAATATTTAAAGGAATTTGGTCCTTACTTTTCAAGTACTGTAAGAAGTGAGTGAATAATTTTGAATGTCAAACCTATTCAACATGCCAATACTTTGAGAAGGCAAGTTTTAGGAAAACAGATGTCTTCAGAGGGGACTTCCTAGCAGGGAGCATGGCCAGGGCTGTGATATGGTCCTGAAACAATGAGAGGGATGCTTGCAGAGTCCCTAATAGATCATCCATAGTTGGTAATTAATAGGCTAGTTTTCAGGAGCAACCAATTCACAAACTATACTATGGTATGCTTTGTTAACATTTGACAAGTCAAAGCAAACTCATGAGAGTCCTGAGAAGTACATATTATTCCTACCCTTTGGGTGAAGACATTTATATGATTTCTATCAAATAACATTCCACTAACTGGCAGAGCTGTGAACTGAACTCAGAACTTCTGCTGTCAAGTCCAGGGACTTTTCTCCACATCTTCTTTAGTGAGCTTAGAAGATAACATTAACAAGATGATGGAGGCTGAGTATGAAGCCTGCAAGTAATACATAGTCAGTTCCTTTCTCTCTCAAACACAGTGCATCCATCAGTATATTCTACCATTGCCACCTGTCAAACAGATGAAGAGTCTGAATGTTTCTGTCTCCTTCTATCGCCTCCACCCATCTCTATGCCAGTGGTCAGGATTAACATGATAGCAGCTTCATGGGGTTTGCAGCTCACCCTTTGCCCATTTCCCACCACACATAGCCTGGCTGTGTGAATGAGATTTGCAATGCAGTTCATGCCATTCAGAGGACAAAACTCTCCCGTTGCTTCTTTGCTGACTTGTAAGGCTACATATCTCTAACGTCCACTCTGGCTCCATTACTCTTAAATACCACCAGTAGCCTGTCCCCCTTTGCCTGTCTGTCGCCTGAAGCTTGGATCCAGAGTGCCACTTGCAAGGCGAGGTTTCTCCTTTTACTCCCTCTAGGCACTGACTTCAGATGCTTCTGCTGTCGTGAGCTTGTGCTCGGTTACCTGCTCTCCATGTTCGCCTCTCTTCTCTTGAGCTTGTGCATTCCCTTGTGATTTAACATTATCCATAACATTTATAGCATAGTCACCATTTCCCTGTAGTGTCTATTTCTTTCACTGCAATGAGGCTTTGTTGCCAGGAACTCTGTCCAGTCTGTGTAGAAGAGCACATTGCACCTGAACAGGACTCAATAAGTACTTTAAATAATTCAATTCCAAAGATATTTGAGAACAATGAATTGTTGGAAAGGTGAGGAGCAGGGAAGAGATGAATTTTTAAATCTGCTTTCTGTTATCTGGGTAGAGTGGAAATGGTAGATGAGTAAAAAGAGAAGGAAGAGAGGCAGTCTAAGTAGAGGATTAAAATTAATCAAAACCCCTTTCAGACTAATTCTGGAAAAAATTTCAGAAGACAGCAGAGTGTCGATTGCTTGTATTCCTCTTACATACTTGTTCCTTCATCTATTCAGGAACCAAGAGGATTTTTTTCTTATTGCATATAGGGAACTCCCATGAAATTTGCATTTCTGCTGGTCAAAATAGTCCTGTCAGAGACAGCAAATTTTTAACCAAGAATTTATGAACTGAAGATACATTTTAAAATTTAATTTTAATAAATAAATAAATTTTGTTTATTTATTTGAGAGAAAGAGAGAGAGAGGGAGAGAGAATGGGTGTGCCAGGGCCTCTAGCTACTGCAAAGGATCTCCAGACACAAGAATCAAACTTGGGTCCTTAGACTTTGCAAGCAATCACCTTAACCACTAAGCCATCTCTCCAGCCTATGATAATTTTTTTTTTTTGCATTTTTAAATTAGTTTTCTATTCAGCAAATACAGGCAGTTTGGTATCATTATTAGCCTCATTTGTGACCTACCCCCTCCCCATTGGCCCCTCCTTGTTGAGGTATATGGGTCATGCATTGTGGAGTTAGCCCACAGTTATTGGTATGATAAATGTCTCTGCATATCTTGACCCAACATGTGGCTCTGACATTCTTTCCGCCCCCTCTGCAAAATTTCCCTGAGCCATGTTGGGTTCATTTTTGGTCTGCTTCAGTGATGAGGTGTTGGGAGACTCTGAGGCTCTGGCTGTCTGATTTGGTAGGAGTTGATTTTTCTCTGTGTTGGTCTCCTTCCCCCTTGTGCTGGTATCCGGTTCATCAGGAAAACAGCACCCTTGCTTGTTTCTCCAATTTTTCTTAGTTTCAGTCGGGTTCCTTTTGAGGTATGTTGGGGTGGCTCTCTCCTTAGGATCTGCATCTATCTTTCTTTCCCTGGGATTTGCAGCACAGCTAGGCGGTGGCCATCTTGGCCGGAAGTCCACCTATGATAATTTTAAGTGCTATTAAGAAGGCCCAAACTTCATTAACTTGTAAATTCCATATTAGGCCCTAAAACAATGTGATACATAACTGAACAAAGGATGGGGATAAGTTGTGGACGCCTAGAGCCCTGCATGCCCCAGCCTCAAGTGATCCTGGAGCCGTTTCTGAACATTACTCCACAGTTTACATTGTTAGTTTTTATTGCAACCATCTTGTCATTAATAAGAGTTAAATAAGGTGCCAAATATCAGCATTACAGTGTTAAATTCATTCCACAAAGAGCTCCGTTTAAAATGATTAAAATCAAATGCTTTCAGCTCATATAAACAAAAATTGAGGTGAACTGAATTGACCCTGGAAAATTGGTGGAGCTAGGTAGCCACACTTTACATTGAATTATGGTTCTTAAAGGACCAATTAATTTATTCCCCACAATGTGAATGTTTGAGCCCAACAGATCTCATTAATTTATCATGAAAATAATCACTAACAACAAAACACAGAAGTGTTACACAACATATTAAATATCAATAATATTCACATGCCAAACTGGGTAAATAATATTAATTTGTATTTGTCTTTTATGCACAAAGCCAAAACCATTCATCTTGGTTGATTTGAAAGTGATATTTTAAAATGTTACTTTTGTCTCTTCTTTTGAGCAGGAGTAAGAGTACATAATTTCCTTGTGATGATTCTGGGGAAAGGATTTGCATACAATTATAGGGATAATTTCTGCTCCTAGCAGGGACAGATACAGGATAAAGAAAGTATTCACCATATGATTAGCCTAATTTTTATATCCCACTGAGGCCAGCTCAATTCTAAGACATAATTGTAAACTCGTGTCAGTGGCTGAGGGTGAATACATTTGATTACACATTACTGAATTTCTTTAGTGGGGAAATGGCACTGAGGTGATCATGTAAATCCAGATTGATTTCTTGAAGAGCATATGAGGTGACAAGTGATGGGCTCCATGGTCAGCTCAGTTACTACTTTCAGCTGTGAAATTTGTGCTTCTTATTTCCTTTTGTTCTGAGGTAGGTTATTTGACTTCCTTAATTTCCACTTTTAGCTTTCTACATGACCAAGATATTGAATCTAGATTTTATCAGTTAGGGTACTTTTTGCTAGAGCTGTTGGTAAAACTGGCTTCATTCCCTATGACAGAGTGAACTTGAAACACTCTTGTCTGAGGGAAATATTTCACAGATCCTTAATCAGAAAGGCAATATAACCCTACAAATTTGGGAGAATCACAATGTGTAAATCACGTGTGTGTGTGTGTGTGTGTGTGTGTGTGCGCGTGTGTGTGTGTGTGTGTGTGTGTGTGTGTGTGTGTGTGTTAAAAGTGATAGGAGACAGAAACTGGCTGGGCAGCTTAGGGGTGACCAACCACAAAGTGAATGAATTTCTCTTGACTAAGTTTTGGAAAAGAACTACAAGTTCTACAAGGGGAAAATCTAGGTCATTTCACTTTACTGTTGGTCAGAAATGTCAGAGGATCTGGCCCTTCTTTATCTCAGGCCCACTTAGGGAGTCCTTCTATGACCTTCCTGGAGAGTACCAAAATTCCTGACTGCAGACTCCTGGCATCAGAAGCAAACTGACTAAACCAGCCACCCATCCATGGGGCCCATAAAAACCTGGAAACCTGGTCCTCGTCATGTAGCCACTCTGCATCAAAATCCCATATTCGAGTCTGGAGGTGAGTTTCTCAACCCCATCTTGCTTCCCCGGGCAAGAGATCCAACTTGCTTTCTTCTCTTATGTTCTAGGCTTAGCTCCCTCCCTAGCCTTCTCTTTTTCCTCCTAAAGTTTTGAGCTATAATAAAATCTTTCTGAACCTTATCTTCTGGTCTATGGATTTTATTTTATTTATTTATTTATCTTTGAATTTCTAAGACAAGGAACTGGGAACATCCCAAATTATTGGTGCTTTGGCATAGGAGGAACCCAAAATTCCTGTAACATTTTTTGGTGGTCAGAGGTAAGTGTTCTCCTGATCCCTGCCTTTCTCATGGCAGGAGACATGATCTGTTCTCTCCCATCTCCACTTTCTTTTCTTTTTTTTTTAAATTATTTATTTATTTATTTGAGAGCGAAAGACACAGAGAGAAAGACAGATAGAGGGAGAGAGAGCATGGGCACGCCAGGGCCTCCAGCCTCTGCAAATGAACTCCAGACGCGTGCGCCCCCTTGTGCATCTGGCTAACGTGGGACCTGGGGAACCGAGCCTCGAACCGGGGTCCTTAGGCTTCACAGGCAAGTGCTTAACCGCTAAGCCATCTCTCCAGCCCTCCACTTTCTTTTCTGGGCAACTCTCCCCCACTTGTAAACTGGGGTCATTTAGAACTTGGTAGATTTGGGAAATTCCTCTGGGAGGCATATATTAAAACTTTTGTTTTCTCTTTCCACCTGCTTGAAAAGCCAATAACAACATGTAAATGTCGTGTATAAAATATGAACTGAGTTTTGTCAGGAGATATTTTGTGTTGGGTCATTGGGACGTTGACCTGAGTTTTAAATACTAACTAGCAATGCTAGTCTGCAGAATGCTGATGGGTCTAAGATCACTGTGCTGGTTTGTGTCTGTAGCAGTGCTACAGGGCAAAGATTCAAATAGTGCGGGCAGATGGGCTCAGGTTGGCTGGACTCCATGTGGGGCTTTGCCCAGCGGGATAGCCCTTGAGGTGCACAGACACAGCAAGGCTGTGACCCAAAATAAGTTGCAAGCAGCATCAAGATGGTGACAAGAGAGACCGACAGGCTGGGACCCTGCAACTGTGACCTACTTACTATGCAGATCTAGACTAGAAAATCTAACATAGACTAGAGATTATGAATTTAAGGTAAAGGATCAAGAAAAGCTCTGGGAAAATATAAGAAGCTCAAACTGTGAGGATTCTAGGACCCTCATTGCTCATGTTTACATCAGAAATTATCAGACTTCCCCAATACCTAAGGCCTAATAGTTACTCCAGAGGTTTTGATGATGGTTACTGTGTGGACAGGCTAAGATCAACCAGGTAAAATTCAGAAAGAGGTCAATCATTAGGTGTTGTTATAGGATCACAATGGTAAAGAGTGGCTCACATCCATAGACTGCTGCCCTATCATTGCCAGTGAAGTCAAGGATACAGGGCAATCTCAGTCAACATTGGTAATGGGTGACTAAATCCAAGGGTCTTATTTTCCCTTGTGGCCACACTTAGGGAGAAATTAAGGAGGCTCTGGAGAACACTGTGGGGCAAAAGATGAAATGGATTTGGAAAATGTTCCAGTATATCTTTGGTGTCTTATAGATAGGTAGTTATATGTCTTTAACAAAGCTTTTCCTAGACTGTATCACTACCTACTGGTAGGTCTTTGGCTCAAAGACCTTCAAAAAGAAGTGTCTTAGGGCTGGTGAAATGGCTTAACAGTTAAAGCATTTGCTGTGAAGTGTAAGAACCCCAGTTTGATTCCCGAGGATCCACGTAAGCCAGATGCACAAGGCACATATGTCTGGAGTTTGTTTGCAGTGGCTAGGGGCCCTGGCATATCCATTCTCTCTATCTGCCTCTTTCTCTCTCTCTCTCTCTCTGTCTCTAAAATAAATAAATAAATATCTATATCTATCTATCTATCTATCAGTCATCCTCATAATCTATCATCTATCTAACAAAGAAGTGTTTTATATTCTTCTGCACTCAACCCTGGCCTGAATATAGCTAGATTATAGGGAGAAATGGTCTCTAGAAGGAAGTTTTAGTTTTTTATTTTAAATCAATTAAAAAAAAATTTTTGAGGTAGGGTCTTACTCTAGCTCAGGCTGACCTGGAATTCACTATGTAGTCTCCGGTTGGCCTCGAACTCATGGCGATCCTCCTACATCTGCCTCCGAAGTGCTGGGATTAAAGGAGTGCGCCACCACACCTGGCAGGAAGTTTTAGTTTTCACATGATTTTACAATTAGACTTGTTCTGTAGAAAGACAGGGAAGTGGTCTGAAGTGCCTCATATACAGGCATTCTTTGCTTTAAGAAAAATCCAGACTATGCAGGAAGTGCAATATGGATTCAGCTCTTCTAACTGCCTCCATGTCCAGGCATGCTTCTAAAAGCCTTCAGCAGGTACAGCCACTCCTAGGACAGAAAGATGCTGCTCTGCCTTCCTGTTCTTCTTACCCCAAGGACCCAAAGCACGCTGCGAGAATAATAGGATATGTGTGATATGAAAGCCAATGCGGGGATTTGGGAGCAAGAATGGAACCAGCAAGAGGGAGGTGAAGATGAGAGAGAGTAATGCAGACAGCAATGAGGGATGAATAAAATGAAAGTATGAAGATGTATGTGTATGAAGATGCCAGAGTAGAATCATTACTTTCCTGCTAACAAAAAACATGAATTAGAGGTCTGGGGAGATGACTCTGTGTATGAGCACTTGATGTCTAAGCATGCAGGCCTGAGTTCAATCATCAGCACACACATAAAAAGCCATACATGGCTAAGCATGATTATAATATCCATACTGAGGGGCAGGGGTGGAGACAAGGGGATCACTGGGACCTCTGGATAGCCAGCTTAATGGAACAAAAAGGCAGGGGGGCTCTAGGTTCAGTGAAAGACTTTTCTCAGGGAATTAAGACAGGAAGACAGTAGAGGAGGACACCAGACAGCCTCTCCCTGCTTCCATGTGCAGGTACATAAGGTACACACATCTGATAACATGAGCATGCAACACACATACACACCACACAAATTCGAAAATGAATTATATAATAATGTATAACACAACACCCTGCAATATAAGAAACAGAAATATATTCTTAATTCTATATTTGACTACTAGACATGTATTCAGTCACTTTTCTCAGAAACTAGAGATGCCTTGAGACTCCCTCCTCTTAACACATCAGTAAAATCCATCCCAAATATTTCCTGTCAAATATAACAATGTAGACACTTCCCACATGATTCTGTACTTCTTTGCTTGCTCCTCCATTGTCATTCATTGCATGTTTACTGGGGCTGACTGCATGCAGATGCAGAACTCCAAAAAACAGGAAGAAGTGTCCACCATCCTGGAGATTGCACTCCAGTGGCCCAGGCTGACAATAAGTAGATATACCCATGTTTGTGTAGTATAATGACAAAGGATGATAAGTGTTATGAAGAAAGATTAAGGAAGAATGGGGTAGGAATGACAGGGGGCTTTATTGAGATGAGTGTACCTTATTAACCCAGGCTCTCACCACCACTCTTAGTCTGCATAGTCTGCTCATGCTGTTGATTGTTGGCTCTCAAACAAGCCATATTCTGTCTCTGCTCTAACAGCTGCTTCCACAAGCTCAATGTCTTTCCCCCATATTCACTGACAATATCCACCCTTTGCTTAGCCTCAGCTTCAGGCCATTCTAGAAATCATCTTTAATTTCTTCTATATAGAGTGATTTTTTTTTAATTTTCAGATGTCCCTAGTTGTTTATGATATATGAATGGGTGTTCATGATACCTTGAATTCATTTATTTATAGTTTCTATCTGACACTTTTACAATGAGCCAGCTACTTATTTCCAGGTTGTTGAACTATAGTAATTGTGAAAGCTGGTTTGTGTAAGAAGTTTTGTTCAAGTATGAGAATTCTGCTTCACTAGTTTTTCTTCAAGGGGTGGACAATCAATACATGTGCAATAGATCAAACTGATGACAAGAGTGACATTCCTGCCTTTTGTCCCCTCATTTGATCCAGCTTAATAGTGTTAGTATGAGACAATGATAATAATAACAATAACAGCTAATAATTATGGAAGGTCTGCATAGTCTGTTGTAGATATTGTATTCAGTGGTCTATGGGGCAGGTTTTAGATTTTTTAAAATATATTTTATTTATTTATTTACTTGAGATACAGAGAAAGAGGGAGGGAGGGAGGGAGAGAGGGAAGGAGGGACGGAAAGAGAGAGAGAGAGAGAGAGAGAGAGAGAGAGAGAGAGAGAGAGAATGAATATGTGTGCCAGGGCCTCCAGCCACTGCAAACAAACTCCAGATGCATGTGCCTCCTTGTGCATCTGGTTTACCTGGGTCCTAGGGAATTGGAACAGGGGTCCTTTGGCTTTGCAGGCAAATGCTTTAATTGCTAAATCATCTCTCTAGTCCTGGTGTTAGTTTTATTATTTTCCTTTTATATAAAGGAAACTGATCATAAAGAAGGTAAGTTCTGGGCCAAGATAATTTATCTATTAATTGGAAAAAACTCATTCTGCCTGACATTAGAACTGTTTTTTTATTCTCTATGATATGCCCTGTAATACAATGAAAGTGTAATTTCATTCCATTTGGGTTAATTTTCTTTCCCTATTAAGGATTCACTTTTGACCCAGAAAGATTCCTCACCATAAAGCCCTCCTAGGCACATCTGTTACTCCTCCTCCTTACAGAGAATAGCCTGTGGATGCAGCCTGTGGTCCCATTTTGTTAACGATGTTATCTCTGAAACTGCTAAGGCTATGCCATTGACTGCCTTTTCTCTGCAGGACATCAAACGTTAAATCTAGAATTAGGTCAACTTTTGTCAAAAGCTTTTGAATTATGACTTAGATCTATCTGTTTGCCTAAATTTTTCCCCTCTAGAAAAAAAAATGGGAAACCTCACAAGACCATTTTATAAAATAAACTTGAATCACAATATGGAATGGCTTGTCACTGCAGAGTTTAATGTAAGCAAGAGTTTTCTGGATAGAAAATGCAGCAAACCCAAAAAGTAATTGTATTTCCAATTAGAAGAAGTTTTTCCTAAACATTATTGTAGGTAAGAAAATACTTGTCTATAATTTTATGATTGTAACAAATCTGACACAAATGTGTTTTGTTAGGAAAAAGGTGAGATCACACCATTTGCCATCAATTATTTATATTCTTCAAACTCAGTAAGTCAATGTCTCTGTTGCTTTCTGGATCAACTTTTACTATGTGTGCCATTGATACCTTGGCTGGAAGATCTCAAGGGTTATTTTGTTGAAATATTAAGTCACTGTCAAAAACTGTACTGGTTAATTTGATTTTATGCATATTTAGTAAGGCAGTATGAACACACAAAATTAGGTTTGAATCTTAGAAATTTTGTTATGCAAATGCCTTAAGAACCTTACATTCTAGCATGAAATCCTAGGGTTATTTAAAAAAACTAATTATGATTACGGAGTGACATATTTTATTTTCTTTTTTATTCATTTATTTTTTGGTGTGTTTATGATGTGTATGTTCATTTGTGTAAGTGCAGGCATTCATGTGCCACTTTGTAAGTGTGGATGTCAGACGGTAACTTTCTCTCATTGGTCCCTTGCTTGCCACCTCATTACAGTCAGTGTCTCTCTCACTGCTGTGTTCACCAGGCTAGCTGGCCCTGAGGCTTCTGGGAAATTCTTCCATCTGCCTCCTGTCTCGCTGTAGGCAACATGGGATAACAAAAGCCTTTGGACTCAAACTTAGGTACTTCTGCATGTGCATCAAGTGCTTTATCTGTCAGGCTATGTCTCCAGCCCCTAAAGTTAGATATTTTAATGCCTATAATGTATATGTGGTGGGGGAAAGGGAGGGATAATCATTTTTATATGAAGTACTATGGTATTACATCCATTTAGCATTACTACTGCCTTTAACCACTAGGCAATCTCTACAACCCACTTACCACTCTCTTTATATGGGGCTGGCTCAGTGGTCTTGCTTCCTTTATGCTGTGACCTCATTGTAAAGATGACTTTGGCTATACTGTTGCTACTAATCTACTTACACAGGTCCTTATTGACCTAACCTCTCCAACTGAGTCCTTCATTTCACAAGAGTCATATGCATTAAAAAATGCAGCTGTTTATTATTAAAGTAGTTGTTTCCAAGAGTTCATGCTCATGTTTTCTTAGGAACTTCTTAGGATACTGTCCCTTTGGATTCAGTTTTCATTCCCTATCCCAACCCTTGCCCTATGCTGTGACTGGAGGCTAATGACCAGGGTGGTATGCGTCTGTGCACTTAGATTTTTCAGATGGGCAAAGTTAAAGGATTCTGGTTCAACTTATCAAAAGGAAGAATGAAGCCAGGATATTCTTTTTCCATGATATCCTGCCAGGTCAACGTAAGGGTGATGGCATTCCTTTAATGGAGACCATGGTCTCTGCCATTTAGCTCTTCCATATAGCAGTGCTCTGCAAGCAATGCCATCTTCTGTTTGTCCATCCAGGCTTATAGTGGTGAAGGCTCCGTGCAGGTGATCCTCTGGGGTAGGACACATACCTGTCATTATTAGTGCCCCTAAAGTTTGTCCACATGTTAAGTTCTATTACCAAAATCTTTTGATAATTCATTTACAATGCTCCATTTCCCCCCAGCAGGCTGGAAAGTAAATGAAGGAGTTTTCATCCAGAATAGCATGCTTGGTAAAAGAGATTCCTAGGCAGATTTTATCTATGTTGTAATTTGACTTTCTTGTACATTCAAACCATCAGTGGAGACAGTTCACAACTTTCACTTTGAGTTCATTTTTAAACAGACCTAAACTCAAGCCTTATGCCCTCCTATACTTTATTATTTTTTTCAAAGGTATAAGTGTATGTGAATATCAAATTCTGTTGTACCACTTGGATAAAAAATCTTTTTTTTTTTTAAATTTTTATTTATTTATTTGAGAGCCACAGACACAGAGAGAAAGACAGATAGAGGGAGAGAGAGAGAATGGGCGCGCCAGGGATTCCAGCCTCTGCAAACGAACTCCAGACGCATGCGCCCCCTTGTGCATCTGGCTACCGTGGGACCTGGGGAACCGAGCCTCGAACCGGGGTCCTTAGGCTTCACAGGCAAGCGCTTAACCGCTAAGCCATCTCTCCAGCCCTAAAAAATCTTTATTAATTAAAATTTTCAAATAAGAAAGGTCAAACATAATAGCCTACAATGTCAGAATAGGAAAACATGAGCTGTCTTCATTTTGTGATCGTATTTTAATTTTATTGTATTCCTTTTTTAATTTAGACAAAGGCCATGCTAGAATAAATAATAAGCAAATATTTGGCATAATGCTACTGACATGATAGCATTTGTATGAAGTGGGTACAGTCAAAAAACAAAAACTATTTATCCATCCAGTTGCTGGTTCAAATAATAACTTATTGATGCAATTCATGCCAACATTAAAATTAATTTGATCAGACATTGTATAAAATTAAAGTGATTAATTTTATAAAATTTATTGAGCAAATGTATTTACCAAGTTCCATGGAGCATACTGTCCCATCTGTTTCCGTTGATAGGAACATTGGGTGGTAATAAAAAATCAACAAGGAGGGGCCATTGGGGAGGGGGTAGGTCACAGATGAGCCTAATAATGGTACCAAACTGCCTGTATGTGCTGAATAGAAAACTAATAAAAAAAGAAAGAAAGAAAGAAAGAAATCTTTGATTAACTAAAAAAATCAGAATTTCTGTAGCAGCATCTATAGAAGATGTTCTATAGTCCAGAGATAAACTGTAGAATCTGTTATTAATGTTTCTCATGTGTAAATATTTCTCCATTATGATATGGGACTTCAGAATTCACAATGAAACAATTATATAATTGTTTGGCCTAACAGAGCCAAAATTACTTTTTGGGAAGAATTCTAACTGTGCTTACAAATAACTTTGCACAGAGCGATGGTTATTGTTTTTCTGTATGCTTTGCAACATTTAATATAAAATGTTCTACTCTGCAATCGCCTCATCTGAAAACATGTGGATGCTGATGCAATGAGTAATGAAAAAAAAAATCAATGCTTTAGGCTCTCATTTAGCATACTGTAGAATCACCCACTACCTTTGCCTCAGATGCTGACAGAGAAAAAGAGATTTGGTACAATGTACTTCTCCTGTGGTTCTTCAATGCAGCCCATTCCCACATGGGTCATGGGCAGCACCAGCTTAGCTAGCCTACAGAGTTGAGCAAATGAGGCAGGCTGTGAGGAGATACTTCCTGCTTTTATTGAAGGTCTTTGTAGGCATCAACAATATTAGGCAGTTTCTGTATCTGTTTTAAACTTTCTTTTTTTTAAAATTTTTTCATTTTTGTTTTTATTTATTTATTTGAGAGTGACAGACACAGAGAGGAAGAGGCAGATAGAGACAGAGATTGAGAATGGGCGTGCTAGGGCTTCCAGCCACTGCAAACGAACTCCAGACGCCTGCGTCCCCTTGTACATCTGGCTAACATGGGTCCTGGGGAATTGAGCCTCAAACCAGGGTCCTTAGGCTTCACAGGCAAGCACTTAACCACTAAGCCATCTTTCCAGCCCTGTTTTAAACTTTCTTGAAGAAAACAATTGTTTTCTGTTTTTAGTATCCTCCAAATAAAGTCTCCCACTTAACTTTTTCTTATGACTTCATCATTAGATTGATTCTTCTTGGAGAACTGGAATAGCTATCGTTTTTTGTGGTAATGGGAATTGCATGATCAACTATTTTCAATTTTCCTACTAATTAATTACCAATAACTCAGAGCAAATGTTATAGTAAATAATTATAATTGTTTGAGGCCTTATGTTTGCAAGCTATTATTCTTTCTTTTTCATGACATTAGCTGTATTTAAAAAATAACCTTCATAAAATAAGTCTATATAGATACCTGTTCATTACTGTGTTTGTGTTTATGCATAACCTTAACAGTAGCTGTATTGATAGGAGCTATAGTAACGGAGTGGATATCATTACTGTCAGTACTCATTCTAGTATTCTCTTGGTAGCATCATTGTGTAGTCTTTTTAAAATGCTCTATAGAGAAATAATTTCCCAGAATAGTTTAACTTTTAGGATATTTGATGCTAAGTCTATAATCTCAGTATATTTTTCACACTGATATAACTCCTAGAATTGCATACAGACTACATTATACTATGGAAGGATAGTTACCTATAAAGTTGCCACTGTATATTTTGCTCCTAGTGTGTAAAAGGTCCTGTTAGAAATCATTCTGCAATTCATTAATTTTCATTTTAATCCTTGTGAGGGCAGTTAGAGTCTGGATCATACATCCATAAAACACAGATTTCACTAAAATTCATAATTTTCTAGGTCTGACTATTCCATTTGAAGGGTTTTTTAGACCATGTTGAGGTCAGGGGAAAATAAAAAGGTCAACCATTTGGCATGTTTAATAATAGACTATTTGTCCACCGAGTCATCTGAAATTTTTTCAAGCATGACTGAAGGTGACTTGTAACTCAAATTTATTTTGACTGGATGGGTCAATTTATAGGAATCAGAAGGGGAGTTTATATTCATCTAATTAAATATTTACTCAATTATCATTTGACATTGATTGCTTATTTTAAGTATGAACTGTGAAATTTATTTTTCAGACAGAGACTCTTTCCAGAAGTAAAAAGGCATGCTGTTTATATTAAACCAGTAGATTAGGTATAAAACAGAATTCATTAGACAAACCATGATCCAAGAACCAACTACAGGCTAGGCACTGGAGGAAAGAAGACATAAATAAGACACTGCTTCCAAATAGTTCATAAGCTTCAAGTTCCTGCTTTGGTTGTAATTGAGAACTGGCAAAAAGCATTGACCAAAATAAATAAATTAATAAACAAGGATGGATGGAATTATTCATATGAAAGTCCAGATGTATTACCTGTGAATAGGTTCTAGGTATCTGGTAGTCCCTGCATTTCTTTTATTTTACTAAATGTTATGCCAAATTCAACATCTATAACTTAGCAGAGATACAAACAAGTGATTCTTTCAGTGTTTCTATTTTGTTGTCTCAGACAGTCTTATGGCACAATTACTCTTTATTGTATCTAGAGCTGATAGACAACAGCTGGCTGTTAGGGATGTTAAAATCAAGGGTCACTAGAATTGTCTTGGAATTCAAGAACAATGAAAATTTTATTTTGGAAGATATTGAAATGGGTAGTGTATTTGCTTGTCAGAAATCAATTGGATTTTATTCCTGTAAAGCAATATAAATTTTTAGATATATGATTATTTAAAATATGCTTTAATAATTTATATACTGCATTCAGTTTTATTGCACATTGTATTTTATGTTTTCAAATGAACTTGAATATGTGTTAGTAGATAGCCTCATGTTGCTGGGATAAACTTCCATACCAGGCACAGTTATGGAGGAAAGGGAATTTATTAGATGCTTACAGATCCAGGGAAAGTTCCATAATGGCAGAAGCAGCTGTTCTCTTTCACAGGACCAAGCAGAGAGGGAGAGAAAGGGAAAAGTCAGCACCTAACACACCAGTACACCCAAGCATACTCCCGGAACTCCAGGCACTTTGCATATTTTTAAACTGGAATTCCAAATCCATCCCACACTTTAGGGCTAGACCCTAGGATCTACTCACAGTGACACTTCCTCCAACCAGGTGCCTGGAGATCTAAATTAATAAAACTCCTGAATCTATTGGGGGATATCCATTTAAACTACCACATTATGTAAACATAACAGTGTCACTTGGAGAACAATGTGATCTAGCAGATTTGAATATCAAATGACCCTACTATAAGAGCAGATTCTACTTGCAGCTCTTCTACAAGTAGTGTCGATGCATTATCCAGCTGGGAAGAATCATAGTGACAATTTAATCAAACTTCTCATGTAAACACAAAGGATGCACCAGAATGGTTACATGGCTTGCCCCAGGCACATAGTTGGTAACAGAAAAAACTAGGTAGTGGCAGACATTCTTATGACTCTGAGGACAAAGTCCTTACCGGGCTGACCTGAAATTCACTATGGAGTCTCAGGGTGGCCTTGAACTCATGGCAATCCTCTTACCTCTGCCTTCCGAGTGCTGGAATTAAAGGCATGTGCCACCACGCCTGGCAAAATAAAAATTTCTAACTGCTGTTGCTTTATACAATGCTTTTAGATTCTAGACATAGTTTCAAAGACCACCTGTACTTAGGAAATATAAGTGCTTGATAAATATTAATTCTTCCAATGAAGAATAATCACTTTGGTTCACATTACCTGTTACATCCACTGTTACCATCACTAAACATGTCTTCTAAATTCTTTCCATCTCTTAGACTTGTTTAGTTCTGAGGGCTGCAAACCCAGAACTGGAATATGGTTACCTGTGAGTTTGATTCAAGGACTCAAGTCTGTACAACAGCAGAACCAAAAATAGAGTCACCCATGTGGACTTGTTATGTTTTTAACAAGTCAGGATGATAAAGGGAAAGACAAAAAACTTTATAATTAAGGTAGAATCTACATGATTTATTGAAGAAAACATTTTAATTTTTTTTTAATTTTTATTTATTTATTTATTTATTTGAGAGCGACAGACACAGAAAGACAGATAGAGGGAGGGAGAGAATGGGCGCGCCAGGGCTTCCAGCCTCTGCAAACGAACTCCAGATGCGTGCGCCCCCCTGTGCATCGGCTAACGTGGGACCTGGGGAACCGAGCCTCGAACCGGGGTCCTTAGGCTTCACAGGCAAGCGCCTAACCGCTAAGCCATCTCTCCAGCCCAGAAAACATTTTAATTTTTAATGGAACAAGAAAGCTAATAAATGTACAGTTTTAGAATGAAGGATATTTTTTGTTTCAAATGAAAGATTAATTTCATAGAGAAGTCTCTACTTGATCTCCTGGTTATTACCCTGAAAACTCAGGAAAGAGAGCTTTCAGAAACCCGAGCATGGGACTTTAGGCCTAATGCTTTCTTTTCAGTCCCAATGATCTGATACATGCACTGTCATGACACTTTCTATGCACAGGGAAAGACAAGAGAATGTTTGCATCTTGCTTTGTCATCAACAGTGAAACTAGCAGTGAGAGCCACATCTTCCTCCCAGAAGATAATGTCAGGACCCTGAGAAGACTCAAACCTCATCAAACAGATATTTGAGGATGCAGAGAGTTTAACACTAATGGAGACTTATAACATGCCTGCCAAGAAGGCTCAGAAAACATTGCAGAAGAGGAAGTGAAAATATTGTCAGAACTGAAGGGTGGGAAGGAGTATTCTGAGGCACCATTCTGCCACCAGACACCAGAGACTGACTGGTACGTTCCTAACCCTATGGTGAATACCAATAACCCTACTGAGGAGGGCCCACAGTGGAATGGGGGTAGGTGAGAGAGGATGTAAGAGTATATATAGCCTGGTGGGAATATGACTAATATGTGGTATGTACATGTAGTAAATCTCATAATTAATAAAAAAATTTCAAAAGTCAAAACTAAGGCTTTAGGAAAAGTTCCAGGATTAAGACAATAGATGAAGATATAAGGATGAAAATATTCTAAAATATTTCACAACTTGTGTTGGGAAAACTCACCCTGCACTCCATCTTCAGTTGAGGTGTCTGAATGCTGGTTTACATGACTTTATGAGTGCCATATCTTATCAGAGAGAAGTGAAGGGTAAAGAAAAATAATTTCCATACATTGAGGAATGCACAGAACTGAGTTTTTTCCTTGCAAGAAACTGGTTGTTGTATTTACAATTGAAACAGAATTCAAACATGCAGGTCTTTGTAATAGTAGCTATTTTCATATGGCCTGACTTGAGTGCATGATTTTAGAACTTTCCTTAAGACATAGAGAGCAAAAGGGTATTTTCTGAGAATTTAGGATAGTTATTTATGAAATGGTCTACAATTGTAAGGATAGGGCAGAACCTTCTCCTTTATCATAAATGTAAAGGGCCAATTCATAAACCACATGGCAGACTGTTTAAGATTCCAGTTCTATTTGAGACTGTAGCTTTCATACTAATGCATACTTTTTACTGTGGTTTGAATCAATGAGATGTGTGTACTAGTTTAGGTTTAATAAAATTTAAAATTAAGGAGGGAATTCTTTTCTTTTCTTTTTTGGTTTTCCAAGGTAGGGTTTCACTTTAGCCCAAGCTGACCTGGAATTCACTATGTAGTCTCAGGGTGGCCTTGAACTTATGGTGATCCTTCGACCTTTGCCTCCAGAGTGTTGGGATTAAAGACATGCACCACTATGCCCGGCTCAAGGAGGGGATTCTTAAGTTGTCTGAGAACCTCTGAATCAAATTTAGCAGAAATTGTAATATTGTAAAGAGACACCATTACAGTTTAACATGGATCATAGACATGACAACAGTGTGAGTGCATGGCTCATTTGCAGGCTGCAGGTGTATTGGACATTTCTGTCCCATGTCATGCACTTACTAGTTTGTTTATGAGTTAAATCCATGGCAGTTTTGGAAACAGTTTTGGAATTCTAATCAAGATATTGTATTTGGAGAACATTTATCAGCTTTCACCCAGTGCAGAAGACAGACATGTCATAGAATAGGATGACCCACTTTGTTGTGGGCAGTAAGTTTCTGAAGGGTTGCAATAGAATTAGTGAGAGAAGGCTTGTTTCCAAGATTTAATAAAAACAGGAAATCTTAATTAAACTTCTGAAAAGAAAAAAAAATTCCAAAAAATCAAATCAATGACCTCAGGGATTTTAATTTACTATTTAAAGCAAATATGAATTATTTTAAATATAGTAGTATTATCTGTAACAAGTTGTTGATTATTTAGAAACATGCAGTTTCACATAATTTCTTCAGAGGATTCAGTACAGTAAGGACAGGAAGACTGCATTCATTCACTTCATTGGGAGGGTAAAAGGCACAAAGTAGTTGGCTAGATATGTACATCTTCTAGCAGAAGAAATTATGTTACTTTATGCAGAATTGCTTAGGCATAGGCATCTTAAGTAGGCACATGTGTAGGTCACTATGTAGAGAATGGCCAACATTATTTCATTTACACAAATGGAACTTCCAGGTTTTAATTTAAAGCTAAAAACATTTTAATTCACAAGAAGAGAAGCACAATTATTTGACTAAATGATTTAACATTTTTAGAAAGTAATACCAATGAATATTTTTTAAACCTTTGTCTTCTACTATGAGTATAGTAATCATCTTTTGATCAAAATTTAATTTATTTTAATGATGGAAACCTTAACATGAATAGAAAAACTGCTAGATGCAGGTGAATAATTTTGAAACACTCTAAATAAAGTGTCTTCAGTTGAAAAGGTTTTATCTCTAATGTCTTTCTTTGAGTGCATTGGAATGATAAGTGATTATATAAAAGTGCAATTAATCATTCTGTCTTCTTTTCTTACCTAGCATTGCAAGTCATGGTGATAATTCTTATTTCACTATTACAATATGTGAATGCTCAGATTTTAGTCCAATTAAAAGATAAGAATAATAAATATTTTGGGCTGGAGATATGGTTCAGAGGTTAAGGTGCTTGTCACCAAAGCCCAAAGACCCCTGTTCTATTCCCCAGGACCCATGTAAAGCCAGATGCACAAAGTGGTGGTGCATGGATCTGCAGTACCTTTGCAGCAGCTAGAAGCCCTGTTGTTCTCATTCTCTCTCTCTGTCTGTTTCTCTTCCATCTCTCTCTCTCTTTGCTTTCAAATAAATAAATAAAGCCATTAAAAATAAATAAATATGGTAGGATTTATGAAATCATGCAAAACCCAGAAATGCCTGATTCCAAATAGAAGACCCTAGCATGGGATCAGCTCATCATCTTCTGTTTGTCCTTCCCTGTGCTTCCTTTCTCATTTTGGAATTTTAATCTATTCTCAAGTGTCCTGTAGTAATGTCACCTCTAGGGATTTGCCTTGTTGCTCTGCTTCCCTGGCACTGGGGATATCTGTCTCTATTATCTTTAGTCTTGATGAACATTGAGATCCACATTGTGTCCTCTCTTCAACACTGCGAGTACAAGAGCACTACCTTTTATTTCTGATGCCAGTGACTCCAGCTAGAATCCAAACTCAACATGTGCATACCTAGTGTAACCCTGAGCTGCCTATCTTTGCTTGCAGACAACACTATTTTTTTTTAAATTGTTGTTTATTTATTTTTATTTGAGAGAGAAAGAGAAATAGAGATAGATAAATGATAGAGAGAAAAAGAGAGAGAGAGAATGGGCTTACTAGGGTCTCCAGCCACTGTAACTGAACTCCATTTGCATGTGCCACCTTGTGCATCTGGCTTATGTGGGACCTGGACAATTAAAACTGGGTCCTCAGGCTTCGCCGGCAAGTGCCTTAACTACTAAACCATCTCTCCAGCCCAGAAAGCACTAATTTTAAGCATGTCACTTGTAGTTATCTTCTTGGTTCTGGGACAACATATCCATCCAATAGCAATTATTAAAAAGAAAGGGTTTATTTTGACTCAGTCTTGAAGGGAGGCTTTGTTTTGGAAGGGATTAGCACAGCCTGACCAGAGGATGGCATCACCTCTGTCACACCAGGTGGAATAGAGCAGCAGGAGAATGAGTAAAGTCCTTGCAAGGGGGAGCTTGCCATAACCCCTAAGTCTGCCCCCAACAACACATTCCTCTGGCAAGATGGCACTACCCAAATTGCCACCAGCTTGGGACCAGTCATTCAGAACACACGAGTTTATGGGGACACCTGATTGAAAACTCCATACCACTTGTGTTTAGTGCTGCAGGTTCACAAGTGCTATACCAGTTTTGTTTAGTCTGTGTTGTTATGCACATACCATAGAACTCAAAGTCAACGAATTGGAAGCAACTCACATACATGAATTCATCATTACATATCATTTAAGACTTCTTAGTATGAATTTTAGGTCATCTACATCCCCAGCACATACTGTGCTTTTGATAAGATCATTTTTGGACCATGTACCAGCTTAGTAGAATCAAAACCTCTGGATGTGTAACAAAAACTCTTTATACTAGTATTGTGATGAAAATAAAGTTTGAGAAGTCTTGATTTAGAAGGAGACAGAGATCATATTTTCTTTGAGTGCTATGAAGGTGGTATAATATGGAGAAAATATGCCCAGAATGTGATGGAAAACAATTGTCAACACAGGGTGCTCAGCAGTCAACAGGTGACCTGGTGACAGATAAGGACTCCTCTTTGAACTAATATCCTGTCCTCCCATCACTATTTCACCTCTTGGCTGTTCTAGTTGAATAACTAAAACTTTTGTGTTAGCTAATTGCAAAGGAAACTGTTCTATGTATGACCTTGATATTAAAATTGAGTGAAGTTGCTATAATATTATCTCCTTATTGTACCATTTCCTCATTCTGGCTCAACACAGCAGGGTAATGTGTCAAATACAGTAAGTCAGCGTATAGCATTTCTTCTCTCTACCCCCCCTCTATTGTATGAAAAAAGAAAGGAAAAGAAAGGAATCCAACAAAATGTTACTTAAAAGAGTGCAACACTTCTGCTTCCTAAGAGTTTATTTCTGCTAGCTTAAGGGTTTATGTGGTAACAACACCGAAAAGAAAAAAAATATGTGGCTTAGTATTTATTGGAACTCTTTACTACTGAGAAAAACTAGGGAAGTAATGAGTAAACTTAAACTACTAAATCAGAGCATAACTGTTATCACTTTAATTTCCTCCATGCCATTCCAAATTTCCTTCTTCTGTTGGCTCTTGGTTTCTACCTTCAAGTATATTGAGCTGCTTCAATTTCATACACTTTGCTTAATCTACTCCTCTTATTAGTTTATGCATTATGGTCTTAATTGTCTCCTTTCTTTACCAACATGTCTCAGATGATTGTGTATGTATCTTCCAGATATGCATATTTTTGCAATCCACTTTATTTCTAGCTCCTCTATTTCATGATATTTCTGCCTCGAATGTTACCAGCAGTCCCTGCTTTCCCAAATTTAATGACTTTTACTCATTTTCATGCCAAGTGAAGCTATAAAGAATGGAATGAAAATCCACCTATACAATTAATAATCACCATTATTAAAGTGATAAACTTTTAATACATATCCATGGATCTTTAAATCTTTACTGTGATATACATGGTTGCATTTCATCACTATCTCGTTCAACTTACTGTTGTGCTCACAGTTGAATTTATCATATTAGGTAGAGGATGAGAAAGGAAAGACCTGGAATAGTTTAATTTAAATATCTCACTTCCTGTACAGCTGTATTTTCATAGATTTGTGCTTTTGGACAAGTTTTGTACAATACAGTATTCTACAAAACTATTAGAAATGTCCATGCCTTGTACAGATGTTGTAATTCACACACAAATTTGTTTTTGAACTGAATATAAGAAAGTTGTTTACTTAAAATTGACAAGATAATATTTTCTGGGTTTTTTTGTCAAATTTTAAAGAAATATAAAATTTAATATTTAAATTAGGTAAATCTACATAATTTTTAAATTAAATGGCAAATACATGAAATAAGAAATTTGACAAATTTTGTTTTCAGTTTAGTATTACCCTTCCTAGATATTAAGGCTTGCTTTGTAAATCATTATATATTTAGTAATTGGAAGTCCTGCTTATTCTTTGATCTGTCTATCTATCTATCTGTCTGTCTGTCTGTCTCTCTCTCTATATATATATGTTTATACATCAGAGGCTCTTAAATATACTTTACTAATGGACTATATTTACTAAAATGTTGTGGAAAGCCATAGAAGACTATATGCAGTAGGCTGACATCAAAGCAGTCAGCTCCAATAGGTTTTTCTCTTTGGTAGCACATAAACTTGCTGCAGGTATGCTCTAGGCTGGGATGTCTGCTTCAACCCACAGGGATCTGAGAGTATCAGCTCATGCCACATGGTGTGGTATCCAAGAAAGGTCTTTATGTGGCAGAACTGTAATACATCTAAAATCTCCTTTAAATAACTATGGGTCATTGCATATTTCTAGGTGAAAGTTATTCTTTTCCATAGCTTCTTTGATTCACTTAAGACCTTTACTGTTCCCTTATCCTTAAAATGTTGCATGTTACCCACATAGAACATAAGCCATGTTCTCTCCCCAAATGTGTTTTATTAACGGAGCCAAAGTTTAGCTGTGCTGCCAGGTCATACTCAGTTTAGTGTTTCTGTGCTGATCTCATGTTTAGGAAAATTTTAGTATGCAATTAAGAGTTCAGTAATGCATGGGACCAGATGAAAACAGTATGTCATGGGTAATTTGAGCTCTTAGCCTTACCTACTTTTGGATATCTTCCAATTTATCTTCTGTGGCATTTCCAAGGATTAGTTTTTCATGGTGTTAATGATTATGTTGAATCATTTAGATATGCAAAAGAATTTAAAGGAGTAAGTATTGATTTATATATATTTACAGTTACACATTGCTATCTGCTTTAAGATAGCAACCATTGGAACAATGTGAGCTCTCTTTTCCTCCTCTCTTTACCTAAGTATGATTTACTTTTGGCTGTTTCTATGCAATGATTATATTTTAAGCTTCCAAAGGTATGGAGATTAGCACACTTCACCATAACCATTCTTTACATTGACTTCCTTGACACAATCCAAATAGTTACCAAAGATTTTTTAAAAATGTATTCTAGAACAGTAATGCACAGTAGAATAACTATTGGTGTGCATTGATTTTATTAAATAAGCAATTGCTACTTAATCAAGAATTATGACTATAGAAAAATGACCTGAAGGCACCAAGTATTAACCATGTAAAATAATAATGAAATAAAACTGGAAGATAGTTGGAGATAGGTAGAAGAAAATAGAATGGCACTATATTCCATATGTTTGACAATACACAGATAATATCACCTTTTATAATGGAAATATGGGGGAGGGCTGGAGAAATGGCTTAGTAGGTAAGGCTCTTGTCTACAAAGCCAAAGCGCCCAGGTTTGATTTCCTAGTATCCACATAAAGCCAGATGCATCTGGAATTTGTTTCCAGTGGTTATGTTTGTAGAGGATATGGCATTCCCATTCTTTTTTTTAAATCTATCAATCAGTCAATCAATAAATCAATCAACCTATCATCTATCTATCTGTCTGTCATCTATATAAATATTTGCCTCTTTCTTTCTCTCTCTCAAATAAAAAAATATTAAAAAGGAATATGTAGCAAAGACCAAAACACAAACAACTGTAATTAATGACTTTGACCTCTTAGAATTCACTATATTTTACTTAATGTTAACAAAATCTTGTTGGAAGTAATATCTGTTGTCTAAATTTATTAATTGTTTAAACTCCCCATGCTTATTTCTTTTAATGAGTTAAAATACAACTAATTAAAATATAAATACCATTTTTATTTTAACTTAAGTTTGTAAAGTTATTTGTATCTTATCAAGTGTATCTTTCTCTGGACCTATATATCTTCCATTATATTCACATAGGTGAATTTACCAGGCTAATAATTACCTTTAACAATTTAGATATTACAAAGCATGAAAGCATTAAGGATATGTGTACATGTGGGATGTGTGATAAAGAGAAAAAAAGACAGGAAGAAAGAGGTGAAATAATGTTCACTAAATATTGTTATTTTGGGGTAATATTCTATTTTATTCTACAAACTAAAAATAACCAAAACTTGCTAAACATTCAGCATATACTGTATGAATGATGAAGAGGGCAAGCTGCTGAAATATCCAGGGAGAGCAGTGGAAACTCTCATAATGAAGCTATGATAGGAAAGAAGACACAGCTGAAGGATGTGGGATTTGGAAGGTAAGTATATTTTTAAACTGCAAAAAAGTGTTTTAAAATTACATCAATTTGGGGCTATGAAGATAATGAGAGATGTTGCAGACGAAGCAGCATGTTCAATGCCCTTTGCATGAGTCTGGTTCAATAGCGTTACCAAAGGCAGAGATAATCAATTAGCTTTTTTCATTTCATACACTGAAATTCATGTGGCAGCAAGTCAGGCAACTGAATGTACAACCAAGAATACAGGTCAGGTGTCAGCCACCCTCAGACCTCAGTTCCTTCCACATCTTCTCTGAAAACAGTAAGAAAGAAAGCCCTCAATTTAGATAAACCAGGTCTCTATGTGGCCAAATGAAAAGCAAAGACTTGATCCTTAATGGCATGAAGCAGCTCAGTGGAAACAGCACTGGGCTGGGAGTCAGGGCACAGTTCCTCTCAGGAATAATCAGGTCTCTGGGCTTTCAGCTGATCAGCTGTAAAATGAAGATACAGATGCCTGCTCAGTGTACTTCAGAGGGTTGAGAAAAGGTCTGTAAACTGTAAAGTATGATGCATAACAGATTTGTTTTACTTAAGGTCAGCCAGGATGCTCTATGGCAGAAAAAAGGTGGCAAGAAAAAGCAGCTTTCCCATCAATTAAAACCTTGTCTCTGGGAGCCCCTTGGGAAGCTTGTGTGAAGACAGTGATAGAAAGCTAATTGCCCCTAAGTGGAACTTTTATTTGTTTGAAGGAAATGGCTTTTACTAGCTGCCTCGTTTCAGCACACATAGATCAAGTTACCAAAGCTTTCAGACTGTGATTTCTCAGAGAGCTGTTCCTTCTTCTATCTTTTAAAATCACTGTTATTATTATCAACATATTTTGCATGGATACATCATGTGTTGGTGCCCTCTTTTTTCTCATCCCTGCACTCATTCCACTGGGAACCTTCCTCAGTGGGGTTGCAGGTATTCCTTATGGGGGTTGTGGTTTATGTGTTCTAGGAGCAGTACTCAGTTTTGTCTTCTAAATCACAGGGTTAGTACTGAGGCTCTTTTTCTCCTTCCAACCTATTTCCCTTGGGTGGCTTCTTGTCTCTCCTACCTTTCTGTGCTCTAAATTAACATTTATTTCTATCTATAACACTTGGCTCTGACACAGACCCTTCAAATTCAGCATGTCCAAAATATAACCTAGTTTCTTCCCTAACTATATATTTATTTCTCTTGAGATTGACATCATTATTTATCCATAATCCCTTCTAGATGGTCCATATTCTGGGATCTAATAGATGGGTGATTTTGTCTCACCAGCTCTCAGGGAGACCATTCATATCAAAGGTCTAAATGGCATCTACTGCATGTAGTACACAACCTGTATAACTAGGCGTGGGCCTCCCGATGGCCTAGCTACTTGTTCTTCATCTCAATGATCATTATTTCATTGATTTTCTACAATAAATCTACAGACAATTTTCAGTTTATCATTGGCACTCAATTTGACCCTCTTGACTCTTTTCCAGTGGGTTTTATCTCCTGTTAGAAAGTGCAAGGTAAATTTCCTCTGTATCAGAGTTGTTATGTGTGAATGTTATAATTCAGTGTTATTTGAATATTCATTTTTAACACATATTTTAACACTTAATATAGGTGCATGCTTATCATGTTTGGGTAGTAAGAAACAGCTTATGCTTCCTCCCTCTGTTCTAGGCTGGCTTTTTGGCTAATTTTGGCCAATGAGATTTTATCAAGAGAGATACAACTGAATATTTGCTAAGTGCAAACTTGTCCTCATTACTTCTTGGCACAAAAAATGAAAATTCTTATAGCATAATAGACCCAGTTGAGATCTCCACTGATTTCAACATTGCACCAGTCAAGTGGGTGAGCCATCTTGGATGTTCAAACCCAGCCATGTCTCAAAATAAGTATGGTCCTAGCTACCAAGCCAAGCAATCTTAGAAAGCATTTTGAAATAATAATTACATTTCTCAAGCAACTATGTGGGTATATGTTTATGCAATAAATATCTTTTAGAAATTTAAGATAAAGACAGAGAAAAATCATCAATTAAAATATACCTGCACAATCACAGCTCATAATTTTGTGGGAGAGGAAGTAGAAGATTGTAAGAGACACAGGGTAGGAGTGAATGCACAGAGGCAATGTCCCTGCCACTGATGGACTACTGCTCTCACAACTCATAACCCACAATACCATGGTGAGGTGAATGTCAACAATCCCACTGGGGAGGGTCCTCAGTAAATTGGGGCATGGAGGAGGGAAATGATGGTACCAATACATGCTGTGTCCATACAAAGCTCCTACTTAATGAAAAATGATATGGATACTTTTGTCTAAAACAGTTTCAAAATAAGTGTCAACAATACTTAGTTAAACTACCTTCTAGGGTAGTGGGATAACAAGAGAAGAACCAGAGGTCAGGTAAACACATGACTGCCCCTGAGTCAAGGCTGTGCCCCCATGGCAGTCCTTTGTCACACTTCTGGCTATACTATTCATTAAAAATGTTTCAAGGAAAAACAAGTTTCAAGGAAGTTAATATAATCCATGATTCAGGGTGCTTTCAACATTTCCTCCACCTTCACATTCCTTAAGCAGAGCCCTCTACCATTTGCTCTCCTATTTGCCAGAAAACTTGGCACCCCAAGCACTACCTATGTGAAACTCCAGAGATTAGATATGTGCCTAGGAACAAAATATATTCATTTTCAGTACACTTAGGTAAGTATTAATTGCAGTTTGTAATTCACAACTCAACACAATTACCATTCCATATTCACTGTCTTAATCCATGTCCTCATGATCTTTAGGCCTACCCCATTACACTGGTTTCCAAAGGACTAGTCACAGTGTCTATACCTTCTGTTTCTATTGATAAGTGATTCATATTGTGATCAATGATAGTTCTAAAAATGCTAAATCTGTCACCTTGTTGCCCAGTCCAAAAACTGGCCACTGAAATCCCAGCCCTCAGAATTATGTCCTTGTCAGGAGCATTGGAAAAGACTTGATGCCAGGCTACATAGGGACTTTGTCTGTATGTAGCAGCCCACAGAAAGTCTGCAATAATTGAGGAAGGCTGAGAGAAACATCAGATTAATGAACTGCTTTTGATTTTAGCCAGGTCAACTTGTATGTTACTTTTAGTTTATGGCAACAAAAATAATTTTTGGCAGGCTCATTCTTTATACTTTTCTAACATTCACTCACACATTTTCTCATGCCCCAATTCACAATTATTCACACATTACCACTCTCCCATTCAATCATCCCAAGGCCCAATAATTCCCCCTGGTGCCTATAACTTTAAACTTTATTTTATATAGGGAAAGTAGCTTTCTGTTTCACTCTCATTTCTGTCTTCAATAGTAAGTGAAACCAATCCCATTGGATTACATATATCTCTCTCCTCCTTTCAAACCTCTCCCCAAACAAACATCAGCATCTCTGTTAGCATATGTCGACATGGTGTTGGGGAATATGTCTTATTATAGTTGGGTCACTTTAAGTGGTCCCTCTGGCAGTAGGAGTCTCCTTGGGACTTGATCATGTTTCAATTTAAACTGCTTGGCAAAGTCTCTCCACTTTCCACAAACACAATTGCAAAAGCTGTTCCTGGAAGCTAGCAATCCTTGCAGCTTTTGTCACTGGCAGATAAGGGTGATAATTAAAATCATTCCACAGCTATCGGCTGCTGTCTGCTCAATTTGTGGCAGATTGGCTGAATAAGAAGATTAAACATCAGGAGGCAGTTCTTTTCTTATCTCTGAATAACTCCTGTTAAAGAGTAAGTCATTGGTCTTGCATGTTTCAGAAGTTGATGCGTTAGCTCAGAAGGTTCCTCATTTCCTCATTAGAGCTGGTTTATCATTCTATTGTATGACTAGACAGTCTTCTGTAAATTATTAAATTATGAGGAGCATCAGTTTTCACATTTGTGCAAGGGCTATAATAGTATCTGCTGAGGGTCTGTGGCTATGGCTCAGTGGTAGAGCAGTTGTCCAGCATGTGTGAGGCCCCAGTTTCAATGCCCAGTAAGAGTGAAAAGAAAAAACAAAATCTGCTTAGAATTAAGGGCTGCCAGTCCTCTTTGTGTGGTGCAACACTTGATATAACACACAGTTATACAGTAATTACCATCAACAGGTAATTCTTTCATTTCACTCAGTGGTTTGTTTGAACACTTTCTCAGACTCCTGAAAACTCCCCCCCCCCCATAGTCTTTATAATGTCAGCATTCTCTGTGAGAAGGCTAATGGTTATTTGTGAACATTTGGATTGTTTTTAGTAATTGAATATAAAAAAATCTAATGTCAAAAAAACCCATGTTGGAACATCTTGTGGTACAAGAGATAGTCTCAAAGATGTAAAGTTATGGTGCTTTCAGATAAACTATTCTCATTATTATTTGAAGATTTCTTTATGCCATATATTAAGAATCCAATAGCAGGGCACACAAAACCGGAGGCTCTGAAAGGCTTATTTTCTTTTCATGAGCACACTGGAATTTGTCTCACCAGTCTTTCATACTCTAGAAAGTCTGCTGACTAGAAAAATGTCATGTTTAAATTTGTCCTCATTTTGCATTTTGACTGGGAAGTGCAAGCTTTCCTAAATATGGTTTGCATCCCTTTTGGAAGTCTGAGCAATATTCATGTTAGCACTCTTGGGCAGGAGCACTTCAAACATATGGAACTATCTGGTACACACCACATACGGCTCAGTGCTGGCGTCTGCACCAGCAGTCATTTCTCATGCATTAGAAATATATCCTTGACTATGTTGCACTTTTAAAATTCTTTCTGAGTTCAGCATGTATATAGTAGATTTTATACAGAGCAAAACAGCTTAGGAGATTTTATTTTCCCTCTACCAAAGCCCAGAGGCACTAGTTCAAATTAAACTGGTAAGAAACAAATTAAATTTTGTGGAGGAAAAACAGTTATATGAGATATCCAGAGTGGCTCTCCTTCACCTCATTTAAAACTGACAAAATTGATTGAATTCACTTTTGCGATGTCACTCATCAGGATGGCAGAAGATATTGCCAAACTATCTTTGATGACTAAAATAGAGTGATAGTAAAAATTCTACCAAATAAGCAGCCATTTCACTGCTATAAAAACCAAGCATTGCATAGCAAAAATGGTTGTCACATGCATGTTCTTTTAGTATTGGCCATTACAATTATTTTTACACCTGAAACATGCCAAATTGTTTAACAGAAACTCATTTATTTAATCCCTGCATAGTAAAAAAGCATAGGTGGTCAATATTCTATTGATTTAACTAAAATTTATTTCCTTGAAAATATTTATAGGATACATTAATGAAGACTTAAGAAAAATGTATTTTCCCTTTTGGTTATCCCATTAATTTCTATTCCGCTCTTTTTGTGATGAAATCACTTAAAATCAACAGCAATAGCGTATAGCTCAATTTCTTCTCTAGCTCTTTAGCACTGATGAATGGGAGAAAATTTCAATGCCTTTTTTATAGCTCTCATTATTTTTTCTTTTTGTGAAAGGCAGTGATACCAGAATAGCCACAGCATCTTCTCCTCTGTCATCCTCTAACTTTAAAACAAAATTAAGGAACAATTTTTATAGATTCACAAAAATCAAGAAGTTTATTTTAAGATAAGTTGTTTCAACATGAAATTTTTTAAACAAAAATTTAATTCAAGTTATTTCTCAAGTTAACTTAAAAAATCTTCTGCTTAACAGTAATTGGTTAATGCCACAATGTAGTAATCAAAACTAAACCAATGCCACAGAACTTGTCACATATCTGTCACAAATATTTTATTCTTTATCCAGCTTTCTTGTTTTGCATGAATATTTTTGATGGTGTTATGATTCCAAGTACATAACTATAATCAACTAACCCTAAAGAGTAGACATTTTGCTAGGTCATTTGAAAATAACAGCAGATCTTAAAACCTTCAGATTTGGCATCTCAGGAGTTTTAAAAGCAAATGTGAACCGACAGATGATGCTCCCATTTTACCTATGGGAAGTAGGAGTCCTTTTCTGCATTGCTTCTCCAGAGCACAGCAGGCACCTTTCATACTTAAAAGCCTTTCATTATTCTAGTTAAACATAGCAGACTGTGTATATTTTTGCTTTTTCCTGAAATCCAACTGAAATGATGTTGTAAAGGGATAAAACTCACAAAGCATAGGAAATTGGAGGAGATACAAGAGCCAATTAGAGATGTCAACAAAGGTCGAAAGCTGGAAAGCAGATGAATGAGTAATGACATGTGTAGACAAGGAGAGAAAGCTGAAAATGTGCACGGAAGCTACAATCAAGACAAAAATCCTGAAAAATACAAACATAGGCATTGGAGGCACCAGATAATTTGGAAGGCTGGAGCATTGGTATGGAAAAATAGGAGAAATAGAATGGATAGAGTGTCTAGATTGCCTTAAATTTGGGCAGGAGACAGAAGCTTTTCTGCTTGGAAAAGACTGTAGACACAGCTGAAGTTTCTCTTCTAAGAACTGTGTCATCAGGGATATATACGTACATACATACATATATATATATATATATACACATACATACATACATATATGTATATATGTATGTATGTATATATATATATACATACATATATATATATGTGTATATGTATGTGTGTGTGTGTGTGTATATATATATATATATATATGGTATAGATATAGATGATATATACATGGATATATGTAAGCAACTATGAGGCTGAGCATTCTTCTCCGGAGATATTGTCTAACCCAAGTGGAACAGATCTAGGGTTCAAAGGGAACATGTTCTTGTCTTACAATGAGTAGAATTTCTTGCTAATCTTCACCTCATCCCATAGACTTTGAAATAGGTTTTCTGTGGCAAATCTTAAATAAGGCAAAACAGGGTAGGAGTGTGATACATCTGCAGAAAGCAGCTAATGTGAAAGATGGATATCAAAACAAGGAAATTAAAGGAAACCTTGCAGTGGAAGAGTAAAGAGAACTTAGAACCCAAACCAGTATTTGTCAGTATGCTCAGAGAGCCAAGAGCCAACATTGTACCCACAGAACAAGAATAAGCTTTACAAAAGGGTCATTAAGTAAACCATCTTAAAGAATAACATTTTTGAATTTTTTAAAAAAAGTGATAGTAGAAGTTAACATTTCAACAACTGAATTGGAAAAGAAAACTCAGCAAAAGTCTCAGAAAATAGAACAGAAAGGAAAGAGAATATAAAAGAGGAAATGAGAAACTTAGGAAATAATTCTAGAAAACACTATAGCTAAATGATAGAAATTTAAGAAAGGGAGAATGCTAATAGCAAAGATGGTATCATCAAAGAAGCAAGGAGACATTTCCTGGAAATGAAGGGTATGCATGCTCACATTGAAACAATTTATATGGAACAGCTACTTAAAAATACATTTATTTTATAACCTCTATGGAGAGATACTCCTTTATGAGTCTCTCTCATCTTGATTATCCTGTGAAAACTGCCTGCTTTTATTGCAGACTATTTGATGGCAAACATCCTTGGAAATAATGATACTATTTTCTGAAACATAGAGGAGATTTGTTTATAGTTTCAAATGTTTCAGGTTATTTGTTATATATGGTAGGCATGCAAACTACCCATGATAAAGGATTCAGGATTCCTTACCTCAAGGATTCTCTCTTTTTAAAATATTATTTATTTATTTTTATTTGTAAGCAGACAGAGACAGAGAAAAGAGAGACAGACAATAAGAATGGGCACACCAATCTCTCCAGCCATTGCATATGAACTCCAGATGCATGTACCACTTTATGCTTTATGTGGGTGCTGGGGAATTAAACCCACATCACTAGGCTTTGTAGGCAAGTGCCTTAATGCTGAGACATATCTTTTAATAAAATCAGTTGTGCATATAGGTGTCTACTGGCTCTCTTAGTTTCACTATCTGAGAATAATTGTTTGGAGAAATGACAAAAGAATCAACTCATAGGTATATTAATTGCTGTGAGTAACAAATTGTTCTTTATCATTGACCTAGAATTCTTGTCGTTCTGTTAGCATTCATGGGGCTGTGGCAGCAGAGTAACATGATAGCTCATAGGTAAGGTAAAACTTTTCTGATGCATTATAGTTTTTGGCAATTTTGGTATTTTGACAATAAAATTAAAATATTGAGAAATAGTCACTTCAGAAAGAGGAAGAATAGAATCCTGCAGAGTTATGAACAGGATTTGAAGAAATCCATAGACATCTCCAGAAAAAGATATCCAATTTTTTATATACATACATATGTATGCATACATATATATGTATGTATGTGTATATATATATATATATATATATATATATATATATATATATATATATATAAAGTTTGTTGTAAATCTTTTCAAGGTAGGGTTTCAATTTAGCCCAGGCTGACCTGGAATTCAGTATGTTGTCTTGGGGTGGCCTCGAACTCATGGTGATACTCCACCCTCTACCTTCCAAGTGCTAGGATTAAAAGTATGTGCCACTATGCCCAGCTTCAATAAAGCATATTCTCCATCAGGCAATGAATGATTGTTTATTGCCCTATATGATGTAAAGTGTTCATCACTATATTTGGACTAGCATGTTTCTAGTCTTGGGTTTGTCAAATATGTCAAGTGTTATTAATATTCATTCTATGTGAGCAGGTTTGTTTCTATTTTACTATACAGAAAACAGCTCAAGAGTTGTATATTATTACCAAAAAAAGAGAAATTTGTGACAGTTATAGACAGAAACTAAACAAGATGTTGGAATTTTGATTTGCTTCAGAAAGAGGAAGAATAGAATCCTTCCTGGTGAGTAAAGCACAGAACCCTTGATCAGGAATTTTACTGACAGCAAGACATTTTAGGGGCTCAGACCCACTCACCATTATAGCATGACAAAATTTGATCCTTCCAATAGGAAAACTAAAAGTAGTATGGGCTGAACCTTGAATGCATTGAGGTCTATGTCATTGGTGGTGTTTGCTGTTCTAAGGCAGATATGGATGGATTTGAGACAACCAAACTCCAGTTGGAAACTGTAAATGAGTCATTGAATAGTTATCAGGCTCTCTAAGTACCCTAAATTTGGTTGCAATAATAATGAAGTGGGTTGAGAATGATAAATTGACATAAAGAAGTATAGACATCGAGTAGCAGTACAGTTTGCTTGCTGGTTGCTTTGGGTCACATGAAAAAGTGCCCATAGAGTCATCTCTTTGAACAATGGGTCTCTAGCAGGTGGTACACTTAAGTAAGGTTGTAGAATCTTTAGGTTGTGGAGGTAGCAAAGGTTATGGAGACTTGCTGGGGAATGTGGGTCACTGGGGACAAGCCTTGAGATTTTATAGCTCAGTCCCTTTTCCTATTTGATCTCTGCTTCCTGTCTAGTTATGGTGGGATGAACTGGCCTGCCTTTCTTTCTTTATCATAATTGACTATAACTACTTCAATCATAAAAAGTCCTTTCATTCCATAAGGTAGTTCTGGTCATGTATTTGTTCACTTAATAAGGAAAATACATGAACTCAGAGCTTATTTTCAAGCCCTTTCTTCTCAGTACACATGCCTTCCACCCTTTATTCCTTTAAGTACAATTGCTAACCAGAGACTTAAGTTTAGGTAGGAAGCTGTGATCTCTCTTCAAGGGAACTGAAGGCTGTGTACACATGTGTGAGTGGGTCAGAGGGGCAAGAAACTCATGATTTTAAAGCTTAGTTCCACCTGTCATGGTTGGAAAACAGACACCCAAATTCAGCTAATGGGGTTTGGTTGGCATGCACTGTGGGAAAAGGAAGCTAACATGACCTTGTGAGTCACACACTTTGAAGAAGAAAATGTTCTATTTTTGTGGCTTCTATTTCAGTATATATAATTGCTATTGCATCATTGTATTCCTGTGTTGTGGATGTTCATAAAGGCCTGAAAAGATTTTTACAGTTCAGAAGAGCTACAAATAGACAAATACTAATACCTTTGGTTCCTCACAATCCCAGTGATCCTTGGAGTTAAATGTCTCTGTAACTGATGATTTTGCCACTTAGAGCCTTGGAGTTCTCTTTAAGGGTTGGGACCCTCTCGAACGGCTACCAAGTGTATGTTTTTGTAAAGCAGCTGTTAGCTTGCCATGGGATTCTTGTTGAAATTGTATGTTTGAAGCAGAGAAACCTTGTGACTCTCTGGCCTGACATTTTCTTTTTGGAATAGGTCAACTTCTACTCAATACTCCAAAAGGCACACGGCCCACTGGGCCTTGATTGTTAGATAGAAGTGGTATATTCAAGAATGTTTATGGCTTGGAATCAGAAGCACTTCTGCTGTAGGGAAAAAGATGCCACTCCACTGCATGAACCAAATCTCTGTCTTAGTGGAACCCCTCCTAATTTACACTTTTACCCTTAAGTGAATTGATATCATTCACGATAGTTGAGGTTACCAATAACCAAGGACATTACTTAAAGCATGACAGCTGTACACATTCTGCCAGTAATAGAGAATTGAAATGGATAATCAATGTGGTCAATGGGTAGAACTCAGGCTGTTTCAGAGCTCTTCCAGTTCTCCTCTTGATGAAACTTGTCATACTTACTAATGTTGTGGTGTGTTATGTGTTCTGTATATTTGTGTGTATGTGTGTGTGTGCATATGTGTGCACGTGTACACATGTACATACACACAAGTTGTGCACACCTTCATGTGAAGTTGACTGTTTTTCTCAATTGTCCTCCACTGCTTTTTAAGACAGATTCTATAAACCTGCAGTTCATTGATACAACTAGACTAGCCGGCCAGCAAGCCCTACAGATCCATTCTCTACTTCTTCAATGTGAGCATTCCAGGTGCATTCCACCACACGTGACTTTCTATGTGGGTACTGGAAACCCAGACGCAGGTTCTCATGATTATAAATCAAGCATTTTATGAATTGAGCCATCTCCTCAGACCGAGATTTTTGACTATGACACTTGAGATTGGTCTGGAGCTCACGGAGACTAGGCTAGTTTTGAACTTGGGGCAAGTCTGCTTACTCAGTCTTTCAAGTTATGGCACTGGCAGAACCCTCTTGTTGAGTTTTTGAATTATAAAAATGAATTATAGTCATTGATTCAACTCTCTGAGGTCTTCACTGGCCTACATGACTAACAATGACAAGCATCCTCTGATGAGACTGGATATAGGCTGAGTAACCTGTGGCAACTGAATGATCCCTATTCTCTCAGGATGCATAGTCTTATGGTCCGTGGAGACTCATCCAATGCAATAGACCAGGCACAATGCAGAAAGCTTCACCTGCTGAAGGAACTTCCAAATGAAGTTCTTGTATCCTCAGAAGGCAATAGAACTATTTCACAATGAAGCTATCCTTTGGCTGATCCTAAGTGAGAGGTAACTGACTTATTCAAATATGTGTCATAGTGATTAACGCCAAGAAAAATAAAGCATTGCACAAATGTAGTTGTGGTGTCTCACATGCATTGACTCTAAGTAATATTTAACTTGAAATATCAAATACCAAAGTTGAAATAAATTGTGAAGATATATGTAGATTATTAGGGTACAGTAGTAAACTATTAAAAAGTCAAATTCAAAGCTGACAATAGTCACACATGTCTTTAATCCCAGTGCTTGGGTGACTGAAGTAGGAGATCACTATTAGCTTAATGCCAGTATGGGCTATGCAGTGAGTTCCACATTAGCAAGGGGGCTGGGGAAGAGATTGCTTCAAACAATATAATTAAATAAATAAATAGCTAAACTCCATATATCAATGTAGGATATCATTAGGTATCTAATAAGAATTTTAAGAAATTCTATAATATGTTACTTTAAAGTCCATAGATAAGTACTAGAAGAAACAATTAAAAGAAGTAATAAATGATTGCCTTTGGTGGGTGACTGTTAGATTGAACAGTGGTAGACAATAGAGAATGGGGTACTGTAAACTTCAACTGAATTATAGGCATTCAACTTTAAAAAAATAACATGATATATTGGACTGTTCTAGCTGCCAGAACAGGGCACCCCATACTGAATGTGTTAAGCAAAACAGACATGCTTCTCATGGCAGTGGAGATTCAAATTTCCAGATTAAGATATTCATAGGTTTAACCTGTCCTGAAGTCTTTGTACTTGTTAATAGGTGACTACTTTCTCTCTATGTCTTCCTATGGTTTCTGTGCTCATGGATCACAAATGTCTGTCTGTGTGATCAAAACTTCCTCTTAAAAGTTTACCGGTGGGTTGGTGAGATGATTCAGTGGTTAAATGTTCTTCCTGTGCAAGCATGAGTGCATGAGGGCCTGAGGAGTCCTGCAACCAACAGAGTTCAAATCTCCAGCACCCATATAAATAACTGGATGTGGCCACTTGTTTCTGAAACCCCAGTCCCACAGGGGAGGACTGACCAAAGAATATGGAGTAAGTAGAAAGAAACAGAACAAAACAAAAAGAAACTCTGGCAATTTTCATCACTAAGAGCCTCTCATTCAAATGATGGGTGGAAGTGTTATTTAGTGGGACACCCAAATTCTGCTCTGACTATAGTAGGTGAGCACACCTGACTGCAGAGGAGTGGATAGGGTGATGCAAGGACACATACATGTGCATACTACACACACCACATCATACACACACATGCATACACACATATACAGGCCCATGAAACATGGCGAAGAGTACACCAATCAGAATGAATTAGAGACTGTCCTAATGATTTCATTTTAATTTAATTCTATTCTTAAAGGTTTATCTCCAGTTATAACTATATTATGAGGTATTAGAATTTAGAATGTCAATATGTAAATTGATGAAGATGTACAACTCTGCCTATATTGAAATTAAAATAAATTACAAATACTTTCACTAAGATTACTTCATGTTGCCATCATTGTCTCTAGTTGTAATATACATGGATCTTATTCTACATTGTACAGCAGATTAAGATTTGGAAACTCAGCTTTTCTTAGATGTATTTATAATGTCTCAAGGAAAAGAGAAGCAATGCCAATGGGGATAAAGCTACACTTACTATTTATATATTACTTGTTTCCCCTTAATCTTGTAAAATACCCTTTGTGCCACCTGCTTCTTGAATAACTCTTCCATATTTTATCCACACTTACTCCCACTTTTCCTCCTACCTTATATTTTGTTGCTATTATTGTTGTTGTTGTCCCTCATCTCATATCTTGATTTTCTACAAGAACCTAACCACAGAATATTTTTCTGTTTCTATAGAATAAGTTGGTTGTTTATGACAAAAGGAGAAGGAAAGAAATCCATGTCTACGGTCTGTAACTAGCTATTTCTGTAATTAAAGCTGTGTTCTATAATAACTCAAAACTAGCACTGGTTAAATCTGTTCAGAGGCATATATGAATCTGCCAGCAAACATTGCTATTCAAAAGGAAGTTCTTTAAGCAGTGATAAGAATTTTGCTTTATCGCAATGCATTTGAGAAGATTCTGACAAATCCTGAACAAGATTAATGAGAAAATATAAAATAGGATTGAACTGCAAGAGAGTTAATATATTGCCTGGCACATTTTAAAGTAACTCCAAAGTAGCAAACAGCCTATAAATGCTGAAAGAATACACTAGTTGGAACACTGTGGAAGGGAAATATTCAGAGACATTAATTGCACTAACGATAGCACAAAGTAAATGACCAAAAAAATCTATTAAAATTTATATTGTTTTTAATCTTTCAAATCATTTATAAAATTTTTATATTCCCATAATAAAATTAATTTTGGTTGTTGTGTGTACCACTCAGTCTATATAGTTTAGGGTGGCGTTGAACTCAAGATCCCTCCTTGCTCCACTTCCTGAATTGGGATTGTAGGTGTGTACCTCCATATACTCATTCTTACCATATCTTTTCCAAGATAGTTTCATTTTCTTTCCTTGTATTATCCTTAACTATGTTAAGAAGACATTAAATTAAGATATGTCCCTGGGCTAATTAACTTTTAGTTCATCATACTTTATTTTAATTAAATATTCCACTACCCAAACCCAATAAAATTTAAGTAAACTTACAACTTATAATAGAAGAGAAGCACATGGCAAGTTTATCCAAAGGGACATTTGGGTAGAAAAACCAGTGCTTTCCACCAGCACCCAGCCAATTTCCAGGTATGATGCTAGTGCTACAGACATGGAAAGGTATCGAGACTTGTTTTCCTGACATCAACCTACAGAAACAACTACTTGTGCAAAGTGTTGAACTTTCTCTTACTTTTATGCAAGTCTGTAAAATCAAACAAAGGGAAAGAAAAAGGTCAGTGAGTTTGTTACTTCTTTGTTCCTTCCTTTGGAGTAGGCCTCAGGAAACACTCCTGGCAGTGCCCTCTATCAGGCATTTAAATTTAATCTTGGCTATTATTGCTTACCAGTCATGAAAACCTATTTTTATTATTTATCATTCCTGAACACTTTTGAAGAATGAAAGATGCTACAGGAGTTAAAAGAACAGTCTGTCTACAGAGGGATATCCTAGTTTCAAGCTAATCACTTCAGTTCCACTTTAACTTTAGGTAATACTATCTCTTTGTGAGGCAAATTGCTCTATAGCTCAAGGCTCTTTCTGGTTCTGGGAACCTTCATGGTGAGCAAAGCTGAAACAGCTCCACTCATTCTCCTGCATTACCTCGACACCTCAGAGAAGCAGTGAAATCAGCCCGTCTGCTCATTATGGTAAGACATGTGTTGTGCCAGCACTGGCCTAATGTAGTGTGTGTGTGTGTGTGTGTGTGTGTGTGTTTGTGTGTTCCTATGTACTCATGTACATATGTGTACATGCATGTGAAGGCTAGGAGTTGACATTGGGTGTCTTCCTTAGTTGCTCTCTCCCTATTTTTTTTTTAATACTATTTATTTTTGAAAGAGAAAGAGAGAGAGAGAGAGAGAGAGAGAGAGAGAGAGAGGGAGGGAGGGAGGGATTGGGCTTATCAGGGCCTTTCAGCCTCTATGAATAAACTCCAGATGTGTGTGTCCCTTTGTGTGCATGTGCAGCATTGTGTGCTTGTGTCACTGTGTGTCTGGCTATGTGGGATCTAGAGATTCAAACACACATTCTTAGGCTTCACAGACAAGCACCTTAACCACCAAGTCATCTCTCCAGCCTAGCTCTCTGCCAATTAAGTTCCCTTGCTGAACCCAGAGCTCACTAGGGCTAGGCTAGCTAACCAGCTCACCCTAGCAAACACCCAACCTTCACCACCTTCCCACTGTGGCATGCACCACCACTCCTGACATTTTTACCTAGGTTCTGGAGATCCAAACTCAGGTTTTCATGATTGCATGGCCAGCACTTTACCTATTGAACCATCTCCTTAATCCCTCAATATAACATTTGTGGAGATATTGTGACTAAGATACTTTACAAACTGAAAATATTGGGACTCTTTAGAATTTCTTTAAAAGGAGTAGATTTACAAAAATTGAATGACTTTAGTTTGAAGTTGATATATTTGTTAGATTTAGATTTCTTTATTCTTTTCTAGGATTTTTACTGAATACCACTTCTAATGTGTAACTTTAAAAATATATTTATTTACTTGCAAATAGAGCGAGATAGAAGAAATACAAACAAAGAATAGGCACAACAGGGCCTCTTGCTGTTGCAAATGAACTCCAGATGCCTGTGACATTTTGTGCATCTGGCTTTACTTGGGTACTGGGGGATGGAACCCCATTTATTAGGCATTGCAGGACAGTTCCTTAACAACTGAGCCATCTCTGCAGCCCACTGTAACTCTTGAGTTCAAGTTTTCTTTGCACATTTTAATGGGGAATTGGTGCAGATTTTCATGTGGTAAAAAGTAGCATGATGTAGTTTATGTAGAAAGGACATGAAAATTGTCCATATGATTCCTGGCATTGAAGAACCAATTCATTGATACATTTCCCTCCCATGATCAAACGTAAAGAAGGTCAGTACCTGACATGTTTGAGAAAGAGCTACTTGAAGGTCACAGTGGGCATGGACAGTGTCACGGGCTGATGGGAAGAGACAGTGTCCCAAGGGAAGGACTTGAGTTAGGAAATAATTTCATTTACCTGGATACATTTTGCACTTTCTTGTCTGGTCCTATTTTTGAGATATAGATTGTTTCAGTATCTAGAACAATGAGATACCACAGACATATAAATGAACTATCTCACAGTTCTGGAGGTTAGGATCTGAAAACAGAGGACTAGAAGGCCTATATGTCCTCAAAGGGCTGTAGGAGAATCTTCTTTGGCTTCCTAACAGCTTCTAGTGTTTGCTGGAAATCTGCACTATTCCTTGGCTTGGAGCTTATAACTAAAATCTCTGGTTTCATTGTTATGTTGTACTTCTGTGTGTACATATGTCTGAGCATAGCCATTTAATGAAGACAGTGATCATAATGGATCACTCACCATGACTTTATCTAGAACTACTTTTATCTGAACTCATCCCATAGTTCATAAAATCATATTCATAAATACTGAGGGTTTTCAACATACTTTTGTAAGGGGCAATACAACCTAGCTCATTGCACATGTAAAAATATCAAACTAATTTCATCATGTTGCGGAGAGCTTTAAACATGACCATGCCCAATAATGAATACCTGTCATGGGCTATCGACTGCCATGAAATTTTATTTACTCTTACCTATGCCTTGAAAGATTTCATGTCCGTATCTTTCAAAAGATATCATCAAGAGTAGTTAATATATTTTCAATAGTGAATTATGATATCCTGCTTACTTCTAAGGATGCAATTAATGAAAGTAAACAGAAATTGAGTGAATACTATGAGCTGAATATGGCTATGAATGATTTGTGAAAATTAATTGGCACTCAGATTAGGCACAAGGTCATTCTCACTTTAACAAATGAGGAAACCAAAACATAGATATGTTAATTGTCTTTGTTCAGGGTCACCCAATTAATTGCAGGCAGTTCAGGAGCCAAAATGTTACCATAGCTTAAGCAGATCAATAAGTAAAGGAAAGAAACATTTCTACTTTCCTACCCTTTGTTGCCCTAGTTCTTCTTAAAATTGCAAAATGTTTCACAGTGCCTCAAGGGGCACATCACATGCTAAAATAAACTGACAGTGACTCAACACAAATGATTGCTCTTTAGTTCCATAATACATGTACTTTGGAAGGGAACACTTTCTTCTATTATTCTCATTCTCTTATCTAAAATGGATGGTCATGAAATTTAACCTAATTCATGTGCCTTGGCTTTGTTATAGAATCATAAAAAGTAAGATAGAAACAGGGAGGCAATTTAGTTTTAACATATGTAACATCTAAAAATTTGATATCAAACTTGTAGCAATTTTCAAGGGCCTATATAAAATGCATGTTAGCATCCCAGATTAAAGGTTACTTGTGCCTATCCATTAGCTCACATCCTTTTGTACTAGCTTTTGTATCCTCATTTTGCCCTTTGGCCATTCAGTTCCCATGATGCTCTCTCCAGAGCATATGAAGGGATGATGTGAATGTTGTAGTTGTCATGTAATTGTTTTAGGCAGGTGTTCTGGACTTTAAGATGATTAAAACCTCACTCTGAGGACATAGGTGAATTTGTGGGATTGTTATCCAAATAAACATTCTCTGCCACTATTTATAAGCATAACAAAATGGTAATTAAATATTTGGAGGAAAGTAACATAGCAAGCAGGAAAGAAGATAAACTTATTGTGACAGATGGAACTATCACCAGCCAGATATGCAGGTTTTTGATTGCAAGAAGTTGCTTGGTTATTCTCTAAATCTTAAAAGCAAACAGACAAAACAACAGCAACAAAAACAAATTGCCACCATGAAGTTGAATGTGTGTCTCCCTTGAGTAAAAGGCTTGTTTCCACTCCTCAGTGGTATGTCTCTAGGAGAGTGACAAAGGCAGTTCTAACTCATAAATCTCCAAACCAAGCATAACCTTTTTGTAGCCAAATGTTAGTACTCTAATTATGCTCCGTGGATTATTCTACATATCTACATATTAAGAATAATCTCAAATTTTCTTCCTGGGAGCATCTATTTTATTATTAATTTTTAAAAAATATCTTATGTATTTATTTATTAGAAAGAGAGAGAGACAGAGAGAAAGAAGCAGACAGAAATAGGGTGAATATGGCTTCCTGTTACTGCAAATGAACTCCAGATGCATTGGCCACTTTGTGCATGGATACTAGGGAATTGAACTTGGACCATCAGGCTTTGAAAACAAGCACCTTACGTGCTAAGTCATCTCTCCAGCCCTTATTATTAACTTTTGAGAGAGGTTGTTTTCCAGAAGTTTTTGTAGATGGTATGCATTAGAGATGGATGACGGGGGCTCCTTTGTAGGAAAGCAGACATGTTCCTTAGGAGTTAAGATTTTGCTCATAAGCTTTTGTAGATTCCGCTATTTTTTCCACTGAAAAAAGCAAAAAATAAACAAACACAATGCTTTGTGTGAATGTGGTAGTTTACAATATGTCTGTTATGTGGATTTATATTTTGTTTAACAAATATTTATTGAGTGCTCCCTTTTTGTTGTGGATTTCTTCATTCTAATGTCTTTTACTTATACTGGTCTTGACTTCTTGAAATATATATTTTGTTAATGCCCAAACTTAGAGTTCACAAGTTTGCAAAATACCTCAAAACTTTAACATAGTGATGATATTTTATGGAATCTATGCAAAATATATTTTTTCTTTCAGTATGCTAATTATTATTAAAATGTGTTTTGTAAAAATATTTTTAATTTATTTGCAAGGAGAGTGAGAACAAAAGGTCTAAGATTTTTTAATTTTTTTTTAATTATGTTGGGTGGGGAATGGGCACACCAGTGCTTCCAATCACTTCAAACAAACTCCAGATGCATGGGCCATCAAGTGAATCTAGGTTACATGGGTACTGGGGATTGAATCTGGGGCCTTAGGCTTCACAGGAAAGTGTCTTAACCACTAAGCCACATCTCCAGCCCCTGGTTTAAGATCGTAAACAATGTATCTGTACATGACAATAAAAACGAACTGTTCTATAGCCCCAGACTCAATGTCTTTAGCAAAACAAATCTTATTCTTGTGTTAGGGAAGAACCTTTGGATGGTCATTGATTGGCTAAACTTGGGTCACATATCTGCCCAATCAGTGTGGCCATAAAGAGAGACATCATTGTAGTGTGTCTCTCAGGGAAGGGGGAAATGAGTACTCTCATCCTTGGATAGGGTCATTTAGGTATTAATTGGTGGAGAGTCTCCACAGCAAAGGCAAAAGGGTACAAATTCTTCAGGGATATAAGACAATGGATGTTAATACTAACTGCTGTGCATTTATTTTTGCATATATTTTATGTTCTTAAGAGTTCAAGCTGAAAAATATATCCAATTATGTTTTTATCTTTGTGTAGATACAATGATAATAATGACTTGTCATTGCTATTCTGCTGGCATTTTATATATACTTTTTCTTTTAATTCATTCTACAGAATTATCATTATTACCATTTTAATAAATGAGAAATTCAGGTTCAGAGAATTTAACTTGCTCAAGGCTACATAGAAAGCAGCATTTGGTGCAAAAATAAATAAGTGTCCTATTAGGTAGAAATCACTATGCCATTTTAATTTTTGGAAATGACCATTAAGCATGTGACTCTATCATTAACATTCTGGTTGAGCATCAAGAGAAATATTAACAATAATGAGTCATAGAGGTACCAGCAAATAAACAATAATGACATAATCATTAGTAACATTTACTTGACATTATATGCCCCACACTAATCCAGATTCTCTACAAGAGCCACATTTTTTTCAAGACTGCACATCAAATCAGGTCCACTCTGATTTAAAAATTTCGAGACTCATTTTACACTTAAATGAATCTTATGATGGGTTACAAGGTTCTGTCTCTTTAATGAACCTCAAATCACACCCTGGCTCTATGGGTTCATTTTGCAGCACATGGAGTTTAGTACACTTGCACTCACCATTTCATCTCCTCATAAGCTTGTACTTTTTGTGTTTTACTATTATTATTATTCTCCACATTGCTGATCTATCTTGGATTTTAGACCTCATCTGATACATCACTTGAAAGGAAAGCTTTCTAGGACCACTTCTGCAAGTCATGTCTTCTCTGAGTTGTTTGTAAACACCGGCTAATTTCTTTTCTCACTGCCCTCCATACTTTGCATCCAGGGAAAGGCATAGGTGGTGCTTTTGGCATCTCTGAGGAGATGGTTCCCAGCTTCATACCAATTGGGTACTGGGCAATACTAGAATGTAGTTAATGCCAGTGGGACATGGTCTTAGGTAATGTGTCCAAAGTTTTTGTAACAAGTAAGCATCAAAGCCTATATATTCAGTTTTGTTACCTGATTCCAGAGCCTGCCACCTACTATCCTTAATGTTCAGCTTCCCTAGATTCTGGATATAACCAGAGATATAAAGCATAATGATGTCCTGGTAACATTTTTCCTACAGGGGAAAATATTGGAGTAATTTCTAAAGTATAAGCAGGGATGTGTCTGTCTTTAGCACTTTCTAGAAACTTTCTTCACTTTGGAGAACTATTATTGGCACTTTAATGACTCAGTATCAGCACCATGTGTTTTATTAGAACTGTTCTATTCCTAAAACATTTTGAGCTCTCAATGGTATGCTGAATATGTAACAAATTACATTGTTGTTGCAACATTTCTTATCAAGGATTATCAATTAATCCATTACTTAAATATGAATAGACCAGATATAGTTTTATAAGCTTTCTTCCTTTTCTTCCTTCCCTCTACTCTTATGGACCTGGCTTATTTCACTCTTTGGTATAACTTGGGTATCCATTTCCTAGCCTAGATGAAGAGGCTAGCTGCTCATAATTCTTTCTAATCATCTACTTAGCCTCTACTGCATTTATACCTGGACTTCTTTTACAAAATCTACCCAAAATTATGCATTGATGAGAAGTAGAGTTTGAGGAGAAGGGTAAAAATCAATAGCCCAGAGATTTAACTGAGGTTTAGCATTATCTACTTGTCATTAAGTCCTCCAGGGAAAAGGAGGGGAAAGAAAAGGACATGGATTAACCACTCTGCTAACCCTTTGGTTTTCCTTTTGTTATTTAATTCACACTCAAGTCCAATTAGGCCACAATTATTACTACTTCAAAAATGATGAAACATGTTTGTCAAACCTTTATAAATTTCCTAAAAGTAGTATATGATAAGGACAGGTTCACAGCAAGGTGTCATTGAGCCCCAAGCCTTGGTGAACTCCACATCAAAGCAGAACCAGCCATCCCATTGAGGAGGGCCCTTGTTGGAATGTGAACAGGGAGAAGGGAATTGATGGTACTAACATATGAGGCATTTAAAGTATATACTTAATAAAAAAAAACAAGAAAAAATTCAACAAATTATATACATATATAATACATATGCATACACACACACACACACACACACACACACACACACACACACACACACATATGGAGAGAGAGAGGCAAAGTTAGTATTGGGTGTTAGAAAGGCAAATCCAAACTTGTGTATTAGTAATGCTATTTTTAAACTTTTTTATTTTATTTATTTATTTGCATGAAGAGAGAGGCAGGGGGTGGGGGAGAGAATGGATGCTCCAGGGTTTCTAGCCACTGTAAACAAACTCCAGATGCACGCATGCATGCACCACATTGTGCATCTGGCTTTACATGGGTACCGGGGACTCAAACTACACATTATAGGCAAGTGTCATAACCACTTAGCTATCTCCAGCCTCAAACTTGTGTTGTAATCCAGTGCATCAGATGGCTAGAAAAGACTTTCTAAAAGTCTTATTAAAGTCAACTATCACAATTTTTCATTTCTAATCCTTCATAACTTATTCCTGAAGCCTTGCTTATCCATAGATGGTTATCAAATAAATCAGAAAGGATCCTATATGTGATGTGGGGAAGAGAAAAAAAAAAAGGAGCCAATGATGAGGAGACTCTATCAGCAGTAGGCAATACTACAGAGTAAATATGAAATGTTGGCTCCCTGCAGGAATTCAAAAGTGAATAAATAAGTACATTCTAATGAAACCAATGTCCTTGGCAGGAGTGAGCCATTGAAAGCTCACTGTGCAGCTTCCTTTTCTCCTACTCAGCACCCTCTCAGCTTTGCAGGTGTTCACCCTGGCGCAGGAATGGAGCATCACACTCTGACACCCATACACAATCTCTCCTCCAGAAAAGCAGAGGGTAGGGAAGGGAAAGGTGCACTTAAGAGGACAGGCACTCCACTGAACAGACAAATGGAGGCTCGTTTCAATGAATCCCCATCTGAAGAAATCAGTTATAAAGGAAAGTGAGAGCAGAGGTGAATGGTATTTGTCTGCTGTGTCATCGCCAGCTTTGTCATGTGGCTTGTGTTGAAGGTTGTTGGCAAGTGAAAATGTAAGGAGCCTGGTTAAATTTGAATTTCATATAAACATCAGATAATTTTAATATGTATTCTTTTGCATTTGTTATATTTTTTTCAAAATTATTCATTATAATTCAAATTTAACTGGGTGTCATGTTTTTTCCAGGACATATATTTTGAACCACTTTTTTGTAAGCATAAGAAAGCAGGCAGAAAAAAAATCCCTTTAATTTATAGCTAGGTATTAATAAAATCATCTCTAGACTAAGCAACTCCACTCAGCCTTTTGTTCATTGCCAGGCTGGGGCTCTGAAGTTGCTGTCACCGGAGGCTGCCTCTGGGGAGGTGACATTTGGGACTTGGCAGACCAAAGGAACATAGGAGTTGGGGTGAAAGAAAAAGAAACTGAAAGAGATGGCTTAAAGGTCTCTCTGTGCCTTCCCATAAAGTTGCAGTAGTTTTCGCTCCTAGTAGTTCAAAGACTAGTGAAGGACACCTAAAAGTGACTGTGTACTTTTCCCACTTCCCTCACCCTGACTCTCTCACTCCTGTGGCTCCTTCTCCATTTCCTGTGAACTCCTCACTTTTGGACTGGTGGCTTCTTTTCTCTAGTAAGCTTAAAAAGAATCACGGGACAATTTTGTAATTTCAGAAAGGAAATTTTTATTCTGGTAAAAATGCAATTCACCCAGATAATAGCCTTCTCTGCAGTCAATATTGAAATACATGCCAAATCACTTTGGAAAAATAATGTGAGGTAAGAAGTAATTACTTAAACAAGCTTAAACACAGTTGCATACATTTCACTTTTACATAAAAAGAATTCTGAAACCCAAAATGGTGGCACATGCATATAGGCCAAGGCAGGAGGATTTTCCTAAGTTGTAGGCCAGCCTACAGTACAATGCGTGACCCTGTCTTGAAGAAAAATTTAGAGAGGATTGCTGGATGTGGTGGCACACATCCTTTAAGGCCAGCACTCCAGAGGCAGAGGTAGGAGGACTGCTGAGAGTTCAAGTCCAGCCTGAGACTGCATGGTGAACTCCATGCCAGCCTGGGCTAAAGGGAGACCCTACCTCATAAAACCCAAACCAAACCAAACCAAACCAAACCAAACCAAACTAAAACAGAACAAAATCAAGAAAGAGCAGCATGAAAACATTTGAATTTTCTTTACTATGGTTTATTCAAAACATTCTACTTCTATCTTTAGGAATCAAGTGAAATTCTGGAAGATTCTCAGAGAAGAGTTACTATCTTAATTTCCTGGCAGAATTTTCAACTTATGTCTAACTTCTTCTTTTGAGTTTTAGCTCATCTCAGGCATAAACGTCTCAGGACATTTTTCTTCCTTTCCCTGACTCCTCCCTACTTAAAGATCTGAGTGGTTATTTTGGTATGGACAGCATATGCACTTATGCTCCTATACATGTAGAAACATCTATTTGTGTGGTTGTGCATAGATATGTGCATGTGTGAAGAGGCCAGAGGTGGATGATGGACATCTTATTTAATAATTTTCTACCTAATTTTGGAGAAAAACCCCTCATTGAATCTTGAAGCTCAATAATTCAGTTAGACAGGGTAGCTAACAAGCCTTAGTGAATCTTTCTGTTTTTACTTCCCCAACACTGTGTGCTGAACTTAGGTCCTTGAGCCTATACAGTAAGCATTTTACCCTCTGGAGTAGATTTTGAGGGTGAGTGTCCACTTGATAGATTCAGATTCAGTAAAGTGATTTGTGTTGTATGTAACACTGAGTCCTCTAGAATGTCTCCAACTGTGGACAAGAGCTTGAAAGAAAGACGCTGACCCCAGCCCTTCTTTAAGTTGTGATTAATTTCTTGTACTCCCTTCCTCTTCTTAGAGGATGGAGGGTAGCAATTGGTAAGCTGTCTTGAATGTCACTGCAACCTACAACCAAGCTTCTCAGATGTTGATTCATCAGCCATCAGTGTAGTAAAAAACATGATTTGTTCTTTTTTGTAGGATAAAAACCGTCTTGAATTTCCAGTGTCTAATTTTGTGTGTATACATGCAGGCTTGCAGGCATGTAAGTTCATGGGTATGTGGATGTGCATGTTAAAGGACAGATTCATGTTGGCCCTCTAACACCTTTTCCTGTGAGGCATATTGTACTTATTGATTGGGCTAGACTAGTAGGCCATAAAATATTAGGGATTCTCCTGTCTCTGATGCCCCAGCACTGAGATTTGCATATATATATACCACTGTACCTGACATTTATGTGGGAGCGAAGGATCTGAACTCAGGAACTCCTGCTGTGTGTTACTCACTTTATCAACAAAGCCATCTCCCCAGACCTACATTTACCTTTCTGAAAATATATTGCTCAGTAATTTCATTATCTTTCACATTTGGGTTATAGCTTTTTCATTTAGGAATCACTCCTTACTATATGGTTGTCATCTTGGCTCTTACAGATTCAAAACATGGCCATCCCTGTTCTCACACATCAGCAAGGATTAATCCATGGAAATGACTGAGAAAAAAATGGAAGGCAGTGAATTGCACTTTCTGAATAATAAATATCTAGCCTTTTCTTTACAGTTCTTAAACATGTTAAAATATTAGAAATGATTCCTAACTTTAGGGTCCCCTTTATTTGATCATAGGAATAAAAAATTAAGTATGAGCATGCACTCCATAAGTGTATAATGCATTTTTCCCTCTAGTTCATTATCCTAAACCTGGAATAATGTCATAATTTTAGGTTTCTCAAGAAGACTTAAGCAGTCATATTTTATCTTTCTTAATAAACAGGCATTTAAATGAACAAGTATTCTTTCAAGGACTTTATGGATTAAATGTACCATTTTGCTACTAGTTATATATTATAAGCCAGACACATTTGTTCATATTTAGTGAGAAGCTGGACTTAAACACACATATGTTTATGTACATTATGTTTGTATGTGTATATGTTTATATGCAGGTTTGTGTATGTACAGGCACATATGTGTGTATACTTGTTCTTATGTGCCTGTGGGCCCAGAGGAAAACTTCAGGTATTGTTCCTCTCAGGCACAGTCCACCTATTTTGATTTTGTTTTGTTTTGATTTGAGCCAGGCTATCTCACTGGCCTGTGGTTGTCAGTTAGGCTGGATTGGTTAGCCAGAGAGTGCAGATGAGCATCCTGTGTGCAAGTGTCCATCTTCACACCCAGCTTAACATTGTTCTCTTTGAGCTCAGGTAATCATGCTTGCGATACAAGCACTCACATCTAAATGCATTCTGATAAGAAATTCTCATCAATATGGCTTGAATTTGCATGTCTAATGATGTATCAATTACTCAGCTGTAAAACTTCCGCAAAAGACTGAATGTATTAATGATATACACAAAGATCTCGCTATTTTAAAACCCTTTGTCACAAAGATCTTAGATGCAAGATATTAATGAAAAATCATAAGTGTTACAAATCCTGAACTAGTGAAATTTTTTTCAAAAATGTTTGTGTTTATTTTTTTACTTATTTGCAATGGTGTGTGTGTGTGCATGTATGTATGTACATGTGCATATGCATGTTCATACATATGTATTTTCATTGGTGGCTTGGGAATAGAACTGGCCTAACTGACTTTGCAAGCAGGTGCTTTTAACTACTGATCCATCTTTCTATTCCCCTAAAAGGGTAGTAAATATTAGAAATGAATACTGTTCTTGCATTATTTCCCAAACCTTGGACTCAAAGAAAAGCCTCTCAGAGCTGTATTTTATAAATTAAATGAGGGTAAAAAATACATGTCCAATAATCATTGCTTATCTTTTATTCTCCTATACTTAACTAAAGAAGAGTAGAAATTTCAGTTTCAACTAGATGTATATAGGTAGATTTTAAAGTACCCCTTCTAATTAATTAAAACTCAAACTAAATATCAACAAACTTATGAATGGATACATGGAGAACAATGATACTAAATCCATGGTAATTCCATTTTATCACAGTAATAAAGAGGATGCAAATAAAGGGATAGAATATAAGTGAGCATAGATGTGTGGAGATAGAGGAGAGGAAGGTCTGGGGAAGAGAGTTAACTAAAAGTAAACACATATGAAAAATCCAAGTAGAAGCTTACTTCTTTGCTAACCAAAAAAAAAGTAATTAAAAATGTTTCAACACTTGCATGAATAATGCTGTTCCTAGAAACCTTAAGTTCTTTTAAAAATATTTCATATTTATTTATTTGACAGAGAAAGAAGGGGAGAGAGAGAGGGAGAGAGAGAGGGAGAATAGGGATTCCAGCCACTGCAAACGAACTCTAGACATGTGTGCCCTTTTGTGCTTCTGGCTAACGTGGGTCCTAGACAATAGAATGGTTGGGGAGGTAGGGAAGGGGAAGGGAGGGGGTGGGAAACACAAATCTAGACCCAAATGGCAGTGATACCATAAAATTCTACCGCCTAAAACGCAGACCAAATGGCTGAACCTTCACCAGGCCCTTAGAGGGAACATCTGACCCACAAGACACTGGAGATGTTATGATAAAGACTTACCTTAATCTTTTACAGCTTCTCTTTCTCCCTATCACTCTCTCTCTCTCTCTCTCTCTTTTCTCTATATCTCTTTTATGATAGTTATCTTTTTCTTCCTTTTCTTAGCTGGCACTGACCTGTAACTCCCAGTACCAGCATGTGGCTATCATCCACAATGAGCTTTTGATCAGAGAGATCTATAAGATTTCCTAAAAGAAAGATAGATTTCTGTCAGAGTACTTGATGACCCACCAAAGGCTAGTGGTAAGACCCTACTGCTGAAGACACCTTATGCGGTTGATGCGTAAAATGGAATGGCATGGCTGGAAGCTGGAAGAGAGTCAGTCCCCAGACAGTCAGTGCTCTAATGCCAGAAGGTGCTATATGGGCAACTGGGGGAAGATGACCAGTATCTGTCCAAGCAACTCATGGTCTCATCTACTTAGCAGCAAATAACCTGTCATGATGCTCACACAAGTGTAATAGTGGCACACAGCCACGGTGGGAAACCAGCTGCTCTTGATTCGGCTAACTGATCCCCTCAGTGGTATGTGATCCATACCTGGAGCTGGGAAACAAGTCAGAACCATATCCAAACATAAGCCTGCTCTCCACTATCAAGCTACCACCAATTGTGGGCTACAAGAGGGCCTACACCTATTAAATTCTGTATGAAAAAGTAAGAGTTATCTCATTTTTCTGGTGCTAACTTACTCTCTGTTGGAGAATCTGCTTCTCTTTTTAGATAGATATAGCTCCTAAGGAGAGAGCCACCCCATCATACCTGGGGAATAGAACCTGGTTCCTTTGGCTTTGCAGGCAAACACCTTAATGGCTAAGCCATCCCTCCAGCCCCACACCTTAAGTTCTTATACAAATATCCCTGTGCCAAGGCTGAGATACCTCCACATGAGTTGGTCAGGAAACTATTCCCTCTTCCCCCCAAACCTAACAAAATTGGAAACAAGTTTGAAAATGATGAATAATGCTGTAAAATATAGAGCAAAATTTATGGTCTCAGATTTAATAAATCATAAAGGAAGAGCTACTAGAAATAGGCCTTTTTTCTATTAAATTGAACAAGGCACAGTCAAAAGAAAGGACCAAGAAAAGAACCTGATGGGCTGGAGAGATGGCTTAGCAGTTAAAGTATTTTCCTATGAAAATTAAGGGCCCTGATTTAATTCCCCAGGACCCAGGTAAGCCAGATGCACAAGGTGCACATGTGTCCAGAGGTTGTTTGCAGTGGTTAGAGGCCCTTTCTCTTTTTCTCTCTCTCTCTCTCTGCCTCTTTCTCTATCTGTCAAACAAATAAACAAATAAATAAATAAAAGAAACTGAGATAGAGTTATACATAACATGAAAGTGTTGTGCTCAACAACAGTGACACATATAGTTTTATAAGACTAAAGTGAATACAAAAATTTGCTGTTGCCAGCAGTGTCCTAGCTGTTGTAATACTGGAGAGCTTGGCAAAAATTGTGCACGTGCAATGACACTTGTCAAAACCAACTGTCTTACTGTCAGTGATATAAGGTACAGTATGTACAGGATATGGCAATAAATCATTATTGCTATACTTTTAGTTTAGCATTTTAGAGTTTTCCTCAACATGTAAAAATGTAAAGTTAACTCTAAAATAAACTATATCAGGAATTTCAGGAACATTCCTGAAGATTGCATTGAACCAGATGAAAATACTGCATACATGTCATTGCACTTGGATATGATGTGGAGGTGGGAGACAATGATTTCTGTGATCATCACCCTGTGGTGGTCTATGTACGAGTGTGTGATCATGTCTTAGACTTTAACAATAACCACAAGAATACAGAAAAAAGGATAAAAAGAAAAAAAAATTTACATATAGCTTCATACTGCATTTATATACATTTCTTTTTATTTGAGAGAGAGGGAGAAAGATAAAGAGGCAGATAGAGAGTCTGTGAGAATGAACATGCCAAGACCTCTTGCCAATGAAAACAAGCTCCATTTTGTGCATTTGGCTGTAATTGGGTACTGGGGAATTGAACCTGGGCTGTCAGACTTTGCCACCAAGTGCCTTTAACCACTGAGTCATCTCTCCAAAAGTGTGTTTATATTTTAAACTGTAGTAGCAAGAAGGTAATAAAATTAAAACATGACAATAATTTAAAAATTTGCAAGATTATCTTAATTTATTAATAAAGATATAAAAATAATTACATAATTTAGTGTGTCCTAGTAACAGTGTTAGCAAAGGCATCATTCATGTGCTGCCATAACTTATGCCCTCTCTTTCACTTACTATTCACTCATAGAAACTTCTAGTCTGATTCTTTCCATTCATGGGAAAGTGCCTACACAGGTATAGATTAGTTTTCCTTTTATATCATATATTAATATACCATTTTTTTAAAAAAATATTTATTTGAAAGAGAACAGAGAGAGAGAGAGAGAAAGTGAGATATAGCGAGGAGGGTGAGAGAATGGGGGCACCAAGGCCTTGCCACTGCAAAGGAACTCCAGACATATACACCACCTTGTGCATCTAGCTTATGTGAGTCCTGGGGAGTCAAACCTGGGTCCTTTGGCTTCACAGGCAAGTGCCTTAACCACTAAAGCATCTCTCCAGTCCTAGTATACTATTTCTACAGTTAGATATCTTTGGATGCAAATTTATACCATTGGACTATAAGTTACTACATTACTTGGTACATTACCATGCTGTATGTGTTGTAGCCTAGGTTAGAGTACATCTTAAATGCATAGAGGATGATGCTAAATCTGTTTATGTAAACATGTATATACTCACACATTTGAATTTCCTAATGACTTATTTCTCAGAAAGTATCCTGCATAATTCAGTAATGCATGACTATAGATCAAATATAATTGATATGTGTTGTAGACACTTCAGGTCTTCCAGGATTTCCAAACCAGGCACAGTTATGGAGGAATGGATTTATTGAAGCCTACAGATCCAGGGGAAGTTCCATAAATGACAGAAGAAGCTGGCCTGCCTTCACAGGACCAAGCAGAGAGATAGAAGTACAAGCCTAAAGGTCAAAAGCCACATAGCACAGCACACTTTAGGAACTCCAGCTAGGCACACTTTGCATATCTTTAGATTGAAATCTAAAACCCACCACCACACTTTAAGATCCATCCCATGACACTGCTTCCAGCCAGGTGGCTGCAGATGCAAACTACAAACAATAAAAAACTGAATATATTGGGGGCCATCTATTCAAACCACCACAATATGGTTAACATAAAGGCAGCAAGCAGTGAATATAATTGTAGGATAAATAGGAGATAAGTGTAGGAAATATATGAAACACAGGGAAGAAAGCATTGACTAGAGAAGAAAAGCTGAGCAAAGATATCAAAGTGAAGATAGACTATTTTGGAGTCCTATTTTGCAAACAAACAGTTGCTGAATAATAATGAACAGAAAGACTCAATAATTAGAGACATAGGAGAACACAAATAAGCAAACAACTGTTTAGAAATGGAAAAATAATATGTTATGTATATAGGTCACATTGAACTTTATAGAATTGAGTAAGCATAAATCACTATTAACCCATACTGCTAATAAAAACAAAAGTTGTACAAGTTTCACAAGACAATTAGTACTATAAAGAATAGAAATACAATTCCCTTTCCTCAAACCTGAATTTTCATTCCTCGGAGGTAAACATTTGAAACTCTTAGAAGTTTTGACTTGCTTATAATCATCTACATATATACATTTCAAGTATTATGATGCCATTTCTAGATGAGGGCTAATGTTAAAGATATCTGTTGACTTCCTGCCATGAGAGATGAGGAGTGAACCATTTTGATCCTTTACAACACACCCACTTTCTTTCCTCCATCCTCATCCTTCTAATAAAATTGTTACAGTTTTGAGTTCAAGACTTACAGTGTTTTCAATTATTTATGCCAGACCATTTTTCTTATCTTCTCTGTAATCAGCAGGATTTGCCTTTTATTCCAGTGTTCCTAAATTATATAATTATATGTAAAAGGATTTTTCTCCATTTATATGTGGGCCATCTGTGAATCTGTTCATTCTGAAAATTGTACTCCTTAGAGCCTAGGAAACTTTTTACTTGGACTTCCAGTGTGATGGATTTCTTCCCAATTTGCCTTTAAGTCTTGCTGTTAGTCCTTTCTTTGCCTTTCACTGCTGAGAAGTTTTGTTAATGACATAACTTACTTCTTAAAAAAAATTTTCCTTTAATTTGCACATGACTCAATTTAAAATTTCAAATAGTTATTTATGGTCACATATCAGATACTCTTTTTTAAAGCCCCCAAGCCTTTTATGCATGTAACATTTATCTCATCTATGTGGATAAAAGTGTTTCAACATTTTCTGTGGCTTTCTACACTGAAATTTTCACTCCGAAGTTACATTCTGTTTTATTTTGTGTGGAAAAAATTTTCCATTTAAATTTTGCCAAATTTCTCATAGTGTTTGTGCTAATATTTACAAATAAGGCACTAAGAAACTTACTGGAAGTGGATGCATTGAATATGCAGTTTCAATTCTCAGCTTGCTTTCATATGAGTAAAATGCCCCAAACTCTACATCATGTCCTCAAACCTATAATATTCTCGTTTATTCTCTTTGTAAAGTAAATACACAGGTGAGATGTAAAACAGGAAAATGCTAGGGACCTGACTAAGGACAAGAATTGGAAGTTGAGAAAAGTTAAAAGACTTTCAATGTCCTGTTTTCTAGATACTGAGGTATATTCTTTACTCAAGGAAACAGATGCACACTTCTTTAAATACCATGGTAGGTTCAGTGATTGTGGTGGTTGGCATCTCTGCTTTGTACCCTTTTGTGCCTAGGTATTCCTAGCTTCTGCTGTCTTCCTCACATCCTGCCCAGTGTTTTCTCATCCTCATGGTTCATATGGAGATATGCCCTTACTGTCGTCACTGACTTAGCTGTTTTATCTTCTTAGAAGGACAGAGGAGGGAATGGTAGTAATTAATTTTGCTTATCTATTCCAGAAGTTTAGCTATTTGACATTAGCTATTTTAACTTAAAACAAAAGAGGCCCCAACTTTTTGGCCTAAACACAACAAGAAAAAAAAAAGAAAGTAATATATACGACTTCTATTGGATTAACAGTCAATCCAGCTTTAAATTTTATTTGGAATTGCTTTGCTTCTGTGCTGCTTTAAGGTCTCTCTAATCCCTGCCTCACCTTTGCTTTTTAGATATGTCAATTTCCCCTAAATTTCTCCATTAAATAAAATTGTTGTCAGGCCCTTGATTTCCAGTTAAGCCACATTTATGGGTTCTCAAGGAAGGCTCTGTGCCACATAATAACCTCAGCAGAGTTTGACATCCTGCCATTTAATAATGGAATGCACACTTTGGGTCTAGAAGGCTTTTAAAGCTTCACAAATCCTCATTAAAATGTAAATGTCTATGGTTGGTGTAACCTCCCAAGCTATTAACAATCACTCCAGTCAAGAACGTACAGAGCCAGAGGGAAGGGAAGCTGATCATAGATACTGACCTTTAGCATACTAGAGGTCCCCCCCCACCTCTTGATTTTGGCCTTTCTGCTGTATTGCTTTAATTTGGCCATTTATTTCCTGGTAATCCTTTGACATTGGCTGTTGCTGGTTTGCTTCAATATTGTGAAATCTGGTTTCTGATACAGCTTTATCTTTTGTAGCAATTTTCCTTCACTTTTTTCCGTTCTTTCACTCCACTCTAGTTGTAAAATTTCAGGTATTTTTGGAGATTTCCATTTGATTCAAATACTATCTTATAACAGCATTGCTTACGCTTCCTTCTCAACTAGCAGTGACTGTAGAGGCTGTCCTGTTAGACCATGGGTGACTGCTTTTCTCTTTCTGGTTTGTGCTCTCATATCATTCTTTTCAATGAGGAATCATATTCATTAATTAATGCAAGTGGTTTATAGTGCAATTTTCTGATTTGGGGGGGTGTTAGCCTACTCTTACAAAAAAGTTATAATACAAAGTTAGTATTACAGAAATAAATTTGGAAAAGCTAGCTTCAAATAACAGATGTAGGGCTGGAAAGATGGCTTAGTGGTTAAAACATATGCCGGTGAATCCTGAGGATGCAGCTTCAATTCTCTAGAACCCACATAAGCCAGATATACACAGCAGCATGCGTCTGGATCACATTTGCCGTGGCTGGAGGCCCTAGCACACCCGTTCTCACTCTCTCTCTCTTTTCCTCTCTCTCTCTGTCTCAAATAAATAAATAAAATAGAAAAATAGAATGTTTAAAACAAATAAACAATGTAACTAAATCTTAATTTAAAACGTTATTAGCACCCAAATCTAAATCCGTTATAAAATTGCTTTGAATTGTAAAATTTCACGTCTAAGAAGGTCAGTTGCTTTAGCTTACAAGGAAGCAGAGAGTCCTGAAGTGTGTTTTTTTATGATACTCTCAGAGTTACCAAGCAAACTTGTGTGTGTGGGTTGGTTAATTATTTTTATGTTCTCTGTGGAAAATGGAAAACTGCTGTGTCCAGGTCATTTAATTGAAAACATCTTTTCAATGATCTTAACATCTAATACATTTCCATAGTGGCTTCATATAGGAACAGTTTTCAGGGACAGCCCCCTTTTCAGCTATTCAAAAATGAGGTGAGCAGTTTGGGAAATGGAAGTCATTAGTTTGCCATTCGCTTCCACCTTGCTCTCAGCATTTCAAAACTGCACAATCATCTAGATAAAACTTGTTTATTTTTGTAATGGTTTCCTACTTCATTCTAGTGACCGTTGTACATTATTGACTTATTTATTCTCTTGCCCTACTTAACAATCCTCTTCAAGGCCTCCTTGTGCTTATTGTATGCAGCCACTTTTCTGTGCAAGAGTGCTCAACTATAGAAATCATTTTTCTCTCTTTTTCAATGAAAGGTCTATTTTTACCAATCAATTAAGGAAGAAATTCTGCTTTCTTTTGAATAGAAAGATGTGATTTCACGAGGTGGCTCTGTGTGTGTGTGTGTGTGTGTGTGTGTGTGTGTGTGTGTGTGTGCTCATATATGTATATTTTAATTAAAGCAAGAACATTTAATGTTTAAAAACATAATGTTTATTTATTAGCAAATCAAATGCCTTTGTAACATGACTGTAATAATTGGGTTTATTTATCTTCTTCAAAGGCTAAGAGAGCTTTATGAGAAGTTATACCATGTGAACCTATTAAACAGGATTTTGATTAACTTTCCCTATGTGCATAATGTGTGAAACTCCAGATTAACATTCTAAAATTTACATAAACCTCACAGCATGCACAGGTAGGCAACAGTACCTTCTCCAATAAAATTTCAATCGTATATAGCAAATAATCAGGCTTATTAATTTTCTATGCTCTAAGTCTTCCTTATTCTTGTCATCTTCAAATTCAACTTTTGGCTTTTTTATCCAAATCTCAGAAAGGTCAAAACTGCAAGAAAACTATTCTCAACTGTAACCTTTATGATATTAATACCATTGTGCTATACCTTTTAATATGGCTTCTATTCAAAGTACCTACTTGCCCTGCCTGTCAGCTAAAAGCCTGCTCTAACATAAGGGCCAGCTCTTCAGCAGAGCCCACCAGGAGCTCATGGGTATAGGATGTGTGAAGAGACACAAAGTGTGCTGCTTCCCTAATTAAAAGTGGAATTATAATGGAAACGTACCTCAATTTATTTAGCTGTTCATGAAGATTGATCTAAAATATTGCCTCAAAGATTCTATTGATTTAAATACTTTAATTATGCCTTAATGTAGTTAAAACCAATAATTAACTTTTACTGTGATTTAATTTTCACTTTAATGTGTGTAATAGGTGACTTTTGTTATATTTTATGAAGCATGCCACTATCAACCATAAATATTAAGTATAGTATGCATATATAAATATAAGAATGTTTACATTTCAGTAGCAAATAACCTAAAGCCTCAGTGATTCATTCTTTCTCAGTAATATAGCACTGATAATGTCTTCCTTCTTGCATGAGTTTAACCTTCAACACTGATGCTGTGTATGCAGCCTGAGAAGTGGGAAATTAAAACAATCATTTAGCAGTACCAATAAATGTAAAAAGTAAGTTATTTTAATGCAAGAAATGTACTCCTTAAATCACACATTGAACATGCAGATGTAAAATATTGAAATGCATATGAAATATGTATTTTTTCCTGTGAGCTGGTGGATGTCTTCATTTTCACTGGAAGTACTAGACTGAAAATGCTAACATCAGGGCTATGATGCAAGGTCAGAGATAAGTTTTAAAGCATGTATAGATAAAATTTATGGTGATTACTACTATTATGAGATTTGGATGCATGTGTATGTATGTTTCTTCATGCTATATCCCGCACTATATTACACCTTACATTCTTAAAATAAGTACAATAAGGCTAATCCCAATGTGAATTGGTAGGATAGGTAGAATAGTTATCTGTTATAATTGACTTTGAAAAAGAAACTAATGAAATAAGTGGCATTTCAATAATAAGAGCTCAATAATTAGTCAATTTGTGCATCATATTTTAGTAAGGAATGTTTCAATATCACTATAAAAAAGACAATCAGAGAAAACAATAAAGTAATAATAAATACTTCTATTTGTAAATCATTCTCATTGATTTAACAAGCAATAACCATAAAACATTTTACCAGATTTACAAAAGTGATAAATTAAAAGAAATCTTACTTATGATAAAATAAACTGAGTAATAATAACAGCAAAATATAGAACAGTTAGAAGTTAGGTTTATAAAAATACCATTATATTTTCAAACAGGTTCTCTCAGATATTCTAGGCTTGCTTTGAACTAACTATTTAGTTGATGATAAATTTGAACTTCTAATACTCCTGTCTTTATCTCCCTAGTGTTTAATTTACAGGTATGTACCATCACTCTGGGTTTATATGGTACTGGGCATTGAATCCAAGGCTTTGTATATACTGGGAAACACTCTTCCATCTGAGCTAAAGTACAGATTAGTAATTATATTCTTGATAGCTTTATCATATGTCAAAATATTTTTTTTTTGTATTTAGAATTGAAATTAGCTATTTCTTTCCACATTTTGACAGCTGTGATCACTGACAAGTGAAGTAACACCAAGTGCTTGTATTTTATTTATTAATTCATACTTACTGATCTTAATTTTCCAAGTTACTAGTTATCTCAAATGCTTCTAAGCCTAAGACAAATCTAACCCCTTCCTAAAAAGGAGTGCGCAAAAGCTGTTTCACTTCAATACCTATCTGCCTATCACTGTTACTCTTGCTATTTCTGGTGGTGAATCAGCAAGTAGGTTTGTATACTTGAAACCTTAGCTCTCCTTGGCCAATTTGTGCTTCTGTTCCACTCTTTCACTGACAACCTCTGTCATGTCCATGCTTCGGGGTGTAAGTTTGTTTGGCATCACTGACTGAACTGATGAATCTCCTTGATGTGGATGCCTTTGTCCTTCTGAACTCATGTAGGCTATTGTCCATCTGGACCTCTGCTGGCTCACTCATCCCATTTCTTGATCCCTACTAATTGCATCTGTGTCATGCTTGAATTGAGAGCAGAGATGCTGGCCTATCCTTCAATTTCGCCTCATGATATTGCTGGTCCTTCTTTTCTTCTGTGCCTAGGTATCTTACCATCATATTGTAGAGTCCCTTAGCTAGATATCACACCTCCAGTGGTCAGAAATCCAATATCTACTAACATACTCACTTTCATTTTCATGCAAAGTCCCTTTTAATATTGAGTCTAAATGAGCTTCCATTCATGTTTTTTATTTTTATTTTTATATTTATTTATTTATTTATTTATTTATTTATTTATTTATTTATTTATTTATTTTTGGTGCTGAGGACCGAACCCAGGGCCTTGTGCTTGCTAGGCAAGCGCTCATCCACTGAGCTAAATCCCCAACCCCTTATTTTTATTTTTTTGAGGTAGGGTCTCACTCTGGCTCAGGCTGACCTAGAATTTACTATGTAGTCTCATGCTGGCCTCGAACTCATGGTGATCCTCCTACTTCTGCTTCTCGAGTGCTGGGATTAAAGGCATGTGCCACCATACCCAACACCCAGGCTTTTTTTTTTTTTTAACCTGTTCTTTTGGCATCATTCACAATAGTGACAAGACATTGTAAGGAATATACAGTAAGTTATTATTATGTATAAATCAACTTTTAATGAAAGAGTTTCTTATCATTGAGGAATAATATAATGAAAAGTTGAGTGCCTCTAATATTAATGGAATTCATTTTTGCTATGATGTTAGAAATCTCTTATCTTTTTTCAAAGTTAATTTCTTATTTTCAGCTCAAAGTTATTAATTATTGCAAGTAAATATATTATTTTCTAATTTTGTATGTTAAACGATCCATACTCTTTTGCTATTTAACCTATTGAAGTAAATCCCAAATAAGTTTAATTCAGTTTTCTTGCAATTTATTTTGACATTTGATATCCAGTAGTTTATTGTAACTTATCATTTAGTATTCTAATCTGATTACTTACACTTTCCAAAATTCTGTTCATTCCAAATGTTAAGTATTTAAATATTTTAACAACTCGATACAGTTTAGGAATATTTCATTCTCTTTCTCCATTCTATGGAGTATGAAGTTAAATTAATCTTTGATGCGTTATATGTCATATTTATCTATTAAAATTGAGTATATATTAATCTATGTTGCATGGTTAGAGATCAAAATTAAGAAGCTCATTTTTAATTTATTCATCCACATATGGAAATTCATTTTTAAAATAGAGAATTTTAATGTAGCAAAAATACTAGTGTGTCATATTAGGCTTGTACAGTATAGCAACTAAAGGCAGTTGGTAGGCGACTTGCTATGGAAATAAAGAAACAGTAAGATTGAGGAAGACAGAGATGACTTATTATCTATTGTATGCATTATGAATTTTAAATAATTGGCCATATTTAAACTTAACTGTGCTAGAAAAGTTAATTCTAAATATTTAGGCTAAACTAATTTCTACATAATGTACTTCAGGAATAACTCTTGTTTCCTAAATTAAATTTTTCCTAACTTGACACACCAGTCTCAGCACTTTAAGGCACACGTATTTTAGCATGTTGTAATGTAGTTTTAACCTCCACTTTTGGAGCTTGATGTCATCTTCATCATTCTGTTAAGAGAGAAGTTATAGCTCAGAAAGGCTTAGTAAAACAGAACCACCAATTGATGGGTTTTATTATTTTAATATTTTTTGTTCTATCCCTTATTGCCTTTATGTGTTTTCCTACTTCCAAACTCAGCTGAAATTCTTGTAAGGGATTTTGGTGGTTGTTGCATAGAACTCCCACACATCTCCCCATTTTATTATACTTCTTGGGCAAAATTTTAAAACCAGGTTAAGTCCAATTCTTCACTCTGAGCATATGTTTGTCTATCTGAACAAGGCTGAAGGAAAACTAAGCAACACAGAATAGCTTCATATTAAATTCTGAATGGAATCTGGTAATCATGATCTATTTCCCTAATTCATTCTCAAGCTCACTCTCCTACATAACTAAAATTTCTCGTCTTTCAACTTTTATACTCAGTCTTAGCAGATGGCTTTGATTCATGCTTTGTCTAGAATTCAAAGTTTTCAAAAGAGAACTTCCACAAGAGCTAGCACTATAGCCGACTTGCTGTGTACACATTCTACTTTTCTTAGAGCTACTAGGGAGGAAAATTCAAGCCAAATCCTTAATGCTGATCCATGGTCCCATATGCTGCTTTGGACTCATGTAAACCTTCAATAACTCCCTCTCTGTTTAGCATTAATTTTTCTTTGCTAGGGAACATTGTGTCATTTGTTTATTAGCAGGCTCTGACTTCTCCCATATTTTTTCATGTGTATGGTGAGTGGTGTGTATGTGTGTATGCATGCACATGTGTTCATGTGGAGGCCACAGGTTGCTCTAAGCCTTTCCCTCTAAGCAATTGTCCCAGCCCCTTCTTCCATATCTTGGTCTAATTTCCCTGCCAGTAACTACTATGTTTCTATACTTCTCTTTGCTGAAATTCCTTGAAAGATGGTTCTCTTCTTACCACCTTTATACTTGTTTCTTCTTTCCTTGAATATTATTAAACTAACTTTTCACTCTCTCCTGTAAGGTAGCTATATGAGAATTATTTGAGACCACAAAGTAGTTAAATGTGATGGACACCTTTCAATCCTCTTATCACTAGGTTTATAAACAGCACCTGACCAAGTTAATCACTTTTCCCTTGAATCATGTGATACTTGGCTTCTAAACTATCTCATTTGCTGGGGTTTCCTTCTTTGTTTCTATCTATTCTTTTCCCATTCTCCCACCTGATTCCTTTTATTTCCCTCAGCCATTTAAAGGGAAAAGTGGTTCAGGGAAGAGTTTATTACTTGGATCTCTCTTATTTTTCCTCTCATTTTCTATGTGCTAATATTCTCTAGAGATGGCTTTAAATGACATAACAATGCTAACATTTTTCATATTTGTATCATTATCTTCAATATCTCTGAAATGCAGGCAATCACAACTGCTTATTTTGTATGTCCACTTGGAAGTTTCACAATCAAAATTAGTGTGTCAAAAACTAACCCTTCATCTGTCTCCCCTCAACATCCTTTCATTTGCACTCATCTCAGTAATGACAATTCTATTTTTAGATTTAGACCCCAAAGCTCAATGTCATTTGCAACTTTTCCCTTTGTGTCACATGCCACCACAGTAAATGCTATTGGATCTAATTAAAAATACATCCTGTACTAAACACCTACCAAAGTAGAGATCCAGAGGCTTTTAAGAGCTCAACACTGAAGTAGTCTTAAAACTCACCCAACGTGGCTCAGTGAGTTTTGCGGAAGAGGGGGTTGGAAAGACTGTAAAAGCCACAGGTTGAGACGTCACTCCCGAGACATTCTCTCTTCCACAAAATAACTGACTACTGCTCCCACAACACATAAACTACAACCCCATGGGGAATACCTGCAACCCCACTGAGGAGTGTCTCCAATGGAACAGGGGCAGAGACGAGGGAAAAGAGGGTACCAACACATGATGCAAAACATCTTGTTAATAATAATAATAAACATTAAAAACATTTAAAAATGTATCCTAAAATTGACCTCTTCTCACCCTTCCCTGTGCGTGCTGTGCCTGGGTTTTTATCATGACCTGATAATTAGTCACAATGTCCCCTACAATCCCATTCCTAATCAGCATAAAAATACAAGTTAAATTATATCACACTTTAGTCAAAATACAATTTATTTTGTCATTTGCAATATCCCATATGATATAGAATCCATGACCTCTCTGAAATAATTTTCTTCTTTCTTTCATTGTTTTGACTTTATAGCTAATTATGGCATTCTTGCTACCCTTCAGTCACTCCAAGGAAGCTTCCATCTCAACCAGGTCACAGAAGTTGGCATATAACCAATCTCAGTGGTCATTATAAGTCTGAGGAAGGCAGACAGGACCAGACAGAAAGGTGTCTGCTACAGCTTCATGCAGGTAGATTAGGCTGATTTCAGCCAATGATGACAGAGAATTTCTTAGATTGAAAGGCCATTACAGTCATAACTTCTGGAGGTAGGTTAGAGATGAAAATAAGACACATATTTTATCTTGTATTTTAGTTTGTTAAGAGAATATCTCATATTGACCAAACTCACTGTTTAAGGAGGACATACCTGATTGGACATGTATGCCACACTCCATGTCTATAGGAGTCTCAATTTCTGCTTTATCTAGTATCTAGACTCCACTTCATTGGTGTTTCTCATATATCTATACTTCTAATATAGTGCTTTCTGTATCATCTCTTAGATTTATTTTGGACATTTTCTTCTCATTAGCAAAATAAGACATATAACTTTACACTAAGTAAAACAAAATCTAATGGCAAAACACATTTTTGTTCTTTATAAGATAAAATTTCAGTATCTATAAAAGTATTCATCAAATGATTAGCATAAGGTCAGGCAAATCTTTTAAAACCTTCCAGAAGATAATAGATGTTCCAGAATTCACCAAGGGGCTCCTGTATTTTGTAGCAAAATGCTGAATTTCATTTTGTATGATTTTTCTTAGTTTATGATGTATTCATACTTCTATGCATGTGTCTGCTCTTGACTGTCAAGGGATGATGGAGGAAGGCAGCACTAGGAAAGTCCATTCACATAATGAGTTACTCACTGAAGGTAGATGGAGTGACCATATAATATTTGTCAAATGTTGAAAATGCTTAAGTAAAATAAGCAATGGCCATGAGGCTATGTACCATGATAACTAAATTTGCTAAGGCCAGCTCATGTGATTTCCAAAACTTACCCATTGTTGCCAACATGTAAAGTAAATATCACTGTTTCTTTTTTTATATTTCAAAAGTTTTGGGAAGAGAGATTTAAAAATGAAGAGATTTATGATTTGTTTACCCATAAGTCTTCACATAAATGAGCACAGGCTAGAAAGAGAAAAATACAATCTTGCCAAACATACTACTGTATTTGACTTTAGGATAATGTTAAGTTGGATGAATCAATGGAGCTATTTGTTGCATCTAGGGGCACAAACAATGCAAAAAGAGATTTATATGACAATAAAATTGAAATGGAAGAAACCAATAATCGTGCTTTAAAATGGGGCACGTTTTTAAAAGTCACTATTATAAATTGGAATATTAGGATGCTGATTTTAAATGTACTCCCTGCAGGCAGTGTGTACCTGAAGTCTTTTCCTCATAGAATCCCAGGTACAATGCAGTTGTCATTTCATGAAGTGCCTCCATTACTTACTCTTCCTTTGCCTTATTTAAAGCCACTGAAAGGAACTTCAATGGTAATAGTATAAAGTTTACATTCTTTCCAACACTATTAAAAATGTTGAATCTAAACATCTAGCTGTGGTTTTCTAGTACCACTTAGGTATTTTTCATATATATATAATTTTATTTTATTTTTGCTGAGGATATTGAAGGTCTTATACAATCTTTCCAAAATCCTTCAAACATGCCAACTTCGTTTGCTTGCTTTATGCTTCCTCTTCCCAATTCAGTTTTCTTTTCAGTAAGCCTTTACTCTGTTTTAAAAACCATCCAGAGCCTTCCCTTATCCCTAGATTAAACACAAGCTCGAAGAGTTTTTTTCTCATTTGACTGGGAGGTGACCACCTCACTTTTATCCATTACTCCTTACACATCTGCCTCCTCTACTCTCACACTAACACAGTAATTCTTTTCATAACACAAGTCGTTCAATAGCATGAACATGTCAGATGTATGTTAGTCACTTTTCTCATTGCTTTGAAAGAGATACTTCACAAAAACAACTTAAAGAGGAATATCTATTTTAGCTTATGGTTTCAGAGAGATTGAGTTGGGAAAGATGTAGGTGATGACATTGTGGTAGGGGGGCTCTGCCTATGACAGTGGCAGTATGAAAGGTGTCTGTTTACATGGTGCTGACCAAAAAATATAGCCTACCAGACAAGAGTGAGTGAAACCTTCAGAGGTCCACTCCTTTAGAAACCTACCTCCACCAGTCAAACCCAGATGGTTTCACAGCCTTCAAGTTACCTATAAGCTATGGATCAAACATTAAAAATACAGGCTGTGGGGCACATTTGAGATTTAAGACATAACACTAGCATAATAATTTTTCAGGCAGATTCATAGAATCTAGGGTAAATCATTAACTCACACTAGATATAGGAGGTAAAAACAAATCCTTTTTACCTATCATGTACCTCTCACCACTGGAAAAGAATTACTTGCTTAATGTTTTTTCCCCTCTAGATATCCGTTCTTAATAATTTCTGATATCATGTGCATATTTAACATTTTGATGAGGCTTACGTTTCCCTTCTCAGAACAATTCTTTTAAATGCATAAAGGGAAGTACAAAGGATTACAAAAGAAATTATTTATATTGAAAGTCAATTTCAAAGCATTAAAAACTAAGTGTATGTGGTTGGAGAGATGGCTTGGCCGTTAAGGAGCTTTGCAGCAAAGCCAAAGGACTCAGGTTCAATTCCCCAGCACCCACATAAGCCAGATGCACTAGGTGGCCCATGCATCTGGAGTTTGTTTGCAGTGTCTGGAGGCCCTGGTGTACCCATTTTCTCTCTCTCTCTCTCTTTCTGCCTCTATCTTATATCTGAAATAAATAATAAAAATATATGTTTGAAAAATTGTTTATATCATATTTTCTATAACTGATATATTAACAATAAAACCCAGTGATTGTCAATAACAAGCAACTTAGAAATCACTATGGGCAGAGTTGTTTTTTAAATATATGTGCAATACTGTCATGTAACATAAAATTATCTGAGATTTTTAAAAAATGTTTGGTTTTCATACATGCTGTGAATACTTTGGTGATATGTGACCTATATTTCTAATTTAATTTAATATCTAATTTCAGGTTCAGGTCAAAAATAAAGATGTAATTAAGATCTATTTCTTTCTATATATGTTTACAACTACCCTCTCTCTGTACTAGATGATAATGACATGCAAACCATCTTTCAAATCATTGAATCCCTTATTTTTAGTATGTAGCCAAATAATTCTTTTTCTGTCCTTCTCTCACTCTCATTCCTTTCATGCACACACATATCCTCATTTAACCATGTAGAACCAAAAATTTATTTATCCATCCATCCACCCATGTATGTATTTGTGCATATGTATGTATGTAAAGCTATTTTTCTAGGTGCTGGGGATAAAACTATGAATAAAGGTGAAAACCTCATGTGGCTAGACAGTCCCTAATACTGAGATGATCATCTAACCAAATACTGTTTTATGGGAGGAAGGAATTTTTTTCAACCTTTTAGATTCAGGGGAAGTATCATTACCATTACTCGTGGAAGAAGCTGGCTCCCATTCATAAATCCAAGCAGAAAGGGAAACCACCATCAACCTGCAAACACTAAAATGTAGCAAGCAGGGACCCTGCCCAAGCTCTCTGCCTACCTTTGGGCTAAAATTCAGATCCACCCCCAGTGACATTACCCCTGTGGCAGAAGTCTGTCTGCTAGGGACTAAAACTTCAAATCTTCAAATTCTATTTTCATAAAACATCTGAGTCTATGGGGCCATACAGTCAAACTGACATGTCATGTCATAACTCTTGTATTACTGTGAGAGATAGAACCAGTCCATAATAAAGCATAGACACAGGCTTATGAATATGTATGCTCATTTGCTTTGTTTTCCCATGACATTAGTTACTTAAATACTTACTATAATAGTTTTTCATTAGCTACTGAAATTCTGAATTAAATGGCTGACAAAGAGATTATTTAGAAAATTGAGAGTAATAGTTATTACTTTTTCAAATAGACATTATTATAATTTCTTACTAGAGATTAAGAGATCTTTGACATATAAAATTATAATTTTTACATTGCTGTATTACTAGTTCATGCAATTATTCCTTTTTGAGCATCTGTGGCTACTGTATCTTGGAAATACTTGCATTACTTACTCTGGGCACAGGTCCCTCCATTCTTCCCCACAGTGCTGTACCTCTCTGGCTAGTATCATTTTTTGCTTTTCACATTAGCACACTGAGCACATGCTATACTTTTGGGAGTTGGCAAGCAAATTTATTTTCCTGTGGATCCATACCCTATTTTCCTTTCCTTAACCTCTAGGACATTGTGCCTCCAGAGCTAAAGAGCTCCTAGCAAAGCAAATTCTCCTGGGATGGACAACCTCCCAGGAAGCTCTCAAATCTCAAAATTTGGTTAAGCATAGTTAAAGGTTTTGGCGTTTTCAAATCCCCTTTAAATTAAAAAAAAAACAATGTATGTATTCATAACTTCTTGCCATGAGTTTCTATGTCTTTGAGAGAATACAGGAGACTCAAGAAAGACCAAGTCTAGGAGGGGAGACCTGTGTTCTTGACTTGGTTTCCTCTTTTCATTTAGGACCTTTGGAGGTGGAGAAGTAGTAAAATAGAGACTATGTGATAAACTTGTCACTTTATGTATCTGTGAATGTAAGGGAAGTGGCCCCAGAGGTAGATTTGCACTCAAATATTTTCTGAAATTTATTTATATTGTCTGTCTAATGTAGGTCTCTGCATAGTTGTAGTCTAGTATTATTTAAATCTTCATGAGTTAGCACAGTGTCCACCATTTCATACAACTCTAGACATGTTTCCTGAACTCAGCCAGAGGATTTTAAGATAATAGTAAGATATACTACTAGCAAAAGAACATTTTTTTCATTGCAAGGTGAGCTTTTCTTTAATAGTGACATACAGGAAACTTTGAGAATTTGTCATTAAGTTTGACTGTATTTCTTGAAGTCTCAAGACTTGTTTTTGAATAAAAAATAGGGCAAGAATATGGTATATATGTGAATGTTGGGCAAATTGTGGTTTGTGAATTGCCATAATCCAGCCTTAATTCCCAGATTCAATACTAATTATCCATTGACTCATCTGTCTCTTAATGTAGACAATAAATCAATTGGAGATGCTGTTTATATTCATCAAGTAACATTTAGTTAATGGAATTTGTAGATGAAAATTTTGCTGAAAATTACAATTATATCTGGGGATATAGCTCAAAGCAGAGCACCTGTGTGCAAGAAGCCTTGTGTTCCATCTCTACCATAGCCAACCTCAACAAAAAGTCACACAAATAGGGCTGGAGAGATGGATTAGCCATCAGGGTATTTGCCTGAAAAGCCAAAGGACCCACATCCAACTCCCAAAGACCCATGTAAGCCAGACACACAAGAGGGCATGTGCACCTGGAGATTCTTTTGCAGTGGCTGGAGGCCCTGAATACCCATTCTCTGTCTCTTTCTTTCTTCTTCGCTCTCTCTCAAATAAATAAATAAAATAAAAATATAAAAAAATCACACAAATAAATAAATAACAGATAAAATTAATCCTAGACCTCCAATCATAGTGATAAATATAGAAATTAAGTACCTTTCATATTCCCAATAAGTTCTCAAATAAATAAGGCAATATCACAAGGGGTTTTAAAAACATGTTTTTCTAATTGGTGTTGATTCAGTATTTTGGTGCACTTTGTATCTAATTTGTTGTGTAATAGCCAGAAATTTACTGTGTTCATTGAAATCTGAAGTTTAGCACTATTTTATTCCACTCATCATATAAGAAAGAGTCAAGTATAATTTTACACTTTTGCATTCTTTTTTTAAAAATTTTATTTATTTATTTATTTGAGAGTGACAGACACAGAGAGAAAGACAGATAGAGGGAGAGAGAGAATGGGCGCGCCAGGGCTTCCAGCCTCTGCAAACGAACTCCAGACGCATGCGCCCCCTTCTGCATCTGGATAACGTGGGACCTGGAGAACCGAGCCTCGAACCGGGGTCCTTAGGCTTCACAGGCAAGCGCTTAACCGCTAAGCCATCTCTCCAGCCCACACTTTTGCATTCTTGAAGTGTACTCAGAATATATCTAACACATAACATTTACAGATAATATTTTAAATGATTTCTGCTATATAAGATGGGTGTAATATCACTACTTCCATATTTACTTAAGCAGGGATTAGGTCCATTCCAATCTGGTCACCTTTCTTACATGTGTATGATGCTTTGAGCATCTCTTCAGTCTTGTACAGTTCCTTCGTCATTCTGGGATAAATATTTTTTATTATGTTTCAGTGTTTTAGAATATTGATGACATTTTCATCTGTAACTTGCTTCTCTATTTAATTTCTAATGTCTTCTTCAAATGAATCTTCAGTGATAGCAAAATATCTACTTCTGAAGTACCTTTCTGTACCATAAGTGTTATTTTCTAGTAGCGAACCTGATGACAAAGCTCCCTATGAGCTGAGTCAATCAGTTTCTCCTGAACAGTTATCACTAGGGATAATTTTTTTTTGTGTGTGTGTTTGTGTGTGCAGATACATATTTTAGGTAATTGAGAAGAATGAGAAGGTCCAGTACCCGACATTCTATGGCACACTGAGTAATTGGAGACAAGAATTCACCACTGAGCTTTAGGACTGAGAAGTGCTCATTGTGTTTGGCAGTGAGGGAGGCAACCAACACACATACTCTGTCTAAATGCTTAAAATGTTTCTCATGTTTAAAACAGATTAGAAATGTTTCCAATGTCCTATACAGAAGGAACATATATATCAAATGCCAGGCCAACATTTTTTAGACTAAATTCTAGTACTATGCATTTTAGGACACATAAAATTTCCACTTTTAATTGTTTCTTATTGTAGGCTCTCACATATCCTATATAAAATGAACCAACATTGGAGAAAAACAAAATAAAACAACGCTCAGACATGATCAGCAAGAAAGCCATCTGGGCTGGAAGCTCCCTCAGCACTTTCAGGGAGGGATCAGTGGAGCTCATCATCTGCCCGGTGGGAGGTCAGCACTCAGAGAGACCATTGCATCTGATGACACACACTCTGTGTGATGATAAATATTGTCCACAGCTGCCAATGTGAAGAGATTTTTGCAGTGCACAGCCAAGGTTGTTCAAGGCAGAAAACCAAACAAATGATCCAGCCAGATGAAAAAAATAAATGGATGTGTACATGGCTCCACATGCAATCATCTGATATTTTAAATCACATTTCTAAGCCATGTTTTTTCTCAGCATCTTCTTCAGAACTCATAAAATGTTTTTGGTACCAAAAGCAAAAAACGTAGAGTGTCAGTAGTAACATGATGCTTTTATATCTTACACATAGCTATGAAGGCCTCCATTAGGCTGTCACATTTTTCAATTTATGGCATTACATCTAATCCTTTTAGTTCCCTGAATTGAGACAGAAAGATGAAAAAGCAATGGAAGAAGTTGTAAAGGGCATTAAGGTTACATTAGGAATGCTTCATATTTTGCTATTAGTTCTTGGGGCTTGACAGGGCAGTTTAAAATCTGGCAAGGGAGCGACAGAGGTACCATGTCACATTAGCAGCACCTGCTACTGTGTCTGAAGTTGAGGGGTAGGTGTGTTACACATGTGTCCTGAGCGATTGAAGGAGCTAAAAACAGTTCCAGACAAAGGTTCGTGAAAAGATTTTTTCCACAGTGTTGGCGCTGACTAACTAAAGCGTGACATACACCAATTGGTGTTGGCGTCTGTAAAGGTAACAGATGTCTCTCTGACAGGGTAGATAGAAAACAGTTTGTATAGTAAAAGGATGCAAAACTAGGGACAGAATAAATAAATTTGGAGAAGTTCTCACCCAGCCTGGGGTTCTTATCCATGCAGGTGGAAAGAGAGAATGAATTATCTTCTCTCAGATTTTGGGAGGCATTTTTGCATTTTGAATAGCCAACAGCATTTCATAGCTGTGAGAATGATAGAAAAAAAAATCTGCATTTCCCTCCTCAATTGCCGAGGCATAAAGTCCCTCTGTGTGACTCAGGCTGCCTTGATCATCCATCAATGTTGCTGTCCACTCTGTTTTAAATAGGAGTGCTTCAGAAGAGGCAGCCTATTCTTCAAATTGACATTTAGCACTGTTAAGAATACCACAATGACTTCACTTAGCATTTTTTTTAATGCTCATTCGTTTGATCAGTAAAGTCACCCCAAGCAACAATGAAATTAAAAGCATCATTTACAAATCTGCTTATGTAAACTTAAGTGTCATTTCAGCAGGTCAGAATATTATCTTTGGTTTTTCCTTTCAAGTGATGTCAACAGATATGTGACTCTAAATACTTTTGCAGCTGTAAAACAGATCCAAGGAGTTAGAACAGCTCATGATCAGAAGTTAACTAGTGAGTCTTTGAGAGTCTAAGAAAGCATAATATGTTCAAAGAACAAGGCAGAATCAGGAGGACATTCTCTGAATTTTAAAAATATTTATTAAATATGCATTTTGGTTGGCAGAGGTATCACAGTCAATGTTAGATTTTTCCTTCCCTCCCTCCCTCCCTCCCTCCCTCCCTCCCTCCCTCCCTCCCTCCCTCCCTCCCTCCCTCCCTCCCTTCCTTCCTTCCTTCCTTCCTTCCTTCCTTTCTTTCATTTTTGTTTTTTTGAGGTAGGGTTTCACTGTAGCTTAGGCTGACCTGGAATTCACTATGTAGTCTCAGGGTGTCCTTGAATTCATGGTGACCCTCCTACCTCTGCCTCCTGAGTACTAAGATTAAAGACGTGTGCCACCACACCCGCTTAATGTTAGATTTTTTGCATGTTCCATATGAATCCAGAGAAGGTAGAATTAAATGGAAACTTGACTTCTTATAGAAACATTTTTAGCAGGCTCAGGTCTCACACAAACTTGGTCACCATTGGTAAGAGTGATATTTCATGGATGCAGCTCCATCAGATGGGAAGCTATACTTTTACTCCCTCTTTCTTTCTTTCTTTCTTTCTTTCTTTCTTTCTTTCTTTCTTTCTTTCTTTCTTTCTTTCTTTCTTTCTTTCTCTCTCTCTCTCTCTCTCTCTCTCTCTCTCTCTCTTTCTTTCTTTCTTTCTTTCTTTCTTTCTTTCCTTCCTTCCTTCCCTTCCTTTCTTCCTTCCTTCCTTCCTTCCTTCCTTCCTTCCTTCCTTCCTTCCTTCCTTCCTTCCATCCTTCCTTTTTTCCCTTCTTTTTCTTCTCCTCCTCCTCCTCCTCCTCCTCCTCCTCCTCCTCCTCCTCCTCCTCCTCCTCCTTCTTTTCTCTCTCTCTCTCTCTCGTTCTTTTTTTGTAGGGAATCTCATTATGTAGTGAGGGTGTCCTTGAACTCTTAATTCTTCTGCCTCAGCCAACTTAGTGCTAGGATTACAGACATAGATCTCCACTATCATCATACTACTCTTCTTACATTAAATAACTAATATTGATGTCTTTTATGGTGATTATGTCATTTAGGACAGTATCAGTTTTATAGGTAAGAAGATTAAAATCTTTTTCCCCAAACTTTTTGTCTTTTGTTGACATTTTATTTTCAGAATGATGGCAGAACTGATTAAATATGTTCATCTAACTGCTTGCTTGTTATAGAAATTTTACTTCTGCTCCTAAATTCCTTCATCTAGAGTATCCCAACATCAATAATTCAGTTCTATGAATGTTTCATGTCACTTTCTGAAATAGCTTGAAAGATACTAACATTAATTCATTTAATCTCGACTTTAAAATTCTTCCCTATTTCCCTGCTAACCTCTGGTTTTTATCCATTCTTTTGTGGAAATCTTAACAAGCACTAAAGTTCCTTTTTGTCCTCTCACTGTGTATTTGTATAGATATTTACAATTTCTCATCAAAGGTAATGATGATATTGTTTCATACTGTTTCAACTCTCTTAATTTTATTGCAATCATGTACAGTTTTATGGGTTGACCTAGAAAATTTTAAAATTTGATAATATGGCATAGTAAAATGAATTTTGTTGGGAAGTGACCATTCAATTTTAATTTATTTAAACTTATTTTATTGTAAATGTTTATGTTTAATATTAGTTTTGTGGATCAGATATAGGCCATTTCTATTTACTTTATTTTTCTTCTGTTAGGGAACTGTTTATTATACTGCAGAGCCTGTCAACTATTAATAGACTAGGGGCAGATTACAATGAAGACATTGCCATTTCAGTGATAATATTAACAAATCAAACAATTATGCAGGAAAACCTAAATGAGGGGTATTGTCACAATAAATTTTTATGCTGTGAACCAAACCATGTAGCAGTATTAAAACAAAAATACTCAGCATATGATAGTAGTCGTCTCCTATGAATCATGTCTCTGTCTGCTTCAAAGATCTGCTTTGGCAAAGTAGAACTTTTATACAGATTTCTCCACCCATACAGACTGATCTGTATTATTTATAGAATGACCCCTTTCCCCTTGTACTAGACTTCTCTCAAACGACAGCAGCAGAAATAGCTAATGTATCCTGAATGTTTAAGAGTTACATAGTTCTGTCAAAGGAATAAATAGAGTTTTATGAACTTTTAATTGACTGGGCAAAAATAATCACCACTGCTCATTTCCTTCCTATGCCTGCTTGCATTTATATTATAAGTGCACATATAATAATTTACTTTTTTTTTTGACTTTTCGAAGTCAAGTCTTGGTGTAGCCCAGGAAGATCTGGGATTCACTGTATAGCTTCAGTGTAGCCTGGAACTCATGGTGACCCTTCTACCTCTATCTTCCAAGGGCTGGGATAAAGACGTGCATCACCATGCCCAGCTAATTTTTTTTGTTGTTGTTGTTTGCAGTATTAATTTATCATTGAGTCCAATGCTTTTACACTCTTGTACATAGCACAATAGATTTTGAGCAGCTCTAGAATTGAACAGAAAAATCAATATTCAATTAATTATCTTGGGTTTAGAGAGAATGCTCAGTCCACAGCCTGGCAGATTTGTTGTTGTATTCCTGAGTCCTTGGCCACAGATATGGTCCACCAATCTTTCATGCCAAGGAGCATCTGAGCCCATGAGAGGTGCTAAGAAATGACTGCTCACCAGGTTTGGCACTTTCCACTCCCATATCAGTGGAGACAAATAGAGCATCCCAAACCCCTGACAATACTGGGCCTCTCTGATCATTGCAAGTCCAGCTGAGTGGATATGGAGTGCTTGGAAAAGAATAAAATATGCACAGACTTTCAGATGAAATAGTTCAATGTAGAGCAGTATAAGGTAAAGGGCTCCCAGATGTCTTCTGAACAGTTTGCTATTCAACTAGGAAATACTGCTTTTATTAAAAAATATGCTTAATTTTTGAAATTTGTTATAATAACACATAGCTAAAACTTCCAAAAATTTCTTATTGTTAGGTCTGGGGCAATGGTTTAGCAGTTAAGGAGCTTGCCTCCAAACCCAATGGACTCAGGTTTGATTCCTTAGGACCACTTACCTGCAAAGCCAAATGCCCTGGCCTGCCCGTTTTTCTCTCTCCCTCTTTCTCTTTTCCTCTTTCTCCCTCTCTCAAATAAATAAATAAGTAAATAAATAAAAATTAAAACAATATACATTTACTGTATTTGCGAGTGTTATGTTTTGCAATGAATTATCCCTCACAGGATCACATGTGGTGTGATGGTTCCCAGATAGTGAGGCTACTTTTGGAGGCTCAGAAAATTCTAGAAAGTGGAGTCTACTTGGAGATCTCAGAAAGGGCATGCCTATGAAAATAATTGGATCATCTCTAGTTCTTTTCTCATTCTCTCTGTACCTGTCTGCCTTCTCTTTTATATGCTCTGATTGCTGTGAAGTTCTGTCCAAGTGTTTGGGGCTAAGAAATTATGGGTTGACCTCTGAACCTCTGGACAAAAGTAGTCTTTGCTTCCTGAAGTTATTTTTTTGTCAGGTACTTTGTTACAGTGACTAAAAGGTACCTAACGTAGCCAAGCTAAGTGGAGTCTGTCATTTTCTTTCTCTGGAAAGTCAAAATGAAAACTGTAAAGTCAGAAACATACACTAGGGGCACAGTGTTTTTCTGCCCTGTGTCTTGAGAAGAATCTAGGAGCTGAGAAAACAAAGCTTATGTCTGCAGGAGGAATTTTTGGCTTTGATTGCTTTCTGCTTACCTTTTTGCTAAAGGAGATTTCTATCTTTCCTGTGGGAATCAATTTCCCTTTTCTGAAATCCAAGATGCAGCATCAAGGTGTGTTTACAATCTAATTCTGGGAGGAATAGCTAACTGGTTCAATTAAAACTGCTGAATTAAAGATTCTGACTTCTTCTCCTACAGAATCATAACAATGATACTTTTTAAAGGTTTTATTTATTATTATTAGATATAGATATATTTTGTATGTAAACATCATATGTTGGTACCATCCTTTTCCTCTTCCCTGCCCCTTTTCTGGAGAGGCCTTTCTTATTGGGGATGCAAGTCAACCCCATGGGGATTGTGGGACATTCATTATGGGGACAACAGTCAGTTTTAAACTTACCTTACCAGTAAACAAAAACAAAACAAAATCAAAACCTAACACAATGAAAATCTCATATAATAAACATTTTCCTGGGAGTAATCAGACAAAGACTAAAATCTGAAGTATGAACTATATTATATTTATATTTTAATCTCTTGAATCTATCCCAACGTGACACAGTATCAGTCTGACAATTATGATAATTTTTAGCTAAATGAATGAATTATTACTTTATGTATACCAGTTTTAAATTTGGATTACATCTTATATTGTATGTAAAATATTAACATAGTTTAATAAGAATATAAGCAAACATTTCACAAATCAATGGTATATTTACATATAAAGTTCATATTATTCAAGTGACTCATTTTATTTATTTATTTATTTATTTATTTATTTATTTATTTATTTATTTATTTATTTTGGTTTTTCAAGGCAAGGTCTCACTCTAGCTCAAGCTGACCTGGAATTCACTATGTGGTCTCACGGTGGCCTCGAACTCACAGAGCTTCTCCTACCTCTGCCTCCCGAGTGCTGGGATTAAAGGCATGTGCAACCAGGCCTGGCTTAAGTGACTCATTTTTGAAAGATACAAGCTTAAGAAAAATTTTTACTGCCTTACTTCTACAAGATTTGATCTTTTCTCCTACAATAAAAGATTCAGCTCAATAATGTTATCTGAAGAATAGTAATAGACCTAAGTATTTTACAAAACTTGGTCATAACTTTCTGGTCAAGAGCAGATATTTCACTCTAGACACGAATATTTTCATCCTAGTCAATTGACAGGAATGAAATATTTAGTTGAAAATTCAATTGCAAATTGAATACCTTGAGTATTCTACTATTCTACGATATTTCTTGTTTTAATTATTTGAGTTTAGGATTAGGGGAAATGCAGGTAATAACAGCTAAAAGAGGGCATGGTTGGTTTATAATGTAAGTTTCACATGGGAAAAATATGACCTTAAAAGTATTACAAGTTCAGAATATATCAAGTGATGTAAGTGTGCTTCATCAGTGCCTGATGGTGGAAATTAGTCATGTCTTTCCAAGAGACAATTGACGTTCCTTTGACATTTTACAGTAATTACTTAAATCCATCTTAATCAGTGCTCTCCTATTTATCATTGTTTTATTATTTCCAATTGTAATGTCTTGTTATCATCCCATTTGATGTTAGAAACCATATGTATTTCTTTCCATCCTTCCAGACTTATACAACTGATCAATCAATTAGCAGTAATCAGTTACATATATATACATATATGTTATATCTGGGTCTTTATATAATAACAGTGATCAGCAATATATATGAAAGGCACTATCAGTATGAATTGATAAATTTCTCTCACATATTTCTTAATGTAAATAAATTAATTTTGTATTTGCATGTAAGGATATTGAAAGTCAAAGAGATTCCTCCTGTTCCTGATTACCTGAAATTCAATATCTGACATTATACACCAGCAATGAAGGCAGACTTCTAGGTCTGAATTCTAAGACAAGATAAAATAGTTATTTCACTTATAGCATTTAAATATTGTATTAACATTATGGCTGTAAAATCCATATTGTCATTCCTTACAGCTTGTCAACATTGGTGCATAGAATCAACTACATTGTCCAGTGCTTATGATTCCTGGATCCCACTCATATTCACAGAATGAGAAACTTTAATTTGGGAATCACTATGTACTGTTTACCTTTCTAACACAGGTATTTTTTTGTAAAAGTTGTTTTGTTTTATTTTAATAACTCATTATCTTAAGATACAGATCTTATTTAAGTCAGCAACATACTTAAGGAGAGGACTTTGATTACATGTAATTTTGGCTTTTTGAAACAAGGTCTCCTGTAACTCAGGCTGGCCTTGACTCCTGATCCTTCTTTCTTTATCTTCCAAGTGCTAAGATTATCAGTTTTTGCCTCCGTGCATGGCTTTTGGTAAGATCTTTCAAAAGACACACTGAGGAACAGGAGAAAAGATGAAATATACAAAATAAAACAAGGAATTTCAAAAAGTGTCTGTGTGCCATTTATTGAATATTTTATCATTATGAGATATGGTTCATGCACTCAGTACATACTGGTTGCACTTTCAAGGGCCTGGCACTTACTTAAGATGCCAAGGTGAGAAAGACAAGAAAGGTCAGAATCCTACACTCATGACATTTTTAGCAGTGACATACTCACACTCAATATTTGATGATTAGCATATTGACTAGAATATTTTAATTGATTGAAAAAGTTTTGAATAGATATAAATCAGCTCTATGTAAATTGTAGAAACAATGGGATATTATAGGAAAAGTCTTGAAAAAGACTTCAAATTCATTCAGATCATAGAGCTATTAGGTTGCACTCACATTAATTGTAAATAAATATAAGAATTAATTTCCAGGATAAAGTTAATACTAAGGAAGGCAACTTTACTTACATAATAGTTATGAAGACCCAATTCCTGGTTTTAGTGCTTTTCATACATTGGCTCAGACTTCTAAAAGAACCATGACCAAGGGAGAGTGATTATTCAAACATGCCCTGAGTCTGAGAAACCAGAGGTAATATAATCCATGGAAACACATAACTAGGAGGTAGACAGAAGGTTAAGGACAGGCAGGGTAGACTCTGACGTTTACCAAGCTCTACCAAATTTGTTACAGTCAAGTAAGCACTTAACAACTAATCTGCTCTCCCAATACCTCACAGAATGTAGAAATCTGAAGGTAGACTTAACCTATGTTTTCTCAAATAAATGATTCCTATTTGCCTTAATGTTCTATAGTTTCAATTATGAAATACCTTGATGAGATTTACACACACACTCACATACATTCATCACAAGCTGTTTAACTTTTTTGTAGTTTCAAGATCTCTAATTTTTAAATATATTTTTTAAAAAGTTTATTTAGAGTGACAGACAGAGAACGAGGCAGAGAGAGAGAGAGAGAATGGGTGTGCCAGGGCTTCCAGCCACGGCAGACAAATTCCAGATGCGTGTGCCCCCTTGTGCATCTGGCTAACGTGGGTCCTGGGGAATCGAGCCTCAAACCAGGGTCCTTAGGCTTCACAGGCAAGCACTTAACTGCTAATCCATCTCTCCAGCCCAGATCTCTAAATTTTAAACAGCACAATTCATAAAATATTTTAATATGAGTAAAATCACTTCAGTCTAATTTGAATTTTTCTTTTTGAATATTTATTATTATTATTAACAAGATGTTTTGTATGAATACATCATGTGTTGGTACCCTCTTTTCCCTCATCCCTGCCCCCATTCCATTGGGGATGCTCCTCAGTGGGGTTGCAGGTGTTTCTCCTGGGGTTATAGTTTATGCATTGTGGGAGCAGTGAACCATATATATCAAAAAGGAAATTTTACAGCATTTCTGATGAGCAGCTGTTTTGGTTGCTTGAATCTTTCCTTAGGATGACCAATATTGAGCCTTTACACTTCTGCAGTGGCTTGGTTTATGTGCCTCTGAAAAGAATTCAGAATTATCTGAATGAATGGAAAGAGATCTATCTTTGTGCAATTGGATAATTCCCTGTGTAACAGCTGTGTGGTACTAAGACAAAATGTGCCTCTGGAAATGAAATGGCATGACTTCGTGTTCCCTTATTTTTGTGTTCCTACTTCCCAGGTGTTTGGAAACTGCACACTAAAATTGTTGATTTGAAACTGAGTTGTGGTCAACTGCAAGGTAAAACTGAACATGTACCTTATTTGAGAAAAAGACACATAGTAGTATGATTTCCTTTTGTTGCACATGCAATTTATGAGGGCAAGGGCATATGTATATGTGCTCATATGTGAACAGGCACATGTATGTATGAATGTTTATACATGTGTGTTGACATGTGTATCAGGCCAGAGGTTGATACTAGGTGTCTTTTTTACTCTCACCCTACCTTATCTTTCTGGACAGAGTCTCTCAGTGAACCCAGAGCTCACTGATTTGGCAAGATTAGCCATCCAGGAGGTGGTGGGAGCCTCCTGCTTCAACTTCCCCAGCACTGAGTTTACAGATGTGCCAACACACCTAGATTTTACATGGGTGCTGTAAATGTGAACTCAGATCCTCAAGCTTGGACAGCAAGCACTTTACCCAACAGCCATGTCCTCAGCCAATATCACACACTTCTTACAGAAATGCACTTTTGATTTTATTTTAAGTGAACAGAAAATTGTGATTTTAGTTTCACATCTTAATAAAGTATGCATGGATTTTCTTAGTCAGCTATGGGTCGATTTGCATATAGATAAAACTTTAGGTTTACTTTTTCACTCCATCCTTAGAGTCACCTTAGGTTTAGGAAGTTGAGGAATAAACCAGCAAGTCCTGATGTCAGCATGCTCACCTGAGTCAGGCCTGTTTGAACTCTACTTTCTTGGCCTTCTTGTAGCACACTAACATTATTCTTTCTGTCTGTGAACAGTCATGTTAGGCAACCCTAGAAAAAGGGGATAAGCTGATTCTTGATGAGGTCTGAGTGGGACACAAAGATGCATCTGTGGTATCATCTAAACCCATGTCCCCTCCCCACCTACTCAATTTACTTGTTTGGGTAAGGTGGTGTTTCACAAGATTGAAAAAAATCACAGACGGATAGTTTTTCAGACTTCTGGGGATCCATGAATACTAATGTTGAGACTGAACCATGTGGTGTTGCTTCTTATGCAGTGAAATGGAGAATGAAATTTGGCACACTGGCAGAAACACTGAAACCTTACAATCCTTTTTTGTAAGGGTACTTTTGATATGCCAGTCTATACTAGTCTTTCATTGTTATAATTGAGATTATAGCATGCATTTAAAAAAAATCTCAAAGAACAATGAAAATTCATAGTTTAAAAAGTTTAGAATATGTAAACTTTTCTAACTAACTTAACATCACATACATATTTTTATATGTTGCATATTTATTCAGACTATCTGTTAAAAATTTAACACTAATTTGTAAAATTAACTAGCATATTTCTATAAAACTGTGAAAGAGTCATAGACCAGATACGTCATCTTCTAGGGAAATATCTGATTGTACATATCAATGGACATTGATAAGAGAATGAGTAAGAAAACTCAGATCCACGCTTTGTGCATTACCCTTCATCTGCTCATGCAGTTCTCAGATTCAGTAAGGAAAACAGTTCACAAGCTTTCATCCATCCTGTGAAAAAGAAGATGTATTTTCTAGGCACCATCCTCTGCTTCAGATTTGTTTATTTCACAACTGACAAAGTGGTACTGTCTGCTCTGAATAATTAACTAAAAACACTCCAAGAGCCCAATACCCTTTTGTTAATTGTAAAATACACAAATCTGCAGTGAAGAAATAAATGCCTCTCTTCTGGGGGTGGGTGAAGGAGGGCTCTTTTTCTTGTCTTTCTAGGCCAGCTGGGTATGGTTTACTTTTGAGTTCCCTAGAACTTTAAAAATATGCAGAAATTATACTGTGTATTTTTGCACATCTAATTCTTGATGTTCATAAGTGATTTTGAAAATGAGTTGAATTATACCTACCTATAAATGAAAAGAATATCAATGATAAAATGAATTTAGGATTATTCTGAAGACTGGTTAAAAATAAAATAATTAATTTTTTTTTCACTGTTTTAACATGAATCCAAATTTTACTAGTGATAATGGGATCAACTGGACAATGCAGACATGAGTTAGAGGTTGAACAACTTCCTGACCTATGTGGGTGTATGTACAAAAGAGTTTTGAGAAAGCAATGTTGTGCTAATTTTTGTTCCAATAAACTATTTAGATTTGCAGACTAAGTTTATTGAATATATGGATATGGGAGATTGCTAATATTTTGTGTTTGCTGAGACTTTGTGAAGATTAATATGTATAATTATTCATTAATGCATTTTGCTTATGATTTTTTTTTTCATGTTATCTTGCTAGGTATTGTACAAAGTCACCCATCGGTTTGGACGTTGTAAGAAGAGAAAGGAAAACAGTGATTTATAATGAGACTTTACCTCTCAAGAATAGCACCTTTTACCTTAGTTTATGTTGACATTAACTTTAGAAATCTTTATATAGCCTTGTCTTTCACAAGTTACTTACTTTCTAAGTAACTCCCAACTGTGGAGTAAGATCTAAATTTCTTCATGGGCAAGTAGTTTATGTCTGCTTCAGTGAGCTGGTGAACTCACAACCAGTTAATTTACAAACATGTCTGCAGCTCATACTGACAGAAACAGGTACTACACAATTAGTGATGTTTAATGATATTTTCATTCTATTCATGTTCATTTTTTAAATTTATCAGATTATCAGACATTCTAGGCCCCTAGAATATTTCACCTTACTGTTAGTCATGCTTATTACTTTCAATTTGCACTAACAAGAATGGGGCTACAGATGGTACATGCTAGTTATCTAATTTTATCAGTGTTTTATGAACTTTTCCTCCATTATTGGCAGATAGATATAATTTTATAATATATAATTATAAATTTTATTATTTTTAAAATATATTACTATATATAATTTACACTATATATATTATATAGATATATTGCAAAGAAAAATATATATCACATATATGTTTGTGTGGTCTATATGCATGTTCATTTGTGTGTGTATCTGCAAATGTATATGTGGGGCACATGCACGTGTGTGTATAAACCAGATGTCAATGTTGGGTGTTATTTTTTGATACAGCTTATCTCACTGTACCTAGAACTCACTGAGTTAGCTAGTTGAACCAGGCAGCAAGCACTAGGGATCCTCCTTTCTCTGACTCACCAGTGCCAGTATGGAAGGCACGTGCTGTGCCCAGATTTATATGAGTGCTGATTTTATAACTCAGGTCCTTGTGCTTGGATGGCAAGCACCGTAACCACTGAGTGACTTCCCCAATTTTATAGGTATGTATGTGGGGGAAGAATGCACATGAGAAGACATTGAGCAGGCAGTCAGAACACACCTCATGCTGAGTGTGTGGCATTTTTTACTTTTAGAACAGGAAACTTTCATTCCACTTCCCTCATACTTTGTCTCCTTTAGGCAGATCCTTCAGTAAGCCTAAGATATTTTACAGAAAGAAGATATTGTATGGCTTTGAAAGAAATATAGCATTGACTAGAAATGGCGCTTTCATAATCCATTATGTGAACCATTGCATATGAATGTGAATATATTTTATCCCTCTGTGCTTAGCTTACCATGAACATATGGAGCATGACTTGAGATCTGCATATGTATTCAATAATGTTCAGATCTTATGCTCAATTGGTGTTTATAAATATTTCCCCTTTACTTAGCACCCTTTATACTTATATAGTAAAACAGGAAGCACATTTTTGCAGCTATTGCTTTCGGGTTTTTGTGCAGACACAATACCTCCATTTCCAAATTATGTGATCCACAGAACCAAATTGTTGAATTCATAAGGAAAAATTTCATGTAATAAAGACAAACGACCTTTACAAATATGCATGAGAACTGAATGAAAATTACTTAGACACTCCAGTTGTTTATCTAAATCTGGGGTAACTGAATTCTTTTTTTTTTTTTCTAATTATTTATTTATTTATTTGAGAGTGATAGACATAGAGACAAAAACAGATAGAGGGAGAGAGAGAGAATGGGCGCGCCAGGGCTTCCAGCCTCTGCAAATGAACTCCAGACGCATGCGCCCCCTTGTGCATCTGGCTAATGTGGGACCTGGGGAACCGAGCCTCAAACTGGGGTCCTTAGGCTTCACAGGCAAGCACTCAACCACTAAGCCATCTCTCCAGCCCCTGAATTCTTTTTCTAGAAATTTGGAACAAATCTAAGATGGCATGTTCTAGTTGAGTCTGGTACAATATGAGTAATTACCATCATCATCATTATTATTATTATTATTTTTTTTTTACTTTGAATTCACTACTTAGTCAAAGCTGGTTTCAAACACATGGCCATTATCCTGTCTCAACTTTCAGACTGAGATCATAGGTGTGAACCATCATGTTTGGCTAATCTCAGGATTGGAATCATCCATGTGGAACGATTGCTTTTTAACTCTTCTTGAAACATAGGGAAGTTGTTCCTTATGAAAGCATGAAGAAAAGTCTGAAGCATGTTCCACTGCACTGATGGCTATCTCAGTTCTGGTGTTTTTTTTTCCATTTTGAGGCCTCTGTTCTTCTGAATCTTTCAGGGTCTCTGAAGCTGTACAATAGCTGCAGTTGGTTTTTGTTCTTTTCACCTGAACTGTTCTAAAAATAACACTTTGTAGCCTTTTTGTACATTTGTTGTTTCTGTAATTAAAATGTCTAAGCTAAGTTACTGCCATATCAGTGTAAGAATGGTCTCAGATGGAATTATAATGCAGGGTTTTTTGAGTCTTTCTACCATCTTCCCATGTACTTAGGATTTATTTTAATATTTTGGGATTATACTTTTTCACAAAGGTACATTACTTCAAAAATCTAACATTTTATGCACCATTTAAACAACTTTAATGTATTTCTTGAATAGTCATGTAATAAAATGGATGGCAGGAATTTTTAATCAAGTACTTAACGCTTTTATTATATAAAATATAATAGTGTAAGAGAGTATTCACAGATATTAAATAGAAAGTTTGATATCTTCAGGGAGTGATAAGCTCTAATATTGCCATTTATCTACCATTATTAGGTCATTTACTAAAGCATCCCATTTAAGTGAAAATATCTGGCTAACTGAAGCACATAATTAAATGACAAAACATCATGCATTTTGAAGGCATATTTTCTTCAATTTATTACATGCTTCCTTGCTTTTTTATTAAAACATTATTTTTTTCTGATTCTGAAAGCAATACTTGGTCACAGAAGAGAAATTAAAAAATAGTATAAAGAAAAATTATATTTTATCATTTCAACTCTAGAAATGAGCAACATGCGAGCCTGGTTTTGAAATATGACATTTTCCCTCTGTATCTACCTCTGTGGGTTTGTGTTTTTGTGGTGGATACTAGAAGACTCCTCCAAGGAGAGATATTAGTGTCCTGCTTGGATGCAACTGTACCATGGAGTATAAAGCCAAGGAAACTTTCTTTTGGTGTGTGGGGTAGTAGAGAATGTTGTTATGAGTATATATGATGCTCTGTGCTTGACTATGCTAAACAAATTATAGGATCTATGTCTCATAAGTTTTGTAAAAATCCTATTCAGGGTGGGTGGAGATGTGGCTTAGTGGTCAAGGCACCTGCTAGCAAAACCAAAGGACCTAGTTTTATTCCTCAGTACCCAGGTAAAAAGGCAGATGTACAAGGTAGGAAATGTATCTGGAGTTTGTTTTCAGTGGCTAGAGGCCCAGGTGTAGACATTTTTCTCACCCTCTCTCAAGTAAATAAATATAATATTCAAAAAAATCTATGTAGTTAGTGGTAGACCTGGTATGTAATTGCATGCTATCCAGTTTATGAAACGTTCTAGCTTCTTCCTATTTATCTTCTGCCTATACATATCACAAAGAATATATTGTATCAGCATTTATCTTTTTTATGTTAATGCTGATGCAAATTTGAGCATTAACTTTGAGATATGATTACAAATTTCTAAATAATAAGTGGGTACAGTATGATTTTTGTGTCCTGGTGATGTATATATATTTTTTCAATTAAATGGTACTGCAATAAATATTCTAAATTGTGATAAAGTAAGTAGCTTAAGTTGTCAATCTTTAGAAATATTCCTCAGGGATACTTAGTAATCATAAGATCTACGAGAAATTTCTTAGTCTTTCCTGAGACTCTAATTTTTTTGCTTTAAATTGGCCAAAAAAATATGATGACATTTTAATAAGAAGTTAAGCTTGCATATAGCATAGTAATAAAAAAATTAATGAATAATTATAAATTATATTTCACCTTGAATTTACCATATTAGTCAAGAATATTTCAGATTATTTTCTTAGTCAAGTTCTGATAAGTAGAAGTATTGCATATAGACTTAGATTTTCATTTCCAAATGTCCATAAAGTAATTTCATGCAAATTAATACTAATAGGAGTAGAAATTGAGAGCTTTTATTTCCTTAATCTTTGCTAAAACTGGATGTCTTTATTAGAATAAGCCATACTGATATCTTGTATTTAATTTTAAATTATTAATATTCTACCTGAATTTTCCACATTTCTACTGATTTATTGCAATTTTCAGATTTTGAAGACTATACATTCCTATAATTTCATATTAGATTTATTTCATATTGATTTATAAGTACAGTTTTTAAAATTTCAAGTCATATGATTAAACAGTTTTAATGAATTATAATTTTCCAATAAATTTTAGTTGGATAGACAATAATTCATATATATATAGATATATGTGTGTGTATGTATATATATATATATATATATATATATATATATATATATATATATATATATATATCTTACTTTTTGCTATGCTGGGTATTGAACCCAGGGTTTTGTGTTTGGTAGGCAAACAATCTACCATTGAGCCACCCCATCCTTGTTGAATATATTTTTAAAAATTCCTTTCTTTGCAAGGAAACCAAGTCTCTTGCGAGGAAACCAAGTCTCTTGCAACTAAGATGTGGTATATCTACACAATGGAATTCTATACAGCAGTAAGAAAAAAATGACACAAAGAAATTTGAGGAAAAATGGTTGAACCTGGAACAGATCATTCTCAGTGAACTTCCTGAATCACAGAAAAAAAAAAAAAATCACCATATAGTCTCACTCATCTACAGCACCTCACCTGAATCTACCCAAGATACCTTACACACTCAGCCAGCATCTCATGGACTAGACACTAGGAGGGATGGGGAGGGAGAGGAGGGCATCGAAGGGGTGGGAAACAGTAATCTAGACCCAAACGGCAATGGTACCATAAAATTCTACTTCCTAAAAGGCAGACCAAATGGGTGAACCTTCACCAGGCCCTTACAGCAAACACCTGAACCACAAGGCACTGGAGAGGGTAGGATCATGTCTAACCTAAATCCTCTACATCTACCCTCCCTCCCTCTCCCTCCCCCCTTTCTCTCTCCTCTCTAACTCCTATATATTTTACCTTTTTTCCTCATTTTCTTAGGGGACATTGACCTGTAACTCCCAGTACCAGCATGGGGCCATCACCCACAATGAGCTTTTGATCAGAGAAACCTACAAGGTTTTCTAAAAGAATGACAGATTTCTGTCAGAGTACTTGATGACCCACCAAAGGTTAGTGGTAAGACCCTATTGCTGAAGACACCATATGCAGCTGACATGTAAAATGGAAAGGCATGGCTGGAAGGCAGGAGAGAGTCAGTCCCCAGACAGTCAGCGCCTCTAGTGCCAGCAGGGGCTACATGGGCGACTAGGAGAACCAAACAATATCTGTCCAAGCAACTCATGGTCTAACCTACTTAGCAACAAATAACCTGGTGTGATGCCCACACAAGTGCAATAGTGGCACACAGTCATGGTGGGGAACCAACTGCTCTTGATTGGGCTAACTGATCCCCTCAGTGGTACCAGACGCATAGCTGGAGCTGGGAAACAAGTCAGAACCATATCCAAACATAAGACCACTCTCCAATAAGAAGCTGCCATCAATCATGGGCTACAAGAGGGCCTACACCTATTAAACTCTCTATAAAAAAAGTAAGGGCTATCTCATTTGTCCTGGTGCTAACTTACTCTCCCTTGGAGCATCTGCTTCTCTTTTTCAGATAGATACATATCCTAAGGAGAGAGGCACCCCATCATACCTCAAAAGGGCCCCGGCTGAAACTAAGGAAAATTGGCGAAACAAACAAGGGTGCTGTTTTCCTGATGAACTGGATACTAGCACAAGAGGGAAGGAGACCAACACAGAGAAAAATCAACACCTACCAAATCAGAGAGCCAGAGCCCCAGAGGCCCCCAACACCTCATCCTGAACAGACCATAAAGGAACCCCACATGGCTCAGGGAAATTTTGCTGAAGAGGGGGCGGAAAGAATGTCAGAGCCACATGTTGGGTCTAGAGACATTTATAGTACCAATAACTGTGGGCTAATTTCACAATGCAGGACCCATATACCTCAACAAGGAGGGGCCAATGGGGAGGGGGTAGGTCATGGAAGAGCCTAATAATCTTACCAAACTGCCTGTACTTGCAGAATAGAAAACTAATAAAAAAATGAAAATAAAAAATAAAAGCAAACATTCTTTTATAAAAAAAAAAATCTTACTTTGTTGCTGGAGCAATTGCTCAGTGGTTAAAGCACTTGTTTGAAAAACCTATGCAACCCAGGTTCAATTCCCCAGCACTCCCATACAGTCAGATGCACAAAAGGGGCACATGTATCTGAATTTCATTTATAGTTGCTAGAGATCCTGGCATGCCCATTCCCTCTCTTTCTATGCTTGTAAATGAATAAAAAATATTTTTTTAAAAATTCTTTGTTTTACAACCATTTCTCCTTCAAGGATGTAAAAAATAGTACAGTTTCTCACGAGTTAAGATTTTCATACTTAAATATTTATTGTGCTTTATAATAGGTTAATACATCATGATCAAGGTCTAAAGTTCAATCCTCAGTATTATATTAAAACAAAAACATAAATAGGTTAAATAATGGCATCCAAATATGTCTTAATCTTAATCCACTGAGCCTGAGACTATTAGCTTATAGGGAAAATCCTGTTCCCTATGATTGAATTTAGTAATTTGAGATTAGAGATGATCCCCCATTATGTGAATTTGTATAATTATAAATACATACTTTATAAATGGAACAGATCACACACAATACAGAAAGCCATGTGAAAATGGGTAAGAGAGAATGAGAGATGGAACACTGATGCTTCAATGGAAAGGAGAGGCCAAGTGCTAAAATGTGGTCTGTGTGAAGTCACTGAGCTTGCACTAATTCCTTATAGCAGGCATAAAATATCTAACAATTACTGGCAACAAGTGATATTAGGTAAAATGTAGGGACCTTAATTTAATTTTATTTTTAAATATACAAATGATGAAACACCATTGATTGTGTAATCCAGAAGCTTTCAAATGACCTGAAATGAAATCTTTCATGTTTAACTTACTAACTTCTTTACAGTAACTTGTGCTTTGGTAAATATGTTTTTGTATTGCCATGAGCATAATGATATTTATATTTTAGCTTTATAAAATTTAATATCTTAGGAGGCATGTGTCACTGTTCTCTTATTAGCCAATACTCCTATAAAATGTTTTCAATCAGGTATGGTGATACCACCAGCCTTATTTTTGTTGCTCAGTATTATTTTAAATATTCGAAGTTTTTTGTGATTCCAAATGAATTTTTGGATTGTTTTTTCTATTTCCATGAAGAATGCTTTTGGAATTTTGATAGGCATTGCATTAAATGTGTAGATTGCTTTTGGTAAGATTGCCATTTTCACAATATTGATTCTTCCAATCCAGGAACAGGCAATGTTTCTCCACTTTCTAGTGTCTTCTGCAATTTCTCGCTTGAGTGTTTTAAAGTCCTCATTGTAGAGATTCTTTACTTCCTTGGTTAGGTTTATTCCAAGGTACTTTTTAAAAAAAATTTAATTTATTAGTTTTCTTTTCAGTAAATACAAGCAGTTTGGTACCATTATTTAGGCTCATCTGTGATCTACCCCTTCCCTTTAGACCCTCCTTGTTAATGAAAATGGGTCGTGAATTGTGGAGTTAGCCCCCAGTTATTGGTATGAAGGTACTTTTTTTTTGATGCAATTGTGAATGGGAGTGATTCTCTGATTTCATCCTCTGTGTGTTTGTTGTTAGCATATATGAAGGCTACTGATTTCTGTATATTTATTTTGTATCCTGCTACATGGCTGTAGGTTTTGATCAGCTCTAACAGTTTGCTAGTAGAGTCTTTAGGGTCCTTTATGTATAGAATCATGTTATCTTCAAATAATGATAACTTGGTCTCTTCCTTTCCAATTTGTATCCCTTTTATGTGTGTCTCTTGCCTTATTGCTATGGCTAAGACTTCCAAAACTATATTAAATAAAAGTGGGGACAGTGGACACCCTTGTCTTGTTCCTGATTTTTATGGAAAAGCTTCCAGTTTTTCCCCATTTAGTAATATGTTGGCTGTAGGCTTGTCATAAATAGCCTTTATTATATTGAGATATGTTCCTTCTATTCTCAGTCTCTGTAGGACTTTTATCATGAAGGGATTTTGGATTTTGTCAAATGCTTTCTCTGCATCCAGTGAGATGATCATGTGATTTTTGTCCTTCAACCCGTTTACATAATGTATTACATTTATAGATTTGCATATATTGAACCATCCCTGCATCTCTGGGATAAAGCCTACTTGGTCAGGGTGAATGATCTTTTTTATATTCTCTTGTATTCTGTTTGCCAATATTTTGTTGAGAATTTTTGCATCTATGTTCATGAGTGAGATTGGTCTGTAATTTTCTTTATTTGTTCTATCTTTGCCTGGTTTTGGTATCAGGGTGATGCTGGCCTCATAGAATGAGTTTGGTAGAATTCCTTCTTTTTCTATTTCCTGGAAAAGCTTAAGAAGCCATGGTGTTAGATCTTCCTTAAAGGTCTGTTAAAATTCAGCAGTGAATTCATACTACAGAGCCATAGTAACAAAAACAGTGTGGTACTGGCACAAAAACAGACATGTAGATCAGTGGAACAGAATAGAGGACCCAGATGTAAGCCCGAGTAGCTATAGCCACCTGATATTCTATAAAAATGCCAAATATACTCATTGGAGAAAAGACAGCCTCTTCAGCAAATGGTTGTGGGAAAACTGGATATATATCTGCAGAAGGATGAAAATAGATTCTTCTTTCTCTCCATGCACAAGAATTAAGTCCAAGTGGATTAAAGACCTTAACATCAAACCTGAAACTCTGAAACTGCTAGAGGAAAAAGTAGGGGAAACCCTCCAACATATTGGTCTTGGCAAAGACTTTCTGAATACAACCCCAATTGCTCAGGCAATAAAACCACACATTAATCACTGGGACCTCATGAAATTACAAAGATTTTGCACTGCAAAGGACACAGTGAAAAAAAATCAAAGAGGCCACCTACATAATGGAAAAAATCTTCACCAGCTATATATCTGATAGAGGATTAATATCAAGGATATACAAAGAACTCAAAAAGTTAAACAATAAGGAATCAAACAAGCCAATCAAAAAATGGGCTATGGAGCTCAATAGAGCATTCTCAAAGGAAGAAATACGAATGGCATATAAGCATCTAAAAAAATGTTCTACGTCACTAGTTATCAGGGGAATGCAGATTAAAACTACATCGAGATTCCATCTCACTCCTGTCAGATTGGCCACCATCATGAAAACAAATGATCATAAATGTTGGTGGGGATGTGGAAAAAGAGGAACCCTTCTACACTGCTGGTGGGAATGCAATCTGGTCCAGCCATTGTGGAAATCCATGTGGAGGTTCCTAAAGCAGCTAAAGATTGATCTACCATATGACCCAGCTATAGCACTCCTAGGCATATATCCAAAGGACTCATCTCATTTCCTTAGAAGTACGTGCTCAACCATGTTTATTGCTGCTCAATTTATAATAGCTGGGAAATGGAACCAGCCTAGATGTCCCTCAACAGATGAGTGGATAATGAAGATGTGGCACATTTATACAATGGAGTTCTACTCAGTGGTAAAGAAAAATGAAGTTATGAAATTTGCAAAAAAATGGATGGACCTGGAAAGGATTATACTAAGTGAGGTAACCCAGGCCCAGAAAGCCAAGCGCCACATGTTCTCTCTCATATGTGGATCCTAGCTACAGATGACTGGGCTTCTGCGTGAGAATGAAAACACTTAGTAGCAGAGGCCAGTAAGTTAAAAAGGAGACATAAAGGGAAGAGAAAGGAAAGGAGGAGGGTACTTAATAGGTTGATATTGTATATATGTAAGTACGATGATGGTGATGGGGAGGTAATATGATGGAGAATGGAATTTCAAAGGAGAAAGTGTGTGGGGGGAATTAACATGGGATATTTTTTATAGTCGTGGAAAATGCTAATAAAAATTAAAAAAATAAAAATAAAAATAAAGAAAATTAAAAAAAATATTTTCAATAGACTCTAGAACTGATAAAATCTAAAGGTGTGTTAACAAATGTGCCTTTTGCAGGAAAGTAGTTCTGAATCTCACAGTTATATATTTCTCTCTGCTTCTTCAGTTTCTCCTTTTATAGTTATTTCATGTTTCAGAGTGTTTCTTAGAATCCTTTTGTGAATTTTTTTATTGTACATATAACTACATTTATTTTCAAGCAAGCACAGTTAACTACTGAACTATCTCCACAGGTCCTATAGACAAATTTTTATGTGCTCAAAAAATTATTTAAGATTTTATATCTACATTTAAAAGTAATTATTGTTGGTTTATCACGTAAAACTAATTAGTCTTAATTATTTAAAATAGATTGACATTATAATTTACATTTCTTTTTGCTTCAAGGTATTTTTTATATTATTATTATTATTATTATTAATTTTGGTCTTTCAAGGTAGGGTCTCACTCTGGTTCAGGCTGACCTGAAATTAACTATGTAGTCTCAGGGTGGTCTAGAACTCATGGCGATCCTCCTATCTCTGCCTCCCCGTCCTGGGATTAAAGGCATGTGCCACCATGCCCAGCTTTCATATTGTTATTTTATAAGTGTAAATAAACTTTGATTTCTAAAAAAAAAAAAGAAAACAACACTTTGATTTCTATACTGCAAGTCTTTGCTATTAGCATATATTTATTAATTCAATATATTAGGAAATATTGAATCTACAAATTTACTTTAAAAATCTACTACTTTTAAATGGATATAATCTGTTTTTGTAAAATATTATGAAACACATATCACACAACTATGAATTATTTATTATAATTAATTCTGTATTTTAAGCATGCCTTTAATCCCAGGACCAGGATGCAGAGGTAGTAGGATCTTCATGAATTCAAGTCCACCTTGAGGCTACAAAGTGAATTCCAGGTCAGCCTGGCTATCTCAAAAAACCAACCAACCAACCAACAAACAAACAATAATAAAAAACCCCACAATTGGGCTGGAGATATGGCTCAGCAGTTAATGTGTTTGCCTAGAAATGGCAACAACCTGAGTTTGATTCCCCAGTACCCACATAAAGCCAGACACACAAAGAGTCATATGTATCTGGAATTTGTTTTCAGTGTCTAGATATCCAGGTATGGCCATTCTTTCTCTGTGTCTCTTCTCTCTGTCTCTATCTCTCTGCTTACAAATAACAATGTGTTTTTTTTTTTTTGATTTTTTATTTATTTGAGAGCGATAGACACAGAGAGAAAGACAGATAGCAGGAGAGAGACAGAATGGGCGCGCCAGGGCTTTCAAGCCTCTGCAAACGAACTCCAGACGCGTGTGCCCCCTTGTGCATCTGGCTAACGTGGGACCTGGGGAACCGAGCCTCGAACCGGGGTCCTTAGGCTTCACAGGCAAGCGCTTAACCACTAAGCCATCTATCTCCCCAGCCCCAAATAACAATGTTTTTTAAAAGATTTTCTCTTAGTAGAAGAAATTATTGGAATGGACAAAACTTCACAATAAAACTTCCCCATCCTGGATTATAGGAACAGGCCACCACACCCAGATTTCACGTGGGTGCCGGAAATTTGAACTCAGGTCTTCATGCTTGCATAGCAAGCACTATACGCCCTGAACTGTCACTTCAGCAACTGCAATATTATCCTTATGAAGCTTCCTGTGACTCTGATCTCTACAGTTTTTCAGTGCCTCAATTAACTCTAGTAGAGTCACCCTCCTAGGAGGCTGCCATTTCATCTCACCCAACATTAACCAAGTGCCAATTATATATCGGTTTCTGGTGTAGGGCTGGGGAGTCTAAGAAAGACAATTTACTTGTCTTCTTGGCTTGAAGTTTACTTACTGGACTCTAAGCTCCTGTGTTACTGAACTCGGTGCTCCAAAAAATGTGGGATGCTCAACAGGCACGATGATCTATCCGTCCTTCTTCTTTCCTGTTCTTTTAAATCCTCTCCCTGGGGTGTCTCTATTTCCCTCTAAATGAATGCCTTTATCAACATGCTAGGCTCCAACTCTAACTTTATCTTCTACTTAATATGTGTCTTGATCTCAAATCTGAAGTGGCATATTTTTTAATTACAGCATTTTATTTGCACTTCTCTTAGACTATGCATGTTATATACTTTCTACGGGAGAAATTTATGTTCTGTTCTTTTTGAATTACATTCACAGTATACCATATACTTTGACTCATCACACAGCAAATCTCCCACAGATGCTCATTCAACTCCACATGAGAACTCCTATAGACCCTTCATCCTCTTTCTCTTCAGCATTCCTTACTGAAAATTATTTATATAGCATCTAAATGTGATGTATTTTATTCATTTATTTATGAAAGACAAAGGGAGAGAGAGAGAAAGAGAAAGAGAGAGAGAGAGAGAGAGAGAGAGAGAGAGAGAGAGAGAGAGAGAATGAGAATGTCAGGGCCTCCAGCCACTGCAAATGAACTCCAGATGCACACACCACCTAGTCTGTCTGGCTTATGTGGGTCCTGGAGAATTGATCCTGCGTCCTTAGGCTTCATAGACAAATACCTTAACTGCTAAGTCATATCTTCAGCCCTGTTTTTTTCTTTAGTTAAGGTACTATGATTTATTTTTTCTTTGGCTTACAATATTTTACATGATAACCAAAGCAATAAATTAAATTTCCTAAAATTCAGTTATGCAGATTCTGATGGTTTACTTCATTTTCATGGTCATTACTTTATCATTTTATCTTCTCCTCTTTTAAGTTTTAACATTTAAGTCTACTAATGTCACAATTTTGTGCCAATATCATCATTGGTCTATCCACAGATGATGTTTTTCAGGGGAAAAGTTTGTTTTTCTTCAATAAAAATGCATTTAATAAAAAAAGCTGGCACATGCATATGTTTTACTTTCAGTATTAAACTTGGCACCTCATCTCAGGGTTGGCAGTTTCCACTGGACTTGCCTTGTCATTGCCATTATGTGCACTCGTTGCACAGCCAACACCTGTGGCCACATAAAAGACCACGAATGGCAGCTGCAGGATTCAGACGCCCATGTTGAAATACATTTCTAAAGAAGGAATATTTGGATCTGAGACTGACTGTAATTTTTGAGCTTTTCAGGGACTGTTAGGCTTGCCCAGTGATGTACCATCCCCAATTGTCCAGTGCCTGCCTACTGTACTACTTTCTTTGGCTATCTTTGACTCAAAGTAAAGACAGAGGAACTCATTGGCAGCATATTATAGCAGGTAACAACACAGATTTGCAAGAACAACTGCCTGCATGGATGCCTGGATTCCCCTGTTAGGCTGTTTGTGAACTTGGACAAGTTTATGACCTCTGTGGGCCTCAGTTTTCACATCTCTATAGTGGAAATAATATCAAGTACTTTATTTCTATGCTATGGAGAAGGAATGAGTTCAGATGTGCAAGACTTTTGGAACTATACTGTCCGTGGTAAATACCATAAAAGTGCTTCCAATTATTTACTAGGCTATAAATTATTAAAAACCTTAAATATCATGACTGATTTAAATGACTTATTTATAATTTCTCTAATAATCCTTTATTATTTGTTTGCAGATTTACTTTTCTGTTTGCATCTCTGTGAAATATGGCTCTTGTTCATCCAGTAATTATACAAGAAACATCAGTATATATTTATTTTATACCTAATCCAGTGAATTTAGAGCAACTTGTTAGAGTCTCTCTCTATCAATTTTAAAAATAATCTTTCTGAAACTAACATATACTACTATCAAATGTGAAATATAAGCTAAAACAAATATATATTATGCTTGACAAATTAAAGATAACTTATAAAAGTGTCAGGAGTATAAGAAACTCAGATATTCTCTGAATTTCTCATATGTCTGAGAAGCCAAGCCAAATGGTGATCTATTCCTGAGCGTTAGGAGCTACTGATCATCCATCCCAAGATACCTGGACAGGATGCATGCCAAAATCCTACATTAATTCTTACCTCTCTTTTTGCTAAAGTACAAATTTGCTTACCAAATTTCAGCAGACAAGTATGTGTGAACACTTTCAATGTTCCAAATATGTCTATATACTGAGAATATAGCAATAACTAAACAAACGAAATGTCCTATGGTATCAGAGCTTACATTAAATAATGGATTTATTTAGAATGTATGATGGTGCAATGTGCTATTGAAAAAAAAAATGAAGTGGGAAAGGAGGACAGGTAATGCCAGTATGGAAATAGAAGCAATTAAGAGTCCTCTCTCTGAGAAGGAACATTAAGACTTGGGGGAGAAGAGGGAGATACATCTTCTTACTTTTGTGGACAGAAATCTTGGCAGAGCTGCAAGAAAATATAAAGCTCTGGGAATAGGAAGTACTTGGCATACAATCATAATCACTTGTCTTTTGCCCTGAATGAGCTAGGAAAACTGGACAGCTTTGGATGATACTGGGGTTGATGTAGTCTGCCCAGCTGAGAAGGTTATGGGTTTTTGCTGTAATATGTAGTCACAGTGTGGAGCAGAGCCTTAGAGATGATTTGACTTGGGAGAGAGCATTCACTTTAGCAATAATGGTGTCTCAACCTTCAGTCTACTTAATTGAGTTCATGTGAAATTCACCAAAACAAACAAACAAACAAAAGCAATTCATATACACAGATAAAATCAGAACTTTAGAAATGAGTCTAACTTCCTATTATAATCAGAAGTGTTATTATTAAATTATAATTATCCTAAAATTAATGTCCAAAGTACATTCTGATAATTAACATAAAACACAAGGTAAAACAAAACAAAAAGTCCTCAAAATGATGTAAGTGAAAATTCATCATTTTTTGAAAAGTTACTTTAATTCATATATACAAATAAATCATAGGCACAGACATGCCTGGAGTACATTTCAGAAAAGTAAATAAAGAGTTGGAATTTTGGCAGAATTCTAGTTTGATATTTCAAAATAAAGACTTATATCAGACCTATAATTCAATGATATCATGATGAATAGGAGATATCATTTAACTTGAAAGACATGAAACTTTCTTATCCAGTTATTAAAGAGAATATTTTATCTATATATGAAAAGTAAGACTTTCTTAGATCAGAAATATATCAGGTGCAAGAACCTATGTTTATGATATTATAGATTTATAGTACTGTTTCCATGGCATCCATAATCACATCATTACATAAATCCTGAAATAGACTTCACAAATATTTATTGAGTTGCTTTTATGAATAATTTTAAAAGGTATTTTTGTATTATGCAAATGTGTTCTTAGTAATGAATGCATACAGAGCAAAACATCACAAAGTTAAGATACTTTTCCTCATAAGATGATTATATCAAAGTCATCAACTAGGGTTGGAAAGATGGCTTAGCAGTTTAAGGTGCTTGCCTGAGAAACCTAAGGACCTGGGTTTGATTCCCCAGAATATATATAAACCAGATACACAAGGTGGTGCATGTATCTGGAGTTTGTGGTAGCTAGAAATCCTGGTTGTGCCCATTCTTTCTCTCTTTCTCTCTGCCTAATAAATAAATAGAAGCACAACATATTTTTAAAAATTCAACTATTAATGAAAATTAAAGTTAAGGATTGGTAAATTCTTATAAAGACTGAGTCAGTGACTATTCTATGGTAGACCATACGATATCTGATGCAACCAATCAATTCAACCATAGTATTGTGAAGGCAGCAGTAGATGACACGTAAACAAAAGATTATGCCATATTTCAATAAAACTTTAATTGGAAGAAAAAAATGAGATGTTGGTCAGATTCAGTCTACTAGCTGCAGTTTGCTGCTGCTGACTCTGTTGTAGAGGTCAGGAGGAGAGAATTTAGAACACTCAAGGGAATTGGTAATTCCAGTTACTTTGAAGTGAGCACCCCTCAGTATCTGACACTCCATAAGTGCTTCCACATGCCTTTTCCTGTTCATTATAATGATTCCTGTACTAGGGAGCTGGCTGGAAGGATTCCCCAGATTCTCTCTGGTCTGTCTAATAATGCGTGGCATTTAATGGATTTTCACTCAGGCTTCTACTGCTGATGTAATTTTATGGTTGTTATTTCTTGAATGATTTGATTTGATGTCGTTTTGATTTAAGCATCTGTTTATAGAATTCCAAGATGATTCTGGGCAATGATCTAAGTTTCTTAACAATCATACCCATATATTAATGTTAATCTCACTGTTAGGTAGAGAAGCTTCTCTTTTCAACTGACAGTGACATGGGGGATGACTCAGAAGGCTCTATAGTGGTGAGAAGTGTTCAGTACTGAGTCATCTCTGTCACACCTTCTATAGGCTTAGGGTTCAGAAAGAATGCAAGAGTCAATGGCAGGGTAGGACTGCTTACAATGCAACCTTCCAGACACAGAATGCTCTGGATATCCTTGATCTCACAGTGCCTTGTGCTACCTACTCAAGACCCTCATAATAGGAAGAAAAGATGATAGCATCAAAATAAAAGACAGACTAATTTAGAGGGGGAGAAGAAATGATGGAAATTGGACTTGTGAAGGGAAAAGTGGGTGAGGAGAGGGAATTATCATGGTTTATTGTCTATAACTATGGAAGTTGTCAAAAACAATTTAAAAATGTTTCAATACTCCCATGGTACTCAACATCCAAGGGTATGCTATGGCTGACAGCACCACTTTGGTGCTCACTAAGCATCTTGGCTATTGTAACATTGGACCCAATGTCTTCATTCTGAAGATTACATAGCTAAGATGTCTTGGGATAGAGACAAAGAAAGAAAACCTTGTTCTTATGTTTTTGTTTTTGTTTTGTTTTTGGACAAGAAACAAGGACTTTAGTTCTTTCCTTTACTTTCCTGTGTATCTCTTTTAAAATTGTCTGACTTTCCCCAACTGCAGTAATATGAAGGTGGCATATGCTTAATGTGGAAGGACTCAATGTACTCTCAAGCTTGCCTTCCTGGGTGAGCACCCATTTTGTGTATTTAAAGCCTGTTAAAAAGGAGTGAAATTCTTTGTAATGTAAATTTGCTATAGAAGGCTATCTTTTAAACTTAATAGGCATGTGGACTCTATGTTTTTTTAATGTTAGATTTTTTTAAAGAATTTTTTATTAGTTATGTACATGGTATGTATTGTTGTTTTACGTTTTGTATTTTTTTTTTAAGAAACAGTCTTTCTTTGCTCTGCAGTTGGTTTTGAACAAAATATTTTGTCTAAGTTGGCCTCAAACTTACATATTTCCTACCCCAGCCTCCAGCATATAGGCTCACAAGCATGTGCCACCATGCTTGGCAAGTTATATTTTTATGTCCTATTATGTCTTATATAAACTTGAATACAGGCATGATAATATAATATAAATAATTTAAACTTCAGAAATTAAAGTACAGGCTGACCTGGAATTCACAAACAAGTCTCAAGCTGACCTCAAACTCACAGTGATCCTCCTATATCAGCCTCCTGAGTTCTGGGATTAATGGTGTGTCTCATCACAGCTGGCTCAAATAAGCATTTTTTTTGTGTGTGTGCATCAGGGCATCATAACATTTTATTTATTTATTATTTTTTACTAATTAGTTTTGTACTTAGTGAATACAGTCAACTTGGTAGCATTCTTAGTCTTCTTCCTGTCCTCCCCCTCTCCCTGGCCCCCTTTATTAAGGTATATGGGTCATGCATTGTGGAGTTAGTCCTCAGTTATAAGTGGGAGAAAATGTCTCTGTGTATCATGACCCAACATGTTGCTCTGACATTTTTCATTTTTTTAAGTAAAATATGTACATAGAAGTTAATAGGATTCCATATGCCATATAAAACTTTAGAAAAATAAGAACTTTAGGCTATCATTGACAAGACATTCATGTTAATTTCAGAATATATTTGTTTTGTATGTCTGAATTGTATTTTCAGGATTGTGTTTAAGGTACTTTAAGACATTTACAAGGAGGAGAGATTTTTAAATCTGCCTTCCAAATTCAGGTTACAGGATGCTATACAGATAAGTGGTTAGGCTGTTTCTACATCAGAGGGTGTTGGTTTGTTAAGGGCTTAATGTGACTACATTGAAACAATAAAATTCTTAACAGGATACTGAAAAACAGGATGGATATAATCTTTCATATGATAATGACTAATGTCTTTAGATAGTGGTACCTTGTTTCTACCATAGGAAAGGAAAAAAAAATATATTGACTATTGCCATCAGTTAAATAGATTTTACTTTTCTTCTCCCATGAATGAAAGATTCTTGTCAACTTAGAAACTTTTGAAATTTACAAAAGTGGCTTAATTAAAAACCAGGGAAATTTGTAGCCCTACTGAGATCTTCGTTAAGCTTTGTCACCACAATCACTGTTCCAGCTTCAGCTTTACTTCCTGGTAAGTCCCCTGCACCCCAGGCACTAATCTAAACAGTCTTCTTACCATCTGCAAAACTCTGAATTCACCTGCATGCTTGGTCTATATAGCCTATACTGTTCCTCCTGTTCCCTCCCTTTACAGAAAATATGATTACTATAGACCTTGCCATGTCTTCTGTTACTTTGAACCAAAATTTATCCCTGTCATTTTGTTCCTGTATCTGTGTGTGCTTGTGTACATATATTAAGTGTATCTGTGACTGTGGGCATGCTCACGTTGCCACAAGCATGTGACGTTCACAGGACAATTTCATGTGGTTGGTCCTTGCCTTTCACCTCATTTGAGTCAAGGTCTCTTATTCTCCTTGCTGTTGTCTATGATTCCTCCAGTGGACTCCAGAGCCTGTGAGCTTCCATAATTTTTTTTTTGTGGGGGGGTCTCTACCTTTCATCTTGTCTTCTTTGTGTTGGAATTACAGAATCCCTAAGATGGCTACTGGTTTCTACAGTATCTTCCTGGGATGTGGGGATTTACGCTTATGCAACAAGTGCTTTATCTACTGAGCCATTCACCTAGCCTCCTATGTCTATTTTGAATGTTGTATTTTCATTCCTTTCCTTACTCAAATCCCTACACCTAATTCAACACTTGCTTTATTCACACTGATCTTAGATATTCCATGTGCATTTTGTTTGTCATTCTATAGTTTGTTCAAGTGTACTCTACAGTAGTAAAACAATGCTCAGAACAGCTGCAGCTGATATTTAAAAATAAATGAGTACAATGCTTGGCATACATTCGGCTAAGGTCATGACCTAGAAGAATATTTTGGACCTTTCCAGAAAATGGGCTGTGAATTCTAGAATAGATCACACTCTTTCATTAAGCACGGGACAAAGAAAATGATGTCACTCTCCTAGAATGCATAGCAATGTAAACGTGAGTTGATTTTTCCTGTTTGTTCAGTCCTGGGTCTGTTACAGCGATGTGACCTTAGACAAAATATCTAAACTTTCTATGTCTTGGTTGTCTTAGGCATAAAATAATTTACTTTTATAGCTTGGAGTTAACTGGATATGTTAACATATCTAGTAAAGTAGCCAGTGTATGATGGAAGTATGTTGCCAAAATCTATGCCAGACATAAATAGATGGAGGAGAGTTAATGTAAGATGGATTTGAGGACAGTACAATTAAGTACGGAAGCTGGTTCATGCACGAAGCAAAAAGGGCCCAAGAAGGGCCACAGTAATAACAATGGGAAGGTATGGGTGCATTTAGGATGTCTGAGGTGAAAGGCATTTGGCAGGACTGATGACCAGTTGGGTATGATTTATGGAGGGAGGCAAAAGAAGAATCCTCTATTTCTGACATATAAGATGAAGTGTTACTTGGGGAAAAATTTACTAAAAGCATTGAGTTGAATAGGGAAAGTGACTGATATACTCTTGTGCAGTTGAGTTTTATTTATAAATGGGATACCCAACAAACAGTTAAGTATGTAATTGACTGGTTCAAGGTTAATCTCTGTATACAAATGTTGAAGTATTGTAACCAAGTTGGATTGAAACCAAGTAATTTATTCACTTATATTGACCGTGTATGTTCATATCCAGATGTGTTACTGTTCTTCAGATAAACTCAATAAGTCTGAGATTCTGTTACTAAAATTTTAACATTTTACAATGAAAATTTAGAATAAAGCAAATAAAGTTTTGGGTAGAAAATATACAAGTAATTGTGGGAGGAAGTAATTGTGGGAGTTGAGGGTAAATCTATGGAAAAAAAAAAAAAAAGAACTTCTTGAAGAAAATTGTGTTAAGACCTAAGGATGAATAGAAGGGAATCCAAGGGGGGGGGGGGGAGTTTGCAAAGATGCCAAAGCTAAAGGGGTTGGCATCTGTAGAACTGCGAGCAAAATAAAAAGTATACAGTGTGCTCAAAGTCATTACAAAGGGCATCTTCATGAAGAACTGGGTTTTGAATCAGTGGATTTGCCTGTTAATATTGTTTTCTTAGACTAGGAACCTGAAACCTAGGAATCTTTTGGAAACTTACCCAAGGTTACACATGTACCCCAGTGAGGCTACAATTTTAATCCAAGCACTTAATATTATAGCCTTGTGATTGTCCTACACCAAGTATATCCTGGTTATAGGATTAAAATTTCATTTGGATGTGCAAAGTAGAAAATTTATATTTCCATTTGAGAGAAATAGAAAGATTGGCAGGAAGTTAGAGCTTCAACTAAAGGGAATTTATGTACTGCATCAGAGATTCTCTCTTCCATTGCAGTCACTAGTAAGTTATTGCTTTCTGTAGTCCTGTAATCACTTCTATTAAGCATGGTGAATAACTTAGAAAGCACATTGCCAAATATAAACCACACCTCAGACACTGGATTTCATTGTATTTTAACTTTACTTGAGGCAATGTATTCACTTAGAGCTCTAAAGGGAAGATATTTTCTTTAGATTCTCAAATACTCAGATAAGCAACAAATTTTGATAGGCTTTTCAGAGAATCATAAGCTGTTTGCATACTTTTGCTTAAATGGTCATGGCTCATTAAAATAGGGCTTTGGTAAGAAAGGCTTTCCTGGGCTGTAGGGATGGCTTAGCGGTTAAGGTGTTTGCCTGCAAAGCCAAAGGTTCCAGGTTCGATTCCCTAGCACCCATGTTAGCCAGATGCATAAGGGGGCACATGCATCTGTAGTTCGTTTGCAGTGGCTGGAGGCCCTGGCACATCCATTCTTTCTCTCTCTCCCCTCCTCTCTGTCATACGAATAAATAAAAATAAAATATTAAAAAAGAAAGGCTTTCCCTTTTCAGATAAAAAATTGCTAAAGCTTTATCACCATATTCTATCCACCTAAGGATTATGAAACAACATGTTCCGTCTTAAAATTCAGACATGGTTCAATAATGGAATTGATAGTTTACATGTTTCTTTTGGGCTGTAAAAAAGCAAAAAGAAAGAAAGCCCTTACACAAATTTAATACTTCCAAGAAGCATTTAAATAATCAACATGGAAAAATCAGCATCTAGATTTTGATTTACTTGTTGGAATCTTGACTTTCTGTGGGTTGGTGTAAGTCACCTTCTCATTGGGGAGGATAGACAAAAGCTTTCTTTGGATGTGCACTTACTCAAAGACATTCACTGGCAGCTAGAAGGAAATCAGTATAACAGCTACACAGATGATCTGTTAGTCAACAATGTGTATCTAATGTCTATTCAGATGCCAATTAAACTGACCTGGTGGAAACATTCACAGGCCGTTGCATATTTACTGTCCTTACCACTCCACTCAGGCCACTTAAGACTTTTGGAAGGCTTTCTGTAACATAAAATAATCTAATTCGCTAGAATTTGTCCATTCTGTCAATACACTGCTTACTTTGCTATTTATTTTATTGTCTTCTTTCTTTGGCTCTCCTCAGCATAGCTTTGCACGACCTCCTGTTCAGATACTCCTTCCTAGATTCAAGCAGTCATTCAGTTTGTCATCCAGCATCTATTTTCAAATCCTTCCTCTTAATCACTAACAGTACAAAGCAAAACAAAGGCACGGTCTTCCTCCCTTAGCTCCCATCAACAGGCAGATCTCCATTATAGCTCTGTCCATCTATTCTTCCTTCAGTCTATTGCCCTTTTTTATTTAAAAAAAAAAAGTTTATTTATTTGGGAGTGACAGACAGATAAAGAGGCAGAGAGAGAGGGGAAGAGAGAGAGAGAGAGAGAGAGAGAGAGAGAGAGAGAGAGAGAGAGAGAGAGAGAGAGAGATTGTGAGAGAGATTGGGCACACCAGGGCATCAAGCCACTGCAAACAAACTCCAGATGGATGTATGTGTCACCTTGTGAATATGGCTTATGTGGGTTCTGGGGAATCAGACCTTCAACCAAGGTCCTTAGGCTTCACAGGCAAGCATTTAACCACTAACACATCTCTTCAGTCCTGCCATTGCCCTTTTTGTAACCCATATTGCTACCAGCCTGTGGAACCTTCGGGTTAAACAGGGCAAAAAGTACACAGTGTACTGACACAAAGGCTCTGCCATGAAGGGTGTTTACTTGCCTTGCCTATTTACTGTTTATTGGCCTGATTAATGGTTCTCCCTCAGTTGCAAGTGGAAGCTCTTAGACTCTCCACAGTTGTCTCTATCCCAAATCTTTCTTTGTTATCCAACTGGTCTTGGACTAGCAGGAGGGTGGTTTAACAGGCTCAGAAGATACAGCTAGTGCTGTTTACATTGGTGTGGATTGTTCTCACATTAGGCAACTGGCAGCAAGTAGATGTCTGGCTTGTTTGTCATTCTGGCCATAAATGTTACCAAAGTTTGTAAGCAAATATATTTGGATGAATTATAATAATCAAACAGACTGTAGTCCAAAACCTGATGAGCTCACCACAAATTCTTTGAGTGTTTTCATGGGAGAGTCAAAGAAAGGTTTTAAAACTTATGGAATTGAATGTGTATGAGTATGTTTGTTTTCTTTTCATCAGGCCCAGGAAAAGATTTACTCAAATATTAAAAATAAACTATTCATCCCCTTTGGGATAGTACTTTGTGAAAATATGAAAAATTCTTAATTCTGGGCTGGAGAGATGGCTTAGCGGTTAAGCGCTTGCCTGTGAAGCCTAAGGACCCCAGTTCGAGGCTCGGTTCCCCAGGTCCCACGTTAGCCAGATGCACAAGGGGGCGCACGCGTCTGGAGTTCGTTTGCAGAGGCTGGAAGCCCTGGCGCGCCCATTCTCTCTCTCTCCCTCTATCTGTCTTTCTCTCTGTGTCTGTCACTCTCAAATAAATAAACAAAGAAAAAAAATTAAAAAAAAAAAGAAAAATTCTTAATTCATTTGACTTCCTATTTCAATTAACTATGCTTTATTATTGTAATTTTGTTTGTAATTTATAAAAAGAAGCTGTAAAGTCTTAAGTGGCAAAATCAATAGTAGATGTCAGAATATTAGCAAGGACAGGAGTATGAACTGAAGACTGAGAAAATGAAGAAGGGAATGAGGAAGTGAACTGAAGATGGAAATAATGACATGAATGGCGCCTGTGATCTGATCTGTGCTGTAGACACTGTAAGTGCCAGGGCCATTTTGTTGGGGCGTGGTCCCTCTACTTCTTTCCCATTCCAGTTCTATGTGTGACGAGTTTAAAGACCAATGCCACTCTGGCATGAATGAATGAATCTATAATATTTATTAATTACAATTTAAGGGTGTCACACCTCTTTGTCTTCATTTATCCATTTTGGGTTAGAGTTTGACATTTTGAAAAGTATTTAAGGCAGTTTAGACAAACAAAGATGTATATAGTAAAATCCCCAACATAGAAATAAAATGGCAAAACCTATTCCCTTTCTCACACAAACATACTCTTCTGTCACCCTACAATCTATTGAACTGACTTTGTCCTGGGATAGTTTGTTCTCTCTCTCTCTCTCTCTCTCTCTCTCTATCTATCTATCTAAATTGCCATCTAAGACATCATTTCCTAAGCTTCTGAAAATATGTTATGCAATGAGTAGCAAATACAATACTAACAAGAAAGGAAACAAACCAAAGACAGTCAAAACAATCCAACGACCCTTTTCCTCTATAGTTTGCCAAGCACTTCTCTTTGGAACAATTATATAATGCTATTATATATAAGAATAAAAAAGTGATTCCCTGACTTTGATGAGTTGGTTTGGCTACCCAAGGAGGGTGTTATGAAACCCTGCTGGGTCCCTCAGAAGCATTGATTAAATAACCTAGAGCTGCTGGTTGGCTATCCCACAAAGAATAAGTTTTCAGTTTATGAAGTCTGATACACATTTTTTTTTTTTTTTGCTTAAGAGTGTTATAAGCATTAAACAACAACAACAACAAAAACTAATGAGAACCCAGATAGTGTCTGTTGGAGAATTACCCAGAGAATTGTTATGTTAGTATATATGTAAAAATCTCCATACATTTTGGTGACCAAAACCCCAGAATATTTTATTTTGGTTAAGTATTCTGTGCTGATTGATCTTGCTAGAAGGAAAAAGTAGCATGGCTTATTTTTCCATCATACAGTTATCTCATTATTATTTTTTCCTAATGTAGGATCTCACTCTAGCCCAGGTAGACCTGGAACTCACTCTTTAGTTCCAGGCTGGCCTCAGTCTCACAGTGATCTTCCTACCATTGCCTCCTGAGTGCTGGGATTCAAGTTGTGCACCACCACAACTGGCTCAGTTATCTTAATTTTACTGAAAACACAGAGGTGGTCTCTTCATGAATAATTATGCATTCTTCAAATTCTACCATGTCAAAAGAGAAACAGTGAAAACACATCCCTGTTCTCTAATTTTAACAGTGTTAAGAATCAAAATATCTTTCACTAAATTACATAAACAATACACAGACATTTTATATGGAACATTAGAATTTTATGGTTATAGATGAGGAACTGGGACTTACCCCTGTCTGTATCATACAGGAAGACAAAACAGTTCCACTCATAGTGATCAAGCAGGCTCAGGAGTGCGCCTCGCAATGAAGGCCTCAGTTGCAGCACAAACTGGCTCTCCCCTTCAGTGGGAAAGCTTGGTGTGATGAGGGAGATGTGTAAGGCGCTGCAGAATGAGGTCAAGGTATGTACTGACCTCTTATCATAGAGTCCAAAAATGGCAAATACTCCTCTAGAATACTGGGAACAAACTGAAAATGAAAGAGAAAAAAAATATCACCACTTATTAGAACTGCAAAAATTCTCCATCTTGAGTCTATACTGTGGGAAATTAAAAATATATATATATATCCCTTCCCACCCTCAGTCAGTCTCTTTTATTTTAATGGGAGGGTATCAGATGGAAAGTGAAGTTACAAAGGGGAATGCTGGGAGAGAAGTTATGATTTATTGCTTATAATTATGGAAATTGACAATAACAAATAAATTAATTTAAAGAAACAATATCTGAGTTATTTAAATGCTGGCTATAATAATTAGCAAGCATGTAATGAATTGTTTAAGAATTTAACTCAGCTTGTATAAAATCCATACATTGAGAGACACTAATTTGAATTAAAGTTTTGTGGTATGTAGCCAATATGAATTACAGGAAAATTTGACTAAAACAAAGTAACCTATGACTTTCTATAATGTGTCCAGGCCTATGCCAGAGTCCTTTAAGAATGATACAAGCAAAGTTTTATCTTTATATGCTTTTGCCTGCAAAATATAATAATATAGTTTTGCAATCTTTAAATATTAAATTACATACTTCCCAAAGTATTTGTTTATATTTTATGTTCTTGGATTAGACTACATTTGTTAACAACTAAACTATTACATTTAATTTTACTTGTTTCAGTCTTAACTTCATTTTTTGTTCTAACCTTGGAGGCTGTTTGAGTGATATTTGAACGAAGGAAATTGGTTTGGAGGGAAAAATCATTTTAGGGTACTTGAACCTGAATGAATTAGGACTGTGTAGCTACAAACTCGACAAAGCAATTCCAAGCCCACTTGAACCAAGCCTGCACGAAGGATGGGGAGCCTTCTTCTACATCCCCTCAGTCATTAAAGGACATACTGAAAACATCCCAAATAATGTTTTAAATATCTTTCTCAAGTCATATTTTACTCACATTTGGCATGGAAAGTATCTGCTACAAAACTGGGTGACTTTTATAAGTTAATTTTTATAAAACACAGACTTATAATAGTAGTGTTTATAGAGTAAAACAAGACTGAATTTCAAATTTTGAGATTTATTTTATGGCTAATAGTCCTCCTTGATTTATGGAGCAAGCTAAAGAAATGTTTATCACTACGAATTTTTTGTGACTTTGGATTAATTTACCATCTAATTAAATTCATTAAGAAATTCTGAGTATTGGATAATATCAAGGCATTCATCTTAGGAATAATTCATTGTGATATAAAGAAAGTATCTTTAAATTATCAGAAGCTCTTAAAATATCTTAACTATTTCATATATTTATATATCTATATCTATCTAATATTTTAGGAAGACTTGAATAATAACCTGGGGATTTTTTTTCACAGTAGGGTCATAGACTCTAGCCCAGGCTGACCAGGAATTCACTATGTAGTCTCAGGGTGGCCTCAAACTCATGGCAGTCAATCTACTTCTGCCTCCTCCCAAGTACTGGGATTAAAGGCGTGTTCCACCATGCCCAGCTGAAACTTGGTGATTTTTTATTCTTGTTTATTGTGCTTCTATAGAGTTTAGAGTTTAAACAAAGTAATTATGATACAATAGGGTAAAGATGAACAGAAAATACATTTCTTATCTTTAGATAACATGTAGTAAATATATTTTGGAAAATTTTAAGCCTAACTAATGAGGTGGAGTTTTTTTTTTCAAAATGACACGTCCAAGATGGAATTGGCATTAGGATGTAAGGGGAATAATGCAAACTTAAAAAAAATTATTTATTTATTTGAGAGAGAGATATAGAAATAGGCAGGTAGAGAGAGAGGAGTGGTGTAAAATATAATGTATAAAACATATTATTACTAAGTAAAATGTAAAAACTAAGGTATTATTCATAAAGTTCATCTTTCACTTACTCCAACTACATAGTTTTCAATGTAGAAAAAAATTCCCACTATTCTGGTAATCATTGTACTATTTAAGTGCTTCACTTTATTTTACTAGACATAAACTAACTTAATATTGCTTCAGCTGTCCTCATTCATATCCATTACAATATATAATCTATTTTTCTATTGTAATTCTATCTTTATCCTTTCGCATTTATTTTGAAGATATACTGAGTCAGACTAATTAAAATTCCTTCTGGATGTATTTGTCACTCACATTTTAGTTTCTTTTTGTAAATTTATATTTGTAGAATTATTCCTTTAATGATTTTTTTCTATTTCAGTGATCTTAGCTTTGGTGATCAGTGTTACCGGGCTTTCTTTACATAAGAACAGGTGCCACTCAATGTTCAATTCTTATTTAGTCCAATAGATTCCAATTTTATAGCATAATTATTTTATATGTATTATAATGTAGCTTTTTAAGTATTAAATCAAACTATTGTTAGGCTATCATTTATGCTGCTACCTACTATTGCATAGCATACAAATAAATATCCAACAATGGTTTAAATTAAATAAAATGCACACATAATTTAATAGAATATGTTCAGAATATATAAAAGGAAAGAATGAATTTCAATTTTCATATAAAATGAATTTAAACAAAACTAATACTTAGTCACAAAGTAGATGTGATGACATGAGATGATATATTTTGAGAAATAAACACTAATCAGGATAAAGTTTTTAATAAAATAATGCAATCATAACTTTTAGTACTTCTTTAAATTTCTGCTTCACTAATGAGATACCTTGAATAATGTATTATGTAAATAAACACATAAAGTAAACACATGGTGATAATCTGTTCTTCTTTTATCTGATGGTGTGAATTAATTAAATGCATCTTCTCATTAGTCACCCAGTTTCATTGCAGATGATAAACCAAGTCAAAGTATTATATAATTTTGGACTAATTATACCCTTATACTACATACAAATCAAATGACATGGTCTTAGCTGTGTTTTTCAAGTAAGGTGTTATCCCCATGATTTGTCATGACCATTTCCATATGGATTAAAAAAAGCAGTCCTTCCTTCATTTCTTTTTTCCCTTCCCCTTCTTTCCTTTATTTTTCCTCCCTCCCTCCCTCCCTCATTCCCTTCCTTCCTTCCTTCTTTCCTTCCTTCTTCTTCATATTGATGACTGCTCCTTTGTATTTGATGCCTTTACATTTTCCATTCTCTGCTCATCTCTTCTCACAATGTATTTCTTCTAGGGAAACTAATCCAGTACTGTGGCTTTAAATATTGTCTATCTGCTCATAATCCCTCATCTTATATCATCTACTTCATATCTGTCCTTCGAATGGCAGATCCATGAGTATAAATATTTTTACCACTTCTGTGTCATAATGAATGATCCCAAATGGTTTTACTAGTAATACCTGCTACACATAAACTTTACTACTTCCTATTTAGAGTGGTAGTCTGTGTTCTCACAGGAATAATGAAGTTCAGGTAATATGAGCAAATTCACAGAGAAAGGAGACACTTGTCACTCCAACATAGATAGCTTTGAAAATAAAAGTGAGAAGTGAGATCTACCACAAAGCAATATGAATAGTATCACAAATTATTATTGATAGCTATTTTTTAATTATCCCACCTAAATATTTTGAAAGGTTAAATTGTGTACCTAATATAAAACCATGTGCAAAATAAATCACTGAAACATTAAGATTGAGTGAGAATGTTTATTATTAATCAATACATAACAAGAAAATCTATGTGTATAAAATTTATGTCTACACATTGTAAACATTTAATAATAGGTTTTAGATAAATTACTTAAAGAATGTTCTTTGAGTTTTGTACATTAATTTTTACTAATTTATTTCTTTAAAAAGTACACCATCTACTTAGGAACACACATCTTCTCAAATCTCCTTTTTTCCCTACTATACTTTTGGAATTTCTATACTCCATACTTGTTCTTTGTTGTTACTCTTAAGGTTTATGTTCACACAAGACAAAAATTTTAATATTTGCTACATATGCCCACATGTTATTTCAGTAGCACAATAATACCTAACCATTTTAACCTCATGCACATGAGTCTATGTCTTTTACTGTTCATGGACTTCTAGGAAATAAAAAAACATGGTGTAAGTGTGAATCACTCATGTGAAAACAATACAAACATTCTCAATGACATTCACTTTTGTCTATAGAGAATTTAAAGCCAACTATACAGGTTCTAAAATAACACTGAGATAAATTAAACCTCTTTTTCCTATGTATTCTTGTGATTGATGCCACAGTCTTTACACTTGTGGTTTGTTTGGTGCTTTCATCGCAACTCATGCCAGCCCTTTAGTTTAGAAGATTCTGTATCTGTTAAGCCTTCTGTAAGGGAGTCAATCATTTGCTTCTATTCAAATTATTATTGTCTTCTGTTTCTTCATTCTGTTATTTGGATAAATTGTTTAATTTCTTTAAAATTATTTTTTAAATTTTATTTATTTATTTGAGAGCGACAGACACAGAGAGAAAGACAGAGAGGGAGAGAGAGAGAATGAGCGCGCCAGGGCTTCCAGCCTCTGCAAACGAACTCCAGACGCGTGAGCCCCCTTGTGCAACTGGCTAACGTGGGACCTGGGGAACCGAGCCTCGAACTGGGGTCCTTAGGCTTCACAGGCAAGCGCTTAACCGCTAAGCCATCTCTCCAGCCCAAATTGTTTAATTTCAATGTAAATTTACCATGCATTTAAAAAAGTTTTTCAAGTGTGTGTGTGTGTGTATACATGTCCCACTGTGTCAGAGTGCAGTCTTGGAATTTTGAACATTTTGAATTGGGCATTTAATGGGTCCTGAGGATTGAACCTCAGGTCAGCAGGCTTGTGGAACAAGTGACATTAACCTCTGAGCAATCTCTCCAGAAACCTAAAAAAATTTAAAAATGAAATATTCCCAACTGTGACTAGTAAATGGGTTTATATCATATAATTTATAAGTTCTAGAATTGGAAACCATTCCTGTCTATGTTTCTAGGATTCTATGCCCTTGTATAAGAATTTCACTGAACTTTCTTGTGTGTGCATCCTCCAAAATAATGCTTTCATGTGTCTGAGTTTAGTACATGTAGTAGAGAGTGTGTGTGGTATATTGTGTGTAGAATATGCACATGTGTGAGCCAACACCAGTGTCTCATGGAGAGACCAGAGGAGCACATGGGTATATGCCCCTATCACTCTTCGGCTTTATTTTCTTGAGAAGAAGTCTCTCACTAAACCCAGAGGAGCTGCTTTTGTCTTGGTCAGACTGGCTTACCATTGAGCCACAACAATTTTCTAATCTCTGCTCCCCATAAGACTGAGGTTATAGATGTGCAAGCCCACATCTTGCTGCCAATTTAGGTGCTGGCAATCAGGCCATCTTAGGACCTCAGGCTTGTATGGCAAGTGCTCTTACCATCTAGTCTATCTCTGCAGTCCTAAATATAATATTATAAATAGCCTTTGTTTAACACATTATCAGTCCTCATGAAGCAGAAATGTAATGTTCCATCAATTTTGTCTGATTCTTTTATGGTGAATTTGTATCCTCACTTCTTTTATACCATAATTAATTTTTTTAGTTTCTAAGGATCTGCATTTGCTATAATTGTCTTGTTCTTGCCTAGCTGTAGCTATAGTCATATATTTATTGATAGTATTAATTATTTTAGATTCTGAAGGATATATTTTATGAATGTACAAGTGAATAATAAATATACTAGAAAGAAGAATGTCATTTTATACAGCTAAATACCTCGTCATTCTCTCAGAGACTATTACTTCATTGCTTTTATATTGCAATAAAATGCTTTAAGAACTATTGGGTTAATATAAAACTATTGTGATTAGTTATCACATGTAGCAAACATATATCATAAACGTTTATATACACTTAAGCTTACTTTCAACATATCAGCTTATTTTCAACAATGACAGAGTATTAAAATTTCTATTTATTTATTTATTTATTTTTTAATATTTTATTCATTTTTACTTATTTATTTGAGAGCAACAGACAGGGAGAGAAAGAGGCAGAGAGAGAGAGAGAAAGAGAAAGAGAGAGAATAGGCACGCCAGGGCCTCCAGCCACTGCAAACGAACTCCAGACACGTGTGCCCCCTTGTGCACCTGGCTAACGTGGGTCCTGGGGAGTCAAGCCTCGAACTGGGGTCTTGAGGCTTCACAGGCAAGCGCTCAACCACTAAGCCATCTCTCCAGCCCTAAAATTCCTATTTAATATTATATTTTTCTTATTTACCAGAATATGTTAAGTCAGTAAATGCATGTGCAAGAGGTGTATGTGAGGGAAATTACATGAAACTAATGTCACCATGATTCAATTAAATGGAAACCATGAATCAATTAAATAGAAGCCTTCCTTCTGGATAGAATTCTAAAATATATAATCCTCAATAATGTGGAGGGGGGGGGGCAGAAGAGCCCCGTTAAAAGTGAAGAAAGCTTAGCTCTAAAACCATAGGCTTTGGGTGGCAAATTTCAGGGCCAGAATTGGGTTGCCTCCCAACAGTGAGCTGTTGTTCAAGGAGACACATGAGGTTCATAATATGTCAGGCCATACCTGCCGGAGCTGAAAGGTAAGAGCCATTTGTTGAGAACACAAGTCTGCAGTCACAGGATATCTAGTGAACATGCTGGAACTGAGAGGGAAACCAATTCTCTACTGGTTAGCTCTCATAGTGCTGGTAAATGCTATTTGAGTTGCTGGGGGATAATGGTTGCCAACAGAATGAATAAACAGGATATATTTCCAGCTATGAAATCAACCAGCTGGGCAAGAAGTACACAACTGTGTAGTAGTGGCACAGAGCCTATGCAGGTAACCAGCTGCTTTTGGGATGGAAATGAGGCCCACTCAGTGGGAGAGAATTCGTATCAAGTATAGGGAACCGGGCCACATTTCTAATGATGAGAAACCAGAAGACTACAGAAGTAGACTGTATTGCTATTTGGCTAAAAAGAGTGGACATATACACTAATATTTCTCTCTAATACCTATGCTTATCTCCTTTAATCTAAGATACTCTTACTTTTGGTTAGAAAATATGTTTTATTTAATGGATTGTGAAAATTGGGGAGATTTATCACACATCAATTCAACAAGAATATATTCTGGCTTCTTATCATGAGTCAGTTCACCTCCACCACATCTTCCCAGGCCCAGGAGTCATCAGAGAAAGTTGTGACAAGAATACTGCTCTCACTGCTAGCCTGAAAACCAGTTTCAGCGTGATGGCTACAGACACTGTGGTCACTAAAACCACATCAAAACAGAGATCCAGAGGTTATTGGGAACCCACACTAAACCATATTTCTAATATGCCCACCAAGGCTCATGGAATGCTGCGGAAGAATGGATGGAAAGATTGTTAAAAACCTCAGGATGACTGGAAATAGCCTAAGGCACCATTCTCCCCAAATCTCAAAGACTGACTGAGGCCTTTAGGATCCCACACTGAATACTAATAACCTCACTGAAGAGGATCCTCAGTAAATTAAGGGGAGAGGAGATATAAGAGTATAGCCTTTTTGTTAAAAAAATCAATATTTAAGTTTTAACAAAGGAAAAGCAACAGCAGAGTCAGTCAATAAATGCTTGCTACGCAAACATGAGGAGCTGAGTTTGGATTCCTAGCACTGAAGTGAAAAGCAGGGTAATGGCACCTGGTTGTAAAATCTCAGTACATGAAGGATAGAAACAAGGGCCTGTTTGCTGCTGGTAGCTCAACTATTCTAGCCAATGATGAGCCCAAGTTCATAGTGAAGCCCTGTCTCAAGAATAGTATGGAGAGCAATTAAGAAAGAAATCCAATAGCATGTGCATTTATACCTGCACACATATAGAAACATAAAAGCATACAGAAATACATACACAAAGCAACAGTGCAAAAGAAAAAGTATAGAGGGATTATATTCATAAGACTATAACAGTGAGCTAAACTGAGCACAAGTTGGATCTATGTTAAGTAAACCCAAAGTCTTAAGATAGATGGAATGCCCCTGGCCTACTTAACATTGATATGATTATGAGTGGTCTAGTCATACACATGAATTTTAACATATGCAATAATGCCAATGATAATTGATACACTAGATAAACCAGCAATTATGTTAGCCAGAGGGACATATAGAGGAGTTTGAAACAATCCTGTGCACCAAAGAATTGGGAACTTATGAAGAATATAAGTTAAAGGTGTTGTGCTGGGTATGTTGGTTTAGTCCTATAGTTTTGTTGGATTTCAGCTGTTGTGACTAGTCATTGTGAACCTGGTAGATATTTTCTGTTTACTTGGTATTTCATTTGTTTACCTGGTGACCAACTTCAGGGGTATAAACACAAAAGCTAAAAATATTTTCCTTTAATCGTTTTGGTAAGTTGAAATTTGGAACCATGTGAAAGTCTCATGCTATGAACAATCTTTATAGCTCTTATTGCCACTAAAAAGTGTAGGGATAGGTAAAAAGTAGGGAGCTAAAAATAATGTGTGGAATACAGATTTAACTATACATAGGAGGGAAAAGAGATCAGAGACAGTCATGGCAGTAAATATGGGAAAATAAAATGACATAAATTGATGAAAATGTCACAATAAAATTCACAATTCCATATACAAACTAAAAGTAATTGAAATAAAAGTTAAAATAAAATATTAATTCTAGAGCAAAATGTAAAAATGGCAACCTATTTCTTTTCTATGAGTGCTTATATTTTGCTCAGGAGAGTTGCATATATTATTTCAGTTATTACTATTGTCCTGTTATGTTAACCATCACATTCTGTATAAAAGAGAGTTATAGTTCAAGAAAAGGTAGATTGCCGAAATATATCTAACATTTCAATATATACTCTATGTTCTCCCTACTTATTCAACAAGATTAGAGGACAGATTTTTGTTTTTTAGCATAAAGCCACCGAACAAGCCTTGGTTTTTATTATTTAAAAAAGCTTCATATTTATTTTTCTTTCTGGCTCTGTGCTTGTGCCTTCAACACCTTCACGACGATTTTCTGCTCCTCAATAAGGAAAGCTCGCTTGATCCTGCCACGGACACATTTAGCACACACGGAACCACCATAGGCCCGCTGCCATATTTTTATTTTTGTTGTTCTGGACAGATTTTGTTATATGCTTTCATGGTATTAAAAGCCTTAATTACTTTTTCTCCTTCTCAAATTCATTGTATCCATAGCAACTGAAGCATGATTGGAGCCTGCAGCTGGAAAGTATGTCACAATTATGGAAGCTACAAAAACTAGAGGTGTTCTTGGAAAATTGACCATCATTAATCCAACAACAAATGCCATGTGATCACCTAGGGCCTAGGAAATGTGGAGAGGCAAATGAAGAACACCAACTTCTCTTTGCTTGGTCAGGGAACACTGGATAAAGTAATAGAAAGGGTTTGTTAGCATCTTCCCTTTTTGTAGTAGAAAGAGAGGACAGGAAAGCAATGTATTTGTCTTTATCACTCAGTTTTTCATGCAACAACTGCTCATGTATTTTACAGTTTGTCTCAGCCACTATTTTAATCATTCAGATTACAGTATAGTCACTATGATATTTCCAGTGAAAAGAGGTTCACAGTCTTGTTGACAAGACAGAGATATAAGATAATACTTGAATATGTAAATATACCTAGAGACAGACTGAAGAAATGAAAGAGCATTGAAGAGGAGCATTTGCTACCTGAAAGCTGGCAGGAGGAAATGAAACCTGCCTCTGGATGGTAGGTTGAAGAACAGTGATAGGACATAGAAGGCAGCAAGAAAAATAGCTGAGCACATCACATAGGATATGAGAAGACAGTAAATTAGAGTATATGTGCTAGGCATAGGGTGTGGACAGCATATCTGGGAAATATTTAGCAGTTAAATGTATAAAATTTAACACATTGCTGGATAGAAAGAATGTAAAGGACAAGAAGAGGAAAGCCTGCATGATGAATTCTGTTTTTACCTGAATGAGTGAATGGATCATTTCCATATGGACCTGGGGGATATCTGAAAACCTAGGGACGATTTTGCTTGGCCACAAAGGCAGAAGCAATATTGTTCAGAGCAAACAATGGATTCCATTTTGGATATGTTGATTTGAAATGTCAAGCGTATAGCAGGTTACTACATAGAGGGATATTGCCAGAGATGACAAGCAAGCATACCATTTCAGGATCACAAGGAATCAAGCGCTGAAGAGCTGCATGACACAGTTCCAGCCCAGCTGTCACTTCCGTGGAGTCTAATGTGGCCCCTTAATAGAAATATCTTTGGCTATCTACACTATAGATATCTATGGTTTTCTGTATAATGTTTGTCTTTTTCTTTCACTTGGTGCACCAATCTCTAAGTTTACTTTTCCAGCAAAAAATTGATGTCAATGAAGTGTTGGGCAATGTATCTGAATGAAGCTCTGGCATAGAATTGGAAAAACAAGAAAATGGGTCAGAAATAATTGTTTCCTTAAAGGCGTTGAAGGAAGTCAGGCATGGAGTACAGCACACTGAGGAGGAAACAATGACCCTCCTGGGAAAATGTAAAAACCGTTCTATGACTAATTTTTCTGAATGATGGAAATTGTGGCAAACTATGACTCTTTACCAAGAATTCTTACAGGAAAAACAACCTAGGTCAGAAACAGTTTAACCATGGGGACCAAAGTCTAAGTATTAGAGGGATGTGGGATGGGGAATTCAAAAGAAATGGTTGGGGGATAAATAGGTTTATTGGATCAATGGTAGGATCCCCCATTTTGTGGTTGTTCTGTCTCTCACCTTTAATAAAGTAATTGTAAGTAGGAGCTCATGAAACCTCAAGTGCTTGACCACATGTACATGGGGAAAGTGTGAAAATAGTTAATCATTATAGGAGCCTGAGGACTGTACTTGAGATAATTATGGGATTGTCTGATGTAAAGAAATAGCAAAAAGTTTCTATGAATTCTGTGGAACTGTACCTTTCTTGAAGTTTGCTCTTACATGATAAGATCGGGAAAAAAAAAAGACTGAGAGAAAAAGAGAGAGAGAGAGAGAGAAAGAGAGGGGGGAGAAACTCAGCTGCCTTCAGCACTAGCTTGTCAGCTTGCACCAGAACTTGACTTCCAGTCGTTATTGCTTCGCTCCCTTTCACACCTCTCTTTGGGGACCCTCCTCCAAGCCAGGACTATCCCCAGCAGGATATAAAATTCAGCAAGGAGAAACAAAGATATGTTTTGAAAGTAAGTGGCAATGAATATAAATAAGGAGATTCCAGAAGATAGTTAAAAAAATGTCAGGATACGGTGTGGAAAACAATATTTCAAAATTACAGCATAGTAGGAAACTTGGCAGATGAAATTAAAGAACTGCAATTTTTCAGAGTGAATTATCAATACCATCAAATGTCATAAAGATTTTGCAAATTTATATTTGAGAAATGCTTTTCAGAGGACTATGTGTTGCCTACAACTTTACAAAATAGCTGCAAAGGTTATAGTGTCTACTTAAAGAGCACAGACATGATCTGGAGCAAATGAGTGACCATCTTGCCATCTTAATATTCTGAGTGGTTTTAGACCCTACATTTGGAATTTTTAAATTAAATTCCTATTAAAACTACTTCTGAGATAAATGATAACTAGAAATATTAAGCAAACACAGGTAAATAGGTGAATTGAAAAAAAGACATTGGGGTGGGATGATGGAGTCATCATTGTGTGGGCACATAGTCTAGATATACAACATGTACACACACACACACACACACACACACACACACACACACACACACACAATTACCAAAGCAGACAAAGCTTTTGAAAGTCTGGGCATGATGACATACCTTCAATGTTAGCACTGAAGAGGGTGGTTCAGGAGGATGGGTGGTTTGAAGCCAGCCTGGTCTGTATAGTAAGACCTTAGCACCTCTTCAGAACACAAAATCTACCTACCAAGCAACATCAAAACCCCCACAAAGCAAACAAAATCCTCTCTGTGTTTGAAAGCATGCATGTAGATATCAAATCATAGTACATATCCACATCTAGGAGATAATTATCAATGCAATGTCAAAGTCTTATAAAATATATTAGGATTATATACAAGTCAAATGAAAGCTTGGTAATAATATAGTATTAAATTTATGTTGCAAAGAATATGATTTTACAGAATACCAATTGAGTATAACACACACACTTACTCATACCCAGAGCTGACCATATATCTGCAGGTGCTTCATTCATGGATTCAACAAATTATCAAATTAGTCAATCACAAATATTGGATAAAGCAGTGTCTCTCCTGCATGTGCTATTTCTATAACAAGTTTTATAAGTGCCCTAGATATCAACGCATGAGGTATAATGCCCTAATTTATATGTACATACCCTATCATTTTATACATGAAACTTGAATGTCTACAGATTTAATATCAACAAGGGAGCAAATGATTCTATAACCAATCACACATGGAATATATGCTTTTACATTGAGAGGATGGAGCCATTGCAAGGGTGATAGGATACCGAAGAAAGAACTACCCATGCAAACTCCAAAGAGATACACTGTATAAGATGAAAGGTAGACTGCTCAGAGTGTGAAAGTATATGGGTGATGGCCAACTTGACAGGATTTAGAATCACCTAGGAGACACACCTCCCCAAGTGTCTGTGACGGCATTTCCAAGAGGATTAAGGATAGGGGGAGACCCATCCTCAAAGGCCAGCACCTTCCAAAGGTGGCCCACTATATTGAGGCCCAAAGAAAAAGCAGCTTATGCAGGCTTGCCTCTGCTTCTTCTCTCTGAGAGTGTCTGTCTTTGCAGCTACCCTTCTCTTCCGGCATCAGACTTCAGCTTCTTCAGTCTTCCAATGTAGAGTTAATAGCAGCAGCTCTTTAATGAACCCTAGGCTTTCAGTACTGGATTGAGTAAGGTTCAACTCTGTGGTCTGAGAGCTACTGGGTTTCCTGTGAAGGAGCATTTCTTTCTTTCTTTTTTTTTTTAGTCAAGCCCAACAGACTGGCCTTTTCTTATGCAAGAGAAGAGGGAAAGAGAGAAAGAGAGAGAGAGGGAGGGAGGGAGGGAGGGAAAGATATATGAAAAGAGGGAGAGAATTGGCAAGCCAGGGCCTCCAGACACTGCAATCAAGCTCTAGATGTGTGCGCCCCCTTGTGTGTATGTGCGACATTGTGGTATTACGTCTGGCTTAGACCTGGAGAGTCAAACATTAAGTCCTTGGGCTTTGCAGGGAAGCACCTCATCCACTAAGCCATCTCTCCAGCCCTGAATGAACATTCTTGATTCCTGATTACAGGAATTATTTCACTACATGTAAGCAAAAGCACTTTGCTATTTATGTTTCATAGAAACAATAACAAGAAACAAAATGAAGTAAAATAAAATTATTTTAGTAGTGTTTAAAAATGACAAGATTTGAAACTGGGGCTTAGAAGTGGCAGCAGTATAAAAATCTATGATTTTTGTCAGGCATCTTATAAGGAAGGGAGGGTTTGGTGTCTCAGAGATCACCATTTCTCTTCTTCACTCATGGTTTTCTTTTGTCTTCTTCAACAGCACACTTATCTGGGTTCCTTCTCATCTGACAGCTTCTCTTTAGATTCTGCTGCTAAAATTATCCTGTCTAATCAAATTTTAAATATTGAAATGGAGCCTAATCATCTATACTCATTCTTTAGATAATCTTGTCAGTTTTTATACTTTAAATATCCTACATGTTCCAAAATTTTTATGATAAATCTTTTGTCTTGGTTTTGTTTTCCAATCCATTCCTACTCAAATATCAATAGTTTACTTGGCATTTCTGTTGGTTATATTTTCAGCATTAAAGACAGAGTTGGCAAACAAGAACTTCACACACACATACTTCCCAGTCTATTTCTTGCCTTACCACATTCCAATGAAAAACATAACTACCTGTCAAAATATTAACTATAATCTTCACTTCTTATGTGTAGATAATAAACTTTCAAAGGAATACATTCAAAATTTCTAAAATATCTGAATAATTCCTCTTCTCTAGTGACAAAACTTAAGTAGGTTTTCTATTTCTAGTTTCCTCCCTTCTCAGTATTGGCTGAAGAGCAGTAATTATACATATATTTCCATCTCATTCCCACCTAAATGCCTTTAGCTTCCCATCATTCATGGGATAAAATGCCATATGAAATAGGTGTGTATACACTCCTGTCTGGGTAATTTAAATTCACCTTTTCATCCTACTTTAGAGCCTTTACTCGGGAAAATTCACCTTGCCTGACTTTCTTATGGCTGAACTCCTTACCATTCTTTAAGCAAAAATGTTGTTCTCTAAGAGCATCTTTGGTTTCCCTGTCATGAGGCTTCCACTGCTCCAGTTAGTACCATGACTTTTGCTTATTTATTTATTTATTTATTAAATTGTCACAAATACGTTTTATTCGTTTATTTGCAAACAGAGAGATAGACAGAATGGGCATGCCAGGGCCTCCAGCTGCTGCAAATGAACCCTGGAAACACGCGCCACTTTGTGCATCTGGCTTGATGTGGGCACTGGGGAATCAAACTTGTTAGGCTTTGCAGGCAAGCACCATAACCACTGAGTAATCTCTGCAGCCCAATTGTATGTTTTTTTCAAGTGACCCTCACTGGTACCTGGAGAGAGTGAATAGGAAGCACCACTAGTGAAGGAATTGTGGGAAGAACACAGAATCTAAATGATTTGTAATTTGTCAGGAGCTCATCTTCAAGGAAGACAGAAGCATTATGCAGTAGCTTTTTTGATGAAGTGTGCCTGCCAAAGAGGGCCTCAAGGCACCTAGACAAGGCTTCTGTGAAAGACGTGCACAGTCAGACTGGCAGGGGCTATGAGACTGGGATATGGGGGTTCTGACACCAAAGATTCAGTCTCCAGAATCAAATCCATGCTCTGGGCTCCCAGTTCCTAAGTGAGCTGGCTTCCCGCAGCTGTGTCTGTAATGGAGTTGTTACTGGAATCAGGCCACAGACAAAGATCCTGGGCAGCAGCAGCAAGAGGCCCCTTGTGACCCCTTCTCTGAGGCCACACGCCCAGATAAACGATACCTCTTCTCAGTGCCTGTACTCTGAAATAAGCATGGACAATGTAGCCTGAAGTCAGACAGGGCCGCAAAGCTAGTCAGCACAGGGAAGAGAAGGAATATGGTAGACATGGGTGGTGGTCTGGGCCCAAGCATATCACATTCTAGAAAGCACTGCTTAGGATCCAGCTAGCCTATTCTGAGATTTATGTCACATTAAGGAAGTGATCAGATATTTTTAGTCATTTATAAATATTTTTCATTTATTTATGAGGCAAAAGAGAATATGAATATGGGTACACCAGAGCCTCTTGCCATGAACACCAGTTGCATGCACCACGTTGTGCATCTGGCTGTATGTGGGCACTGGGAAGTTGAATCCAGGCTGACAGGCTTTGCATGTAAGCACCTTTAACCAGTGAACCCCAGCCCAGACTTATTTTTTTAATTTTTTGTATTAACAACTTCCACGATTATAAAAACTATCCCATGGTAATGTCCTCCCTCCCACAACTTTCCCCTTTAAAACTCTATTCTCCATCATATCCCCTCCAGCTCTCAATCAGTCTCTCTTTTATTTTGATGTTGTGATCTTTTCCTCCTATTATGATGGTCTTATGTAGGTAGTGTCAGGCACTGTAAGGTCATGGATACCCAGGCCATTTTGTGTCTGGGAGAAGCACATTGTAAGGAGTCCTACCCTTCCTTTGGCTCTTACATTCTTTCTTCCACCTCTTCTGCAATAGACCCTGAGCCTTGGAAGGTGTTACAGAGATGTTGCAGTACTGAGCACTCATGTCACTTCTTTCCAACACCATTATGTCTTCTGAGTCATCTCAAGGTGACTGCCATCTGAAAAGAGAAGATTGTCTACCAAAAGTGAGAGTAGCATTAGTATAAGGGTATGAACCTTAATAGAAGTGCTTACTGGGCAGTTTGATAAGCATAGTATATACATTTAGCCAGACAGCAGCAGATGTTACACGCCTAGGGCTCATGACTACCCTTATTTTAAGTTTTCAATATCAGGGATATATTTCCTCCCATAGAATGGGCCGCCAGTCCAATTACAGGGCAGTCAGTTTCCACCATAACCGACGTGCCACTATTGGACCCATTGACTCATTTTGCCTGGCTGGCCCAGTATAAGGCTTGCAGTGTCCACTATTGAGTATCTTCAGTGCTGATTTCTCTTTCTCCCATTGAACTGCATGCAGAATGGCTTCTTCCATCTTTCTGTCAGCTGGTCTACAAGGAGGAGGTTATTGGCTCAGTTCCAGCAGATGTCTCAATAGCCTGGCAGCCCAAGTATGTGGAGTCTTCAGCAATATTGTCTTATTATCTATTCCTGGTGGTAAACCAAGGGCCTTGGCAAGGGCCTATAATGTTTTGGGGGCATCAGGGACTTCCAGGGCCAACAATTCACTGGAAGGTATCCCATCCCTGGCACTGAAAATTTTTAGCAGCAATCTATGACTCCTGAGTGTCCCATTACCCAAAAAAGTAGGTTTCCATATGATTTATTTATATTCTCTTAGATTTTGATTAGCCCTCACTCCACTTTTCCTTTATTCAATCTCTTCCACTGACCTCACTTTGGGCCTTTTAACCCCCATTTATCTATTCTTCTACTTACATATATACAATACCATCCTATTAAGTACCCCCTCCCTTCCTTTCTCTTCCCTTTATATATCTTTTTTAGCTTACAGGCCTTTGCTACTGTGTTTTCTTACTACTCACACAGAAGTCCAATCATCTGTAGCTAGGATCCACATGAGAGAGAACATTTGATGCTTGGCTTTCTAGGCCTGGGTTACCTCAGTTAGTATAATCCTTTCCAGGTCCATTCATTTTCCTCAAATTTCACAACTTCTTTTTTTTTTTTTTTTTTACTGCTGAGTAGAACTGCATTGTGTAAATGTGCCATATCTTCATTATCTGATCATCAGTTGAGGGACATCTAGGCTGATTCCATTTCTCAGCTATTGTGAATTGAGCAGCAATAAACATGGTTGAGCATGTACTTCTAAGGAAATGAGATGAGTCCTTAGGGTAGGAGTGCCATAGCTGGGTCACGTGGTAGATCTAATTTTAGCTGTCTTAGGCACCCCCACACTAATTTCCACAATGGCTGGACCAGATTGCATTCCCCCAACAGTGTAGAAGGGTTCCTCTTTTTCCACATCCTCACCAGCATTTATGGTCATTTGTTTTCATGATGGTAGCCAATCTAACAGGAGTGACATGGAATCTGAATTTCCCTGATGACTAGGGATGTGGAACATTTTTTTTTAGATGCTTATATGCTGTCTATATTTCTTCTTTTGAGAATTATTTAGTTCCATAGCCCATTTTTAATTGGCTTGTTTGATTTCTTCCTATTTTTTCAATTCTTTGTATAGCCTAGATATTAATCCTCTATCAGATATATTGCTGGCGAAGATTTTTTTTTTTCCCATTCTGTAGGTTGCCTCTTTGCTTTATTCACAGAGTACTTTGCAGTACAAAATCTTTGTAATATCATGAGGTCCCAGTGATTAATCTGTGGTTTTATTGCCTGAGCAATTGTATTCAGAAAGTCTTTGGCAAGAGGAATAAATTGAAGGGTTTCCCCTACTTTTTCCTCTAGCAGTTTCAGAGTTTTAGGTCTAATGTTAAGTTCTTTGATCTATTTGGACTTAATTCTTGTGCATGGGGAGAGATAAGGATCTATTTTCATCTGTCTACAGATACATATCCAGTTTTCCCAGCACCATTTGCTGAAGAGGCTGTCTTTTCTCCAGTGAATATTTGTGGCATTTTTATCAAATATCAGGTGACTATAGATACATGGACTTACATCTGGGTACTCTATTTTATTCCATTGATCTACATGTCTGCTTTTTATTACCATGCTGTTTTTGTTTCTATGGCTCTGTAGTATATAGTGCCAGTACCATGCTGTTTTTGTTTCTATGGCTCTGTAGTATATAGGTTAAAATCAGGAATGGTGATACAACCAGCCTTATTTTTGTTGCTCAGTATTGTTTTAGACATTCGAGATTTTCTGTGATTACAAATGAATTTTTGGATTTTTTTCTACTTCCATGAAGAATGCCACTGGAGTTTTTATGGGGATTGCATTACATGTGTAGATTGCTTTTGGTAAGATTGCCATTTTCACGATATTGATTCTTCCAGTCCAGGAACAAGGGATGTTTTTCCATTTCCTAGTGTCTTCTGCAATTTCTTGCTTGAGTGTTTTAAAGTTTTCATTGTTAGTTGCTTATTTATTTTACAGTTTTTGGCAGCACACTGCACTGTTTGAAATTATTGATTTGTTTTTCATTTATTGATTGCATCTATAATAGTTTATGTTTACAGACAAAGGTAAATTGACTGTCTTGTTTACTGATGTGTCCTCAGCCATATGCTTGACAGGGGAAAGTATTCAATATTTGCTGGATGAATGAAATTTGTGTGGGTATGGTATGATAGATGAGAAGCGCACTAAGCATCTCCTTGCTGGTCCTCATGCTGATTCTGATAACTGTCTCAATCTCTACAGCTAGTCCCAGCAGTTCCCTCATTGCCACTCTATGGTGTATTTTCCATCTCCATCCAAACTGTCCATCAACTCATCACTGGTTTTAAATTAAAGCTCATGTTAACTAACTTGTCAGCTATGTTGACAGAAACTTCATGACTTCATATGAGAAAATCATTTGTTCTCATGGCTACACACTCATGGATTTTTCTCAAAATACTAACAATTCATTTGCAAACTTTGAAAGACAAATGATATTGAATTTACATCTTCCTTCATTCTCTGATTATTTTTTAATCTGCAAATGACAAGTTCTTCATGTTTAGATTTGAAGAAGGCTCAATCAGATGGTAGAGAAAGCATGCTGAGCCCAGAATTCATTAATTTATGCCCTTAAGGCATTATCATAGGTTATTAATATGTAAATGCTAATTTTCTTAGAATTCTAAATGGTGGTTTGCTATAGCACAGAGAGTTGCTGAAGCTAATCACCATCAATGACAAGTTGAAATGCAAATTACACAAAAATATTTCACTTTAATTATATCACAATTAAGTACTTTTGGTTTCTGAAACGTCTTCTCTGAAGCTGACTCTGGACACAGGCATTGAGGATCTCAGTGAAATATAGTCATGAGCCTCACTGGCACCACTCTGCTTATGTTCCCTTCAGTTTATGACTTCTCATTGAGAAAGCACATTCCAATTCTAAATTAGAGTAATTGAGAGCTCAGTAAAAATCTACAGGCTTATTTGCACATTTCTTTCCAGAGTCAGGCCATCATAATGGAAACACGTGGCTCAGTCTGCTTCCAAGGACTATAAAGAAATAAGCAGAAGCCTGCTTGCAGTACTCTTCACTAAGAGCAAAATACTATAAAGATGGCTTGCTTTATAGTCATTTGGAAGCTGCAAATCTCTCCCATCATTCTTTTGTTCTATTAATATATAGTCATAAAGTCTCTGAAAAGAAAACCCTTGGAAACAAAGAAATAGGAAAGGAAGAAATCAGTTACTAATATGCATCTAAGTCAAAACAGTTGTGATTGCTTCTTTACTTTTTAATTTCCAATCATAAATGAACCAATTGGGGGAAAAAAAAAAAGGCTTCTAGTGATTTACTTTTTAGCGTTCAAGAATTTTGAACATATTTTTACCTTTAAGTGGCTCCTTAATGGAAACATTTTATTCACTGCTATATTTTATACTTTATTATTTTTGCATAGTTGCCACAAGATTCCTTTTTATGCTAGAGAAACACTTTTTCATCTAAATAATATGTTGAAAGCTTTCCTTTACCAGAGAAGACACAGCTGTCTTCCTAAAAAGCATTCAAATGAATTTTGGAAGTAGATAACATCAATTAAAAATGGAATGGCATAATTTTTGGGCAGATATTGGAATGGGTTTTAGAAACAATTATTCTAATGAATATTACATCTTCTGAATAATTGAAGCATTGTCATTGATTTCAGATGGAGAATCATGTGACACTTCTCCAACATCTGTTTGTTCCACTAGAATAATTGTGATGATAAAGACTATCCCTGCTTTCATCATCTTTTTCTTCCCCAGCATCCAGCATAGGAATTGGTATCAAACTGATGGTCAATGAGTATATGTGGGATAATAATTGGAAGAATGGAGGTGCATAAGAGGTCATTTGTGAAAGACATTTGAGATTCATGTAGATATTTGCTCTAATTAACTCATTGAATGAATCATGTGCCTTTATAAGATGACAAAAGCTATGAAGGTTAATTTCCAAGCAACTGAACTGGAATTCATTGATCGTACAGCTTTCTGTGGAACTGCCTACTCTTTTCCTTATCTAATGGTCTAATGCACTTTCTTCACCATTCAAGCAGCTAACCTTGGAAGATAGGAAACATGTGCTATGCTCAAAGATAATTATTTTATATTCATCAACTTACTTAAATTTTATGGTATTTGTACATTTATATATTACTTTTATTTTTTATTTTCCTTTTCAAAAATAAAATTTGGTAAGTAATACAACTACATTAACACACACACATACACACACACATATGGAAATTTTTAATGCAGGTCAGCTTCCACAGCTCACACTCATTCTGTCCCAGCACTTGAGGAGAAAAGTCACTGGCTAAGTATCTCTTCCTTCCTGCTCTACTGAAGGGATTTTCACTATTATATCTTTATTACTGCTAAAGTGGCATTAAGAAAATACACTGCACAGAAACACAGAAGTGAGTCTTAATGGATTAAGGAAAATCAGTTTCTTGTTAAGAAGCCACTTATTAAAGCCACTGACTTTTAGCTGTCAATTTAAAAAGGACAAACACATATGCAACCCAAACCTGTTCAATAGCAGAATAAAGTGTTTCTGGATATTTTTAAATTATGCCTTGTTAAATTCTCTTCCAATATGTCCAACTAGATGAAAATGCAAAGTGATTTCAAGTTTTAGTTACTTCCTATATAAAAACAAATACTGAGCCACCTCTTCCTCATTGATGATAAAATATTAAAGCCAGCAATCAGGTATTAGAAGGGAATACCACATGGCCAGTGTAAGTATGTGTATTGTATGTGATAGCTTATTTTCTCTTGTCAAGTTTTAAGAAAAATTTGCAAATATCTGAGCTTTACAAAAGATGAAAACATATAACAAGTAATAAACTGTTCTAGGTAGTTTTTCTGTTGATGTTATATATTTAATACAGCAGCTATTTCAAGTAACAGAAATTTTTCCAGAACTTTTACTGTTAAATAAATTATGATTGACAAGATTTATCCTCAAAATTACAGAACATATTACATCACAATACAGAAAGATGGCTATTTAACATACCATTTTATTCTCCATAATTTTAAGACATTATTTAATATTCAAATAATGATTTTCATAACTTTCCATGACTTTGTCTACATGTGTGTTTATGAAGTAAATAGAAAGTGTTTTGTGATTTGAGAAATTATAACTGAATATTATCATTATCACAGTCTTAAAAAGTTTAAAACATACTCTTGCTTCTGTGATAAAAATGACATTCTTTTTCTAACAACACTTTTCTTTCCAGGTGAGAATTTATGATAAATAATTTCAATCATTATATTAGAAATAGGCTTTTCAAAACGTGAAATATATGTATATCTGATTCCTAAACAATGATATGAAATGTTTATTCTATCATTCTATTTAAAATAAAATAAACACCACAACGAGACATTTGATCATGTAGATAAAGTAGCTTTTGTAAGATGTTAAAGAGTCCAGCAGACATGTATGTTGTATCAAAGACAGGAGAATTCAAACATTTTTCCAAAAATTTTAACTATTTAGCATTGTATGCAAGAAAAGAATGTCTTATAGAATTTGCTTAGTACATGAAACTCTGTAGTGTTCTGACCAAATAATCCCAAATAGTTCAGATGCAACTGCTTTCTAACATATATAACTATTTTCTCATTTAGAAATAGAATTAATTATTATTCTTTCACTTGGCTTTTACAGATCATATCTGTAACTGAGTGAAGCAGGCAGGAGACCTGGACCTGCCCACTTACCAGGGCTAGCTACTCTCACCTTTCAGATGTCCATTGCCAAGAGGGACACAACACCCAATGTGCCTGGTAATTCCAATAATTAAGAGAATATTTTAATTTTAATCTTAATAACTATGAATATTATGCTAAGTTCATAATGTGTGTCCCAAGTAAAACATTTATGTTTTTTAGAGTGGATTAAGATAAAGTTTATATGTGGACAGTATGTATAACTAGATCTGAGTTTTCCAGTACTCCAATTGTCTTCTATCCATTTGTATTTGTTAATATATTAATGAAGTGAATTCCAAGACTGTAACAATATTCATATTAAACTGTAGGTTTTAAACTTTCTTGAGCTGTATATTGTCAGGATTAAAATACATGCATAGGTATGGAACCTCATGTTCTGTTGATATAAAGAGAAAGCACCTTTCTTGGATTATGGAATTGTATAATTGAAAGCAACCTTAAAGCTATACCTATGGAATATTTCTTCTTACAAAGGAAGTCTGAATCCCTGAGATATAACATCATCTGAAGACAGACTTTATATACTGGCAAAACAAAGACAATTTTCTGACTTTAGAGGAAAATTATCCACTGTACTAAGAGGACCAATTCAACAAAGAGATTTAAACAAATAGATTATTTAAGTGTACACGATCCATTTTTATAAATCAGTGGTTTTAGAAATGCACATAGAGTTTTTCTTGAAACTAATGAAGGGTGACACCTGTGTGTGTGGAGATTGTACAGAGCCCTGTGTCCTAATATTACTTAAATTGTATTTTGTGAAATTGCTGTGTTCCTAGAGTATAAGAAAGCTACTGATAGAATTTTTGCTCTGGGTCTGAACACATTTTAATTACTCAAATCTTTACACAGTAGTATTTACATGCTGCATAAATCATTCCCCTTTTCTGCTACTGATTAAGACAAATGAGTTGTCTCATTTCCCTGATTCATCTACAGGAGAACACACATATAAGCCACGGTTGAGCCTTTAGGCAGTCTTTTGGCTTTGTAACTTGATTTTCCTTTTATACCGACTTATTATTCCAGATATCATGTAGTTTTTTCAGAATTTAATCTAAGAAGTAATTATTTTGAATTATGTGCTATGTTTGATATAGTTTTATATTCATTCATCAAATATCAATTTGCATAATGCTTCAGAAACTTAGAAAATAAAAATCAGTAAAGTGCATTTCAAACTTTTGGAAACATGCACCATTGAAACTGTATGTGATGGTACTTAATTCCATTATGACAAGTATAACTATTCATTAAACAAAATTGAGGATGAGCTATGAGCTAGCCACTGTACTGTGTGCTGGTAGGAACCCTAATAAAGAATTAAAATGTGTTTCCCGTTTTATGTTGAACAAGTAATATCAGTGGCATTATGCTTAAATAAATGACAGTATGTGACAATATGCACACTTAATCTGACTCTGAGTATGTTACTCAAAAAAAAAAAATCAAGCAACTACTTTGTTGACATAATATGGAAACAAGTGTCTCTTGTATAGAGGGTGTGTTTGTTAGAACCAAATACGACTGGATCAGGATTATCAAGCTAAAAGATTGTGCAAATCCTTACACCAAGGAATGAGAATAACAAATTCTTAAGAATATAGAGAACATAACAATTCTACACTACATATTTGTGATATCTACTTGCAAGGAAACATACATTTTATACATATATCATATATATGCCTTACTCACTTTTATCCACCTGTGCACATATATGGAGACAATGATCATAACTAATGTAATTCTTCATCCAGCCATGAGAGAGGGAAGTTATCATTACTTATTATTCTTATACTTCAGTAATTTTGTGACAGTCAGTTAGAAATTTATGCTTACAGGCACAGAATGCATTTGACAAAGATAATTTCCATATTCATTGAATTACTCCTAGAAATTAGTTAAGGTATAGGAAAATTATACCAAACACAAAGTTTAAGTGTGGGATATTCAATTTGGACATCTAGAGACTTAAAATGAGCTGATGAATGTAAACCCAATGGAAAGCACTGTGGAATTAATGACTGTCAAGGATGCTGAATCCTATCTTACATACTTGTCCCTATTTGGAAAATTTACTACATTTGGCTTTTAGAACCTGAATACATTAGGTATTGTTTCCTAAGCCTCAGTGATAAATTTATAGCTTCATGTGCCATTACAAACTTTTTTTCTCTCAGCTCCAAATCTACTTTCCCTTGTGATCCTGATGCTAGATCTTGTGAACATTCTCCATAGGTCAATCCCTCTTTCAGCAAAAGAATACTAGAGTGACCATAGGAAGTGACAGAGGCAGAGATGTTTTATGAAAGTGTTTTAGTTACTTCTGTATTATTGTGATCAAAATATCTGACACATATATTTAGCAAGACAAATTATTTCTTAGCTCACAGTTTCAGAGGGCTCACTTTTTACAATTGTAGTGAAAACATGGCAAAACAGAGCCTTCAGGTCATTGGGTCAAGAAGCAGAGAAAGGAGAATTGCAACTCACACCTAGCTTTATTGTTTTCCTATCTTTATTCAGAGATCCCTGCCAATGGGATGGTGCAACGTGAATTTAAGATTTAGGAATTTAGGATTGGCCTTCTACCATCCCCCACAAACCAATTGTATCCAGGAATGGAACAGCTCACACTGAAGAGTCTAGCAGCACCTCAGTCCACTCTTCCACTGGTGATGGTGTTTAAGCATCTCCATGTCACCAGAATTTGAAGGCTGCTTCTATATATTTCCTACTTCTAATGCTTCAGCTGACTCCCACCTTCTACTCAACCCTACAACTTTAATAGATCTGTTTGCTCCAATCCCATTTTCAAGCATCTTTCTTTGCCACTTATAGGCCATGACATTCTACACTTATATTATCTCCAAAGAAGTCTGAATTTCAACCTTTGTCAGGAAGCCCTATCCTATTCTTTAATATTATTACTCTCTATCCCTTAGCCTACAGATGGATTTTCCCAGTCCTCATGATGTGTCTTCTTCATTTACATATAGTTATCCAACTTTCTGGCAAATTGGAAAAGACTTCCTAACATTTTAATAAAGTTTCAGAGTTAGTTTCTACTTCATGTTATGATGAATATTATTAGAATCAGTACTGAGAATTCTGCTGGCATGATGGTGCCTGTGTTCATTCCCAGCACTTTGCAGCCTGAGGCAGGAGGATTGACATAGTATTAAGGTCAGGATGTACTACATAGTGACTACCAGGCTCTTCAGTGCTAGAGTATGAGACCTTGTTTCAATAAGCCCAAAGAAACAGAGCAAACAAAAGATAACACTGGATACTTAAGTATGTTATGTACTGTTTTACTAAATCCATATGTATTATTGTGTTGTGAGAATAGTATTAATACTTACATAAATCATAAAAAGGAGTTGTTATCCTCATTTTGGAAATGAGAAATCTAAAGTTCAGGGAAACAAAGACTTAACCACCTCACAGCACTAAAAGGTGAGTAAGATGAAAATACAGATGCTGATTTCTAAATCAAGGGCTCTTAGTGGCACATACAGTCAGCTTTTTTCCTAATTTGTGGCAATATGATAAAACACAGTATTTTATTATTCACAAATAACATAGTATTTGAAGTTGACTGTCTATCAAGAAAAGAAACATCCTGCTATTAATTGTAACCAGAAATCATTTTAGGGGAGACTTAGGATCAATCTGAATCAGCGAATTCCCCGGGCAACCTCATTATCTATCTATTTCTAATACTTTGACCATGAAAAAGAGAAATTGGAAAGTGGAAGAAAATCAGTTACTAGCTCTCTGTCCTGTGAATGATGAAGCCATGGAGAAGGAGGTGTTGGAGCTAAGGTAAAAGTTAACTTCTACTAAAATTATGAGAAATACTTTCATAAGGTGTTAGAATCCTTATGGTTCTATACCCATAACCTTAATAATGTTTCTTCTTAGATTTTTTTACACACTCTCCACTTGTTCTTTGGAACACTACCTTATTAATGGATAATAATTGCTGACTGATCATTTTCTTTGCATTAGAAACGGTTGTATCTTCCATTCTGAACAAAATGTAAAAATTATCTTTTTATTGTAAAGTGAAATGATCTAATTCAGTAAGTCCCCTTTTAAGGATACTGGTTCAAAGGACAGCTTCGGGCACAGAAATGTTCAATTTATGGACCATTTTAGAAGGAGACATGGCTTAAACAACTTAAAGAGCCCATTACACTCAGCTACATTTTTAAAAATTGCATAATTTGATTAAATTGACATTTAAATGTCAAGTACTTTTCTAGCATTTCCTTTCTCATGATTGCTCACTGCTGAGACATTGTGCATAATTAGGAGGGTTTTCTCTCCTTCTTTCTTTTTTTATTTGGGTTTTTCTCTTCAACATCTTTCTTTGGCAGGTCCCAAAACCAATTCTCTTTTCCATGAAGTGAATCATGTGGTCATTAGTACTTATTTGTCATATGACTACAAATGCTAATAACTACATTAAATCATTTTAAATAATTTCACTTAAGAAAGTTTATTTATTTTAGTAATAACAAATTACTATATTGTAGAAATGCTGTACAAATTTGGCAGAGTGCAAATTTCAAATATTTATGTATTTTAATGTGTCTTATTTGTGTTTTGCTGAGACAGTATAAACAGACATGTATCTGACCCAGATAAGGCATCAACAATAGATCAAATAAATGATTTCACTAAAGTCCACCTTGGTGAACCAATGAGTTTATTAGGTTACTGACAGATGCATAAATGACTCAAAGACAGCTACATCACTGAGAAACTCACTCCAGAATAAGTGGAAACTCAAAAGCTGCATCTCTGGAGCTAGCTACATAATTTGTAGGAGGTTTGAGGGAGTAAGAGAGTCAGTCTCCCAAGACCTTACTCCATGTATCACATTGGGGACAAATCTTGTGACTCTTGTAAGTTTCTGGAACTGACTGAGACTTGTGAGGTGCTTATATCCTAAACCTGTTTTTGGTTGGTGAGCCTTAATGAGCTTAAATAAGTCTTCCTACAGGACTTAGTATGTACAACTCCTGTTACCATTCTTTCCCCACCATTATGGACTATATCCTTAAATTGTGGGCCAGAAAACTTGAGGCAGCATTAAACTTACAGTTTTACAATTGACAAAATATCCAGTTTATGACTATTAATGGATCAATAATTTCACAGTTACATATAAAATCTGATTTCAAATTAGGAAAAATAGACCATATATTATGATCTCAAGAATAATTATCTCTGATGGATATAAAAGTGTTTTATATATATATATATTCCTTCTTAATTTTCTCTTTATAACAGATTTATTATATTAGACATTAACTACCCTAATAGTTAAGCAAAAATCAAACATTAGTGGGCATAATGAGTACCTCCAGAAATAATAGACAGTCTTTGAGCTCAAGACCATAGCCTTCCCCATCATCTCTGCTGCAGTGCATCATGGGTCACCATGCTCAATACTGATGACTAGAAGATGAGATTTATCCTACAATGGGAATATCCAAGGGAAGAATGCATGAGGCACAAGGCAGAACTTATAAAGGTCACGGTTTACAGGACGTTTTGTAGCAATATTTGGTCTCTTGTATAGTACTTTGCTATTAATACATTTTGTATGAGCAATGAAACAGATAAAATTATAGAATGTTCTTTATTTTAACTATTTGAATCCAGGTTCATAGACCAGTTTTATAAATAATGAAACACATGATCTCAGATATTCTTCTCAGAATTAAAACTAAATGGTGAGAGTTCTTAAATCTGGTTAGCTCCCCAGCTGGTTGGTGAGAAGAGAGAAGATAGGAAAAAGCAAAATGAAAAGTCAGGCAAAGAAAAATGGAAAGAAGGGCATACTTGGATCTAAGGCAGTTCTCAGAAATAAATGTGACTCATCCATAGAAAATCTGCAATATTTTTCTAACTTTTAATACCTTTCTCCTTTCAGTAGTAGAGTTCACTTTTTATGTAACTCAAAGGATCCTGTTTTATGCAAAAGATATTGGTTAGATACAAAAAGTTCTGAACATGAGGTCTATGTGACAGTTCAATTAGAAAGATGAAAATTTGCAAGCAGGGCTAATTAGGAACAAAGTTACCATCTAAGGTAGAAGGACGAAATCTCTCACAGTAGTCAATGGGAATGTGCTCTTCAAGTATAGCTACTCTAACCTCACTTGATTTCTGGGAGCCATCATCTTCTGTGTTTAAAACTCTGAATGAAGCCTTGGGACTTGTGATAGGGGTTAGGAGTAAGGTAGCCCATGTTGTACACAGCTAGTAAAGATTACAGATCCAAAAAGAATTAACAGATATCTGTATGCTCTGATAGAACCAAAATGCACAAAGAACATATTTAATGTATTTATAGAGTCTGGACACTTATGTCCAAAAATGCCCTGTCTTATACCGACTTCCAAGGATTTTAGCTGGCCTATACAAAGGAATCAATCCTCTAACTCAGTAGTCTATCAGGATCCCCTAACATACACTCACAGTAACCAAACTGATCTTCCCCCCACCCCCCACCCCCCGCCGACTTGATGACTAATTTACCAAGGAGATCAAATCATCGGACCATCAGAAGACCCCACATGCACTTCAAATAACCAATCTTCTACATCTCAACATGATACTTGATTTATATCACCAAGTATAGAACAACCTTGATCCAAGTCACCAGCTGGGTACTGGCTTGGGACCCCTCCTAGCCTGGGAGTGCCTCAGCCTTACTTTCACATTTGGCTTTAAGTTCTACTAAACCTTGTTCACTCTACCTTTCTACTGTCTCTGCCCTTGTTGCTCTTTACATGCTGAAAGACATTAACTCCAGAGCCCCTTGTTTCAGGAGTTTTAGTGACCATCCAATGTTCAGCACCCTGACCCCTAAACTAAGCCCATCAGAGCCAAGAAAGGCTCTGTTGCTCTCAAAACTGGTAATATTTCACATGAAGTAGCTCAAATTCAGGTCCAATTTAGATAAATCTCTAATATATTTCATCCCAGACATGCTTAGGTAGATTGGGAGACTATTCTAAATAGCTAAGGGAATGTTCAGTTCTGCATATGTGTTATTACACAATCCTGTGATATATAATCTATTCACACATTTCTTTTAAATGTGGAGGGCCATTGACAAGGAACCAAGCAAAATCTATTGCTTTAAAACATAAATGCCTGAGGAGAAAAGCATGAAAATTGAGTGGATTGGCAAAGCAATTTATTACAGGTTAAGAACTAGCCTAATTCTTATTCTGACTGGTCCTTAAACAAAGATTTTGTTTTCCTCAATGTGGGCAGGACACATTTTGTTTTCATATTTTGATTTCCATCAAGAAATATACACAGAGACATTGTCTCCTACCTATGGTTGATGCCTAACCCCACAATGCATGGCCCATGTTCCCCAAGTAGGAGGGACCCTGCAGAGGGAGGAGGCTAACAATGGTACCAATAATAAAAAAAAGATATTCTTTTTCAAGTTTTTAAAAAGTCATAATTTCCTGAGCCTTGGAGGAAAGGAGGAGTGTTGTGTTAGCAACACATGAGTTGTCCAAAGTTCCTACATAATAAAAACAAATTTAAAAAGTCATAATTTCATAAGCCTCATGTTCGTTCTTCAGGTTGGAAATAATTGTGGATACAAGACACACTTCACTTTTATCTTCGAGCTCATGAAAGAACATGAGTCAGCACTGAAGATGGAGGCATGGTTTTGGAGTGCTGGGATGTTCAGCTCTCTGAGGCCATTTGCTGCTAAGCTACCCTGATTGCTAGGTGGACATGCAAGTTAGCAGTATCATAACAAAATGCTCTCAGAAAAGCTAGAAACTTACAATTTTAGGAGTAGCCTCAAATTTAAAAATATCAGTTCCAAAAAAATACTGTTATGTATAAAAAATACTGGTCTGAAGGTCAAATTTGATGTACTGCAATAGTTTTGCATTTTAGTGTACATAATCAAAGGAGGTTCTCTAAAGGTGGCAGGTGATCACATGGGAAACACCATAAAATTAAACTTCAATTGTGCTTTTTCTGGGGGACTCTTGGGTGAGCAGTTTTCTTGAAAGCCAGATTGGCAGAGATTTTACATCATTGTGAACAAATATCATTTTGAAGGCTGTAAGTTCCTGAGAAAAATACAGTATATAACAGGAAGCTCTCTACATTATAATTTCAATAGCCATTATTTAGAATATTATTCAGGCCAATTATAGCTCTTTTTCTTTTTCCTCAAGTGATTCCCTGTCACCTAGAGCACAAAATCTTAGTCACTTGTAAACAAAACAAAACAAAGAAACCCTCCAAAACTCAAAGTTGGCATGGTTTCTCATGTCTATAATCTAAGAATGTGGGTGGCAGAGGTAATATGTACAGGAGTTCAAGGCCAGCCTTTGCTACACTGCAAAGTCAAAACTAGGTTGGGTTACATGAAACTCTGGCTACAAATTCAAAAACAAAGAAATTAACTAAAAACCTAAAACAACAAATTAAAAAGTATCTGTCTTTATGGTTTGGAACTATTCATTTACTCAAAGTCCCCAAGCAGAAAGGCACACTTGTGCAGGAGACACTGTTACTACACAGGATGAACAGATTGTACGTGCCTTCAAAAACATCACTGTCAGAAGCTTAACAAACACAGGTTTAGTTCCTCTGCGTGTCCATTGAAAATCACATGGTTTATACTGTATTCTGTGTCAGCCTTTCCCTGGGACAATGCTTCTCCTAATGCATTATATCTTTGGTCACTGTCACAAAAACTAAGATCATTTCTGATGACAGAGTCCAGTGAGTAAATTTTGAAGCAATACATGCTTTAAAACTGACTGATCTGCCTGTGATACCTTTTACCTCTCAACCATAGGGGTGAAGAAATGTCAAAACATGGTGAACTCTGTGAGGGGCAGATTGACTACATTTGTTCCATTGCATTAAATGTTATAGGGAGCTTGCAACAAGTTGAAATTCTTTTAAATTTAAAAACAAACTTTCCTAAGAATGAAAATTTCAACCATGTTATTAATATGTCCCTGTTCTGGCATGCCTCTGAAGGAAGGATCATTGGAAAGCTCACTGGTACCAAATTCCCTACCTGTGTCACCTCACTGATTCCAAACTTCTAAGTAGGCATCAGATTGAAACTGACAAGACTTCTGTTAAAAGACCTTGAGAAAGCACAAATCTTTTCCATGTCAGTGATCTGGTGGTTCAAAGGAATGAGACACCAAGTGAGCAACCAATTGTGAAGGTAGTGTGAATTCCCTCTTCCATAAGCTTCACAGTTATACTCTGCACAGACTTCTGTGCAGGTCCTCCTAATAGCAATAGTTAGCTCCTTCAAGAAAAGTAGCCATTTCCCAGTCAGGAAATAAGTGAGCCTATCCACATGTCAGCAGCTACTTCCCTTACAGAAGGCCAAAAGAAAAATTTATTCTCTGTAGGAGTTGTCATGAGACAGTAGTTTTCTGAAAATATTTATTTTGGCTTTAAGATTATAGAAATCATCTCCATCTTCCTGAAATATCCATCTGCCCAACCACTCACTAAGCCAACTAATTAACAAAATTGGTTGACATTTGTGTTATGCAAACCATAAAAACCACTGAAGTGGGAAAGGGAGTGAAGTTTTGGTACTGCTTTGAGCCTCATATTCCAGTCAGGCATCCATCACCTCTGAATTAGATCAGTGATTGAATCACAAACCTTTTAAATAACTCCACTTGTGGAAAAATGGCCATGTTCCATTTCTTGTCCCTATTTCAGGGTTACCTACATATTCTCTGTGTTAGAATGGTGTCACTGGATTGTATATACCAGTTTCTTTTTAATTTTAATTTTTTTTTCCAGGGATGGTTTTACTTTAGTTCAGGCTGACCTGGCACTCACTCTGTAGTTCCAGGTTGACTTTGAGTTCAATGTGATTTTTTTTTTTATTAGTTATGTACACAGTGTGTATATAGTTATGTTGATACCATTGTTAGCCTCCTCCCTGCCTTTCCTCCTCCATAGGGACCTTCCTCATTGGGGAATATGGGTTGAGAATTGTGGGGTTAGCCTTCAGTTATGGGTAAGAGGCAATGTTTCTGTGCATAATGACCCAACGTGTGGCTCTAAAATTCTTTCTGCCCCCTCTTCTGCAAATTTCCCTGAGGCATGTCTTATGTGAGCCACCATATTTAATTCATAGTTGGTGTGACTAATTGTTTATTTATTTATTTATTTATTTGAAAGTGACAGACACAGAGAGAAAGACAGATAGAGGGAGAGAGAGAGAATGGGCACGCCAGGGCTTCCAGCCTCTGCAAACGAACTCCAGACGCGTGCGCCCCCTTGTGCATTTGGCTAACGTGGGACCTGGGGAACCGAGCCTCAAACCAGGGTCCTTAGGCTTCACAGGCAAGCGCTTAACCGCTAAGCCATCTCTCCAGCCCGGTTTGACTAATTTTTTATACCCTAGTTTTTATAAGTCTTTGCAAAGTAGGTTTCAAGTAAGGAACAGACCATTTGCAGCACAATTATTATTCTCTTCCAAGAAAAGGAACTAATTTGAAACACTGTTTTTTCAGGAATTCAAAACCAGAGGTCAAAACCATAGGTCATGGGATTTTTTTTTTAATTATTTATTTATTTATTTGAGAGCGACAGACACAGAGAAAAAGACAGATATAGAGAGAGAGAATGGGCGCGCCAGGGCCTCCAGCCTCTGCAAACGAACTCCAGACGCGTGCGCCCCCTTGTGCATCTTGCTAACGTGGGACCTGGGGAAGCGAGCCTCGAACCGGGGTCCTTAGGCTTCACAGGCAAGCGCTTAACCGCTAAGCCATCTCTCCAGCCCGGTCATGGGATTTATTAACATGAGACAGACAAAATTTTGCTTCAGGGGAGTTATGCAAATTCAGCTTTATGCTCATTGTTTTTCTGAAGCTTCCCAGTTGAGTTCTAAAGAGATGACTTAGAAATGTGTCAAATAAGAGTAGAGATACTATTTTTTTTTTTCATTGTCTGTTAGGTAAACATATTCTTTACATAGTCACAAATATCAAGACCTGCCATAGAACTTGTCATTTTCTGAAATTTAAATATATACATATATATAGATAGATTTAAATAAATTTATAATTTTATATATAAATTATATATATATAGTTATATATATATAATTTTTAATAAATTTAAATAAGCATATATATATAAATTTAAAAGGTGGCTTAAATTCCTGTCCCTGTCCCAATTGACATTTCAGGAATTCTGTCCTCCAGTCTTATTCGAGGGGGCTAAAGACAATGTTAACCTTACTTTCAAGAATTGGGGGGGGGGGTTCATGAATATTCTACAGATTAATGATTGAACTATCATGTGACAATCTTCCAAAATGGGCATATATCCTGACTAAACTGAACAACAAAGATTATAGAAGGCAGGAAAGGCAAAAGCCAGGACATTTTATGGATTAGAACAAGTGTCTACCGGCTGGAGGGATGGCTTGGCAATTAAGGCACTTGCCTGAGAAACCTAATGACCCATGTTAGACTCTCCAGATCCTACAGAAGGCAGATGCATAAATGTGAGGCAAGTACAAGGTCACACCTACCCACTAGGTTGTGCAAGCATCAGGAGTTTGACTGCAGTGGCTGAGGCCCTAGCATACCAATTCTCTTTCTCTTTTTTTCTTTCTCTGTAAAACAATGAAAAAAAGTATCTACTCAGTCATAAAAGTAGAGAACAATCTCATCTGAGCATGGGACAACAAGGTGATTCATATTATAATGCAGCAAGCATCTTCCAGAGTTAAAGACCAGCTTACAGTCCTTCTCAGTGTGAATTTTTGCATCATCCTCCTTTTTTTTTTTTTTGACAACTTTTACCCTCTGATACATACAGACATTTTCACTGAGTTATGAAACCCTATAATGGGACATGTCTGGAGAAAGTGGTACAATGTTAAGAAAACAAACCTTTCTTCTCTAGGGGAATGTGCTGGAGAGCATAAATGTTTTGGCAATGATCAGCCATGCTCTTTGTACATGGATGATGCATAGTGCATAGTTGTTTTAGGCTTTCAATGACAGTGATACTCAATTCAGGAAAATAAAAGTTCTTTTGTTTTGTTTTTTTGATGTAGGGTCTCACTCTGGCCCCAGCTGACCTGGAATTCACTATGTGGTCTCAGGGCCTCAAACTCATGGCAATCCTCCTACCTGTGCCTCCTAAATGCTGGGATTAAAGGTGTACGCTACCATGCCTGGCTGCTTTTTATTTTTATTTTTTTATTTTTTATTTTTTTGCTTTAACCACTAGATTATGTTTAAAGTTGTCAAAAATTAAGGGATTTGGGCACTAAGATATAGCCAAAATCAGTTAGTTATTTTGAGGGCTACAGAGATGGTAAATCATCAATTAAAGCCACATGCTTGCAAAAACTGATAGACTAAATTCATTTCCCCAGTACCAAGTGAAGCCAGATACACTAAGTTATGCATGCATCTGGATGCTGTCCTTTTGAACTTCATTTGCAGCTAGTGCAGCCAGGTAATCAAGTCCTTCCAGTGGGAGTTGAGTAGAAATGATGTGGGCCACTGTCACACGGGCACAATTCACTTACCCTGTGTAATTTGTGCTTTTTTTCCTGTCAGCTGAAGGCAGATGGCAAGGATGCCACATACAGCAGTAGCAACACAAAAGGAAGACTATTGGATTCCTAAAAAGAAACCACAGAGAAACCTCTTCCCTAATGGCTCAAAACTCACTGTATCATGATGACTGATTATTTATCAATGCATGGATCTTTTTGTCATGATTGCTTAGCCCATTTTACTTCATAGAGTATCATTGTATGCATCACTTATGCATCTTTGCTACCCAAAGTATTTTCTTCTTACCTGCTATTTTACTTTCTATGGATTAATTTAACCAAGTTTTCTATTTGCTACAGTCCAATTAAAAATTAATATATTAAGTGTTCTGCCAGGCGTGGTGGCACACAGCTTTAATCCCAGCACTTGGTAGGCAGAGGTAGAAGGATCGCTGTAAGTTCGAGGCCACTCTGAGACTACATAGTCAATTACAGGTTAGCCTGAGGTAGAGTGAAACAATAACTCAATAAACAAAAACAAAAAAACTTAATATATAAAATATTCTGAGAAAGAAAGAGAGAGCAAGAGAGAGAGAGAGGAGAGAGAAAGAGAAGAGAGAGCTAATATAGTAACAATACTGTTTTAACATTGCTATATTTAATAATTATTACTGTTCATCCCTTACAATGACCAACTTATAAATTAAACTTTACCATAAAGAACAAAACATAGTACACACAGATTTTGGTATTATCCATGGTGTTTGATGCTTACTAGGGTGTTGTCATGAATGCCTTGCAGAAAATGGGGACTAGTGTATATACTATAATTGAAAATTGATCAAATCTGGCAGTTCACATGTGGTATCTTTCTTGATAGTTAAACATTGAGGTTAATAAACCTTTCCTGACCTGCTTTCTTAACTAGTTGACTACTGAGAGGGAGACATTCATCTAAGGTCTTCTCGGCCCTCATAATAAAAGGAGAAACATGGGCAGTGATATATTCTTACTTTCAATAAGGATCAATCCTACTCATTCTAATCAAAGAGAAGTCAAATCTTTCTCCAGAGCTTAATGCCAAGATAGGTGAGCACAACCTGATATGAAACGTGTGATATATCTACACCAAGTGAAGAAAACAAATGTAAAAACATCATAAGTTACCATCTTTTTTTATGAACATTGTCAGTCAGAAACTTGAAAAATGCCATGGTAATATACAGCAAATATGTCATTACTTTTCAGTAACTATAACCAAGTTATCTGTCAAATACAATGATTTGTCAGAATGGTCAAGAAATTTCATAAAGCATAAAAGCTATTTATCAGAATATTTACAAGGAGGAATGAATTGCACTCCATTGTGATTGTGATTTCTGTTAAGCCTTGCCTTCATGACAGTGTGTTCAAAGTTTTGGATTGAAAGGAATCTATAACATTAGAGACAAGAAAAACAAATAGTTTCACTACATATATTTTTTTTAGACAATGTTAGCTATAACACATGCATGCATGCACGTATACACACATTCTTCTGGATCTTACCAGTTTAAGAGATAGGACCCAACACTCAAACATTAGTTTGTAAGAATTATATTTACATATATATGTATGTATTTTATTTCTAAATCATGTTATCATCACAATTCAAAAACATCTACATTCTGAATTTTCCTGTTTGTTTTAAGTAAATAGTAAGATGTATATTTATTAGACACAAATAAATTATAATTGATATGACTGCTATGGGAAAATAGTATACTAGATAATTGCTTCTTAAATTTTTTTTCTTGCAATACTTTCCTACCTGAAAAAGTTTTATTCAGCCCCCAGTATGTATAAGTATAAAATGATATACAAATCAAACATTTACTGATTATAAATTACAAAGAAATTTTTAAGAATAATTTTAGGCAAACATATGATTTTATGATGCATTAAGATAAAAGCACACCTGCAGGACCAGAGATGTGTGTGCTCATTTATTTTACATGAAGAATTAAATAAATACTTGCTGAATGATTGATACTGTAGGACATGAAATATCTTCAACATATTCAGTACAGTTGATTGCTCCTTTGACTTTGAAAATATTTATTTATTTATATGACAGAGAGAGGAAGAGGCAGAGAGAGAAAGAGAATGGACACCCAAGGCCTCCAGCCACTGTAAACAAACTCCAGATGTATCTGGCTTACGTGGGTACTGTGGAATAAAACTTGGGTCCTTAGGCTTTGCAGGCAAGCACCTTTACTGCTAAGCCATCTCTCCAGCCTTAGTTTGATGTTTTAAATGTCAATGCTGAAAATTTTGCTTTCTATAAATATATAGCAAAAAATAGTAGAAATATATTAAAGGTTATTTCAGATATTATTGGAAATTCTGTCTTAATTTTACCAAGGCAATATTCACTTAATGATTTGGTAGGTACGAAATTCAAGTCAGCAACTCAAATACTGATTTTTTTCAAATCAATCCTTCTAACACAATGAAAATAATAATTTGATGATGTTAAAATGACTGTAGGAAAACAATACAGATATTTATCTACCATAATTAAACACATTATGCTTCAATAACAACTAAATCTTTTCATGTACAATATTGTAGTCAGCTTCATGTTGCTGGGATGAACTTCTAAAATGGGCACAGTTTATAGGAGGAAGGACTTATTTCAGAATTACAGATCCAAGGGAAGTGCCATACTGGTGGAAGAGGCTGGGCCCCTTTCACAGATCCATGCAGAGAGAAACTACCAATAGCCAGCACCACATGCAAGCACAAAAACCAGCAGCAAAAGAGACCCAAGCAGAGATCAAACTGCTCTGAATACCTTTAGGATGGAAATCAGATCCACTCCCAAACACACCTTAGAGCTGGAGCCCAGAATCTGCCCAGAGTAACACCTCTTCTAGCCAGGTGGCTGAAAATCCAAGTTATAAGCTTTAATTTAACACATGTGTCTACTGAGGGACAGACATTTAAATTACCAAATACACTATAATGGCTGCAATTCATAGGTAGTTTATAAAATGAAAGTAATACTTTTACCATAAAGGTATGTTGGATTTTGTCAAATGCCTTTTCTGCATGTATTCAGATGTTCATGTGATTTTTGTCTTTCAGACCATTTACATGATGTATTACATTTATTGATTTGCATATATTGAACCATCCCTGCATCTCTGGGATAAATCCAACTTGGTCAGGGTGAATAGTCTTTCTGATATATTCTTGTATTCTCTTTGCCAATATTTTGTTGAGAATTTTTGCATCTATATTCATGAGGGAGATTGGTTTGTAATTTTCTTTTCATAGTGTCCCAGGTTTCTTGAAATTCCTATTCTTACCTTCCTATTAGCTTTTCTTCCTCTTTGTTGGACTGTATTAGGTCTGCCACCTGGTCTTCTAATTTAGATATCCTGTTCTCCCCTTCTACCATTCCACTGATGAGGCTTTCCACAGAGATCTTTATTTGACTGACTGTGTTGTCCAGAGCTAGGATTTAAGCCTGGTTTTTCTTCAATATTTCTATTTCCTTACTCATATCTTTCTTGTTAGTTGGCCTCGTTACCTTTTGGGGTGGCTTCCATTTTTACCAATGCCGAGCACCCACCTCAATCCCTCTGTGTGGTGCTGTGGAGCTGGAGTTCTGATCAGCTGTGCAGGCTGCAGTTGCCACTGGGGGCTGAATGCAGGAGGTTCCTGGTTCTGATGTTGGGGGATGGGAGAGTGCAGACTCCTGGAATTGCTCAAGCAGTTCCATCTGTATCCCTTTGTTGATCCCTCCTTAGTTGATCTCAGCTGTCTTCCCTTCAGATGTCTTAACTCTGCAAGAAGGCTGATGAGCCTGAAAAATCCCCTTGTCTGGTCTCCGCTGTTGCCACAGCTTGGCATTCTAGTTGGGGCAGTACTCTTGCGGATGCACAGACTGTGCAGATAGGCAGGCTGCAAGCACCTCAGTGGGATTCTGGCCACTTTCCTCCTTTCTGGTGGATCTTCCTCTCTTCTGCTTCTTCGCTGTGTCTTACAATAACCTATACTCCTTCACTTTTTGGAAGAAGAGTGTATTTTGCTGTGGTTTTGTTTGAATGCCTCCCTAGGCTGGTTTGGTGTGGCTCCTATGCCATCATCTTACCCAAAAGACTTATGGTTTGATTTTGAATTAGTTTTTGGTCATTGTATGGCAAAAACCTTCTATTAATGCCAAATTTTTGTACACATTTAGTTGCATGACCTCAAGTTAAGAAAACTGTCAACTAGATTGCCACAAAGTACTATGGGACTGTTAGATATTACAACATTGAATATGATGTAATTTTAGGACACATATTCTGTAGCAAAAAGATTTTTATGTAAAAATTAAAGTATGTGCTAATTTTTGTTGTTCTCCAAAATTTATAATACTTTGGTTAATTTTTCCAAACATTTTCATAGTATAAAATTATTAGAATAGGGCTGGGGATATTACTCGATGGTAGAGCAATTCTCTGACATACTTGAGACATATGGATTTAAGGTCCTTCTTCTCTGATCCCCACTCCCCCATAAAATAATAAAATAAATCTCATTAATTTCTGAGAAGCATCAAACTTTTAAATTGTATGTACCAAAGAAATCTGAAAATAAATTGAAGATACAAGTTTACATAAGAAGCTACTGGAATATTTTATCAATTTAAATTCTGTAAATGTTCAAAGCCCAAGTTTGTGGTTTCTATACTATTGTGATGCCACTCAATATTACCTTATCTCAGCTCGCTCCCCTCACTGGAGGGCCATGGCAGGTCCAGAGGCTGACATTACACAAGCCAACCCTTCCCTGCTTTTGTGCTGCCTCTGCTCCTCTGGGTCTGATGCTACTAATGTCAATTTTATGTTTCCTTGTTACTTCAGTGGCCTCGGGCTTGTTTAAATTTCCATTCTGGTACTATCTGTACATATTTAAAATATTCTGTGTTCTAAAGTAGCATACATTAATTAGTAATGTACAATAATCCCTGAATAGGTTGACAACAGTCACAGATTAAAAGCTTCTTTTTTGTTGTTCTTTTTTTTTTTTTTTTTTTGAGAGTGACAGGGAGGGAGGGAGGGAGGGACAGAGACAGAGAGAGAGAGAGAGAATGGGCGCACCAGGGATTTAGGCCACTGCAAATGAACTCCAGACACGTGCACCCCCTTTTGCATCTAGCTAATGTGGGTCCTGGGGAATTGAACCTAGAACCAGGGTCCTTAGGCTTCACAGGCAAGCGCTTAACCGCTAAGCCATCACTCCAGCCCCAAACATTCTTATATGAAGTCAAAAATGTGAAAATTGATTGTAACCTTTTATTCCTCCATATATTACTAGAAAAGTCAGAATGCGGTATTTTTTTTCATTAATCATTACCTTTATTTATTAAACACATTGGAGAAAAATTGAACAAGCTTACATAATACTATCACTTTAATATCCCTCTCTTTCATAAATAAATTTTAAAAAAGAATACAGCATAGCCTATGTCAAAATGACGAGAGTAGGGTGGGGATCACTTTAATAAATGTTCTTACTTTATAAGTGTCTTTGGAGTATATTCCTGTTTATGGTCAACTAAATGAGTTAGAATATTTTTTCTACATTGTCACATAAGCTGCATGTAGAAGGGTTTCATTTTTAGTTCTAAAATGGATATAAAAATTTGTATCCCCTCAATTCAATTCAACATCTCATATATTAACAGTACACAGTAAATATGTAGCTTGGCTAAAAGACATTTAAATTAAATGTATGACTTTCCTTTGCTATGCTTTATATACAAATGGCTTTTTTTTCATATTTTCTTACACAGTACTCTTACTCTGAGCTTTTATCAGTTATGAAAAATGGCTTGAGGCCAAATGTACTTTAAAATCTGTACTGCAATGATTTATTCATAGTTAAATCACTCATAGAATTTTCAATTTAAACCATCATACCTATATGAAAGGATTTAAGAAGTATACTGACATCATATGTTTACTGCAGCAATATTCATTATATTCAAGTAATAAGATTAACTTGTGTCCATCCATTAATGAAAGGATAAAAAAGTCAATATATGTATTTTAGTATAGTAGTATTTATAAATATGTATGCACGTGCATGTATGTATATTGCATATTATACCAAGAATGAATGGATAAAGGGGTATCTACACATATATTTTATTTAATAATATATAGTAATATGTACTTATATTACTGCTCAAGTAAAACATTTTCATCCTAAGCAGGAAATTATGCCATTTGCAACAACATGGATGGAGAAGAACTTTGCACAAAATGAAATGTCATGTTCTGGAGGGCCTGTGTCTCTCTTTTGTGTGGAACCAAAAGCCGTGGAATTCATGCAGGCAGATGGTGAAAAGGTGCACAGTGGGGAGAATGGGATGGTCAAGTGGCACACAATCAAAGTAAAAAGAAAAATAAGAATGTAATTTTAGTTCTGTTGCTCAGTATGGTATAGTTAAGACTAAAGAGATGGAAAAATGGTTTAGTATTTAAGGAGCTTGCCTGCAAAGCCAAAGGACCCAGGTTTGATTTCCTAGTACACACGTAAGCTAGATGCACAAGTTGGTGCATGTGCCTGGAGTTCATTTGCAGTGGTTAGAGGCCCTGGCATGCTCATTCTCTCCCTTCCTCCCTCTCTTTCATAAATCAGTAAATAAAATTTAAAAAAGAATAAAGCATTGCCTATTTCAAAATGATGACAGTAGGGCTGGAGAGGTGGCTTAGTGGTTAAGCACTTGCCTGTGAAGCCTAAGGATTCTGGTTTGAGGATCAATTCCCCAGGACCCACAAAAACCAAATGCCCAAGGTGGTGCATGCATCTACAGTTAGCAGTAGCTGGAGGGCCTGGTGTGCCTATTCATTCTCTATCTGTCTGCCTCATTCTCTCTCTGTTTGACACTCTCAAGAAAAAAAAAAAAAAGATGAGAGTAAATTTCTAATGTGTGCAGCAAAATATTAAATATCTGGGGTTATGTATATGTTAATGAGATGTATATAATTATTCTCTGCTGCATTAAGAAATGATAGTGCAATTTTTCTGTCCTATAAGTTTTCATAGCTTCCTAATTTATGGAAAATAAAGTTAATGTTCAAAAGTAGGATGGGTTGAAATGTAGGTATGTTCTCTTATTGAGAAATGTTGTTTGTGTGAAGGGGGTGGTTGAAGGTGACTTATGTGTGTGATGATTTGCATTCCCTGTGTTTACAGTTCAGTGGGCAGAGGAGAAGCTGGGTGTCTTCCTCTATTATATCTCTTCTCTCAATTACTCCTTTAACTCAAAGTCCCTCACAGTTGTTGTGCTAAATCAGCTGACCCAGGAGCCCAGAAATCCATCTGACTCAGCAAATCAGCCCTTGGATTATAGGCAGGCATGGCCACACCTGACTTTTACATAGGTACTGGTGATCTAACTCAGTTCTTTATGCTTGTGCAACAAGAACTCTATATTGATGAATAATCTCCTCAACCCAGAGATATACTGTTAAACAGTATTTGTATTTATCTGGCAGAAAATTCCATCACTTTATTCTTTTCCATCTATGAGATTTTCATATTGTAAAAATATAAAGAAAAGAAGTAATCTTAAAAGTTGACACAGCCTGAATAAGAATATACCTACAACCCATTTACTTTACCTTCCTTATATAACAATACTAGTACATTTTATTTTTATATTTAGAGATTCCATTTTGGACAGTTGAATATAAACTAGGCACATGATAATGAAAAGACAAAAACTGTAAAGACCCTACTTTCTGATGTTGTACTAGGAAATCTTGGTCATGATGGTACATATGTCAACATATTCTTTTCCTAGGTGAAGTTAGCTTTCTAGGCACATAGCTGATTTATTTTGTATTAGTTCATTGTATCATTTCCTTAAGTTAGTACAGTGATATGTCTTTAAAATACATAGGTTTTTAAATCAAATTTTCTCCAAAAGTCTGATGAGGAAGAAGTCAAAGATAACCTGAAATTTATTTCCTGTCAATTGTTTTTATAGTATTTTACATCAATACAACTTTGGAAAACAAGTGTTCTCATGAATTTATTTTCAGAGAGGTTGTATGCTCACAATTGATATCACCAAGGCAAAGCTTAACCTCCAGGCCTTCCTAGTGCCACACCTGGAGTGTAAGTGCTGTATCTTCAAAATCGTGTGACCACATCATGGTGACATGTGGAATGGGAAATACAATTAGTCAATGCTTGTTTAACTGAAAGGACTTCTCTCTTATTCTCACCCCATATAATTTCCTTCTAAATTTGCTCCTAGTTATAGTATTTAAGCACAATATTGTCAAGGAACTTGTTCATTTATAACTGATCTACTCAGTGAGCATACAAAGGTAGAATCTATATGAATTCACATTATAACATCATCATAAATTTGGACAAGCTGAAGATGATATATGTTGTACCATATGGTGAAAGAATATTTCATTATTTCTATTATATTGTCTTTGAACCAAAGTGACCCAAATTGCAAAAATAAATTTGAATTACACAAGTGAGGAAGATGATACTTCCACTATTATGGTAATGATAACATCTTTAGAGTTGACTTCCTATTGCAAATAAAATAATATGCTTTGCTTAGTATCTTGGCCAAGGAAACGTGTCTTATTCCATATATTCCTTGGTGCTTACTAGCAATTATTGTGTCATAGTTTCTAACAAAATAAATGGTAAACTAGAATAAAAAGGCAACATATTCATCTGCTTAATATCTTATAAAATTTAACCAATCACTTGTGTTTTATGCATCCATATAAACACATTGGCATGGTAGCTATTTTAAGGAATTGTTTAAGAATATTGTGAATTGAGCCTTTAAGTGCTTTTTACCTTATAGAGAAGTGCAGGTCCAACCATTTGTGCCCTTTATAAAGGTTCCAGATATGCTAATGTGTATGTAAATGGGAACTTTGAAGATTTAACCCAGACTGTGAGACCTTTCTTCTCCCCAGACACTTCTTTGTAGCATAACATGAGAAATGCCCTTAAATATTTTATATGTGTATAAAAATAACAAAATAATGTAGTTGCCTTGAGTGAAGTTCTAATTATCATGCACAATTATAACTAAATATAGGCTTTGCTAAATGCATTTTAGAATGACATCGCCATTATTTCATACACCCAAATATCAAAGAATCAGATTCAATAAAAACATTTAGTTTAAGCTACACTTCTGGTTTATCTTCTGCAATGTTACATCTTCATCATTACTGTACTTGAGTAAGAAAATTATTTAAGTTCATTTTTAATTCTACCCCTTCCCAATGTGTTTTTATTTTGTCTGTAATATGGGTAACATTTGCTATTATTTGTTCTTGATCTGATTGTCTTCTATGTCCTATTGTGTCTTACTTACTGAAGTTATAAAGCATGTGATGAAGGACAGTGTACACAGGGTTTATGGCACACACCTTTAGTCCCAGCACTTTGGAGGTAGCAGTAGGAAGATGACTGGGTTTGAGACCAACCTATGGCCACAGATTAAAAAAAAAAGGGGGACTGAAGAGATATCTAAGTGGTTACGACACTTGCCTATAAAGCTTAATGACCCAGGTTCAATTCACCAATACCCAGGTAAAGCAAGAAAGTGGCACATGCATCCAGTTTGTTTGCAGTGACTAAAAGCCATGATATCCATTCTTCTCTCTCTCTCTCTCTCTGTCTCTTTGCTCACTCCTCTTCTTGAACATAAATAACTTAATTATATATTAAAGTGTTATTCCTTTCACATTTTTTTTTGGGGGGGTTCGAGGTAGGGTCTCACTCTGGCCCAGACTGACCTGGAATTCACTATGGAGTCTCAGGGTGGCCTTGAACTCACGGCGATCCTCCTACCTCTGCCTCCCGAGTGCTGGGATTAAAGGCGTGTGCCACCACGCCCGGCTTCCTTTCACATTTTTGTATATCCATTCTTACTTGCTCAGTGTTCCTGCCCACTGCATCCTTTGTTTGTTTCCTTTTGGTCTTTGAAAGAGACGGTCATTGCAGTTACCTTCATGCTGCTGTCACAAAGCCCCTGGTCAAAGCAGCTTATGGGAAGAGAAGGCTTAATTTAGCTTATACACTTGAGGGGAAACTTCATGATGACAGGGAAAACCATGATATGATCAGAGGTTGGATTTTCATATCATGTTTTGGCAAACATTAGGTGGGCAACAGCAGCAGGAGAGTGTGCCAAACAATAACAAGGGGAACCTGGCTGTAATATTTGTAAGTGCATCCCTAGCAACATACCTCCTCCAGTAAGGAAACATTTCACAAATTGCCATCAGCATTCAGAACACAGGATGTTATGCTGGCACCTGAATCAAACCACCACAAATGGGTGAATGAGTGGGGAGTTTCTTTCCTTTCTCCTTCTTCACTACATGAATTATGGCACTGTCTAGGTGTTCCTTTGTACATTGGCATGTCTTGGGAATAAAAAAAAATGCATTAAAAACTATAAAATAAATTACCTGTGGACATGCACATAATATCACCGGAGTCACTATATGATTTCAACTGAAACTAATACCTCACAGTTATACTAATTTCTTAAATTGGCTACCTATTTCTTCCATCATCTTCTAGAAGTAACATGTGTGAAACTATTGATTTCAGAGGGGACATTACCTTGAACTATCCATCCTGGCAGGTCTAACCTTTGCTCATTGTGACATGAAATTATCATCTACAAATCTGAAAACCAATCAATCAGTTTATGAAGGAATCTAAAAATGTTTTAAGTGATTTTACATTTTTGTGTTGGGCCACATTTACATTTGCCCTCTGCATGCCATATTTGGGTATTAGGCTGGGCATGCCTATATTTCCTGTCTATCATTAATAATGGTACAACGGTATTCTAAAAAATATTTCACTTATTTATTTTATTTTGAGAGAAAGAGAGAGAGAGGCAAATATATATATATGGAGAGAGAGACAGAGTGAGAGGGAAAGAGAAAGAGTGAGAGAGACACACACAGAGAGAGAATGGGCATACTAGGACCTCTAGCCACTGCAAACAAACTCTAGAAGCATGTGTCACTTTGTGCATCTGGCTTGAGTGGGTTCTGGGGAATTGAACCTGGGTCATTGAGCTTCAACTTCTAGGAGTCACATGAAAGTTATTGACTAAAGATTATTTTTCTTTATCCTTAAATTGGGAAATTAATTTTCTCAATATTCTTATGACCTATGCTTCTGTGCACTCCCTATAATTGTATCTTAATGATTAGTTGTGGTATAAAATCATGAATAATTGCTGCATGCAGACAAGAACTATTAGGGATTTTCTATCAAACTTGTACTTTGTCATCCACTTTGAGTTATGAGAGTCTATACTTTAAGTAATTGCATATTAATTTGTACTGGAAAAGCATTTGTTATTATTTGTAGACTTTGGCAATAATGTTCTGAGCATAAAGCATTTGAATGGTGATAAAAATTCATTGAATTTTTGTGTCTTTTGATTTAAGTTAGGTAAACTTGTACAAAATTGATTTTAAACTCTTGTGTGCGTGGGTGTGCTGTGTTTTCAACATAGAAAAGTACTGTCAACACTTGAACATATGTCTAAATGTTAGATTAAGTTGGTTAACATTATAAAAATTCACATCAATTTGCTTATTGTTAATTTTACCTTTTAAACTTTATCATCTAATACAAAAAGGGAAGCAGTTCTAGGTTTGATAATTTTATATTGCCATCAATTGGTAGCAACATAATTTCTATTACATATCCAATTTATTCATAATCCTGACTGTTACGTGTTTTCAGTATTTTTCTGTGCTGCACTCTGCTCCCCATCTATTCATGCTATAATGTATTTGGACTGTTTTTGTAAATTTCAGAATTTTCTTCTCAAAATAAACAATAAGTATGCCTTTATGACACAGAGGATAGGTTTAAGTGATCTAATCATTTTGAATGATCAAATTGTAGTTCTCTAAGAAAATAGTAGCAGGTCACTGTCTACTGCCTTACATGTTCATTATGAACACCACAGTGTCTTGAAATTTCTTATGATTTATTCCTTTCTTATGATTATATGTGAAAACAAAAATCCCCTGTGGATTCAATGTACACCTTGTCATTTTTCGCTGGTGGCTATTGGGCAAATAATTTATCCATTTTGTTCCTTCACTACATTGTTAAATGATGATTGTAACATCACAAATGTTATATGACTCAATGTACAGAATCTTGCTTCATACCATGCCTGGTGTGCATTAATTATCAGCTAATCATTTTCATTACTCACATTTGTTAATACTTACTTTTTATACTTTTATTACATTAATTTCTTTCTATTCCTATCTCATCTGGTTACCATTAGTTGTACATATTCATTCTTTGGTTTTCCTATTATATTTATTTTTATTATTACTTTATTTGGTTTTCTGATGTTATATGAAACATGTGTTTAATACTCATACACCTAGTTTTATCAATTTACCCTTGTATTTTTTGAATTAGCTGGTTTATCATTGAATGCAAAAGATAGATAATTTAAACCAAATATTAACATAAGAATGCAAGCAGATATAGGAAACATGTATTAGCATTAGGCAAAATTTTAATGTTTAACAAAAATGTCAATTAAGCCAACCATTGAACCTACCATACCTTTATAATCTTATACCATTAATTCTTGCTCTATTAGAATTAATATTATGCTATTAGGACACTACTCTTATCAATATATTATTCATTTTGTGGTACTATCATATATTCATCAACTTGTGTTTCACACATGGAAGAGGGTAAGGGAGGCTGCAAACTTAATAATAACCTTCATTATTTAATAGTACCTGAAGAATTTAAAATTATGTTTCCTTCACATCTGCAGAATGTAACAAGCAGGTACCTTAGATAAACCTTGTTTTCTATTTACATGAATTTATACTCTCTTCCATAATAGAATTTAATCCTTAATATGTGATGCATGTACTTTGCTTTGATATACACTCTTAAAAATCATGCTGTTGAAGAATCTAAAACTATGTGGCTGTCTCGTGAACCCCTGAAAAGAACTCCTACAGTGCTTTTTCAATGCAGTGAATGACTTACTTCTTCTGCATGTATAGCTGAACTGTAAGTATGCCAAGCACTGGGTTAAGCACAAAAGATGTACTATGTTTATGACCAAAGTAAATTAGCCATTTTAGCCCTGTGTGTGCATGCATGTGTGAGTGCATGTGTGCATGTGTAAATGTGATGGATATAATGTAAGAGATGAATGGTTCCTAATTCACTTCCATGGGGCCAGATAATACATCTGGACATGAATAGTCTTCAAATTGCAACTGGAAGGAGACATACCTGGAAACCAGTTTTCCTGAGAATAGAGAATAAGAATAAAGGCCACAGCCGAGAATGGTGTCACTTCCTACATAACTCAGAAGTCGCAAAATGAGGATTAATTGAGAATCTAGCCTGTGTATAGACAGCCCTTTATTCCACACTGAAGAACTGACTCCATTCCAAAATTAAATAGAAGACAATATAGATTCACATTTATTTGAAAGACTGTTTTTAACTCTAAATAAGTGCTTCAGAAAAAGACAAGACTAGAGGTAAGAAAACCAGTGAGAAAGAAATGCAGAGGTGATGGTGACTTGAAATCATTTTTATGTCAGTGGGCTATAAAATGAAATAATATTGAAAATAGGGATGACTTAGCATGTAAATGCTGCCATTGTAAAGGTGAAGACGGGAGACGTGAACACCTGGATAAATGCATGCCATCACCAGTATATAGTCATTGGCTGCCAAATAAAGGCAAAGGAAAACTGAGATTCAGTGCAGAGTTAGACAGATTCATTGAACTTTTGCCAGCATATGTCTAATAGTTGCATGAGATTTGAGTACTTTGCTGGCAGTGAGGCTTAAATATAGAGGAATGTAATTGGGCCACATGGGATTGGAACTACTAATGGGAATGATCTACTCTGGTTTAGCAAGCTGTGTCTGTCATCAGCTTTCAACTGCCAAAGCAATCTCACTAATTAAAGAAGAGGCTGATGGTCCAAACTGGAAATGTGTTCATTTATTTGAGATTCAAGTGTCACATCAGAAAAGACCTGATTCATTGCTTGCTTTCTGCAGTTATATAATGAACATAGCCTATAAACTTAAAGGTTAGCAAAAATCTTTCTTCTACTGTGAACTTTGTCACAATCCCATAGGTATACTATTGCTAACATCTATCATTAGTAGATCCACTTCTCATGTATTTGTAGTGTCATATGATGAAATACTATATTCTCTATGCCTTGTTATGAAGACCATGCTATATAAAATGGATTTATAAGTTATTTCCTTCACAAGTATTTATTGAATGTCCCACTGCTTTCCAATTAACTTTCAAGGGCCTATAATTCACATAGAAAGAGTGGATATAACTGACAATAATCCTGATTTCCTGAAGTAGTTGAAGATAGATCAAGTAAGTATGCTAGATGGGGATCAAGGGTCTGAGGACCTATAGAGCAGTTGAGGATAATGATAAGAATGAGACACAACAGAATGGCAGTTATTAAGTATAGGAGTTGGAAAGGCTGAAGGAGTGTCATGCAGATATTCATGGGATGAGTACTTCACACATGGTGGTACTAGCAAGGATGGGACCTTGCCAGGTTCTGGGCAAGATGTAGCAGGAGAAACACGTAAGTGACAGCACAGCACTTTTCTTCAAGCAATATATACCATACTATAAGAAATAAAAGTGTGTCAATATGAAGAAAGTATTATGGTATGTTTTTCTGGCATAATGGATTAGGTTACAAAACAACAGGAACAACAGCACTAGGAGATGGAAACAAAAATGGCATTACTGTAGGATCCATCTCCAAAACAGTTGATTAACAGTAACTGAAATTATGGTAATGTTGAATTTTTCTGGTATGGTCATAGTATAGATGCTTTGAAGAGTATAGTTCATGGGCTGGAGAGATGGCTTAGTGGTTAAGGCACTTGTGTGCAAAGCCAAATTACCTAGGTTCAATTCCCCCAGGACCCATGTAAGCCTATGTAAGCCAGATGGACAAGGTGGCACATGCATGTAGAGTTTGCTTGCAGTGGCTGGAGGCCCTGGCACACTGACTCTCTCTCTCTCTCTCTCTCCCTCTTTGTCTCTCTCGAATAAATTAATAAAAATAAAAATAAAATAAAAAGAATATAGTTCATTTCCTGAGTAATTCTTTCAACTCATTCATCTGGTCAACTTTGAAATCAAAGAACAAGTTTGTTGCATGTGAAAACAGCCCTTGTCTCCATTTCTCCCTATCCTTAGCACGCATTACTGCACTGGACCCTCAATACTCACTTTCTGAATGGATAACTGAATGATCAGTATACAATCTCTCAGAATCCAAATGATGTTCATGAAAGTAGAATTTGGCAGCTTTAGCATTAAATAGTTCAAATGAGCAAAGGAAAACTTGTACAACTCCATTACTAGTACGTTAGAATAACTTAGCATAGATGACCATACTGCCATAACACTTATAGAAGATGGGTGGCTCTTTTGTACAAAGATGTAGCACTGACTTCACATTTTTGTGGCTCCTCATGCATAACAGGAGGCCCGAGAATGGCAGTGGAGCTGAAAAGCTAAGAAAACATCATGGCATGCGCAGTGCAAATGCTCATTGCTAACTAGGGTTTTGAGCCACACCTGCATGTGGATCATGATCAGTGTCTAGTATCATTGTCAAATATGACAGATAACAATACAATATAGTGTCTACACAATGCCATGTCTTCATTTCCAAAGCAATTATGCACATTGTTCCTGCCTTCCTGATAGATTACATACAGGAAAATTTCCATATTTCTATTACAGTTTACTTGAGGCCTCACATAGTTCTGCATAGATTTGATCAAAATCTCTCCTTGTATCTTTCTGTGAATCAAATCCATGTTACTAGGAAAATAAACCCAACTCTGACTGCCATGAATGACTGACAGAATTAAAATGACCACTAGCTATCTTGGTTTACTTAAAGCAAACAAAACTATCTTGTTTGAGATTTCAATATATATACAAATAGTCTCAAAGGAATTAAGAGATATCATATATTATTAAATTTCTACTAAACTATCTCTCCCATCTTAACAAGTATTATGATGCTTTTTGGCAGAATTTTGCAGTTACTTTATTATTTATATTTCAAATTAATACTTTTTGTTAGTATTTTACCATTAATATAATTAAATTATATTTTTTATCTCTAGAAGGCATAAAGAGCTTCATTGTTTGCACATAAATCTATACTAATTATAATGAAAACTGGCTAGTGGGTATAAAATTAGTTTCATAGTAAGCAGAGACTTTTACACAAAAGGATTATCTTTCCTAATTTCTAACACAACAGACTGGTATATATGAGAAGCTGAGGAACTTCTCAATTTAAAATAAAAGTTACAGCTGGATAGATGGCTTAACAGTCACTTCTCTGTAAAGCCTAAGGACCAAAGTTTGATTCCCCAGTGCCAATGCAAGCCAGATATACAAGGTGGCACATACATCTGGAGTTCATTCACAGTGGCTGGAGGCCCTGATAAACCTATTCTCTGTCTATTTACTTCTTCCTGTCTTTCTCTCTATCCATTCATCTCTCTCTTAAATAAATAAGAAAAAGATTTTCAGCTGGGTCCCTTTGGTGGTATGATGGGTGGCTGTGTAAGAATAATTGGCAAAAAATAAAAAAAAAGCAAGGGTGCTGTTTTCTTGGTGAAACGGCTACCAGCACAAGGGGGAAGGAAATTGACACAGAGAACAATCAACTCTTACCAAATCAGATATAAAGAGACCCAGAGGCCCCCAACACCTCATCACTGAAGCAGACCAAAAATGAACTCAACATGGCTCAGGGAAATTTTGCGGAAGAGGGGTTGAAAAGAATGTCAGAGCCACTTGTTGGGTCATGATACACAGAGACATTTCTTCTACCCATAACTGTGGGCTAACTCCACAATGCATGACCCATATACCTCAACAAGGAGGGGCTGGGGGAGGGGGTAGTACATGGATGAGCCTAACAAATGGTACCAACTTGACTGTATTCACTGAGTACAAAACTAATTAACAATTTAAAAAGCAATAAAACCAGAAAAATTGAAAAAAAAGAAAGAAAGGAAATGAAAACTATTTTTCCATAATTGCACACAACCTGTCATCATTCTCTCTGTTTCTGTTCCTGTTCTTCCCAAACAGTGGAACAAATGCAATATACCTTAATTGAACTGGCAAATGGGTGAACTAGTGAAAGCACAGGCACAGGGGTTTGGAGTATACAATTCAAGTTATCTCACTAGGCGCCTCTAAGATAAGGAGTGTTTCTCAATGGTTCTTACAGCATTGGGTATCTTCTCTTCTGAAGCACCTGCTTGTTTATGATTTTTAAAATGCTTGCTCTTCCTTTCTCAACTGAGCCAATTTTCTTTTCAAACTAACTTAACTCTAGGATTTCTTCACTGTATTCCCTAGTATGAAGACTGAGAATCTTAAATTTGTTGACAAAATTGATGGTTATGTATCCATTCAAGTATTTTTACACAGCTAAAATGAAGAAAATCTATAGCTGTCACTACTATTTTGAAGTTGTGCTATATTCCAACACAGAGGAAGAGGACCACACTTAAAGAACACTTCACATCACCTTTACGCTTCCAACACAGGTATACTCCTTTTAAGTGCTTTTGACAAGAAAGTATAAAGCATTTAGTATGCTAGAATATTTGAAAAACTTTAGAATATTAAACATGTTTAGGGAATTTGATTCTTATATTTATTAGGTATGCATTTTGTACAGACAGAACAAAATAAACTTTGAAAATTTTTTAGCTATAAATATTTTAGTCAACTACATTTTAGATAGAAATGATAACTAGTAACATATATACCACTCATATATCCTTATACAGAATGCTTAGTATTATCAAACTTGAAATATCTCATACAAAATTATTTTAATATGTAGAAAATATATTTGTGGGAACCACAGATGAGATAGAGTGACTACATATACAGAACTTCATTTTATTAGTACACTTAAAAGAAATGTTTAATTTAATGTGATAAATATTGCCAAACCTTGATTTGTTGCCCTTTATATGTATAATAGTAATGATACAATAAGATACTACCCTGTTCGACAATCCATGGCTGGCCATGGGCAATGAAAATTCAGGATGACAAGTCTCACTCACACTTGTGATCCATGTGTTGGGACTGAGGAGGTGTAGAAAGGAAGTAACTTCTGACTTTAAGGAATAAAACAAACACAGTGTATATGGGCTAGAAGTATGCAGAAAATGATTAGTGAACCAGGAACTGGTGGGAGTCAAGGAAAATGTGCATACATGAAAGGAAGATGGGTTTCTTCATTAAGTCCAAGATTTCTTGAGGAGAGATGCAATACCAATGTTGTCTTTCATGAATTTAAGAACACCCACTTGACTCTTACCCATGTGGCAATAAGGATACACAAAGTACTTTTCAGAAAAGAGATAAGGTTTGGATGTAACACAGACAGAAAACCAAACCTATAGGATTTACAAAATTCTCAGATATTACAAACCAAATGACATTAGTTTGAATACCTAAGCCTCTAGAATTTGGCTTCTGCAATCTTCTGTTTTACAGAATGACACCTAGAAAATAAGCCAGTGTAAGAAATCAAATCAAAACAAAGCAAACTTAAAGAACTAAATTTTATTTCTTTTCAAATAAATAACTATTCAGTAAACAAAACCAAATGTGACTAGACTATAAAGAGTAAAAGACTTTATGATAGAGATTCAAACAGTCACATGCTGGTTCTTCCAAAGTTAGAGTAAATGTTAAAGGACTGGCATCACTTAGGAAAAAAACACTTTTCCAAATCCATGTGTAAATTAGCAGCAAGGAGAAGGTGCTCCCTCCAACCTTGCCATACACACACACCCCTTGCTGAGGAGCAAAACACCAATAGTACAGAAGATACTTCAAATTGCCAGTGACCTTGGCCTTGGGGCAATGACGGGCAGTTTTTTGTCCTAACAGAGAATAGAACTGGTTGAGTATAGATTGCAGATACAAAAGCTCTGTAATTGGACCTATTTTTCCTTAGGTTTCTCATTGAAATTAAACAAATGAGATGCTGGCAGGGAAGACAAGGCAACATTAGTTGGAAAAAAGCTGTGAAATAAGGCAGGTTGGTGTTTCAGCTCTATTGAAATGGCTAGCAATAAGCTAGCCACTTGGAGTGGTGGTCTTCATTGTCAACGTGACTGTACCAGAACTCAACTAAGAGATGACTGCCTTATGGACTGGGCTGGGAGAGCATTTCTAAGAAGGATTGACTGAAGGTGGAAGCCTCTCCACTCCAGAGTGGGTGCTTCCTTTCTGGTGGTGACTCAAGTGTAAGAAAGTCTCAGGAAAGCCATGTTGCTTCAGCCGTCCACATTTCTTTCTTGCTGGCCAGCACAGCTATCTACCTTGTAGCTGCCATCCTTTGCTCACACTGGAATGCAGCTTCTTCAGCCTTCCAAAGCAGACTGAAGACCAGTGGCTCTCCAGGTGTCGTCCAGTTTGGTTGTCAGTTCCTGATTGGAACTGCTGAGGCTCTGAGAGTGACAGCGTTCTCAGTTTCTCTCGCCCGTAGACAGCTATTGTTGCACTGCCCAGCACATACCCTATAAATGAGTCTAATAAATGCCCTTTTTCATACATTCTCATTCTATTGGTTCTGTTCATCTACAGAACCTAATACCTTTTTAAAGCTTTACTCCACAGATTTCACATTTATTTAAAATTTTGTGACAAAGTCATAAGGCAGCAATAGTTCTTTTTACTAATAAAAATCACAAAAGTATGTCTAACATATCATTGTCCAATATGGTAGCCACCCACTCACTCTGTCTGAGAACTTAAAATGTGGCCATGAGATTAAAGAACTGAATTATAGGTTTCACTTCATTTTAATTAAATTTAAAGAATTGATACTCAGCTTAGTAACTTTAAAACAAAAGTTTATGCAAATATATTATGAAGCATATTGGAAACATTAGAAAACATATTTGTATTAGGAACAATTTGAACACATGAATCTCATCTTTTAAAAAATTTAATTAATTTATTTATTAGAGACAGAGAGAGGGAAAGGGGGGGGGGAGAGAGAATAGGCACTCCAGGGCCTCTAGCCACTGAAAAAGAACTCCAGGTGCATGTGCCACCATGTGCATCTGGCTTATGTGGGACCTGGAGAATCAAACCTGGGGCCTTAGGCTTCATAGGCATACGTCTTAACCACTAAGCCATGTCTCCAGCCCCAATTTTTAAGTATATATGTTATAAACTCTAATTCAGTAAAAATAGCAAAACATTAATATTTAGAAAAAAATACACATAACATAAAAAGAGAATGTAAAATATTTCACTAACACATTGTATGCAGAGATAACATTGAGTTTTGTAGTCATTCTAATATTACAATTTCTCCTTGAAGTGACTCTGCTTAAAAATTTACAATGTGTCCTTTCTGTTTGAGAAAAAAAAAAAAAACCTGGTTTGTCTATGCAAAATAAGTATTAAAAATATCAGATTTTACTGTTTGTTTTCTGTGCAAGTAATATAATTCTCCAGGGCCAGAAGTTAAAATAATTACCACCTACTAGATGCCCTTTGCAGTATATGGATTAAAACATTTCTACTTAGACCTGATAGTAAATAGGGTATTGAGCCACTGGGACCCAACCATTCATTGCCCTTGTGAAAGCAGTCACAGGACCTATACATCAAGGAATCAGAATAGCTGAGTTCAACAGAAGTTCTAAACCAAGTGTAAGCCAGGCTAGATGGGAATGGGATTTAGTTTGCTAATATTTATTTTATACATTTTTTTTTACTAATTACTGACAAGAGTAAACCATGGCCCATGTTTAGGAAGCACAAGAAATACTATCATTGAATTTATGATGGAAAATCAAGTGAGCTAACAATTCAGGAGACTATCATAATGTGTTGAAAAGATTTTTTATCCCCTGAACACAAAAGAAAAAAAAAGACAGCTGTTTTTATCTGGCCACCACATAATATATCTCTTAGAGAACACAAACATTCACATTTTATGGTTCTTGAGTTTATCAAAATAGCCTGCTCTACCCTGAAACATTTTGAAAATTTAGTGTGATATTGCAGTTAAAATACTTACATGAATTTTTTAAATTAATCATTTTCAAATTCCCTAAATCCCCAGAATATTTTGTTTCTAGCTTGCTGATAAAGTCCTTACTGAGAAGATTCAAAACTGGAATATTAGATAATAATTATTTCATACTATGCCCAGGTACTTCAGTTTGTAAGAAAATAAATTACAAGGTTTGTTATTAGACAAGCTTTCACTGAGGTTTTTTCAAATTTATTTTGGCATTGATGTGACTTTTATGCTGGTTTTCAGCTGACCTATAAGTAATTATTGTTTTCTTGAAGACATAAAAAAATAAAGGTGCTAATAACAAAGATGGCACAAAAAAACACCTGGTCTTTCCATATAGTATCTTGAGTGGAGGCAGAGGAGGATAACGATCAAGATTTTAATAGGTGAGTGTAATGAATTCAAACTTAGCAAACTTTTTGTACAGTTAGGAAGCAACATATATGGCCCAATGCCATAACTTTGTTTACATTCCTCATGTGCTTTATCATTATAGTAATGATCAAAACAACATAATTCAACTGAAACAAAGAATACTAAAAATCATTTTAATAAGGTAAATTATTTGCATTATTTTCAAATGAGAAATTACTTTTTAAGCTACAGATGAAATTACACTATTTTCTTTTCATGTATTTTCAATGGTCATAGTTCATTTATTGATTGTTGATGAACATAGTCTCTACCTTTAGGCTTCTTTATCTTCCAGAATAAAAATAAAGGCTGAAATAATGAATTACTCATGTGTTAATTTAAAGAATAATGAGACAAATGGCTCCTTTGAGCTTAGCAGTTAAATGGATATAGTGGTCCTTCCTATTGATTCAAGTATATGAAATTGAGGCCAATGGTTTCAGGTGGCTTTCTCAAAGACTGACTAATATTGTAGGAGTACCACTGTCTGGTAACAGTGATAGAACTACAGAGTAGTGGAACAACAGTAAATGCTTAAAGGATATTAAACTTTTCTCCAATAATACTAAGTGTTTTACTTTACCTTGATCAGTCCCTGGAAAACTATCATATCTTTTTGTATTTTGAAAATAGTTTATCGCATATGTAATAAACCTCATGTGAATCTGATGCATGGCAAACACTTAATGGCTAGATAATACAATCCTGTCTGTCACCATTTCTGTCATCATTGCCCTCTACATTATGAGCACCACCTATTGCCCACATACTCTAAATTCTATTGCTTTCTAGTAGATGAGCACTGAAGCATTTCATTCACTTCTACTCACTTTCTGTGATTTTAGATACTCTAATAATATGAAGTATAAATATCTACTTATTAAAGATATGTTATTACTTAAATATACTTTAATGAAAATAACTTATTTAACCCCCAGAATAGCCAAATAAGGTAAGCACTATTGATAACCTCATATGAGGAGACTGAATAACAGATGTTTAGAAATAACTTTTTATATTTTTTTGGTGTATGTATTGTGTGTGTGATATGCATATATGTGTGAATGTGGTGCATTCATATATCTGTGCAGATACACAGACCCTATGCACACCCGTGTGGTGGCCAAAGAGAAGACACTGGATGTCCTCCTCTATTGTTCTTCTGCCTTACATCTCTGAGAAAGAGTCTCTCACTGAGCATGGAGCTCCTCATTTTTCAGTTAGAATGACTGACCAGGGAGCTACAGCAATACTCCTCTCTCTCTCCTTGCTCAGTGCAGGGATTACAAGCATACATGGCCATGCCAACTTTTAATATGAATGTTAGGTATCTAACTCAGGTCCTCATATTGAATTACCCACTGAGCCATTTCACTAGCCCATAGTGCTTCCTTTAATAGAATCAAACAAATTACTTATTATCTAGGCAGCTATATAAAACACAAGTGTGATTTTCATAAGAAAATTTAATTGTATCTTCTGGTAAAATGTATACAAACATAGACTGTATTTTTTCTAAGACGCTTTTAATCCAGTATTGCTTTTACTTCTTTCCCCCTCTTCTCTCATCCTTCCTCTCTCTTTTTTCTGCTATCTTATTTATTTATTTATTTTGGTTTTTTGAGAGTGTCTCATTATTTAGTCCTGTCCTAGAACTCATTTTGTAGACAAAGCTGGACTCAAACTTGTGAAACTCCTTCCTCTGCCTCCAGAGAGTGGCAATTTACAAGCATGTCCAATTACAATTTCTATTTATTTATTTATTTTCTGTTTTTTCAAGGTAGGGTCTTAATTTATCCCAGTTTAACCTGGAAGTAACTCTGTTGTTCTAAGCTGGCCTCAAACTCACAGCAATCCTCCTACCTCTGCCTCTCAAGTGCTAGGATTAAAGGAGTGCATTGCCACACTGGGCTTTATATTCTATATTTAAATATCACATTTGGACAGCTTACACTTATTTTGGTCTTAATTACCCAATTTTGTCACTTGTAGGAGACATACATCAATTGATCTAACTGGGGTTTCTAGGTTAATTATGGATATATATTCTACAACATCAGGACAGACTGCATATTTCAGCATGCTAGCTATAGAATAACATACTAAGCAATCAACAAAACAGCTAACTATTTACAAATGAAAACCTTCAATAAGTAAAGAATGGTTCGTTTTGACTAAGCACCATTATCATCTTCTTTTGAGGTAAGACAAAGTTCCCAGGAACCATAGCACATGTGTACTCCCCTCAGGATTCTCCCTCCACACTTCTTGTTCTTGTGCTCTCAGCTTTTGACTGTTCCAATAGATAAACATGTGAAAACCTGCTTTGTTAAATAAAAAGATACATCTATTATATTTCAAGTTTAAATTTCAAAGTTCCTTGTATTAAATAAAATTGACACAATCATTGTCATAGAATGAAATTATAAGAAAGATTCAAGGTTATGTCAATTTGACTATTCTCCATGTAAGAGGATGGTCAACTCTCGGCACTCCATAACACATCATTGCAAGATGGAGAAACAGAAAGTGAGTTCAAAAGATGAAAATTCACACATCAAAGGAAGAATAATGGGACTTATGGATGACTGAGTTTGTGAATTTTATTTATTCTTGAAGTTGATGTCATCCTTTATAACTGTTACCAAGGATATTCTTTTAAATGCCTAGAATGGTCATAAAGATCAACCTCTAGTTTGACAGGGAAATAAGTACCCATAATGGATAGGTGAATATACTTTACTCATGGTTGAGTTAAAGGTACATATATCTTTTATTACACCTATTTTCATATTTTACAGGAGTCATGAAATCTTCATATCTAAATCCTTTGTTGCAAACTCTCATTTTAGAAGTATTATTTCTATGCCAATAGCCCCATTTCCTCCTTTTATAGTTATCAAGAGAAGCAGTCCCAGAGTTGGTGTCTTTCCACTAGAAAATATGGTATTGGATGCCACTTAAATATTGTCATACACAGCAAATTCAACTACCTAAAATTCAAACATGCAAATATTACCTTTGGACAAATTCCACGAGTTCTTTAAAAAATATTATGTCTAACAATAAGAAAATATGAGTTGGGTAACTATAAGAGAAATAATATAGATATTATGACAAAAAGGAAAACACCTATGAGTATGAAGTATACAGGAGATGAGATGAACAGAGGGTAAGAGCCACTGTATATGGAGGAGAATTGAGGAACACTGTCTTTTGGACAGGACATGGCGTTCATAAACTATTGAAGCTGTGGTTACATGACCAAAGTTTACACAATGTTGGGTCTGTATAAACTCCCTTATGGACAGTGGATGAAGACATGAGACCCTCCCCATCCCTTCTTGAGGAATTATTGAGTTGGTGGGTTGGGGGGATTTCTTCAGTAGTGTACTCACTGATGATCTGACCAAGAAATGTCTACCCAAGTTCATACAAGCAGCCCTAATTAAACTCAGAGAGACACACACACACATACAAACACACACACACACACACACACACACACACACACACACACACACACCAGGTATGAGCTCAGTGGGAAAAGAAAACAGAATGTAAGTAGAGGTGAATATGATCAAAATACATTAATAATACATATAAAATTTTCAGTAAATAAAATTCAAAAAATAAAAACACCAGGCCCAGAATACACACTTAGAAGGACCAAGCAATTTACTGATAATAATAACATTGACCTATTCTTGGTTTCCCTTTAAATATACTATAAGATAAATTACTAGAAGATAAATTATAGCTAGTTATAAGAGAAAATTAAATTTATGTTATATGTACATGTATAAATGATATATAAATATCTTTAAATATAATATATTAATTTATTATTATTATTATTCTTGGTTTTTTGAGGTAGGGTCTCAGTCTAGCTCAGGCTGACCTGGGATTCACTATGCAGTCTCAAGGTGGTCTTTACTTTACAGTGATCCTCCTGTCTCTGCCTCCCAAGTGTTGGGGTTAAAGGAATGCACCACCATGCAGGGCTTTAAATATACTATATATTAATTTAAATGATATAACATACAATTATATGCATATGTATATCTATATCATAGTATTTTGAAATGCAATGCCTCTTAGAAGAGAGTAATAGATGCATTAATTCTAACATAATGACATCTCATAATATTTCTCCAGTGCATTTAATTTTGTTCATATCTTTTGTCACTACTTTCAGTCTACTGTTTGCTGATTTTATCTATGGTAGATTTATTATTATCTCTTAGGTGTTTTTGTCTTCTCCATTGCTGAAAGTTCACATACTTATTATTTTTTAAACTATTTTTTTGTTTATTTTTACATATTTATTTATTTGGGAGTGACAGACAGACAGAGAAAGAGGCAGAGATCAAGAGAATGGGTGCGCCAGGGCCTCCAGCCACTGCAAACAAACTCCAGATGTATGTGCCACCTTGTGAAACTGGTTTACATGGGACTTGGGGAATCGAGCCATGAATGGGGAGTTCTTAAGCTTCTCAGGCAAGCACTTAACTTCTCAGCCATCTTCCCAGCCCTTAACTTATTCTTTTTCATTCACAACATTTTATGCTGCATTTATAACTCTGATTTTTTATTCTTTATTCTTCTGTTAAATACTATTCTTCAATATTAGTTACTCAATTTTAGGGATGATTATAACCTGTCAACTGCTGACTTTTATTCTCATGTCACTTTTATTTAATGTGTAACACCCACCAGCAAACCCTTTTCTGGTAAACTGGAGAAAGACTCACATTTTTGTTGCTATTGTTACTATAATAGTATTTTTACTTATAGCAAAATATTTTGAACTTAAGAAAGTCCTCAAAATACTGAAAGTAGAACTGCCATTAGATTCAACTATGCTTCTTTGGGGTAAAGACTCTAATATACCACAGAAATACTTGCTCAACCATTTTTATTAATAGAATCAACCCATCAATAAATGTATGGTCACTGAAAATGTGGTACATATATACAATTGAACTCTACTGAGCAGTTAGCAAAAATGAAACAATCAAATTTGCAGGAAAATAGAGGGATTTGGAAAATATCATGCTATGTGAAGTCACACAGGCTTAGAAAGATTAATAAATACTACATGTCCTCTCTAATATGCAGTTCCTAACCTGGACCAGCATCAGTTAATTGTAAGCTATAATAAATATAAATGATACGGATATGGTACTAGGATGAAGATAAGTAAAGGGAAAATAAGAAAGGAGACAGGAAGGGCTTTTTGACTACAAGTCACTACCCTCAATGAGGAGGAGGACACCAGAACAGAAGAGCTCCATAAAAAGTGGAGAAAGAATAACCCCCAAATCATGGTCCTTGGCTGGTAATTACTAGGGCCAGAATTTCCCCCCACTTAGAGAAAGTTGTTTTGTAGGGAGATACAAGGTTCCCAAAATAATACAAGCCATTGCTAATACACTTGGTTACCTATAAGAGCTAAATGGTAAGTCCCTACTGCTGAAGCCACCACAGCCCACAGCCACAGGACCTCCAAATACCATACTGGACTGAGAGGTAATCCAGTTCCCTCTTAGCTAGCCATCATAGTGCCAGAAAGTGCTGTGAGAGAATCTGGAGAATAATGGTTGCCAATGGATTGAAAAGCAGGAGATCCTGCCAGTTATAATATAAACCAGCCAAGCAAGAAGTATACACATGTGTAATAGTGGCATATAGCAGATGTGGGTAAGCAACTGCTCATGTATTGGACATGAGACCTGCTCAGAGGGGGAGAACTTATATCTGGCTCTGGGAACCAATCCAGATTCTCTATAACAGAGAACCAATAGGCTCCAGAGATAGCCCTCAAAGCTCTTTAACTAAGAAGAGTGAATATACACATCAATATATCTCCCAAATATCTAGTCTTATCCATTTTAACTCAAACTGTTCCCACTTTTGGTTGGAGAATCTGTTTATCTTCTATATGGAGGAGAACACTAGGGAGAACAAGGATACATCAATGCATTAAAAATGGAGAGAGAATTGTCTACCATGAGGTGGGTCACATCCACTTTATCTGCTATGGCAAAGAAGACATGACAGAAAAAGCATTGACATGAATACCACTCTCACGGCTAGCCTGAAAACCAGTTCCAAGGCAACAGTAACAGACAATGTGGTCAGTAAACCATATCAAAACTGAGATCCATAGTTTACAGAGAAAAGGGAACATTGCAGAAGAAGGGGTAGAAGGATCGTAAGATTTTCAGTGGGTGGAATAGACTGAGGCACTCTGTATCCCCTACCTCACTGAAGAATACCCTCAGCCAAATTGGGGAAGAGGAAAGGAGGTCTAAAGGGTATGGAAAAAGAAACCACCTAAGCATGTTTTATTGGAGTCACACTTAATTAATGTAACTTTCACATAAATTATTTAATAATAGAATAAAACCAAATTCATGTACCAACACAAATATGAGTTGTAGAATGCTGTATGCTACACATGTATAACTGTCATATTTCACATAAGTTTGTTCTTAATCACAGGATTTTATAAGCTAAGAATATGTTAAAGACATAAAAGTGCCACATTTCCTAAATATATTTTCACCATTTTTACAAATATTTTTCTTTATTTTTAAGAAGACAGGGTAGGCAGAATTGTCATGCCAATGCCTCTTGCCCCTGCGAATGAGCACCAGACACATGCACCACTTTGTGCATCTGGGTTCATATAGGTACTGGGGAACTGAACCCAGGCCATTATGTTTTAGAAGCAAGTACCTTTAACTGATGAACCATCTACCTAGCCCCTGCTTTCACCATTTGATATCTTTGATTCAGCTTTAATATTTAATTTTTCTTTGGCTTGATTTATTCATATTTCATGGCATGGAAGGTATGGTAGCAAGAGCAAGAAAGGCTGGCCACATTTCAGTTAGGAAGCAGAGCAAAAACAGGAAGAGAGGATGAGCTCTAAAAGCTCAAGACCCACCTTCCCATGACCCACTTTGTCTACTACCCACCCAGAAACCACCACATACTATGTGCCAAGTATAGAAACCATTAGCCTGGGGGGCATGTTTCACATTCAAACCACAACAGGGTATTTTATTTAAAAAGCCTTGCATGTAATCAACACAGGTGTCCATCATTAGAGAAATGGATAACCAAGTTGTGGTATATTTACATGATGGAATTCTACACAGCAGTAAGGAAAAATGACACAATGAAATTTGAAGAAAAATGATTGAACCTGGAACAGATCATTCTCAGCGAACTCACCCAATCACAGAAAGATAAACATCACATTGTCTCATTCATCTGTGGCTTCTAACCTGAATCTACCCAAGATGCTGACATACCTAATAATCATCTTGAGGACTGGACCATAGGGAGGTTGAGGTGGGAGAGGAGGGTAAGAGTGAGGGTGGGGGACATAAAAATGGACCCAAATGGCAATGGTACCATAAAATTATACATTCTAAAAATTAAATGGTTGAACCTTCATTAGGTCCTTAGAGGGAACACCTGAATCACAGGGCCCTGGCGAGTATAAGATGAAGAGTAACCTTAATCTTCTCTCTTCTCTCTCTTCTATTTCCTTTATATTACCTATCTTTTTCTTCCTTCTTTTCCTTGTTGCTGGCCTGTAACTCTGAATACCAGCATGTGGTCAACATCCACAATGAGCTGTTGATCAGATTTCCCAAAAGAAGACAGATTTCTGTCAGAGTACTTGATGACCACCCCCCCCCCAAAGGTTAGTGGTAAGACCCTACTGCTGAAAAGACCATATGCCATTGGTATGGAAGATGGAGTGACCTGGCTGGAATCTGGAAGAGAGTCAGTCCTCCAAAAGTTAGCTGTCTAGTGCCAGAAGATGCCACATGAGTGACTGGGGGGAAATTGACCAACATCTGTCCAAGCAAATTGTGGTCTAAGCTACTCAGCAGCAAAAAACACGACATGATGTTCATACAAGTGCAGTAGTGGCACACAGACATGGTGGGTAACCACCTTCTCTTGATTTGGCTAATTGATCTGTTTAGTGGAATGGCACCCATAGCTGGAGCTGGGATAAAAGTCAGAACCATATCCAAAAACCTGCTGTCCACAATCAAGCTCCCACCTATCATGGGCTACAACAGGGCCCACACCTATTAAATTCTCTAAAATAATAATGGTTAGCCCATCTATCTGGTGCTGACTTCACTCTGTTGGAATATTTGCTTCACTCTTTCTTATGGACACAGATCCTGACAAGAGAATCACTCCATCATACCTTAAAAGGGCTCCAGTTGAAACCGAGAGTAACTGGGGAAATCAGCAAGAGCGCTATTTTCTTGGTGACCATGGTACCAACACAAGGGTGAAGGAGCGCGACACGGAGGACACTCAAACACTACCAAGCCAGATATCCACTGACACCAAGACTCCCAAGACCTCATCACTGAAGTAGACCTAAAATGAACCCAACATGGCTCAGGGAAATTTACTGAAGAGAAGTGGGAAAGATTGTTAGAGCCACAAGTTCAGTCATTATGCATAGAGACACTGCCTCTTACCCATAACTGATGGCTACCCCCACAATGCACAACCCCTATTCCCCAATGAGGAGGGCTGTGGAGGGGGAGGCCAGGGAAGAAACTAACAATGGTACCAACATGACTGTATACACACTGCGTACATAAGTAATAAAAAAGCCTTGCAAGATTAAAAATCACACTAAAATAGTACATAAATATATTAAGTATTATTTACTAAAGATCATAGCAATCATTTTATTTTTAAAAATTTTATTATTGACTCCAATAAAGTTATAGAAATAGAGAATATTCCAGTGCATAACTGGTATATTTACATATAGGTGTTTTTGCAAAAACATTTAATGATTGATTTATGAATTAAAAACTACAGGTGTTTCTAGAAAAAAAATACACACACACACACACACACACACACACATATATATACACATACTCTTACAGGACTATTCCCTTTGATATTTTATTTTATTTTTAATTTTTTTATTTATTTGAGAGCAACAGACAGAGAGAAGAGGGAGATAGAGAGAATGGGCACGCCAGGGTCTCCAGCCACTGCAAATCGAACTCCAGACGCGTGCGCCCCCTTGTGCATTTGGCTAACGTGGGTCCTTGGGAGTTGAGCCTTGAACCTGGGTCCTTAGGTTTCACAGGCAAGCACTTAACCGCTAAGCCATCTCTCCAGCCCTTAAATTTTGTTTTTTAAACACACTATGCTGTTGTTATGCATTGTCAATCAAAATATAGACATTGGAAGTGTTTTTGATCCTGATTATTTGCTTGGGTCAACTTTGACTATAAGCACCAGCAAATACTGATTAGTATACAATAGTACCTTATTTGAAGAAACTTTACACAATCTGATTTATTTATTTTATTTTTTTTTAATATTTTTTGTTCATTATTTATTTATTTATTTGAGAGTGACAGACAGAGAGAAAGACAGATAGAGGGAGAGAGAGAGAATGGGCGAGCCAGGGCTTCCAGCCCCTGCAAACGAACTCCAGACGCATGCGCCCCCTTGTGCATCTGGCTAACGTGGGACCTGGGGAACCGAGCCTCGAACCGGAGTCCTTAGGCTTCACAGGCAAGCGCTTAACCACTAAGCCATCTCTCCAGCCCCTGATTTATTTTTTATTATTCATTTATTTAATTTTAATTTTAATTTATTTATATTTTTAAAAAAAATTTTAAAATTTATTTATTTGAGAGCGACAGACACAGAGAAAGACAGATAGAGAGAAAGAGAGAGAATGGGCACCCCAGGGCTTCCAGCCTCTGCAAACGAATTCCAGACGTGTGCGCCCCCTTGTGCATCTGGCTAACGTGGGACCTGGGGAACCGAGCCTTGAACCGGGGTCCTTAGGCTTCACAGGCAAGTGCTTAACCACTAAGCCATCTCTCCACCCCTTCTTATTTATTTATATTTTTGGTATGTTCTCACTCCATCCCAGGCTGACCTGGAATTCACTCTGTATTCTCATGGTGGCCTCGAACTCATCACGATCCTCCTCCCTTTGTCTCCCGAGGGCTGGGATTAAAGGCATGTGCCACCACGCCCGGCCACAATCTGATTTATTTTTTAGGATATTTATCAAGAATAATACAAATTAATAGCTGGACATGGTGGTGCACATCTTTAATCCCAGTACTAGGGACGCATGGGGAGGAGGATCGCTGTGAGTTTGAGGCCACCCTGAGACTCCATAGTGAATCCCAGGTCAGCTTGGGCTGCAGTGAGACCCTACCTTGAAAAACAAAACAAACAAACAACAACAACAAAAAATAATACAAATTAAAGCAAATCTGCTATAATATGCATTGAAATAAGTGTCTGGAAATTAGTGTTCATATTAATGTATAAAGAGAAAACAAATTGCCTTATTTTTAAAAAATCATAGTTTTATCTTAAGTGCTTAACCTTAGTTAAGCTATTTCATCCTCTCGAATGTTAGTATCAGAAAAAATTATATTAACCACTTTTTAAAATACATTATGAATCTCAAAAGCAATATTATTATGAAAGAGTAAATTTGTTTCCTTTCTGAGTAGTATGGGCTTGACCTACTACAAATAATAGATAACCTCTGGGTTAATTTTATTCATAGAGTGATGACTTTATGCCCAAAATAGGAGGATACCACATCACTTCAAGCATGAGGGCATTGCTAAAACACCTACAGCTATACTTCAGATCATTCAATATTGTGAAAGCTACTGTGATTTTCCTAGACATTAGCATCGAGATTCTACATTTTCCTCTTTAAACTATAGTGTTCTTGATTAATCACAGAACCAGCTTCAGCATTGAGTTAAAATAAAAGTGCAAGCCAGCAGAAATATGAGCACAGCTGCTTTTCTTGCATACGGGTGGATAATGCTCACAGATAAAATTTGAATTAGAAGTAAAGCTGACCATACTTTAATACAAGAACAGAGCTGCTTAAATGTTAGTTAATACCACTAAGCATTAGATCCTTTGTACTATTCTTTGAATATAATAAAGGACCATGGATTGACCACATGTTTGGAAAGTTGTCTTATTAAATACTGATTTCTATCACCATATTTTCTTCTGGGCTAAGGATATATTAACAAACGATAAAAAAGATATTTACTCAACAGCCAAAGGTATTTTGTGAATGCAGCCTATATTTTAGGGCAGTTTAAGATGAGAGTAATTTAACATAACCCATGTGAATAATATAACATTTTCCAGTAGCAGTATTGAAACAAGAAAAAAGAAAATATTGCATGTAATGATTCATTTTATTTAACACAATATATCCAAAACACATCTATCTCCAAACATAATCAATATATATTTCTAATGAGATATTTTGTTTTCCTTTTTCATCCTGAGTCTTCAGTCTATTGTTTATTTTACTCTCCTGTGCATTTCAATTCACATTAGCCACATATCAAGTACTCAATAACTAGATGCAGTTTATAGCTACAAGCTAGGTTTTGCAGTGCTAAACACTGAGATTTATTGATGAGCCATATGATGTTTAGATACTGTGTTATATATTCACATTTTCTGGAGGATTCTAATTGACACTAAATTTCTTTAATTTCTTAACTGCCAATTACTGAATATTAGAAGACCTACAGCTATAGCTCAGATCATTCAGTACTCTGAAAGGCTGTGATTATGCTAGACATAAGCATTTTTTAAAATTCTATGAGACAGTGTTTCACTCTGTAACCCAATATGGCCTAGAACTCTTTTTACTGCCCAGGCAGCATTGAAACTATAGTAACTCTTATATCTCAGCCTCCTAAAGACTAGAGTTAGAGGAATATACCATTTTCTCAGCTAGGAAATATTGCTAATGATGGAATCAGTGCCTGGATTGGACTATTTGGATCTCCATTCTAGGTCCCCAGTGCCCTAAAAGGATTAATAAGATCTTTTTTGAAATCTAAAATTTTTGTAAAAAGTACATACAAAGCAAACAGTTTACTCCTTAACATTTCTATTCACTTTACAGAAAAGTGTTTATTTCCTAACTATAGAGCTGAATAAATCTTCAAGTATCATTAGATATCTTTTTTTTTTTCTCATAACTTAAAAAGTAAGACTGTTCATGTAAGTTTATGGAAGTCCCTGTACCAAGAAGGTAGAGTTAGGATTCCAGGATTTTACAAATCTTGCCAATGAAGCTTCTCCAAGAGGCCACAGTAGAGGAAGCTGTTTGGAGGACTTGTATGATGGCTGTGATGACCAGGGACATATTTGAAATGACGTTTATCTATAAGACGATCTACTACTTGTAACTGTGACTTATGCACTCTGATGTTGTTATGTGTGAAACAGAACAAGATGATTGAAATCACTCCCTAAAACTCATATAGAGGTAATATTTCCTGTTACCTCCACTGGACAATATTGAGCCCATCAACATTTTCCGTTATTTCCCTGAGAGAGGGTGAGGGAGAAAAGGAGAAAATATTGAAATGGGCTATTTAGAAAGAAAATAAAAGCAAAGGTTTACTGTAATGAGTTCAGGGGAGAGTAGACATAAGTAGATAATAGGATAATGATAATTATAATCAAAATACAATATGTTCATGTATAAAAAATTTAATAATGTATTAAAACAAAATAAACTAATAAAAAGAAGCCAGCCTAAGAAGTTTATAGGGGAAAGAAGGAGGCTAAATATACAGTCAGTTTTTTAGTTACTCTAACCTCTAATTTGGGGAGATTGTACATTAATAAATGTGGTACTGAGGGTCAAAGCAAGGAGCTTGGACATACTAAGCACCCATTCTACTGCTAAGCTACATACCAATTACATGGGATATTTTTGAAAAAGTGTTCCAGAAGGCCCATGGTGGTGGGTGGTGTTCCATAAAGCATTGCTTCTGAGCAAAGGAATCACTTTTCAGTAAATGAGGCATGTCAAGCACCCTAGGCTGGTCTTTGTATGTTCTGTGCTTTGCCATTCAAAAAGGCAGTTGTCTTTATTAATCAGTGGAATTGACTTTTTCCAGCTCAGGTACAAAGCCAGCTCTGTGATGTTGCTGTGCAGGACTAGGACACAGCTCTCTAAAAATCTGCTTATGCCTCCAAGTCTCTGAATCATATCATATAGACAGTATTGATTCTCCTTTATCTTGGAATCTATATGTCTGAATGGAAATGGCACTATTTACTCTTCACTTCTGGTGACTCACTAGCAAAATTTTTGTTTCTCATCCCTAAGACCTCATGCACTGCTGATCTAAAGGTTCCAGGACATACAGCAATGAATTCCAGTGTACTAGAAATATGACAACCAACCAGTTACTTGGGACTTGCCTTGCCTATAAATCAGCAAAGAAATTACTTTCTGAACAGTGATTGACCTTGAGCATCAGTGGGAAAATTGAATTGTTATTTGAGAGTAGAAATTTTAAAAAGTGGGTCTGGAATAGAAGCTATCACTACAGAGGCTCTATTACTGTGCTCTACAATTAATGTTAATTATCTAAGAACAACTTCATATATAGCAGAAGTAGAGAGCCAAATACTGTAATCATAAGAAGAAAGTAAATAATACTATGAGGTTTACTTTCATCTCATCTCATCTCTCTCTCTTTCAGCTTAGATATTAATACCAACATCTTATTAGTTCTGCTTTTCTGGAAAACCCAGAGTTTTCTCAGAGGACCCTACAATTTTTACAAGTTTGGAAGACAATCTGACTCATTGACAAAATCTTTACAAATGAATAAACAGTAAAAGTATTATTAGTTATGACCCTTATATGCTTAAATAGCTCATGCCCCATTTGTGTTCAACTACTATCTGGATTTTATTTATCTTACAAGCAATATGCTGTTAGGCTAAAGTCATTTGATAAAAATGCCTTGGAATTACACTTTCATTTATATCCAGTCATAATTTTTTTTGAGGTAGGGTTCCACTCTAGTCTAGGATAACCTGAAATTCACCATGTAGTCTCAGTGTGGCCTTGAACTCATGGCAATTATCCTACTTCTCCCTCCTGAGTGTTGGGATTAAAGGCATGCACTACCATGCTCAGCTAGTCATAACTTCTGAATACACTTCACAGATACCAGTGGTCTTTTCAATGAGAAGATTCTGTGTAAAAATATTCAGAAATTGATTTCAAAAGCTTTAATTCAAGAGTAAAGTTTGAAGGCTCCATGTAGAGGCTATTCATGTAGTCACTGGTTATAAGAATTGCTTAAATAAATGTAGAGTACACAGTTAGGTTACTTATACATAGTATCAAAAATCATATGCCAGGTCTGGGGTTTATAACTCATTTGGTAGGCTTGCCTACCATGCACCAATTTCTGTGTTAAATCTATAATGATACATGAACCTACAGTGTTGGCACATTCTTTTAACCCTTGGACTTGGTAGGTAGAGGCAGGAGAATCAGATGTTTAGTTATGCATGGATACCTATCAAATTTCAGATTAATATTGACTACATGTGATCTTTCCCCCCAAAATGAAATTGCATACTTGAAACAACAATTTATGGATAGAAAATGCATTTTATACTTCAGTTTAATTTCCACCATCTTAATTCTACAGAATTAGAAATGCAGTGAATGAAATGATTATTTTTGACTGTTACTTCCTCTTTAGTCTTCTAAGTACTTGTGACTAGTATGACCAAGACAGTGGATGGAGCCCATTACAAATCTAAGTGAGAAGGGAAATATCTTAGTTAATTCTGAACCTGGTTTGCCTGGAGGCATGACATAATCAGGCCACTGTATGAACCTAATATATACACATGAGAGGTTTTTTTTGTTACTATTAGTGACTGATATCTTAACTACAAGGCCACAAAATTCATACCATAGAGATTAAGCAGCAGTAGTTCAAAAATATAACACTCACCCAAACATGAAAGCTATTGACAGCAAACATGACATTATAGTATAATATTCTGTACAAGATGCCAGTTAGGCTGCCAAGGGCACTAAACAATAAATCATTTGAATCTCTTAAGGATCTGCAACTATTATTCCTTTACCAGGTCAGTAAACAGATGATTCAAGCAACTGAATTTTATAGAATTCAAAATGTGTGGAAAACATTAGTTAAAATTGAAGGAGGAGGATTGCCATGAGTGTGAGACCACTCTGAGACTAATTCCAGGTCAGCCTGAATTAGAGAAAAGCTGTCCTTAGCAAAAGAAATATCTTTGGAGGCATCACCATACCTGATCTAAAGATATGTTACAAAGCCAAAGTAATAAAAACAGCATGGTACTGGCATAAAAACAGTAGTATAAACCAGTGGAATAGAACTGATGACCTGAACTTTGGATCAAGCAAATAGAGCTACTTGATATTTGGCAAAGACCCCAACAATATAGGCTGGAAAAAAAGATAGCATCTTCAACAAATGGTACTGGAAAAACTGGGAAATCATATGCAGGAAATTGAAACTTGATCCACACATCTCGCCATGCACTACATTCAACTCCATATGGATCAAAGACCTCAATGTAAGATCAGAAACTCAGCTACTACTGGGAAAAAAATATAGGAGGAACTTTCCACAATATAGGAATGGAAAAAGACTTCCTGAACAAAACCTCAATAGCACAAGATCTTAAACAGTCACTCAAACAATGGGATCACATGAAGCTGAAGATTTTCTTCACAGACAAATATACAATAAGAAAAGCCAATAGATTACCCACAGAATGGGAGAGAATATTTGCTGAATATCCAACTGACAGAGGCCTAATCTTTAGAATCTACAAAGAACTCAAAAACCTAATCAATAAAAAGTCAAACAACCCACTCACAAAATGGGGCAAAGAGCTGAACAGGCAGTTCAGAGAGGAAGAAATACAAATGGCAAACACACTTAAGAAAATGTTCATCATCCCTAATCATTATAGAATTGCAAATTAAAACAACTATGAGATTCCACCTTAACCCACTAAGGATAGCAAACATCAAGAAATCAAATGAAAATAAATGTTGATGAGGATGTGGAGAAGCAGGAACCCTCATCCACCGTTGGTGGGAATGTAAGATGGTACAGACACTTTTGACAGCAATATTGAAACTCCTAAAAAAGCTGACTATAGAGTTAGCAACATACCCAGTTATTCCCTTACTTGGCATGTACCCTAAAACCTTTAAACCTCAGTCCAGAGAGATTTGCTCAACCATGTTTATAGTGGCTCAATTCATTATAGCTAAGAACTGGCATCAATCCAGGTGCCATCACTAGAAGAACGGATAACTAAGATATGGTATATCTACACAACAGAATTCTACATGGCAGAAAGCAAAAAAAAAAAAAAAAAAAAAGACACAAAGAAATTTGAGGAATAATGGTTGATCCTGGAACAGATCATTGTCAGTGAACTTACCCAATCACAGAAGGATAATCGTAGCATAGTCTTACTTATCTACAGAACCTAACCTGAATATCCCCAAGATGCTGACATACCCATCAAGCATCTCAAGGACTAGAAAATAGGGTAGGTGGGGAGGAAAGGAAGGAGGACACAAATCAGGATGCAAATGGCAATGGTACCATAAAATTCTACATCCTAAAAGGCAGACCAAATGGTTGAACCTTCACCAGGCCCTTAGAAGGAACAGTTGAGCCACAAGACACTGGAGAGGGTATGATGAAAACTGAACTTAATCTATACCTCCTCTCTCTCTCTCTCTCTTCTCTCTAACTCTTTTATATTAGTTATCTTTTTCTTCCTTCTCTTATTGGACATTGACATGTAGCTCCAAGTACCAGCAGGTAGCTATCATCCACAATGAGTTTTTGATCACAGAGGCCTACAAGATTTCCTAAAAGAAAGGCAGATTTGTCAGAGTACTTGATGACCCACTATAGGTTAGTGGTAAGACCCTACTGCTAAAGATAGCATATGTGGTTGACACGTAAAATGGAATGACATGGCTGGAAGCTGGAAGAGTCAATCCCCAGTCAGTAAGTCTAGTACCAGAAGGTGCTACGTGGGGGACTGGGGGAAAATAACCAATATCTCTCCAAGCAACTCATGGTCTAACTTCTTTGCAGCAAATAACCTGTAATGATACTCATACAAGTGCAATAGTGGCACACAGACATAGTGGGAAACCATCTGCTCTTGATTTGGCTAACTTATCCACTCACTGGAACGTGACCCATAGCTGGAGCTAAGAAACAAGTCAGAACCTATTCAAACATAAGCCTGCTCTCCATTATCAAGCTACTACCAGTTGTAGGCTACAAGAGGGATTTCACCTTTTAAATTCTCTATAAAAAAATAGGGTCATCCCGTTTGTCTAGTGCTAACTTTACTATCTGCTGGAGAATCTGCTTCTATTTCTCAGATAGACGCAGATCCTAAGGAGAGAACCACCCCATCATATATCAAAAGGGCACCAGCTGAAACTAAGAATAATTGGCAAAACAATCTAGGGTGCTGTTTTCTTGGTGAACTGGGTACCAGCACAAGGGTGAAGGAGATCAACACAGAGAACAATCAACTCCTACCAAATCAGATATTCAGAGACACAGAGGCTCCCAACACCTCATCACTGAAGCAGACCAAAAATAAACCCAACATGGCGCAAAGAAATTTGGGGGACGAGGGGTTGGAAAGAATATCAGAGCCACAAATTGGATCATGATATGCAGAGACATTTCTCTTACCCATAACTGTGGGCTAACTCCACAATGCATGACCCATATATCTTAACAAGGAGGGGCCAGGGGGAGGTAGGACATAAACGAGCCTAACAATGGTACAAACCTGACTGTATTCACTGAGTACAAAACTAATTAATAAAAAAAATAAAAAAGATAAGTCAAATGTAAAAAAGCTCTGTACATCAAAAAATTAAAATATTCAAAAAATCTCACAGTTTATTTTTTTCACATATATAAGTGTTAGTTAACTTTTCATAAAGACAGTAACTAATGAGGAGGAAATAATTTTTCCTAGGAGTTTGATCCATCTTGTTATCCATTCATACCTAATCACTTTAGAGTAGAAATCTACTGAAAACGTGTGCCATTAATTGACTACTATTAGTGAGTTTCAGCTGTAATGAAACCCTTAAAATACACACATGCACTTTTCCTGCCAGTGCCTGTAGGATCATACCCCTGAAAGCTCCGAAGTGCTTTAAAATGGTCTCCATGCAGAGATTTCCTTTTTTCTTCACAGACACTTATACCTTCAACTCTTTACAAGTCTGTGAGAACTAACATGGGAAGGTAACACTTTCATCTCTAAGATGATGACCTAGAGTTTCTGAGGTTTTGAGTTTAATAACTAAACTTCTCCCTTAAATCCACATGTGTTTCGTTTTTCATGGAGCACAAGGTTTGTCTTTTATGCCACATATTGATACTAAAGTAGACCTCCAGTTCATTCTTTTTTATTATATTTTTATTTATTTATTTGAGATAAATAGAAAGAGAGGGAGAGAGGGAGAGAGAGAAAGAGAGAGAGAGAGAAAGAGAGAGAGGGAGAGAATGGGCATCCTAGGGCCTCCAGCCCCTGTAAACGAACTCCAGATGTATGCACTCCCTTTTGCATCTGGCTTACGTGGGTCCTGGAGAATTGAATCGAGGTCCTTTGGCTTTGTAGGCAGGCACCTTAAGCACTAAGCCATCTCTCCAGCCTTCAGTTTGTTCTTGCAAGATTCTTTTTCCTAACTTGAACAGTGGGCTTTCCTTGGGATGACATCTTCTATCCCTGTGGTCATCCCTATAGTAATACAATGTCTATCGGCACACTCAACATCACCCATATTTTAAGAAAAATGCTATAATGACCAACTTTATCACTTGTGAATATCCTACTATTAAATTAAAACTATAAGGTACAACTATATGAAAGGAAATAAACTTTGTAAATGATTCCATGATAAAAAAAAAAAAGCTAGCATTTGTCCACTGTGTTACTGTGATCTTCACAGTCAGGCTTATCTTTTTTTTTTTTTTGCAAATAAGCCATTATTAAAAGTTTTTTACCTTTGCTGATGTAATAATGACCTAAACTATACCATCTGAATGAAATTTAAAAATTCGCACATTTCCTTTCGATTAATCCCTCCTTCTCATACCATGTGCTTTACTACACACATATTTGATTAAAGAGTACTTGGAAAATGTTATTATACTATGCAATATTTATGGTAAGAAAATATAATATATACACTTTTTATAAACATGATTAATAAATTGCTAAATTGCTTTACTGTTATGAAGAAGAGTTCACAGTTTAATTCCACTTATGTCTGTATATTTTTAAGCTTTATATATTTCTCAGGTAAATGGTAAAATATACATCAAGAGTAAAGGATAGCTTAAATTTATTTTTGTCTATACATTCATTGTTTTATATTATAGCTGTGTATTTTACTTTACAATTTGAGAAAGATATTAAGACCTACTTAACTTTAGATATAATTTGGTATAAATCTCCAATATAAATTTTGGTAATGAAAACTTTGTTCATTTGCTTAGACAATTTGATATGGTTAATGTTAGAAGGTAGTTGTAACAGTAATAAAATTATTGAATATTTGATATATTTCATGCACATTGTGTTTTTCACATATTTTCTTAATTTTACTTAAGTAAACAAATTTTAATTAAATGTTTATATTTTAGTTCTTGAAAAAGAATTGGAACTTCACAATAGTGTAGTACTTTCATGTGAGATGATTGTGGAACAAAATGAGAGTGACAAATTATGAGATATCTTATTCTAATTCACAATATTCCTGATCAATTGATTTCAGCCTTTTCCCAAGTTCTACTGGAAAAGAGGAATAAAAATAAAGGGTTTTTCTTTTCCCCCAAAAGAATAAAGCTCCTGCCTTCATGACATGAATTTACTGAGGGAGGGGAGTTAGGAGGAGGTTCAACCTGTTTTTACACTTTTCTAACTTCCATGAGAAACTCAGAAAACTTTTAATTATTTGTACAACATCTTACACATATTTGTAGTGGTTTCCATGTCCCTATATTTGACACAGGACACCATAATCTTTGGCTCAATCTTATTTATTTTTTTCATTATTTTGTATATTGCTAGAATGAGGCGTCTACTTTTAGTTAGCTCAATGGTTTTAGAACCTGGGACAGCACTTCTTCCACTTAATTAGTTCTTTCAATTTTTCAGCATTTCTGTTAGACCGTTTCTGCTAGTGCAGTGAGATAAGTAAGATTACAAAATAGACTGAGATTATAATAAACTGGGGTCCTCTCCAACATGTTAATATACTATTAACATGTGTTGTGTCAGAGAAGGCTTATGAAAATAGAGACCTGAAGACAAGTAGCAATTATCTATGCAAGTTGTGAAGAAAAAAATACAGATTGCAGTGTCTTGCTTGGTATTAAAAACCATTTTTATAGTTCTAGAGCAGAGAAGGGGAGGAAGGAAAGGACAGGGCTTCTAGAAAACACACTATTGTAACTAGAACTTAGCTGGTGGTGGTGAGTGGTATGCAGTGAGACTAGAGAGGCCAGAGAAATTGGATGCCATAAACATTTCCATCCATGTTCCAGGATGTAAAGGCTACTATAATATCATCAGGATAAATTAGAATCATCCAATCTAATATTCAATTAGGAAACTTCAATTTGATTATAAGGACATCATATTTGACACTTAATGTTAAATTATTGAATGAATGTGGGTATTTAATAAATATCTTAATATTAGATTGGCATAAGCAATAAAAATAAGAAAAGTATTTTATTTTCAAACAGTTTTAAGTTTGCTTACATATTGTTTCTTATAGCACACACAGATAAATTGTGACAATATTCTCAGAGTGAAATGATGAATGCTAATGCACAAAATTCCAACCAATTTAATTGTGAAGATGTCATTATTATTGGTAATACTGATTAATAATGAACTTTGCATTTATAAGTTGTTTCGAATTTCCCATTAAAAGTTAATTTATTTCTACTAGGATGAATAGGCTTGCCTGTCTGATAGTTTCATAGTTGCATGCTAGCATCAGTGACAGTGCTCAAACTTCCATTTATATCAGGTTTACAGTAAATGTAATATAGTAATAGTAAAATACTCTTTAATTTGACATTTTGTGTAATATTTTAACCTCATGTTCTCATTACCATAAAACTATTTTTCTTTTTGGTTTGAAGTAGAAAGGATGAGAGTGAATGCAATTTTAAAAGGTGCAGTTAGTGAAGATAGACTTTTGATCTTCCCATAATTTCATGTGAATACTGTCAATCAATGAATGTATTTTCAATAAAAGACAAAAAAAATAAAACAGGGCTGGAGTAATGGCTTAGTTATTAAATTGTTTGCCTGTGAAGACTAAGGACCCTGGTTTGAGTCCCCAATACCCATATAAGCCAGATGCATGTGGGGGTGCATATGTTAAGAGTTTGTTTGCAGTAGCTGGAGGCCTGCCTTGCCCATTTCTCTCTCTCTCTCCCTTTCTTTCTCTCTTATAAGTATAAATAAAAATAAAATATTTTTAAAAATACAAAAATTGGTGTGTGGAAGATGCCTTAGTGGGTAAAAGTGCTTTCCTTACAAACACGAGGGCCTGAATTAAATCCATGGTATCCCTTAAAAAACAACATGCAAGGCCATGCACACCTGTAACCAAACTCTGTGTGAGGCAGAGACAGGAAAATTGTGGCTTAAGCATAATGAAAAGAAGTGTGATTTCAAATGGCATAGAGAAAGGATATATTCATAAACAAAGCAAACAAATAACTAATTGAATATTCCATATAAGGCACAGAGAGGGATAGGTTAAAATTAAAATACAAAAACAAAGAAAGAGAGTATACTATGGATAAGGCGACAACAATATTTACTAAAATATTCTTATATGAAAAACTACTGGAATATAGATTAAAACAACATATTATTAGATATTAAGATATTAAGATTATAGGAAGCTATTAGATTAAAATAAGCAGTTTTACCATTTGAAGGTACCATGCACTTAAAAATCTGAAACTTCACAGTGGCAATTTTAGCATTCTTTAATAAAGCTTTAAAACGTCAAAAAAAAAGATTTTCTCTTTTGTTACTTAATTGTACAATTTTAATAATATAAACAAAAATAATAACACCCACCACTTAATGAGAGCTAACTTTATATCAAACGCTGGCAAGTCTTCAAGTTCATAAATACATTGTTTCACACTATCTTTTCAGTTATATATATGTTTTATGCCCTGTCTTAAAAACAGATTAAATTTCCCAGAAGGTCTTCCTTACACATAAACAAGAAACCCTGAAGGAATCACATCATTTCTAAACATTCATAGTGGAATCTCTGGAAAACTATGATTTCTTTCTTTTTTGTTTTCAAATTTCATTGTCATTTAAAAAGTCCATGTGAATATCTGGAAATACATTTTCAATTGAACATAGATGGTGATATTAAATAAATATACAACATATACTCTATATATAGATTACTGAATAAGTTACCACTAGTAGAAATTAGTAATTTCCTCTTTATATTTTAAATTTAGTGAATGTTGCTTTAGGTTTTCTCAGAGAGAAATAAACAATGGTTAGTGATATATTCCCATGTATAGCTACCATTTAAATATATGGGCTCAGGTTAAAATTATGGCAATGTGTAGGTTTATTTATTAATAACTATCACTATTCTGTCATACAGAAACAATTTAAGTAATAGAGATTAAGAAAAAAAACAGATGAAAGGCACCTTGTTTTGATGAATAACTGAATTTCACTTGACTATTCACTATTTGTTTTGACTCTGTAGTAATATCTTGCATAGTTATCAAAAACATGCATGAAAGTAGGCAAAATATTTTCTGATAGTCAGCATAGAGATCAAGTTTAGTGTTTCTTTCAGTCAAAATGCTTGCCAAGCATGAACTTCTTTACAGGAAGTGTCTCAAAAATAAATGTGACATACTAGTGTCTCTGAATATTACCTGAATACAAGTGAAATTATTTGGATGCCAATCAAGTATAAAGGAGTGTTTCTTTTTTAATTTGTGATACAGAAATTAGCAGTTATTAACACATCTTGGATTTTTAAAAGCAGAACTTTATTACTAGATTTGTGTTGAGGTTGCATTTAACAAATCACTTTACACTCATTTTCCTACATTTGGTGGGTTCTATTCCAGATCATAATGCCTGTTGCCATGTCTTGTTTTTTATAGCCTCCTACCTTGCATCACAGAGTGTTCATTCTCTATGTCCAATAAAACCTCTGGATGGAATAAGGGTTAAATACCTAGAATCAGAGCCAAGCAGGCTGGTACTAATCTTGATTTTTGTCACCTATTATGTGTGTAATTAGTAGAAGCATCTTAACCCCTCAGAGGGTAAGGTTTTTATTGGAAACCTATTGAGCTCATAAGGCAGTTTGAATGTTAAGCCAATGCTTGAAAAATATTTAATCTCCTGTTTAGTAGAAATGCAGGTTCATGTAATTATTGTCCTTATTATCCCATCAATTCCTTTATTCCCTTTTTTAAAATCCCATTGAATAGCTACTGGGCAGAAGTCTCTGGTGAACAAAGCACTCTGAGATAGGTTACCAATACAGGCCTATTAAATGAAATATCTGTGCTGAAAGAAACACTTTTCCAGTTGTAAAAGGTTATTATTTTTTGGAATAAAGCTTTATTAGAAATTTGCCACTCCCACCACTGTTGTTTGTCCTCCCTCCCTCTACTGTAAAGGTTCTTGAGTCATGTGAGAACAGAGATTTTCCTTGGCAATACCCCCAAATTATATTATGGAGGTTACTATCTATTCTCTTTCCTGGAAGCATATCTTACTAGAAATCAATATTTTATTCAGTACTAAAAGATGATTACTATATCAAAAATGCCTCTACAATATTGGCATATCATAAAGGAATAACTAATGCTGAATGAATTAAAACTGAGTTTGTAAAGCATTTTGTAATGCTTTACAATATGTTTTGATGTTAACCTAAAGATTGCAAAGAAACCTAGCTCATATTGCAGTCTGACAATGGTTACATTTTCTGTTTCAGACTACAGATAAGTTTACCTTCAGGAACGCCAGAATATATATTTGTTTAAAAATCTTAAAGATAAAATATTTGGCAAATCAAATTATAGACAGATACTTTGTTATTAGCTTAAATTAACTGCTATTGAATTATGTCTCAAATATTTTCAATTGTCTACCAAACAGGACTTATTTGCATTTGAATAAACTAAATGGAAGTGTTCCTTATAATTGTTTATCCTTTTTGAAAAAGAACCAAATGTGTAGATCCTTGGGGCATCATTGAACAGAATGAAAGTCACCCAATTGATTCTGTTCTGAACTTCATACGAAAAAGATAAAAACAAAAGCATTTGAACTAAGCATATTTTTTAAACTGCAGGAATAATTGTATTTGAGACCCTGTGGCATCTTATCTAATTTAAACACTTAGGCCAGCAATGATCTATTTTCTAAAAAAAAAAAAAAAAAAAGCCCTATAATTACTTGTGTCTTATTCAGAAGTCCAATTAAATCACTTGGCTTGATAAAATCAGATTATTAATTGGTTATTATAGTTATCTTACAAACAGAAATGACTGCTGGTTTTGCCACAGACTGCTAGGTAAATCAAAATACAGACTTGCTTCTGATGATTTAGTTACTTGTCAAGTCCAAAGTATAAAAGTGTTAATTCTTGACATTCTAAAATAATATTCATTTATTATAGAGAAAGGGAGAGAGAGAAAGAGACAGAGGAAGCATGCCAGGGCCTCCTGCCACTGCAAATAAGCTCCCTATTTGACTTTAACTGGATACTGGGAAAAATGAACCCAGTACTCAGGCTTTACAGGCAAGCACCTTTAACCAGTAAGCAATCTTTCAGTCACTAATACTTATCTGGTAACTAGAAAGAAAATCATACTCACATAGCTTTTATTATGGTTCTTTTACATAAATGTTTTATTTTATTAGTAGTTATTGTTCTTGATCTCTCATATCTCTTAATTTAAGGAGTTAGCTTTACCAAAATTATAGTGATATAGCACAAATATTATGTATCTATCGATCTATCTATATATCATCTATCTGCCTAACCGTATGGGTTCTTACTATCTATTGGTTAGAGTCTAGGATTTTATCCTCCATTTTAAGGGTGACCTAAACTATGCATATGAAAGATTGTCATCATAATTTTTATATCATATTACCTCACCTTATTGCTTATATTCCATCATGAGACACAAGTCCAGACCATTCACCCTGAATCAGTGCAAGTTTTTACTGCCACATCCCTTGGAGCTCTTCTTGTCCTATTCTTTCTTCTGTTTGCCACTCCATTCTCCCACTGGTCAGTGACTGTTGATTCTCACACACAAAATGTCTGTTTGGTTATAAGAGTCTTATTTTGGGCTAGGTCATCTAGGTCTTCCAGTCTTCATTTTCCTGTTTCCAGTTATTAATATCTCAGATAAAACTGAGTTTGTATGACTTCATCAGTTCCTATATAATGAAGTCTATACTTAAATTTCAATTCCTTGAAATCAGCAACTTTGTGATCTTAGTCACCTCATCCCTGTATCATCACACTTTCTGCACATTCAACATCTCATGTGTTTAACAGAGACATGAAAATGTTGTTTCATGTGATCAGCTCTATGATGTGTCTCTACTATGCTTAGTGGTAAGAATTATTATGATGGTTTATATTTATCATGGCTCAGATGTATGTGGGAATTCCTGATCCCAAAACTTTTACTTCCCTAGTAATCTCCTAATGGAGCTGAGAATGATAAATACTTGGTCATTCTAAGTACAATTTTCAGTCTTTATATCTTCCTAAGTATGCTCCATTAAGGAACATTTTGTGTTGACATAAATGCCTATTGCCTATATTCACATCCACTGAATAGACTTTGATGTATAGCCACATGGAATTTCTAAAGGTTATCTATGTCATTTTTGAAAAAGAAAATCTTAATGTCCTTGCAAAGGCTTCTCCCTACTGGTGTAATGACTTCCTCCTTGGAACACACCCACATCACCATGAGTGTCACTGTACCCAACATAGTTTTATGAGAGACATCCTTTGTAATGCTTTCACTGAATGTTAGTTAGTATTATCTGTACTTAAGCATAGCACTATAAATACTTCTCACATAGCACTTAATGCACACACACGCACATACACACAGACATGCACACATTAGAAAACTTTCCCTGATGACGATGATGATAATGATGATGAGTTTTGTGTGTGTGTGTGTGTTTGATTTTCTACTGGAGGCTATAAATTCCACAAGACTAATGAATTGTCTTATTTATCTGTATATGCTGGCTACCTGGATACTTGGACTATAAGCCATCTGCAATAAATTGATATAGATAAACTTTGTGAATTTCTTTACTGATAATAAAGTGAGATTTAGTTATTGAAATGATATAGTACATCAAGAATTATAGCTTTAGTCATGTTTATTTAGAAAGTAAAATTTTAATTATGTTTTTAATGTATCTTGAATGTGCAACATTTTTCACATCAAAAAGTGCTTGAAGGTTGAGGGTATACCTCAAGAGTAGACTATTTGCCTAACATGTGTGAGGACCTAAATCCAATATGTTGCAAAACACACACACACACACACACACACACAAACATACTAACCAAAATAACTTGCTTGATGTGGTAGTGCATGCCTAGAGTTACGATACTTGTGGGGTAGAGGTAGAAAGATGTTGCAGACAACTTTGTGTTGCTGTCAGAAAATACCTGATCATGAACAGATTGTGGGAGAAAAGGGTTAATTATGGCTTATAGACTTGGGGAAAAGTTCCATGATGGCAGGGGGAAACAATGGCATGGGCAGAGTGTGAGCATCACCTCCTGCCCATCATCAGCTGGACAACAGGAGCAGGAGAACATGCCAATCACCGGCAAGGGGAAGCTGGTTATAATACTCATAAGTCCATCCTCAACAATACATCACCTCCAGGAGGCTTCAGTTACCTATTTACCTATTCAGTTGGGGATCTATCATTCAAACTACCTCAATCAACCTACCAAATTGCACCCCTGACTCCCAAAAATTGATAACCATGTATGATGTAAAATGCAATGCATCAAATCCAGCTTAAAAAAGTCCTCATAGTATTTATCAATCCCCATGTTATTCAAACATCCAAATAGCCCAAGGTCTTTTAACTGAGGTGTAATACCAAAAAAGAAAAATAATCATAATGGTGCAGAGTAAATGTTCACACTGCAAGAGATGGCATTGGTAATACCAAAGAAGAGTAAACAATACAAATTTAAAACAAACTGGGCAAATATAACACCTTATAGCTCCAAGTCTGAAAACTCTAATCAGTTACAAGTCACAAAGTCCAATAATTCTAACCAGTGAAGATTCTCTGGAGTTCCAATTCCTTCTCTCTCATATCTTGTGCCAGCAGTTCTCCTTGGAAGCCACCCCCAAACCTTGGCATCTTCACTGGATTTCCACTGCAACTCACAGGTCATCCTTATGGTTCTACTGGGTCACCATGCAGGTAATCCAACAAGCCTGCTTTTCACTGTTGATGGCCACTTCCAACAACAACAAAAAAAGAAAAACAATGACCCTCTCTTTCCTACATTTGATACATTGCATAGTACCGCATAGGCTACCAGTTTGTTAATCCAGGATGGAATAAACAGGACTCTCCTTTGGCCTTCAGGCCCCTTCAAAAGACTTTCCATGATGTAAAATGTAATGCATTCAATCCAACTTTAAAATTCCCCATAGCTTTTATCAATAACAATAGCCTTCAAACATCCCCATAGTCCAAGGCCTTTTAACTGAGCCACAATGTATAAATATAGTTTCAAATCCTCCATTGATCTCCTGCAAATCAATTCCAAAAGGTCAAAGATACAGATATCAGGTTTCTGGCAGTAGTGGACCCTCTCATCTCTGGTATCAGTTTAATGTTGCATTTAGAAACCCATTGCTTGCAGAAAATAGCTGATCATGAGCAGCCTGTTGGAAGGAAAGGATTATTTTTCCTTATAGGCTCAAGGAGAAGATTCCATGATGGCAGGGGAAAATGATGTCATGAACAGAGGATGTACTGCTAGCCAACATCAGGTGGACAACAGCAGCAGAAGAGTGTGCCAAACACTGACAGTGGGAAGCTGTCTATAACACCCACAGGCCCACCCCCAATAATACATCACCTCCAGGAGGTTCCAGTTCACAAATTGCCGCTAGGAGGGGACCCAGCATTCATAACTCATAAGTTTATGAGGAACACCTGAATCAAACCACCACAGAGGATAATGAGTTCATGACCAGCCTTAACTACATAGCAAACGAGTGTCATGAGCTCCATAAGACCTGAAATTCTATCAACAAAAACAAAAATATTGAAAAACTGATTTAGTAAATCAAGGATCATGATATATAAAAATTATAGGGCTGGACAGATGGTTTAGTGGTTAAGTGCTTGCCTGTGAAGCCTAAGGACCCTGGTTTAAGACTCGATTCCCCAGGACCCACGTTAACCAGATGCACAAGGGGCGCACGTGTCTGTAGTTCGTTTGCAGTGGCTAGAAGCCCTGGCGGGCCCACTCTCCTCTCTCTCTCTCTGCCTCTTTCTGTCTCTGTCTGTCGCTCTCAAATAAATAAACAAACAAACAATTTTAAAAATTATAGGGTTGTATTAGCCAGTTCCTCTTTGCATTTGTCATTTTCAGAGTTTGCAATCAGAAGTTCATGATAATTACTGGTATTTATTGCCTTTGTTTCTTATGCTGTAAGAATATTGTGAATTATCTGGCATGTACACAGTTTTGGTAAAGATATTTCCATTCTCCAGGCTTGAAATAGTACTTGTGATGGTTAAATTCTAGTGTCAACTTGATCATATTAGGAATCACCTAAGAGGCACACACCTGTTGAGTGGGTCTGAGGTTAACCATTTATGAGGATGATCCACGTGAGCACAGTTTCTTTTGCCTGGCTTGCCACGCTGTTTACAGTTATGTTCCTCTAAATTTCTGCTGCCCTCCTTTATATACACTGGGACTCAATGTTTTTAGGCTTCTCATGTGTAGTAAAGGCCAGCAGCTCTCCAGGAAATCAGTGCCATATTGGGACTGTTGAGACATCCAGCCTCATGAATTGGGCAGCTATTGTTTTTTTGACTCTGCAGCTTGCAGACAGCAGTTTCAGATTAGCCAGCTTGTATCCTGTAAACTAATAAATCTCCTTTAATAATACATGTGCATTCTATTGGCTCTGTTCCTCTGAAGAACCCTGACTAATACAGTGTTATTGTATGCATTTACTTTGTATGTCATAACTATAAGGGCAGCAGGCAATTTGGAGAGACATGTTATACAGTCATTGATGTTTGGGGTTTAAGGAACAGAGGGAACTTTTCTGCCATCTCACCTAAGAATTCTTTTATTCTGCTTTGTCACTATGTTTTCTTGAAATGTTCATCTTTCTGCTACATCACTTGCTGCCATCTGTGATTGTTTCTGCAACCCCAGGGTCTACCAGGGTGCTCTGTGTTATGCAGAATTTGTTTAATTATTTAATGACCTCCGTCTCTTATAAAATTCTACTTCAACATGAATAGAGAAGTAAAATCTCTTTCTTCCCTTAAAAATTTCTGTGGTGTGATACAGGATGCCTTTTCCCTGCTGGATAATAGGTTCATTTCTTCCCTGATACTAAGTCTCTACTCTGCCCTGTTGGCATTCTCCTTTCCTCTGGGTTTCATACTCTACCAAATGCAATCCCGTTTCTGCTTCTGTATCCATATCCACATCTGTTTGCATCAGGGAATGCAGTGTTCCTTGTGTTACAAATTCTGGTTCTGCTTAGCAGGGGAATTATATATGGTATAGAGGAAGGGACACCTGAGTTTGATTTTCAGTTTTGCTCCTTAGAAAATGAAATGAATGAATTTACCTAACTTATTTTACTCATCTGTATGCCAGATATTTTTAAGTGTTGAGTAATATGATATATGATCACATGAAACATTATTACAACATGGGCAGAATACAACCTCATAAAATTAATTTCTCTTTGTCAACTTATACTGAATTTGCATGTTTAACTGTTCATGATGTGAATGTGTATGTGCACACGTGTGTGTGTGTGTCCGTGTGTGTGTGTGTGTGTGTGTGTGTGTGCGCGCGCGCAGACATATACATGCACATTTTTCTGGGTTGAAACTTTTATTACCTTATATTAACAGCTTATATACGTTGTACAACAATACTTTCAAATTTCCTATCACTTTTCCTATAGGTACATATGATTTAGGTTTATAAAAAGAAAAGATAACAAGAGTTACATAGTTGAAAATACTATCTTGACAAAGAAAGGAGACTGCCTGTCATCCTCTCTCTAAAATCTCAGTCATACTCTCAAGGAGCAGATGTGCTAACAAATATTGAAAGCACCATATTTTGGCACACAAATTTGATAGAAGCTAAAAGTTTTCCTTGTTTATATAACTCTCTTTTATTTCCCTTTGTACATTAGCTGAAATATTTAAAGGTGATATTCAGCTATGTTATTTCTTTAGTTGATGTAGAAACTAAATTTTAGTCTTATTATTGTAGTTTATGTAGAAATGTAGCATGAATTTCTATCAAAAATAGGATGTACTGTGATGTTTTTATTTTTGCCTAACAAAATCAATTAATTTTTTATCTAGTGATCATCAATATTCATATTGTGTTGTTTATCTCAAGAATTTCATTGCTTAAATTAGGATAAATCTTAGCTTTAGTCCAAAGAAGCAACACATGATAGTGACTTTGGCTCAAAAATAATTATCTTGAACTAACTTTCTGGCTTGATTTCATATCTCTACATAATATTTTTCAAATTTTTGGATGCAAAGGGGTCACATAACCTAAAACTATCATAAATGCAAATGAAATCCCTTTCCTTTTCACTGTCTGCACTTTCTTTGAAGATCCTTGTATCTAGTTACTGGTAACCTTTGTATCATTTAATAAAATATCTCCTTCTATCTGGAAAATTAATATTAATTGTTCTGACCTTTGTTTTGGTATTCCCCATACTTACCTTTGTAGTATTTTTGTTTATTTGTTTGTTTATTGAGGAAGGGTCTCATTCTATCCCACGCTGACCTGGAATTCACTATGTAGTCTCAGGGTGGCCTCGAACTCATGGTGATCCTCCTAACTCTGCATCCCAAATGTTGGGATTAAAGGTGTGTGTCACCATGCCTGGATATCTTTCTAGTTTTGATATAAGAATTTTAACTATCTTGTTTCTTTCTTTTTGAGGCAGGTTCTCACTATAGGCCAGGATGACCTAAAATTCACCCTGTAGCCCAATTAAGCTAGTCCTTGAACTGATGGCCATCTCCTATCTCAGCCTTCTGAGTCCTGGCATTATTGGTGTGAGGTATTATTGCCCAGTTAAATTTACCACTACATAGGTAAATAACTTATATTTGTTTCATTAATTTCAGCTGGGCCTTCCTTGTCTTCTCTGCAAACTAATTTACTCAACACTGAAAATAAAGAGATCATCTTAGCATTGTTGCCATGAGGAAAATTTTGTCACTGCAGTTATGACAGGGAGTAAAAATTCCTTTTGGAAAAATATTGATTTTTTTTTCACTGCTTTTGATTGTCTTTCAACTTTTCATTTTTTATTATAGTCTATTATGGGTCATCACTATGAAGTTAATGTGAGCCTGTTTCTCTCCTAGTCTTCTGTTTCAACACCATCTAGTCCATAATACTCAGCAGACATTATCCTGACACTTCTACTGGCTGTACTTCTTATTTTGTGGATTCTTTAGTTCAATATTTTTATGTGATCTCTTTTTATCAAGTGATTTTAAAGAAGGATGACTTTACCTAAATTTTCTATGTTCACATATAGCTAAAAATATCTTCATTCTGCTTTCTTACTTTAGTGAATATTTGACTGCTTGTTTTATTGTCTACACATCAATGTCTAGCATAAAAATTTTCTCCAGATCCATAAAGTGGTTACTAGTCTGTAACCTGGCATTTAAAATACTGTTGATGAAAATTCTGCTTTTAATTTTCTTTGTAGGCAATCTTGAATTTTCTTTCTGGAGGTTTTAACATTTGCTTTTTGCCCTTCAAGTTTTGGTTCATTTTCGGTTTTATTATTGAGAACCCGATGGCTATTAAGAGTCTCAAATCCCATATCCTTGACGTCTGAAGAATTCTTTTTATGTGTTTAGTCTTAAAAATTAATTTTCCTTTCATTTTTTGTCCTTAAAATATAACAGAACTCCTAAATTGATTCTCTCTGGCCAATCCTTTTTCTAGTTTCTACCTTATTATTTTGTTCTGTTTTAGAAGCTGTCCTTGACCTTATAATTCAGTAATTTTATCCCTTTTTAAATTTCAACACTGTTTTTAATTCCACAGTCAGTTCCTTGTTCCATTTTGACATTATCCTTTTGTTTATGTTTTATAGTCCATTTACTCTTTCTAGAGAAACTAACTAGAGATTTTCATTTTTTCTTCTATTTGTTACATAGTTTCCCCCTGTAATAACTTTTCTGTTGTTCATTCAGTCCTCTAAAATCTAAGGACCATTGACAATTTTAATATTTTAGAATTAGAAAATAAATACTAGCAAGAACTTAATGGAGGTGAAAGGGTTTCATTGACTAACAGATTTTATTTTTAACTGTATATCAAGTCACTTTTGGCTGCAAGTAACAAAATTCACATCTAATTGCTTAAGCAGTGTGAAGCTATTCAGTTAAAAAGGCTGTTACTGGTCAGTACACGAACTCAAAACTTCTACCTTGGGTCTGGTGGTTTAAATTTTTATCCTCGTTTCCTAATCACAAGAGGTTGTGGCTATTCCAACCAAAGCAGTGAATAAAAGAAGTGTTTACATTGAATTGTTTTTATATCAGTGAGTTCAATCTCCACCACAATTTCTTAACATAATTAAGATACCTCTTCAAATACGATTTGTTGTTTTGGGTCATGCACAATGATTCTACAAGGAACAGAAGTATTTGTTGTGCAGTAAGAGATGGCTCAGAGGTTAAGAAAAAGTCCAATGAACTGAATTTGATTTCCCTGTATACACAAAAAACCCAGTACACAAACTGGCATTTGTGTCTTTAGTTTGCAGTGGCTAGAGGCCCTGGCATGCCCTTTCTCTCTCTCTCTCTCTCTCTCCTTGCAAATAAAAATAAATAAATAAATAAATACAGTATTTGTTATGATTAGCTTCTGCAGTGACAGTCATATTTGGCTATTAGGAAAAACCTGGAAGGTAGCTATATGACATTTGGGTAACAGACCACAGCAGCTGACATACCCAAGATGGTTGAAAACACATCTCATGCCAATATTGCATTTCAAAGAAATTATCATACAAGTTATAAATTGGTGCTTATTTCTGATAATTGCTATGAATATTTTAAAAATCTATATTAGTCACTAATAATAATAATAACCTGGGAGAAGATAATTCAGAAAGAAATTAGAAAGAATCAGATAAAACATGAAGGTTAGTAGCATGCATAGAGGGCCAAAGCAACATCCTTAGAAGTGCAGAAACTAGTCTTCACCGTGTCGTCCAGTAGTAATACAAGAACTAGGACAGTTGTATTAGAATGACTATGATAGCTGGGCATGTAAGTGGATAATTCTCTCAAAATTATGTTATTTAAAAAACTGGATAGCTTTGACAAGGTGTTTCACTCCTGTAATCCAAGTATTCAGGAAGCTGAGGGAGAAGGATTACCTTGAGTTTCAGGCTTGCCTGGGCTATAGAGTTAGACTCTAGTAACCTTAAAAGCTCCACATCTCAGTTCAGAAATATTTGCTCAACCATGTTTATAGATGCTATATTCATAATAGCTAAGAACTGGAATCAACCCAGGTGTCCATTATTCGATGAATGGATAATCAAGCTGTGGTATATCTACATGATGGAATTCTACACATAAGAAATAAAATGACACAGTGAAATTAGTAGAGAAAGGGTCAAACTTGGAACAGATCATTCTAAGTGAACTCACATAGTCACAGAAAGATAATCATTACATGATCTCACTCATCTGCAGTTCCTAACCTGGATCAGCCCAATTTGCTGACATACCTGAATGGCATCACAAGGCTTGGACAATAGGGATGACAGAGTGTGGGAGAAGGGGAAGGATTGGGGGAAGAAACACAAAACTGAACCCAAATTGAACTGGTACCATAGAATCCTATATCTTAGAAGTTAGAATAAAAGATGGAAGGAGGAACTTAGGGGGAGTACCTGAATCAAGGGGCCCTGGAGAGGGTGAGATGAAGCTTACCTTAAATTTCTCCTGTTTCTCTTTCTTCTCTGTCTTTTTCTTTTTCTTTTCTCTTGGCACTAGCCTATAATTCCCTGTACCAGGATGTGGTTTATATCGACAATGAGCTGTTGATCAGAGAGATGTACTAGATCTCCCAAAACAAACAAGACAGACTTCTGTCAGAGCACTTGATTACCCACCAGAGGTTAATGGTAAGACCCTACTGCTAAAGTTACCATACATTGTCAATATGGACTATGGAGAGACCTAGTTACAATCTGGAAGAGAGTCAGTCCCCAGACAATTAGCTCATCTAATTTTAGAAGGCACTACATGTGAACTGGGGAAAAGTGGCCAACATCTGTGCAAGCAACTCAAAGTCTTAGCAACTCAGAAGCAAACAATCTGATGTGATGCTCACCCAAGTGCAACCGTGGCATGCAGCCATGGTGGGTAACCAACTGCTATTTGATTGGCTAACAGATCCAGTCAGTGGAAATGATACCATATCTGGAACTGGTAAACAAATCAGAATTATATCGAGATTTCAGTTCTGGTTTTTATTGTCAAGCCCCCAATAATCTTGGGCTATAAGAGGGTCTACACCCTTTAATTTCTATCTAAATTAATAATGGTTATCCCATTTAACTAGTGCTGACCTCACTCTCCATTGGAGAATCTGCTTCTGTTTCTCAGATGGGGGCTGGCCATGAGGAGATAAATGACCCAGCACACTCCACCCCACCCTCAGCTGAAACCACAGAGGAATTGGGGAAATGAGCAAGTGTGCTGCTTTCTCAGTGAACCTGATATCATCACAATGATGAAAGACATAGACACTGAAGACACATCTACCAAAGCAGAGATCCAGAGGCTCCTAAGAGCCCATCACTGAAGTAGACTTAAAACGTGCCCAATATGGCTCAGGGAATTTTGCAGAAAAGGGAGCAGAAATATTGTTAGAGCCACAAGTTGGGACAATTTACACAGAGACATCGCCTCTACCCTCGTAACTGAGTGCTGCCCTCATAATGCATGGCCCACAATCTGCATGTAGTTGACCTGCATCCCCAATAAAGAAGACTTCTTCAGAAAGGGGGCAGGGAGGAGGGAAAGGATGGTGCCAACATGTGTTGTTTACATACTAAATATGCCTATATATAATAAAAATAAATTTAAAAAGTAGTTTATCCCCCCAAAATAATAACAATGAAACAAGGGTGTTCTTCATGTGCTTGACAGAATCCCCAGCAGAGAATTATGCAGTCCAGTCTAGAGAAAGATCTCTGCCAACTTTATATTTCATAGCTTCTCCTGATTATTATGCTCAATGACCCAATCTTATATTAATTAAATTAGAATAAAAAGTCAGAACCAGATTAAATCAATAGAAAAGAGATAAATATCTATGATGGGGGCAGCTGTAATTTGTGAATCTGTTTTGAAGGGGTATGTGGGGACAATGGCAAAGATCAATACCATTCAGAAATATCCTATGTATTGACCTGTCAGACTGGGTCCATAAAGACTTTCTAGTTATTTGATATGCATGCAGGTCACTTCAAATCTTCTATCTGTTGATGACTTCTGTAAGGAGGCAAATACTACATAAGGATATAAGAACTTATTGTCAGTAATATTGCCATATAGTGACCTGGAGATTGACATAATAATTCTTTTACCTCCTTCCTATCTCTAAGCCCATCTAAGAAAGATATCTCCAGAAAATTAACATGATTGACTGGTCAGCATAGGTAATTTATATCCACACTGAAGACATATATTAATGCATACACCTTAATACTATTGTATTGAGTAAGTTATTCCCTGGGGATAAATAAGGTCAGAACTTTTCTGAAGGGAATAAACAGAAATGTCTGACAGTTTCACATCATTTTAAAACTCAAGTTTTAAAACTGAAGTGGTCACATGGCTATTTATGTCTCCTTTTCTTTCATACTAACCCCAAATAAAAGAAAATCTGTTTAGAATTCCTGAGAGTCATCTTTCTGGGTATGTTGCAAGCCTGAATAAATAGATAGATCTAGTCTTCTCAATTCATCCTGGGTCAGTGAAGATAGGCTTCAGGGTATCTGATGTTATTTCTTCTAGTTCCATCTCTTCCTGGAAAGTTATTATTTCTATTTTTTTCTGTATTAGGTTCATTTATTGTGCTATACTTAAATTTAAAATGATCATTTATCATACATTCAATTACCTGCTGATTAAAAAGTCATTGCATCCTAAAGGTGCTTGCTAATAAAGTCCTCCTAGCTTGGTTTGATTCCCAAATACCTACATAAAGCCAAATACAAAAATTATGGCATGCATTTGGAATCCATTTTCAGTGGTAAAAGACCCTAAGATGCTCATATTTCACCTCTTTACCATTCACATATAAATAAATATAATATCTTAAAATGACAAGAATATTGTTTGCTTCTTTTATTAGATCATTAATTTTAAATCCCTTTTTATGGGTATAAGATTTTTACCATGATTTTATTAAAGATCTTTTACCAAAACATGGAGACTATGTGCCCATAATAAGGGTAAAACATTTCAAAATTAACCCCCCTTTGCAGAATATGCCATTCTGGTTTCAGTATTTTGTGAAACCTCAAATTAAATAAAGTACTACAACTACAAAGTAGATATACTGTAATGTAGATCATTTTGTGCATAGTACTTGGACCTGTTTCATCAACAATAATTTTTATGTTAAACACAAACTGACAGAATCACATTAATTAGCTCACAGACTCACATTCTTCAGTCTTTTGGCATTGAAGCAATTCACATTACAGAGAATTTGACATGGGAATGATAAATGACAACAGGCTATTACAATTGGTACTGTGCATAAGGCCAGATGGATATGACACCCAGAAAGAAGTAATTGTTCAAGGAAAACATGGAAGGGATATGCAGACAGCATGGGCTCTTACCAGAGATTTAGAGTAACCCTCCCTCTCTGGTACCTGAGGAAGCTAGAAGATAGGTCTTGTTAAGGAAGGACTCTGGGAGTTCCAGCATAGCCCAGGTAGATATATCCAAACTTATAATATGAATTAGAATTGATCGTCAGCATTAACTGGAAAAGTTTCTAAATCTAAAAGGAAACATTCATTTGTTCTCTTTCACTGTGACTTCAATTTCTTCACTAGAGTTTCTGTGTCCAGGCATTTTTGCATTTTCATTTTTATCCAAGATGATGTCAGTGCTTATTGGGAGTCAAATTTAAAATCTAAGTACTCACATTGTTTTCCTCACCTAGTGAAGTTGCATACTGCAAAGAGATCATGCACCAAATCAAAGTATGGGGTTATTTGAAAAATGTATGTGAAAAAAGTTTGTATTAGTTGCTATTTTATAATAGTGGTTTTAGTGACTTTATTAAAGAAACTGGAGGGGGACTCCTTACAACATGCTCCCTCCAGAAATAAAATGGCCTTGATATCCATGACCTCACAGTGCCTGACACTACCTGCACAAGACCATCATAAGAGGAGGGAAAGACCATGACATCAAAACAAAAGATTTATTGAGATGGGGAAGAGATATGATGGAGAATGGAATTTCAAAGGGGAAAAGAGGGGAAGGGAGGGTATTTCCATGGGTTATTTTTTATAATCATGGAAAATGTTTACAAAATTGAGAAAAAAATTAAATAAAATTTAAAAAAAGAAACTGGAAGATTCATCTTTGGTGAAATTTAATGTTTATTAGAATTAACTGAAATTACTTTTTCCACTTGTACTCAATCATTTACTAGAAAACTGATATAGGTTATACCCATGATGAAGTAGGAAATTTCCATAAATTTCAGATTTATAATTAATAGTTGGATTTGCTTACAAAGTTATTTCAATTGATTGTGCAGTAAAAATGTTTGCTCAATTGGTCACCAACTATAACAAATTAAGATCTACCCATTTGGCTGGTATAATCAATCTTGTTTTTTTAAACAAGATGCTTACTAGAGATATGTTTTTCACATATTTTCATAGTTTCGTGAAATATTTATAGAAGACTCCTGAAACATTACAGGAAAGATACCTTATATTTTAAAGTCTAAAGCCAATGTGCCTTTTATGGTTGTAAACAAAAATATTACAGCTCCTATTGTATACCATGAAGTAACCAAACCAGAATTCAGAAGACTCAACAATCCAGGAATTTAATGTTCAAGATGCATCTCTATCCAAACTAGAGACGCTTTTGTACACTAAAAGTTGAAACCCTCTGATCAGAATCTTAAAGTGTCTTCATGGTTAACGGTTTATGTTGTCATACTTTTTTGTAGGAAAACTTTTTTCTAGGCTTTTTGATTGTTACACAAAAAATCATTTAAATCTTGTACACTGACATAATTGGTGCCATATTCTCATTTACTTTCTGCCTAAGTAAGCCTTAAAGGGAAAGTAGATCCTAGGAATTTCCACTGCATGCAACAAGCACAAATTGCTTCATTTCATTTGACAGCCTGTCTTCCACATGGAGAAAATACTATCTCCTTAAAGACATCAACAATCTTCAAGGCTTCCATATAAAAGGCCCACAATAGAGAGAGATTTGAAAATTCAAAAAAGCAATTTTTTCTACATATTCAAGTTATACATTTGGAATAGGTTTAAATGTAAAGCACTTCAATGAAATATTTTTTTTTCTTCTTCATTTAGAAGGTCTCAATGAATATTTTCACAATTTTAAGATCATCACTCTATACTATCATTTATATAGTTAAGATTATATTACCTATATGTTATTTTGGGATTTGAATTTTACTTTTTACCCTAAAATAATCTGTCAGACCTATTTTTTAATTTTACTAGTATGAATGCCATGCCTTTAATGCTTCCAAAGGAGTAACTTTTGTGGCATCTCATTGTTTTAGTCATTATTCCCCTATATTGAAGTTGTGATGTTAAAACAAAATCCATATTTAAATAGTGCTGTAAATGTCTCTGCAATTATCATTAATGTAACGATTAAAAATTATAAATATTTTATATTTTTAGAAAATATGATAGAATTTCTGAAAAGATGAGCCTAATCACTACTGGAATTTATTAATTGCGATGCAACAAATTTGACAGCCTGTCATTTTTCCTTTTAAATATCATGTTGTTATGGGCTGGAGAGATGGCTTAGTGGTTAGCTGCTTGTCTGTGAAGCCTAAGGACCCTGGCTCAAGGCTCGATTCCCTAGGACCCACGTTAGCCAGATGCATAAGGGGGTGCACGCATCTGTAGTTTGTTTGCAGTGGCTGGAAGCCCTGGTGTACCCATTCTCTCTCTCGTTCTCTACCTCTCTCTCTCTCTCTCTCTCTCTCTCTGTTGCTCTCAAACAAACAAATAAATAAAATAACGAAAAAATTATGCTGTTATAAAGTTAGCATGCTGCATTTGCATAGGTTATTTTTAATAATACAAGAAAAGAGAGGTCACATTCATGGGCAAAGAAAATATCAAATCCTTGAACCCATCTTAATCCTGTCTACCATACTGAATTTTCACACCAATGGAATGATAAAAAAAATTATTATGATGAAATTAAAAGCCAAGATTTGGATGAGATAATTTTTTTTAATTTTTATTTATTTATTTGAGAGCGACAGACACAGAGAGAAAGACAGATAGAGGGAGAGAGAGAGAATGGGCGCGCCAGGGCTTTCATCCTCTGCAAACGAACTCCAGACGCGTGTGCCCCCTTGTGCATCTGGCTAACGTTGGACCTGGGGAGCCGAGCCTCGAACTGGGGTCCTTAGGCTTCATAGGCAAGCGCTTAACCGCTAAGCCATCTCTCCAGCCCTGGATGAGATAATTTTAATAGAACCCTTTTCTCCTATATTAATTCTAACTCAACAATTTATTAAAACCCTTCATAAATGAAAATTCTGAAATGCTGTCACAGGTATTTTGCTGAGGTAAATGAAGAAAATCATTTTATTTCTAATATATGACAGCTTTATTTTACAACTCTCTGATTTGTTATAGCCCATTTCTGCTAATGCATTTCTGTTGTATTCTTCTTCTTTTTTTTTTTTTTTTTCAAGGTAGGATCTCACTCTAGCCCAGGCTGACTTGGAATTCGTTATAGAGTCTCAGGGTGGCCTCGAACTCACAGCAATTCTTCTACCCCTACCTCCTCAGTGCTGGAAGTAAAGGCGTGCGCCACCACGTCTGGCTTTCTGTTGTATTCTTTGCAATGTATATAGTAGATTTTGTTTTTTATACATCATTCATTTGTTCGGTATCTGAAGAGTAATGAAAAGTCCATTGTGATTTATAATGCATAGAAGTGTAAGTGACAAGTGATCTTACTACTATTTTCATTAGCTTCAGTAAAGGTTTTGACAAGCGGAATAGCTTGGCCATAGCAATGAAGGTCATTGTTAAATTGGAATCTGAGTCTTTCCACTAACAAGCTGAAGTATACAGGATTGTAAGCTTGCTTCTCTGTTCCATAGTTTGAAAAAGAAACTGGAGGTAATAATGATACAACACCATGGAGTCATTCAAAGTTTATGGAAATATGTGATCAGACACAGGCTACATGAACAGATATATGACATGCCTTTGATTTTATTATTGTATTTACCAACCTTTTAATATCCTTTCTCCTTATTTCTCCATAGATTTTCCCTCCCTCATCTTTCTTCCTTCCATGACAGTTTTTGTTTACATTTCTTTTTTGTTGTTGTTGGTGGTGGTTTTTCGAGGTAGGGTCTCACTCTGGTCCAGGTTGACCTGGAATTAACTCTGTAGTCTCAGGGTGGCCTTGAACTCACAGCGATCCTCCTACCTCTGTCTCCCGAGTGCTGGGATTAAAGGTGTGTGCCACCACGCCTGGCTATGTTTACATTTCTTGATAACATTGCATATATTTAATATTTAAGTTCTCTGGGCTGGAGAGATGGCTTAGCTGTTAAGCACTTGCCTATGAAGCCTAAGGACCCTGATTCAAGGCTCCACTCCCCAGGACCCACATTAGCCAGATGAACAAGGGGGTACACTTGTCTGGAATCCGTTTGCAGTGGTTGGAGGCCCTGACATGCCCATACTCTCACCCTCTCTCTATCTGCCTCTTTTTTAAACTCAAATAAATAAATAAAAATATTAAGATATTTAAGCTCTCTGAGGCATTTGGATTGCTTGGATATCCTTCTGATTGTGGAATATTACTTTTATACAGTAATAAATTGTTTTATTTTAAATAACTAAGCCTATCTGACTATATTTATCATTGTAACATAAATTGTTTTTTTCCCTCATGCCATTTTATGTTTTTTTCTTTATTTTCTTAGTATTTTATTTCTTAACTTTTATTATAGGGTTTGTATATTATTTTTTCTTTTCCTCACTTGATAGTTGGAGGGAAAAGGAACAGTCTGCTATGGTGATAACTTACACATATACTTCTCAGTATATCAACTCTAACTGTTAATAATGCATGTTATTATACTTCTTGCCACTCTGCCATTTAAATTTCAATTCCAACCTATGCAACATGATTTATAATAGTGCATATTTCATTTAATGTTATCTCTTTACTTTGTTGCAGTAATATAAATTAATCTATCAGTTATGGAGAGTTATAAGGAAGTTCCTCAAGAAACTAAGCTAGATCTACCATATTATCATATATACAACTTCTCAGTCTATATCCAAAAGAAGTTAAATCAACAAAACAAAGTGATACTTGCATATCCCTGTTCATTACTGTAACATTCATACAGCTAAGATATAGAACAGCTTAGGTACTCATCAGTAGATGAAAAGATTAATAAGGTGAAATATCCAAACACAATAGAATATTACTCAGATATTAAGCATAAAATCCTATTATTTTCAGCAAAATTAATAAAACTCACAGTTTCATATTAAGTGAAATAAGCCAGTAATGGAGGGATAAGTACCACAGCACATGTTCTGATTCATATGTGGCAACCACAATAAGTAAATGTGGTTGTAAAATAGTCATTAATAGAGTTTGGGGGTGTTGTGGGGGAGATGATAGGTCATAGTTGTATTTTATCAGTGAGAGGCTATTCATGTATTCAGATATCACTTATTACCCTATGAATGTGCAAAATTAATACCTTCCAATACAATTGAAAGTTAAAAATGAAATCTGGACCCACTTTTTCAATGATAATCATTACAGCTTCATAAATTTTATTTAAATAATTATATTACTATAGTTTATAATGTATATAGTTTTCAAGTAGTAAGTTATTTAACAAAACTTTCCATATATATATATATAATTTTTTTTAGAAAATGTATAATGAAGGCTCATTTCCTGAAATTACTATGTGGTTGATATTATTTTAAGTTTAAGAAAATACATAGCTTAGTAATATTCTTATCTGGAATTTTCCCCCCACAACTTGTAAACATGATGTCAGATACAAGCCTGGTATATTTTTAATTGGGAGTAACTGCTTTCTTCAATTATGGCTTATAGGAATATTTATTCTTATTTCAACCAACTGTCCACTGTCCACAATTTTTTTCTTAAAATGTAACAATATTACCAGGTATTACAAGTCATCCCAGCATTGTGAGAACTGAGTCAAGAAATATCACCATGTGCTTATGACCATCCTGAATTACATAGTGAATACCAGACCACCCAGAGCTATACAGTAAAGCCATGTCTAAAAAGTACAAGAAAAAGAAAACTACAATAAGCTCTTTCTATACAGATCTTAATTTAGGAACTGAACATAATATAAACCTGTTTTAACATAAGCCAAATAGAAAGCCCAAAATTACAATTGAGGATATGTACTTTTGATCAAATAGACATATCTGGCCTTCTCTGTAATTTGGTAAGTAGGTATGTAGAAAGACATTTTGGTCCCAACAATCTTTTTTTCCATAAAATTTTAAATATTGAACATTTGTGCTAGTTTTATGAAGTGCATTTATATGAATGGAATGGTGTAGTTCCCTATTCATTACCAAGGGTCACTCCTTACGCTTGCATTAAATTGAAGAGTATCCTTACATTATTTCATAGATTTAATGTGTATCAGCTAAAGCCATGCACAATCAAATTCAGTAGGATTTAACAACCCAATTTAATTTTACATGATAAATGAATTAGAAAGTAAGTAAGCAAACCAGATGGAGTTGTGTTTTGTTCAGTTATGAGATATTGGTTTGACTTTCACCAAGGTTGGTTTCAAACATGTCATCTTCTAGGCTCAGTCTCCAGAGTGCTGGAATAGTAAGTGTATGCTACCATGACAACAAGAAATGTAACTTTTAAGAAATGCGTTACAAAGAAAAACACGCTGAGATTAGCTAGAACTAGACATGTGTCTAACAATTGATATTCAATTTAATTAAAATGAATTATTATCACACTGTGAAGAAATACATATGTCCATTTGGGAAGCAAATTCTAACATATATTAAGAACTATTAAAATGTACTTGCACAGAGCTGAAGAGATGGCTAAGTTGTTAAAGGCAGGTCCTTGCAAATCCTGCTGTAAAATACCCTACACACCCACATAAAGCTGAATAGGCATTCATTTGCAATGCAAGCAACGCTGTCACACACATACACACACATGTGTAAACAGATAGATAAAAATTATTTTAAAAGTAAAGGTCTGTTATATACTAATTTTCTTATAGAAAAATCAGTAACTAAGTAAAAAATGGTTAAAATGTCACTTATTGTTAAACAATATTAAGATGCTTAATATCAAAATTAAACTGAAATGCTTATTACTAACAACTATAATATGCTTAGAATAGAATGATATTTCAAAATAGATCAATCTGCTTTTACAAATAAGTGTTTTATAATAGGAAACAAAATGCATATTTTTATGATTTAATAGTAGAATTATTTCTATTTTTCTTGTTTGACATGCTGAAGATTGAACCTAGGGTTTCACATATGCTAGCAAGGTGAATACCATTGTGTTACATACCCTAGTCCAAGTAATTCTATATTTTCATTATCTTTTGTTACAACTTCGTTTTTCAGTTGCCTTTCTTTTACACATTTATTTCTGATTTAAAAAAATTAGATTTAAAAAAAAAAAAACAGGGCTGGAGAGGTGGCTTAGCGGTTAAGCACTTGCCTGTGAAGCCTAAGGACCCCAGTTCAAGGCTCAGTTCCCCAGGTCCCACGTTAGCCAGATGCACAAGGGGGAGCACTTGTCTGGAGTTCGTTTGCAGAGGCTGGAAGCCCTGGCACGCCCATTCTCTCTCTCCCTCTATCTGTCTTTCTCTCTGTATGTGTCGCTCTCAAATAAATAAATAAAAATTAAAAAAAAAAGATTAAAAAAATGTAAATATATTGCTAAGGAATTCAGAGAAGAGACAAAATGGGAGAATGTTTTGTTTTTTGTGCTTATGTTTCCATGGATTTGAGATTTAAAATGTATATTGTAGTGCTGTGGTTGATGAGATGTGTAACATTGTGTCAACTGTGGCAGTAGAGGAAAAAATTGGGTGTCTTTCCCCTTCACTCACCAGTTTGTTTTTTTCCTTGTAGCACAGTCTCTTACTGATGCTGGACCTTGATGTTCTATTGTTCCAGGGATTCTCTGGCTTCTGCTCCCCAAAGGACTGAGGGAAGAGACACATCAGCCCTACTGGGTGTGGAATTCCAGAATCCAGAACTCAGGAAGTGTCAGGACCCATCTGGCTTCATTCTTGTGCAGAAAACACACTTATATGCTGAGCCATCTTTCCAGCTGGGAGGATTATGAGAGTCCCAGCCTATTCCTCAAGTAAGAAAATGTCCTCCACTTTCACTTTAAATTTGTTTAGGAAAATTGTTCATTGATTCCTTCCTCAGAAATAAATTTAAATTACATTTCAAAGGGTTATATTTTACTTTGAAACCTATATGTCATTTACTTATTTAAATTATATATAAAATAAATTCTATCATAATAAAATTCATTGAGTATATTTCCCTTCTATCATTTGGTGTAATAGTTACAATGATTTTTTAAAGTATTAATGAAATTTCAAATATTTGTAAAACCTTCAGTAATAGAAAATACTGGCATATACAGACCAACATGCAAGAGCTAGAAAGATATTTAAAGCCTTGATCACTTTTCTATTTCATATTTCTGTCAAAATGCAGCTGTAGGGCTGGAGAGATGGCTTAGCGGTTAAGCGCTTGCCTGTGAAGCCTAACGACCCCGGTTCGAGGCTCGGTTCCCCAGGTCCCACGTTAGCCAGATGCACAAGGGGGCGCACGCGTCTGGAGTTCGTTTGCAGAGGCTGGAAGCCCTGGCGCGCCCACTCTCTCTCTCTCCCTCTATCTGTCTTTCTCTCTGTGTCTGTCGCTCTCAAATAAATAAATAAAAATTAAAAGAAAAAATGCAGGTGTAATTTCTGAAAGAAAGAACACGTGGATAGAATAACCTGTGTTGCCTTCTTCCTGCTCTGTATTCCCTTCATATCCTTACTCTAGTTAGCTTATTATGGAGTTGTTGTAACACTTTCAACTATAGCTATAGTGACACATATTAATAGTTTTATTTGAGTCAAAAAGATTTTATTATCCATTTATTTATTTATTCATACAGTTATTTATTTTTTTATATTTATGAAGACTGAGGTGGAACCCATGGCATTGTGCAGAGAAGGCAAATGTTCTTTCACTGAGAAATATTTCTAGCATTTTGTTTTGTATTGTATTTTTGGAAATAATGACCCTATAAGTAGATCAGACTGGCCTTGAACTTGCCATCCTGCCTCAGCTGGTACTAAATTTATAGGTGAGTTATACCACATTCAGACAAACTACATGATTTTGTATATTCTTCCAATTGTGACTATTATTATCATGGTTATTTTAATTTTTTATATATTCATATAAGTCTAAAAGGTATTTTGGTCTTTCCAACCACCAGTTATTCTCTCTTATCCCCCACCAACTTCCACTCAAGCCCTTTCTTATTAGTTTTCTACAAAGAAATTCCGTGAACTACTTGATGAATGTAGAAACACTAAGTTCAGAGCTGCAAAAAGAACAAACACTAAATAAGATATGCCATTGCATAATATTTCCTCCCATCATGGAGTAAAGTCATTCAATAAACACTTCCCAAGATAGAGAGAGTAAGACTAATTTTCTGCTTCCTGTTGTTCAGTTTCTTGGTAAGTTTACTATTTTAAAGTGAAGATGAAGACCTGTTATTGAAAATTTCACTTTCAAACTAAGTATGTGTTGACTCTTTACTATGTGTACTTCACTAAATTGAAAACTGAAAATTGGCAATCAAAAATGACTTTAGTTTACCTTAACATATTCTGAATATTATTTTGAGAACTCTCCTGAGGAAGACACAGTAAGTTACAATTATTCAACCACGTATAAAAACAGAAAGAAAGAAAGCCCCTTGCAGTACAGCAAAATTAATGGCCATAAAGATGGAATATATAATGGAGAAAAATTAAAAAAGGGCCTCATGAAGTAACTTTAAAATAGGACACATGAAAAATAGTGATTTTTAAATAAAATTATAGGTAAAAAAAATTAGTTGTTATTTTTAAAGTGGTACAAATATGTAGTAATATTGAATGGAGAAAACAAAATAAGAAAAAAAAATCTCTGTGAAGATTCCTGAAAACACAGACCTGAAAGTATCACTATATCTTACTGATAATATCTGTTAAAAAGAACTTGGTTTATTATTCATGGAGTAAAATAACAGATTGAGAACAGCAAGTGTTCATCACCCCCAGGGCCACTGTATCTCCACTTTTCTTCTAGGTGTATGGCACAGGCCTTGAAGCCTCAAGTTAACACTGTTCTTCAGACATATTCTTTCACCCTCTCACTGTATCTGTTCACACTAGACTGATCTCCCTATGGTTTCAGTTGCACATCACATTAGACTGATTTTCCTATGGTTTTAGTTGCACATCAGCCATCGTTCAATGGCTTTCTTTACTGTTCCTATGTCCAACTTCGGGATTTCTTTGGGAGAATTGTTTTCCCCAAACAAGTACATTCATCTATTATTCCAGCATAAGAATTAGTCTGGTTTTTTGGGGGGTGAGTGAAGAAACTGACCAATATCATCTGTCAGATAAAAAAGAGGAATTGATTTAAACATACATGATATATTGGGAACAAAGCCACTTGATTTTTGATGCAAACGCCAACATTGGAGAAAAGATATTCTCCTCAATAATAAATGTTGTAAATACTATATATTAAAATGTAGAGGGATGAAACCATATGTTTACTCATATTCTGTATGAAAAGCAACCCAAATTAATCAAAGATCTGAATGTTAAATTTGAGAGTCTGAAACTGCTAGAGGAATATTATATATGTAAACTTCAAGACATAGGTATAGGTAAGGAATATCATCTGTGTTACACAAAAGTAACAGTGATTGACAAGTGGGACTTAAAAGAAAATAACCTCCTATAAAACAAAGAAAGACTTACTAAAGTACAGGGACCTTACAGAATTGTAGAAAAACATTGCTACCTGTATATCTGAAAGACAAATCTAGAATATAAAAAGAACTAAAATTTTAATAAGAAATAAAAAACAATAGACTAATGAAATATACTCATATCTCTTATAGATGAAAGACAAATGGCTAATACATGAGAAAAAAAGTGCAACATCACTAGCCATTAGAGAACTGCAAACAAAAGCTACACTAAGACTCTACTTTTACCTCAGTCATAAAAAAAAAAAAAAACCTGCGGAACATGATTCAATGGCATAGAAATTGGCTAGATTGCCAAAGCTCTGGGTTTGAACACCAGTACCACAACACATACACAAGCAAATGCACACACAAACACACACACACACACACACACACACACATATCCATAACACACAACACAAGATTAGAAAATAGATAGCAACAAATTCTGGTGAGGATGTCTACCAAAAGCAAGCATTGTGCCCAGCTAGTAGGATTATAAAATAGTCCAGCCACTATGGATTCAGTAAGGTGATCACTGACAGAAATAAACTACATTAACTGTGTGACCCTACCATAAATGTTGGTTATTTACCTAAAGGTCTCCAAGACAACATACCAAATAGACACTTGTATATCCATTTTTAATGCAGATCTATTCACATTAACACTTATGCAACAAACCTATGTGTCCAACAGCAAAGGAATGGATAAAGAAAAGGTAGAAGAAATATACAATAGTATTTTTAACCAGAGATAACTATAGCAAGGGAATTAAAGCATCTCAAAAATCCTAAATATCAAATTGTATCTCTCATTTCTGGAATCTATAAAAGACTATATTCCATAAAAATGCACACATAAAGTCATGTGTGCTTTTATGATCTAAAGGTAAAAGTGGAATTGTCTAGAGGACTCGGTACTAAAATGAAATGTCGGTGTGAAAAATAAGTGTAAGGTTTACGGGAGGATGTGTTTAAATTTTATGTTAAATTTTATTATATACTGATATGTAAATGCCCTTACACAATAAGTATACAAAATGATTAAAATATATACCCTTAATAGAATTGAGTAAACATTGTATAATACAAAGCATAAATCTTATTTTAACAGAAAATATATAGTTAATTTACTAAAAGAATTTAGGATCTCCAGCATCAATGTTAAAAATTAACATAAAAGGGGTCATGGTTGATAATAAACATCTAATCCATGCTCTGTCATTTTACTTTTTTTTATTATTCTAAAATGGACTTCTTTATTTTTATTTATTATCACTATTAATTATCGTTAGTCTCTTCCCTATCCTCCTCCCTCCACAGGAACCTCTTTGTTGGGAAATGTGGGTCATGCATTGAGATCAGGAACAAGACAGGGGTGTGCTTTCTCACCACTGGTCTTCAATATAGTTCTAGAAGTCCTAGCCCAAGCAATAAGAGAGGAGAAAGAAATAGACTGGGTATAAGTTGGAAAAGAATATCAAATTAGCCCTGTTTTCAGATGACATGATACTATACATAAATGGCCCAAAAATATCCACCTCAAAACTTACAAAAGTGATTAATTCCTTCACCATAATAATAGGATACAAAATCAACATGAAAAATATCAGTATCCTTTCTATATGCAAAAGAAAAGTACACAAAAAAGAAATCATCAAGGGTGCCCCATTTTCAAAGCCACACACAAAAAGAAATCAAATACCTTGGAATAACACTAGCCAAGAATGTGAAAGACCTATATAGTGAAACCATGAAAATGCTCAAGAAGGAAATTGAGGACTTGGAGATGGAAAAACCTTCCATGTTCCTAGATAGATAGAATTAATATTGTGAAAATGACAATTCTCAAATTTCCTCAGACAGTGAGCATGGCTAGTGCCAGAAGGTGCTACATGGGTGACTGGGGGAAAATGACCATATCTGTCCAAGCAACTCATGGTCTAACTTACTTAGCAGCAAATAACCTGTTGTGATGCCCACAAAAGTGCAATAGTAGCACACAGCCATGGTGGGGAAACAACTGCTCTTGATTTGGCTAACTGATCCCCTCAGTGGTACTGGAACCATAGTTGGATGTGGGAAACAAGTCAGAACCATATCCAAACCTAAGCCCACTCTCCAACATCAAGCTACCATCAGTCATGGGCTACAAGAGGACCTATCTACTAAACTCTCTATAAAAAAGTAAGGGGTATCTCATTTGTCCTGGTGCTAACTTACTCTCCATTGGAGAATCTGCTTCTCTTTTTAGATAGAGGTAGATCCTAAGGATAGAGCCACCCCAATATACTTCAAAAGTGTGCTACTATTGCAACTACTGGAATAAAAAAAGGAGAACTCTCCATGATATAGGAGTGGGGAAACACTTCCTGAACAATTCCCAAGTAGAGTAGGATACTAAAAATTCCCTCAAACAATGTTATCTCATAAAGCTCAAAACCTTTTGCAAACACAAACATACCATAAGCAAAGCCAACAGATTCCCTACAGAATGGGAGAAATGTTTTGTTGGCTACCACTGATTACCACTGATAGACACAGAAAAGAACTCAAAAATTTAAACCATAAAAACTCAAACAACCCACTCAAGAATGTGGTAGGGAAATGACTAGGGAGTTCTCAGAGGAAGAAATACAAATGGATGACACACAATTAAAAGAACATGTTTAACACCCCTAACCATCAGGGGAAGGTAAATTGACACAACTATGATATTCTACCTTACTTCAGTAAGGATGGAAATCATTAAAAAATCAAATGACAACAAATATTAGTGCAATGTGGGTAAAGAGGAACCCTCATTCACTGTTAGTGGGAATTCAAACTTGTACAACCACTATGGAAATAAATATGTAGATTCCTGAAAAAGATGAATATAGAATTACTAACAGACCTATTTATTTCCTTACTGGGTATTTACCCTAAATTCTCCATTCTTCACTTCATAGATATTTGCTCAATCACTTTTATAGCTGCTCAAATCATAAAACCTAAGAACTGGAATTAACACGGGTGCCTATCATTGGCTGAATGGATAATAAAGGTACATACATACATACATAATTACATAGATAATGTGTGTGTGTGTGTGTGTGTGTGTGTGTGTGTGTGTGTGTGTGTATGCATGTGTATGGAATTGTACTCAACAATACGAAAAAAATGGTACAATGAAATTTGTAGGAAAATTGATGGACTTAAAACAGATAATTTATCAAAAACACACAATCACAGAAAGACAAATGCTACATTATCTCCCTAAATGCTACATTATCTCCCTCATCTGTGGTTCCTGACCTACTTAGATCTGCTTGAGTTGCTGGCATACCAGATAGAAAATTAGAGGCCCAGACATAGGGATGGAAGGGTTTTTGTGAGGAGGGGAAGGGAAGGTTTCAGGAAAATAAAAACAAAATTAAACCCAAAATGAACTGGAACCATAGAAATCTTCCTCCTTGAATGTAGAGTAAAAGATTTAACCCTCAATATGAGTAAAGGGGGGGTACCTGAAAAGAAGGATCCTGAAGCTGTTAGGATGAAGTCTAAGCTTAAAAATTTTGGCCCTTACCTATAACTTTCAGTACCAGAAATTGGTGCTACCCACATTGAACTGTTGATTGGAGAAACCTATGAGACACCCAAAATGAGACTTCTGTCAAAGCACTTGGTTTCCCACATGAGGTAAAAAGCAAGACCTTATTGCTGCAGGTGTCATATTCTGCCAACACAGAACACAGAAAGACCCTGGCTGGAATCTGGAAGAGATCCAGTCCCCAGACAGCCCATCTAGTTCGGGAAAGCACTACATGATCTACTGGGAGAAAGTGGTCAACAATGGGTGAGCAAGCTGAGGTCTAAGCTACTGAGGAACAACCAGCCTGATAAGTCATTCACACTGGTGCAGTGGAGGCACACAGCCTTGGTGGGTAACCAGTGGCTCTCTAATTGGCCAAGAGATTGTTCAGTGGAAAGGACCCCGAATCTGCAAATGGGAACCAGGTTTGAATCCTAAGGAGACACAGATTATACTCTCCAATGTCAAGCTCCCACTTGTCTTTGGCTTAAAAAAGGGCTATATCCATCAAAATCTCCCTAAATTAATAATGCTTAACAAATTTTACTTATGTTGACTTCAATCTCCACTGGAGAGTCTGTTGTATTTGTTTGTTTGTTTTCAGAAGGTAGTGACACCTGAGGAGATAACCCATCCCTCAAATCTAAGTCAAGTCCCCAGCAAGAGTGCTGCTGCCATGGTAATCCTGACAATCAGTGCCAGGGCGAAGGAGACAGCCACTGAGGATATTCAACACATATAAAAGCAGAAACCCAGAGGCTCCTAAGAGCTCATCACTGAAGTAGATTTAAAATATACTCACCAAGGCTCAGGGAAATTTTCAGAAGAGGGGGCAGAAAGATTGTAAGAGCCACAAATTGGGATGTCATATCAGAGGTATTGCCTCTCCACACCAGTCCCTAAATAAAAACTGACTGCTGCTCCCACAACCCCTTGGAGAATACCCCATTGAGGACCCCCTCTCCAGGGGAATATGAACAGAGAGGAGGGAAAGATGGTACCAACACATGATGTATCCATACAAAGTATGTTCTTAATAAGAAAAAGAGGTCTGGAGAGATGGCTTAGTGGTTAAGCGCTTGCCTGTGAAGCCTAAGGAGTTTGAGGCTTGATTCCCCAGGACCCACGTTAGCCAGTTGCACAAGGGGGTGAATGCATCTGGAATTTGTTTGCAGTTACTAGAGGCCCTAGCGCACCCATTCTCTCCCTCTCCCTCCCTCCCTCCCTCCCTCCCTCCCTCCCTCCTCCCTCCCTTCCTCCCCCCTCCATCTGCCTCTTTCTCTCTCTGTCACTATCAAATAAATAATAAAAATAACAAAAAATAATTAGATAAAGAAAAAAAAATCAGTTTAGCTTTATAATCTAGTACTGTATTCTCATGGTTTGGAGATTTCTCAGTTCTTGCTACATACAGAACATCCTGTGACACTCGTTACTCTCCAGGTTACAGGATTATTTCTGTTTCTATGTCCTTTTTCTCCTACTAGCTTCAGGAAGGCAGAGATCAATATGGCTTTTATTTTTCTATCTTCTGCCATAACTATAGTATCATACATATCACAGACAGCTAGTAAATATGAATAATTATTTTTGTGGGGTTATTTACATTATACAGCATGAACCAAATCCAGAGATGCTTATCCCCAGATAAATTCAGTTGAATTTTAAAGCATTACTTTTCAGATAATAATATTATGATAATAAAAATTTATAATGGCCTGGTAAACAAAAGAATTATTTAAAGATGGAGATAGGATTCTTCTATGAATATGACATGAATCCAAATTAATTATGTATTTCCATTATTAAGAGTAAAAGCTTATATGTTTCACACTATTAAAATTATCTAGATTTATGGAAAATGCATTCAAACAGTTGATTATACTCTGAACAATAATGGAGAGCAAAATCTATCAGCAAGATTGTAGATTCATCATTGATAGTTATTTAGGCACTAAATATTTACATTTACAAATTTGACATTAGTTTGTATTGCTGCAGGTTTCAGGACTGATTTTATTGAAGTATCTGGAAGATGAAGAAGTTGAATGTGTGTGATAAGATTCAAACCCATTCAATTGAGAGAAACTGGATGAAGGGGATGGGGTGACAATAGACACTTATACTCATTCAGTTCAATTCTGGCCATGTGCAGGTTCAGCTGAGCATAGCTGCCTCTGTAATATATCTGAAATGATTTATTGCTGAGGGATCCTGTGACTCTGTGTCAAAATTTTAGTCTTTGTTTTTATAAAGTGCCCATGGATTAAATAAGCATCCTTTTTTCCAAAGCATATGTTTACAGCGACCTTCTCACACCAGAGAGGAAGCATCACCATCTGGCTCCACAAAGTGAGCCTGAAGACAGACTTTTGAAAATGGAGTTGAGAAACGTGGAATGCAAACTCTTTCATACTTACTCCTGGTGATTCTCAGGGAATGTATGTTATTCTATATGTGGAGAGACAAACAAGGTAAAAATATTAGATGTTTTTCATTGGTATGTGTGTCAAGTGTACTAAGAAAAGTAAATGAGACTTTGACTTTGAATAAAACATCACTATGATCTTGAAGAGATTCTGACCTTGAGAAAATTTAAAATGATAAAATGTCCTTAAATGATAAAATGAAATGTGTGAGGAATTACAAAATGCTACTACCTTCACAAATTTTGCAATTTCTATTCTCCAGTGCCTTAAGTGTACTTTTCATGGCCATTATTTGCTTGCAATAAAGATGGAAGTCATGTAGTATTAGATAGCCCAATGAAGGGATCATATAATAAAACTTAAAGTATGAAATATATGAAGGCATCTGTCATTTATTAGTTTTGTATTGATACTGCTCACTTTCCATTGCAAACTCACCTTCATGTTCATGAATTATAAATGCACTTTACAATCTAAAACAAGGATCCCAACTTTTTGCTTCACACATGTGAAACAAAGACATGGTACAAAAATGCCCCTTGGTTCAAAAGAAATTTCAGAATTCTATGACTTCAAGAAGCATTCCAGGTCAGCAGGAAGAGAATAACTATTTTTGTACTTTGTTTTTTGTTTTTCCAGGTAGGGTCTCACTCTAGCCCAGGCTGACATGGGATTCACTTTGTAGTTTCAGGGTGGCCTGAAACTCACGCCAATTCTCCTACCTCTGCCTCCTGAGTTCTGAGTGCTGGGATTAAATGTGTGAGCCACCACATCTGGCTGAGACTGACTTTTATATTCTTGTTTGAAAATTATGTTGGGACATTTACTGTATTAGGTTTTGAATTTAGGGAAAACAGAATAAGTAAGTTTAGGATTTACTGTGATATTCAGTTTTTCCATATGCATGTGGTTATTAGGTCATAATTCTTCAAATATAAAACACTAGTCTACACTTAACTACTAATATAATTTCCAATGCAGTGATGGTGTTGGGTCATTGGAGAGGACCATTTGGCTGTGATGCTCAGAACTGGAGATTCTGCATGGAAGAATGCCAGGGCCCAGCAGGCAGGAAGAACAGTCTCCTCTCATGTCTCTAATGATCTGTGAAATGGAATGAATCCAAGACAAAACACCCCTGCGAGGCCCACAGAAATGTAAGATGTCCTTCATAGTATTTCCCTTGCCAAAAATATAATTTCGACAATTCCAATTTCAATTTTACTTAATCATTTCTCCTGAAGTAAAACAATGAAATATATAATGCATATTTTTAGGCCTGACACTCTGGATCTGCCACTTATCTGCAGTTAGATTTTCAGATTGTCTTCCTTCTAAAAAAATATTGGCTTTTTATTTTCAAGTTACAAACTGCATATTTAAGTATTTCTAGAATACTTGTAGCAGAAATCCAGGTATTTTATTTGACAATGTAGCAGTTAATTTTATGAAGAATGGTAATTTCTGCATTACTATTGTGTATTTCAAAGAAAATTAGAAATATCTCCAATATCATTACTTTAAAGAATATTTTAAAATGCTAATACTATAGTTGATTTTCTACATATATTAAATGTAGATATTTCAGGGAGGAAAGATATTCTGATTGTAATTTTGACAGTTAGTACATTCATTAAAACCTACATATTGCCTAATGTCTTCATGCCTGCTTCTCGAAACACTGTGATGTACTGAGCATGTACATGGCTGCTTCTTAATACATTTGTCTAATAATTCTTTTCAACCAAAGCATGGAATATAACTTACAATAGCTTGTTTTAAAAATCCTGAGGCAATTATAGATACTAACTTCCCTTGAGTTACATAATAAATCCACACAGAGAATGGAGGGAATTTGTTCACTCTTAGGACCTAGAGTATTAAAAAAGTGACAAGTCTTCATCATGTGTGGTATCTGCTAAGTAAGTGAAACCTGGAGTGAGAAGATCTGAATTATTGTGCATTTTCTAGGTAAGGGACTATGGGCAAATTAGAGCCCTAATCATTGTCACATTGGTGTTTTCAGTAGGCACTATAGTCTTCTTTTCTCAAGCTAGACCTTCAGCAAGGGTCACATGCTGTGGTTTATTGCTATTGCCTTTGATTAGCACCAGGACAGAGAAGAGGATATCTTGTTTGAGGTTACCTATATGAGGTATCCAGTAAAGGGCTGAAACCATTTCAACCAATATCACAGTGAGGCCTGGGAGTTGTAGTTTCCAGTGTGATATTTCTAGTTTTTTTCTCAGTTTTTCATCATTATTATATTAATATTTATATACCTTAATGGGGAATAAACTGATATTATGGCACATTCATACATCATATATTGATCATTTCAGAACACTTGGGTTACCTATCTCAAACATTATTATTGTTTTGTGATAAGAAGGTTAAAATTTCTTTTTACTATAAATTTTGGAGCCTCTTATAAAGCCATTGTCTGTACTAACTATTCCATGTGACAGAGAAACAGAACTCATTCTCCTCTGTGGCTGTGACTTTGTGCCTGTTAACCCATCTCTTCTTCCCTCCCCAACTTCCCTCGTGTGAGCCCTCACTTGCCCCTGCTACTCACTACTCTGTTCTCTACATCAGGCTTTTGAACATATATTTCACTGATGAACTAACTCATATGGGCTTGGTATTCAGGTAACTTAACAGCCCATAGGTGCTGTGCCTGGCATTTACCTGATTTAAAACTTTGTTATGGGCCTGTTACTCATATTTATTATTGAGCTAAAACCTGCAGACTGGCTGAATCTGGATTTCTATGACATTTGAGGTATCTAGACCTGATTTCAATTGCTTTAGGGAGTCACATCTAGAGAACTGTTGAAATAAATCACGATAATGAAACCTGGGCACATCTATTTTCTTTAATAGTCTCTAAATTCTAATTTACATACAGAAATATTTAATGAGCTTTTCCAACTATTATCTATTATCTTATCCAAGTAGTGTTCTCAGAGGATTTACTAGAAAAATAGATTCTTTTTCCAACCTCAGGAACATCAGTCTACTCCATAAATTTGAAACTTTCAGGCACTGGAATTTATACCTTGGTTTCTTTGAATTTGACAATTTGAAAAATAAGTACATTACATACAATAGTGCAAACATCAAAGAGCTGCCTACACAGCAGTTGGAAAATACATGCATTTTGCATAAAGAGGAACTTTTCAATTAAGATTTTGACAAATTCACGCATGTATATAGCATATTTTGATTATATTTGCTCCCATAGCCCTCTTCACCTCATCCCATGTCAGCTAGATCATTTATTATTTCTACTTGTTTATATATGCATATATTATATAGATAATTATTATAGTTGATAATTACAACATATGAAATATATATATTAGATTGTGAGAAAAGAGAGGAGAAAGAGAACCTCTGAGTTTAATTTAGGGTTACTTGAATGAACAGGGCTGAGAAAGGAAATCCTATGAATTAAGGTCACCTTTTGAACTCATTTACTTACTAAGAGGTATTTTTTCTTTTAAATATATTTTATTTATTTTTTTATTTATGGGGGGCAGGACACTCAGCCAATGCAAACGAACTCCAGATGTATGTGCCCCCTTGCACATCTGACTTATGTGGGTCCTGGAGAATCGAACTGGGGTTTAACCACCAAACCATCTCTCTACCCCAAGAGGTATTTTTGAGTATGTACAGAAATTACATTACTCACAACATAAAATGTTACAACTTAGTAGACTATCAGGTAACAAACATCAGGAACCTTCTCACAGCAATCTGTAATAGATGCCTAAGAAATATAGCACACAGAAAAAGATGAGTAATTTGGTTCATATCCATAGGAGTTGAATCTAATCCAGGGCTCCTTAAAGATTTATGTCTTTCTGTAAAACTTTTAACACCAAAATAAATAAATCCAATATTACTTCATTAGTCAAATGTCTACAATTTTATACCTTTTAGTTAGAAAGCTATCTTGGCCTTGTAAGAGACAGTTAAGCTTTCTTTTTGGCCTATGAGGAAATAAAGGAGTAAATGCCTTTTAAGGATATTATACACAGTGACCCTAGCAGGGCTACTTTGATCCTTCCCCACACAATCATAGTTTTTATCACATTGCATTGACATTGTTCATGGTATTCAAAAGATTTCATGACACTAGGAGCAAAGAAGGCTGGCATCCATACAGTGGAATGGTAGTTGGCATAGGGAGCTGGGATCATAACTTTAAATGGAAACCTGGCATAACTGTCCATATCAGGAATCCTGGTGCTATCAATAACCAAGGTAAAATAATTATTGTGAGACATAAATACTCAAAGTGAAGATGGATGACAACATGCACAACTCCACTTCTGACTTGGAGACTCTCATTACAGGACATTGTGATTCTGAATTTTGAATGCCATGTACTTTAATAAGTGCTGATTAGAATCTTTCATGTTTTCCCTCCTCAGATGCAGTAGTCCATGAAGAATAACTTTCCATTTCCTTTATCCCACTGCTAAGCTAGGATCTATACAATCACTACTTTAATAGTGTGTTCTAAATTCAGTCAAAACAGTGCTATTTATATGCATCTTAATTTTTTCCATTCTTCGCTCTATACATTATTGGGTATTACTTTAGTGCTAGTGTATGTCAAGCTCTAGAAATTCACTCATAATGTGGTGTCTTCCCGATCATCTGGAGTCCAAATTCCAGAGAGGTAGCTCAACTAAATGATCACATGCTATAAGAAGCTGATCTCAAGGTGGGATGCAATCAGAGCAAAGTGGAGACCCATTTAGTTTGGGTTGGCAAGAAAAGACACTCTACAGCAAGCAGCCAGATCCAAGATCCATCAGCTCACTCATGCAGTGATTGTCTGCTAGGAACATAAATGAAATATGCAGTTAAACTCAGAAAGTTATGGCTTGGGGGCTGAAAAGATGCCTCAACAGTTAAAGGTGTGTACTTGAAAAGCCTGCAGGCCCAGCTTCAAGTCACTAGTATACCTATATAAACCATATGGACAAAGTGGTGGAAAGATGCATCTAGAGTTTGTTTGCAGAGGCAAGATGCCTTGTCATGCACACACTCATTACCTCCCTTTGTCTGTCTATCTATCTGTCTGTCTGTCTATCTATTATCTATCTCTCTATCTATGTGAAATTTACAATTTTCAATAAACAATGACAGATTCTTGACATCATAAATTTATTGGGTTTTTTAATATTTTTATTTGTTTATTTTCAAGTAGAGAAAAATAAAAAACAGGGAAAGGAGAGAGAGAAAGGGAGAGAGAATGGTATGCCAGGGCCTCTTGCCACTGTAGGGGAACTCCAGATTCATGCACCACTTTATGTATCTAGCTTTACATGGTTACTAGGAAATGAAACACAAGCTGTCAAACTTTGCTAGCAAGTGTCTGTAACTACACAGCCATCTTTCCAACTCAGTTTATTGGATTCTTAAAAGCTGGTACTTTTTTATATATATAAAGAATGTAAGCAAAGAAATGAATGATGACAACTGCTAACTGAACAAAACATCCTTTAATAAACTTTGATTTGGCTTCTATATCCAAAGACTTCTTTAGTTCAACTCTTCTTTGTGGACACAGTCAGATAAGCTTAATAATCAGTGGCTACATGAGTAGATTTTCCTCTACTTAGATAGTGCTAACCAGAAAAATCATATAAAAAGTAAATATAGGGCTGGAGAGATGGCTTAGCGGTTAAGTGCTTGTCTGTGAAGCTTAAGGACCCCTGTTCGAGGCTCAATTCCCCAGGACCCACGTTAGCCAGATGCACAAGGGGGCACATGCGTCTGGACTTCGTTTGCAGTGGCTGGAGGCCCTGGCATGCCCATTCTCTCTCATTCTCTCTCTCTGCCTCTTTCTCTGTCACTTTCAAATAAATAAATAAACATAAAACAAAAAAAATTAGAGTAAATATATAAGGAATTCATCAATGTTTAAATTAAAATGGAAAGTAAGAATACTAAATAAAATAACTGTTTCTAGTATTTTTATGTGTTTTCATTATCTTCTATGTCATGTTTCATATAAAGTTGCAAACAATTTTTTCTACTCACCAATATATATTTTTCATATATTAAACTTCTCTAAATCATAATGCTAAATATATATTACTCTTCAAATAGAAGATTAGTTGCAACATAAAACTTTAAGTATGAGATTATTATTATACTAAATGAAAAATACTCTTTGCAATAAAATACAGAGTATTTGAAACATTAATACCTTGCTAATTTGAAAATAAAATGCCATTTTGGCAACAATTCTCTGTCAATGAAAATGTTCACACTTATTTTCTCATCTGTGAGTCTGTAACTTTTATAAACTGAGGCTAATTTTCACAGTCACTGTGTTTTCGTCATTCATGATTGTTATAAAATTTTGTGTAAATAAGAATCAGGCCCTGTGAAAAAAAGTCAACTCTATGATTATACGAACACAAAGCCAAACCTACAGAGAATACCTGAGGGAATTCTCCACACAGAACAGTCAAACAAACAATCACATGATTCAACAAGAAGAAGATCACAATAACCAAATCAGACCAGGCTCAAAACAGTATATAATACAAGAAAATTCATAACCTAAATGTATTCATTACAAAGACAGAGAGATCCCAAGTCAATAACCAGGCAGTCCACCTAAAGTCACTCAAAAAAACAAGAAGAATCCAACCCAAAGAGCTCCAAATGGAAAGAAATAATCAAGATTAGAACAGTAATTAATGAACTGGAAACTAAGAAAACAATTTTTAAAAATCAATGACATGATATTTGAAAAAATAAACAAGATTGTCAAAACCCTTGCCAAATTGATCAAGCTAAAAAAGAGAAGTTCAGATTAACAAAATCATAAATTAAAAAGGAGAGATGATAACAGACACCAATGAAATTGGAAAAAAACAAACAAACAAACAAACACATCAGGGCACACTTCCTAAACTTCTACTCCACAAAATTTAACAACCTGGAAAAAATGGATGAATTCCTAGACACATACTACCTACCAAAGCTACCACAGCAAATTTATCTCCTAAACAAACATATCACATCCATGGAGATTGAAAAGATAACCAAAAATCTCCCCAAAAACAAAAGTCTAGTTCCGGATGGATTCTTAGCTGAATTCTATAAAACCTTCATAGGAGAACTAAAACCAATTTGTCTCAAACTGTTCCACATAATTGGAGATGAGGGATTCCTCCGCAACCCTTTTATGAAGCTAGCATCACCCTAATTTGAAAATCAGACAGAGATGCAACAAGGAAAGAAAACTATAGTCTTATATAACTCATGAATTTAGCTGCAAAGATCATAAACCAAATCCTTGATAAATGCATTCAACAACACATCAAAAGCTTTACCCACCTTGATCGAATAGGCATCATAGGGATACAGGGATGGTTTAGCATATGGAAATCAGTCAATGTAATATACCCCATAAAGAAACTTAACCATACGAACCACATGATTATCTCAGTTGATGCAGAGAAGGCCTTTGACAAAATAAAACATCACTTCATTATCAAAACACTGGAAATTATAGGCATTGAGGGCTTATATCTCAACACAATGAAGGTTATATATAAAGCTCAAAAAGCCCAAATAATACTTAATAGGGAAAAGCTCAAGGAGTTTCCACTGAGATCAGGAAAAAAGCAGGCTGCTCACTCACCACTGCTCTTCAATATAGTACTAGAAGTACTGGCCTGAGTAATAAGACAGGAAAGGAGAAAGAAATAAAAGAGAATCAGGGCTGGAGAGATGGCTTAGCGGTTAAGCGCTTGCCTGTGAAGCCTAAGGACCCCGGTTCGAGGCTCAATTCCCCAGGACCCACCTTAGCCAGATGCACAAGGGGGCACACGCGTCTGGAGTTCGTTTGCAGTGGCTGGAGGCCCTGGCGTGCCCATTCTCTCTCTCTCTCTCTCTCTGTCTATTTGCCTCTCTCTCTCTGTCACTCACAAATAAATAAATAAAAATAAACAAAAAAAATTTTTAAAAAAAGAGAATCAAATTGGAAAGGAAGAAGTCAAATCAACCCTATTTGCATATGCCATGATCCTATATATGTGACCCTGAAGGCTCCATCTCAGAATTTCTAAAGGTGATAAATTCCTTCAGCAGAGTGGCAGGCTACAAAAATCAATGCAGAAAAGCAGTAGCTTTTCTATATGCAAAGGACACATATACAGAGAAAAAAATCAGTAAGGATATCCCATTTTCAATAGCAACAAAAAATTAAATACCTTGGAATAACCCTAACAAAGGATGTGATAGACCTATGTAATGAAAACATAAAAACACTCAAGAAAGAAATAGAGGAGGATTTGAGAAAATGGAAAGACCTCTTGTGCTCCTGGATAGGTAGAATTAATATTGTGAAAATGGCAATTCCACCAAAGGCAATATACAGATTTAATTCAATAACGATAAATATAACAGCATCATTCTTCACAGAGATTCAAAAAATGATCTCAAAATTCATATGTAATGGCATAAGGCCTCAGGTATCCAAGCATATCCTCAGCCAAAAAAACAGAAACAAACAACAAAAAAACAATATCGTCATACCTGATCTAAAGCTATGTTAGAAAGCCATACACCAAAAACTGAACAAGAGTACTGGAATAAAAACAGAAATATAGACTAATGGAACAAAATTGAAGACCCAGACCTTAGGCCAAGTAACTACAGCTGCTTGATCTTTGACGAAGGCACCAATCATGTACCCTGGAGGAAAGACAAACTTCAACAAATTGTGCTGGACAAATTGGATGACCATATGTTTAAAAAAAAAATAGAAATTAAACCCACTCATATAGCCATACACAAAAGTCAAGTCCATATGGATTAGAGAACTCAATATAAGACCTAAAACTCTTCAATTACTGGAAGAAAAAAAAAAAAAGGAGGCACTCTCTATAGTATAGGACTGGGAAAAGATTTCCTAAACAAAACCCCAGTAGCCAAGGAAATTAATAAGCACTCAACCAATGTGATCTCATGAACCTAAAAAGCTTTTGCATAGACAAACATACCATAAGCACAGCCAATAGATAACCCACTGAGTAGGAGAAAATATATATCTGACAGAACCCCAATATCTAGAATGTACAAAGAACTCAAAAAACTAACCAAAGAAAAATAAATAAATAAATAAACCCACTCTGAAAGTGGGCAGAAAACTAAAAAGGGAGTTTTCAGAGGAAGAACTACAAATGGCTAACACACTTAAGAAAATGTTCAACATCCATAGCCATTAGAGAAATACAAATTAAAACAACTATGAGATTCCATTTTATCCCAGTAAGGATAGCAAACTTTAAAAAATAAAATAAAAACAAATGTCGACAAGGCTATGAAGAAATAGGAACACTCATTCACTGTTGGTGGGAATGTAAACTGTTAAAACTACTGTGGATATCAAGATGGAGATTCCTGAAAAGAAAGAACACAGAATTATCAACAGACCCTGTTATTCCTTTACTGGGCATTTACCCTAAAAGCACCACATCTCAGTTTAAGATATTTGTTCAACAATGTTTATGACTGCTCAATTTATAATAGCCAAACATTGAATCAATTGGATGAATGGATAGCCAAGATGTGTGTTGTGATCAGGTTTACATTGATGCAGAAATCACCTGACCAAGAGCAACTTGTGAGAATAAAGAGGTTTATTTTGGCTTGCAGGCTTGACCAGAAAGCTCCATGATGACAGGGAAAACGATGGCATGAGCAGAGAGTGGACATCACCCCCTGGCTAACATCAGGTGGATAATAGCAACAGGAGATTGTGCCAAACACTGGCAAGGAGAAACTGACTATAACACCGATAAGCCCACCACTAACAATACACTGCCTACAGGAGGCATTTATTCCCATATATCCATCAGCTGGTAACCTAGCATGCAGAGCATCTAAGTTTATGGGGGACACTTGAATGAAACCACCACATTCCACTCCTATCCCCCATAAACTGATAACCATGCATGACGTAAAATGCAAGACATTTATCCAAATTTTAAAATCTCAATAGTTATCAATTCCAATAATCCAAGGTCTTTTAACTGAGCCATAATACCAAAATATCTCCCCCCGCCAAACCCATAATGGCACAGAAATAAACATTCACACAGCAAAATGGCATTGTACATAGCAAAAACAAACAAACAAACAAAAAACCCTCAGACAATACAAGATATAAAACAACCAGGGCAAACATCAAATTCAGTACCTTCAAGTCCAACAACTCTAGCAAGTGACAAGTCTCCAAGTTTAATAATTTTAACCGGCAACAAGTCTCTGGAGTTCCAATTCTGTCCCTCCAGCTAGGCCACTCACACTCCTGGAAAACTTCATCTGGGGCTAGAGAATGTAAGACAAAACCCAACCTCAAATTTCTCTTTCTTTGATGTCTTTTTCTTTTTTCTTTTCCTTTGGTGCTGGCCTGTAGTTCTCTGCACCAGGATGTGGTTTACCTCCACAATGAGCTGGTGATCCAAGAGACCTACTATATCTCCCAAAACAAACAAGATAGACTTCTGTCATAGCACTTGATTACCAACCAAAGTTTAATGATAAGACTCTGATGCTCAAGACATGTTGACATGGACCATGGGGAGACCTGGTTGGAATCCAGAGGAGAGCCAGTCCCCAGATAATTAGCCTATCCAGTTTTAGAAGGCACTTCATGAGCTACCAGGGAAAAGTAACCAACATCTGTCCAATCAACTCAAAGTCTAAGTGACTCAGAAGCAAATAACCTGAAGTGATGCTCACATACGTGTAATAGTGGCATACAGCCATGGTGGGTAACCAACTGCTCTTGGATTAGCTAAAAGATCCACTCAGTGTAAAAGAAATCATATCTGGAACTGGGAAACAGGTCAGAATCATATCCAGTAATGATTCTGCTTTCCATTGTGAAGCTCCCACTAACCTTAGACTGCAAGAGGATCTACACTCTTTTATATATTTCTATGTTAATACTGGTTATCCCATTTAACCAGTGCTGACTTCATTTTCTGTTGGATAATCTGCCTTCTCTTTTGCAGATAGAGCTGGACCTGAGGAGATAAACAACCTAGCACACTTCACCATAAACTGACTATAATACTAATAAGCCCACCACTAACAATACACTGCCTACAGGAGGCATTTATTCCCATATATCCCACAGAGGAATTCGGGAAATGAGCAAGAGTTCTGTTTTCCTAGTGAATCTGATATCAGCACAAAGGTGATGGAGATAGATATTGAGGACATTCAACACCTACCAAACCAGAGATCCAGATGATCCGTAGACTTAAAATGCTCCTAGCATGGCTCAGGGAATTTTGCAAAGAGGAGACAGAAAGATTGTTAAAGTCACAAGTTGGGACATTTTTCACAGAGACTTTTCCTCCTCCCCTGCCCATAATGCATGACCCATAATCCCTATGGGGTTGACCTGCATCCCTAATGAGGAAGGCCTCTTCAGAAAAGGGACAGGGAGGAGGAAAAGGATGGTACCAAAATGTGTTGTTTACATACAAAATATGCCCATATTTAATAAAAAAGAAATAAATGTAAGAGTTTTGGTTCCAAGTATGTTCATAAAAGTGAACAATCTGTTATGTTGCAGGAAATGTCTTACTGATTCTGCTGACATCTGCTGTTACTCCCATTTGCCGTGCTATTGGATGTAGTGCACATGCATATATCTATTATAGCAATCATGCTAGTATTTACATTTTACAATAATTTAATTCATTATTTACTGAACAAGTTCTTATTTTCCACAGTATGTGATTGTTTGGTATGTTGAAATTATGGTATAGATTTATACTTGTGCCAACTAAATAAACAGATATGTTAAATCAAGGAAAATATCAAGTCAGGTGTGGTAGCACACGTCTTTAATCCTACCACTTAGGAGGCAGAGGTAGGAGGATCACCATGAGTTTGAGACCACCCTCGGACTACATAGAGAATTCCAGTTCAGCCTGGGCTAGAGAGAGACCTTACCCTAAAATATATATATATATATATATATATATATATATATATATATATATATATATATATATATATATATATACATACATACATACATACATATATATATATATATATATATATATATATATATATATGTTACTACATATATAGTAACAAAAGTGAAATGGTCCAAAATTTACTGTTTTAATCTGTATTAAAGAGATATAATTGCCTTTAACTCATATTGTGAATGATGGTTATCTTTTGGATTTGTTTCATTTCCTCCTAGTAATGAGATATCTTCTATATTCTATTTGTGACTTTCAGTGACCCATTTAGCAGTTCTGAAAATATATGATTTAGATTATGAGTTAAGTATTTTTTGCTGTGTATAGCAGCTCTCACTGAAAAATAATAGAATAATATATGCAATAATGTGCTCTACAAGCTGCCAAAGTAACATAACTACATTTTTTGTCTATGAAACAACTTCTTAGTATAGGATTTGGTATCATAAAGGAACTGCATTTTGCTATATACACATGAATGATGAGCACTGCTGTGGGAACACCTTGTACAACCAGTAGTTATGTTACACACTGCTTTAAAAGTCCTTTCTGTCTTTTCTTCCAACCTAATGAGCCACATCCTATCTTAGCCTACAGGCAGTTTCCAAGTCTCCCTAGCTCACTTGTATCTCTGCAGTTCTACCTCCATCTATCCTGGTGTCTATATATTCCATCATCTTAGAGACCTCACCCCAAATCTATATTCTCCAGACACACTTCTGTTTCTCAAACTCCATTGTCACACCTTTGCACTTTTTCCTAGAATTTTGTTAACACATTTTATAGCATACTAAAATTTATTAATCTTTCAAGGACCAAATGTATGGTTGCATAATTTCCTAATCTCCTTTCCCAAGCCTTTATGCACTTGGGAGGATGGGAAAGGAAGAAAATAGATAGGAGGTTGGGACCCAACCAACAGTGAGTTTTCATATCATTCAATGATAAAAACTGCCAAGAAGCCTGGAGCTATATTCAATCTAGGATTACTAATGCTGCAATTTTAACCCAGTTTCCAGCCATAGCTGCAATGGAAGATTTAAATTATTCTAAACACTGATAATTTTAAAAATCCTTTAACTAAGTACAGAAACTTCATAGATTATTAAAACATTTTGAGAGCATTTGCTTTTATATTTGAATAGAATGCATTGTTCTTCCTATAATTATAAACAAAAAGGTCTTTAGATAGAATGTAAATTCTTGAATCCAGATAAAGAATTCTTATGTTCCACACTTTTTCTTTAAAAGGATATCTAGGTATCAATTTATATAATAACTCCCCAAATAAATGCATTGAAGTAATATTTTCATATTTTTTAATTCTTTTTTATTTATGGGAGAGAAAGAGAGAAAGAGAGAGAGAGAGAGAGAGAGAGAGAGAGAGAGAATTGGAGCACCATATTCTATAGGTACTGCAATTGAACTCCAGACATGTGCTCCATCCTGGGTGCATGCACATCCTTTTGCACATGCATCACCTTGTGCATCTGGCTTTTGTAGATTCTGGGGAGGCTAACTTGGGTCCTTAGGCTTCACAGGCAAGCACCTTAATGGCTAAGCCATCTCTTCAGCCCCACAAAAATATTTGTGTCTAGAATTTTAGTGACTTATGAGATAGTGACAAATTGGTTTTCAAAAGTTTTCTATCAATTTTAAATAAGCCAGCCATTTTAAGTCTTAAAATTCTTTTCATCTTCATCAGCAAAATTAGCTAAATTATTAAGTAAAATAATATATCCCATTATTTTACTTTTCTATTTTTGTTAAGCTAGTGCATATTCTAGTGTGTCTAGTAGAAATATTTTTCTAACATAAATTATATTATGTATCTTTGTATGTTCATTTCAATCTGACTAAAGTATATACAGTTGTGATCATGTATTATCCTATGTCATTTATGGGTGAATGAGACACTTTTATGAAGATTTGAGGAGGTTTCTGTTTGCTTTACATTCAAAAGGAAAAACAGTGAAGTGAAATGTCAATCTATGAGTTTAATTCTAAGAATTTGATTGCTAACTATTTTAGAAGATCTCATATGCAACTATCCATACTTACTTAATTGCTATTGATTCATGTTCTGATGACATATCTATGCTCTTTGATGCTATTTGATTTTTAATCAGCATCATTGATAGAAATAGTGTCACACAGAATTTAAAATAGTTCTTAGATAACTGAATGATGACTGTGGTTGCCCAGAGACTTAGCTCGGTGGTAGAGTGCTTGCCTCACATGTACAAGGTTTTCGATTTCATTCCTAGGACCATAAAACTAACAAGCAAACAAACAAAGTATTCAGGCTGATCTTACTGTTTCCAAAATAAGTTCAAATTTAACTTTTATTGTAAATATTTAAACATGCTCTATGGAGAGGTTTAGTTGCAACAGTGCTTGTATGAAAAAATAGTAGACTATAAAATTATAATAACTGCAATCTTAGCAGAAACAAACAAAAATTCCATACCTCATATTATAATGTACAAACAGCTGGATTCCATATGAACACCTGGGCAGTTTGTAGTAATTCACTATCAAGAATTTCACAAATGTGAAGATTAATTCTGTACAGATGATAGGAATGTAGGTATTTTTTCTTAGCATTATGTTTTAATGAAATTATGACAAATTATGGGCAATGACATGCCTTATATGCTAAGTGATCCCAAAACTATACCATATAAAAGTCATTATAAAATGTGGGAAATAGTAAGACAACATGTAATATATGTCTATAAAATATGACTGATATGATTTTAGTAGTAATGGGAATCAAAACAATTTATATTTGAAAATGTCAAGACTGAAATATAGAGGTATTATCTTTCAATTATCTATCATCTATTTATCTAGATATTTCTAAGTAAGATATGAAGTATAGGAAAACATTAAACAAAAAATTGACCATTATAGCAAAATCTGGCCAATTTCTGTGTTGAGTGGTAATCATCTAGAGATTTTTAATTTATAACCATATTACCTCTATGCTACTTTTAAAAAGTGGTATACTTACAACATACCTTATCTATTTCTTTATCTATCTATAAATGACACATCAAATATATATGATGTTTATGAGTAGAATTGAGGAAAAGGAACAAAGAAAAATGTGAGTGATTTATATTATCAATACTAAACAATAAATATGGGATTAGCTTTCTGTCAGAGAAACTGCATAGTACAGGACTTACATGAACAAAGAAAAATGGAACTTCTCATGAAAATATGTATTTCCCTTGATTTTAGGTACTTGGAAGAGAAAAGATAGAAAATGCCTTTCAAAAAAAGCTGACTATGAAAGATGTCTACACAAATGACCATTAAATATTTAGCCACATATAACCTCATTTCAAATGAGGGAGGAACAAGGAGTTATGAACACAAGTAAATTGTTTAAAAATTTATAATAGTAATTGCAGTGGAGATAATGAAGAGCTTTGAGATATAACATTAGATATTTGAGTTCACAACCACATTTTCAATGGCCTTTTATCTCTCTAAACTTTGAGAATGACTGAAGGAACAGGCCATTGTCTCAGCAGATGGGGTTCTCCTGAGTATTCTATCTAGCTCACGTGGTCTTCCCCAATAGGCTCTCTCTGCCTTCAAAGTAGCTTTATCAGTATTTTAACATTCTTTTGTCAGCAGACAACACATATTATAAGCACAATGCAGTTCTTTTGTACTAGGTTTAATTTTATCGAAATACTATCTGACCAGCACAATATACATGAGTTTGCATTGATAGCCCCATTTTATCCTTCTGGAACCTATTTTCTTCCTTATTTTAGTTCATTTTAGAAATTGAATGCAATAGAAGCAAAAGGGGGAAAGTGTTGAAAATAAATCATCTGATTCCTTGTTGTCTCTATATCTTTACTTTTGTTTTCTCTAAGATAACACATGAACAATATTATCTATATTAAGCATGCCTTAAAAATTAGCAAAGAAAAACTCATCACATGTTGCTTACTCATATGTGAACAGAGTTGCTGATTCCTATAGTTCTTTGTGATGATGAAGGCATAATATTTAACAAGTCAAACAGAGCTTTTTAAAAAAGTTTTTTAATTTAAATTTTTCAAGGTAGGGTCACATTCTAGCTCAGGTTGACACGAAGCACACTCCATAGTCCCACAATGGCCTCTAACACACAGTGATCTTCCTGCTTTCACATCCTGAGTGCTGGGATTAAGGGCCTACACCATTTATTCTGGTGGGAAGTGCAAATGACAAAAAGTAAAATATGGAAATAATAATCGCAGATTGAGAGAAAAGTAAAGTTAATCATTTGATTGATATCCTATTATGTATTGCCAATGAAATTGTGGCATTGTGGGAGGTACAGGCTAAAAAAGTTTGCTGGGGAGCCGGGCGTGTTAGTGCACACCTTTAATCCCACTCGGGGGGCAGAGATAGGAGGATCACCATGAATTCAAGGTTACCCTGAGACTACAGACCCTACCTCAAAAAAATAAGAAAAAAGAAAAAAGAAAAAAGCTAGGGATTCTTCTCTGAGTTGGTGACACTTGGCCCGAATCTTGAAAGTACAGAAAAATACAGTTTAAGTGAATGTCTGGATAGGAGGACTCCAAGCAAATGGAAGGGCAAGTACAAAGGGAGCAATCAAACAAAACTAGAATATATGCCAGCATGGTGAACAAGGCAAAGACGCAGGAAACTTGGAATTCTATCTGGAAAAGAAAATTGATTGCAATATTTTACGTTAGAGGAGACCATATCTGACTCATAAATTTATACAGGTATACAAACTAGATGGAGAGAGGTATAGAATATGAACAGGTTATTAATGATGAAACTATTAGAGAAGAAGAAAGTGAAAATATTTGTGATGTACTTTAAGTGAAGAAGCAAGATGACTTGATCAGACAGTGTATTCATTATTTTCCTGTTGCTGGGTTAAAATGTTCAACCAGAAGCAATTTAGGGAAGGAAAAGGATTTAATTTGGTTTACAGTTTCAGAGACTTCCCTATAACAGTAAATGAATCCACATAATATCATCCCATCAGCAGGGAGGAAGTCGAGAGAGAGAGAGAGAGAGAGAGAGACAGAGACAGAGTGACAGGGAGAAAGAGAGAGAGAGAGAGAATACCAGCCACAGCAGCTTGTTATACCTTAAGGCCCACTCCCAGAGCTGCCTCTACTGTAGCAAGACTCCACCTCCTAAACCTTCATAAGGTTCCTAATACTGCATTCAAGCCACCTCTATTATAACAGAGAAAATTAAGGAAGTGTTGGGAGATATATAAAGGGTGATGAAAATTAAAATGATCTAGGGCCTGTTACAAAAAGGAGGGATAAGTGAAAAACAGCAAATAGAAAACTTTTAGAAAAGATAATATGCAGAATTTTGCCCAAACTCAATTTTCATCAAGAAAAGAAATATATTCTGCACAACTGTAGCAGTTCAAAGCATTTTTACAATGGCTTATTCAAATGTGTGGTGCAGGAAAAATATTGATTCATAACATAAATAAGGGAATAAGTTCTAGAAGATTTAGGGTTATAAAGATAAATTTTAAAAGCAAAAAGGCTATGGAACATTATATGATGATAACATTTTTATAGTTTTGTAGGTAGGGATGCTATTAAACTCATAACACAAAAGTAAGAAATCACAAAGGACCTTCAAATGTGACTAAGTGAATTTCAAAATATTTGTATGATAAAAGAGAGTTCTAATAAAGCCAGTAGCCAAAGGAAAAATGGAAGTGCCATTTCAACACATATGAGTTTATTCCCAGAGTATAAACAATATTTACAAAAATAAATAAGAATGTATTGACTAGCAAAGGAAAGGAATAAACAATTCACTAAGAAAAAATACATATGTAAATTTTCTCAGACTCACATATTAATAAAATATGCAAATAGATGACACTTCCACCTAGCAGGACAAGTGAAGATTCAAGAAATTCATAATGGCTAGCTTCAGGAAGGTCAAAGAGTTACTCACCTATCCCAAAGGTTATAAATCTAGAAAACAGTTTTTAAAGAAGACCTGATAATACAAATTGAGGCCCAAATCTTCATTACTTGCTACAGTAATTTTGCCTTCAGGAGTTGATCTTACAGGATTATTCACACAGGTCAGAACTTCTAATGTTGTTTGTAATGTTTGAATGTAAGCACAACCTAACTGCTGATGCAGAGGTGCTGAGTATGTTAATAACATTGACTTCTCTCAATGGAGGAAGACATGGCCATAAAGGAAAACAAAATAGTCCTTACATACTGACAAAACTCTTCTCATGGCTAAGTGACATGTACCATTAATAAGCGATATATCGGCTGATATTTGAATGAAACACTGTTATATGTGGATACACAATAGAAGGATTTGTTTTCAGGGTTTTTTTTTTTTTAATCTTTAAGTTCACATAGAAAACGTAACTTTAGAAAAAATACAGAAAACTTTTTAATCTTATCATGCCTAACTGGTAGGATTAAAGAATATGATTACCTTTAAGATCTATGAAATTATTTCAAATTTTCACAAATTAGCAGTATCTTTAAAATAAAAGAATAAGAATTTTAAAGAGGATAGATCACAATTTATTCAAGGTTATTGATAAAAACAGAATTTTGGAATAGGCATGGACAGAGCAAGTTAGCACGCACATAATAAATGTAGAGACACTGACTATAGCTTGTGGTATAGCTTGGTGAAGTCTTGAATGAAGGTGTATCTCAAATATTTTGTCATATTTTATGGACAACTCAGCAGCTTTAAAATAAGACTCAATGACAATGTTGTAAATATGAAGAACCTGGCTTAGGCCAATACAATCACACTTGTATATATTTGGTATCAAAAAACATGTCAAAGAAAAATCATCCTGCCTGGTAGCAACACATACCATAAAATTCTTTACTGAATATTTGTATACTGAAATTAAAGTATAAGGCTAGGGAACTAATGAAGTGTAGTTTTAAGAATTGTTATGATCCATTTAGTTATTTCTTTATACATGGCTGCACTTATGGCATGAATTTGGCGAAATGAAATATGGCGCTGTGAACAATTGGAATTCTAAAATTCTTGTGTTACGTTACAAATCTCAGAAAAGAATCACTATGCAATGTTAGATGCTATACATGGTTTCTGATGTAAATGAAACTTCTTAAAGATGTGGCTGTGAGCAAAATATCTTGTTATTTAAAGCAAGGTCAGCCAAGCTACAGTCACACAGCTATGGAAGTCTGTAGATACTCTTTGACCAAGATTCTATAATATGAATTACTGACAAGTGATGCATTAAGAGAGCTGACTTTAAAATTAGACAGTAAATACACTTTGTGAATAAGCATCATGTTAAGTAAATTTTCATTTTCTTCATTTATAAAATTATATTTAATCATGATAACTTTTCATAGCTTTGAAAAAATAAAGATCACACAAGATGCTGCCATAGATTTAGTAATCTATAAAATAGTTTATCATCATCATCTTCTTCTTCTTCTGGAGAGAAGTGAGTTTCCAAGATCAAGGAATTGTCAGCAATGTCAAGTACAGTGAATGTCAAACCCAGTGAACTATGCAGAAATGTTGACGACTAAGAAACAATTGGTTTTAGTCATTGGTAAGTTGCTGATGTCCTTCAAGTACACAATGTTCCAGGACTTGTAATTATAATGAAAAAGGTAAATCATGATTAAAAATAGCCAGAGCTTATGCATACCATGTAGTGTTTTTATTGTGAGCAAAGGATTTAACACCTTAATTGATAGGAGACATAAAGTCCCATCCAATGAGGGCACACTGATTATCTTGCACTGCACAGATGAAGCATTTATAAATAAATTTCTGGTTGGTTTCAGGGCTAAAATTCTTGTCTGATTCTCAAATGGTGAATGTAGGAAGCACAGAACTGTGGATATAACTTACAGGTGGCTCATCCCAGCTGTGGTACTGGGCCTTGTGGGTGAATGGTCAAGCACTGAAGACTATCTGTAAACATACACAAATATACACCAGGCACAAGCCACACAATTGTGCATGAAAATGGAAGGATTAGTGGAATTCAAAACAATCTTCTGGGGTTAGACAGATGGCTTAGTAGTTAAGGCACTTGCATGTGAAGCCTAAGGACTCATGTTTACCTTCCCAGGTCCCACATAAGCCAGATGCAAACAATGACAGAAGGGTGTAAAGTCACACATGCAGACAAGGGGCTTGTCCATGTCTTGAATACTGCAGTGGCTGAAGATCCTGGTGCACCAATTCTCATCCCCTCTCCCTTTCTCTTTCTTTCTCTCTCTGTCTCTCATAAAAAAAATAAATAAAGAAAGAAATCTTCTGTATGAAAGGCCTGTAGATTCTGTAGAAAGTTGTCCTCTTTTTGAAGTTTGGAATAAAGTTTAGAAAGCAGAGCTTTAGCTTTGTGTACATGTTAAAAATGAATAAAGTCTGTGAGACCAGAAAGCATTTCTACAAACTATCAGAAAAGATAAATGTAAATGTAAAGCAAATCACCACTGTAAAACATACAAGTAACTTGAATTATTAATATTGGCCCTGGAAAAAAAGTACCATATAACTAAGAAAAATGTGTGTAAATAATATTGAGGTCTATCAATATGTGTTCTATCTCCATATGTTTCCCCTATTCATAAAGTTACATATCCTTATGTGTTAATATATCAAATTCAGTGTTGAGTAACTCATGCACTCTCAGATTGCCAATTAAAATCTGTGTAGGTCTAAAGTATGGAAATTATCCTATCCTACATCAACATAATAGATGGGAAAAGTCTATAAATTTACACAGAAGGGTATATATTAGTAGAACATTTGTGGGGTTAATCAATGTGATCTTTTTCTTGGCCAAAATCCAAAAGAAGCTCAAAAAGAAAATATATAAATTCCTATGTTAAAGATTCTAGAGATTTTCTTATAGTTCATTAAACTTCAGAGCTTGGGGAAAGAATATTTATTTGACATTCTCCCTACTTCTTAACTCTTATGCAATTATTTGAATCATTTTCATTTGAACTCTGACCCATTTTTCTTTCCATGCCCCTTAATACTAGTATTTCTTATAGATTGGTGTTCCAGTCTTTCATTGCTCAATGAGGGTGCTGTCACTCCATTCCATGGCTCTTGAAATCTGAAGCTGCTGTTGCCTTCTAGGAGCCCAAGACTTCCACTGTGCTCAACTTTCTCTTTCATATCTTCCTTGGGATCTTTTTCAGGGACTTAAAAAAACCACAATGCACGACCCACATACCTCCACAAGGAGAGGCAAATGGGGAGGGGGTAGGTCATGGATGAGCCTAATAATGGTACCAAACTGCCTGTATTTGCTGAATAGAAAACTAATAAAAAAGCTGTACATCTACATGAAACTTACCTTCTTTATTCAAATAATCTCTCTTGCAATCATATTTGTCTTTGGAAAATACAAATCTGACTGTCACTACTGGGTTTAGATAATTTATATGTCTTCTGTTTATTCTACATGATCTCATTGAAATAGTTTAAGATATTCTGCACATTTATAAATCCAAAGCCCTTTTTCCTTAACACAACTCTCTTCCTAATACTTGAAGACATAACCAGGCCAAGCCATCCTTGAGGTTAGATGTTGCTTTCTGTAGCATCATCTATTCTTATGTACCATCACTTTGTCCAAGTAGGACTTCTTTCTTTGCGCAAATGACTCCATGAAAGCCTTTATATTCTGATCAGTCAACATCATCAAATGCCAGATCAGTTTTGGGGTAATTTCCCTTCCAGTGTTCCTCAGTGCCATAACTCCCTGCATTTCTGTCATAGCATTTATCTTTTTATTCTGTGCTTTGTACTATTACTGATTTGTTCTTTTCCCAGTAGGCTATGAGCTCATTGAGGGCAACAACTACTATTTAAATTTTTGTTCTCCATTTCTCATATACCATGTCGAGGAGAATTCCTCTTGATGAACATGTTTAATTAATAAATGGATAAATTATTTATCCAATCTAATGAATGAATGGATGGCTTCTTTAAATAATATGATTTTGGCCTTTGTTATATCATTCAATGTCATATGATTAATGAATAAATTGCCTAGAACTATGTCGTCCTATTTTTTTCAAAATATTGCAGTTGGAGAAAAGATAAATGAGAATTCATTTTTCTATTTCTAGCAATTAATATGTACATGTTGTAATATTCTTACCCTTATGATTTTCTGGTAAAAGAACTGGAATTCTAATTATAAAACCGCATTCAGGGCTGGAGAGATGGTTAGCGATTAAGGCATTTGCCTGAAATGCCAAAGGACCCAAGTTCAACACCCCAGGTCCCATGTTAGCCAGATGTACAAGGGGGCACAAGCATCTGGAGTTCGTTTGCAGTGGCTGGAGGCCCTGTGTGCCCATTCTGTCTTTCCCTCTTTCTCTATCAAATAAATAAATAAATAATCTGAAAAAAAAAAACATTCAAACTCTACTACGTAGTCTTTGTTAAGTGAAGTAATTTCTTTTAGCCAAAAATTACAAAAGTATAAAATCATGCATGTCTTCTCAAACTGTCTCACTGTAAGACTAACTTGGGAACACATAAAATTATGTCATGTAGGTCCTGGCATGCCTATTTTTTTTTTCTTTTTAAGTGCTAAATAAGTGAAGACATAACATATTTTTTAAAATCACTGGTGTGAAAGACCTTGGATCTATGCATTGTCATTTTGTTTAAGAAATATTATAATTATTCTTCATTTTAGAATCCAGAACAATAATATTATTCTGTACATAGTACATAAATAGGTGGTGGAGAGATGGCCCCGCCATTAAGGAGTCTGCCATACAACCCAGGTTCAGTTCCCCAGTACCCATGAAAAAGCCAGATACACATAGTAGCACATGCATCTAGGGTTAGTTTGCAGTGGCTGGAGGGCCTCCTGCAAGCATTCTCTCTATCTCTCTTCTCTCTCTCCCTGTTTGCAAGTAAATAAAAATATTTTTAAAAAGAGATAAATATTTAGACAAATAAATGCCAGATAGGTAGGTAGGTAAATAGACAGATGATAGATGGGTAGATAAATTCTCAGTGCTGAAGAACTATTTTCTTTTTCCTATTGGTATAATAAATAACAATTGTAAGAATAAAGATTTGTTTAAAAAATAAGCTTTTTTCTGACAGCTTATGAAAACTTAATCTTGTGGCAATTCTAAAATATATCAATGCAAATTACGCATCCTCCTATCACTTAAAGAATGGGTCAAGCCAGAGGTATATGACTTATATTTATCATTAGTGTCAGAGTGGAACATTATTAAGAGATAGAACATTATGACAGTAAAAATTATTTTAAGTACATAGGATCTTGCTATCAAGTCAAAATAAAGAAGTTTAATGAATCACAGTCTAGTAACTCATTTTCCTAAAAATAAGCAAAATGCTACTTAATTCTAGAGTAACTTTGCTACATATTTTTACTTTGTAGAATCAGATATTTTGTCTTTAGTATGTTTATAATAATTATATTACATTTGTGTAAACCCTTGTCTTATGTTTTAGATATTTGATTTCCTAAAACAGAAAACATACAAAATATATAAACATTGAATTATCTCAAAATATTACATTGTTTAGTACACTTAACATCAGTGATTTTTTTAATTACATGCCTATTAAGTAAGTCAAAATTTCTGCTATACAGCCTACTAGTCATAATTGCCAAGGATTTAAATGATTGTAACAACTGTAGTTTTTGAGCCACGCTAGCTTTAGAAATACCATTTCCTGGTATATTTAGAATTGATAAGTAAACAAACCATAAATAGAAGTGATGTTTATTTATAAAAAGAACAGATTTTTATTGATCATGGTTTTGTACATGTATAATTCTAACATTAAGGAGGCTAGGGAAGAACAATTATGAGTTCATTTTCTGTCTCAGCAACATAGTGAATTCCAGGTAAGTCTGGGCAAGTTAAACAAACCCAAATCACTTTATCACTTTCTTAATCCTGATTGAAGCATAATTTATAATTTATTTGTGAATATTGTGACTTCTCAGTCCAGCATTTGTTAAACAATTGAACTGTCAGATTTTGGCAGAAAAGAAGAAGATAAATGTATCATTAGAAAACAAGAAGAAAAATATTAACCAACCATCCTTCATATAAGTTGTAAAGAATGAAGTATTCTATAAATACCTTTTATATTTTAGTATATTATAGTAAGATTGTGCTTAATATGTTTTATTAATTAGTACCAATGGCCCATCTGAATCTTAACAGGTTATTTCTGAGATTGAATATATATATATTTTACATATATATGTAAAATATTGCCTTCCATAGTCTGCTTTACTATAGGACTAATTTTTGATAATTTTTCTAATATATTTGTATTACCTGATAATGGTAACACCATACAAGTAATTTTATTTTAAAAATTGCTTACTACAGATAAATTAGTATTTTCATTAATAATTTTCATCAAATTTAACAAACATTATCCTCCAAATAAAAATAACACATTAAGTAAATATTGTAAAATATATTAAAAGCTGGACTATTTTGTTTGTATAAAATGTTTCTTAAGGACATTCTTTATATGCAAAAATATCTATTTTGAGGGCTGGAGAGATGGCTTAGCGGTTAAATGCTTGCCTGTGAAGCTTAAGGACCCCGGTTTGAGGCTCGGTTCCCCAGGTCCCACGTTAGCCAGATGCACAAGGGGGCGCATGCGTCTGGAGTTCGTTTGCAGAGGCTGGAAGCCCTGGCGCGCCCATTCTCTCTCTCCCTCTATCTCTCTTTCTCTCTGTGTCTGTCGCTCTCAAATAAATAAATAAATAAAATTTAAAAAATTATATATATCTATTTTGAAAATATCTTAACTATGTTTAATGTTTTAATTAAAAGCACTGATATTATTGAGCATTCTTTTATAAAATATCCCACTTTCATCATCCTCTTTAATTTGTTTATATCACAATTAGTAGTGCATACACCCAACTACAATTGCAAATTTGACTAAAAAGATTCATTTCATGTAGTTTTTTCATTAAAGGAGTCACACATGTATTATTGGTATTATTCTTCTAATTTCTCTTTAGTATTTAGGAAAATATGATTTCTTAGCAGTGTGAATGGCTTGACAATATGAAATTTAACCCTATACAAACATTGTTGAAAATAAAATTAGAAGCCATATATATTCCTACCTTATGGAATTTGGAATTCATACCAGAAAGGTTAGATTTGAGTAACTAGTATTTAGACTTATGAACATATGAACTCCATACATACAGGTGTTAATTTGTGCACAATAATCTTAGAACACTAATTGAATATGGTCAGAAGACCCAGCATTAGATTGTGTCTGTCCAGTCACTAACAAATTTTTTCAACCATATTTTCTTCTTTAATTTGTCTGTTGCATCAGTTTACTTTAAAATCAACAAATAAACAAATAGTTTCTTCATACAGAGAGTAGACAGAAGCAGTACAGGGAGTCACTGTAGGAAAATCACAGTTGACATAAGTGTAGTGCAGTACATATTACAAATTCATATTTATTACATCACAACAAGTTTGAAATGCCAATGTGTCTCACAGTGAGGAAAATGTTTCAAGCTCATTTTCCAAAACACTAAATTTCAAAATCTGTTTTTACCCTTTTGTTCTGAGAGGCATGGAGTTTGATGTATGAGACTTCCTCACACTTAATGCTTACATTCGATCTTGATAAGACTAGAAAATCATGTGTGTATGCTATTGCTCAGTTTTCCAGCCACCACCAATCACCTCATCCACACTCTGAATATTGACCATGTCTAAATACAGCTTAAATTTGCCTGAAAGGCATTTGGCATATTCACTTGTCAAAATACTTATTTGTTTCTTCACTACAAATTTTTCTTCTAAAATTTGCTTTTTTAGTCATATTTTAAAGCTCAACACAGAACCAATTATAAATGATTTGGAAAATACTAGAATGCCAATATTGTGTGATACTTGGAATCAAAACAAGCAGATTTCAAGTTCATATGTTTATGCTTCCGCAATCTCAATATATTAAGGAATACCATCCTCTCATTTCATGCGTTTACTACTTTCCATTCAGTATGCTAAGTCTACACATCTCTTTTCCAGATACCACTACGTTACTATCAACATATTATTCCATGCATATTTTGTTACATAATTACCATAATTTTAGTTAAAAGATGCCAAAGAGGTTAATAAGTGGTACTATGGAAGAAAAGATTAGCACTTTATAGTTAACAAACCTGGAATAAACTATGGAGGTTTTAGTAGACTTAAGATCATTGTTTATGGAAACAAAATAAATATCTAATATTTTTAAGGAAATCATTTAAAATTTAGTAATAATATTCAAAGTTATTTACTCTTGACAAAGTACATTTGAATATAACACGATCATGAAGTACTTTTAAAACTAGTAAGTTATGCATTGATAGAATCTTAGAACACAAGAAAATATTCAAATAACTCAATACTATTTGTATGTTAAATGGAATCCTTGATATAGAGCTGTGTGAAACATTGACAACCCTTTTAACACTTGGTTTATCAAAATTATTAATTTAAAACTTTTAAAATGATATTCACAAACTTAATTCTCTCTTACCATATATATGATATATATATATATATATATATGATACATACATATATAATATATGACATATACATATGATACATATATGTGTGTGTGTGTGTGTGTGTGTGTGTGTGTGTGTATATAACTCTCTTCTGCTTTGATGTAATATGTTTTGGGAAAACTCAGTTGCACTTACAGGAACTATATAATCATGAAAAATGATAATATATTTCAACATTTTACAAAATTGTCAAAAGCTTCAATCTCTTTATGAAACTACATTCATTCTAAAATTTACTAGTAAAAAGACCTCCAAAATCATAGAAAAATGATCCTATTAAGTTAATTATTAAAAAATATTATTGAAAATGCCTGCTAATGAAGAAAGTATGTCTCCATTATTTAAAAACTCTGTCTTCTATTTCATTTGTCCTTTTGTTCAGTATACTTTCTTATACTAACAGATTATTTTTATATTAAATGATGTCCTAACTTGATTTAATAAAAATGCTCTACAATTCAGAGTTACTATTTTACTGATGTTATAAAAGGATTCAACATTCTATATAGGAGCAATTCCTATGTCTCAGATAGCCTATAACTGTTATCTTAATAGAGATATCTGAAACAGTAATACATTAGCATATAAAACTGAGGAAGCATTTGAAACCTGAACTTCCTTTGAAAATTAAAAGCTGCTGCAGCATTGCTATTGACTGATAAGTTTTAAATTAATGCAGTTGACTTTTACGTCCAGGAATTCACATAGAAACTTAGTGAGAGACCTTTGTATAAATTGTTCCTTTTAGTATTAGGTTAGACCGCCCATTTAATTTCATTGTGTGGGAACATGGGTCAAGCTGTGTGGATTTGTGACTTCAGGTGGATCAGAGACTGATGTGACAAAGAAAGCCCTTATGGAGTTACATCCTCAGGACATCTGCATTACTTGATAGCGAGAGATATTTGCAACCCAGAATATAAGAGTAAGGTGGCTGCAAGTGACATCACCAGATCGTCTGCAGTGCCAACCAACTGACTTAAATGTACATCTTTCACATCACTTTTCTCCTCCCTCCTCACCACAGCAAGTCTGCCAACACCATGTCAGTGTAAGAGATATACTTTAAAAGAACATAGGTTTACTCAAGTGAAAACCAAATTTTAAAAAAAAAGGAACTGAAAAAATATTATAAAACTGATTCAGTACAATTTCCACTAAACTCACATTCAGATTATATGAATAAAACTTTAATGTTAAGGGATAATTCATCTTGTGTTACTCATGCAGCAAGAGAATAGAAAGGTAAAACAACTGGGGGGGGGGGGAAGGAAGAAAAAATAGAGGGAAGGAGGGAAGGAGGGATGCAGGAAGGAAGAGATCACTTATATATTCCAGAAACTAAACCTTTTATAACTGATTTTCTCTGAAACGAGGTAACTCTTGTAATCTTGAATTTTTCTAATAATAATAATAATAACAATAATAATGAGAAAGGGACTCCACTCCTTTAACCCATTTCAATTTTCTTCCCATTTAGCTGTAACTTATTTTTTACTTACAGGCATTTGTAACAGCAAAACTGTTGGCTGTCTCAATGTTGTCCACATGAGGTACCAAATTAAAAGGAGCTTCCGACGCATTGGGGCTGGTGTTATGAAGAAAAATAGCTAGGCGGAAAGCAGTGTACTCCTGATCAGTGTTTCGGATGAAGAGACCACCTATTAAAGACAGCAGGAAAAGCACATTCAACGTTTTCTCTTTTAAATGGTATCCCCACCCCCAAGAGCTTACAAATCCCCCCACACCACCACCTGCAAACAGAGACAATCAAGAGCTATCTTTGTCACATCATGGAAGACTGCCCTTTGTCCCTAAGGTGCAGGCTGAATACTTAAGTCTTTAAGACAGCTCAGCTATGTCTTGCTACTATCTGTGGTGATGGAAATGACCTCTGAGAGCATTGAGTGTGTTTTGCTGTCTCTCACTGGCCCTCCTCAGGATTCCCAGCACACAGCTCTGTCAGCCAGTTCGGGCTTCAGTCTCTGCCAGCCAGCATGCAGATGAACAGCAAAGAGATTTACATAGAAATGCAGAAATGAAGGGATGTGATGACACAGAAGAAAGAGTCAATTTGAAAGGTAGAAATGAACTTTGCGTCTCTGCTGCTTTGGCCTGAGGCTAATCAGCTTGGATTGTGCACTGCCCACGAGAAATGATGCAGTGTAAAGGTTGGGCTTAGCTGGAAGAAATTCAATAGCCGCGTCCCATGAACAAACAAGGGAGGAGAAGAGCAAGAGAAGCTAAGGGTGGAGGGGTCTCTGGAAAGAGAGTGGGGGCTGAACAGTGGCCGAAGCTTTGAGAGGGAAACGGAATAAAACCACAGAAGCCTCCTGGAATGGCATCTAACTTCAGAATCTACCAACCCGTATGAGGACTAGACAAGAGGTGCGGGTGGACACGCTTTTCTTTTCCCCAATCTCTGAAACCACGAGAAAAGCTGTGGAGCCCAGAACAACAAAAAAAGGTTTTTTTTTAAAAAAAAAAAGCTTTGTATTTTTTTCCTACTCCAAGGAAAAGGGTAGAAAAAAATATTGTATAAAATACAATTCAACCCCACGGAGGTCCCCCAACTTATATCAATACTAATTAAACAACTGAACCTCAAGATGGAAATGGGGTAAGGGGTCGGGTGGGCTAGCCTGTGCTTAGGAACGGATCTTGCACCAGAGACAGACTGTTTGTAGAGGAAGAGGAAGAGGGAGGCCCAGGAAAGACGCCTCCGAAGGATCCCCTGAACTGGTAATCAGCACAACTCATTTTAACTCACTTCGGAGATGTGCTTCAGCCTCCTGCACACCCCTTCCCCAGCGGATCTTACCTATTTGCACGCTGCTCGGAAAGGCTCCCATGGCGAGTCCCCAAAATCCAGAAAACAAGAAGACAATCTGTGTGCAGATAATCCTCATCTTCTTTGCCTCTCTCCCTAGGCGCGCGCTCTCTCTTTCTCTCACAGTCTTACTAAGGGCTCTTCAGAGAAGCATTGAAGATGATGGCGCTAAAATAAAAAAAAAAGAAAAGAAAAGAAAAGAAAAAAAGAAGAAAAAGAAAGAAAAAAGAAAGAAAACAAAAAAAAAGAAAGAAAGAAAAGAAAAGGTTTGGGTGTTTGGAGGTAATGACTATTCTCCCCCCTAGCAATCCATCGTCATCGGCTGCCAGATGTTTCCCGCAGTCTCCATCGCCCTGGGAGAGGTTTTCTGTCCGGCGGAGAACGTGCTACAAGCAGAAGATGGTGGTGGAGAGTCTAGCGGCGGCGCTGCGCCGGCGGGGACGAGACATGCGCTCTGTCTGAGCTCACTTGCGCTCGCGCTCGCCCCTCGCTGCCCGCACTCGGACGCCCGCCCGCCCGCCCGCCGCACGCGCTCGGAGGCTCGGGCCGCCCGCCCCCCTGCATCCCCCTCCGAGCATCCCCCGCCAGCCCCAGCCTCACGCTCCCGCGGCCCGCCCGCCCGGCTTCCCCACGGGGGCTCACCCAAGCGCCCGGGTTTCTTAAGAGGCTTCCCAAGCCAGTCTGGAGATTGGCCTCGCCTCCCTTCACCACTCAATGATCTCCTCTCTTCTTCCCAGGTTCGCAGAAGGACACGCTCTGGGGGGTGGGCACCCCCTCACCCCTAGCGTCTCTCTCTCTCTTCTTTTCAAGGAGCCTTGGATGCACCTCACCCCTAGCGTCTCTCTCTTCTTTTCAAGGAGCCTTGGATGCACTTGGCAAGGAATTGGCTTGCTGGCAGGGTCTGTAAGCCCGGATCAGGGGCTGGGGGCGGGGGGGGGGGGTTAGTACCTCCCCTTGCCCCTGGTCCCCTGCCGCATCCCGCAGGCTAGCTGGGAGGACCGGCTGCCTCCCTTCGCTCCAGTCCTGGTCCTTCGCCGCGCCTAGCGCTCTTCTGACACTGGGCTGGGCTGCGCGCGAGGGGGGGGGCGGGGGGAGGGTGGACTCCGGTGCAGGCTGCTGCAGATTTCTCTCACCAGCAAACAGCCCAGGACCGAGTGAGTCTACAGTGCCTGAGAGGGGAATGGATGAGATGCAGGCACTGAAGGAGCTAGAGGAGAAAAGAGGGGCAAAAGGCCCCGCTGGGAGGACTTAGAGGCTGGACCCCAGGAGGAAAGAATTAGAAGAGGTAAGGCTGGGTGAAAGAGCCAGAGAAGTTTACACATCCTAGCAAGGGGAGTGGGGAAGTTAAAGTTAATTTAAATTACTCACAAAGTTCAATATGATGAACAGGACAAGGAAAGACTGAGAAATGAAAACTGCAGGGACCTCTGGTAAGTTCTGTGAAAGGCGAGGTTGCAGAATCTGCAATAACTAGGGTAAGAAAGGTAAAGTAGGAAAAGTGAGTAAAGGCTGCCCAGGAGCTTACGCAGAATGAACTTCTGATAAGAACCCGAGGCTTTTATTATCTTCCCCACACTCTTCTCTTTTCAGAATGCCCATTCTACTTCCTATCCTCCCAAAAAGGTATCAGCACATTGTTGTTGATAATCAGCAGTTGCTTTGACTGAAGAGGAAAATGGAAAATATATTGCCCTAGAGTTTTAGGAATGTGGTGCCACTCTCTCCCCACAGACGTACAGACTTTAATACTATAAATTACCCGGACGTCATGAATGGAAGCCGTGACACACCCAAAGGAGGTGACTGTAATAGCTGTCATTTCCACGAGGGATTGGTTTCTAATTTCTGGTGTGTGTTTTGAGGACTCCCACTCGCTAATCACCTTTTCGTAATACCAATAAACTGAGTCATTAGAGATAAAGATTTGCCTTTAAAGGTTAAGGAATCTAGGATAGTGTTTTCGGTCTAAAATTTTAAAAAGGAATATAGCTAGTGTCTAAATTTGTCTGATGTAAGGTGCGGAGAAACAGAAAATGAACTGGTTCATTTCAGATCCTTGTAATAATCCCACCTGGTAAAGACATTTTTGAAAGTACTTACTCCTTCTAGACTCCTTTTTTAAAAATTTCAATTTGAGTTTTTTTTTTTTTTTCATTTTCAATTTGACAGATTTTTCAGGTTCAGTGTCTAAGTTTTCCTTGATTGATAATTTTTATAAGTCCATAATAACTGTTTGCAAATTCTCTTTCTCTGAGAATTCTTCACGAATCATCTCCAATTCAGGTTTTCCTCTCCTCTTTCTTGTACTTACCTTTATTCAAGCCTTGATCACAATTTTCACCTTCTCTGTGGCAGACTATATATTCTGTCAAAATAGAAAAGTCAGGTCACACATCAACATACTTATATTTATGGGGTAGAAAATAACTATGATTTATGGGTATAATGAAAATAATTAAATGTAGCTAATTAACATATCCATCATTCAATATTTTATTTTGGCTTGAGACCTTTTGATGTTTACTCGCTTGGTGATTTTGAGTTAATAAGGATGTACCAAAAGGGAACAATTCATACTGTTTGTGGGAAGATGAGTCTGTATAGGCATTATGGGAAACTGCATGAGGATTCTTCAGCAACTAGGATTTAACTTGCCATATGGACCAGGAGATTCACTCCTAGGTATTTACATGTGAGTGCAAAGACATCTCTCCCATTTATCCGTGCAAAGCTATAAGCTTCTTTTACCAGGTTGGCCAATTACCTGTTTTGTAGTTTGAAGATGATACTTAAAACCCCTTGTTAAAACTCAAATGCTTTTATTTCCTAAAATCTGAAATTTTCTTTTAAAAATGACCTGGGGAATTTCATGGAAGAAGAGGTGGAAAGATCGTTAGAGCCGCAAATTGGGATAGTATGCACAGAGATATTGCCTCTTTCCCATAACTGGTGGCTGCCCCCACAATGCAAGACCCACAATTCCCATGGGGATGACCTGCATACCCAAAGAAGAGACTCCCTTGGCGGGAGTTGGGGGTGGGGCAGGGATGAGGGCAAGAATGGTACCATTTGCTGTTTAAATACTATGTCCATAACTAATAAAAAAATTAAAAATCTCATCTTTTGTTACTTATCCACATTCTTGTTAAATTTCAGCACAGATTGTTATGACAAAAGCAACCAAATTGTGAGTAACTGGATTACACAAAGCATACACTTGTCATTTTAGTTGGTGAGGTTTTAGTCTTGCACATCAAGTGGGATTTGAAATGTTTTTCTTTTTATCTTTGCAGTGTGTGTGAAAACCAAGGCTGAAAATAATAGCTTTCTATTTTTATTATGAGATAATAAATTAGACCACATAAAATTCAAGTTGAATTTAAATTAAATTAAAATTCAAAGCCCACTAATACAAACCATTCCCTACTATGGCAACTAGTGAAGTTCTGCCTGGAATGCAGAGGCAATTATTAACTTTTGTTCTTCTCCAATCTGAAAGATACTTTCATATACTGTAATGGCATCATTGATAGGGATGCAAGATCTGGCTGTCTCACCCAGACTGATATGCGTACCAATGACAGAACTATATTCTTCTACATAGTGATGCTTTTAGTTTTCACTTGTATTTTTCTAGTGACATGACCTCTATTGTATTTTATGGATTTAAATTCTTCACTATAAACAGATGTGTGTGCACGTGTGTGTGTGTGTGTGTGTGTCGTGTATTTAATGTCAACACCCGTGTGATACAAGGGTGAGCAAAACAAATCTCTCCTATCACTGTAAGACTCCTAATGCTTACAAAGGCTCACTAGGTCCATGCATTGAGTTAGGCCTTACATGTAACACTTGATCAATGAAAATTTTAGCAATCATTATGTTGGTTAGGATACCCATTGAAAATTTAAAAGCCTTATTCAATGTTCTAGTTAAAAAATGATAAAAGAGAAGATCTAGGTATGTAAGTCAGGTTGTCTAATGGTTTGATACTAATCTATGTTCAAACGTACTCAGTCAATATGTTTATGGTACTAAAAAAGATTTGGCAGTTATGAAGACATGTTGATCATAGTATTCAGTAAAGGTAGTGTGGTCACTTTATAAGATTCTACTTTTGTTGAGTAGTCATAAATGTCTGGCTTCAAATGACAGTTTCCCAGCCTCCTGGTGATAAGTCTATTGATGTGTGACCTGACTTTTCTGTTTCGACAGAATATATGTTCTGTCACAGAAAAGGTGAAAATTGTGATCAAGGCTTGGATAAATGTAGGTGCAAGATTGAGGAAAGGAAACCCTGAATTGGAGATGATTCAGAAAGAAGGATTCTCTGAGAAAGAGAATTTGCAAACAGTTATTATTGACTTATAAAAATTATCAATTTAGGAAAATTTAGGCACTGAAAATGAAAAATATATCTTTATTTTTAACTTTTTATTTACTTATTTGCAAGCAGAGGGAGAGACAGAGAGAAGGGAGACAGAGAGAATGGGTGTGCTAGGGCCTCAAGCTGCAGCAAATGAATTCCAAATGTTGGTGCTACTGTACATCTGGCTTTATGTGGGTCCTGGGTAATCAAACCCTGGTCTTTTGGCATTGCAGGCAAGTGCATTAACCACTTAGCAATCTTTCCATCCCCAGACACTGCTAATTCAGGTTGTATGAGGGCACATAGTGGCCAGAAAGCAAAATAAGTAAAGGTGACAAACCATCTTCCTCACTGGGTTTGTCTTCACAGCATAAAAAGAGAACACCAAAATGTAAGGGGTAAATTGTTAGATCTGCAGTTTGCATTAAAAATCTGTACCTAAGTGTTGTGGTTATGTAATGAAGCAAGAGGTAGAGAAAAAAATGTGAAAATTGTTAATACAGTCAAGGTCAGAATGACTATTTGAACAAAACTAATTGCATTGACATTTGATCCAGAAATTATACCTTTAGTTTTCTTTCCTAAATATAGACTATCAAAGGCATAAAATTTCCAAGCACAGATATATATGTATAACACTATTTGTCAGAGCAATGTACAAAACCTACATAGCCTTTGATAGGAGAATATTTTACTAGAAGAAATATGATACAAGTGTACAGTTGTACACTGCATAGTGACAAAAGAAAAATAAGTATCTATGTACTACCATAAATTTCAAGGATGTAGTTTTTGGTGAAACTTGTACTGATTTTTACTTTGGGAGCCAGTTATTCTCCTCCATCTTTTAAAATGTATGCATATTGTCATTATAAGATATTCTTAAATCATCTTATAAATTATCTGTCCTAGCATTACTATGATACATTTTTCTAAGGAATAATGTTTGTCTTTATTGGAGAATTACATGTTAAAAAAAACAAGATTTGTGCAACAGATTTACACACACACACTCAAAAGAGATCATATATATACACCCACTTATGGTATGTTTATGTTTTTAAAAATTTTATGTGTATTTATTTATTTGAGAGAGAGAGAGCAAGAGACAGAGAAGGAAAGAAGGAAAGAGGCAGATAAAGAGAGAATGGGTGTACCAGGGCCTCCAGCAGCTGCAAACAAACTCCAGTTGCCTGCACCACCTTGTACATCTGGCTTATGTGGGTCCTTGGAATCAAAACTGGGCCCTTTGGCCTCATAGGCCAGCACCTTAACTATTAAGCCACCTCTCTGTCCCCATAGTGTGTATCTTTACATATTTGTCATATATAAATGGAAACTTTTGTATATATATCAACTCATATATACATACATGCTTAAAATATTTATCCATCTCTGTATTTATGTATGTATTTATGTATAATATATATTTTATTTATTTGAGAGAAAGACGTAGACAGATAAGTATATAGAGAGTGAAAGATTGGGTGCACCAATTTCTCCAGCCACTACACTTGAACTCCAGATTCATGAGCCACCTTATGCATCTGGCTTACATAGTTAAACTTGGGACCTTTTGTTCCAAAGACTTAACTGCTAAGCCATCTATCCCACTCTATTTATATATACTTAAACTAAAAGTGAGTTCATATTTATATCTCCAGCTAAACTCCAGGAATATAATATTATAATATTCATTCTAGTTCTCCACATTTATCTATAATTCACTTCTGAACATTAAGAAACCTCATTCCCACAATTAAGCAAAATTTATTTTAAGCAATTAAGCAACATTTATTTATGATATTAAATCTAAACCTAATGTCTCTGGAAAACAATTGAATATTTGGAAGCATTTTTACTTTTCAGCCTCTGGCAATTACTGAAAACCCATGTCTATTATTGTTAATTTATCTGCCTTCCTGGAACCATTGACTTTCATAGGCATTAATACAGATATCTGATATTGTTTATTATATTCTTTTCAGAAAGAGAGCAGTGAATTATCTAGAATAATAACAGTTATTTTATAAATTTATTTGTGCATTTATTAGCTAAATCATTCCTTGTCAGAGCTGGTTTATTTCAATGCACATATATTTTCTGAGGTTGAGCAAATATTTAATGGTTTTCATATATTTGGTTGCTGTCACTTTCAAGCAGTAAAAGCAATATGCCATGCCTCATAGAGTGCATGAATTTGCCTTTTTATCTATCCATAACAGTACTTCAAATAAATACACTAATATTACCCTATAGTAGTTGCTTAATGAATCTTTTGTTATCTATCTGTCTCACATGTCTCCATGAAACTGATTGACATTGTGTGTGACTTTATTGCTGATAAATTAACTACTTTCTAGGACCACAGAACCCTAATTATACCAAAGGATGACTTTTATAATTGATGTTCCTTAATTCTTTCTAAAGAACTTGTGATTGAAAGAGGTCATTGAATAGAACTTGGTCTTCTTTCTCTTATCCATTCTTTCATTCACTAAGCATGTTTAGAGCATTTTCTATGGACACTGTATCATGTGAGAATGCAAAACTGTTTTTATTAGTTTTGTACTCAGTGAATACAGTCAAGTGGTACCATTGTAAGCCTTCGCCCTGTCCTCCTCCCACCTCCACAGGGACCCTTATAGTTGGGGTATATGGGTTGTGCATTGTGGGGTTAGCCATCAGTTATGGATAGGAGAAAATGTCTCTGTGTATTATGAGCCAACATGTGGTTCTAACATTCTTTCTGCTCCCACTTCTGCAAATTTCCCTGAGCCATGCTGGGTTCATTTTAGGTCTGCTTTAGTGATGAGGTCTTGGGAGCTCTGTGTTTCTGGATATCTGGTTTATAGGAGTTGATTGTTTTCTATGTCTACTTATCTCCTTCGCCCTTGTGCTAATACCAGGTTCATGAAGAAAACAGCACTCTTGCTTGTTTCCCAATTATTATTTTTATTCAGCTGGGGGCCTTTTATTATTATTACTCATCTGGGGTCCTTTAGAGGAATGATGGGGTGGTTCTGTCCTTAGGATATGAATTGTGGGCTAGAAAAGGGCCTACACCTATTAAATTCTCTCTAAAAAAATGGTTCTCCCATTTATCTTGTGCTAACTTTACTCTCTGTCAAAGAATCTGCTTCTCTTTTTCAGCTGCACACAGATCCTAGGGGGGAATGTAAAAATATTTTATCCATTTGTATTAATATTTAAATTTAAGTGTGAGCTCTAGGTCAATGAGAGATCTTCTCTCAAAGGAGGTGGAAGGTGTTACTCAGAATCACAGAAAAGGTGGTTCTCTGGCCTCTACATACAAACATGCAATAAAAACACAACATTTTTTAGTAAATCACAGATATTCAAATTTAGACCATTGATGGAAAAAAATGAAATTATTAACTTTACCAAACCCGTTCTAAGTATTAAATTTTAATTTGAATTTAGATTATAAGACATGCTGATTTTAACAGTTTTTAAAGCAACTGCTATGAATAGAAATAAAATTTTAGTTTTACAAACCATTCTTCCATTTAGGTAAGTAGCCTTATTTTAGAGATAAGAAAAATAAAGTTTTGAGAGATTAAATATCCAGCCCAACTCTATACAGCAACTCAAAGTAAAGCAGGTTCAAGATAATATCCATCTGGACTTAGGCCAGACACTCAGTGGTACTGTGTTTGTGCATAGCTTGGTTGCATCACTGTGTTTAGTTTTGGCAGTGAAAATTAAAAAGAACAAGAACAAGAAGAAGGAGGAGGAGGAGAGGAAGAGGAAGGAAGGAGGAGAAGGAGAAAAGAAGAAAGGAGGGAGAAAGAGGGTAGGGGAAGGAAGGCAAGAGGGATGTAACTGGAGAGGAGAGGAGACTAGAGGAAAGAAAAAAAAGAAAAAAAAGAGAAGAGGTTTTTGGATGACACATTTTAAACTTATACTTTCACAAAATACAAGTATTTGTTCTGTACCAGTCATCCTTTTTATTAGCTCTCACTTATATTTAAGCTTAAACAACATTACGATAAAATATGCATATTGCCATTCTTTTAAATAAACCTAATAACAACTGAGATATTTAACAGAAGCACTAAGATGGCAATGGTAGAACAGCATGTACTTCAGTTAAACAAAAGGACCTATTTGCTTTCCTGGAAAGTAGAAAATATAATGAATGGAAAATAAAACTCAACACACTAGTTGTGTGACATCCTAATTAGTTTATAATACAGTCACTCTTCCATCCCTAAGTGTTCATTATTAATCATATGCATCCTTGTTTCTTAGGTTTAAGTCTTAAGCCTCTCTGTTAGTTTAGAATTCTTTCTTCCATTCCATTTTTAGCATCAAAGAAGACTGAATTGTATGTATGTTATCAAACTGTGTTCTACTGACTTTTCTTCAAAATAATATCAATTGAAAGTTAGTATGTTTTCCATAGCATTTTCAACTAAAATAACATGAAACCATAATATCTTTATTTTCAAGATGAGTTTTTCCTACAAACCCTCCATTTAGATATGATGCTATATGAACAAAGAAATGAAAATATAAGAAGTATAAATAAATGTATTTTATTTACTAAATGTAATTTTATTGGTTTCTTAAGTAGTATCATTTTTATAAAGTTAATAAGGACTAGTAACAAAATATTCATTATATGCTATACATTTGTTTAAAAATATTTTATTATTATTTGTTTATTTGAGTAAGAGAAAGAGGCAGAGGGAGAAAGTGGCAGAGAGAGAAAATGGGTGCTCCAGGACCTCCAACCACTTCAGACAAAGTCCAGACTCATGCTCCCTCTTGTGCATCTGGCTTACATGGGTCCTGGAGAATCATACCAGGGTCCTTAGGCTTTGCAGACAAATGCCTTAACAGCTAAGCCATCTCTCCAGCCCCTGTATGTTTTTATTTTGACAATTTTGCAGAAACAATGTGCTCACATGTACTTTATTAAGTTGGAAGAGTTTGTTGTTTGTTCATTTTAATTTTTAATTTTTGTAATTTTTATATTTATTTGTTTATGTTTATGTGTGTGGTTGTGAATAGTTATGAATGTGTATGGGAATGCATGTTCCACAGTGTGAAGGTCACAGGACAAATTTGAAGTGTTTGTCCTCTCTTTCACTTTCTTTTCCATTTTTAAAATATTTTTATTTATTTTTTATTAGTTATGAATATATTCAGTATGTAAATAGCACATACTGGTACCAACCTTACCCCCATACCTGCACCCTCTCTGAAGGGACCCTAGCCTGGTGATAGTGGGTCATAAATTGCAGAGGTAGCCATCAGTTATGGGGAAGAGAAAATGTCTCTGTGCCTAATGTCCCAATTTGTAGTTCTACCAATGTTTCCTCCCCCTCTTCCATGAATTTGCCTGAGCCATGTTGGGTTCATTTTACTTTTAAGACAGATTCTGATTCTTTAGTTCACACAGTCCTGGAACTCACTATGTAGTAAGGCTAACCTTGAATTCATGGTAGTTCTCTTTCTTCAGCTTCCTGTGTAATAGGTTGCAGGCCTGAAACTCCATGCCTGGCTTGAAATTTTGGAATAATACTTCATGATACATGCATATATTTAAATATGTGGTTATAAATTCAATTTTAATGAAAATTTTAAATTGTTTTCAATGATTGTCAAGGAAAAAAGCTATACCTTAACAAGTTTTCTGTTTCATTTTTTCAAGTAGCTTGTTTATTTTTCATAAGTGTACTAATTATTCAATATTTAGTTGTTTAAAACTTTCACTAAATTATTCATCCATTACTATAATAATTTCTTGTTTAAATTATAAGGCATAATATTTGGGTTCTTCATTTGCTCTACTATTTGCTTGATTTTTATCAAATGTGTGAGTTTTCTCTCCATATGAGATGGTAGAAATAATCTCAGGCACTGCCTTTCATATTTTTCTTTCTGTCCCATGCAGTGTGTTTTTACTATTTTTCTGGGTGGATAAAAAGTCATCTATGGATTAACAGTATCTGAATACATGTTATAAATACAAATATTCTCCAAATCATTTACTGACCAGGATTTACCTAATAAATTTGCATAGTTAGAAAATTCTTCTCTATGTAGTGAATTCCAGGTCAGCCTGGGCTAGAATGCAACCATACCTCAAAAAACCAAAAATTAAAAAAAAAAATTCATATAATCTGGGCCAGGAAGTGAGCAATGAGCACATGACATGTTTCTTAGCTTTATATTTCAAGCCTTACATTAGTATTGGAGATTATGCCTATGTCCTCATGCTTGTTATGTGATATAAAATGAAAATATCTGGGGCAATCAATTAATTTAATTAATGTCTTTTCAATTACCTAGAAAAACATATAATATGATGCCTTGTTGACAATAGGCTTCATGGATATGATTTTCTAATGATGTATCCATGCTTTTTTGTTTATTTTGTTTGTTTTTGGTACTGTGGATTGTACCCAATGCCTCTTGCATCCCCACCCTTAATTGCTGAGTGATCTGGGCCTGTTATGATACATATAGGGTAAATAATCACATAAAATGGACTGAAACCTTGGGGGTGATATGTAGAATAGGTGGAGAAAAGGGCCTACCTATGTGAGATAAGCAAGAAAAGAAGCCCATACAGGATGGAGAGATGTTGGACTATGAGGACAGACATGGTAAAATGGTCTTAGTATTCAGAAGAGCTGATGACAGTGTCCACTGTTACAGAGATCAAATGATGTCATCTAAAACCTAGCCCTTAGTGATGGAAATCTATTAATGATGTTCTAAAATGCAGATTCAGTTTATTAGTGACTCATGGAAGCCAGTTTTAATGAGTTTAACATGAAAGGAAAGAAGATGGACATGGTCATGCACCTTCTAAGCATTCTCTTCTGCCTGACTAGAATCTGGCATTGTTCTTTGCCATCGTGTCTTTCACCTCCTATTCACTCCTGAACAGCTCAATGAAACACAGATTGTTTACTTCACTACACCATGAAACCACTGCTGTCTTCCACTGGACCAAATTACTACTGAATTCATCCACAATACATGGCCAATTATATGCATTGAGATAAGGGATGCAAAGCCCCTTAGGAGAATGAAGTGAAACTGTTTTGGATATAGTCCCCTGTAATCAGAGCCTTTAACCATTTGCCTACTCAATGAGTTTCCAAGGAAGATATTAGAGTATTTTTATCACACTTGATGAAAAGATTAACCAACTGCTTAATATTTTAATTGGTAAAAACATAAGTACTTACTTGGTTCCTAATATCAGATATGAGTTCTCTCCCACTGACAGGGCCTCATGTCCAATCAGAGAATATAGTTGGTTACACAGCAGTACTGAACAAGTGTGTACTTTTTGTGGACCTGTTGATATCATGGTCTTCATGGTCCCCTACTTATTTATGCTGTTGGTGATCACTGTCCTCCAGCAGCTCCCATAGGGGTTTCCAGTACCAAAATACTTCAGAGAGAAGCTTCTACTGCTTTGTGGATAAGAGTGGGCTTTCACATTAAAGTGTCTCAAATAACTATGCATACTTCTTTAACCCAAACTATTCTCACTCTTGATGGCCAAAGAACGGAAGAGAACCAAGATCAGTCAGAAAAAGAATACATTAGCTGACTGCCCACCACAAGATGTGCCATCTCTACCACATTTGCAAGAACATGGAATAAATTGCAGAGGAAGTGAAAAATAAATAATGCTTTCACTGCTAGTCTGACAATCAATCCCAGGGTTATAGTGACAGACACAGCGATCAATCAAAACCCATCAAAGCAGAAACCAAAGGGATACAGACAACTTAACATTAAATGAGACTGCCTACTGGCCTGCCATGGCTCAGGGATCACTGAGGAAGAGGGGTGGGAAGATTGTAAAAGCCAAAGTGTGGGTAGGAATACCCTGAGGCAAGGTTCCCCACACAGGGACTGACTGAAGACATCATGATCCAGGAGTGAATAACAAAGCCCCAGTGAGACAACAATGGTGAAGGAGATAGACACTGGGGACATTCAGCACCTACAAAGCAAAGATACAAAGGCTCCTAAGAGCCCACCTCTCAAGTAGACTTAAAACACACCCTACATAACTCAGGGAATTTTGCCAAAGAGTGGTTGAAAGACTGGTACAACCACAAGTTGAGACATTATGGAGAGACAATGCCTGTCCCTCATAACTGAATGCTGCTCCCACAATGGATGACCCACAATCCCCATGGGGTTGAACTGCATCCCCAAAGAGGAGGGCGTCTTCAGAAAAGGTGCAGGGATGAGGGAAATGATGGTACCTACATGTGTTATTTACATACTATGTCAATATCTCATAAAAATAAATTTTAAGGGGCTGGAGAGATGACTTAGCAGTTAAGCACTTGCCTGTGAAGCTTAAGGACCCTGGTTTGAGGCTTAATTTCCCAGGACCTATGTAAGCCAGATGCACAAGCCAGCACATACATCTTTAGTTCATTTGCAGTGGCGCGCCCATTCCCTCTCCCTCTCCCTCTCCCTCTCCCTCCCTCCCTCCCTCCCTCCCTCTCTCTCTCTCTCTCTTTCTCTCTCTCTCTCTCTCTCTCTCTCTCTCTCTCTCTCCCTCTTTCTCTCTGTGTCTGTTGCTCTCAAACCAGTAAATAAAAATAAGCAAAACCAAAATAAATAAATAAATAAATAAATAAATTTTAAAAAGTGAGAAGGATTCCATTGTGTAGATATACCACATCTTAGTTATCAATTCCTCTAGTGATGGACATGTGGGTTGATTCCAGCTCTTAGCTATTACAAATTGAGCCACTATAAACATGGTTGAGCAAATCTCTCTGGACTGAGGTGTAAAGGTTTTAGGGTACATGCCCAGTAAGGGAACAGCTGGGTCTGTTGGTGACTCTATAGTCAGCTTTTTCAAGAGTCACCATATTGCTTTCCAAAGTGGTTGTGCCACCTTACATTCCCTCCAACAGAGGATGAGGGTTCCTAATGCTCCACATCCTTGCAAGAATTTATTTTCATTTGATGTTTTGATGTCTGATATCCTTACAGGGGTAAGATGGAATCTCATAGTTGTTTTAATTTGCATTTCCCTGATGATTAGGGATGATAAACATTTTCTTAAGTGTGTGTTTGCCATTTGTATTTCTTCCTCTGTGAACTGCATGTCCATCTTTTTGCCCCATTTTGTGAGTGGATTGTTTGACTTTTTATTGTTTAGGTTTTTGAGTTCTTTGTAGATTCTAGAAATTAGACCCCTGTCAGTTGGATAATCAGCAAATATTTTCTCCCATTCTGTGGGTAATCTATTGGCTTTGCTTATTGTATGCTTGTCTAAAAAGAAACTCTTTAGCTTCATGTGATCCCATTGGTTGAGTGACTGTTTAATATTGTGAGCTACTGGGGTTTTGTCCAGGAAGTCCTTTTCCATTCCTATTACATGGAAAGTTCTTCCTATGTTTTCTTCCAGTAGGAGCCAAGTTTCTGGTCTTATATTGAGGTCTTTGATCCATATGGACATGAGTGTTGTTTATGGTGAGATGTGTGGATCAATTTTCAGTTTCCTGCATATGGTTATCCAGTCTGTCCAGCACCATTTGTTGAAGATGCTGTCTTTTTTCCAGCCTATATTGTTAGGACCTTTGTCAAATATCAAGTAGCTGTACTTGCTTTACCCAAAGTCCAAGTCCTCAATTCTATTCCATTAGTCTATCCTCCTATTTTTATGTCAGTACCAAGCTGCTTTTATTACTATGGCTTTGTAATATAGTTTTAGATCAGTTACGGTGATGCCTCCAGAGATATTTCTTTTGCTGAGGATATGCTTGGATATCCAAGGCCTTCTGCCTTTCCATATGAATTTTGAGATAATTTTTTCTATCTCTGTGAACAACAATGTTGGGATTTTAATTGGAATTACCTTAAATCTGTATATTGCCTTTGGTAGAATTGCCATCTTCACAATGTTAATTCTGCATATCCAGGAGCATGGGAGGTCTTTCCAGTCCTCCTCAATTTCTTTTTTGAGTGTTTTATGTTTTCTTTCAGAAAGATAATTGCAGCATAATCTCACTCATCTACAGCACCTAACCTGAATCTAACCAACATGCTAACATACTCAGCAAGCATCTTGAGGACTAGACAATAGGGTGGTTGGAAATGAAGGGGAGGGCAAGGGAGGTGGTGGGAGACATGAATATAGACCCAAATGACAATGGTACCATAAAAGTATACATCCTACAAGGCAGAGAAAATGGTCAAACCTTCACCAGACCCTTAGAGGGAACACCTGAGCCACAAGACACTGGAGAGGGTATGATGTAGACTGACCTTAATATTCTACAGCTTCTTTCTTTCTATCTTTCTCTCTCTCTCTTCCCTCTAACTATTTTATATTAGTTATCTTTTTATTCCTTTTCTTAGTTGGCATGGACCTGTAACTCCCAGTACCAGCATGTTGCTATCACCCACAATGATACAAGCTTTCCTAAAAAAAAAGACAGATTTCTGTCAGAGTACTTGATGTCCCACCAAAGGTTAGTTGTAAGACCCTGCTGAAGACACCATATGCAGTTGACACATAAAATGGAATGACATGGCTGGAAGCTGGAAGAGAGTCAGTCCCCAGACAGTCAGCATGTCTAGTGCCAGAAGGTGCTACATGGGCGACTGGGGAAAAATCACCAATATCTGTGCAAACAACTCATCGTCTAACCTACTTAGCAGCAAATAACCTGTTGTGATGCTCCTACAAGTGCAATAGTGGTGCACAGCTATGGTGGGATACCAACTGCTCGTGATTTGGCTAACTGATTCTGTCAGTGAAACAGGACCCATAGCTGGAGCTGGGAATCAAATCAGAACCATATCTAAGCATGAGCCCCCTCTCCATTATCAAGGTACCACCAATCATGGGTTACAAGAGGGCCTACACCTATTAAATTCTCTATAAAAATAAGGGTTATCTCATTTGTGTGGTGCTAACTTTACTCTCTGTTGGAGAATCTGCTTCTCTTTTTCAGATAGACGCAGATCCCAAGGAGAGAACCACCCTATCATAGCTCTAAGGGGCTCCAGCTGAAACTAAGAATAAGTGCCAAAACAAGCAAGGGTGCTGTTTTCTTGCTTAACTGGGTACCAGCACAAGGGTGAAGGAGATCAACACATAGGACAATCAACTACTACCAAATCAGATATCAGAGACTGAGAGACCCCCAATACTTCATCACTGAAGCAGACACAAAATACCCAACATGGCTCAGGGAAATTTTGCAGAAGAGGGGCAGAAAGAATGTCAGAGCCACACATTGAAATGACACAGAGTCATTTCTCCTACCCATAACTGTGGGCTAAGTCCACAATGCATGACCCATATACCTCAACAAGGAGGGGCAAAGGGAAGGGGGTAGGACATGCATAAGCCTAACAATAGTACCAACTTGACTGTATTCACTGTGTACAAAAATATATAAATAAAATAAAGGCAAAGGCTGGCTATTAAAAGCAAAAAAAAAAAAAAAAAAAAAAAAAAAAAAAAAAAAAAAAAGTGAGAAGGACCGTTAAGGAAACTGGAGTATGGACAAGGGTATAAAAGAGTATTAAAATAAAAGAGTATATATATAATTTTGAACATAAATTTTGAAATAATTTTTCCAGTTTTAGGGAGAAATAAATTTCTTGTGACTCTGTTTTTAAGTTATCTTATATTTTGAATGAATAAATGAAATCCTTATTAACATTTCAGGTATGACTTCACAGTTTGATTCTTTGTAATTACAAACTTTGATCACTAATGTAGGAGACAAATGTATATTATTCTATAGTAATCATTGAGACATTTCCAAAGTTAAAATTACTAAATGATTTGTCTTTTTCAATTGACTACTTTAAAATTTCTTGGTAATAATGGACATGCATTTTGGGATATAATTGAAATTTTGTGTTTACTGTACAAAAAAAGAAAAAATAATAGCATTTGATTTATATGACTTACATGCCAAATAAGAAGCTGGTGTGAGTGACATCAAATGTAAAGGAGTAGTAAGGTATACAGAGTTCATGAAAATCTTGGGAGTGACTGAAGAATCACCGGAGGAGTTCCCCTGAACTTTCCTTTTCTCTTGCTCCCAGTCTACAGCACTTTGTACTGATTGACAAGCTCATAGAGCATCTCCAAGAGGAATTCCACCAAAAACTCCATAGTCCCCTTCAGTATTGAGCAGTGATGAGGTGTATGGCTGGATGCAGAGGTAGATGGCTGTGCTGCAGATAGCCTTTTGTTCAGTAGCTTGAAGAAGAGCAGAGAACACTCATTTCCTTCATTAAATTCACTGCCTAAAAGACTGAATAGAATGAGTATAATTCACTACATGTTCTTTTAAGAGGGCAGAGGCAAATCTTGAATCTGTAGGGGATCAGACCACAGGATTGTGGAAGTTCCATTTTCACCTGTTTACACAAGTGACCATGGCCAAATGGCAGCAACAGTCAGCTCTGGAGTGTGACACTGATGGAACACTGTTCAGCAGGGCTGTGGCACCTGAGACTTTCTTTGGCAGGGCCAAGAAATCTTTCAGTGACCACCTGTAGTGCCTGTGTCTGGATGTTTGTGATATTGTTATATTTTCCTTGGAATTTTTTGAATTATTATGTTTATTACTGCTAATTTTTGCTTTCATTTCCCCTTCTCAGTAGTAATAGGGGAATACAGTTCAGATGTATGTATACAGTCACCAATAATTAAACAGGAAAAAATGTTTGTACAGAAATTTCTGAGGCTATAATGTTGAAACAGGTTAACAAATTTTGGATCCTAAAACTATGACTTGTTTTTATGAACAGTTTCTTAACACCACAAATGTATATTTCACCTAATGAAACATGTTACTTGCAATATGTCACATGCTTTACCAATTATTCCCAGTAAACATTACTTATGTTTACAGGAATTAGTGGCCATATTTCCTGAATCTACAGATTACGTACTAGAAAAGGAGGCTGAAATGCAAGAGAGCAAAAGTAAACATCTGTCAAATAATCAGGTTAGGTCCAGACAAGGAAGTAAAACAGAATATGTAACTTTCAGAATTAACAATACAGTTTTGTGGGCTCCTACAGGAAAGACATCAGTGCAAAACACTGATATATCTGATATATATTGGATATATCAACCTTTATCATACACAGGGGCATACATTAATGGAGTAAGGATCGTCTGGATAGATGGGAAAAGAGAGTTAAATACAAAATTATCCTTTTATGGAAAGACTTGCAAGGTCAGGACCAAACTGTAAAACAGAGCAACAAAGAAAGTTCATAGAAAGACAAACCAGTACTGGATTAGAAATAGAGAAATGTACTGTTAATCAGACTGCAAGATAATATTATCTAGTGGCTAACACTGACTTTTCTGAGATAAAAAAAAAAAAGAAAAATGCCTATCACCTTATAGCAGCAAGAGCTACCTGGCTCTTGGCTAGTTTCCATGAGACTGGGTAAGATATTAATCAGCATACAATCTTTGATTTCCTTGTTTAAGATGTTATCAGAATGGGGAAAGAGTTTCATGAGTTAAACAGAAACAGGAGAAACCAAGGGTAAAAAGGAACATTGTGAAATATTTCTTAGATAATAGAAGCTATATGAATAAGTTGCTATGTCTGGCCTGCAAAGAATAATGTATTGTAAAAGTATAAATAAAGAAGCAGATTTTTGCTCTTCATCCAGTGTGCTTCACATGAACTACTGGTCCAAATCATTTCCTCACAACACTGACTCCACACATTCCCTTCGAGTTCTACAACCTCACTGCAGCTGGACTTCAGCACACAAGGACTTAGGCCAACATCATATGCCTGCCATTGAAGAACACTGATATTAGTCATCAAGAACTTCTAGTAAAGGAAGCATGGATTATAATTCAGAAACATAATAAGAAGTACCAAAATATTTTTTTTCAGATTTCCCATGATAATAGAATAAATGTTGAAATGTATTACATAAGGCAGTTGATCATTCAGATTAGCTAAAGGGGTATGCTACAATGAGGATAATGTTTTATACTTATTAATTTAATTGCATTTGTATCTTAAATATATAGCAAATTTTGAAACTATAGTTTTGCATTATTTAGAAATTTTTAAATACACCATTATACAATTGTTAAGACATAGAAAATTTGAATAATCTTTTTAATACTTGCATAATTCTCATCTATGTTTTAATATAATATTTAGCTTAACTAGTTTCATATTTATAGAAAGGGTATATGCTACAGATAATTTCAAAAATTCCTTACCCAGTTCCCCCTACTATTAACCTCATGCACCAGTATGGAATATTTGTGGTCTGGCTTGAAGCACATTTCCTGTTACCCTGGTAAATAGTGTGTATTCTACTGCTCTTTCATAGAGTATTTTATGAATATCAAGGTGATCAAGGTTTTAACTCTGTTGGGAAAGTGCCTATAGTGAGTGTATATAAATCAATCATAATTAAATTCATGATATTTTATTTTTCAATTATCTTGTATGGCCACTTATATTTTAGGAACAACTTTCAAATAAGACAGAAAACTGAGAATCTAAAATGTAATTTATGGACATGTCTATTTATGTATGATCAATATTCTTGACAGCAGACATATTATTAAACAGGTGAGAATGAATGAAAATTTGAGAAAATGTTTCTAATGTATATTCCATTTAAAGTTTAAATATTTATAAAAATGTTTCTAATAGTTGGTAATACTAATAAAATAGGAACAGAAGTAAAACTTTAGGGAAAAAGTAATTAAACTGTTCTCAAAATATGCACTAATGTGGTCTACTGCCCAGAATTTAGCTGGCAAAAATTAAAGTTATAGGAATTTACTGGGTAAAATACAGATAGTAGTTTGTAGTTAAATAGTACTGACAAGTATGACATTCATATGTATTGATTGGAAAACTGCAGCTATAGTCATTTTCAAAAACAACATGATCATATCAATGAAATTAAAAGCTCACAGACAATCGAAGTCCTATGAGAGTAATTCATAATAAAACAATAATGTACGTAAGATTCCATATATATGTGCATATGTATGTAGTGGTATATAGAATTAACTAATGAAGAAAAGTTGGAAGAAGAAAGAGAAGGAAAAAAGAAGAAAGAAATGGGGAAGAGGAAAGAGGAGGGAAACAAAAGAAAAGGAAGTTAAGATCTGAAGAAAGAAAAAGGAGAAGTGAGAGAGAAGTGAGGTAGGAATTTCAGGAGAAGAATAAATCTTTGAATGAATTGTGGCAGCTAACCTGTGGCACATTATCCAATCACTATTTTTTTATAATATATATATTTTAAAAGGCCTTTATATATAAAAAGTATATACATGTGTTGACATCAAGCATGTACTTATACACTGCTCATGTGCTCACATTGCATACATACATATGTATGTGTTTGATCCAATTTTTCTATAAGATCTAGGTGAAGAACATTGCATACTAGTTTACTAATATTTGTTAAATTGAGTTAAGTTCAAAAAGTAACCTAAAGGTGACAGGTGGAATGGCGATGTGTTTTCTTTAGTATTTTGCTTCAGTATGAATCTCTTGGCAACAGTACATTTCAAAATACTTCATCTATTTTAGTTGATCAATGTTATTTAAAGGGTTAGGTGACATTTTTGTATTTGGGGTAGTGGTGAGAATTATTGATATGACACTAGATAAGAACTATGTTGGATTATAATTCTTCTATTCATATAACTTGCACTGGAGCACAAAATGCTGCAATATAAAATAATTTAAAGCAATTAAACAGGTGATAGGACCCACAGAGTCAATGATGCACCAGTCCATTTTAAAATCTGACACCTTTACATGAACACGATGATCACTTTACTAAGCTGTCTCAATTCCACAGTGACCAGAGCTCAGCCTCTTGGGAGATAAGTGCTATTCAATTATTTATGAATTCGCTGGAGACCCTGTGGAGCAGAGAACAATTAAGAAAAAATATAAATCTAAGGTGCAAAATGATGACTATCGGGCATAAAGGGTGAAATGACAGGGCCCCAGTAATTCTGAAAACCTAGATCCTCTTCATTTTACTGCAGCCTGGTTGTCTATTGTCACATTAAAATGAGGTCTGCTACTTCTTTCTAACAAGACTTTGAAGTCACAAAGACCAGCTGATAAGTGCTTACTGCTGTATGGATAACTTGATGCCAGACATAGCTAAAATAAATTCTATGAACTAAAGAAACCAATATGAGTACATGCACAGTGACTGGATAGTAAACGAAATGGTTTATCCCTTCTGCAATGGTGATACAAAGACATTTTATTCTGAAAAGGGAGAGAGTGACTCATACCTTTCTATTTTTAGAGTATTTCAAGTATGTTATAGTACTTTTAAAGAAATGAGTCTCACTCTCACATGTTGCTTTTCAGTATTTCTATATGTTTGTATAACTACAATCATTGGGATCATAGTCATTTTAAAATGGTCTGAGCCCAGCATTAGGAGTAGGATTCTGATTACATTGTAATTCATTCTTGAAACATTTATGACTATCGTATATTTCCTTCCATTATTTATTATATGTCTTTTACATTACCCACACTTTTTAAAAATTCCAACAGTATTCATGCTGTTTATAAATTTCTAGTTTAAATTCAGTTGGTTTTGTAAGTTTTGCTTTATAGAGATTTACAAATATTGTATACATGATCAAGAAACCAAATTTTCAGAATGGTTCTGTTTGTGAATATCATGTTGTAACAAAACTGTTAAATGTGGAAGAAAATCTTTGTGTCATTTCTATATTTTGATTTAAGAAGTATCATTCTTCATTCTTAAAAATAAAAATGGGGCTGGAGAGATGGCTTAGCGGTTAAGCGCTTGCCTGTGAAGCATAAGGACCCTGGTTCGAGGCTCGGTTCCCCAGGTCCCACGTTAGCCAGATGAACAAGGGGGCTCACGCATCTGGAGTTCATTTGCAGAGGCTGGAAGCCCTGGCATGCCCATTCTCTCTCTCTCCCTCTATCTGTCTTTCTCTCTGTGTCTATCGCTCTCAAATAAATAAATAAAACAAAATAAAATTTTCTAAAACAAAAATAAAAATGTTTCAATAGACATTGCACCCATATTTATAGTTTTCCAGATGCCATGTTATTATGATATAATACATTTCACTAATTAAAAAAGAATGACAAAATCATAGATTTTTTGTGAAATACTCATAAAATGATTTAATGTATATAATGTTATTGTTTAACACTTTGAAACATAATTTGTTGATAACCTTCTATTCATTATGTTCTTTCAATATGGCAACTTAAAATAGATTTATCTTGATTCTCACAGGGTCCTTTGAAAGGAACTTCAAAGACTTATAATTTGTCTTCCTCAAAATATATTTATATGATTTTTTCATAAGAGTGAATAAGATAAATTGAGATATTTAAATTATAGTACAACAGTGAATGAAGTAAAACTGTGCATAGTATCAGTAAATAAATTATACTTTTATTGAATGTCAGATTGACTTTCCTTGAATTCCAAATCATATTTCCATCATTAATTGTGATAAGGCCACACTCTTATTAAATGCTTAATATTCTATACTTCTGTACCAGAGCCAGGACATTTTTATTGAGCTAAGTAAAAAAGAGCAGATACATTTTGATATTCTAAGGAAAAAGAAAATTTGTTCAAGTTGATTTTATGGAGTTAAAGTAATATTTCTGACAAGTTACTACTTAGACAATATAAACAATATGGTTGATGTACATGCTTGATAAAAATTGTCCTATGTGTTAAACTTGTTTCAATAAAAGTATTTATGCTATATAGCATATATGCAAAATAATTGCCTCTTGTAGATGAATACTAGAGCATAGATTACATGAAATATTCCAGAAAATCACTAGATGTATAATACCTGTAAGCTTAAAAAATCTGTCAAAAAGACTGAGTAGGAAGTTCAAAGAACCTGAGTTGAGAGAAATCAGAGCTATTTCATAAAACTAAAATACATTTGTACATTTACTAAAATCACAAAAATAAGCTAAGTGGGCCTGGTTTGTGTGCGAGTGTGTGTGTGTGTGTGTGTGTGTGCCTGTCTATGATACAAGACGTGCTGAGCTATACTGAGTTTTTATTCTTAGTGTGATGAAGGACTTCTAAAAGATTGATCGAGATAATAATAATAATGATAACACCATATGACAATAAGAAAATAACTATTAAAATTATTGAAATATTATTAAAACACAGACTAAGATGGAAGACATTAAAGTGGGGGTCATTATACATATGGAGAGAAGATACAATTCTGGAATAGCATGTTCTCACTGGGTAAGAACATGCTATTTCAGGAGAAAGTTTTACTTTGGATTGATATTTATGAAGTAAAAATTGGTGGGTGATGCAATTGGATATGGGGACTGGGCCCAAGGTATCTGAGCTGACTCCTGTGTCAGTCTAGGCAAACAGAAATACTGTAATGACAAACTCTGATATCATTAGCATTGAAACAAAAGTTAAAAGCCTTTGAGAGGGTGGGGCAAAGCCTAATCCTAAAACAGTTGGCTTTGGCTTGTAACTACCAGTGCCAGAACCAGGTACATTCCACATTGAGCTGTTGGTTGGAGAGACTTATGAGGTTGCCAAAACAAGACAGCCTTCTGTCAAAGGACTTGATTATTTTCCTGATACAAAAGGTAAGTCCCTATTTCTGACAATACTACAAACTTCAAAACACAGAACATTGAGATCATGCTAGAATCTGGAAGGAATCCAGTTTTCAAATGGTCTGCAGGTATAGTGCTGGAAAGCACTATATGATCTGTTAGAGGAAATCAGCCACCATTGCTATGAACAAGCAGGAGATACTGCTATACAAAATCAGCCAGCCAGACAAGAGGTACACACCTTTGCAATAGTGGCATACAGCCTAGGTAGGTAACCAATGGCTCTCTGATTGGCTCAGAGACCCATTCAGTGAAAACAGCCCATAGCTAGTATTGGGAACCAAGTCAGAATCCTGTGGTGTCCAGAGTCATGGATGACAAGAAAAAGCTCCTACTGGTTTCTGCCATAAAAGGAGGTTACACTCCTTTAAATCTCTCTTAATTAACTATATTTATCCCCTTAAATCTATGCTGACCTAACTCTCCATTGGAGAATCTACTTTTATTTTGCAGAAGGGAGAAAAAAACTGAGGACAATGAAAATCTACCAACGAGACAAGAAAAAACAGCAGACTCCCTATGATGAAATGAGTCACCCACCCCTAACACATGAGCTAGGGCTAGGTAGAAACCACAGAGGAACTGGCAAGATGATCAAGAGTGTTTGTTCCACTGTGAGCCTGACAGCCTGGGTCAGGGTGAGGGCAATAGACATGGAGGATGCTCACAACCTACCAAAGCAGTACCAAGTCTGGAAGTTAGTGAGAGTTCAACACTAACATAGACTTAAAACACACTCACCAAGGCTGAAGGAATTTTGTGGAAGTGAGTACTGAAAAGATTTTTAGAGCCACAAGGTGGGAGGGAATATACAGAGACATTGCCCCTTCCCCCTTAAAATGCTGACTGCTGCTATCACAACTCATAACCCACAACTCTGTGGTACTAGTAAACTCACTGAGGAAGGTCCTCAATGGAATGTGGGAAGGGAGAAGGGAAATGGTACTAACACATGATGAGAGGGCAAAAAAAATTGTAAGTCACAAGGTAGAAAGGAGTATCCAGAGGCATTCCCCTCCCCTCTCCACCCCATCTCACAATAACTGACAGCTGTTCTCACAACTCATAACCTATAACCCCATGGCAAATACTAGAATTCTCACTGATGAGAGCCCTCGGTGAGATGGGGGCAAGAGGAGGGTAATGGTACCAACATAAGATCTGTCCATACAAAGTCTCTACTTAAAAAAATATAAAACAGAATTGTGAATTATTTTTTCTTTATTATTTATTTCTCCAACATTAATGGAAAATTTGAGTCATGCTCTAATAAAAATATGTGATTTTTGAAGGCATACATTTTACATATTGCCCTCATTCATTTATCCATGTGTTAGCAAACTGTGTTTTGCCTTTATTTCAAAGTACTTAAATATTTTTGGTATATTTATTTCTTTATGAATATTTTTGTAAACCTCCATAAATTATTTTTGAAATAATGTTATATAAAGTAAACAATAGAGACAAACTATTTACTAATTAAATTAATGAATCCATTAATATTTCCCCCACTAAGATGTTAACAACTATGGTAGAATACTGACTAGAATACAAGGTAAACTGTTAAATAAAACAAATAACCAAAATATTGATCAAAGAACTAGTACTATTACTGCTAATACCATATATCTAATATCAACAAATACTAGCTCTTCAAATTATTTGGTAATTGTTACATAATTAGGAAAATTTAATACATCTTTTAATATTAAAAACAATAAAATAGCACTTAGTAACCTTTGCACAATGGACACTGGAGAGTTAATAGATGATACCTCTAGTCTTAGATAATATAATAAAGCTCAGAAAAAATTTTGGAAGAGCATTTCACAAACGGTGACAGCGCTCACCAATAGCAGTGGTGGCAGCCTCTTCCTACCATGACATACACTGATAAATTTTTTTTTGGCTAAAAGTAAATATGACTGCTAAAATCTACAGCACTTACATCACTAATGATCATGAAAATGCATATCCAAATGTCTATTGCACCTCACATTCCAAGCCACTGGTGAAGAGGTACTGCTGTGTAGCTGTTTTCTCTGTGTTGAAACATAGAGGTGGGAGTGAGGAGGCTCCGAATGCTCTTGCCCCTCATAAGTCTCACTAACCACTGTACCTCACATTACATAAGCATTAAAAATTGCTCAAGGAAGTTACCTGGAAATTGTTCAGGAGCCTCAATATTCTCCCTCTTTGTGTGTGTGTGTGTGTGTGTGTGTGTGTGTGTGTGTGTCTGTCTGTCTGTCTGTCTGTCTGTCTTTCTCTCTGTCTGCCAAATAAATAAACAAAAATATTTTTAAAAATAGGCTGAATAGTTGCCTGATGAATTAATAGATATTAAATATTAGAAGAAAGTTTCAATATTGTTCTCAAAGCTAAATTTTTCATCATTAACATATTTAAATTTTTCTAACATGAGTTGTTTGTCCTTATTGAAATTTTAATTTTTTGAGGTAAGTAAATAGATCCACAGATAAAAATATATACCTCTAGAATCCACTACAGAATGAGGTATACACATATATAGATATTTCATTAAAATTCATATACTAATGAAGCAAGGTGACATTTCAATCATAAATTATATCAAAAAAAATATTACTGTGAATTTAATCCAGTTTTACAAGCTCTAGTTAGGATAAGACTATTTCATTAAGATTATTAAACTACTTCTAAAGAGTCCTTTCAGCTTCCTTTTATGAATTAAGATTAAATTCGTCATGAATCTTGAAGTTTATCTTCCTATTGACTTGTTCATAAAGTAGATGGTGACAATTTACTTTATTACTGTTTTATTTTTGCTTGTATTACATCAGGGATTTGATGAATTGAGCATTTTTATAAATTCATTTCCCAATAGCTTAATGAGTAGAATGCTGTATTTCAGGATACATGTTTCTTTTAATGATTTTAATGATGGTAGAGTTTTAGGTATTTAGATGTGAGTTGAGTTTTATTGAATAAAATATGAAGAGTGCTATCACTGGTAGGGATGATATTAAAGCATTGGATTATTTCTAAGTTAGTATATGCAAATGGGCTTTTATGCATGGCATACTTTATGTAAATACTTATGGGATTAAATGATATATAACAGATATGATATGCATTGGCTCTATGCTAAAATTATCACTCAGTAATAGCAATACAAAATGTATTTGTGCCATTGTAATACAATTATTTATTATTTTATGGTTATTAATATATTTCAATTTGTTGAGAAATATAATTAGCAAATATATTTTTGAAAATGCATAGCATTCTGGCACTTTTGTAATGTAATATACAATACAGTATAACAGAAGCAGATTGTAATGAAAGCAAGTTATTGCATTGAAAATAAAATCATGGGCCAAAGACATAGCTTAGTGGTTAAGGAATTTTCCTGCAAAGCCAAAGGACCTAGGTTTGATTACCCAGGACCCACATAAACCAAATACACAAGGTAGTGGATGTATCTGGAGTTAGTTTGTAGTGGATGGAGGCCCTGGTGCACCCATTCTCTCTCTCTATCTCCCTATTTCTCTCTCTCCCTTTCAAATAAATAAGTAAAAAAATAAAATAAAATAAAAAGAACATAGAATCACTTGTTGCAATAAGTAAATCATAATATTTATTAAAGATATATTCTACTCAGTTCATAGAGTAGCATAATTCATTTCTTGACAGTACCATTTCAATTTGAAAATATGCTCAAAGATGAATCCCAAGTTAACAATTTACATATCATTCACATAATGAAAATGAGATCAATTCCCTATTAATAATACATAAAACAGCCTTCTTAAGATACATTTTATTTGAATGTAAAAAAAAAGATACATTTTATTTGAATGTAAACTGTAAGATATGAAGTTGAGATATAGAGAGAACCTACATAAAAAATAACTCATTATACCTATAATACACATGAATAAATGATACGATAACATATATAAATGCATAGACTGTAATTCATTTCATCAGTAACACAAAATATGCAAATCAAACCCACAAAGTTTTCCCATGCTCATTAAATTAGTGTATGTATTAAAATTAGTACTCAATGCTAGTGACTGTATGATGAAATACATATATCACCAAAGATTATCTAAAAACTACCATTTTACTCATCATTCAACTTGTCTTCTTTGTGAAACACTCATTTTCTCTTATGGTAAATCAATAATAAGAAAAAGTGATTAATGTATGGAAGAAATTTTTTTTTTTATTTAAGACAATAATTATTTCAAAAATTACCAAATGTTTAATGGTTATGAAACCTATGTCAGTTCATACATATACCTGACACAATTGAAATGCCATTTACAAAAATTACTGATGAGGGCAAGAAAGATGGCTTAGTCATTAAGGTGCTTGCCTACAGAGCCTTAGGAGCCATGTTCGACTCTCCAAGTTCCACATAAGTGACAACTCTCACTCCCTTCCTGTCTCTCTCCTGCGCTCTCTCATATTTTAATTTACTTTTTAAATTAACAACTTCCTTAACTGTAGACAATAACCCATGGTGATACCCTCCCTACTCCCACTTCCCCTTTGAAACTCCACTCTCCATCATATCCTCCCCCTCTCAATCAGTGTCTCTTTTATTTTGAGGTCATGATCTTTTCCTCCTATTATGATGGTCTTATGTAGGTAGTGTCAAGCCCTGTGAAGTCATGGATATACAGCCCATTTTGCATCTGGTGGAGCATGTTGTAAGGAGTCCCACCCGTCCTTTGGCTCTTACATTCTTTTTGCCACCTGTTCTGCAATGGACCCTGAGACATGGAAGGTGTGATAGAGATATTTCTCTGCTAAGCATTCCTCTGTTACTTCTTCTTAGCACCATGGTCTTCTGAGTCATCCCAAGGTCACTGCCATCTGAAAAGAGTAGCTTCTCTAACAAAAAGTGAGAGTAGCATTAATATATGGGTGTGAACATTAAGAGAAGTGCTTACTGGGCAGTTTGGTGAGCAAAGTATATACAATTAGCCGTACACCAGCAGACGTTACACACCTAGGGCTCATGAATAACCGTGTTGTAGATTTTCAGTATCAGGCATGTATTCCCTCCCATGGAGCAGGACTCCAGTCCAATTAGAGAATGGCTGGTTTTCCCTAGAACAGATATACCACTATTGCACCCGTTAGCTAATATGGCCTGGCTGGCCAGATTTAAGGCTTTTAGTGTCTACTGTTCAGTATCTCCACTGGTGATTTCTCTCTCTCCTATTGAACTATATGCAATGCAGCTTTTTTCAGCTTTCTGTCAGCTGGTCTTCATGTAGGAGGTTTTCCGCTCAGCTCCAGCAGGATTTCTCAGGGACCATGCAGTCCAAGTACCTGCAGTCTTCAGAAATAAGGCCATATCATCTATTCCTGGTGGAAAGCCAAGGTACTTGGCAATGGCCTGTAATGTTTTGGGAGTATCAGTGACCGCCCTGGCCAACAACTCACTGAAAGGTATCCCATCGCTGTCAGTGAAAATCTTTTAGTGATAATCTATGGCTTCTGAGTGTTCCATTGTCCAAAAATGTAGATTTCCATATGACTTATTTATATCCTTTTTGATTTTGACTAGCCATCCCTCCACTTTCCTTTATTCAATCTCTTCCCCTGACCTCACCTAGGACTTTTTACCCCCATTAATTTGTTCTTCTACTTACACATGTACAATGCCATCATATTGTATCCCCTTCCCTCCTTTGCTATTCCTTTTTTGTCCCCTTTCTAGATTACTGGCCTCTGATATTGAGCTTTATTCCTCCTCACATAGAAGACCAATCATTTGTAGCTAGGATACACTTATGAGAGAGAACAGGTGACGTTTGGCTTTCTAGGCTTGGGTTACCTCACTAGTGTAATCTTTTCCACATAGAACCATTTTCATACAAATTTCATAATTTTTCTTACAATGAGATAATGATCATTACATAATGGTTTCAAAGATATAACAAGCTGAATAGAACTACAATGAAATAAAGAAAATAAGAGGTAGGAGAGATAAATAAAGACACAATACTAAAAATGATTGCAGCATATAATGATGGTATTTATGGGTATTTATTTTTATTGAGTGTATAAAGTTTTATGAATTTTCAAAGATGAACATTACCTTACTAATCAAGAAAGAAAAACATAAGCAGATAGTTTATATTCTAGCGGTAACTAGCTTCTCTGAAGAAATTTGTTCTCTGAAGAACATTGATTTCCAAATTCAATCTATAAACTAAAGTGTTTCTTTATGTAATGCAGACAGCAGGGTTTCCTAAACAAACACATTGATTGTGTATAAAGGGAAGTGAAGTATAAGTACCAAAACAACCCTCTTTAAATGTATAAGTTGTAAACCAATTTCTGACATAATTAATTGCTAAGAAATTAGAAGGAAATTGCCTAAAGTCTTAGAATTCATGACTCATCAAACAAGGAATTTTCCCAATATGGTAAATGCATTCGTTTGAGATATTTTTCATCAAATTTCTAAGCAATTACATTACCTTTGAAAAAATAACTCTATCTCCAAATCTATTCCATTGAAATAATTTCAGAGTTAGGCTTTCTAGGCTTGGGTGCAAAAGTAATCACTATACTCTTAAAATTTAAAAAATCACTATACTCTTAAAAATTTATCCACCATTAAGTATTTTTCTTTTCTGATTTTTTGAAAATACATTTTCCATAACAATTGAGTCCAAGTTAATATTTTATGATTATTAAAATCATGATTTAAAGGCTATGCAAATTGTCAGTAAAATATTCATAATGCTAAGATAAATGCAAAACAGTATGCCCATAAATTCTAAGATCTTCATAAATTTGACATCTTTAATGGATAAATATATGTATGTTTATTTCTGTATAAAAGGATACAAAACAAACACACTGAGGGGAATAATAGTACTTTACACTAGATGATGAGTTTATGGATGATATTTTTACTGTAGTATTTAGTAAGTTCCTCAGTGCTGTGAACAAAATATATTACCAGATGCTGCTTAAGGAAGCAAAAGGTTTCATTCATCTTATTTTTTGAGGGGAAAGTTTATGACACAGAAGGCCCAGTGGCAGTGTTGGGAGCACAGCTGGTCATATGTTTGCAATCAGGAAGCAGAGTGAACAAGAAATGGAGCTGGGGAATAAAACCTCTGTTCTGGCACCTAGTGACTCACTTTCTCCAGCATGCCTTATCTTCTAAAAATCCACAACCTTCCCAAACACCTTCCCAATCCTCCATGATAGTTCCTTCCTATCCTTTTATGGTCCACTTTCAAGTTTCATCTCTCTCTCTCTCTCTCTCTCTCTCACACACACACACACACACACACACACACACACACACACACACACACAAATTTAAATGTAGGTTCCATATCTGATAGAAAATATGCAGTGAGTCTGGTTTATTTCTCTTAACATAATAATTTCAAAAACATCATATTTCCTGAATATGCCATGATTTCATTTTCCTTCACAGCTGAATACTGAATTCTGTATATGCTCCACATCACATTTTCTTTATACATTAATCTGTTCAGAGATTCCTAGCCTACTTCTATATGTAGGATATTGTGAACAATGTGATAAATATAGATGAAGAAGTATCACTGTAGGATACTGGCTTTGATTCTCTCAGAAATATACCAAGAGTGGCATAGTTTAGTCATATGCTAGATGTAATTTTTGGTCTTAAGTGGCCTCCACATTTATTTTCATAATGATTATACTAGTTTACAGTCCTAATTCAATATTTCATTACTTTTTAAAATTTATGTTACTTTTTTAATTTTTATTTTTGTGCATGTGGGTATGAGTGCATATGTATATATGAGATGTGAATGCCTATGCATGTGAAGGCAAGTAGGCAACCTTAAGTGTTATCTTCAGGAATACTGTCCACCTACTTTTGAGACAACATCTCTCTTTGGCCTGAAGCTCACTAATAAAACTAGACTTATTAGCCAGTGACTTCCAGGGATCTTCCTGTCTCCACCTCTGCAGAACTGGTTTAACAAGCATACTCTTGATAAAACTCAGATCCTGTTCTTTCAAGGCAAGCATTTTACCATTGAGCTATTGTCCCAAGTACTTATTTGTCTGTTTTGCATCTGTGTGTGACATATATGCATGTATGTATGCATGTTCAGATGTACATGATCCCATGGATATTATTGTGTATGCAGGTGGTAATCATAGGTCAATATCAGGTATTTTTCATAATCACTCCCCACATTTGTTTGAGACAGTGTCCATTGCTGACCCTTGCTTGAGAATTTGGCTAGACTATTCAACTCTAGGTTTTCTCCACTCTACTCATGGTGTCCCTGGGGCTAAGATTTACATTGGTGTTGATACTCAAGCCTCATGTTCACACTGCAAACACTATGCACTGAGCCATCTCCCCAGACCTACATTTGTATTCTTTTTAATTGTGGTAAAATTAAAATCACAAAAGTTCCATAGAGGCCTGGAGATGATTGCTTAGTGGGTAAGGCATTTGCGTGTGAAGCCAAACGACCCAGGTTTGATCCCCCAGGACCCATGTAAGCCAGATGCACAAGGGGGACCATATGTTTGGGGTTTGTTTACAGTGGCTGGATGCCCTGGCACACCCATTCTCTCTATATATATCTGCCTCTCTTTCTCTCTCTCTCTCTCTCTCTCTCTCTCTCTCTCTCTCTCTCTCTTTCTCTGCCTCTTACTCTCTCTCTCTCAAATAAATAAATAAATAAAATATATTTTTTAAAAATTTCATAGAAACCCTCCTTCTGGATACTATTCTTCCAGATACACCAATGATGGGGGCGAGTGTTGGTCCAGACAAAAGTGTCTATAGAAGTGGAAAGAACTGAGCATCAAAGCCATTTTATTTTGCATTTTCCTTGTGGATTAAAGATGTCAAACATTTTCAAATATTTATTTGTTATTTGTAATTCTTGTCTTTAGAACTGTCTATTCAGTTCATTGGCCCATTCATTAATTGGAATACTTGAGGTAGTTTAGGTATTCACTTTTAGCAATACTTTATATAATACAGATATTTGTCCCCCATGTAACAGATATTCATGAAACTTTCCTCCAATTATGTTGGCTAGCTATTCATACTCTTAATTATTATCTTTGCTGTGCAGAAGACTTGGAATTTTATGTCATTCCATTTTGCCAATTCTAGGGATTATTTCCCATTCTACTGTAGTCCCTTTTAGAAAGTCTTTGTCAATGCCATACATAAACTATTCTGAAGTATTTTCCTGGGGTTTTCTCCCACAGCTTCAGTTTCAGGGTTTAGATTAAAATATTTCATCTATTTGATTTGATCTTATACAGAGTAAGAAACAGGGATCTAATTTATTTCTCCTGCGTGCATATATCTATTTTCCCCAATACCATTTGTTGAAGAAGCTTCTTTTGTCAAAAGTTAGGTAGCTCTTCTGGGTGTGGTGATACACATCTTTAATCTCAGCACTTGGGAAGCAAAAATAGGAGGATTGCTGAGAGTTCAAGGCCACCCTGAGACTACATAATTAATTCCGGGTTATCCTGGCTCAAAGTGAGCCCCTACCTCAAAAAACCAAAACAAACAAACAAACAAAAATATTGTTAGGTAATTCTAGCTGGATCCTCTGTTTGATGTCATTGAGCTATATATCTGTATATATAATATATAATATATATCTGTATATATAATATATATTATATATATATATATATATATATATATATATATATATATATATATATATATATATCATACAGTTTTTGTTACATTGGCTGTATAGTGTAAATAGAGATCAGGCATTGTTATACATCCAGCATTCATAACTTTGATTAGAATTGCTTTGGCTATACAGGGTCTTTTGTGTTTCCATAAAATTTTTAGGATTATTTTCTCATAATTCTATATTTGCTCCCCATTTGTATGTGGCATGATCCTATACTTACTTGATTTTATTTTATTTTTAAGTTTTATTTATTTATTTTTTTAAGAGAGTGAGAGAGAAAGAAGCAGACAAAGAGAGAGAGAATGGCTGCACTAGGGCCTCCAGCCACTGCAAATGAACACCAGACACATACACTACCTCATGCATCTAGCTTATGTGGGTCCTGGGGAATCAAACCAAGGTCCTTCAGCTTTTCAGGCAAATGCCTTAACCACTAAGACATCTCTCCAGCCCTACTTGGATTTTAAATTACCACCAGAAAACTTTAGAAATGATAAACAATTTCAACAAAATACCCGAAATAGTAAATATACAAAAAGCAGCAGTCTTTCTATATTCCAATAGCAAGCATACTGAGGAAAATTCAACAACAAAAAAAATGCTTTCACATTAGTTAAAAAAAAAAAAAAAATCTAGGAGCCGGGTGTGGTGGCACAAGCCTTTAATCCCAGCACTCGGTAGGCAGATGTAGGAGGATCACCATGAGTTCAAGGCTACCCTGAGACTACATAGAGAATTCCAGGTCAGCCTGAGCTAAAGTAAGACCCTACCTCAATAAACCAAAAAGAAAGAAAATCACCTAGGTATGGACTGGAGAGATTGCCTGGTGGTTAAGGCATTTGCCTTCAAAACTAAAGGACTCAGGTTCAATTCCCCAAAACTCATATAATGTCTAATGCACAAGGTTGAACGTGCATCTGGAGTTATTTTTCAGTAGCTAGAGGTCCTAGAGTTTCAGTTCTGTCTCTCATCTGCTTCTCTCTATCTCTCATAAAAAAGTTAAAAAAATAAAATAAAATAAAAATACCTAAGAATGATCCTAACCAATGAGGTGAAGAAAATGCTCTAATAAAAAAAAAAATACTGAAAATCCTATAATTAAAACATTGTAATAATTCTGGATAAAAAATTAAAAGGCATTAGAAGATGGAAAGTCTTTCCATCATTATGGTTCATGGCTATATTACTGAAATTGAACTATAGATTTCATACAATTCCAGTTGAGCTTCTAATTACATTCTTCACAGAACTAGTAATCTTGTTCTTTGTGAGCAGTTTTAAATTTACCCCAAAAAACTGTAATTCCACAAGAAGTGTTTCTATTATTAACATTAACATTATTATAGGATATTTGTTGCAATTAATAAGCCAATACTATCAATGTATTATTGATCTAAGTTGATATTCTACTCTGCCGGGATTACATGCAGGGAGCTGCACCATATTTACCATGTATGCTAACTTTGGATCCTCTTACCTATGACAGATTCTCAGACATTCTTGGGTTTTTGTGCCTTTGACAATGGAGATGTATAATAGGTAAGGAATTTTCAGAATGTTTTCAATTGGAAGTATTTTGTTATTAATTTTATCATCATTGTTAGTCATTATTACGTATTTTGAAGAGTAAGTCCACAAGAATAAAGGTCTATTTTTTTTAAATCACATTATATCTGGGGTACATGCTTTCAACATGGTTTTTCACTGTTGTTTCTGATGACAATCATCAGGATGAGGTATATTTTCTTAGACTGCTATACTGGAAAGTTACATCCCACCCAATTCTTTCTTCCATGGTGCCCTTTTTAGAAGGAATTCTTCATTTGCAGCCTATTTTGAATCACTGGGGAGGTAAAGCCCACCTGTATGAAGTCAGGATGTATGCACAGTTATCAGAACTGTTTGGCCTGAGTGATTTGTTCTTTAGTGTGTTCTTGGAATTACTGAATAAAGTGTAAACTTATGCCCATGTGAAAAATAACTTAATATCAAAGTGAAACATCTCTTACTAAGATGTGGTAACCACTTTGAAATGTATATAATTTTATCCACAATCATGTTCTTGCAAGAATTTCCATTCATCTTCCAGTTAAGATGGTAGGATAGATACCACGCCAAAGCAGCCTACGGGGAAAAAGAAAAAAAAAATCCAGCAAAATACACACTTTTACTAAAAAGTGAGATGTATAGGAAATTGAAACAGCAGTGGAGGAGTAGGAGAGATCCAGAGCATCCAGAGCCCGCACAGACCAGCAGAAGCTACTCCGGTGGGGCAGGTCTGCATGCCACACTGCAGCGGCTCGCGCCAGCCAGCCACCAGGCTCAGCTGCAGCTGCAGGAAAAGCCAGGTGAGGGGATTTTCCACTCACACCGGAGCTCTCCCCAAACTCAGGAAAAATGAAGGGACAATGGCAGTGAACAATGGAGGAGAAGATCACAAGGTAGAAGAACATGTGGAACAGTGGGTGAACTAGAGCAACATCAGCTCCCTCCCCTTCCCCACCTCCAGTGTCCAGCCCTCAGGAACAGAGCAGCAGTCCAGGGACCTGGCCATGCCTACTTGAACTGACAGAGCACCAAAAAGGAACCCAATCAAGAGCGCAGCTGAGACCAAAATCATCCCAAATGGTAACTGAGATTACACCAGGTCAGTACCCGCATAATAAACCTAATATATATGCCTGAAACAGAAGTGCTAATTGCACATTCCATATCAGGATAAATTATATGTTAAATCAGATGGATGGTCAAATTTGCCATTCTTAAATAAGCTGCATTTGGGGCTTGTTATTTGTTGCTTCTTGAATTATAGTGTCTTTGTTTACTCTTCTGTTATACATTATCTCACCTGGTCACAAGCTGACTTGGAACCCTCTACAGACCAGAAATCTTAATTGCCTTGTTGTCAGGATTAAGGAAGTGGGTGAGGTACCACACAGCCTAAGGGACAGATAGAGGATCTGGTTTTCATAATACCTACTTTTGGATAAATAGTCTGTACTGTTTATCATTGTAAGTGTACATTGTTTAGTTAAATTTTAGAATCTGCCTCTATTTTGTTCCACTTAGCCTACTTGAATACTCTCATAGCAGGCACACCCAACACCTAGAGTCACTTTTGTAGATGCTCTGAGGGTCTTCAGTGCCAAACCTACCGCCTTAAACTTCTACCCTGAAGATATATAACATCAGATTGACTGATACATCTCATAATACCCAGCTAACTGGAAAATCCAATCATTAAATAATCCAAGATGCAAAAATGTATGCATTATAACACAAGAAACACCAAAAACCAAGACAATATAAATCCACCAAAAAGTATTATTGCATTAGAAATGACCCCCAGTGAGAACAAGCTAGAGGAATTGCCTGAGAAAGATTTCAAAAGACTGATTATAAATATGGTCAAAGAAGTCAAAGAAGAAATCAAAGGAAGCAAAGAAGACACAGGATGCCAATTTAATGAAATAAAGAGGTCAATACTAGACATAATTAAGGAAATAGAAATAATAAAGAAAAAACAGTTAGAATTACTAGCAATAAAGAACAAAGATAATGAAATAAAAAACTGTGTAGAAAATCTCACTAGTAGAATGGATGAAAGAGAGGACAGAATATCTAAACTAAAAGACCAGGTGGAAGGTCTAATACAGTCCAAGGAAAAGAAAGACAAACTTATAGAAAAGTATGAGTGGGAATTTCAAGATATTCAGGACACTATGAAAAGATCAAACATAAGAATTCAGGGCATAGTAGAAGGAGAAGAATTTCACTCCAAAGGCATACTAGGCATCTTCAACAAAATCATAGAAGAAAACTTCTCCCAAATTGGGAAAGAGGTGCCAATGCAGATACAGGAATCCTTTAGAACACCAGCCAGACAAAACCTGGAAAGAAGCTCACCTCACCATATTATAATCAAACTACCAAACATACAAACCAAAGAAAAAATATAGAAAGCAGTCAGAGATAAAAATCAAGTTACCTACAAAGGCAAGCCTATCAGGATTACAGCAGATTATTCAACACAAACTTTAAAAGCCAGAAGAGCATGGAGTGATGTATTCTATGTCCTGAAAGATAACAACTGTCAACCAAGATTTCTTTATCCTGCAAAGCTATCCATTCAAATAGTCAGAGAAATAAGGACATTCCACGACAAGGCAGGCTAAAAGACTATTTAAAGACAAAACCAGCTCTACAAAAAATACTTGAAAGAATCCACCATGCTGAAGAAAAATAAAAGCACACATATAAGGAACCAGGGAAAAAACAAACAATGCTCAAATACTTGTTAACACAAGAGAGCAAAGGTACAACCAGAAGAACTCCACAAAAAAAGGCAAAAATGAATACACACCTTTCAATAATATCTCTTAATATCAATGGTCTCAATGCCCCAACCAAAAGACATAAATTTACAGACTGGGGTAAACAGCAGGATCCTTCAATTTGTTGCCTCCAAGAAACCCACATTTCTACAAAGGATGGATTTGGAATAGAAGGAACATACCTCAATGTAATAAAGGCTATTTATGACAAGCCTACAACCAACATATTACTAAATGGGGAAAAACTGGAAGCTTTTCCACTAAAATCAGAACTAGACAAGGGTGTCCATTGTCCCCACTTTTGTTTAATACAGTACTAGAAGTCTTAGCCATAGCAATAAGGCAAGAGACACACATAAAACGGGGATACAAATTGGAAAGGAAGAGATCAAGTTATCATTATCTGTAGATGACATGATTCTATACATAAAGGAACCTAAAGACTCTACTAGCAAACTGTTAGAGCTGATAAAAACCTACAGCCATGCAGCAGGATACAAAATAAATACGCAGAAATCAATAGCCTTCATATATGATAACAACAAACACACAGAGGGTGAAATCAGAGAATCACTCCCATTCACAATTTCATCAAAGAAAATAAAGTACCTTGTAATAAACATAACCAAGGAAGTAAAGGATCTCTACAATGAAAACTTCAAAACACTCAAGCTAGAAATTGCAGAAGACACTAGGAAGTGGAAAAACATCTCTTGTTCCTGGATTGGAAGAATCAATATTGTGAAAATAGCAATCTTCCCAAAAGCAATCTACATATTTAATACAATCCCCATCAAAATTCCAAAGGCATTATTCATGGAAATAGAAAAACAATCCAAAAATTCATTTGGAATCACACAAAACCTCTATTATCTAAAATAATACTGAGCAAAAATAATAAGCCTGGTGGTATTACCATACCTGATTTTAATCTATACCACAGAGCCACAGTAACAAAAACAGCATGGTACTGGCACAAAAGCAGACACGTAGATCAATGGAACAGAATAGAGGGCTGAGATGAAAGTCCAGGTAGCTATAGCCACCTGATACTCAACAAAAATGCCAAAAATACTCATTAAAGAAAAGACAGCCTCTTCAGCAAATGGTGTTGGGAAAACTGAATATGTATCTGTAGAAGAATGAAAATAGATTCTTCTCTCTCTCCATGCATAAGAATTAAGTCCAAATGAATTAAAGCCCCCTAACATCAGACCAGAAACTCTAAAACTGCTAGAGGAAAAAGTAGGGGAAACCCTTCAACATATTGGTCTTGGCAAAGACTTTCTGAATACAGCCCCAATTGCTCAGGCAATAAAACCACAGATTAACCACTGGGACCTCATGAAATCACAAAGATTTTGCACTTCAAAAGACACTGTGAATAAAGCAAAGAAACAACCTACAGAATGGGAAAATATCTTCACCAGCTACATATCTGATACAGGACTAATATCTGGGATATACAAAGAACTCAAAAAGTTAAATAATAAGAAATCAAACAAGCCAATTAAAAAATGGGCTATGGAGCTAAATAGAGAGTTCTCAAAGGAAGAAATGCAGATGGCATATAAGCATCTAAAAAATGTTCTACATCACTAGTTATCAGGGAAATGCAGATTAAAACTATGTTGAGATTCTATGTCACTCCTGTCAGATTGGCTACCATCATGAAAACAAAGTATCATAAATGCTGATGGGGATGTGGAAAAAGAGGAACCCTTCTACGCTGTTGGTGGGAATGCAATCTGATCCAGCCATTGTGGAAAGCAGTGTGGAGGTTCCTAAAACAGCTAAAGATTGATCTATCATATGACCCAGCTATAGCACTCCTAAGCATATATCCTAAGGACTCATCTCATTTACTTTTAAGTATGTGCTCAACCATGTCTATTGCTGCTCAATTTATAATAGCTGGAAAATGGAACCAGCCTAGATGTCCCTCAAATGATGAGTGGATAATGAAGATGTGGCACATTTATACAATGGAGTTCTACTCATCGGTAAAGAAAAATGAAGTTATGAAATTTGCAGGAAAATGGGTGGATCTGGAAAGGATTATACTAAATGAGGTGACCCAGGCCCAGAAAGCCAAGTGCCGCATGTTCTCTCTCATATATGGATCCCAGGTACAGATGGTAGGGCTTCTGTGTTAGAAAGAAAAACCTCAGAGGCCAGAAGGCTAAAATAGAGATGCAAAGGGAAGAGAAAGGAAGGGAGGAGGGTACTTAATAGGTTGGTATTTTATATATGTAAGTAGAAGACTAGATTAACAGGGGAGAAAAGTGAGGTCAGGGGAGGAGATTGAGTAAAGGAAAGGTGGAGGGAGGGCTAATCAAATCTAAGAGGATATAAATAAATAATATGGAATACTCCAGTTTTGCACAATGGAACATTCCAGAGATGTGGATCGTTGCTAGAAAATTTTCAGTGCTAGGGATGGGATACCTACAGTGAGTTGTTGGCCAGGGCAATCCCTGATGCCCCCAAAATATTATAGGCCATTGCTGAGGCCCTTGGTTTCCCACCAGGAATAGATGGTAAAACCCTATTGCTGAAGACCTCACCTTCTTGGGCTTCAAAGGCAATGAGAAATCCTGTTGGAACTGAGCTGGAACCTCCCCGATGTAGACCAGCTGACAGAAAGCAGGAAGAAGCCATTCTACATGTAGTTCAATGGGAGAAAGAGATACCAACAGTGAAGATACTCAACAGTGGACACTGCAAGCCTTATAATTGGCCAGTCAGGCCAAATGAGCCAACGGGTGCAATAGTGGCACATCTGTCATGGTGGAAACCAACTGCCCTCCAATTCGATGGGAAGCCTGCTCCAAGGGAGGGAATACAGCCCTGATACTGAAAAATTAAAGCAGGGTTAGTCATGAGCCCTAGGTGTGAAACATCTGCTGATGTTTCGATAAGTTTATATACTATGCTTATCAAACTGCCCAGTTAGAACTTCTCTTAATATTTGTACCCTTATATTAATGCTACTCTCACTTTGGGTAGAGAATAGTCTCTTTTCAGATGGCAATGACTTTGGGAAGACTCAGAAGGTGTCATGGTGCTGGAAAGAAGTGAGTAGTGTACCAAGTAACATCTAGATCACCCCTTTCAACGCTCAGGGTCTAATGTGAAAGATGTAGCAGAAAGAAAGTAAGAGCCAAAGGAAGGGTAGGACTCCTTACAATGTGCTCCCTCAAGACATAAAATGGCCTCGATATCCATAACCTCATGATGCCTGACAGTATCTACACAAGCCCATCATAAGAGGAAGGAAAGATCATGGCATCAAAATAAAAGAGAGACTTATTGAGATGGGGTGGAGATACGATGGAGAATGGAATTTCAAAGAGGAAAAGTGGGGGAAGGAGGGTATTACCATGAAGCCCCCCATAGGATATTTTTTATAATCATGGAAAGTGTTTTTAAAAAATTGAGAAAAACTAAAATTAAATTAAAAAAAGAAAAAAAAAAGAATTTCCATTCATTTCCAAGGACAATCTATCACTATACGTTTTAAAATACATTCAGTTTTGAGTCAAACATAAAGAACAAATACTTTCAAGACTTTTATTTAGTTGTCTAAAATTTATCATAGGGAGGCCATCAATTTCTTTCATGGAATTCAAGCACTGGCTGGATTTCCCTAAGGACTGACACTCATGCATTTGAAGGGAGTTTATGTAAAACAAATAACCCATTTAATATAATCATATTATCATATTTAAAATATTTTTAATTTAAAAAATATTTTTATTAGATATGGACATAATTAGTACATAAACAACACATTTTGTTACCATCCTTTCCCTCATCACTGCCCCTTTTCTGAAGAGGCCTTCCTCATTGTTGATGCAGCTCAACCCCATGGGGATTGTGGATCATGCATTGTGGTGGAAGCACTCAGTTATGGAGGAGAGGCAATGTCTCTGTGCATAATGTCCCAACTTATGGTTCTCATAATCTTTCGGCCCCCTCTACCACAAAATTCACTGAGCCATACTGGGTATATTTTAAGTCTGCTTTTGTGATGGGCTCTTAGGAGCCTATGGATCTCTGGTTTAGTAGTTGTTGAGCATCCTCAGTGTCTATCTCCTTCACCCTTGTGCTGATATTAGGTTCACTGAGAAAGCAGCACTCTTGCTCATTTCCCCAATTCCTAGGTAATTTCAGCTGGGGCCAAGGTGAAGTGCACTGTGTCTTTATCTCCTCAGGTCCCACTACAGTCTGAAAAAGAGAAGCCAATTCTCCAATGGAGAGTGAAGTAAGCACAGTCTAAATGGGATAACCATTATTAATTTAGAGAGAATTTGAAAGGTGTAGACCTCCCTATAGCCCAAGATTAGCGGGAGCTTGACAATGGAAAGCAGAATCATTACCTGGATATGATTCTGACTGGTTTCCCAGTTCCAGATATGGTTTCCTTTCCACTGAATGGATCAGTTAGCCAACCCAAGAGCAGTTAATTACCAACCATGGCTGTGTGTCACTATTTTATTTTTTATTAATTAGTTTTGTACTCAATGAATACAGTCAAGTGGGTACCATTGTTAGGCTCATCCATGCCTAACCCCTCCCCTTGGGCCCTCCTTATTGAGGTATATGGTTTATGAATTGTGGAGTTAGCCCACAGTTATGTGTAGGAGAAATGTCTCTGCATATCATGACCCAATGTATTGCTCTGACATTCTTTCTTCCCCTCTTCTGGAAAAATTTCCCTGAGCCATATTGGGTTCATTTTTGGTCTGCTTCAGTGATGAGCTTTTGGGGACATCTGGGTCTCTGGATATCTGATTTGGTAGGAGTTGATTGTTCTCTGTGTTGATCTCCTTCACCCTTGTGCTGGTACCCAGTTCACTAAGAAAACAGCATCCTTGTTTGTATAGCCAATTATTGTTAGTTTCAGCTGGGTCCCTTTTGATGTATGATGGGGTGTTTCTCTCCTTAGGATCTTCTACTATCTGAAAAACAGAAGCAGATTCTCCAATAGAGAGTAAAGTTAGCACCAGACGAATTAGGTAAGCATGAATTTTATAGAGAATATAATAGGTGTAGGCCCTCTTGTAGCCCATGATTGGTGGTACCTTGATAATGAAGAGAGAGTTCATGCTTAGATATGGTTCTGACTTGATTCCCAGCTCCACCTATGGGTCCTGATCCACTGACCGAATCAGTTAGCCAAATCAAGAGCAGTTGGTTTCCCACTATGGCTGTGCACCACTATTGCACTTGTATGAACATGACAACAGGCTATGTGCTGCTAGGTAGGTTAGACTATGAGTTGCTTGCACAGATATTGGTCATTTCCCCCCAGTCACCTATATAGCACCTTCTGTCACTAGACATGCTTACGGGGACTGACTGTCTTCCAGCTTCCAGCCATGTCATTCCATTTTACATGTCAACTGCATATAGTGTCTTCAGCAGTAGGGTCTTACCACTAACCATTGGTGAAACATCAAGTACTCTGACAGAAATCTGTTTTTCTTATAGGAAAGTTTGTAGGCCTCTCTGATCAAAAGCTCATTGTGGATAATAGGCACATGCTGGTACTTGGAGTTACAGGTCAGTGCCCATTAAGAAAAGGAAGAAAAAGATAACTAATATAAAAGAGAGAGAGAGAGGGAGAGAGAGAGAGAGAGAGAGAGAGAGAGAGAGAGAGAGAGAGAGAGGAGTTGTAGAAGAATAAGGTCAGTCTTCATCATACCCTTTCCAGTGTCTTATGGCTCAGGTGTTCCCTCAAGGGCCTGGTGAAAGTTCAACCATTTGGTTTGCCTTTTAGGATGTAGAATTTTATGGTACCATTGCCATTTGAGTCTAGATTTGTGTCTCCTATCCCCACCCTTGCCATGCCCTCCCTCCCCACCCACCCTATTGTCTAGTCCACAAGAGGCTTGATGGGTATGTCAGCATTTGGTTGGATTCAGGTTAGGTGCTATAGATGAGTGAAACTATGTGGTGATTATCTTTCTGTGATTGGGTATGTTCTTTGTGAATGATATTTTCCAAGTTAAACCATTTTTCCTCAAATTTCATTGTGTCTTTTTTTCTTACTGTTGTGTAGAATTCCATAGTATAGATATACCACATCTTAGTTATCAACTCCTCTAGTGATGGACATGTGGGTTGATTCCAGCTCTTAGCTATTACGAATTGAGCCACTATAAACATGGTTGAGCAAATCTCTCTGGAATGTGGTTTAAAGGTTTTAGGGTACATGCCCAGTAAGGGAATAACTGGGTCTGTTGGTAACTCTATAGTCAAATTTTTCAGGAGTCTCCATATTGCTTTCCAAAGTGGATGTACCATCTTACATTCCCACCAACAGTGGATGAAGATTCTTAATTATCCACATCCTCACCAGCATTTATTTTCATTTGATTTCTTGATGTTTGCTATCCTTAGTGGGTTAAGGTGGAATCTCATAGTTGTTTTAATTTGCAATTCCCTGATGATTAGGGATGATGAACATTTTCTTAAGTGTGTGTTTGTAATTTGTACTTCTTCCTCTGTGAACTGCCTGTCCAGCTCTTTGCCCCATTTTGTGTGTGGATTATTTGATTTTTATTGTTTTGGTGTTGAGTTCTTTGTAGATTCTAGAGATTAGGACCCTGTCAGTTGGCTAAACAATAAATATTTTCTCCCATTCTGTGGGTAATCTATTAGCTTTGCTTATTGTTTTCTTGTCTGTAAAGAAACTCTTCAGCTTCATGTGATCCCATTGGTTGGGTGAATGTTTAAGATTGTGAGTTACTGGGGTTTTGTTCAAGAAGTTCTTTTCCATTCCCATTACATGGAAAGTTCTTCCTATATTTTGTTCCAGTAGTAAGCCAAGTTTCTGGTCTTATATTGAGGTCTTTGATCCATATGGATGTGGGTGTCATGCATGATGAGATGTGTGGATCATTTTTCAATTTCCTGCATATGGTTATCCAATTTGTCCAGAACCCTTTGTTGGAGATGCTGTCTTTTTTCTAGCCTATATTGTTAGGGCCTATGATGAATATCAAGGAGTTATAGCTCCTTGACCCAAAGTCCAGGTCCTCAAGTCTATTCCATTGGTCTACACTCCTGTTTTTATGCCACTACCATGCTGTTTTTATTACTATGGCTTTTGAATATAGCTTTAGATCAGGCATGATGATGCCTCCAGAGGTATTTCTTTTGCTGAGGATATGCTTGGATATCAGAGGCCTTTTGCTTTCCCATATGGTATTTGAGATCATTTTTACTATCTCTGTGAAGAACAATGTTTGGATTTTAATTGGAATTGCATTAAATCTGTATTTTGCCTTTGGTAGTATTGCCATCTTCACAGTGATAATTCTGCCTATCTAGGAGCATGGGAGGTCTTTCCAGTTTCTCAAGCCCTCCTCAGTTTCTTTTTTGAGTGTTTTTATGTTTTCTTTGTATAACTCTTTCAGTTCCTTGGCTAACATTATTCCAAGGTATTTTTGTTGTTGTTTTTTCTATTGTAAATGGGACCATGACCCTTATTTCTTTCTCTCTATTATTGCCATTTGCACATAGAAAGGCTACTTTTTTTGTGCATTGATTTTATATCCTGCTACTTTGCTGTAGGAATTAATCACCTTCAGTAGTTTGGGGAATGAATCCCTCAGGTCTCTTACATGTATAATCATGTCATCAGTGATTAGAGCTAACTTAACTTCCTCCTTTCCAAATTATATCACTTTTATTTCTTTCTCCTGTCTTATTTCTTGAGCTAGGACTTCCAGTACTATACTGAAGAGACAAGCTGAGAGTGGACAACCCTGCCTTGTTCCTGATCTTAATGGGAATTCCTCCAGTCTCTCTCCATTAAGTATTATTTGGGCCTTAGGAGCTTTGTATATTTTCTTTATTATGTTAAGATATGAATCAACCATGACAATTCTCTCCAATGTTTTGATCATGAAGTAATGTTGTATTTTGTCAAAGGCCTTTTTGCATCTATTAAAATAATCATGTGGTTTTTGTGCTTAACCTTGTTTATGTGGTGTATTACATTGACAGATTTCTGTATGTTGAACCACCCCTGTTTTCCTGGGATGAATCCCACTTGATCGAGGTGGATAATGCTTTTATGTGTTGTTGGATACGGTTTGCAAGGATTTTGTTCAGGATCTTTGCATCTAAGTTCATCAGCTAAATATGCTGGTAGTTTTCTTGTGGCATCTCTGCCTGGTTTTAGAATTAGGGTGATACTAGCTTCATAGAAGGAGTTGGGTAGCTTTCCCTGTTCTCCAATTGTATGGCACAATTTGAGGAAGATTGGTTTTAGTTTTTCCATGAACGTTTGATAAAATTCAGCTGAGAAGCCATCTGGTTCTGGACTCTTCTTTTTGGGGAGTTTTTTTTTATTATTACTTTTTCAATCTCAATGAGTGTGGTAGGTTTGTTTAGGAGATTAATCTGCTCTGAGTTTAGCTTTGATAGATGGTATGTGTCCAGGAACTTATCTATCTCTTCCACATTATCCACTTTTAATAAATTTACAATTTATTTTATGTCATATATTCCAAGTAAAATTTAGTGAGTTATGATGTGAACTAACACAAATGAAATTTGGTCATTAAAATATATATGTATATATATATTTGGTTTTTGAGGTATGGTCTCACTCTAGCTCAGGCTGACCTGGAATTCACTATTTACTCTCAGGGTGGCCTCAAACTCATGGCAATCCTCCTACCTCTGCCTCTCGAGTTGTGGGATTAAAGGCATGTGCCACCACTCCAGACATTAAAAATATTTTAATCCTTGATTGCACATTAATTCTTATAACAATATAAAACATTTGAAAAAAGTGAAGTTAAAATTTCTTTCAGCTGTGACAAATCTTAATAATCCCATTCTCAGATGGTGAGGATTTTATTGCTATACTTTTCAGTAATTCACTTTTCAAAGAAGAATCAATGACAAAGAAAATTTCATACAAACATAAAACCTCTATGTATTTTGTGGATCTGAAAGAAAATCATAATCTTATTGTTAGAGACCTTATTATTACTATTATTATTTTTATATTTTCTTTAAACTTACAAATGCTTTTTACATCACTAAAATCTTTAATTTTTATTTGTGAGGGAACAAATCCTGGCATCAGGCATTGCCAGTGTTGCAGTCCGCTCCACATTGCTGGGATAAACATATACACCATTGGCACAGTTTCTAAGAGTATGGGTTTATCTAAAGCTTATGGATCCAGGGGAAGTTCCATCAGTGGCAGGAGAAGGTGCTTCCTATTATCTACACAGAGAGACGACATCACCAACCAGCAAGCACCAACTTGACAAGCACAAAACTGGCAGCAAACTGCAGGCTCAGACAGAGCACAGATTGCTATACAAATCATGGGGCTGTAAATCAGATCCACTCCCAAACATACCTTTCAGATGGACCCCAGGATCTGCCCATAGTAACATCACCTCCAGGCTGGTGTTTTTTTTTTTTTTAAATACCTGAGCCTATGGGGGACATATATTCAAACTACGAGAAGCAGTCAAAGTCCTCCCCTTCCCCACACCCCTACTCCAATACCAAACTATGTGACTAGCGCAAGATGACAGATTTGTTTTATCATTCATAATATAAAGATGTTACAATACTTCTCTGGTTTTAAAATTTTAAAAGAATATCAGGAGGGAGTAAGACAGTCATTGTATTTAATGTACTATAAATGGTAGATATTTTATAATGGTTTTTATCATTCCCATCATTGTGTAGCCCATGGACAATGAAGAACAGAATAAAGTACATTTAGATAAACATTGCATGTATATGACATTATACAAGCACATATTCATCTCTTCTCTATGAAAACAGTTTTTGTAACATAATGAAATAATACTTAGTGCATTGAGGTTCTTTCTTCTACTTTGTACCAGTGTTGCCAGAGATGACTTTGAACATATTTAGCATGCACAAAGTGACATTTTGTCACCAATATAGTAGATATTAATGATAGTATAAACTGAATTCCAAAATAATTCCAAATCACATGTACTTGTCTAGATATTTATTCTTCCAGGATTATTCAAAAATTTAAAATAGTGATCTTAAAATTGATTTGAATATTGAATTTTTGTAACTCAGATTTAATCAAAAAGTTATTTTATCAATGTTTAAGAATATTTAATTTGTCTTCTGAAGTAAATTCTGTGCTATTTCATTCAGGTTTAATCTTTTTAAATATACTTTATAATATTTTCCCTTCTTTTTAAATTTGTTTTGTACTCAGTGAGTACAGTCAAGTTGGTACCATTGTCAGCCTCCTCCCTGTCCTCCCCCCTCCACAGAGACCCTCCTAGTTGGGGAATATGAGTCATGCATCGTGGGGTTATCCATAAGGTATGACTAGGAGGCAATGTCTCTGTGTATCATGACCCAAGGTATGGCTCTGACATTATTTCTGCTCCCTCTTCTACAAATTTCCCTGAGCCATGTTGAGTTCAATTTAGGCTTACAATTTTTTTTAATATACTTTAATTTACATGCCAAGAAAGGGCAAGAGAGAGAGAGAGAGAGAAAGAGACATGCCAGGGTCTTTTACCACTGCAAATGAAATCCAGATACATATGGCTTTCTGGGTATTGGAGAATCTAACCCAGGCAGACAACATTTTCTAGCAAGCAAAGTAAGCACCTTTAACCACTGAGCAATTCCCCAGCCTTTTAAAAAAATTGTAGAGGTTTTACTATCTCATATTTCCTTTATTTAAATGGGAAAAGAAAGTTCATGAGTCTCTTTTGAACCACTGGAGATATCATTGGCTTCTCTTTATTTAAAATTCCTCAAGGGAACATTTGAGTGATAAGAGAAATAACAAGGATACCTGTCTTTTTGATTCTGTTTATGTATATATGTGTATACACCTATATGCATGCATGTTTCCCTTAGCTATCTATTATTTCTCTATCTGTCTTTGTATCATATAGACAAATAGGTTTTTATTTACTGACCATGTTATGTCAGATAAAGATGAATGCAAAGAGGTGAAGTAAGATTATATCCTTTCTGTTCTAGGTGCTACATTACAAGACAGGCATCTAATTCTTTTTCCAAAATATCTCAATGTCTAGTGAAAAAAAATATAATTATTTAAAATATTGCTTAGTGACTATGATGCAACAAGTGCTATGTAGATACATTCAGTGTCATTATAAAAACCATACATTTATATGAGAGAATTTAAATATAATTAAATGTAAATGTACATGAACTTGGTAAAAGGGAATTTTGCCCTAGTTAATAAACAGAGAGGATTTCTAACAGCAAAAGTACACTTAGTATAGGAATTAAAGTTTGTCCATAATTATGACTCACATGGAATCTTATGAACTCAACTATTCAGGGAGTTTCTAATAGACTATGGTGAAATTCATGAGAAGTAATAATCAAATTTCTGAAAATCTAGCTAAATTTTACATTTATAATTTTATTTTTAACAGATATAGCCCAACTAAGAGCACTTTTTATACTTTTGTTTCTCTGAAAATATCAACTTATTACATTTTACTTCTACTTAATTTATTTGTTTTTTGGATTTTTTTTTTTTAGGTAGGGTCTCAGTTTAGCAAAAGATGACCTGGACTTTACTATGTAGTCTCAGGGTGGCCTCAAACTCCTACCTCTACCTCTGTTTCCCTCATGCTGGAAACAAAGTGGTGCACCAGGCTCTTTTACTTGATTTTTATGAACATAAAATTCTCAAAATATTTGGGAGAAGATGAATGTCTTTCAGCTTTCAAATGAATGATGAACTGTTTTAAAGTCTTGTGTGCCTTTCTTCCCTTGCACTAGCACAGGAGGAATCTTTCACGTTCTCTGTATACTTGCTAATATTCACTTCAATAAATGTTTGGACTATGAACAATTAATGGTAATTCATTACAATTTAAGTGATATTTTTGCATCACTAATGATGTTGAGAATATTTTCATGTTTGCATTAGAGACTCATATTATTTTTAAATTAAATAAAGCTCACATTATTGTTAGTTTCTGAAACTGAAATATTCTCTTCTCACTGGCATATGGTCTAGATATAAATATTTTTAAATCTATGATTTACCATTATTTTATCTCCACCTGTAGCTGATTCATCATTTACTGAATTATGGATTCAAAGCAAAATCTTTTAATTTTAAAGAAATACTAATTATTTGTTTCATAATTTGCTGCAAAATGACTGTACTTTTAGTATTATATCTGTGTGTGGGTGGGCACAGTGGTCTGTAGTCAATAGGCTAGACACCTGTTTATGTGATCCTACTACAACTCTGGTCTGAGTTGCCTACAGGGACAGTGTGCAGGCAGGCACAGCAGTCTGGAGTGAGCAGTAGGCCAGATCCCTGTTACCTGTCTCCTCCCACCTCCCTGGTCTGAGTACACTGCTTGGACAGTGTGAAGGCTGGAACAGCGTTACGGAGTGAGTAGACCAGACCCTTGTTTCTGGGCTTCTCCCTCCTCCCCAGTCTGACTTCCTTGAATGGACAGTGTGCAGACTGTGTTCCCTGAGCCAGTCTATGTGCTGTAGTGTCATCATGGAGTAAGTAGGCCATATCCTTGTTCCCTTACTCCTCCCAGTAGGTCCCATTGTGCCTTGCTTGTGGAGGACTGGCCCCTGTTTGAGCTATGGAATCAAGCCTTTTACTCAGGTATCCTGACTGGCAATTGGGTATGAATGAAGGACAAAAACTTGATTCCTCCTCAATAAAATAAAGAGTCTTTCTAAAGTGGGTATACAACAACACTAAAAGGCCAACAAAGTCAGAAATCTAACTGATCTCCACCAAGGATGCCTAGTCCTACTATGAAAGCCTTCAGTGAAATCATTGAGAAATCAGTAGAAATTCACTCCCAAAGTGAAAGCACAACAACCAATGAGACCCTGATCAAAAAGAAAAATCAGTGAACTAGAAGCAAACTGTCAAAGAACAAACAATCATATCAATGAAATTGAACATATTTATCTCCTAGAGCATTCAGCATTTAGAACCCTCCAAAGGGATTTGAATAAGTTGAAGGAAAGTCAAGAAATAGAAAATCTCAACAATCAGTGGAGTAACCTTAATGAAGACTTGATTGAATGCAGGAATAAACTTCAGGAAGCATCAAGAAAATCAAAAGTTGAATTGATATTGTACCTCAAAAAAAGATGGACACTATGCAAAATAACACAACAGAAAACAAAAATCAAATAGAATTTATAAACCCCTCTCAGCATCAGAGTTACTCATGTGGAAGACAGAACCTCTGACCTGGAAGACAAGACAGAAGAAATTGGTAGGACACCAAAAACCTTGTTAAGTTAAAAACAAACAACAACAACCACAACAAAAAACCCTGAGTTAACAGAATACAAGAGAACTGTGGGACACCCTAAAACAACCAAATGTCCAGATCATGGGTATACCAGCAGGAGAAGAAACCCAGAAACCCAAGTCAGAAACATACAAACAATTTTCAAGAATATTATTCAAGAAAAAATTTTTGAATCTCTCAAAAGAGAGGCCCATCCAGACATAAGAAGCCCATAAAACACTGAACTGATATGACCAAAGAAGAAACTCTCCAAAACACATCATAGTTAAAACTCTTAGCAATGAAAACAAAGAGAGGGTGTTAAAAACAGCAAGACAGAAACAATTCACAAAATACAAAGGCAATTGCATCAGAATTACATGAAATTTATCAATGGAAAACCTGAAAGCCAGAATGGCCTGAAATGAAACACTTCAACATCTGAAAAACTGTGGCTTCCAACCTAAGCTACTCTACCCAGCAAAATTATCCCTCAAAATAGATTGTAAAAGCAAAACTTTCCATGAAAAAGGGCAACTCTAAGATAATATGAATATAAAGCCAAACATACAGAGAATACTAGAGGGAACACTCCACACATAACAGTCAAAAACCATTTTAAGTGCCAATAAGAAGATCACAATAACCAAAACTGACCAGGACCAAAATAGTACAAAACACAGAAAGCTAAAATCCCATAAAACAACTCAACATGGCAGGGATAATTCAAACCTCACAGTATTATTAAATATTAATTAAAATTATAATAAGTTCATTAAATATTAATGATCTTAACTCACCCATCAAAAGACACAGGCTATCAGGATGGATCAAAAAACTGACCCTTCTATCTGCTGTCTTCAAGAAACCCACCTCACAACTAAAGATAGACACTTCCTCAGGGCAAAAGAAAATTTAAATTAAAAAAATGGGTGTTTCTATAATAATATCTGAAAATTTGACTTCAAACCAAAGTAATCATAAAGGACAAAGAAGGCCACTTCTTACTCATCAAAGTAATGATGCAACATGAGCACATCACAGTCATATATATTTATGTCCAAACATATGGGCACCATAAATTCATAAAACAAAATCTAATCAACAATAAAACAGATACAAACTTCAACACCATCATAGTTGGAGACTTCACTACTCCACTATCATAAATAGACAGATTGGGCTGGAGGGATGGCTGAGCAGTTAAGGTGTTGTCTATAAAGCCAAAGGACCTAGGGTCAATTTCCCAGGACCTATGTTATCCAGATGCATAAGGGGGTCCATGTGTCTGGAATTCATTTGCAGTGGCTAGAGGGCCTAGTGTAACCAATCCCTATTTCTTTCTGTCTCTCTCAAATAAATAAATAAAAATAAAATATATTAAACAAATAAATTGACAAATCCAATCATAAAATCAACAGGGAAATAATAATAGAGCTCAATAACAACATAGATCAACTAGATCTAACAGATATCTACAGAAATTTCCTCCCCAGCTCTACAAAATACACATTATTCTCAGCAACCCATAGGACCTTCTCCAAAATTGACCATATATTAGGTCACAAAGCAAGCCTTCTTAAAGTCAGGAAAATTGAAGTTACTTCTTGCATCATGTCAGGTCACAATGTTTTAAAGCAAGAAATTAGCAAGAGTCATATCAAGAATACCTCCAACTCCTGGAGACTAAACAACAGACTTTTAAACAATGAATGGGTTGTGGATTGGGTAAAAAAAAGAAATTGTAAAATTCCTAGATCAAATGATAATGACAATACAACCTACCAAAACTTATGGGACACAATGAAGGCAGCCATAAGGGGAAAATTCATAGTCCTAAGTGCCTTCAATACAAAGACAGAGAGATCACAAATCAAAACTTGTCTGTTCACCTAAAGGCACTGGAAACAAAAGAAAAAAAAAAAAAAAAAGAACTATCCAACCCAAAGAGCTCCAGATGGAAAGAAATAATCAAGATTAGAGCAGAAATTAATGAATTGGAAACTAGGAAATAAATTAAAAATCAACGAAATGAAGAGCTGGTTAGTTAAAAAAAAATAAACAAGATTGACAAACCTTTGGCCAAAGTAATTAAGCACAAAAAAGAGAAGACTCAAATTAACAAACTCAGAAATAAAAAAGGAGAGATCAATACGGACATCAATGAAATTGGAAGAATCATCAAGGCATACTTCCAAAACCTCTAATACACAAAATAAAATAATCTGAAAGAAATGGATGAATTCCTGGACAGATACCACCTGCCAAAACTAAACCAAGAGCAGATTAATCTCCTAAACAAACCTATCACATCCATGGAAATTGAAAAGGTAATCAACCCCAGCCACCTTCCCCCCAAAAAGAAAGGATGAGGACCAGATTGCATCTAAGCTGAATTCTATTATACCTTCATAGAAGAACTGAAACTATTTTTCTCAAACTATTCTGCGTAATCAGACATCAGGGAATCCTCTGGAACCTTTTATGAAGCTAGCATCATGCTAATACCAAAACCAGACAGAAATGCAATCAGGAACGGAAATTAAAGGCCTATATTCCTAATGAACCTAGATGAAATGATCCTGAATTAAATCCTTGCAAACCAAATTCAACAACACATCAACAGAATTACCCACCTTGGTCAAGTGGGCTTTATCCCAAGGATGCAGGGATGGTTTAATATACATAAATAAGTCAACATAATAAACCACATAAATAAACTGAACCATAAGAATAACATGATCATCTCAATTGATGCATAGAAGGCCTTTGATGAAATACCATACCACTCCATGATCAAAACACTGGAAAGAACAGGCATGGAAAGTTTATATCTCAACATAATAGCAGCTGTATATAAAACTCCTGAAGCCCAAATAATTCTTAGTGGGAAAAACCTCAAGGAGTTCCCAATGAGATTGGGAACAAGATAGGGGTTCACCACTGCTCTTCAACATAGTACTAGAATTACTATCCCAAGCAATAAGACAGGAGAAATAAATAAAAGGGATTCAAATTGGAAAGGAAGAAGTCAAGGTAAACCTATTTGCAGATGGCACAATCCTATATATAAGTGCCCTGAAAGGCTCCATTCCCAAACTTCTAATGGTGATAAATTCCTTCAGCAAAGTGGGAGGGTAGAAAACCAATGCACAAAACAGTATCTTCTATATGCAAAGGAAAAATATACAGAGAAAGAAATCAGTGATACTGTCTTATTTTCAATAGAAACAATAAAACCTTTGAATAATGCTAACAAAAGGTGTGAAGGAACTATATAATGAAAACATCAAAACACTGAAGAAAGAAATAGAGGATGTCTGAAGAAGATGGAAGGACCTTCTATGTTCATGGATAGTTAGAATTAATATTGTGAAAATGGCAATTCTGCCAAAAGCAATATATATATTTAATGCAAAACTAATAAAAACACAGCATCATTCTTCACTGAGACAGAAAATATGATCTCAATATTAATATGGAATGGCAAAAGGCCTTGGACATCCAAACATATCCTCAGCAAAAGAAACTCCTCTGGTGTTATCACCATAACTGATCTAAAGCTATATTACAAAGACATCACAACAAAAATAGTATGAGACTGGAATAAAAACAGAAACATAGACCAATGGAACATCATTGAATACCCAGACTTTAAGGCAAGCAACTACAGCTGCTTGATCTTTGACAAAAGTACCAATAATGTAGACTGGAGAAAAGATAGCATCTTCAACAAATGGTGTTGGATGCATTGGATGACCATATGTAGAAAAATGACCCACTAATTTTGCCATATACAAAAACCAAGTCCAAATGGATTAAAGACCTCAATATAAAACCTGAAAAACTTCTACTAAAGAAAAAAATATGTGGATCAAGTTTTAGTTTCCTGCATGTAGTTATCCAGTTTGTCCAGCACCATTTGTTGAAGATGCTATCTTTTTTTCCAGTCTATATTGTTTGGGCCTTTGTCGAATATCAAGTAGCTATAGTTGCTTGGCCCAAAATCCGGGTCCTCAAGTCTATTCCATTGGTCTATACTCCTGTTTTTATGCCAGTACCATGCTGTTTTTATTACTATGGCTTTGTAATATAGCTTTATATCGGGTATGGTGATGCCACCAGAGGTATCTCTTTTGCTGAGGATATGTTTGGATATGCGAGGCCTTCTGCCTTTCTATATGAAATTTGAGATCATTTTTTCTATCTCTGTAAAGCACACTGTAGGGATTTTAATTGGAATTGTGTTAAATCTCTATATTGCCTTTGGTAGGATTGTCATCTTCACAATGTTAATTTGCCTATCCAGGAGCATGGGAGGTCTTTCCATCTTTTCAAGTCCTCCTCAATTTCTTTTTTGAGAGTTTTTATATTTTAGTTGTATAGATCTTTCACTTCTTGGTTAACATTATTCCAAGGTATTTTTTTGTTGTTGTTGCTATTGAAAATGGGACTATGTCCTTTATTTCTTTTTCTGTGTCTTTGTCATTTGCATACAGAAATGCTACCGATTTTTGTGCATTGATTTTGTATCCTGCTACTTTGCTATAGGAGTTAATCACCTTCAGGAGTTTTGGGATGGAGTCTATTGGGTCTCTTACATATACAATCATGTCATCAGCAAATAGAGCTAACTTAACTTCTTCCTTTCCAAATTGTATCCCTTTTATTTCCTTCTCCTGCCTTATTGCTTGGGTTAGGACTTCCCAAACTATATTGAAAAGCAGAGGTGATAGAGGACATCCCTGTCTTTTTCCTGATCTCAATGGGAATTCCTCCAGTCTCTCTCCATTAAGTATTATTTGGGCCTTTGGAGCTTTGTATATTGCCTTTATTATATTAAGATGTGAACCGGCCATGCCGATTCTCTCCAATGTTTTGATCATGAAGTGATGTTGTATCTTGTCAAAGGCCTTTTCTGCATCTATCGAAATGATCATGTGATTTTTATGTTTAAGCTTGTTCATGTGGTGTATTACATTGACGGATTTTCGTATGTTGAACCACCCTTGTGTTCCTGGGATCAATCCCTCTTGGTCAAAGTGGATAATGCTTAGGACACACCATTCACAATATAGAACTGGGAAAAGACTTCCTGAACAAAACCCCAGTAACAAAAGAAATTAAACAAACACTAAACCAATGGGATCTCATGAAGCTAAAAAGCTTTTGCACACACAAACATACCATAACCAAAGTTAATATATTACCCACTGAATGGGAGAATAGCTTTGCTAGCTATACTGCAGACAAATTCTAATATATATAATCTACAAAAAACTCAAAAATCTAAACAATAAAAAAAATCAAACAACCTATCCAAAAGTGGGGCAGAGCACTAAATAGGGAGTTCTCAGAGGAGGAATTACAAATGACTAACACACACTTAGGAAAATGTTCAACATCCCTAACCACTAAGGAAATGCAAATGAAAACAACTATGTGATTCTACCTTACCTCAATTAGGACAGCAAGCATGAAAAAATCAAATGAAAACTAATGTTTATTAGAATGTGGAGAAATAGGAACCCTCATTCACTGTTAGTGGGAATGTAAGATGGTACAAGCTCTGTGGAAACTAATTTGGAGACACCTGAAAAGGATGAATATAGAGTTACTAACAGACCCTGCTATTCCATTACTGGGCACTTAACCTAAAAGCTCCACATCCCACTTCAGAAATGTTTGTTCAACCATGTTTCTAGCTGCTCAGTTCATAATAGCTAAAAACTGCAATCAACCCAGGCACCCATCATTGGATGACTGTATAACCACGATGTGGTATATCTACACAATGAATTCTACTCAGCATTAAGAAAAAATGGCACATTGATATTTGTAGAAAAATGGTCGAACTTGCAACAGATCATTTTAATTGAACTTACAATCACATAAAGACTATGATAGCATGATCTCACTCATCTGCATTTCCTAACATGGATCAGCCCAAGTTGCTGACATAAGTGAATAGCAATTTGAGGCTTGGACAATAGGAAAGGCAGGGCTTGGGGGAAGGAAAGGGTAGAAGAGACACAAAATCTGAACCCAAACTGAACTGGTACCATAGAATCAATCCTATATCCTGTAAATCAGACTAAAGGGTTGCATCCTCATCCAAACCATGGAAAGAGCACCTGAATCAAAGGGCCCTGGAGAGAGAGAGACACGCACACAAAACCTAACCTCAAATTACTCCGGCTTCTCTATCTTCTCTGGCATTTTCTTTTTCCTTTTCCTTTGGCACTGGCCTATAATTCCCTATACCAGGATGTTTTCTACATCCACAATGAGCTGCTGATCAGAGAAACCTACTAGGTCTCCCAAAATAAACAAGACAAACTTCTGTCAGAGCACTTGATTACCCACCAGAGGTTAATGGTAAAACCCTACTGCTGAAGGCACCAAACACTGTCAGCATGGACTGTGGAGAGACCTGGTTTGAATCTGGAGGAGAGCCAGTCCTCAGACAATTAGCCCATCTAGTGCTGGAAGGCATTACATGAGCTACCAGGTAAAGTGGCCAAATTCTCTCCAAGCAACTCAAAGTGTAAGTGACTCCAAAGCCAACAACCTGATGAGATGTTCACACAAATGGAATAGTGGTACACAGCCATGGTGAATAAACAACTGCTCTTGGATTGGCTAACAGATCTGCTTAGTAAAAAGGTAACTGTATTTAGAACTTGGAAGTAGTCAGAATCATATCAAGATAATGATTATGCTTTCCATTGTCAAGCTCCCAGTAAACGTGGGCCATAAGATGGTCTACACCCTTATATTCTCTTTAAATAATTAATGGTTATCCCATTTAACCAGTGATGACTCATTCTCCATTAGATCATCCTCTTCTCTTTTTCAGATGGGAACTAGACCTGAGAGATAAAAGACCCAGCACATTCCATCCAAGCCCCATCTAAAACCCCAGAGGAACTGGGTAAATGACCAAGAGTGCTGCTTTCTTAGTGAATCTTATATCAACACAGGAGTGATGGAGATAGATACTGAGGATACTCAACACCTATCAAACCAGAGATCCAGAGGCTATTAAGTGCCTATCATTCAAGTAGACCTAAAATGCTCCCAGTATGGCCCATGGAATTTTGTGGAAGATGGGAGCAGAAAGAATGTTAGAGCCACAAGTTGGGACATTTTGCACACACATTTTCTCACTCCCCTCATAATGCATGACCCACAATCCTCATGAGGTTGATCTGCATCCCTAATGAGAAGACCTCTTCAAAAAAGAGGCAGGGAGGAGGGATAGGATGGTACCAACATGTATTCATTACATACTAAATATGTCCATATCTAATAAAAAAGAAATATTTATTTAAATATAATTTATTATAAGGTAATTGCCAGGCTACCCTGGCAGGTAGTGCTGAGGAAGGACCAGGCCCACTGTTTCCTCCCAAGGGGTTGAGGAGGAGGGTGGGTGTCGATGGCCAGGAACAAGCCACTGAGCCAGGAGTCTTGTTGAAGCAGAAACTCACTTTATTGTTACAGGTGGTTGCCTATATAGTGTTGAGAATGAGGGTGGGGATTCTAGGATGGGGGAGAGGTAAGGGCCAATAGTATACTGCAACTTTTGAAATGATTGGTTCTAAGCACATGCACGTGTGGGAATCCCAACTACTATGTGGAAATAACAGGCCAGAAGCCATTAGACATCTTGCTGAGTTATAGTCGGCCAGAGGCAGATTGCCAAACTTTAGCTAGGCTCAGGAAGTTCCACTAGGCCTCAAATCTGGGCCTTTCAAGGCCCAACATCTCCCCCTGTTGTTCTTGTAAGAGCATTAGTCACCATGGCCCATCTTAGGTTGTCCCCCCCTGGGGATCTTACCCGTCACTGGGTACCAGGTGTTTAGCTCACTGAGAACCCACTTTATGGCCTGTCTTAGGTTGTCTCAGTCAGTCGGAGATCTTACCCATCATCAGTCACATGGAGGGCAGAGGAGGTGACAGTAGGTCACCTGAGGAACTTAATTACTGAATCTCCAGCCTATTATCATGTATCTCAACCTGATGGATTTTTATTGCCTCTAGCCACTGAGAAGAAGGAGAAGGAGAGGTCCAAGTAGAGGGAGGAGGTAAGGTAAGAAGCCATGTAGGCCCATCCACAGTGGGTTGTTCTGGAGCTCCTGCTGTCTGTTCTTGAGGTTTTCTAGAAGTCTTTTGATTTTGTCTTGAACGATTCCCGATCTATTGGAATAGAAACAGCATTTTTCTTGTAAAAGCAAACATATGCCTCCCCTTTTGGTGGTTAATAGGTCTAGTCCCCTCCTGTTTTGTAGGACTACCTCAGCCATGGAATCTAGCTGTTGTTGTAGATCAAGGATAGTACTGGACACAGCTTTTATGTCACTGATCAACTGGAGAGAGAGTATTTTGTAGAGATGGACTGCCATACCCATCCTGGCTGTTCCGGTGGCCATGCCTGTGGTTATTTCCATCCCAATGAGTAAAGGTATCATTTTTACAGATCTCTTATGTTTCCCTCTGATATAATCAAAAGAGGGATAGTGAGGGCCTCATTTCCAGGAATAATATCTACATCTGGGATTAAGGTGGCTGCGGCACAAAGATCCACCCAGTTAGTGGGAAGAAAGTCATAGGCCATCCCGCTTCCACAAACATAAACCATTCCAGAAGGTGGGCAACGTTGAGCACTGGGCTCAGTTGTGTTAATTATTAGGGGAAGTCAGGGCCCCAAAGCAAGTTCCAGAAGGAGACATTGGGAAAAGCTGGATGGGGATGGGGAAGATGGCTGAGCAATTTTTTAGGGTTGTATGGGCAATTGTAGTTGTATCATTGGTGATTACTGCAAGCAGCTGGGGAGGTCCAAATAAGAAGCGAAGCCAGCAATCCTCCTCAAGGGAGGGAGTTGTTTGGTTTAGTAGTATGAAAACCATTTTAGGAACAGTCCTCAGGGGTGGGACACTCCCTGGAGAAGTGATTGTTAGTGTCCCCTTGTTGGGACAAATATTTTAGGTCTCTCACTGATACACAAATGGGTCTTTTTTTCATCTTGAGTGAAGAAACATCCAAACCCTATCCCTACTGTGAGGTGTGGGTCTGGTCCTCTCCAGGCCCCAGTCAATGAGTCTCTCCATTTGACCTTGATCAAGCTGTATGTGACAGAGGATGAGCAATGTTTTTGAAATGGAGATATTTTTTTCATTTCTAGAAAAATTTAAAATATTTAAGGTGAATAATGCTTTCTTTAGCTGATCATGGGGGTGGGTAGTGATTCCCCCTTTTGTTTTTGTAATTGTGATTTAAGTATTTGGTTATATCTTTCCACATGGCTTGGCCTCGAGGGTTATATGGAATGCTTTTGGCATGTGTAATTTGCCACATCTGGAGGAAACTTGTAAAGTTTTGACTTACAAAGCAGGGGCCATCATCTGATTTTATTTGATCAGGCAGCCTGAGAGTGGCAAAACATTGAAGCATATGACTAATGGAAAGTTTAGATTCCTCCCCAGACATGTGCAGATGCCCAACAGACATTGGAGAAAGCATCAACTGATAAGAAAATATATTTAAGTTTTCCAAAGGGAGAATAATGAGTACAAGCATAAAGCCAAAAGCCACAGCACCCTTCAGGAACTTCTGCTTGCAAATCTCTAGATTGAAATCTGAAACCCACCACCACACCATAAGATCCACCCAGTGACATTGCCTCCAGCCAAGTGGCTGCAGAATGCAAACTACAAACAAATAAACAAGTGAATAAAATCAAATAAGTTAAACACTTCTTACATATAAAGGCACAGAGTAAACAGTTTTAACTGGTATAAGGCATAGCAAGGAGAGACTAAAACAATACAAACTCAACCACCATCCAAAAGTGTTTGCATTTCTATGATAGTCTTCCCTCAGGCATCCTCCTTAAATTTGCTAATGTGTTGACAATAGCAGCTTTAGTAATCTAATGCCAGTCTCTGTGCCAGTAAATTTAACTTGCTTAAAGTTTTCCAGCTTAAAATCTTAAATCTCTCAGTCCAATACCTCTAGCCAAGCACATCAGTCCATTACAAATTTAACCTTGATCAAACTCCCTGGGCCTGGGCAGCAGGATGCAGCCAGCCCTTATGCCAGTAGCCCAGTTCCAACAAAGTCCTCTGTAGTCTTTCCTTCCCCTTAGAAAGCTCATAATCGAAGCCTTGAAGTTTAATGTTATCTGTACTGAGCATTCTCAGACTCTCATCAGAATAGTTCATAAAATTTGGCTTACCACTCCAGAAGACACCTTCAGTTGCAAGCACCAAGTCCATGCCTATTTCTCCAAAACAAAGGTTCCAAAAGATCAACCTCCACATGGTCAGGTTCATCTCAGTCCACTCCTTGGTACCAAGTTCTATATCAGACAGCTTCAGGTTCATTGAGATGAACTTTCAGACCAGGCATGGTTATGGAGGAAGGGATATTTATTGAAGTCTACAGATCCAGGGGAAGTTCCATAAATGGCAGAAGAAGCTGGCCTGCCTAAAAAGGACCAAGGAGAGAGAGAGAGAGAGAGAGAGAGAGAGAGAGAGAGAGAGAGAGAGAGAGACATGCACAAGCCTAAAGGTCAAAAGCCACACAGTGTGTCCACTAGGGACATATGACCTGTTTAGAAATACAAAAGCCACAGATGTAGTTTGCCAGTGATCAGAAAGTGAAAGGAAAGAGAAAGGGAATGAAAAGATGTTGACAAACAAGCACAGGTTACAGAAGCAAAGTTTAGCACATTAAATATGAAGACTGCCTCATAACTTATGAGGGTACACTCACCTGCACATGCACACCAATTGACCTCCTCAATGGGAATGCCTCACACGGGGCACCAGTCTGCTGGATTCTTGTAGCCTCATGTTGGGTGCCAGACTGCCGGGCTCCCCTGGCAGGTTGCTGAGGAAGGTCCAGGCCTGCTGGTTCGTCCCAAGGGGTTGAGGAGGAGGGTAAGTGTCAATGGCCAGGAACACACCATCAAGCTTGGAGTCTTGTCAAAGCAGGATCTCACTTTATTGTTACAGGTGGTTGCCTATATAGCATTGAGAATGAGGGTGGGGATTTTAGGGTGGGGGGAAAGGGAATAGCCAATAATATACTGTGACTTCTGAAATGATTGGCTCTAAGCATGAGCAGGCAGGAATTCCAACTCCTACACAGAAATAATAGGCCAGAGGGGGTTTGGTGTCTTGTTGTGTCATAGCTGGCCAGAGGCAGATCACCAAACTTTAGCTAGGCTCAGGAAGTTCCACTAGGCCTCATACCCAGGCCTTTTAAGGCCCAACAGTAATTACTATAATTAATTATAATATACTAATTGTGGTGGTTTGATTCAGGTGTCCCCCATAAACTTAGGTGTTGTGAATGCTAGGTCCCCAGCTGATGGATATTTGGGAATTAATGCTTCCTGGAGGGAGTTTATTGTTGGGGATGGGCTAATAGGCTTTATAGCCAGTTTCCCCTTATAGCCAGTGTTTGGCACACTCTCCTATTGCTATTGTCCACCTTATGTTGGCCAGGGGGTGATATCTACCCTCTGCTCATGCCATCGTTTTCCCCTGCCATCGTGGAACTTCCCCTCGAGCTTGTAAGCCAAAATAAACCTCTTTTTCCCAGAAGCTGCTCTTGGTTGGGTGATTTCTACCAGCAATGCGAACCGGACTGCAACACTAATATTATAATTTAAATAAATATTTCTTTAATTTTATGAAACCAGTAAGTGGAAAATTATTGATAACCACTTATTAGCACAAGAAAGTGTAACTTTGGTATTTTGTTTTATGTCCTTGTTTGTTCTTTCTTTCTTTCTTCTTCCTTCCTTGCTTTTCTAGACAGTCTTATTCTGTATCCTAGACTTACGACAATCTTTTTCACTCAGCATCTCACATGCTGAGAATACAAATGTGTCATTATACCTGGCTTGAACATTAGTCAAACAAATGTTTAATTGTTATCCATGAATTTTTCAGAAGATATACAGAATCTATGTATGGCAGATAACAAATAACAATCAGTGTTGATCTCCTTGGAAAGGAAAAATGGAGTTGGAGCTAGGGGTAGTGGTGTATGCCTGTAATACCAGCAAGCAGGAGGCTGAGCCATGAAGAACTAGAATTGAGTAGGTGAGCCTAGAATACATCGTGAGACACTCTGTATAAAAGAAGGAAAAGGTATATTGGAGTCCCCTTTCCAGCCAATACAAGAATGGAATTACTCATTTTGAAGTGGTAGAAACAGAGGGTGACATAAAATATGCTAGCCTTTACCAACGTTACCTTAACCATTTGATTTCAGTTAGAGAAGCTGGCCCAACATACAAGAAAATTAAACATTAATTGTAAAGTATCATAAGGAAGTAGTTGATTAAATATTTTCCAGTAAGTCTTTCTGTCATATTTCTGAGAGGTAACATTGTCTGTAATTAATGCCCAGCACACTGACAAACAGAGCAGAGTAGTCTCCATTTAATAGGAATATTTATGAGCTGAAATCCCCACTAGGAGTTTGTAGTCCTCATGCAATGATGAGGTTGTAAGATCAGGGATGAAAGCCACTGGCTTACATTGTTATTATATATTTTAATATCTTTATTTCTAGGTTTGAAATCCATGTTCCAGTTACTCCATCAGAATGGTGAAACAGCCCCAAGTGACAATGTTGACATGCCAATTGGGATCATAGTATTTTTTCACTGTTCCATTGTACAGCAACAGTTATGTCACAGCTCCCAGCCTTGAGGTATTGTCAGAGCCAGTCCTTGTGATTGCCCAACCACATAATATACAATTTACATTGTCCAGAGACAACGTTCTTCCAAAATCTGGCATCAACTTTTGTAGATCTGAATTCATTACCTTGGTGTCAAACAGGCAGCGGAGGCACTCTGTCCCTGCTGCTTCTCTTGTCCATTCTGAAGCCGGTGTGCACACTACCTAGGGAATGTCATGCAGCATGCTTTGTTTGGCAGGCTTACAGACACATGGATTTTTTTCTTATTCTATTACATTGTTGAATCAAAATCTAATAAATACTTCACATTGAGAGATATTATAAACACATGTATATTCATCCAACTGTAGAGGAAAATGTAACATTGGATGAATCTCTTAAGCTTTAATAATGTTTATGCAAGATTTCTGATCTTATTGTGAGAGAAAGACATGATGTTTCCTACTGTACTGCTTTAGATGTATTCTTTCTATCATTTTTACTGCTACAGAAAAAAATGAGTTCCCTTAATGGCATGCAGCATTTTCCTTTTTCACTATTAAGCAGTAAACCTCAGAAAAAGATTCAAAAGACTGAATTTATGTGCAGGAAACCTTGTAAGGTACTACAACTGAGTCATATGTGATTGTAAGCATGGGAGATTAAAAATATAGAAAATTATACTATTTTGGATTCTATATTACTTAGTGATATATAATGAGTATGCAAAGCTCAGAGCATGCCATTTATATTGCTGATTGTTAATGACATAACTTGTGGATCATTTATTAACACATATTTTGCAAAATCCATTCTTTCCCTCTATACACACACACAAATTATATATCTATGTCTATGTATAAATGTATATGAAATATATGTGTTTATATATGTATATACACAAACATATACACATACACATCCATATACACACATAAATATACTTTACCTTTCTAGCTCACACCTTCATCTATGTGCTACCCCTCATTAATATTAACAGTGAATCCTTAAGACAATTACTATTCTCTTATAAAGAAAATGTCCCAAAGAATTTGTTAACAAATTTTAATGTAATGGAAGATGAATTCTTGCAGAAAGAATAAGAGCTGTTTCTGACTGAATAGTAAGTCAGGGAAATGCCAGGAATGCTGGGATTTCAGCCTCCACTGTGTTTGCACAAATGTCCTTCTGTAGCCTTAGGGCCCCTTGCTAGTGAACTTCATTTAGTGAAAGATACCTGGCAGCAAGATGCATTGAAATGGTATGACAACCAACCATTTTAAATCATCCATTTTCCCCATTAATTATTATTATCATCATCATTAGTTTTTAACATATTTTGTATGGGTACATAATGTGTTGGTACACCCTTTTCCCTTGTCTCTGATCCCATTCCACTGGGGACCATCTTCAGTGGGGTTTTAGGTATTCCACATGGGGTTGTGGGTTATGTTTTGTGGGTTCAGCAGTCAGGTATATTGGGGGTGGGGTAGGGATTATCTCTGGGCATGATGTCTCAACCTGTTACTGTAATATCTTTCCACCCCCTCTTCTGCAAAATTCCATGAGCTGTAGTGGGTGAGTTTTAAGTCTACATCAGTGGTGAGTTTTTAGGAGCCTCTGGATCTCTGCTTTGGTAAGTGTTGAATTTCCTTAGGGTCTGTCTCCTTTACCCTGGCAAAAATCAGCCATTTATGATCTTCCACTTTATTCCCCCAAAGAAGAGATGACCATACAATGTTTTTAAAATAAATGTAAATGGGCCAGTTAATTATAATATAAATTGCTAAAACAATGTCTGTACTCTGAGAGATATGTAATACAGCTGTCTAAATGCCACTGTTCCAGTTATTAAAAATGTGAGTTATTTTTGATTCTTAGGTAGAACTTTGCTATTTGAAATATTATTTCAAGTAAATTATAACAAATATTAGTATTACCTTATTTGATATTTTTAAGATTAAAGTGTAGCCCAAATACATTATTCTACCAAGTCCTTCAGTTATTCAGTTTAGAAAGTGGTATTCCATATTTATAGATGAAAGAAATTTGGCTCAGCAAATTATCTTCCTGTTTAAGATCACAGAGAGCAAAGGAGGTGTCTGTATACAAGCCTGAGCTTTCTCCTATTATTTCATAGTTGCTTAATTACTTTTTAATGAATATAAATGATTTAAAACAACACTGCATCCAGATAGTAGGAAATAAATTTACGTGTGTTCCTGCTTCAGTGACTAGGATGATCATTCCAAAAAGAAATACTTGAAGAGAAAGTAAGTACATATTCTCTAGAAGATGTGAGTGACTAATACAGAAGTTATACATTGTGTTGCTGCATTATTATGGGCAGTGTTGTGTCCTAAACCAGATTATCCAATACACCAGTGTCTCAGGGCTTCTCCTGAGTTACATACTTTTTGCAGGTCAAATACTCTGAATGCATGCATAAGCATTTCCTATTTTTATAGATTGGTGATTTTTTGTGTATTAAATAACTGCATTTCATTAGTAGAGCATTCCAAAATCTATGTGCAAATCAGATCACAAAATAAGCACTAGTTGTTTTAAGTATCACTTTTTAATGAATGCATTATAATTTACTTTGGAAACTTCAATGAAGTTTAGATTTTTAACAATTAACAAAGCATTTTAGTCTCATTTCTTATCTTCTCGCATCACCTTTCTTAAAACAATCTTTGAAATTCAGAGAAAGCCTTTGGGTGCTGCATTAGTCATTATATTTAAGTATGATAATTATGTTACTTAATTTTGTTGGCAGATTTGCCTCTTGGGAAATCATTTATTTATTTGGCTAGAAGTTTGTAAACACCACTTTAAAGATTAAACACACTCAAAAAGATTGATTAATACATAATCTTAAAGCATACATAGATATCTCTGGAATCTAATTTTAGGATATTTCTGTCCTAGTAGAATACAAAGTAGATGATTCTTACACTAGCTTTTCCTTTCCATTTGCAATTCTCACAATTTCTCTCAGAGGCTCAGAGAATGGCATTTCACTCAGAAAGCACTAAGGAAGAGACAAAAGTAAATTCTGACATATTTTCTTGGAAGAGTTTTGTTGATGATTATTGTTCTACCATGGTGCAAACTCTAGTTCTTGAAATTAAAAACAAAGATGAATGGTGACTTCCTACCTAGAATTAAAATAATTCACCACACATCTGGCTACACCCTTAAGTTTATGTCTAATCACTTGTGTAATAAAAACCTCAAGAAAGAGTAAAATTAATCTTTATTAATTGTTAATGAAAAAAATAAAAATTAAAAACAAAGATAAGAGGTTGGGAAGCATCTAAAAAAGTGCTTGCAAACCTTCTAGGTCTGGTTGCAATTCCCCTTTTGCCCAGAAAACCCAGAAACAAAAAGTGGCAAGAGCATTTGTTATTCATTTACAGTAGTAACACACACACACACACACACACACACACACACACACACACAAGCTCAGGCAAATAAAAGATACTTTTATCAAACTTTTTTAATTACTCAAATTGTCATTCATGTTTCATAGATCCAAAAGTTATAAAGCCATAAAGCAAACAATTTTGCTTCCTTTCAATATTGCTCCAATAATGTTGATTAGATATTGGAAGATACCACTATGTGGTCTCAGGGTGGCCTTAAACTCACGGCTACCCTGAGACCACATAGTTAATTCCAGGACAGCCTGGACCAGAGTGAGACCCTACCTTGAAAAAGAAAAACAAAAATAAATGCATATTTTAATCAAAAAGATAACTTAAATTTCATACTGTATGATGTTAATTAGCTTACAGTATTGAGGATATTAGATACTTTCAAAGAAATAAATAGAGCATCACAAATTTATGTGGTAGTGGATAATCATAATCTTAAAAGCTATTGAAACCATATTTAAAATCACACTCTGTTGAACTAAGCTCAACACACCAGAAGTTCTGTGCCATCAAACAAATAAGTTTTTATCTGAGGTCCCAAATAACTATGATGCTGAGAGAGACAGACAGACAGACAGACAGACAGACAGACAGACAGACAGAAAGACAGACAGACAGAGAAATAAAGAGAAAATATAAATGAGACTGTGACTGACTCCTAACAGGTAAGTTTCAGCCGGCATGTGAAGGGTGCACTCTCCGTTTTAGCCTATACCAGGAAAAGAACTTGGATATGATGAATACTTTCATTTGTCTTAGCCTGTTCCAAACTCCAATGCTCAATTCAGTGGCACCTTTATTTTCTTAAACAGAATGAATAGCTACCCAGTTCTATAAAGCAGTTAAGATCTTTAAAGTTGTTATAATTTTATCTCTTCACATTTGGAGAATCTACATCTTCCAATTGCATCTGTTTTTGCAAGATGAGTTTGAGACTAGCTTAGGCTACTAAGTAAATTCTAGGTCAGATAGGACTAAACTGAGACACTGCCTTAAAAATACATTAAGTAATTAATAGTAAAGAAGAGTATTACTTGTGCTGTAAAATGTCCACATATTTTCAAAATTCAACTCAATGAGATTCAGGAGAGTGTGAATAAGTCTTTTATTTAGGAAACAGAAAAAGAAGTTTTGAAATATTCCCACTGGAAAATTGATAATGGAAATATAGATAGAGCTTGAGCTTGGTGTAAAATACTTCAAGTTTTTGCTTTTTCTTATATACATTTACATTCAAATATTGTTTTGTTCAGGAAAGCGACACATGTGAAACAATGTTACTGCTTGAGATGGAGTGAATGCTATTGTCTGTGGGTTGATTCTCTTCAGGTAGTAATTACAGGTGTTGGTATTGTATCTTTACAAATGGCCTTAAACTTAGCTACTTACATGGAAACTTCCTTCATCGTTTTATTTCTTTAGCACAATGTTCATGTTTTTCAAACTCTGCCCTTATGCTGATTTTAGTGTTTCAGCAAAAAAGAAGCATTATATCACCCCACTCCACATAAGGTATCACAATGTTACTGAAATTTGTGAGCATATTTAAATTTCATATTTATCTTCAGTGTGTTAAAATTGAGAACTACTGTACCTTACCCTCTAGTACCTGTCTGTCACCATACTGTGGCAAATAGCTTGCATACATCTCCCTACTTTTATTCAAATAAAAATGCATATTTTAGCTGGGTGTGGTGGCATATGCCTTTAATCCCAGCACTCGGGAGCAGAGGTAGGAAGATCACCGTGAGCTCAAGGCCACCCTGAGACCACATAGTTAATTCCAGGATAGCCTGGGCCAGAGTGAGACCCTACCTTGAAAAACAAAACAAAAATAAATGCATATTTTAATCAAAAAGATAAATTTCATACTGCATGATGTTAATTAGCTTACTGTATTGAGGATATTAGATACTTTCAAAGAAATAAATAGAGCATCACAAATTTATGTGGTAGAGGATAATCATAATCTTAAATTGTTTCACATTATGATGTGTAGTAGCCTAACACTGTCGTAATTTCTAAATTAACTTTCAAGTGTTTCTTATGTGATAAAATCCCATCATAAATAAGTTATTTTACAAAAAAAAAGTACTACTTACAAATTTGGGCATTTTCAAGACAAAAGTAACTAAAACATTTGAAATTGCTAAAATAAAATGCCCTTGTCAAGATTTAGACAAGTTTTCACAATTTAATATGGATTAATTTTAAGATGCCCTCTGAACATAGGTATTCATAGATAGTAAAGGTTTTTATAATTTTATAGAGAGCATATTTATGCTAAGAGTTAAATTTCTATAAAAATTTGGCTCCTTTTCAAAATTAAGTTTAGATTTAGAGTACATAGACTGGAGGAAAATGTGATGTTATTTGTTGCTATTGTCTGATTTTACATTGATACTCATGGGAGTTTTATCTGTAGAAAGGGAAGAAGAGATACTGGCAGAGGACACAGAAGATGGACATAGCCAGGTTATCAAAGATTCAGCAGAGTGATGCTCAAATAACTATCGAATATTCCATACAATTATACAATAACAGAGCAGAAAGTTGCTGTCAACAGTTTTAAAACCTGTTGAAAATTATTTTCTCTAGCACTGTATCAAAAATATACATTCTTCTTCTATGATTAGAAATGGCCCATAGTTAGGAACAATCATTGACCAACAGACACTTCAATTGAAGAGAATGATTTGTCAGATTCCCCGCTGTCATGGAAGTAATTCTAGATAGCAGAAAGTACAAACGATTGGGAGGTCAGGCAATGAAAATGTACCACAACAGTGGGACATAATAAAGGCAGCCCTATGAGGGGAGTTTATACTTCTAAATGCTTCTATTGAAAACATTGATAGATCTCAAATAAATAACTTAAGGCCTTGGATAAATAATAACAATCCCAAATCAAATGTTCCAGTGGAAATAAACATTTTGGAATATTCCTAAACAGGGAACTGACAGAACTCTACACTGAAAATATTAAAACACTGAAGAAGGAAATTGATGAAGACACTCAAAGATGAAAAGACCTCCTATGCTCTTGGATTGGAAGAACTAATATGATTAAAATGTCCATCCTATTAAAAGAAATATACAGATTCAATGCAATTGCAACCAAAACCCAGCTCCATTCCTCACAGAAGTAAAATAATAATAATTTCAAAATTCATATGAATGCACAAACGTTTTTAGAGCAGCCAACAATGACATCAACAAAGAGAATACCATATATCACCATACCTGATTTCATGACAGGCCACAAAGGCATGGTAATAAAAATAGCATGGTACTATCATGAAAACAGACACGTAGATCAATGAAATAGGAGATCCAGGCATAGATTCAAGTGACTAAAGCCACCTGATTTTTGACAAACAAGCTAAAACACCCCCCCCAGAGAGAGGGAGAAAGAGAGAGAGAGAGAGAGAAGAAAGATCATTTTCAATAAATGGTGATGAAGAAACTGGATAAACACATATAGAGTAATAAAATAAATGAAATCATGAATTATGCTGAGATGGATGGACCTGGGTAAATGTACTGAGGTACTCAAGGATCAGAAAGACAAATGCTACATGTTCTCTTCTCTTCCACATGGGAATCCTTGCTTGGAATGGTTTGTTTATACATTGTAGGAAGCATCAGAAGTACTCACCAGGAAGCTAGAGTGAGGTTTGGGGAGAGAGCGATTAGAGGAGGGATAGTAGAAAATCAATGGGAGACAGACTGCAGGCACTGTAAAGGAATAGAGAAGTCATGGGAAAGGAAAGATGGAAATACACAAAAGTAAAATCAAATGGTATGAATAAGTATTACAGGTAACTATCTACTCTTGGTTAGCTCATTAAATGACATACTTCTCTAAAAGGTGCGGGGGGGAGTTGCACCCTATTGTGGTAGATAAGCTTTACTCTAAGACCATAAGCATTGGTAAGTCTCAGTGTCACAAATGGGTCCCCCTCCTATAATGAGCTGTTGGTCAGGGAGGCCTATGAGTCCACAAAACAATGCAGGTCATTACTCAAACCATTTGGTTACATACCATACTAGATGGTAAGACCCTACTGCTAAAGGTACCTCAGGCTGTAGGCACAGATCATTGAGAGATCAAGCTGGAACACAGATGGAAGTATGAAAGCACTAGCTGCCATGGTTCCAGAAAGTGCTATGCAAGCTGGTAAGGGATCAAAGTCATCAACAGTGTGAACAAACTTTAGATCCTGTAAGCTGAAAATCAGCCAGCCAGGCAAGATGTGTCCACCACTACCATATTGTTACATAAGTTATCAGGGAGGGCAGGGGAGATAGCTCAGCACTTAAAAACTTCTTGCAAAGCCTGATGGATAGGGTTGATTTCCCCAGTACCCAAGTAAATTCAAACACGCAATGTGGCATTTGTCTGGAGTTTATTTTGTAGGAGGCCACATATTAATCTTATTCTCTCTATCTTTCTTTGTCTCTCTATGTAATAATAATAATAATAAAAGTAATGGAATTAATCAAATACTCTCTGATTGGATATGAGGCCTGCTTAGGGAGAGAGAACTCATACTTGGTACTGATTAAAGAAAAAAATAGCCAAAAATCTTGGGTTTAAAAGGTCATGAACCTCAGAGGGAAGCTTCCACTGTTTTCTGGGTGCTTGGAAAGGTTAAACCATCAAAAACCTTCTATATGTAAATATTTATCCCTTATGTTCGATGCTGCTTTCATTCTTGATTAGAACTTATATTTAGAGATTGAAGCACAAACTAGGGAGATCTAAGACTCATCAAAATTACAAAAATAGGAAAACAAGTGTCCAGCACTGGAAGAGCCAACACTATCACTCCCACCAAGACCCAGGAAACATTAGAACAAAGTGGAAGATTCAACATGAATGCTATTCTCATTGCTAGTCACATAACTTTTTCTATGGAGGTTAGTAGGCAATGAAGAGACTCAAAACTCATCAAAGTAGAAAATAAGGCTTCTGAGAGCTCAGCACCAAAGAAGGTTTATAACATGCCCTCTAAGGCTCATGGAACATGGAAAATGGGGACAGGAAGAACTGTAGGGTGGGAAGGAACATTGTGAGGCACTATCTTCTCCACAGGAGCCAACAGATGCTTTTATGACCCCACAGTGATAGCCCACCAAGGAAGGCCTTCAGTGGAATGGGAGCTGGAGAGACAGGAAAAAAGAGGATAACCTGGGCTAGAGAGATGGCTTAGTTGTTAAAAGCTTGCCTGTGAAGCCTAGAGGACCCTGGTTCTAGGCTCGATTCCCCAGCACCCATGTTAGCCAGATGCAAAAGGGGGCACACACATCTGGAGTTCGTTTGCAGTGGCTGGAAGCCCTGGAGTGCCCATTCTCTCTCTCTCTCTCTCTCTCTCTCTCTCTCTCTCTCTCTCTCTTTGCCTCTTTCTCTCTCTGTCTGTCACTCTCAAATAAATAAATAAAAATAAACCAAAAAAATTAAGAAAGAGGATAACCTCAGAGGAATATGTCCAATTGGATGAACATTCATATATTAAAGTTTCAAGTAAAATTATAAAAACATATAAGATCCACTATGGGCTTTCTGCAAATAATTGCTCATTGTCACAGACTGAAAGGGAAAGGGTGAAAATGGCATTGCAATAAAAAATTTCCACAGAAGCAAAGAAGTGTAGCAATAATAATATTTAGCAAGACTGATTTAATACCAGTAACTCAGAAGAGATAAAGATGGACTCAACACATTACTAGATGGAGTATTCCATAAGAAGATATAAGGATTACAAATATAAAGAGCACTTAATTTTCATCATTATATTTAATTAAAAGCATTTCCAGATAAAAGAAGCAGATATTCCATACATAATAATAGTTCATGTCCTTAATACATCACTCTCATCAAAAGATCATCCAGGCAAAATATTAACAAACATACTTCAGATTTAAATTGGACTATAGATCAATGACTTCAAAAGGATTCTTTCCAACAGCTAGGAATATACATCCTACTCAGTGGCTTATCAAACTATTTCACAAAAGAGATCCCAAATTTGTTTTTGATCTTTAAAAAATATATATGTATATTTTTTATTTGAGAGAGACAGAGAGAAAGAGGCACTTAGAGAGACAAAGAGAATGGGCACAACAGGGCCTCCAACCATTGTAAAGGAACTCTAGACACATGCACCAACATGTACATCTGGTTTATGTGGGTCCTGTGCAATTGAACCTGGATCCTTTGGCTTTGAAGGCAAATGCCTTAACTGCTAAGCTATCTCCCCAGTCCTATAGATCCCTAGCTTTGAATCAGTGTCATTCTTACCTAGACTGACCTGGAACTTACTCTGTAGTCATGTTGGTTCTCAACTCACAGTGATCCAACATTACATCAGCCTCTGGAGTGCTGAGATTAAAGGCTAAGATGAGCCACCACATCCAGGCTTAGGTCACTTTTAGTAATAGATACTGCTAACAAATATAAACATTTGGTATATTTATATCTTATCAGATCTTAATGGAATAAAACTAGAAGTCAGCAGGAAGAGAAATCGGAGAGTGCATACCAACACATTGCTACTAAACAATAACTTTCATCATTGAGGAAAGATGGGGTATTAAACAAATTCCTACAATCAAATGAAAAGGAAATTAGAACTTATAAGAACCTTTGGGATACAGAGAAGTCAGCTCTATGACTGCAGTTTTCAACTCTGAGTGACCACACTTTGACTTACCTTAGGATCTTAGAAAAATAAGAAGAATCTAAACCAAAAATGAGCAAAACAAAATAAATATTCCTCAAGTGGGCTGGAGAGATGGCTTAGCAGTTAAGCCCTTGCCTGTGAAATCTAAGGAACCCAGTTAGAGGCTGGATTCCCTAGGCCCCATTTAAGCCAGATACACAAGGTGGCACATGCGTCTAGAGTTCGTTTGCAGTGGCTGGAGGCCCTGGTGTGCCTATTATCTCTTTCTCTCTCTTCCTCTTTCTCTCTCTGTCTGTTTCTCTCAAATAAATAAATAAAATAAGCAAAAAAATACTTTTAAAAGAGAAAACAAAGTATTCCTCAAACTTTTCAATAAAAATATTAGAAAGGAACACTATAAAGCTAATTATAAAAACCAATGTCACCCTGATACTAAAGTTACATAAATGTATATACTACACTCATCAAACTGCTTAGTAAGCACTTCTCCTAATGTTCATACCTATATATTAATGCTACTCTCATGTTTAGTAGAGAATCTTTTTCTTTTCAGATGGCAGTGACCTTGGGATGACTCAGAAGGCATCATGGTGCTGGAAAAAAGTGACAGGAGTGCCCAGCACTACAATATCCCTATCACAACTTCCAAGACTCAGGGTCCATTGTGGAAGAGGTAGTAGAAAGAATGTAAGATCCAAAGGAAGGGAAGGGTAGGACTCCTTAAAACGTGCTCCTCCAGACACAAAATGGCATAGATATCCATGACCTCACAGTGCCTGACACTGCCTACACAAGACCATCATAGTAGGAGGAAAAGATCAAAATAAAAGAGAGACTGACTGAGGAGAGGATATGATGGAGAATGGAGTTTCAAAGGGGAAAGTGGGGGGATGGAGGGAATTACCATGGGATATTGTTTATAATCATGGAAGTTTCCAATAAAAAATAATTTAAAAAAAGATAGTCAATAAGACCACAAATGTGGTGAGGATGTAGACAAAAGGAAACTCTTATACACTGCTAGTGAGAATTCATACTAGTTCAGCCACAATGGAAATCAAAAGGGACATGCATCAAAAACTAAAAATAGGTTTACCGCTTGACTCAAACACTCCTAGGTATTTAACTAAAAGGCTCCAAGTCTACATATCACTGTGACAGTTTAACATCAGTTTTCTGCAACACTACTCACATTATGTAAATGATTGCAGAACTAACTTAGGTGCCTAAGAATAAATGAATGGATAAAAATGTGATATATATATGATATCATATATATGTGAATTATGTAACTATAAGTATTATGCAACTATTATGAAAACAAAACCAAAGGAACAAAAGTAATGAAAATGTCCTTACATAATGAGGTATGATATAAAATGATGGTCTACAATGGATATACACAAATCAGATATTTTAAAAATTAATAATATTTAGCATTATTATACACTAACAAAAATTAAGAATTGTGAAATAAAAGCATTTCTTGTCTATTTTGGATATTATATTTTCTGAATATATTTCAAAATGTACTCAGGCATGCTGGAATGTTTGTGTTTGAGTAATTATATACACAAAGGGTATATATATATATATATTGGTCTTTTTTTTTTTTTCTTTTTCAAGGTAGGGTCTCACTGTAGCCCAAACTGAACTGGGACTCATTATGCAGTCTCAGGGTGGCCTCAAACTCACGGTGATCCTCTGCTTCCCAAATGCTGGGATTAAAGGTGTGTGCCACCACTCCTGGCAATACACACACACACACACACACACACACACACACACACACACACACATATATATATTATGCATATATGTGTGTATATATGTGTATGTGTGTATGTATGTATATATATATACATGTTTACATTTTATGGCTGTTTTTACAAATTTTAATGTTTTTGTTTTTGTCATTACATTAATGTGATTATCTTTTTTATCCATCTCACAAGCTTTTGCTATCAGTTGGTTTATTCAGCTAATTTGTGGTCAATAGAATTATTGAGGTATTTGAGTTAAAGTTTCATGTCAACATTTTAAATTTGCTCTGACATATACCTACAAACCTAGGCAACCATAAATATATCTTTATTTCTTTGGCTATTATAGTAACTAAATGGGATAAAACAATATATACTGTTTTGGACTGTTATGTATATTGTACCATGTATCATTCATTTCTTCTCATCACGAATACTCTTACACTGTGTACTTAATCAAACATTTTTTGATTCATTCATTAGTTAATAGACAACATTTGAGGTACTTTCATTTTACTAATGAAAGCTTTTTGCTGTAAATTTATGTTTTAATTTTGTTGATCTCTGTTAACATTATTCCTGTGTATTGATGTAAAAGTGAAATTGTAGTATGATATGGCAAGTCTATTTAGTATTTTGCGGAACTAGCAAACATTTTATACTGTGGCTGCTTTATTTTACATTATCATCATCAATGTGTAAGAATCCAAATTTTCTTTAATTATTCCAATATGTGTCATCATCTCTTTAATATAACCACCCTAGTGTGCATACAGTCATATCTTGTGAGCTTGAGTTGTGCTTCCTAATGACTGATATTGGTAATTTCATTTCTTCTATGTATTTGTTACTTCTAGTATATGGACAAGTGTGTGTTGAAGTGCTGTAGCCCATTTAAATTTTTATCATCTTATTATTTAGATTTTAGTTCCTATATATTCAAGATATTTTATTTATTACATGACTTGTAAATATTTTTCCCACTTGGAGCATTTGTCACTACTTTTGTTTAAGATAAAATAAAATACTTACTTTTATTTTATTTTTCCCCCCACATAGTGGTACTTTATGAATTTAAAGTTGGTAGGTTGACCTACTTGAGTCTTCTAATGAACATTGGAAAACTTAATTGAAAATAAATTTCGAGGTTCTTTTGTCAATCATTCTATGAAACATATCAAGCATACAGAAAATGCTGCTATTATGTGCAAAGGGAGGTAGAAATAACAATAGCCAACATTTACATAGTGCTCACTGTGCCAAGAACTATTTAAAAGGCTCAACCCCCATAGTTTTTGATGCACTTTCTCATCCTATTCCTGTTACACAGACATGGAAGCTGAAACGAAGAGAAGGCAAGTTACAACAGACCCATGGTTACATACAAGGGCAATGACTGAGCTAGGATTCATACCTAGGTATTCTGCCTCACAAGGAAAGAAACAGATAATTCTCCTGTGGTGCTACTGAGAATAAGTGAATATTACATACATATTATATGCATAGTCCTTTTAAAATTATATTTATTTATTTGCAAGCAGAGATCAAAAGAAGAGATACAAGCAGAGGGAATGGACATGTTAGAGTCTCCAGCTGCTGCAAACAATCTCCAGATGCATATGGCACTTTGTGCATCTGTCTCTTCATAGGTACTGGGGAATTGAACCCTGGTCATTAGGCTTTACAGGCAAGTTCCTTAACCACTGAGCAATCTCTTTAGTCGTATTTTTTAAGTCTTTTATTTTTTATTAAGAACATACTTTGTATGGATATATCATGTGTTGGTAACATCTTTACCTCCTCCCTGCCCCATTCCACACGGGCCCCTCGTTAATGGGGTTTCTGGTATTCCAATGGGGTTGTGGGTTATGTGGTGTGGGAGCAGCAGCCAGTTATTGGGGTGAGACAATAACTCTAGGTATGATGTCCCAACTGGCTCTTACAATCTTTTTTTTTTTAATTTATTAGTTTTCTTTACAGCAAATACATGAAATTTGGTACCATTGTTTAGGATCATCTATGATCTACCCCCTCCCATTGGACCCTCCTTGTTGATGTAAATGGGTCGTGCATTGTGGAGTTAGCCCACAGTTATTGCTACTATGAATGTCTCTGCATATGATGACCCAACATGTGACTCTGACATTCTTTCCAACCCCTCTGCCGCAAAATTTCCCTGAGCCATGTTGGGTTCATATTTGGTCTGCTTCAGTGCTGAGGTGTTGGGGGCCTCTGAGGCTCTGGCATGGTAGGAGTTGATTTTTCTCTATGTTGGTCTCCTTCCCCTTTGTGCTGGTATCTGGTTCATCAGGAAAACCACACCCTTGCTTGTTTTGCCAATTTTCCTTAGTTTCTGTCAGGCCCCTTTTGAGGTATGATGGGGCACCTCTCTCCTTAGGATCTGCATCTATCTGAAAAAAAGAAGCAGATTCTCCAACGGAGAGTAAGTTAGTACCCGGAAAATTGAGATAACACTTTTTAAAAAGAGAGTTTAATAGGTGTAGGCCCTCTTGTACCCCATGATTGATGATAGCTTGATATTAGAGAGTGGGCTTATGTTTGGATATGGTTCTGACTTGTTTCCCAGCTCCAGCTATGGGTCCCGTACCACTGAGGGGATCAGTTAGCCAAATCAAGAGCAGTTGGTTCCCCACCATGGCTGGGTACCACTATTGCATTTGTGTGGGCATCACAACAGGTTATTTGTTGCTAAGTAGGTTAGACCATGAGTTGCTTGGACAGATATTGCTCATTTCCCCCAGTCGCCCATGTAGCACCTTCTGTCACTAGATATGCTGACTGTCTGGGGACTGACTCTCTCCTGGCTTCCAGCCATGCTGTTCCATTTTACAAGTCAGCTGCATATGGAGACTTCAGCAATAGGGTCTTACCACTGACCTTTGGTGGGTCATCGAGTACACTGACAGAAGTCTGTCATTGTTTTAGATTGTAGATTTCTCTGATCAAAAGCCCATTGTGGATGATAGCCCCATGCTGGTAGTGGGGGTTACAGGTCAGTTGCCACTAAGAAAAGGAGGAAAAAAATAACTGATATACAAGAGTTAGAGAGGAGGGGGGAAGGGGGAGAGGGAAGGAGGGAAGATGTAGAAGATTTAGGTTGGACTTCATCCTACCCTCTAAAGTATCTTGTGGATCAGGTGTTTCCTGTAAGGGTCTAGCCATTTGGTCTGCATTTTATGAGGTAGAATTTTATGGTACCATTGCCATTTGGGTCAGAATTACTGCTTCCCACCTCTTTGATACGTTCCCCTCCTTCCCCATTAATCCTAGTGTCTAGTCCATGAGATGCTTGCTGGGTATGTAAGATACCTTGGGTAGATTCAAGTTAGGTGTTGAAGATGAGTGAGACTATATGTCAATTTTTTTTCTGTGATTGGGTAAGTACACTGAAGAATGTTCTGCTCCAGATTCAACCATTTTTCCTCAAATTTCTTTGTGTTGTTTTTTCTTACTGCTGTATAGAATTCCATTGTGTAGATATACCACCTCTTAGTTATCCATTCTTCTAATGATGGACATCTGGGTTGATTCTAGCTTTTAACTATTATGAATTGAGCCGCTACAAAAATGGTTGAGCAAATCTCTCTGGCCTGTGGTTTGAAGGTTTTAGGGTAGATGCCCAGTAAGGGTATAATTGGGTCTGTTGGTATTTCTATAGTCAGCTTTATCAGGAGTCTCCATATTGCTTTCCAAAGTGGTTGTACCATCCTACATTCACACCAACAGTGAATGAGTGTTCCTGCTTCTCCACATCTTCACCAGCATTTATTTTCATTTGATTTTTTGATGTTGGCTATCCTTATTGGGGTAAAGTGGAATCTCATAGTTATTTCAATTTGCATTTCTCTGATGATTAGGGATGATGGACATTTTCTTAAGTGTGTGTTTGCCTTTTGTATATCTTCCTCTGTGAACTGCCTGTTCAACTCTGTGCCCCATTTTGTGAGTGGGGTATTTGTCTTCTTATCGTTTAGAATTTTGAGTTCTTTGTAGATTCTAGAGATTAGGCCTCTATGAGTTGGATAACCAGCAAATATTTTCTCCCATTCTTTGGGTATTCTATTGGCTTTGCTTATTATATGCTTGTCTGTAAAGAAACTCTTCAGCTTCATATGATCCCATTGGTTGAGTGCCTGTTTAAGAACGTGAGCCACTGGGGTTTTGTTCACGAAGTCTTTTTTCATTCCTATATCACGAAAAATACTTCCTAAATTTTCTTCCAGTAGTATTCGAGTTTCTGATCTTATGTTCAGGTCTTTGATCCATTTGGATTTGAGTGCAGTGCATAGTGAAATGTGTGAATCAAGTTTTAGTTTCCTGCATGTGGTTATCCAGTTTGTACAGCACCATTTGTTGAAGATGCTATCTGTCAATATAATACACCACATAAACAAGCTTAAACATAAAAACCACATGATCATTTCGATAGATGCAGTTTGTACAGCATCATTTGTTGAAGATGCTATCTTTTTTCCAGCCTATATTGTTCTGGCCTTTGTCAAATATCAAGTAGCTATAGTTGTTTGACCCAAAATCCAGGTCCTCAAGTCTATTCCATTGGTCTATACTCCTGTTTTTATGCCAGTACCATGCTGTTATTATTACTATGGCTTCGTAGTATAGCTTTAGATGAGGTATGGTAATGCCACCAGAGGTGTTTCTTTTGCTGAGGATATGCTTGGATATATGGGGCCTTCTGCTTTCCCATATGAAATTTGAGATCATTTTTTCTATCTCTATGAAGAACACTGTAGGGATTTTAATTGGAATTGCATTAAATCTATATATTGCCTTTGGCAGGATTGTCATCTTAACAATGTTAATTCTGTCTATCCAGGAGCTTGGGAGGTCTTTCCATCTTCTCAAGTCCTCCTCAATTTCTTATTTGAGTGCTTTTATATTTTTGTTGTATAGATCTTTCACTTCCTTGGTTAACGTTATTCCAAGGTATTTCATTTTATTTTTTGTTGCTATTGAAAATGGGACTATGTCCCTTATTTCTGTTTCTGTATCTTTTTCATTTGCATACAGAAATTCTACCGATTTTTATGCATTGATTTTGTATCCTGCTATTTTGCTATAGGAGTGAATCACCTTCAGGAGTTTTGGAATGGAGTCTCTCAGGTCTCTTACATATACAATCATGTCATCAGTGAATAGAGCTAACATAACTTCTTCCTTTCCAAATTGTGTCCCTTTTATTTCCTTCTCCTGCCTTATTGCTTGAGCTAGGACTTCCAGAACTATATTGAAAAGCAGAGGTGAGAGAGGACATCCCTGTCTTGTTCCTGATCTTAATGGGAATTCCTCCAGTCTCTCTGCTTTCAGTATTATTTGGGCCTTTGTAGCTTTGTATATTGCCTTTATTATGGTAAGATGTGAACCGGTCATGCCGATTCTCTCCAATGTTTTGATCATGAAGTGATGTTGTATCTTGTCAAAGGCCTTTTCTGTATCTTTTGAAATTATCATGTGGTTTTATGTTTAAGCTTGTTTATGTGGTGTATTACATTGACAGATTTTCATATGTTGATCCACCCTTGTGTTCCTGGGATAAATCCCACTTGGTCAAGGTGGATAATGCTTTTGATGTGTTGTTGGATTCGGTTTGCGAGTATTTTGTTCAGGATCTCTGCATCTATGTTCATTAGGGAAATAGGCCAGTAGTTTTCTTTTCTTGTGGCATCTCTGCGTGGTTTTGGGATTAGGGTGATAAAAGCTTTATAGAAGGAGTTGGGTAGCTTTCCCTGTTCTTCAATTGTGTGGCACAGATTTAGGAAGATTGGTTTGAGTTCTTCCATGAAGGTTTGATCAAATTCAGATGAGAATCCATCTGGTCCTGGACTCTTCTTTTTTGGGAAGTTTTTTATTACTTTTTAAATCTCATGAGTGTGATGGGTTCATTGAGGTGATTAATCTGCTCTGAGTTTAGCTTTGGTAGATGGTGTGTATCCAGGAATTTATCCATCTCCTCCACATTTTCCAGTTTTGTGGAGTATACGTTTTTGAAATAACTCCTGATGATTCTCCCATTTTCACTTATGTCTGTTGTGATCTCTCTTTTTTCATTTTGACTTTTGTTAATTTGGAGCCTCTCCTTTTTTTGCTTGATCAAATTTGGCCAGAGGTTTGTCAATCTTGTTTATTTTTTCAAAGAACCAGCTCTTTGTTTTGTCAATTGCCTTAATTATTTCCCTGGTTACCAATTCATTAATTGGTGCTCTGATTTTAGTTATTTCTTTCCTTCTGGAGCTCTTTGGGTTGGATTTTTCTTGTTTTTCCAGTGCCTTTAGGTGGATGGTTAGGTTATTGATTTGGGATCTTTCTGTCTTTTTTATGAAGGCATTGAGTGCTATGAATTTTCCCTTGAGGACCGCCTTCATTGTGTCCCATAAGTTTTGGTACGATGTGTTCTCATTGTCATTGAATTCCAGGAATTTTGCAATTTCATTTTTTATTTCATCCACTATCCATTTATTGTTTAAGAGTGTGCTGTTCAGTTTCCAGGTGCTATTGGGTTTCTTGGTGGGTCTTTTGTTGTTGATTTCTAACTAAATAGCATTGTGATCTGATATCATGCAGGGAATTATGTCGATGTTCCTAAATATGTGGAGGCAGTCTTTGTGACCCAGTATATGGTCGATTTTAGAGATTGTTCCATGGTCTGCTGAGAAGAATGTGTAGTCTGTGGATTTGGGATGGAAAGTTCTGTAGATGTCCGTTAGGTCTAAGTGTTCTATGGTTTTGTTGAGCTCTCTTACTTCCCTGTTGATTTTCTGTTTATATGATCTGTCTATTACTAATAATGGTGTGTTGAAGTCCCCAGCTATAATGGTGGTGGTTATTTCTGTTTTCTTGTCAAGTAGGTTTTGTTTTATGAATGGTGGTGCTCCTGTGTTTGGTGCATACAGACTTATGATTGCAATATCCTCTTGATGGATCGTTCCCTTGATAAGTAGGAAGTAGCCTTCTTTGTCTTTTTTGATCATTTTTGGTTTGAAGTCTATTTTATCCAATATCAGTATACCTACACCTGCCTCGTTCTTATTCCCATTTGCTTGGAATATTGTTTTCCACCCTTTCACCCAGAGGAGGTTTCTGTCTTTAGGGGTAAGGTGGGTTCATTGAAGACAGCAGTTTGAGGGGTCTAATTTTTTGATCCACCCTGTTAGCTTGTGTCTCTTGATGGGTGAATTAAGGCCATTAATATTTAGGGTAATGACTGTGAAATTTGATTTGATCCCTGCCATGTTGTGGTGGTAGATGTGTGTTGGTGTTTTCAAGGAATTTGAATTTTTTTGTGTCTACTCTGGGTTTGGTTGTTGTGATCTGCTTCTTGTAGGCATTTGTGTTTCGTTATTAGTTTGTTCTCTGTGGAGAATTTCCTGGAATACTTTCTGTAGGTTTGGTTTTGTGTTCATATAATTGTAAAGCTGAGTTTTGTCATGGAAAGGTTTTTTTTTGCACCATCTGTTATAAGGGAGACTTTTGCCAGGTAGAGTATTTTGGGTTGGAAGCCATAGGTACTTAGAGTTTGGAGAGTTTCATTCCAGGCCCTTCTAGCATTCAGGGTTTCCATTAAGAAGTCTGAAGTAATTCTGATAGGGTTTCCTTTGAAAGTGGTGCACTGTTTTTCTCTAGCTGCTTTTAGGATTTTCTCTTTGGTGTCAAAGTTTAGAGTCTTAATCATAATATGTCTTGAGGAGTTTCTCCTTTGGTCCAGTCTGTTTGGAGTTCTGTTCATTCTTGAATCTTGATGGGCCTTTCTTTTAAGAGACTGGGGAAGTTTTCTTCAACTATTTTGTTAAATAAGTTCTCCATGCCTTTGGTCTGAAATTCTTCTCCTTCTGGTTTTCCAATGATTCTGATATTAGGACCTTTAAGTGTATCCCACAATTCCCTCATGTTCTGTTCACAGTAACTTTTGAACTTACTGAAATTTTTGAACTCTCAAATTGTTTCTTCCATCCTGTCTTCCAGATCAGTGTTTCTATCCTCCACTTTGCTGACTCTATTCTTGAGAGCTTCTAGAGAGTTTTGGACTTGTTCAATTAAGTTTGCATTTTCTACTACTTTTCTATGTATCACTTCCATTGCTTTGTCAAGCTCCCTTTTCACCTCATTTTCTGATTTTCTTGATGATTCTTGGAATTCATCCTTGCATTTCTTTGTTTTCATTTAGTGTGGCCAGCTGATTTTTAAGGTCCTCTTTTTTTTCATTCTCCCTCAACTCTCTTTGAATTCCTTCCAATGTCTTATCATAATGTTCTAGATTAGTGATGGTATCATCCACACAATTATCGGTCCTTTGTTACTTTCCTGCAAGTTCTAGCAGTAGGTTGGTCAGGGTTGTATTGCTCATAGTTTCCACTTGATGTTCTGATCCTAAAATCTCTTCTATGTTTTGGTTAGATGTAACCCTTGTTGGACTGTGTGATCTATCTGGATGTCCTTGCATTTTATTTTTCATTGTATTTCTTTTGTGGTGTTGTCTACCCATGACAGTGTATGCGCAAGTAGGCGGGTGGACCAGCCTGGACTCTAGCTCATTGAGGATCCAATGCAGCCTGGGGCAGTTGCCAAGCAGCCTGGGTTTTGGCAATCACTTGCCAAAGCTGCCTATCTACATCCTGACATGGGCGCCAAAGTTGCCTGAATTCTCATCTCCTAATGTACCAAAGCTGCCTGCCTTCGAGCTTGGAGGGGGACTGAGGTAGCAAGTTCTGAAACTGCTCAAACTCTGGCTGGGAACACTGGGACCTGCAAACAGTCTCCCCGCACTTCCCACAGGGGAGTGGGGGATGGCCAGCGACGGACAGGTAAGGGATGGCACCTGAGCTGGTGCTAGTGACTCAGTCTGGGCTTGTGTGGCCCTTGCTGCGGGACTGGGCCCACTGCTCATGCAATTGTACTGCAGAGGTAGCTGCAGCAGGCACGGAATAGGAGCACAGCAATGGCAGTCCCCATGGGTATATGATTGTAGCACAACACAGTGGGCTGGCAGGCGCACCATCGGAGCACAAAAGTGGCGGTCCCCATGGGTGTGCGATCGGAGCACGGTGGCGGAGTTCCCCTCGAGTGTGCGATCAGAGCCCAGTCGCTTGGGGCATGGGGCACTGCGGCTGTATGGGGGAGGGGGTAGACTACCCACCTGAGAGGGGATCCGCAATTCCCTGTTTTCCCCCCTCTGTGCCCTCCCAGTGACAAGAAGACCCAGATAACCCTTAATTTCTTGCCATTCTTTCCCCAGTATTCACAGTGCAGCTAGGTGGTTGCCATCTTGGCCAGAAGTCCAAAATACTTACTTTTAATAAAGTTGTATGTATCTTTTCGTATTTTGTGATTTTTATTATGACTATATCTGACTATATTTTCTCGCAGGAGTACAAATAACATTCATGTTTAGTTCATATCTGTTTTGAGTTCATTCAAGTATTTGGTATGAGTAGAGTTTCAACTTCACTGATTTATGTGGGGTAACCAATAATCTTTATTCGTTATCTATGACTTATTTAGTTCTTTGAACATGCTCATAAGAGAAGCCTGAAACATTTGTCTGATTAGTAATGTATTTCAGCTTCCTTGAGAACAGTTATTATTGCTAATTTCTTCCTAGGGATTATACTTTCATATTGACATCCTTTATGGATATTTTATTACAAAAATCTAACATTTAGGATCTTTTTTATTATTTTGCTCCAACTGATTATCATAGTCTTAATTAGTTGCAATATTACCCAGTTGTAGGTAGGTCCACCCAAAACAAATGCCAGGTATTAGGACTTTGTTGCCACTGTGAACTATGTCATTTCTAGTAATGCAACACTCTGTGAATGGGCCTGTCTCAAAGAATATGGCATGCATGTCAAATATAGGCAAAATTCTAGGCATAAGACTTTATGGAAAGCTGAAAAGACAATCTGCAATCTCCCTTAGCTCCAGGACAACTCACAGCTAATGTGGCTACAGGGCTGCTGGTTTCCCAGTTTACCATGTATATAGGCAATAATGATGGGAGTGCATCAAACTAAAATGCCACTTTTATTGCTGTTTTTGCTGAGGCTTAGCAGATTTTCTTAAATTATGTTTCTCAGATGGCTGCTAGCCTTTGGTTAGTTTCTATAAACTTAAAATGAAATTTGTATTAGTACTTATTAAATGTTTTCCTTGATTTTATGGAGAGAAAGTTTAATAAAAACTTCATCATCCTATAAGTCTACTTTGGTCAGTTTTATTTTTTTTTCTTCTTATGAAGAAAATATTTAAAATATTTATTTCATTCCAATTTAACATTTATTTCTTTATTATAGATTCATTTTTATTAGCAGATTCACGAGATACTTATTACTTAAATCTGATGCAATTTAGCATGTTCGTTATTTATTAATTCAGCAATGTTAAAACCCTATTTATCCTGTTTTTTTTTTGTCATATTTATTATAAAATTCTGGTTAAGAAAAGCAACAAGATGAAAGCAATACATACTTATGCAAGTAACACTAATTAAACTCTCTCTCTCTCTCTCTCTCTCTGTCTCTCTCTCTCTCTCTCACACACACACACACACACACACACAATCACACATATGTGGGACAAGTAGGCAAGAAGGAGTTTGCCAGAACAAAGAGGTGACAAGAGAGGTAATGGTAAGTGAATATGATCCAAACATACTGTATACACTATATAAATGTGTAGTTACTAAAATAAAATTTAAAAATCAAAAATTTTACATTTTATTATTTCTCCTTGCAGGGTAAATGTATATTTGTTTTAAAAATTTTAAGGTGTTTTCTCTGCTTATTTCTTTGCATATGAAATGCCAAGGTATTGTTTACCTTTAGATTACTTTGTTGTGTTTTTAAATATTTAATATCACACAATGTTTCATCCACTCTCCTTTTCTTTGCTCTTAAGGGGCCTTTGATTACATACCAGAATCTTATAGTCATCTTGTTTCTTTGCTTTTATTCTCTTTTTTCTCTTCCTTTAATTTTTGTTAGTGCTGGAAATTAAACCTCAGGCTTGGTAAGAAAATATTCAGGTGTAGAGCTGTATGCCCACCCCTGTACTATTTTACCTTTCCTGCATAAGCTTTCAGTCTGCATACTTTCCTTATTTTATTTTACCAGTTAATTATATAATTTTTTGTGCCTTATATTCAATTAGACATATATACATACATATGTGTGTGTTTATTTTATTTTTTCTAAATATTTTATTTTTATTTGTTTATTTATTTATTTATTTAACAGAGAAAGAGGCAGAGAGAGAGAGAGAGAAAGAGAGAGAGAGTAAGGGCACACCAGGGCCTCCAGCCACTGCAGACAAACTCTAGACACATACGCTTCCTTGTGCATCTGGCTAATATGGCTCCTGGGGAATCGAACCTGGTTCCTTTGACTTTTCAGCCAAACTGCTTTAATCACTAAGCAATCCCTCCAGCATGTGTGTGTTTTTATTTTATTTTTAATATTGTGCTTTTATCATTTTGAACTGAGGTTGTTTTTTATCAATAGATTCAATTCCCAGGCCTCAATTTGCGATTTCTGCTATGAATTTAGTGGAATAAATTCATCTATTCAGAATATAGACATTCTCTAGACTATATTTCCATTTTAGTCATCTTTTACTAGTTTTGTTCATTTGTTCCTTTGGAGGGCAGGAGGGCTTAGCTATTTTTTGTTGTTGTTGTTTGTTTTTACTAGACTATATTGTTAGGGCCTTTGTCAAATATCAAGTAGCTGTTGTTACTTGACCCAAAGTCAGGATCCTCCATTATGTTCAATTGGTCTATTATCCTATTTTAATGCTGGTACCATGCTGTTTTTATTACTATGGCTTTGTAATATATCTTTAGGTTAGGTATGGTGATAGGTGTTCCTTTTCTGAGGATATGTTTGGATATTAAAGGCCTTCTGCCATTCCATATGAATTTTGAGATCATATTTTCTTTCTCTGGGAAAAACAATGTTGGGATTTTTATTGTAATTGCATTAAATCTGTATATTGCCTTTGGTAAGATTGCCATTTCTACAATGTTAATTCCACCTATCCAGGAGCATGGGAGGTCTTTCCATCTTCTCAAGTCTTCCTCAACTTTTTTGAATGTTTTTATGTTTTCTTTGTATAGGTCCTTCACATCCTTCATTAATGTTATTCCAAGGTGTTTTGTTGTTGTTGCTATTTAAAATGTGACAATGTCACATATTTCTTTCTCTTGTGCATATAGAAAGGTTACTGGTATTTGTGCATTGATTTTGTATACTACTACATTGTGAAAAAATTCATCCCCTTTAAGAGTGATGGAGGTTCTCTTATGTATAGAAACATGTCATCTGAGAATAGAATTAACTTAACTTCTTCCTTTTCAATTTGTATCCCATTTATTTCTTTCTCCTCTCTTATTCCTTGAACTAGGAATTCAAATGCTATGTTGAAGAGCAGAGGTGAGAGTTGACACCCCTGTCTTATTCCTGATCTCAATAGGAATTTCCTCTGTCTTTCTCCATTAAGGATTATTTGGAGCAGGGGTGGTGGGGCTGGAGGGATAGCTTAGTGGTCAAGGCCTTTGCCTGCAAAACCAAAGGACCTCTGTTTGATTCTCCAGGACCCAGTAAGCCATATGCACAAGGAGGTATATGCATCTGGAATTTGTTTGCAGTGGTTAGAAGCCCTGGTGTGCCCAATCTCTCTCTCCTTCTCTCTGCCTCTTTCTTTCTCTCTCTCAAATAAATAAATAAAAATAAAGTTAAAAATACTTTAAAAAGAATTATTTGGGCTTTAGGATCTTTGTCTATGGCCTTTATTGTGTTGAGATATAAACCATCCATTCCTATTCTCTGCAATATTTTGATCAGAAAGTGATGTTGTACTTTATCAAAGTACAACATCTAATGTAATGATGATGTGGGTTTTGTGTTTAAACTTATTTATGTGGTTTATTTCTGTGAGTTCTGTCTGTTGAACCACCCCTGAATTCCTGAGATGAAGCCTACTTTATCAAGGTAGATAATGCTTTTGATGTGTTGTTGAATTTGGTTTGCAAGGATTTTGTTCAGGATCTTTGAGTCTAAGTTCATCAGGAAAATAGGACTATAGTTTTCTTTTCTTGTGTCATCTCTGCCTGGTTTTGGTATTAGGGTGATACTAGCTTCACAGAAGGAGATGAAGAGCTTTCTCTGTTCTCTGATTGTGTGGCACAATTTGAGAAAATTGGGTTCAGTTCTTCTATGAAGGTTTGATAGAATTCAGCTGAGAAGCCATCTGGTCTTGAACTCTTGGGAGGTTTTTGATTAACTTCTCAATCTCCATGGGTGTGAAAGGTTTGTTTAGGAGATTAATCTGGTCTGAGTTTAGTGGAGTTCCACCATTTCCTCCATATTATTAAATTTTGTGGAGTAGAGGTTTCTGAAATAAGACCTGTTGATTCTACCAATTTCACATATGACTTTGGGTTCTCTCCTTTTTAATTTCTAATTTTGTTAATTTGAAGCATCTCTTTTTTTTTTTACTTGATCAAATTGACTAGGGGTTTATGAAGCATGTTTATTTTTTCAAAGAACCAGCTCTTTGTTTCACCATTTTTTTAAATTGTTTTCATAGTTTTCAATTCATTAATGTCTCCTCTGATCTTATTTCTTTTCATCTGGAGTTATTTGGGTTGGATTATTTTTGCTTTTCCAGTACCTTTAGGTGAATGGTTAGGTTATTTACTTGGGATCTCTCTGTCTTTGTTGTGAAGACACTTAGTGCAATGAATTTTCTCCTGAGGACCACCTTTAGTGTGTCCCATAAATTTTGGTAAGATATGTTTTCATGGCCATTCATTTCCAGAAATTTCACAATTTCTTTTTTTTAAATTATTTATTTATTTATTTGAGAGTGGCTGAGTCTATTCTTGACAGCTTCTATAGAGTTTTGGGCTTGCTTGATTTTGTTTGTATTTTCTACTGATTTTTAATGTATAGTTTCCAAACCTCTGTAAAGTTCCCTTTTCACATCATTTCCATTTTCTGGTTATCTTAATGCTTTTTGGAATTCATCCTTGCCTTTCATTACATCTTCATTGAGCTTAGCCAACTGGTCTTTGAGGTCCACTTTTTTTTTTTTTTTTTTTTTTTTGTTCTCTACTTCATATCATTTAACTGTCTTTGGATCTCTTCCTGGTTCTTATCTATTAGGTCTAATCTAGCAAGGATAGCACTTATATGATTATTGACCCTTTGTTGCTGTTCTGAAAGTTCTGCTATGTATTTGGTCAAGGTTGCATAGCTTGTGTCTTCATTTTGTGTTCTGATCCTTATGCCTCTTCTATGTTTTTCTATATTTTTTATAAACAATTTCCATGATTTTAAACAATATCCCAGAGTAATTGCCTCCCTTCTCCCAGTTTCCCTTTTGAAACTCTACTCTCTATCATATCCCCTCTCCCTCTAAATCAGTCTCTTTTACTTTGATGTCATTATCTTTTTCTCCTATTATGATGGACTTGTGTACGTAGGGACAGACATTGTGAAGTCATGGATATCCAGGCCATTTTGTGTCTAGAGGAGCACAATGTCAGGATCTTACCCTTCCTTTGGCTCTTAAAGCTTTTCCACCACCTCTTCTGCAATGTACCCTGAGCCTTGGAAGGTGTAATAGATATATCTCAGTGCTGAGTACTCCTCTGTCACTTTTTCTGTGCACCATGATACCTTCTGAGACATCCCAAGGTCACTACCATCTGAAAAGAGAAAGTTCTGTAACCAAAAGTGAAAGCAGCATTAATACAGGGTTTAAACATTAAGAAAAGTGCTTACTGGGCAGTTTGGTCAGTATAGTATATACATTTAGCCAGATAGCAGCAGATGTTCCAACCTAGGGCTCATGATTACCCCTTTTGTAGGTTTTTAGTATCAGAGATGTATTCCCTCCCATGGAACAGGACTCCAGTCAAATTACAGGGCATTTGTTTTCCCCCATAACAGATGTGCCATTATTGCATCCATTGGCCCATTTTGCCTGGCTGGTCAAATATAAGGCTTGCAGTGTCCATGGTTGTTTATCTATACTGGTGATTTCTCCCACTCCCATTGAACTACATACAACATGGCTTTTCTCAGCTTTATGTCATCTGGTCTACATGAAGGAAGTTTTCAGCTCAGCTCCAGCAGGATTTTTCAGTGATCTTGCAGCCCAACTATGTAGTCTTCAGCAATTGGGTCTACCCTCTAATCATGGTGGGAAATAAAGTACCTTGGAAATGGTCTGTAATGTTTTGGAGCATCAGGGACCTCCCTTGCCAACAACTCACTGGAGGATATCCCATACTCTCTCCTGGCTTCCAGCCATGTCATTCCATTTTACACGTCAGCTGCGTATGGAGTCTTCAGCAATAGGGTCTCACCACTGGCCTTTGGTGGGTCATCAAGTACTCTGACAGAAGTCTGTCATTGTTTTGGGAAACCTTGTAGGTTTCTCTGATCAAAAGCTCATTGTGGATGGTAGGTCCAAGCTGGAAGTGGGGGTTACAGGTCAGTGTCCACTAAGAAATTGAGGAAAAACATAACTAATATACAAGAGTTAGAGAGGAGAGAGATAGAGGGGAGAGGTGGAGAGGGAGGGAGGGAAGATGTAGGAGATTTAGGTCAGTCTTGATCCTGTCAATGTAATACACCACATAAACAAGCTTAAACATAAAAACCACATGATAATTTCAAAAGATGTAGAAAAGGCCTTTGACAAGATACAACATCACTTCATGATCAAAACATTGGAGAGAATTGACATGGCTGGTTCACATCTTAACATAATAAAGGCAATACACAAAGCTCCAAAGGCCCAAATAATACTTAATGGAGAGAGACTGGAGGAATTCCCATTAAGGTCAGGAACAAGACAGGGATGTCCTCTCTCACCTCTGCTTTTCAATATAGTTCTGGAAGTCCTAGCCCAAGCAATAAGGCAGGAGAAGGAAATAAAAGGGATACAATTTGGAAAGGAAGAAGTTAGCTCTATTCGCTGATGACATGATTGTATATGTAAGAGACCCAAGAGACTCCATCCCAAAACTCCTGAAGGTGATTCACTCCTATAGCAAAATAGCAGGACACAAAATCAATGCACAAAAATCGGTAGCATTTCTGTATGCAAATGACAAAGACACAGAAAAAGAAATAAAGGACATATCCCATTTTCAATAGCAACAACAACAAGAAAAAAAAAAACAAAAACCTTGGAATAACGTTAACCAAGGAAGTAAAAGATCTATACAATGAAAATATAAAAACTCTCAAAAAAGAAATTGAGGAGGACTTGAAAAGATGGAAAGACCTCCCATGCTCCTGGATAGGCAGAATTAACATTATGAAGATGACAATCCTACCAAAGGCAATATATAGATTTAACGCAATTCCAATTAAAATACCTACAGTGTTCTTCACAGAGATAGAAAAAAATGATCTCAAATTTCATATGGAAAGGCAGAAGGCCTTGCATATCCAAACATATCCTCAGCAAAAGAAATACCTCTGGTGGCATCACCATACCTGATATAAAGCTATATTACAAAGCCATAGTAATAAAAACAGCATGGTACTGGCATAAAAACAGGAGTATAGACCAATGGAATAGACTTGAGGACCCGGATTTTGGGTCAAGCAACTATAGCTACTTGATATTCGTCAAAGTGGTCTCTTAACTGTGATCCATATAAAGTAAAAAACACAAGTTATAAATGTCCAATATGCAATGGCAGAGTATAAACATTCTCATTCCAAAAGGCAGTTATGAGGAATATCAAGGCAAGATTGGAGAAATACAATGCTCAAACCCAGCTGGGAAAACACTAAATCCTCCAGCTCTATGTCTGGTATCTGGGAATCATAATAAAATCCTCCAATCCCAGTGGTTTGAACAGTTAGGCTCTTCCAGCTGGGTTGATTATATTCCTCAAAATGTGTCATATCTGCCCCAGCCTGTGACTCTTCTTGGCAGATATCCCATAGTCCTAATACATCCAACACCCTCAAGTTTCCACTACAATTTAGGGTTAACTTTCACAGCTTCATAGAGTGGCCTCCTACAGCCTCCATGCAGGAACTCTAACTGTGCCTCACATTGCTTAGGCTCTTAGCAACCAGGTTCTTTTCCAGAGTATCACATGAGCTACCTGTAGCCCAGTTAATGATAAAAGATTTTTCTTCCTCTGTAGAAGACAGCCTCACATTGTTGGGATAGGACTACAGACCAGACACAGTTTATGAAGGATTTATTCAAGCTTAAAAATCAAAATGAAGTTCCTTAATGGCCAAAAAAGCTAGCCTACTTTCACACGCCCAGACAGAGTGAGAAAGGCCACCACCAAAATCAAAAGCTAGCACACTTCAGTACTCCTGGCAAAGCTCACTTTGAATATCTTTAGACTGGAATTCCAAATCCACCCCCACACCTTAGGGCTGGCAACTAGGACCTGCCCACAGCGACAACTCCACCAACCAGGTAGTTGGATCTCTAAATTCCAACCTTTTAATAAGCTTTTGAATCAATTAGGGAACATCCATTCAAACCACCTCATCCTCTGAAGCCTCATAAACCAAGTCTCCACAGTCTACATTTCTCTTGAATTCCTGGCCACCTAAACCTCCACCATTATGACCCATTAAACTCCACTCATAGGATTGTCAGGTTTCTCTGATCCACAGTTCGAAAGACTACTACATACTTCTAACAAGTAAGTTCCCAAAGACTATGAAATACATGATCAGTTTTCTTGCAGCTATGGCCTCATTTCTTCTATGTACTAATTTTCTTTATCAGTTATTGTCTTACCGATTGTACAAAGTACCTGAAAAATGTCGTTCTTAACTTGTCTTTGAAATAATCAAAAATATCTTCTGGAAACTTCTACAGTTTTTGATATTAATTTTAAAAATTTATTTTATAGAAATAACGGGTATTTTTTGAGGGCTATTGTAAAAATTTGATAATATTTACATGGTCACAAAAGTAATTACAGAATGTAAAGAAGACTGGAAGTCCCACTAAGAAGCCAAAGGAAAGGTCAGAAGTGCAAGGGGTAGAAAAGCAGGATGTAGTAATATTAACAGAGAGTGAATGTCAAATGTCAACAGATAAGCAGTGTTCCATAGAGCCTGTCAGGATAGCTTGAAGTTATAAATATTGAAAAGTTTTCCTTGGATGGAGGCCATTGTTGATCTTTATGAGATTCCAGAATATTGGAAAGATAAATTGAGCTTCAGGAGTCTGCATAGTGAAAGAACACTGAACACATGGAAGGACCACATTTCCTTGCTCTTCAAACTGTGATGACAGTGGAAGAGAAAGAGCAAGATAATTAGAAGATATGCTGTGTTACTGTTGGAAGACAACCAAGAGAAAACAGAGTGTAAATCAAAAACACATCTTTGTGGATGGGCCTGGGTGTGGGTCTGGGTAGAGCAAATACAACAGTAATATTTATAATCTACAATAAATTCACATGATCTTGGCAAAATCTCCAAGGAAAGCTACAGCCATATAATTAGAGAAAGGGAGGGAAGAAGAGGGGGAAGAATTTTCTTTTCTTTGTTGGAATGTTAACAAAATGATTTGGACACCTACAGATTCATTACAACTTCATCACACATCTTTTGAGTACATGCATAATTCCTATGTCAGAGAAGCCAAGAAAGGAGCTGAAGACACGGCTCAAAAGTTAAGGCACATGCCTGCAAAGCCTAACCACCTGGGTTTGATTCCATAATACACATAAAACAAAATGAATAAAGTGGCACATACATCTGGAGTTTATTTGCAGTGGCTACAGGCCCTGGCACACTAAATCTCTCTCTCCCTCTCTCTCTCTCTTTCTCTTTGCTTGAAAATAAATACATTCATAAATAAAAATATTTAAAAAAAACAAAAAAGAATTCAAGAAATATAAAAGGAGAACAAGAAATATACATGGTTATAATGGACACTATATATTATATATATTATACAATATATATATTGTATAATATTAGATATATACACATATATATATATGTATAATTTGTTGTCACTTTGCTCTTGACAGCTTATCAAGATAATAAATTTGTCACTCAGGGCAATATGGTAATTGATATACATTAATAAAATGGGAAGGTGAAATTACACAGCTCAATAGGTAATATATATTTCAAAAGAAGCCAGACTCATGACACAAGGATAATTGATTGATCTAAACATACATATATTTTATATATATACATATATATATGTATCTCCTTTAGATCATAAGATGGGCATAATACTAGTAAGGTATATCATGTAAAATATGAAACCAAATGTTAGGGGATCCATTTCTTCCAGAGTTTTAACTTCCTGATATCCTAACAATTTTAGTACTGGAGCACAGGTAGGCTTCTATTTTGCTTTAGTACAAAGTGTTTTCTCTTTCCCTATGTCTTCTTGCAGAATGCTTTCCCATTTACTAAATTTTATTTCAATATATTCACTTCCTGACATATTATGGTTTGCATTATGTTGATGTTCATATGGAAACAGTTGTTTTCTGAGAACCTAATGATGTCTATACCAGCAGCTCCAAGCACACTGGTAAACCCCAAAATGTGTATGATAGTGCAAAATTCTTCCAATTAAAACTATTACTTAATTGTCAAGACTCCTGTCAAGTAGTCTGACCACTGTTTAGCATCTGAATCTGAATTTCATGTAAAAGCAAGATACTTAGAGGATTGTTAAATAATTTTCAAGAATGTTGAATGAAAAAATAGTTTATATGTTTGAAGGAAATAAATATAACTCACTTTTAACATTATTTTTTCCTTTGACTACTTGAGAGTTAGAGCAAACTAGCTAAATGTGCCAGCTCTGGCCTTAGTCATTGGTAAAAGCTCTTGCCATGCCTCTTAGTAAGCTATGTAGTCATAGACTAGGTTCTTTTTTAAAAATATATATAGTTTATTTATTTATGAGGTAGATAGAGAGAAGGAGGAGGAATGGGTGTGCCAGGGCCTCCAGCCACTGAAAAGAAACTCCAAATGCATGCACCCCCCTTGTGCATCTGGCTTACGTGGGTTCTGGAGAATCGAACTGGGATTCTTTGGCTTTGCAGTCAAACACCTTGACCGCTAAGCCATTTCTACAGCCCATAGACTAGCTTCTTAACCCAACTAAGTCTTAGTTTTCATATATGTAAAATGGGATTATCATGTATATCTCAAATTTAAATGAAATGTATTCTGATCATGTAGAACAGTGGCAAACACTAAATTGTCAAGAAGCTGTAGGTACTATAATGATGTAATCAAGAATGAAATGTGATAGAGGATATGCCAGATGGCTTAACTTGATGACCTAGATTATGGAGTCAATATTACTCATTTTAAAGTTCTTTGCTGCTAAAATATATTTCACGAAACTTGGATGCTAGTTTAGAAGTAGTATGTATATATTTTTAAGCCTTTGTGTATATATAACATACTGGGAACAGATTTCTTCAGTTATCTCTGCAGAGATACATTAAATTTCTCTTCCCTTTATGGTTCTTATGGATGGAATGGTGTTGATTATGGTCAGTATTTTCCAGAAATAGAATTTATATGTTGTTTTTTTCAAAAAGAAAATTTGTTTTCATTGGCGGTAAGAGAGGAATGCCTGTTGCCACAGAAAATTTTTGGTGTGATTTTATGTCACTAGTTTATTTAACCACTTAGTTCACATGGTGATGACACTTCCCTCTACTATATCTTAACATTGGACTTGACTAACTAGTCTTGATGGTATTTATCAGTAACCCTCTGTCTCATGTAGCTGTTCAGACTTGGTGACCAGTTTATCTCCCCAAATATCTAATATCCACTTTTATAATGCTTATATACTATCTCAGGTATTCTCAGCATTTCTCACAAAATGTTTCCAGTATGAATCTTAGAGAACTGTCCCCTCATTGCCAGCACCACACATATACTGCCCATGGTAAGAGAAGGAATACAGAAAACTAAGCCATGTAAAAAAACATTCCTTTGCTTTCCAGCTTTGCTTCCTGACAGAGATCCTATACCAGTTTAGGAGTACAGGCCTGTAGAAAGTAAAAGTGAAAAATGTCCTGCAATCTGCCTTTACAATCTTTACTTTGCTAGAGGTCAGAGAAGGATCTGGGTTCTCCTTGTCTCTTGCTCCCCTGAGAAATCCTTAGGAAAGCAGTCTGCCTTTCTATGATTAAGAATTCTGGAAGGATTAAATCTGAGTCTGGCAATGTGACTGGTTACCTCAGCACCCATTCAAACCCAGAAAATAAATGCTGATTCTGGTTACCTCAGCCCCTATTAAGAACCTACAAGAGTTCTCAATTTTGCTTTTTAGGTGGGAGAGTTCTATGTACAATCTAATATAATCTATCTAAAATTTACCATCTTGTCTCTAGATTTCAGTTCTTTAAATTTATAAGACAAGAATCCATATACACTTCAAAATTCTGGCATCATATTCATGTATTGGCAAGGAATTATAATTCCTGTATTAGACCCCACACAGTAAGACTAAACTCAATAAAGCAATGCAAAATCAGAATGTGTGCCAAATTTGATCATTATATCTCACAAACCAAGGATAATTCCCATGTACAAAATTGGTGTTGACATCTAAAACTATCTGGAAGCCTCAAATAATCTTGTCTATCCATGAGATAATGAGAAGCCAACCTTCTGTTTCATGATGACAGAACAGATGTTCATCATAGGCTTCACCTTCAATATTTTTCTTTTCTATGAATATTTAAATGACTTGCTGCTGATATATATATAGATAGATAGATAGATAGATAGATAGATAGATAGATAGATAGATAGATAATAGTAGATAAGGCTGGAAACCATAAGTAAAGATTTAGAGAACTTTCAAGAGGATCCCAAGGGTGCAGATGTTTACTACATAGAGGTTGAAGATTCCTATAATTGATGGTTAGAGAGCTAACATTTTCTTCTTTTCTAGCAGAATGTTTTCTAAGTCCTTATCTTGATAGTTATAAAAACATTCACCTTCTCTGTAAAAAAGTAATGAGAAAATTATAGAGAAATAGGGAGTAGAAGGATATATATTGGATTTATACCCTTAAAACACTGCTGGTAGTTCTGGTTAGAAGGTTGCAGCGTGTGTGTGTGTGTGTGTGTGTGTGTGTGTGTGTGTGTGTGTGTAGATATATGATAGATAGAATGCTTTTCTTTTCATCTGAATTTTAAATTAATTAAAGAATTTTCAGGGCTGGAGAGATGGCTTAGCGGTTAAGTGCTTGCCTGTGAAGCCTAAGGACCCCGGTTCGAGGCTCGGTTCCCCAGGTTCCACGTTAGCCAGATGCACAAGGGGGCGCACGCGTCTGGAGTTCGTTTGCAGAGGCTGGAAGCCCTGGCGTGCCCATTCTCTCTCTCCCTCTATCTGTCTTTCTTTCTGTGTCTGTCGCTCTCAAATAAATAATTTTTTTTTAAAAAAAAGAATTTTCAAAGCTAAATTTAAATGGAAAAACCAATCAATGATAATTATTGCTTTCTAGCTAGATATATCCCTGGATACCATAGCTAAGCATTTTATAGCAATTATTGTATGTTTCCATGTGTTTAGATATATAAGTGCACAGTAATGTGTTGCTATTGTCAATATTAACACAGTGTATAGCTATGTAGCCTAGAAGGAAAAAAAAAATAAAAATCTAGACTATTCCCAATTTTTAGCTCAAAATGGACCTTTTTATCCTCTTCGAATTCCACATCTAAGATTATGATTTTGCCATTTCTAAACAGAGGTTTACCCTGGGCCACTGAGTGGTAAAGAAGGGGAGTACAGGAGAAGAGGTGTAAGATAATAACCTGATGGTGACATGAACAATTTGTAATATGTTCATATATTAAATTTCTCAATACAAACAAAATAAAATATAAAATTATTTAAGTTAATAAATGAATACAATTGATAAAGAAGGAAGAAGGCCCCACAAATCAGCTTTTCAAACTATTGGTGAAGTAATAAATGTAGAATAAAAGAAATGAAAGGGATGGAATAGGTTAATAAATGGAAGAAATATTCATGCCATTTCTGAGAACAGGTGAAGACCTGGGAAATTTGGCCGCAGTTCTTTTTCCTGCTTTTTCTAGTTATTTCTTGGCAATTGTCTACTGTCATTGTGTTGGGGGAGGTGGTGCCATTAGTTGTGCACATGCGAGTACCATGATCCTTTGGTGTTCACTCTGGAAGGCATCTTAGATCCATCTGGTTTTGGACCGCCTGTATGAAGAATGCCTCAGGTATTTTGGCATCATGTCCCCAAAGATAAGCAAGACTAGGCGTGGCATGTAATAGAAGCAGCACATTTTGTCACACTGTAAACAAGTGATGGATTTCTCTATGGTGACTGCTAATGGTCACACATCCACGGAATCATTTAAGGATGCATTTTTCTGTATGTGTTCCCAAATCCTGTATTTTTATTGAATTTAAAATTGAACTGAATTGCTTTGTGACCTCCTTTAGTGGTAGAAGTGGGAGAAAAGTGTGGTAATATAAAACTAATGCTAATGTGCAGAGGAAAGGAAGAAATGATTGATTATGCAAGTCTGTAAAAGGAAGTATTTTCAAAGCTATTTCTAACTCAGTAAATCAAAAAATAGCTTGCCAGATGTGACTTCTAGTTTTTCAAAAAATGTATCATTTTCTATATACATTTAAGAATCAGGGAAAAGTTTTATATAGAACAACACATGCAAAGAAAAGTAGGCTAGACTTCTTACCTTCCACTACTCTTTTCTCCCTTCTTGTTCCTCTATTCCTTCCTCCTTCCCTCCCTTCTTATCTTTATATTTGTGTGAAACACACAAGTTTGTAAATTGAACAGACTTGAGCTAATTCCTATTGATAAACAAATATACTTCAATGTTACAAGGATTTTTGATGCTAACTTAAGAACAAAAAATAGCAAAAAAATTGTTACCATTTACTTTTATTTTTTTATTTATTAAAGAGAGTGTGGGGGAAGGATAGAGGGAGAGAATGGGCACTCCAGGACGTCTAGCCACTGCAAACAAATTCCAGACAAGTATCACCTTGTTCATCTTTCTTTGTGTGAGCACTTGGGAAATGAATCTGGTTCCCTTTGCTTTGCAGGCCAAAACATTAACCACTAAGCCATCTCTCCAGCTCTGTTCCGATGATATTTTAAAACTAATCCATATATTATATAAGTAATAAGACATAACTTCCAAGTTGATCTTCAGTCCTCAGTATTAGTTAGCTATACTTTGGAGCTTGCTTGTCTTTTCAGTGACCACGTCCTAGTTTACTTTCAGGTACTTGTGTTATAATCCATTTTGTTTCTTTAGAAGCACATACCTACAAAGTAGTAAGTTTAGGTAAGAACTGTGTGTGGAAGTATTTCTGTTCTTTATATTAATTTGATAGCCTGGTTATGGGAATCATGACTCAAAAGGCAATCTACTTCCATATATACTAATTCAGTACATTGCTTTCTGCTATATTTGACCACAGAAATATTTGAAACTTTATTGTTTATAAAATTTATCTGAGGTATATATAAAAAGACAAAGCTTAAACTCAATCCCTAATATTCTTGTCCGGTATTTCTTAGGGAAAGCTGAGATTCACAATTTTCATTAATAGTCTATAATTTTGATATTTGTACTATGATTTTCTACATAACAAACTTTTTAAGATTTTAGTTATTACTATTTACTCTCTATAAATTATTTTGTGTCATATAATAAAGAATTTAAATTTAAGATATCAATTTAACTTAAGAATTTAACTTTAAGATATCAAGTCACAGTTTTAGTTCTTTAGAAATTTTTTGATGTGTGATGTTATTTTCATTAGTAAAAAAAAAAAAAGTTTTTTTTTTATTTTAAGCCCTAACATTTTTTTTTTAATTTAATTTATTTATTTATTTGAGAGCGACAGACACAGAGAGAAAGACAGATAGAGGGGGAGAGAGAGAATGGGCGCGCCAGGGCTTCCAGCCTCAGCAAACGAACTCCAGACGCGTGCGCCCCCTTGTGCATCTGGCTTACGTGGGACCTGGGGAACCGAGCCTCCAACTGGGGTCCTTAGGCTTCACAGGCAAGCGCTTAACCACTAAGCCATCTCTCCAGCCCAAGCTCTAACATTTTTGAAATTGCAATGATAAATCTGCTGAAAGACTCATAAAATTGTTCACCTTCTTACATAATGCCTTCTCCATATTAAGGTCTTAATTCTCTGTCTGAAGTCCAGATAGACATCTAAGCAGTTACCACCTTAGAAGATATAGTTCCTTGAAACAGACACATTTTAAAGATTCATAATCTAAACATTCTTCAGTGTGATTCAGGGAAAAAAAAAGAAATAACTGTCTTATGCCAAGCTCAATCCCACAACATATCATACTGAAGCAAGTTCCTCACATAAATATAGTGTTTTTAGTTAGAACAACTCAATAAGTAAAATCATCAATATTCAGAAACAGTAAAACCTTAAAAATTCAGAGAAACTATTAAATATGTAAAATCACTGGCTTTTTATCAGTAAAGGTTGTATTAATACAACCTTCAAACTAGAAATATCCAGAGTAGCTATAGCGTCATATCTGTCTTTGTGTAGTTATCCATTATTCTAAAGATGGTCTCTGTCAGGAGGGACTGCATTTTTAAAAATTTTTATTTATTTGACAGCGATAGAGAGAGAAAGAGGCAGAGAGAGAGAGAGAGAGAGAGAGAGAGAGAGAGAGAGAGAGAAAATGGGCTCGCCAGGGCCTCCAGCCACTGCAAAGGAACTCCAGATGCGTGTGCCCCCTTGTGCATCTGGCTAATGTGGGTTCTGGGGAATCTAGCCTTGAACTGGGGTCCTTAGGCTTCACAGGCAAGTGCTTAATCACTAAGCCATCTCTCCAGCCCCAGGGACTGCATTGTTTTTGAAACAGATTCATCCTCTTGGGAACATTTATGAGACAAACTCATTATGTGGAATGAGGACTAAATGAGAGTCAGTTTAATAAAAACTATAGAAGGAGGTTTTCCACAAAAAGAGAAGGATGTATGAAGGCAAGAGGATGGAAAGTTCTTGGAAACTTGGATTAAATAAATAGACCCAAATGTGGCTGAAAAAGAAAAGAAAATAGTGAGGAGAAATAGATTAAAATAAGATAGGTGAGGAGTTGGAGGGGGGGTAATATGGAAATCTCACGGTTCCAGTGATGAGCTCTGAAGTAGTTTAAACACAAATTATTCCTCCATTTCTAGGAATATGCTTGTTTTCAGAGCTGTTGCTAAGGCAAAGATGAACAGTTCTGGTATAGCAGATAAACTATTCTGACCCAGTCAGAGCATAATGAGCCTAAGGGGAGAACTGACCCATTTGAGCTGTGCACTGTGGGCTATGGTTAATAGCTGCATGTTCCTCAATGAACACTGGGAGTTCTATTTATTTGAAAGGGATAAAATGATTCTTGTTTAGAGAGTTTACTATCTGGTATAATAAATTCTCCATAATGCATGCACGCTTCCTCATTCTGTGAGATGTTCTCTTAATGAACGAATATTCTTATGACAGCTCTAGCTTGTTGGTGATCACTTGGCTCAACAAATGGCTTTTAAAGTTCAATAATTCTCATTTCCACAGCTTGTGTCTGAGAAGCAAAACACACTCTCTCACTGCGTCTTTTCAGCAGCATTTTGCTCACTGATAGTTTTGTCAGCATATATGTTAGACACTTGTTCAGCCGTGGGGAGCAGCACTTCATGTACCGAGCGCTCGCCTGATGTGCCAGGTTCCTTAATTCATACCACCAGTTCTATATCTTTTTGCTTGTTGATATACCTACTACAATGTAATTTTTATCAGTTTCTCAAGATAGCATGCATTTTGGAATAAATATTAACATTAAGGATTTTATTTGACACATGTATGTTCATGTAAATGCAAATAGAATAAGGGACTATTTGGAGGTAGGGTTTTTCAGAAGTAATTCAAGCTATATGCATACTGCAGAGAAGTTAGAATGTCTGGGTCTCAACTAAATATGATTAATTTTTCTATAAAAGGGTAAATTTCTAAGTAGATTCACAAAAAGGAGAAAAAATATGAACAAATAAGATAGCCAAGGAGAAAGGCTTAGGTAAATGCCCAGTGCACTTTGATTTGTACCCTCTTCTGTTATCAAGCACTATGAGATAATATGGTTTTGTTGGTTAAGCTACATAGTCTGTGGCACTTGGTTGTATCACTCTTATCCAGATAATAGCATCAATATGACTCTCATTGTGAACCATGGTTTTTCATAAGTTTTTCAGGATGGTATACATTGCTCTTGCAGAAAAAGATTATATTTTGGTTACCAACTTATAGTAAACTAGAGAAATGTCTCAGGACATAAAAATGATATTTTCAGAAGTTCATCTAGAAACATTACTTTATATAGTATTAATGTCAATGATAATTTTTCAGACAAGATATTGCTAAAATTTCTTAATCAATTCATGTCTCCATTTATGGAAAAATAACAAGTTTTATTTGTAAAGGTTTTAATTGTTGATGAAATATTTCAGGATACATTTTTCAAGGTAAAACACTCTCCATTCAACTAATGATTGGTGTCAGTATATTTATATGAAACAGGAATAGACCAATGAACAAGTTGATTCTAAACAAAAATGTCTAATTTGTCACTAACTGTGAAACAATTAATAAAAGATTTGGGAGCTTGATGTCATATAAACAATGAAGCTACCTCAGTTAAAGTAACTCAATAGCATTTTGATATTTATTCATTTTGGAAATCCATGAGAATAATAGGGAGTTATAGTGTAGTATTTTAAATTTCTATGATTTGAAATTGCCAAGCACAATTGCATGTTCATAATCATTGCCATATTCATTGATAGAAAAATGAGTATACATTTAAAAGATTAATAGCATGCCATAGAATGTTCAATACATCTTTTATAGGCAATTGAGAAGTACGGAGGTATATGTGAGCATCTGCACAAATCCTCTGCCACAGTTCTCAGGTGAGTTATTGACACTGGTGTTTGTTGTCTTGAAGCACAAGAATCATAAATCTTTGGGATCTCAGCCTGTGTTCTTTATTTTTTCTTTGTATTCCCAGAGGAAATAACTAATAAAATTGATAACACAAAATAAAGTTATATTTACCAAAAAATTAAAACTAAAAACAAATCTACATCTTTAGCTTCCTATGTATAAAATAAAGTGAAAAATTATAACACATTCATTCATTTAGGGGACATATATTGAGGACTAAGAACTCTTAGGCGAAGTGCTCAATGTTGGCTATGGTAGTGAAAAGACAAATTTATTCCCCTCTGTCCAGAATAACATAAGAATATCCTGGAAAAATAGAAAGCAAAACAGAAACAATCATAGCCATAAGTTAAAAATAGCTTCAGGAAATGTTAAGTTCCATGAAAATATATTTTAGGATGAAAGGATAGAAAAAGGATGAATTAGGGTTATAAACATAGGTAGAGACCAGGGCACATAGCCCAGCCCCCATCCAAAGTACCTGTACTAATCCTAATGTTTAATTAACAATTAGAATAAGACCACTTCATATTACATATCAAATGTTAACATAATAGATAGGTTTCCCTATATCCCAAGAGTCAGACTCACAATTCATGTTCATTTAGTGAAAGCACTTCCAATTTATTTTTAAATTATTTTATTTATTTATTTATTATTTATGAGAGAGAGACAAAGGAAGGGCGAGAGAAAGAGAGTGAGAAAGTATGGATGTGCCAGGACCTCTTGCCACTCCAAATGAACTGCAGATAGATGTATGTGTCACTTTGCGCGTCTGACTTTCATGGATACTGGGGAATTAAACTTTGGGCATTGGGTTTTGCAAGCAAATGTTCCTAACCCCCAAGCCATCTTTTCATCCCCACGACCACTCTATTTATTTTAGTGGGCGGTTATCATATAGAGCATTTAATTTATTCTTTAAATAATGGGATATTGTTTATGTTTATTCTTTTGTTTTAACTGCCATAATTAAGCTGATATACTGGTTCTTCCATGGATTGGAACAATATTATAAATTTAGTAATATGAATTACAGTAAGTATGCAGAAAGCCACAGTTAAATGCAAATATGAAGCTACATATAATAAATGAGAACCAAGGAATTGCAGAAGACACCTCAGAAGTTGCAACTGCTTTTAGGCTTCAGGAAATAAAGTGATTATTAGGAGATAAAGACTATCACAGAAGTCTGATCAAATCTGATATAAATAATAACACTCAGTTTATATCTAATTTTAAAAAAATTCCTAACAAAGGATATTTCTTTATGACATTTTCACATATATCACTTATATTCTGGACCTATTCTGCTTTGTTTCTCTTTGAGCTATATAATTCACATATTATAAAATTCACCTTTGCAAAGTATGAATTTCAAAGTTTTCTGCATATTTACAAGGTTGTGTATTATAAACATTCAGTAATTATAAGACATTTTCTTCAGCAATTGAAAAATCCTTATTCCATTTGCAGCCAGTCTTCACCCTGACTAACACTAACCTATGTTCTGTCTGTGTGCACATGCCACTCTGGGAATTTCACATACATGGGCTGTCACAAGGTGATTTCTTGTATTTATTACTTGCCAAGTATCATCGACATTGTATCACATATTAATTTTTTTAATTTATTTGACAGAGAGAGGGAGAAATGGGTAGGGGGGGGCGAAGGGGTGGTGGGCACACCAGGGCTTTCATCCTCTGAAAACAAACTCTAGACGCATGCACCACTTTGTGAATCTGGCTTACATGCGTCCTGGGGAATAGAACCTGGGTCCATTGCCTTCACAGGCAAGTGCCTTAATAGCTAAGCAAACTCTCTAGCCCATACTAATACTTTTTACAGCTGAAAATTATCCTGTCATGTGAATATTTCATATTTACCTGTTGGTAAATATTTTGGTTGTATACTGCATACAAGTTTGATTATCATGAAAATGCCTCTATGAAAAATTATATGCCAGTATTTGTATAACCATTCTTCTAGTAGAATTGTGAAATAAAACAGTAACTCTAAGATTCATTTTTTAAAATCTTTTTATTTTATTTTATTTATTGGAGGGGGGTAGGAAAGAGGCAATAAGAGAGAGAATGGACATACCAGGGCCTTCAGCCACTACAAATGTACTCCAGTTGATCCACTCTCCACAATATCCCCTCCTTTTCCTCATTAGTCTCTCTTTTATTTTTATGTTATCATCTTTTCCTCCTATTATGATTTTTTTTGAAAGGTAGTGCTAGGCACTATTAAGTCATGGATATTGAGGCCAGTTTCTGTCTGGCTCTTACATTCTTTCTTCCACCTCTTCCATAATGTACCCTCAGCCTTGGAGGATGTGATAGAGATGTTTCAGTGCTGAACACTCCTCCATCACTTCTCAAAACTATGATGCCTTTGGGTCATCACAGTGATTATCCACCATCTGAAAAGAGAAGCTTCTCTAACCAAAAGTGAGAGTAGAGTTAATATATGTGTATGAAAGTTAGGTGAAGTGCTTATGGGGCAGTTTGGTGAGCATAATATATGCATTCAATTTTTGAGGTACACCCAAAATATTTTCCAACAGAGCTGTATCACTAACATGTCTATCTGCAACATCCCAATCAGTTACAATGTCTCTATAGCCTTAACAAAATTCAAATGTTTTTTTAAAGTTAATTAATGGATGCATTTTTCAAGAAATATGAAGATGAAAGTAGTTTTACATAACATGACAGTAGAATACAAATGTAAAGAAATTTGAAGTGAATGGGTTTTCAACTACATTTTACTGTAGCAGTTCATAAAACTATTCTCCTTTAAGATAAATACAAGAAGCAAGACATGTATATATCATTATGTTCTTGTCATAGTATATTTATTTGATTAATAATATTTTAAGATTCACAGTTCATATCTTTTTACAATGAAGAGACTTTTATGTATATTATCCTATCCCAGAGAAAGGAGAATTTACAACTGATGCTTATTAAAACTCACACTGAATGGATAAAACGTAATTGCTTGATCCCACAGGAGGAAATGCCACAGGGTGAAGGCCCATCTGAGACTCCAGTGTGGAACCCACACTGGAGTGTATGTGACACTGAGCTGATAATGAATATTACTCTTCATCTGGAATAATCTAATCCAAAATTATATCTCAGATACATGACTGATATCAGGAAGCCAAAACATATCAAGATGTTGCGATTGAGTGTGCAGTGATCTGTGAAAAAGCAATTTAAAGACAAAAAACCCTGATGTAAATATAGCTTGGATGACATGTGAAAAATATATAGCTGCTTCCCTATCTATAAATGAGAATGTCAGACAGTGTTTTAATTCCTCTGATATGGAGCTGGCACAAGTAATTATCTTAGAAGTATGAAGTATTCAACAGGTTATGAAGATAATTATATATTATATGGAAATGAGGACCCAAATTAAAGTTAAATGACAGTAATTATGTTATTGTAGAGTATAGATGTAAGCACTGAGAAGCACAGAACCTTGATCACCGAAATAAGAATATCAAGGAGAAAAGAATAGCCCAGAAACTCTGTTTCAAATGTAGGCTTACTCCAGGCTAGAGGAAAGTAGGGTAAACACTTTGAAACACCAATAAGTTCGGGGGCTGGTATCTTTGCTTGCCTTAGAGTGTTGCCAGAAAAAAAAAAAAAAAAAAAAAGTTTACCTGTGGGGAATTCTAGGGTTTACTGTATGTGACATGTATCTAGCTATGGGGCCTATTATCACAGTTAGTGGGCTTTATTATGACAATCAGAGTGCTATTGATACTTTAGTTGGTATAATAGGGATTAATCTTTGAGACTAGAAAAACAGAAGTAAGAGATAACTAAGAAAAATGACATTGTGCGCATGGTCTTGGTAGATGCAACCTAACAAAGTAAGGTTCATCCTTGTTTCCCCCTTTTCAACTCCTCAGGGGCCCATCCAGTAATTCATTAAAACTGGCTTTACTGGTTCATTCTTGTTAACGTCTTATTAGTTCCTCCAATCTAACTTTCATTAATATTATTTTACAATCTTATTTTTAAGTTGCAAGCCATATGTGGTGGTTCATGCATATAAACTCAGATTCAGGAGGATGAGATAGGAATGTTGCCATGAGTTCAAGGCATGCTTGGTCTACAGAGTGAGTTGCTGGTCTGTATGGGCCAAAGAAAGGCCTGGTCTCAAGAAGCAACGCAAAACATTGTATATAATTTTCAAATTATTACTAGTACTAGTTTTCCTGACTTTACATTATCTCTAATGAGTGAAAAGACTTAACCCCAAACAGATCATATTATTCTCATGATACAACCTTTCAGATATGAACAACACTGTTGGAATCAAATCTAAATCCCATAAATTTGTCCAGATTTGTCTTCTAATTGCCTTTTTGCCTCAGTATATGGTAGTGCTTTTTGTTTGTGCTATGCACCGTGTTTTTATTACTATACATCACTTTAAAGTTGGTATATGAAGAAGTTCATTTAGTATAGTCTATATTTGTATTTTAGACTTTGCCTCCTGTGTCTACTAGTATTACTCCTTCTATAAGAATCAATTGTATAGAATATATCATAGTATATTGCATTTTCCTTTCTCAATAGTTCAACTACATTAATATACCTGTCACTTCTTGGATGTTAGCCTCATGGAAAAATGGACTATCTTATTCATAGTTATTTGAATATATATGTTCAGGGTTTATAGTGAATTCTCAATAAGACTTAGATTAAATACAACTTGCATGTCCAAATGTAGAGTTGACAAAGAAAAATGTATCCGAATCCTTTTGGCAATAAGTATCCTAGAATCTGTATTCTAGAACTGTATCCGCTAGATATGACCACTTACTAGTTATATTAACAAAGACATGTCAATTTAATAATTTTTCTTTGTTTCCACAAAGTCAAAATTGGATGAATAAACAGCTACTACAATATATCCATTTAAGATCTAAGTGGAATGAGTGAAAACATAAAAAGAGAACTGGGGAAATGATTCTGTGGTTAAATGTACTTGCTTGCAATGCCTGCCAACCGGGGTTCAATTCCTCAGTACCCACTTAAAGTCAGATATACAAAGCTGTGTATGCATCTGCACTTCACTCACCATGGCAAGAAACTCTAGCATGCTAATGCACACTTTCTTTTTCCCTCTTATACAAATTTCTAAACAAACATATTCTAAAAGTAAAATAAAAACATGTGAAGGCTGAGACAATGTCCTATACACAATTAACAGGAAAAATTGCTTTTGATGAAAATGAGGGTGATGTTGATGAGGCTAGTGTCTGCCATTTAGAAAAGAAACTTACTCTCTAGTGCTATACCTTCATAGAAATTATGGAAAGTGGAAGTTTAAGTAATATCTATCAAGTGCTGCTACTTACACACGATGTCATTTTAATTAATACATATAGGTTGTTTTTATTAGGAAGAAAAAAAAGGAGGAAAGGGGCTTACATTCACATTGGACCTGTATGCATATTGGCTTTGAGGAATTCTGTTGAAAACTAGTGCATGGACATTAAGTTCTGATAACACCTAATTCACACGAGTATGGAATGCTTCTGAATTATGTATTCATAATTGTTGAAGTACTAAATGTTTCTAAACACCCTAAATGACCTGACAAAACCTGGAGAATATCTTAAGAAAAAATATTTATTTATTTCAATTGCTAGTTATTGGAATTCTCTGGTGTCATGAAAGAAATGTAAAATTTGTAAATGATAAAGAAAGTATGCTTACTACTTTGTTTTACATATGGGACCCAAGTAAGTTCTTTAAAGAGCAAATAAAGCAGTCAAATGGGAAAGATCAAGAACAAGTACACATCACTAAATATTCCACATTTAATGAACTGAGTTATGATTGGGGTGAAATATAGTATGTGCATATTTTACAATATATCTTTTCTTACTTTATTTTAATGATACATATAAATGGGAAATGAGAAAAAAAAAACATGAGCATCTGTTTAAGAGTTTTTTTTCAAAATAAATACTTGGTAACCAGCACTCAACTGAAAAACTATACCAGAATCTTACATATGCTTTCTCTCTCCATCTCTAAATACAGCTTTTTTTAGTTTTAGCATAACGTATATGTTTTATAAATGAAGCAGAGCTTTTCATCCTCACCATGCATTTAAATCACCTAGAAGTATTCTTAAACATAGAAATTGGTAGCCCAACTTCCATATTGTAATAAGTGTCACACTTATTACAGATACTTCATTCAGAAGAGATTTTATATTACAGGTAGAATTAAATTTTTCTTTTTAAATTGTTTACTTTATATCAACTTTACCTGGCTCTATTGCAATCTTATTAATCTGAAATGGGCATTTAGGAATACTATATTACTCAAAAGTGATCCAATGATGTCCTGCATGGTACATGTGCTTGTTAGTAGGGCTGTGTAAATCCTAAGTGACAGACACATGTTACTTCTCTTTCTCCTTGAGTTAAGACACCTCTATGACAGCTTTGAAAATATCAAATGTGATGTGTGTCAGTTCTGGACAAAGTCTTCAACTGGTTGGCAGGTAGGGCTTCTTGATATTAGAGTTAGCTACCACATACAGAGCCTGAGAGAGAATCATGTTATGGGAAGACTGTGTCCCATGCTGAGAACCTGAAAAATGTCCCACAAGTGAAGCATGAGGAGTACGGAAATCCAGAACTTGCTATAGGCTCCAATCCATATCTATATCTGATCCTCTAGTAGTCTTGTGAAAGATATAGGTATGAATGAACTAATAAGCCCAACTAACCTTAACTTGCCTCTAGCTGCTTTCAGGAACTTTAAATGTCTGGCATGACAAAGTAACCACCGTGTGTGTGTGTGTGTGTGTGTGTGTGTGTGTGTGTGTGTGTGTGTGTATCTCACAATAGATGGTAATAGGAAAACTTTCCATAAAAATGTCAAATCTATGATTATAGGAACATAAAACTAAGCCTACAGAGAATAATATTTCATAGAATATTTCACATAGAAGAGTCAAACAAACATTCTCAAGAGCCAACTAAAAAAAGATCACAATAACCAAAAATAGGCCAGGCTCAACATAGTGAAAAATACAAGAAAGCACCCAAACCAATAAAACAGCTCATCATAGCAGGAATTAATTTAAACCTCACAGTAATATCTTTAAATATTAGTGGTCTTAACTCACCAAACAAAGGTCACAAGTAATCTGGGTGGATCAAAAAACTGGACCCTTCTATCTGCTGTCTTGAAGAAACCCATATCACCACTAAACATAGACATCTCCTCAGGGTGAAAAGATGGAAAATGATATTCCAAGCAAATGGAAATAAAAAACAAGCAGATGATGCTATACAAATATCTGACAACATAAACATCAAACCAAAAGTAATCAAAAAAAGGGCAAAGAAGTCTGCTTTTTCCTCATCAAGGGAATGATCCAACATGAGCACAAGAAAATCATAAATATATGTGTGCCAAACACAGGTGTATCACAATTTGTAAAACAAAATCTACTTGACAACAAAACAGAAACAAACAAACACCAACACCATCACAGTTGGAGACTTGAATACTCCACTATCATCAGTAGACTAATCATCAACGCAGAAAATTAAAAGGGAAATAATATAGCTCAACAACATCATAGATCAACTAGACCTAACAGATATCTACAGAACTTTCCACACCAAATCTATAGAATATACATTCTTCTCCAAAAGCCTTGGAATCTTCTCCAAAATTGACCATATATAAACCCATAAAGCATGCCTCCATAAACTTAGGAAGAATTCCACCAGCCCCTGGAGACTTAGATACAAAGATCCTGAACAAAATCCTCACAAATTAAATTCAACAACATGTCAAAAGCATTATCCACTTGATCAAGTAGGGTTTATCCCAGGAACGCAGGAATGGTTCAACATATGGAAATATGTCAACATAATATGCCACATAAATAAACTTAATCACAAAAACCACATGATCATTTCAGTACATGAAGAGAAGGCATTTGACAAAATACAACATCACTTCAAGATCAAAATGTCAGCGAAAATAGGTATGGACAGTATATGCCTCAACATAATAAAGACTATATAGAAAGCACCTAAAGCTCAACTAATACTTAATGTGGAAAAACTCAAGGAATTCCCACTGAGATAAAGAGCAAGACAGGTTCCCACTCTCACCTCTGCTCTTCAACATAGTACTAGAAGTCCTAGGCCAAGTGATAAGACAGGAGAAAGAAATAAAAAGGATTCAAATTGGAAAGGAAGAAGTCAAGTTAGCCCTTTTTGCAGATGACATGATTGTGTACAGAACTGACCCAAAAGTCTCCATCTCAAAACTTCCAACAGTGGTCAATTCCTTCAGGAATGTGGAAGGATACTAAATCAAAGCACAAAAACAAACAAACAAAAAAAAATCAGAAGTTTTTCTATATGAAAAGGATTAACTTATAAAGAAAGAAATTGGTGAGGTTTTCACATTTTCAATAGCAACAAAAAATTAAATACATTGGAATAATGCTAACCAAGGTTGTCTAAGATATATATAATGAAAACATAAAAAAGAAACTCAAGAAAGAAAACTTGAGAAGATGGAAATACTTCCCTTACTCCTGAATAGGTAGAATTAATGTTGTGAAAATGGCAATTCTACCAAAAGCAATATACAGATCTGATGCAATACCAACAAAAACACCAGCATAATTCTTTGCAGAGATTGAAAATAATGATCTCAACGTTCATATGGAATGGCAGAAGGCTTTGGATATCAAAACATATCCTTGCCAGGCATAGCAGCGCACGCCTTTAATCCCATCACTCAGGAGGCAGAGGTAGGAGGATCGCCGTGAGTTCAAGGCCACCCTGAGACGACAGAGTGAATTCCAGGTAAGCCTGGACTAGTGTGAGACCCTACCTTGAAAAACGAAAAAAAAAATATATATATATATCCTCATGAAAAAAACAAAACAAGGGCTAGAGAGATGGCTAGGTGGTTAAGCGCTTGCCTGTGAAGCCTAAGGACCCCAGTTCAAGGCTTTATTCCCCAGGACCCACGTTAGCCAGATGCACAAGGGGGTGCATGCATCTGGAGTTTGTTTGCAGTGGCTGGAGGCCCTGGCGCTCCCATTCTCTCTCTGTCTCAATTTGCCTCTTTCTCTCTATGCCTGTCACTCTCAAATAAATAAATAAAAATAAACAAAAAAATTAAAAAAAACGAAACAAAACAAAAAACCTCTGGTGATATCACCATATCCAATCTAAAGCTATATTACAAAGCCATAGTGACCAAAACAGCCTAGTACTGGAATAAAAACAGAAACAGACCACTGAAATAGAATTGAAGTCCCAGACTTTAAGTCAAGTAACTACAGCTGCTCGATATTTGACAAAGGTGCCAGTAATTTAGACTGGAGAAATGACAGCATCTCCAACAAATGATGTTAGACAAATTGGATTACCATATGCAGAAAAATGAAATCAGACCCACTCATTTCGTCATACACAAAAATAAAGTCCAAATGGATTAAAGACCTCAATACAAGAACTGAAAATCTTCTGCTACTGTGAGAAAAAATAGAAGGCACCATTCATGATATAGGACTGAGAAACAATTTCCTGAATAAAACTCCTATAGCCCAGAAAATTAAACAAGCATGCAACCAATGGGATCTCATATAGGTTAAAAGCTTTTTCACAGAAAAGCCTATCATAAGCAGAGCCAATAGTTTACCCACTGAATGGGAGAAAATCTTCACCAGCTTTACCACTGACAGAAGCCCAATATCTCAAATGTATAAAGAATTCAAAAACCTAAACAATAAAAACATCAAATAACCCTCTAAAAGTGGGGCAGAGATCTGAACAGAGGTTCATAGAGGAGGAATTACAAATGGCTAACACACACTAAGAAAATGTTCAACATCCCTAAAAATTACGGAAATGTAAGTTAAAATAACTATGAGATTCCATCTTACTCCAGTAATGATAGCAAACATTAAAAAAATATCAAATGATAACAAATGTTGGTGAGGATGTAGCGAAGTAGGATCACTCACTCACTGTTGGTGGGAAGGCAAGCTGATACAACCACTATGGAAATCAATATGGAGACTCCTGAAAAGGATGAATATTGAATTACCAACAGACATTGTTATTACCTTGTTGGGCATTTACCATAAAATCTCCACACTTCAATTCAGAGATATTTGCTCAACCATGTTTATAGCTGCTCAATTCATAATAGCTAAGAACTAGAATCAACCCAGGTGGCCATCATCGGAAGAATACATAAATAAATTGTGGTATATCTACAGATTGGAATTATACTCAGCAGTAAGAAAAAAAATTACAAAATGAAATTTGTAGAAAAATGGTCAAACTTGGAACAGTTAATTCTAAGAAATCTGCTTGCACAATAGAGAGGGTAGGGCTTGGAGGAAGGGAAAGAGTTGGGGGTTACACAAAACTGAACCCAAATTGACCTGTACAGGACCTTGGGTGAGCACCTGAATTGAAGCTGAACCCTAACCTTGAATTTCTCCCTTTTTTCTGTCTTTTTCTTTTCCCTTGATTCTGGCCTATAATTACCTAAACCAGGATGTGGTTAACATTCACAATGAGCTATTGATCAAAGAGACCTACAGGGTCTTCCAAAACAAACAGGACAGGCTTCTGCCAGAGCACTTAATTACCCACTAGAGGTTAATGGCAAATACCTACTGCTGAAGACACCATACACTGTCAGCATGGACCATATAGAGACCTCCTTGGAACCACAAGAGAGCCGGTGCCCTGTCAGTTATCCCGAAGGTGCTACATGAGCTACCAAGGGAAAATTGCCAACATCTCTCTAAGTAACTCAAAGTCTAAACTGCTCAGAAGCAAGTAACCTGATATGATGCTCACACAAGTGCAATAGTGGCACACAGCCATCGCAGGTAACCAACTGGTCTTGGATTGGCTAACAGATCCACTCAAAGGAAAGGGAAACATATCTGGAAGTGGAAACAAGTCAGAATCATATCCAGATAAAGATTTTTGCTTCCTAATATAAAGCTCCCACTGATCCTCAGCTATAAGAGGGTCTACATCCTTAAATTCTCTCTAGATTAATAACGGTCATCCCGGGCTGGAAGGATAGCTTAGTGGTTAAGGTGTTTGCCTACAAAGCCAAAGGACCCAGGTTCAATTCCCCAGGACCCATGTTAGCCAGATGCACAAGGGGGCACACACATCTGGAGTTCGTTTGCAGTGGCTGGAAGCCCTCGCGTGGCCATTCTATCTCTTTCTCTCTCTCTCCCCCTATTTCTCTATCAAATAAATAAATAAATAAATATTTAAAAAATAATGATCATCCCATTTAATGGTGCTAATTTCACTCTCCATTGGAAAATTTGCTTCTGTTTTCCATATGGGAGCTAGACCTGAGGAGATAAAGGACCCAGAGCACTTCACCCTGGCCCTAGCTGAAACCACAGAATAATTGGGGAATGAGTAAGAGTGCTCCTTTCTCAGTGAACCTGGTATCAGCACAATAATTAAAGAGATAGATACTGGAGGCATTCGACACCTACCAAACCAGAGATCCAAAGGCTCCTAAGACCCCATCACTGAAATAGACAAAATGCACCAAACATGGCTTTGGGAATTTTGCAGAATCTGGGACAGAAAGATTGTTAGATATACAAGTTAAGACATTATACACAAAAACATTGCCTCTCCCCCATAACCGACTGCTGCCCTCAAAATACATACCCACAATCAATCCCCATGGGGTTCACCTTCACCCCCAATGAGGAGATCCTATTTTTAAAGAGGCAGGAATGAGGATAAGGATGGTACCAACATGTGTTGTTTACATACTAAGAATGTCCATATCTAACAAAATAAAAGAAATGTGGTTAGCCAGTATAAAACTATTTAAAACATTGGTAGCAAGTTTAAAAAGGTCAGGAAGCAGAGAAAGAATAATGAAAAACATGATAATAAGATTTTCCTGTTGAATTTTAAATAAGAGGAACTTTGTCATAAACAGTATATAGTATAGTGTAGTTTGGGGAAAAACATTGTGGTAATGTTTCTTATAAATTATTGCTGTCTAATAAGTAGCAGATATTATATTCTTTTAAAAATATATTTCTATTGTATTTGAAGAGAGACAGCAAGAAAGAGGCAGACAGAGAGACACAGAGAGAAACAGGGGGGGGGGGACAGAGACAGAGAGAAAGAGAAAGAGAAAGAGAAAGGATAGTCCATGGCCTCCCATCAAGGCAAATGAATTCCAAAAGCATGCACCACTTTGTGCATCTGGCTTTTCATGGGTACAGGGGAATTGAATTCAGACTATCTGGCTTTGCAAGTAAGCGCCTTTAACCTGTAAGACATTTCTCCAGCCCTGTATAGGTGGCAATATGTTCTAATAGTAATACATTAGAAGAATATTTTTGCTGTCAAAATTTTAAACATATGCATAGGCTTATTAGGTTGCCTTTTGAAGATATTGATAACCCATTTTGATTACTTTCTGAAGCGTTTTTTAAAAATATTTTTTGTTCATTTTTATTTAGTTATTTATTTTTAAAAATATATTTATTTATTTGAGAGAGAGAGAGAGAGAGAGAGAGAGAGAGAGAGAGAGAGTGAGAGAGAATGGGCACACCAGGGCCTCCACCACTGCAAACAAACTCCCCTCTCGTGCATCTAGCTTACGTGGGTCCTGGAGAGTCAAACCAGGATTCTTTGCTTTACAGGCAAATGCCTTAACTGCTAAGCCATCTCTCCAGCCCGATTTTTATTTATTTATTTGACAGTGACACACACACACACACACACACACACATACACACACACACACATACACACACACACACACAGAGAGAGAGAGAGAGAGAGAGAGAGAGAGAGAGAGAATGAGGCAGATAGAGAGAGAGAATGGGCACACAAGGGCCTCCAGCCACTTCAAACAAACTCCAGATGCATACGCTCCCTTGTGCATCTGGCTAATGTGGGTCCTGGGGAATCGAGCCTCGAACCAGGGTCCTTAGGCTTCACAGGCAAGTGTTTAACCACTAAGCTATCTCTCCATCCCACTTTCTGAAACTTTTAATGAGTGATTCCTTGAAATGTAAGCCATAATAAGGGCACATTTATTCTTTAAGTTTGCTTTAACACAATGCAAAACTAACTACAGCGAATAGTAATTAAATTAATTAACATTTATCCTAATTAAAATATAATCATAGTATTTTGAATATAAAATATCCACCATAAAGATTTTCTTGAACCTTATGCTGTCTTTGCAAACTACCAAGAACCAGATAAAATACAACAAAAGATCAGTTTTTTAAAACATTGATATGGCAAAACCAGCTTTCAGTCCAGTCTACAAGACTGGCCTGTGCTGTGGCAGTGAAATTTGTCATTCTGTAGGTGATGGATGAGACCACTAATCAATTAAGCAAGTTAACAAAAGGAGAGGGAATGAAGAGATGACATTGCAGATGGGCAAGCAAAGAATGAGCTGGTCATTAATGTTTTTGAAAGATAGGAAATTTCCCTGTAATTCTTCAGGAAATGAAAGTTTTACTTAAAAATGCAATATAAAGGCATAGATGATCTGTGTTTTGCCTTTTGCATTATAAGTTGATGTATAAACTTGTTCTGTCAATACAAGTGTCATTTATAGCTGAGTTTGACTTGCTTATGTTATATTCAAATCCTTGTAGACTAATTTACTTATGATAAAACAAATGTACCTTATTTTCTGGCATAAAATTTGATTCATAAGGTTGCTTAAAAATGCAAAAAAAAAAAACCCCACTAAGAATAATGTCTTGAGTGAATCAGTCTCCTAGATGTATATATTTTCAGATAGTAGAAAATATTATGCTTGCTGTGCTGCTGTCAGAATAACTCCTACAATACAGGATAGCATAAATGAAGAATGGAGTGAGACATACTGATGCACTAGAAAGGGTTGTTAAGAAAAAAAAAAAATCTATGGGCTGGAGAGATGGCTTAAGAATTAAGGCATTTGCCTGGGAAGCCAAAAGACCCAGGTTCAATTCCTCAGAACCCATGTAAGCCAGATGCATATGGGGCACATGCATCTGGAGTTCATTTGAGGTGGCTTGAGGCCCTGGCATGCCCATTGTCTCTCTATCTGTCTCTCATCTTTCTATCTCTCTTTCTGCTTGCAAATAAAAAAATAAAAATATAAAAAAGAAAGAAATCTATTGTGCTTTATCTGCTTGGAATTGTAGGTATTCACTTTGTCTAGAGAAGCTCACTGTTTTCAACAGCCTGTTGCTTTGCCCATGATATCTGGGAAACCTGCTGTCCTGAAATGAAGTAGTATGCTTGTCATTTCTTTCCCAGTAGGATAACAATGTCATGGACCAGTAGGCCCAAGAAAGAAAGAAGAGACAGAATTTTGTGAGCAACAGTTGCCTTCAGTGCATTCATTACCAGAGTCTCCCTGGATTTGCTTTTCATCTTGGGAAAATATTCTAAGCCTTGTACTTTTGAATTGTGATCTAAATAACACATCTTGGTTTAAGGCAATAGTTCACAGAGGAGCTAAAATCTATGTCTCTTTTATCCCAGGTGAAAGCAGGAATATGTGTAGATTATAGAAAAACATTGGTGTAAGTGGGGATCTTGCACAAAACGTATACTCTACTTTGGTCTCCATAGGATGTTAACAAAGAAGTACAGCACATATTAGCATGCATTTTGTTTCAGATATATTTTATTTTATTTTAAGTTTATTTATTTATGTGTGTGTGTGTGTGTGTGTGTGTGTGTGTGTGTGTGTGTATCAAGAACCTCTTGCCACTGGAAATAAACATGAGACGTTTGTGCTACTTTTTTTTTTCTAGTTTGTGTGGCTAGTGATTTGAACCCTGACCAGCATGTTTTGTAAGCAAACACCTTTAATTAATAATTATAAAAAAATTCTTTTTTAATATAAGGGGCTTTTGTTTGTTTGTTTTTTCAAGGTTGGGTCTTGCTGCACTGTGTAGTCTCATGGTGGCCTTGAACTCCTGACAATCCTCCTAGCTCTGCCTCCAGAGTGCTGGGATTAAAAGCATATGCCACCATGCCCTTGATAATTCTTTATACCTCTTCACTAATGTTATTTCTGGCATAATATACTCTTCCCCTTCACTATAAAAATAGTCAGTTCTTTAAAAAAAATCACTGTTTTGAGCCAGGTGTGGTGGTTCATGTCTTTAATCCCAGCGCTCATGAGGCAGAGATAGGAGGATTGACATGAGTTCCAGGAAACTATGAGACTACATAGTGAATTCCAGGTCAGCCTGGGATAGAGTGAGATACTACCTCAAAACAACAAACCAAAAAAAAAAAAAAAGAAAGAAAGAAAGAGAAAAGAAAAATAGATAGATTATAATTTATTGATATATTATAATTAAGAATTTTATATTTACATGACATAATGTCCTGTATTATCCACTTAACATTGCATAACTACTTTATCTACATTTATTTTAGAATAAGACACAATGTTTATTAAGGTAAAATTCACAGAAGGCTATAACGTTAATATAAGATCACATTTTATTTTTATGTCCTGAGAGAGGAGGAAGGAAGTTCTAGAGCTAATATAGTTTAAACACTCTTTATAGAACATTTTCCAGCATAATTTAGTATGAAAATTTGATACAATAAACTAGATCTTTTCCAGAAAACGAACTTATTTATTGAATCACAGTTCAGAATTACATTTTTTCCATTTTTAATTATGTATATATCTATACAAATATTCCTCATTCCAAGACTGAAAATACAGAATGATAAAAAATTTGTAGCTGAAAAGATGGCTTAGTAGTTAATGTGCTTGCCTGCAAAGCCTAAGGACTCAGGTTCAACTCCCCATAACCTACATAAGCCAGATACACATATGTACAAGGTCAAACATCTGTACAAGGTGGCACATGCATCTGCATTTCGATTGCAGTGGCTAGAGGCCTTGGAACACCAATTCTCTCTGTCTCTCTGTCTCTGTCTCTCTCTCTCTCCCTTTCATAAAATATGAAATTGGATCATAAATAATTTGACCAAAGTAAAAATAACATGTATTTCTAGCATAATTTGTTGCTACTCTGAAATCCTCAACATTATAAAGTTAAAATACTCATTATTTTAAAATTTTTTCTCATATTTTTGTTTCTCATTAATACAATATGTGCTCAGAATGTAACACCTGAACCCAAGTCTCAACATGACTTATAAAATGACTGTTTAGGTTAATATTGTTTCTCAACAAATCAGTATTGGCATTTAAAACAGGGAAAAGTGCTTTTGCCTAATTATCAGTAATAAACAGAATTAACCATTATGTTTTTTAATACTAGCTCCTTCTGCTAGCTGGAATTGTGAATAAGACAATTTTTTACCAAATTATTTACATTTTCATATAAAGCATGGAATGGTTTAAGGACCTCTGAATTGATTCACCTTAGATTTCTTAACATAATGTTAATTAAGCAAAATGGAAATATACCTTACAGGTTATATCAGTTATGCAAGACTTTTTATAGTCAGTTTTTAGGAAATAGCCTCACAAACAGAAAATTCATAGTAAAGACATATATATACACACATATATGTGTATGTATGTAAGTATGTATTTATGCATGTAAGCACATGGCAGCTCTTGAAGCTACTCTAACTGGGATTTTCCCCATGATTTGGCAAACAGGGTTAACTTGACTTCATTTTCTACTCATATCCCTTTTATTACCTTCTCTTATTACTCTAGCTAAGATTTAAAACAATCATGTGTAAGAACAAAGTATGGATATTCTTTTATCATTTCAGATTTTAAAGGAAATTGTCTCAGTTTCTCCCATTATGTATAATAATTGTGTGTGTGTGTGTGTGTGTGTGTGTGTGTGTATGTGTGTGTGTGTGTGTGTAATTTTCTGCAGAAAACAGACAACTAGTGTGTTGTGCTTTAGGAACTCTATCTTGTTTTGAGAGCTGTGGTCTCTTATTAGCTTGTAATGCAATAATTAGGATGGACTAAACGGTACTGAGGCCCAGGGATATAACTATCTCTACATTGCCAGCTCTAGGAGTACAAGTATAGGCTGCTGTGCCTGGCTCTTTTATATGAGTTCAAGGGATCAGATACAGATCCTCATGTGTACGTGGCAAAGACATTACTGACTGAGACATTTATTTTCCCAGCCCTATATGATGCCTATAGTTGTTTTTTTTTAAACATATACTCTCTTTGTTATGCTAGTATGTGTTCTATTTGTAGTTACTTCAAGGCTTTCTCAAAAATAGATGTTGAATATTGTCAAAGGAATTTCCTTCATCAATTGAGATGATCAAGTGGTATCTATCACTGAGTCTATTTATGTGTTGAATTACATGTTTTGTGTATTCATATTAATTGGGGAAATTACTCTACTGTTTTTATTCATCTTTTGTTGGGACGTTATCCAGTTTTTGTATCAGAGTAATGGTAACTATATAGAATAATTTTGGTAGTGTTCCTTGTCTTTTTATTTATTGGACAAGGATAACAAGAATTGGGTGTAGTTCTTTAAGAGTTTGCTAAAATTGAGCAGTGAGTGCTTCTGGTACTGAACTCATTTTTGTTGAGAGATTTTTTTTATTACTGTAATAATCCTGAATGTCCTGGATTTAAGTAATTTATATGTTTTGTGTTACTTTATATGTGTATAGAAATTAATCTTAATCTTAATGTGAATTGTTTTAAATTAATTTTACGTACTCCTTGTTTATCATATCTCCATTCCAACAAACATAGTCTAGCCTTGAAGGTGTCCTGAGTCCCATTCTCAAAATGATTCTTGTTGGGCATGAAGGTGCATGCCTTTAATCACAGCACTCAAGAGGAGGAGGTAGGAGGCTCGCTATGATTTCAAGGCCACACTGAGACTACATAGTGAATTTCAGGTCAGCCTGGGCTAGAAAAGACTCTACCTGACAGGAAAAAAAGAAAGAAAGAAAGAAAGAAAGAAAGAGAGAGAGAGAGAGAGAGAGAGAGAGAGAGAGAGAGAGAGAGAGAGAGAAAGAAAGAAAGAAAGAAAGAAAGAAAGAAAGAAAGAAAGAAAGAAAGAAAGAAAGAAAGAAAGAAAGAAAGAAAGGAAAAAGGAAAGAAAGAAAGAAAGAAAGGAAAAAGGAAAGAAAGAAAGAAAGAAAGAAAGAAAGAAAGAAAGAAAGAAAGAAAGAAAGAAAGAAAGAAAGAAGGAAAGAACCTCCTTCAGAGGGTGAAATGTTTGCAAATTTATGAGGATGTGATTTCTTGGGGTTTCGTGCTCATCTCTGCACCACACCTGAGTAGGAGAACCTCATACTTATCTCCCAGGCATGCATGGGTTTTGTTTTTCTTTTTTTCTAGGGCCTTTCTTTTCTCCTGAGTGAGTCATTATATAATTATGCTCACATATTAGTAAGCATACCATAAAAATAGAACAAATATGATTTGCATCAAGGATTGTAAGTTTGAAGAAGCCAGTTGAAAAATCTACTGGGTGGACAAGCTGGCTAGAGATCTAGGGAACATCATGGACACACCAAAAATCATGTTTGATGATATACCTGGACACTATGGCACAGTAAAAATCATAGTCATATAGTCATATTACACACACACCCCTCCTGGTGTGGGAGAGTTCAAGAAGCATTGCATATGTCACCAAAAGATATGGGCATATAGGCTGGATTTAAAGAAAAGCATGTGTTTCCAAATCTCATTCTGCCTCCTTCCAGTGAAAAAATTCACATTTCTTGAAGGCATTGAAATGTGAAAAGGCCTTCTAGGTTCTTTGGATGAAGGTTATAGAACAGCCTTTGTTTGATTACTTATTTCTATGGAATACTTTTTATTCTAAGAAAAAGCAATTCATTGACCTTTGAGATAACAATGGATACCACTAAAGCAAAATATTATAGTCATTCATGAGTTAAAGTTACTAAGGTATAGCTCCTCATGACAGACTTGATAAAGGTATAATGTTTCAAGTTTCTAAACATTATAATATCCTCCTTCATCCCCAGAGATGTGAAGGCTTGGTTACTACAACCATGAAGTACCTTATACCATAATTTAGAGAAAAAATAATTGTAAGAATATAATCAAAGGTCCATTGAAACATAAACTTTAGATAATGCAAACCTTTAATATCCTTTCTTCTAACCGACTTAGTATAATCATTTTTGGTGTTTGTGTGTTTGTCTGTGTGTGTGTGTGTATGTGTGTGTGTGTGTGTGTGTGTGTGTGTGTGTGTGTGCTCGAGCATGCTCAGATATACAAGTTCATGGACGCCAGAAGACAAATTCAGATATTGTCTTTAGCAAAGCCATTTACTTCCTTCAGGAAGCAATCTGATCTTTTGTTGTTCTGGAGGTCACCATTAGGCTAGACTGGCTCACTAGCAAGCTCCCAGGATCCTACTATCTCTGCTTCTCCAGCACTGGAGTGGCAGGAGTGCATCACCTTGACCAGTATTTTTACTTGAGATGAATTCAGGTCCTCATCCTTGTGAGGCATATCTTACTGACTAAGCCATTTCTAGCAACCATAGTAAAATTCTTAAGGGGATGAAGTGTTGTAACAAGTTATTTTGTATCTGTATAGAGCAAATTACTTTTGTTCTTGCTTTTTTCTTTCCATATTTGTACTTTTAACACTGTCCAAGTCCTGAATAAATTTTTTATCAATTAGTTTTGTACTCAGTGAATACACTCAACTTGGTACCATGTTTGGCCTCCTCCCTGTCCTCCCCCCTTCCCCTGGCCCCTCTTTGTTGAGGTATGGTTCATGCATTGTGGAGTTAGCCCTCAGTTATGGGTAGGAAGAAATGTCTCTGTGTATCATGACTCAATGTGTGGCTCTGATATTCTTTCCTCCCCCTCTTCTGCAAATTTCCCTAAGCCATGTTGGGTTCATTTTAAGTCTGCTTCAGTGATGAGGTCTTGGGAGCCTCTTTGTCTCTGGATATCTGATTTTGTAGGAGTTAATTGTTCTCTGTGTCCATCTCTTTCACCCTTGTGCTTGTAGCAGGTTCACCAAGAAAACAATACCCTTGCTTGTTTCCCCATCTATTCTTAGTTTCATCTGGGGCCCTTTTGAGGTATGATGGGGTGGTTCTTTCCTTAGGATCTGCATCTATGTGAAAAAGAGAAGCAGATTCTCCAATGGAGAGTAAAGTTAGCACCAGATAAATGGGATAACCCTTATTTTTCTTTAGAGATAATTTAATAGGAATAGGCCCTCTTGTAGCCCACAATTGGTGGTAGCTTGATAATGGAGAGTGGGCTCATTTTTTGATATGGTTCTGACTTGTTTCCCAGCTCCAGTGAATACTTTTTATATAAATATTTTATTTTTATTTATTTATTAGAGATTGCTGCAGTCGACTTCTCAATGCTGGTAGAAACCACCCAACCAAGAGCAGCTTTTGGGAAAAAAGAGGTTTATTTTGGCTTACAGGCTTGAGGGGGAAGCTCCATGATGACAGGGATAATGATGGCATGAGCAGAGGGTAGATATCACCACCTGGCAAAGATAAGGTGGACCATAGCATCAGGAGAGTATGCCAAATACTGGCTTGGGGAAACTGGTTATAACACCCATAAGCCTGACTCTAATACCACCTCCATTAGACGTTAATTCCCAAATCCCCATCAGCTGGGAATCTATCATCCAGAACACCTAGGTTTATGGAGGACACAAAATCAAACCACCAAATTCTGTCCCTGGCCCCCATAAACTGATAACCATACACAATTTAAAATGAAATGCATTCATCCAACTTTAAAAGTACTCATAATTTTTATCAATCCTCATTATTTTCAGACATCCCCATAATACAAGTTCTTTTAACTGAGCCATAATACCAGAAACCCCCCCCCCCAACCCATAATGGCACAGAATAAACATTCACACTACAAAAGATGGCATTGGGCATAGCAAAGAAGTACTCAACCAATACAAGATTTAAAACAACCAAGACAAACATCAAACTCTGTAGGATCAAGTCCATCAACGCTAGCCAGTGACAAATAAATCTCCAAGTCTGATAATTCTAACCAGCAACAAGTCTCTGTAATTCCAATTCTTCCCCTCCAGCTAGTCCTGGAAAAGTTCATTGGGCCAGCAGCATTACTTAGCAGCCATATCATGGTCCTGGTGTCTCCACTGGGTCTCCAGTGCAATCCATGGTTCATCCTCATGGCCCCATGGGGTCTCCGTGAAGGCAACCAGCAAACCTGCTTCACACTGCCCATGGCCATTTCCAAAACTTAAGACCGTGTTGCAAACTCAATGACCCTCTCTTTCCTGCATTTCTTATACTCCACAATACCAGGTGGGGTTCCAATTTGTTAATCGGCGTGGGGGGATAAAGTAGACTTTGAAGTACAGGACAGTTCTTGAGCACTCAGCCCCTTCAAAACAGTCTGCATTCTTCCTGTTTTCCCAACTCAGGTCAGCTGGCCCAATCTCATAGGTTATAATCTCTCAATTGCTGATGAACAGGCAGAAATTCATCTAAAGATTTTTCTTTCTGTGCCATATCCTTCTGCTTACACCAATTTATTTCTACGGAAAGCAACTCTGCATGACTTCTCAGGACCCAGGCATAACAACAAGTTTCCCACACAAACTGCTAGCCTAGTCCAGGCAAAGGTCTTTTTTACCCTCATAAACCAAACCACATATTCCATAGTTCTTACTGCAGGCAGGACTTTCAACTCTGATGAGAATAGTCCAACAAGCTGTACTTACAGCACTGCAAGGCATCTCTTAGGCTAAGGTTTCAAATCTTTCCACATTCCTGTTGAAAATCAGCTCCAAAAGGCTGAATCCACACAGTCCTGTGGATAGTAGCAATCCCACTCCTAGTATCACTTTACTGTTGCAGTCAGGTTCACATTGCTGGTAGGAAACACCCAACCAAGAGCACCTTGTGGGGGAAAAAAAAAAAAAAAGAGATTTATTTTGGCTTATGGGCTCAAGGGGGAAGCTCCATGATGGCAGGGAATATGAGGCCTGAGAAGTGGGTGGACATCAACCCCTGGCCAAGATAAGGTAGACCATAGCAACAGGAAAGTGTACCCAATACTGGCCTGGGAAACTTGTTATAACACCTGTTGCAGTCCGGTTCACATTGCTGGTAGAAATCACCCAACCAAGAGTAGCTTCTGGAAAAAGAGGTTTGTTTGGCTTACAGGCTCGAGGGGAAGCTTCACGATGGCAGGGAAAAACGATGGCATGAGCAGAGGGTGGACATCACCCCCTGGCCAACGTAAGGTGGAACACAACAACAGGAGGGTGTGCCAAACACTGGTATGGGGAAACTGGCTATAAAGCCCATAAGCCCGCCCCCAACAATATACTCCCTCCAGGAGGCATTAATTCCCAAATATCCATCAGCTGGGGAGCTAGCATTCAGAACACCTAAGTTTATGGGGGACACCTGAATCAAACCGCCACATTCCGCCCCTGGCCCCCATAAACTGATAATCATACATGATGATACATCATTCATCTCATTTTAAAAGTCCCCATAGTTTTTAATCAATCCCAAAGATGTTCATACATCCCCATAGTCCAAGATCTTTTAACTGAGCCATAATACCAAAATATAACCTCAAAAAACCCATAATGGCACAGAATAAATATTCACACTGCAATAGATGGCATTGGGCATAGCAAAGAAACATTCAACCAATACAAGATTTAAACAACCAGGGCAAATATCAAACTCTGTAGCTTCAAGTCCAGCAACTCAAACCAGTGACAAATCTTCAAGTCCGATAATTCTAACCAGCAACAAGTCTCTGGCATTCCAATTCCGCCCCTCCAGCTAGGCTACTCACAGTCCTGGAAAACTTCATCGGGGCCGGCAGCTCCTCGGCAGTCATCTCATGGTCCCGGCATCTCCACTGGGTCTCCACTGCAAGCCACGGTTCATCCTCATGGCCCCATGGTGTCTCTATACAGGCAACAGCAAACCCGCTTCACACTGCCCATGGCCATTTCCAAAACACAAGACTGTGTTGCAAACTCAATGACCCTCTTTTCAGCATTTCTTATACTCCACAATACCAGGTAGGGTGCCAATTTGTTAATCCAGGGGGGAATAAAGCAGACTTTGAAGAACAGGACACCTTGAGCACTCAGGCCCCTTCAAAAGAGCTGACATTCTTCTTGTTGCCCCAGCGCAGGTCAGCTAGCCCAGTCTCAAAGGTCGTAATCTATCAGTTGCAGCTGAATGGGCAACAGTTCACCCAAAGATTTTTCTTTCTGTGCCATATCCCTCTGCACACACACCAGTTCATTTCTACGCTAAGCAACCCTGCACAACTTCTCAGGGCATGGGCATAAGAGCAAGCTTCTCACACAAACTGCTAGCCCAGTCCAAGCAAAGCTCTTTATCACCCTCATAAGCCAAACCTCACAGTCCATAGTTCTTACTGCCTTCAGGTCTTTCAGCTCTGACCAGGATAGACCATCAAGCTGTACTTACAGCACTGCAAAGCATCTCTTAGGCCAAGGTTTCAACTCCTTCTACATTCCTCTTGAAAATCAGCTCCAAAAGGCCGAAACCACACAGTCAGGTGTCTAGCAGCAATCCCACTCCTCGGTACCACTTTACTGTTGCAGTCCGGTTCGCATTGCTGGTAGAAATCACCCAACCAAGAGTAGCCTCTGGGGAAAAGAGGTTTATTTGGCTTACAGGCTCAAGGGGAAGCTTCACGATGGCAGGGAAAAACGATGGCATGAGCAGAGGGTGGACATCACCCCCTGGCCAACGTAAGGTGGAACACAACAACAGGAGGGTGTGCCAAACACTGGCATGGGGAAACTGGCTATAAAGCCCATAAGCCCGCCCCCAACAATATACTCCCTCCAGGAGGCATTAATTCCCAAATATCCATCAGCTGGGAAGCTAGCATTCGCAACACCTAAGTTTATGGGGGACACCTGAATCAAACTGCCACAACACCCATAAGCCTACCCCAAACAATACATCACCTCCAAAAGATGGTAATTCCCAACAATCTATCATCTGGGAATGTAGTCTTCAGAACACCTAAGTTTATGGGGGACACCTGAATCAAACACGAGAGAGAGAGAGAGAGAGAGAGGGAGGGAGGGAGAGAGAGGGAGAGAGAGAGAGGGCGAGAGAGAGAATGGGCATGTCAGGGCCTCTAGCCACTGCAAATGAACACCAGATGCATATAGCACCATGTGCATCTGGCTTATAAAGGACCTGGAGAATTGAACTTGGGTCCTCAGGCTTCACAGGCATGCACCTTAACTGGTAAGCCATCTCTCTAGCCCCCGATGAGCACTTTTGATCCATCTTTACCTCCATGAAAATTCAGTTCATTTCCTATGTCCTTACCAAATATGAGAGTTTGAATAATTTCAAAAATAATGAGTTTCCTTCAGCAACTCCAATATATACATTTGCAGTTGTTTGTATAAACTCTTTAGTTTGGGGTCAAAATTTATTTGTTTATTTATTTTTAAGTATTTATTGACAGCTTTCATAAGTATAGACAATCAACCTTGATAATTGCATCCCTTACTCCAATTTTCCAATTCTCAAATCCAACTCCCATTAGATCAATTCTTCTTTCCAATTAATCTCTCTTCTATTTTGATGTCATCACCTTTTCCTCCTCTTGTGAAGGTCTTATATAGGTGGTTTCACACATCATGAGTTCATAAATATCAAGGGCATTTTGTGTCTGGAAGATTGCATTGTAAGCAGTCCTACCCTTTGGCTTTTTCTTTTACACAATGGACCCTGAGACTTTGAGGGTGTGATAGAGATATCTCAGTGCTGAAAACTACAGTGTCACCTCTTCTCAATAATATGGTGACTTTGGAGTCACCCCAGTAGTCACTGACATCTGAAAAGAGAAGTTTTTCTAACCAGAAGTGAGCATAGCATTAATATATGGGTATATACTTTAAAAAGTCTTTATGGTAGATTTTTTTAAACTGAGACAACAGGAGACAGCATACCTTAGACTTTTTAAATGGAAAGATCAATGAACAACCTGCCACAATAATGTATTGTATTCTTTTTCAAATGAAATTAAAAAGCAACATAATTATTTTTGACTATAATTTATACTGTGGTTATTAAAAGCAAAAATATTTTTCAGTATAGAAACTGGTAAAATTATACCTGTTATGTTATATGGAAATTATATTTTAATTACAAGTAAAATGCAGATAAAAGTAAGATAAGTAAAATGACATAATAGGCAATTGCATTTGTTGACTCATGTTATTGGAGAAACTGTCCTAGGTTAAAAATAGTGGATTTAGGTAGGACGATGTCAGTAAAATAACTAAACAAAACAGTTATAATAACCTACATTTCTAACTAGAAAATATTAAATAAATAAATCATTTTTATTTTAATATACTTTAATAACAACATTTAATGTTATACCTGAAAACTTTGTGACTGTATGTATTGAAATACTGTTAGAGTAATTGTAAATAACAAAAGAAAAATAAAATTGATAAAATCTAATTACTGCTATAAAATATTTTAAAAATGCATAAAATTCATATGTGGGTAAAAGTTGTTAGGCACCTGGTACTGGTGAACAGTTGAGGTTGGAAGATTTGATTTGATTTTACATTTTTCTATATTTTCTCTAATTTCAGAATATTTATTATTTTTGAAATTGAGAAACATATTTGTCCTTAAAGCAAAAAGATTTTTGTTTTTGTTTTTTGAGGTAGGGTCTCACTCTGGTTCAGGCTGACCTGGAATTAACTCTGTCATCTCAGGATGGCCTTGAATTCATGGCAATCCTCCTACCTCTGCCTCCCGAGTGCTGGGATTAAAGGCATGCACCACCACGCCAGGCTGAGATTTTTTTAAGTAGAGGATTCATTCACTGTGATGAAGTGGAAGCACTTTTATCTATACTTTCAAAAAAAAAAATCCAAGATGACAGTAGAGTGTATGTGTGCACAATCTTTATTGAGAGGTGAGGAGCTTTGTCTTCTGTTTTGAATCTGGAATGCCTTTAGTGTTTTGTTTTGTTTTTTTTTTTATAATCAACTGAATGTACCAGGCATGAAGCCAAATAAATATTCCCCAAGATGGGCTATGAAAACAATGAAGACACCTCCCTATGATGAAGCATCCGGATTGCCCTCAGTTCCAAATATTAACTCATCCCTGGGCACTGAAGCTCAGATATTTTTGAGCAGATGAAAGACATTCTTGTTGTCCTGTTAGATAGAATTCCTGATCCAGAGACTTATGATCTTTGATAACTCATGATCATAAGTTTTAGGTTTTTTTTTTTTTCAAGTAGCAATACTAAAAGATAATAAAAAATCATCAGGTCCTTATGTTTGGCACTTTCATCACAAATACTCATACATGTAGCCTTGACTTTTAAGCTAGTTGTGGTAGAGCCTTAAATACTTTCATACCAACCAACCTTATTTGATTGTCCACTCAACAAATGCTAGGCAATATCTGAGAGCACCAAATACCCACTTATTCCTACTGGATGTATTTTTTATACCTACTAATGAGTTTGTTAGGAACAATAGTGATCAATTTCTGGGGGAAAGAAAAAAACAACCCCCAAGAGAATTAAGTCTGTAAAAAATGAAATTATCATTTTTTTTTAATTTTAGGCAATTCTTCTAAATAGTTAAATTATAGAGAATGCTATAGATGAACAGGGCCAAGCAAACAATTATACAACATGTTCTTTTTTTTTGTTAATTAGTTTTGTATTCAGCAAATACAGGCAGTTTGGTACCATTATTAGGCTCATCCATAGCCTACCCCACCCCCATTGGCCCCTCTTTGTTGAGTTATTATGGGTCGTGCATTGTGGGATAAGCCCACAGTTTTTGGTACAATAAATGTCTCTGCATATCATGACCCAACACGTAGCTCTGACATTCTTTCAGCCCCCATTTCTGCAAAATTTCCCTGAGCCATGTTGGGTTCACTTTTGGTCTGCTTCAGTGATGAGGTGTTGGGAGACTCTGAGGCTCTGGCTCTCTGATTTGGTAGGAGTTGATTTTTCTCTGTGTTGGTCTCCTTCCCCCTTGTGCTGGTATCCAGTTCATCAGGAAAACAGCACCCTTGCTTGTTTCACCAGTTTTCCTTAGTTTCAGCCTGGGCCCTTTTGAGGTATGATGGGGCAGCTCACTCCTCAGGATCTGCATCTATCTAAAAAAGACAAGAAGATTCTCCATCAGAGAGTAAGTTAGCACCAGGACAAGTGAGATAACCCTTACTTTTTTTTTTATAGAGAGTTTAATAGGTGTAGGCTCTCTTGTAGCCCATGATTAATGGTATCTTGATAATGGAGAGTGGGGTTATGTTTGGATATGGTTCTGACTTGTTTCCCAGCTCCAGCTATGGGTCCCATACCACTGAGGGGATCAGTTAGCCAAATCAAGAGCAGTTGGTTCCCCACCATGGCTCTGTGTCACTATTGCACTTGTGTGGGCATCACAACAGGTTATTTGCTGCTAAGTATGTTAGACCATGAGTTGTTGGACAGATATTGTTCATTTCCCCCAGTTGCCCATGTAGCACCTTCTGGCACTAGACAAGCTGTCTTGTGACTGACTCTTCCCTGGCTTCCAGCCATGCCGTTCCATTTTACGTGTCAGCTGCTTATGGTGTGTTCAGCAATAGGGTCGTACCACTAACCTTTGTTGGGTCATCAAGTGCTGTGACAGAAATCTGTCATTCTTTAGGAAACCTTGTAGATTTCTCTAATCAAAAGCTCATTGTGGATGATAGCCCCATGCTGGTACTGGGAATTACAGGTCATTGCCCACTAAGAAAATGAGGAAAAAGATAACTAATATACAAGAGCTAGAGAGACAAGAGAGAGAAGGAAAAGGAGAGGGAGGGAGGGAAGATGTAGAAGATTTAGGTTAGATTTGATCCTACCCTCTCCAGTGTGTTGTGGTTCAGGTGTTTCCTGTAAGGGCCTGGTGAAGGTTCAGTCATTTGGTCTGCCTTTTAAGAAGTATAATTATATGGCACCATTGCTGTTTGGGACTAGATTAGTGTTTCCCACCCCTTCGATGCCCTCTCCTCCCTCCCCATCCATCCTAGTGTCATAAAAGGAATACAATTTGGAAAAGAAGAATTTAAGTTAGCTCTATTTGCTGATGACATGATTGTGTATGTAAGAGACCCAAGAGACTCCATCCCAAAACTCCTGAAGGTGATTAACTCCTATAGCAAAGTAGCAGGATACAAAATCAATGCACAAAAATCAGTAGCATTTCTATATGCAAATGACAAAGATACAGAAAAAGAAATAAGCGACATAGCCCCATTTTCAATAGGAACAACAACAACAAAAATACCTTGGAATAACATTAACCAAGAAGTGAAAGATCTATACTACAAAAACATCAAAACACTCAAAAAAGAAATTGAGGAGGACTTGAGAAAATGGAAAGACCTCCCATGCTCCTGGATGGGCAGATTTAACTTTGTGAAGATGACAATCCTACCAAAGGCAATATACAGGTTTAATGAAATTCCAATTAAAATCCCTAAAGTGTTCTTCACAGAGATAAAAAAAAAATGATCTCAAATTTCACATGGAAAAGCAGAAAGTCTCGCATATCCAAACATATCCTCAGCAATAGAAATACCTCTGGAGGCAGCACCATACCTTAACTAAAGTTATATTACAAAGCCATGGTAACAAAAACAGCATGGTACTGGCATAAAAACAGGAGTATAGACCAATGGAATAGACTTGAGGACCCAGACTTTGGGTCAAGCAATATAGCTACTTTATATTCGACAAAGGCCCTAACAATATAGGTTGGGAAAAAAGACAGCATCTTCAACAAATGGTGCTGGACAAACTGGATAACCACATGTAGGAAAATGAAACTTGATCCACACATTTCATCATGTACTACACTCAAATCCAAATGGATCAAAGACCTCAATATAAGACCAGAAACTCGAATACTACAGGAAGAAAATTTAGGAAGTATTTTCCATGATATACAAATGGAAAAAGACTTCCTGAACAAAACCCCAGTAGTTCAGGATCTTAAACAGTCACTCAACCAATGGGATCCTATGAAGCTGAAGAGTTTCTTAACAGACAAGCATACAACAAGCAAAGCCAATAGATTGCCCACAGAATGGGAGAAAATAATTGAGGGGTATTCAACTGATAGAGGCCTAATCTCTAGAATCTACAAAGAACTCAAAAATCTAACCAGTGAGAAGTCAAACACCCCACTCAGAAAATGGGGCAAGAACTGAACAGGCAGTTCACAGAGGAAGAATTACAAATGGCAAACACACACTTAAGAAAATATTCATCATCCCTAATCATTCGAGAAATGCAAATTAAAACAACTATGAGATTCCACCTTACCCCAATAAGGATAGCAACATCAAAAAATCAAATGAAAATATATGCTGGCGAGGCTCTAGAGAAGTAGGAATACACATCCACTGTTGGTGGGAATGTAGGATGGTACAACCACTTTGAAAAGTAATATAGGACTCCTGAAAAGGCTGACTATAGAGATACCAACAGACCCAGTTATACCCTTACTGGGCATCTACCCTAAAATCTTCAAACCTCAGGCTAGAGAGATTTGCTCAACCATGTTTGTAGTGGCTCAATTCATAATAGCTAAGAGCTGGAATCAACCAAGATGTCCATCACTAGAAGAATGGATAACTAAGATGTGGTATATCTACACAATGGAATTCTGTGCAGCAGTAAGAAAAAAAAAAAAGACACAAAGAAATTTGAGGAAAAATGGTTGAACCTTGAACAGATCATTCTCAGTGAACTTACCCAATCACAAAAATAAAAAAATCGCCAGATAATCTCACTTGTCTACAGTGCCTAACCTGAATTTACAAAAGCTACCTTACATACCCAGCAAGTATGTCATGGACTATACAACATGCTTTTATTATTAAAATTGATAAATGAAAAGAGAGATATCTTGCTGCTCATTTCTACCTTATCTTCAGAACTGACACCATGCAGGTGATATGGCTATTGGGTATTGTCTCCACATACTCATATTCTTCCATTCATGAAAATAGCTTTCATATTTCTGTATTTAAAACATCCTTCTTTTTAATTTTAATTTTGTGTATGTGAGGATGTGTGTGTGTGTTTGTGTGTGTGTTCATGAATGGATGTCTATGGGGCCCCTTGACACTGCAAATGAATATCAGAAGCCTGAGACACTTTTTGTGTTCAGATCATATGGGTGTCTTGAGAATTGAACCTGGGCCTACAGACTTTGCAAAAAGCTCCTTTAACAGTTGGAGCCATCTTCTCAACCCCCAACTTGTCATATTTTTTGATACATTATGTTTCATTCATTCCAGGCAGACATCAAGCTCGCAATGTAGCCAAAGATGGCATTGACTTTCCTACTGCCTCCACCACCTGAGTTCAGAGATTACAGATATATTCCACTATGACCAGTTTGTGTGGTAAACTTGATCAAATTCAGGGCTTTCCACATGGTAGTTGAGCACTCTACCAACTAATCTACATCCTCAGTCCCATTATTTATTTATTTTTTTAATATCAAAGAGCTGTTTTTTTGTGCATTGGCATTTTTGCAACTAATACTGTCTTCAAACAGATTGATTATAATGCATATATTATATTATCATAAAATGTTATACATATTAGAACTTAAATATGTAGCATGGACTCCATGTGCTCCAACAAATTTTATGTAAATATAAAGCTGTTTGACATAGGAGTTTATTTGAATCTATTCTATAGATTTTCTTCTGAATACAATTTCCATAGTCAGGAAACTTAGTTTGAAAATGAGTCATTGACTCCTTCCTAAAGTATTTTTTTTTTAAAGTTGTTGGTATCCTGTACTGAGCATACACTTCATAATGAGGGACTATATAGGACAAAAATATAGCATTTAAAAAATGAATATTTGTATTAGATACTTAATTAATAAGTATATGTTATAAATAGATTAACTGAATATTTGAAAGTTGAATAAAATACATGAAAATTTCACTTCTAGGAAACAAAAGTTTGATACAGTAAGCAAAATATTCTTATAGGAAAAAAATTGAAGCAAATGTAAAGTTGATACATTCATGCTTAAATTATTTTCAAGTGCTATTCTGGGAAGTTAATGGCAACAGCAGTCACAGGAATAAGAAAACTTAAGCTAGAAAGACTGGGATGGGCTAGAGAAACGGCTCAGGAGTTAAGGCGTTTGTTTTAAAGTCTAACAACCTGGGTTTGATTCCCCAGTTCCAATGTAAGTCAGAGGCACAAAGTGGTGCATGTGTCTGGAGTTCATTTGGAGTGGTGTCAGATTTCTCACATGAGATAAATTTATACTGTTTCAGCACCTAAATTGTGTTTTATGTGTAAACTTCTTTTACCTTGGAAACTTCTGTTTCAAGAAGGATGGGGTTTAATTCTAATTTTGTACCTAATGAAATTGAGGTAAAGGATTCAGAATACACGAAGCCAATGGAGAAAATTGAAGAATGGGACAGATATTAAAATTAGAATTCATGTTTGGCAGTTGCAGACCATGAGTCTGCCTCCATGGTTTTTGAAGAATAAGACTCAGAGGCAGGTTCAGTGGCAATTCAGAGGGTTCCCGCAATTACTTAGAAGTCATGGGTCCCTGTGCTTCACCAAATGTATCCAAATATTCAAAGGAAACATTACAGAGACCTAGAATCAACCACACTTAGGATCTTAGGCAGCTCAGGTTGTGTTATACGTCCTGACATCTGCATGCCTTGACCTTTGCTTGTCTTCCTATGTTGAATGCCTCTTGATGCATGATCCATGTGAAGGACTCAAGTCCAGACCACAGACTGCCCTGGACCTATAATAGTTCCTATTTATTGCTAGTTATCTAGAATGGAAGCTTCCACCCACCTTGCCTGCTCTTGACCAGCATTAGTCATCTCCTTTTCATGCTTCTAGGATCAAAGTATGATTGTATATAGATGCTTAGAAGCAGCACCTGATTTCTAACAATAGGATGAAGAACCCAAGGTCTTTCAGTGTTCAACCTGTTATTAAGATGTGATCTTGCTCCAGTAGCACAGATTTTGTTGGGTGATGACTGACACACAAAGACTTGGATGACACATGACCAGTAATCAGATTTATTTTTTATAGAGAGATCAGACTGGTCAGTATTTGTTTCAAAGTTTAACAATGGCGATTTAAACTCATGCTTTTTAAGGAAACATGACAGGTGTCATGCTGTTTTTATGCAGGTTTTGATATTTTAAGATTTTTTTAATGTCCTTTAAGTACATGAATGATTTCTTACTATTACAAATTTTGCCAACGATGTGTTGAAAACCACAATCTTTCTTTGAGTGAAGTTTGTGAAGTTTTTCATCATGAATTGTGGTAAGACTTTTTGATATATTTTATTCTGGCATATGGTATCAAGATACCCACCTATGTTATAAATCTAAACTGTGCTTTCTGAGTCCTTTTATTTGCTAACAAGCTGTCTCTTTGGTTTTCATTTGTATACTACTACCTCTGTATCTCTATTGTTTCTGCATTCTTCAAGAAATTTAAGCTTTGTTATTAATTTCTTAAGTCCTATATAAGTGCATTTTTCTATTGAGATAATATAATACTTGATGTTGGATACTTCCTTTAAAAAAAAGACATTTACTTAGCTCTGTATTGGAGGCGTGAAATCCCAAGATTAGGCAGTCTCTCTGACTCAGTGTCTGTTCAGATTGCCTTTGGCTATGTCACAGCATGACAGGTGGCATCATGATTTGAGAGAATATAAAAGGGATGTATCATATGGAAAGGCAGGAGGCCACAAAATATGGAGTCAGTCTTGCTCTTTTATAAGAACTTACAAATTCTATAAGACTATGGTAATTTCTTCTTAAGCCAACATTCCTAATTCCTTAGTAAACAGTTATTAAGGCCTAACTTCTAACATTACTATATTCAGAACCAAGTTCCTAACACAAAACTCTTTGATAAGTACACTCAGTCCATATTAAAGTCATAAAAATGTTCAAGAAAAACCACAAGAGGTTCTGGGTAGATGGTTCAGTAGTTAGTGTTTGGCTATAGAGCCTAACAGCCCCTAACAAACCCCCAGGTCCCACATAAGGCAGATGTACAATATGGTGTATACATCTTGAGTTCATTTGCAGTGCCTAGAAGTCCTGGCATGCCCATTTCTTTCTCTTTCCTTTTTTTTACTGTATGTCTCTGCTTGAAAATAATTAAATAAAATATTTTTATACATATATTTTTTAATTAATTTATTTATTTATTTGAAAGAGACAGACACAGAGAAAAAGACAGATAGAGGAAGAGAGAGAGAATTGGCATGCCAGGGCTTCCAGCCTCTGCAAACGAACTCCAGACGCATGTGCCCCCTTGTGCATCTGGCTAACGTGCGACCTGGGGAACTGAGCCTCTAACCGGGGTCCTTAGGCTTCACAGGCAAGCGCTTAACTGCTAAGCCATCTCTCCAGCCCAAATAAAATATTTTTTACAATGGAAAATAGTCACTGGAGATTTCTGTAGAATGACTGATTTTGATTCTAACTTGAATAAGCCATCTATCTATAAGGACTGCCCATTTTTGGTACTCATTGGGGGAATGTATGTCTTTTCCTTTGTTCAAGAGGTTTTTGACTCCACTGCCATGTTTTATATTACATGACATAACTTCTGGACAAAATACACCTGTACTCATTGTGATTTTATTTTATCAGGTTTGGAATCTGCCCTGGCCAGGCAGCTGTTCACAGTAGTCAAGTGTCATAGGTTTCTTACAAAGTCACTCTTATAATTCAAAATATGCCAAAATGTAGTACAATATGTTTGTACATTTATGTTTATTGTGTGCTTATTATATGAAAGTGTGACAAGACATATCATCTTATAAAACTTCTCAAACTGTATAAAGCTACAGACCAATTTAGTTAATTAGTAAATATGTTTCCAATGTATAAAATCTTGTTAATTGTATTAATCATGCTTGGTTAAAGAAATGTGTTCCAAAATACCGCGTGACTATTTTTAGATACATAACTACTTTCCCATTAATGCAGTCACTCCACATGTCATTTTTCATCTTTGTAAGCTCCTGGAATTTTGGGTGGGTTTCCAATTGAAAAACTGTATTTGGCAGTAGCAGTTATTGCTGCTAAGCACTGCTGGTCTGTAGTAAAGATGTTCACTTCTCACATGTGATAAAGGAGACATCAGAAACATGAAAACATACTGGGTCACATAATATATAATTTTAAATATTGAACCAAAAACATAAAAGAAAATAATTAATAAAGCCATCCACTGCATATTTATAAAGTAACCAAATATATGAAGCATAGGCCATCAGCAATGGAGGCCATTAGTCATGATGGCATATATAAGGCAGAAGTGGATGCTCCTCTTATTTCTTATAGTCATAGCAACATCTTAAGAAAAGCATCATCCACTAATATATAGATTCTAGAGTGGAAGTGAATTCAATTGCTGACAATTTCTTTATAATAATTCATTCAGGAGCTTTATAACTTTGATCTCAAGCATCTTATTTGTTTTGATTCAAAAACACACTGTTCAGGTGGATGGTTAGGCTATTGATTTGGGATCTTTCTGTCTTTTTTATGAAGGCATTGAGTGCTATGAATTTTCCCCTGAGGACTGCCTTCATTGTGTCCCACAAGTTTTGGTATGATGTGTTCTCATTGTCATTCAATTCCAGGAATTTTGCAATTTCATTTTTTATTTCATCCACTATCCATTTATTGTTTAAGAGTGTGCTATTCAGTTTCCAGTTGCCGTTGGGGCTCTTGTTGGTTTTTTTGTTGTTGATTTCTAGGACTATAGCATTATGATCTGATATCATGCAGGGAATTACGTCGATTTTCCTAACACTGTGCAGAGTGGTTTTGAGTCGCTAGGATGTTGAAAATTTATCCTTGAAAGACCTCACTGTTGTCTTATCACTTACCTGTCTGGCTACTGGTTAGTCAGATATCTTTTTCTACTGATACTCTAACCACCTTACACAGGGCTTTTTGACATCTTCCTGCTGTTTTCCCATGGTGTTTACTTTAACTCTGCCATGCCATGATATTTGTTTGCTGCAGACTCAAGGCTTGGTCTTGTTCTGGTGACTTCTGTTTAGTCACATCTTGGTACCTAGAAATGACAACTAGTATGTGAGTTGTTGATACAGCTACTATACTCCCATTATTTAAGATGATATCTTACTTTTTTAACATGAAAGTAGGTAATGCCATCTGTTTAGCGCAACTAGGAAGAAGACTCTTTAACCAGTTCATGCTATGTTATTGATACTATAGTCAGGGTTAAGATTTTGGGAAGTTTTATTTTGTATTTGAGCTGCCAAATCCTCGTGCCAGTGTGACACCTACTTGCCAATATGAAGTCAGAGTGTAAAGTACTAGATATACTCATTTCCTATTACTTTTTAATAACTTCAAAGGGACTCGACTAAATTCACTAATCCATATAGATTGAACAATGTTTACTTTAGAAAATTGGGTTTAGAAATGAAGTAAGTTTGTTGGAATGATTTGATGGCTTAGCTCTACCTCTATCCCCATTTGAATAAATTTAGGAGTGCTTTGCTATTAACTGTTTAGTTAAATCCTACAACTAACTTTAGAAAATAAATACTGTCAATGCAATGAGTTTGACTTAGAGACACATGATCCCTTTTCTAGAAACATGGTATCACTAAGAAACATGCCATGGAAATATAGCCTTTTTATTGTACTGTTTATGAGATTTTCTTCTTTGAGCCTGGAAGTCAAGTATTAGAAAATGAGCCATATTTTCCTCAGGGTCCTAATAACTCTGGAAGCTCAGCAAGCCACCTGGGTTCCACAGACTTGATGAACAGTAGTGGCTCATACTGTGGTGAGGGAGAGTAGGTTCCTGAAAACAGAAATGGCTGGGGAAATGGCTCAGTGGCTAAAGTGCTGCACCAACATGAGTATTTCAGTTTAGAACACCAGGACACACTTAAAAGCTGGTCACAGTGGCACATGCCTATACTCCTAATGTTGAAGAGGTGACGATAAGGGGATACCTGTGGTTTCCTGATCAGCCAGACTAGCAGAACTTGTGAGCACTAGATTCAGTGATAGAAAGTTTTTGTCTCAAAACTAAGGTGAAGAAAGACCGAGGAAGACACTCAATGATAACCTCTGGTCTCTACATGCATATGCACTCTCATGAGCATACAAATCACTAACAAAAAAAGCAGAGTTTGGCATCAGACTTATAAGTCAAAAATACCTATTCTTATCTGATGAAACAGAATAGAAGTATAAAAGCATAGTTAAATATAAATGGATAATCTTCACCAGACCAGTTAACAAGATGACTGTTGTAGTTACACCTTTGTTGCTGGGTTAAATACTCAACAGGAAAGAGCTTATGGGAGGAAAGGGTTTATTTTAGGCTTACAGATTCCAAGGGAAGCTCCATCATAGTGGAAGAAGCTGGCTCACAGCAGACACAAAAGTCAGCATCCACAAGCACAAACAGCCAGAGTTCAAATTCCTCTCAACATATCTAGTAGGGCTAGAGGCCTCCAGTGAACTATCTGTTCCAGCAGTGCTCCCCCTGCTGAAGACTAAGTAGGAAGCTGTTAATCAAAAATACCTGAGTATATAGGAAAAATATATATACATCCAAACCACAATAACAGAAAACATAAATTAGATGAGTTAACTAAATTAGACAACTGAATGCATTTAAACAAAGGAAAACAAAAGTAAAGATTTAATAGTATAAAAGGAAAGTTTTTATACCCTTAAAATAGCATAGCTAAGTTAAGCACATTAGGATAAAGAAGCATACAGCTTATTAAGACCAGTTAACCCTGGATATACAGATATATTCTCTCTGCTCCGTTGACTTTCTCCCTTATAGAAAGATAAATAGAGGTAATTTGGGATGGGGGGATGATTTAGCAGTTAAAGTGCTTGCCTAAAAAGCAAAAGGACCACAGGTAGTGTTGTCCTAGAATGGGACTAATATGATAATTATTATGGGATCCTAGTTGGCTCCAGCAAGAATGTTTTTTTTTTTTTTTAAAAAGAGCAAGGAGGAACCCTGTCTTATCTGTTGCCTATTTCATTATGTGACATTTCACTCAAACACAATCCTACAATCTCCCCTGCTTTGATACAGCTATGTGTCTTCCCTAGCGTCTGAACCAATGGATCACAATAAAAGCTACTTTTATGTCCAGCCAATGAATCAGCTCACAGTGATGGCCTTGGATAGTATCTTCTCAGATTGTTCACACCTGATGACTGAAGTGGTTGTTGAAAGAGATAACCCAGCAGCTTCTGATTTCATAAATGTCTGAAGTTTTGTCCACAGTAGCAACTTTCCTTTCCTGGAGCCTATTCTTATGGTGATAGAGAAATCATTAATTTTCAGTATATCACCCTTGGTTGATAGATAGAATGCACCAGTTTCACATATCTATTTCCAGTCTGATATTTCTCCTTACCTCCATACTATGGGCAACATCAGAAAATTCTGCAAAATTGAGTTTCCTATATTAAAGCTATGTAGATAGAATATAAATATTTAATAAAAAATAAAGTTGTCCAAATGTCTAGCAAAATGTTTTGGAAGAATTCCTGCTCTTTTTCATCACAATACACTTTATTATATATCAACTGATAGGAATGACTTTATAGAACATAAGATGTTTGGGGGGAATTTAATCTTTATAATAAAATAAAAGACTTTTAACTATCTTTAGAGAGCAGTTTCTAACATGGCAGATGAAGAAACTTCTTAGTTTGTATTCTTAAAGAGGGGGAAATACGGCTGATAAAAATTGAAAATAATATGAAGCATGCCAATGACATTATCCGGAGTATTAGTGACCAAGTATCTGTATATCTTTTGTCTTAGAACTAATATGATAGTGAGAGTATACTGAAACTGGTGCTTCCATTGTCAATGAGCTAGCATAGCAAGTCTCCTGTCTCTGCTTACTCCTGGACTGGGGTTCCAGACATGCTTGACCCTACCCAGATGTTTATTTGGATGCTGTAGATGAAACTCAAGGCATCCCAGGCTTTATCAGACCCTCACACTTGTTTGACAAGCACTCTCAAGTACTTTCATTGATGGAGTCATCTCTCCAAACCATGAAATTACTTTAAAGTTATGTATAAGAGATATATTTACACATACATGAAATTCACATTTATATTTGGCTTTCAATCTGAAGCTGTTTAGTTATGTATATGCAAGTATTCTAAAAGGGAAAAATCAAATAACTTCTTATTTTAAGCATTTTGAAAAAGGACTATTTGACTTGGGTTGACTAGGGTAATTAGGCTGATGTAATTGTTATTCCAAGTAAATCACTGCTGTACCCTAAGAAATCCCTTGAATTGCCATAGAAGGTATAGCTATAGAATATCTTTTGTCTAGGTGCTAATATGAATGTTTATGTCCTAAATTCAGGGAAAGAAATGGACAAAGAATTTGTTAGAAGAGTGGCAACCGAGTCAAATCACTTTCCCTTGTCCTCCATTAGACTTTTCTACCTTCCTATATTTTGTCCCTTCATTTGCACTCCCTAATACCTCCTCACTTAATAAAAAGTTACAATGGTAGTCTGAAAGACAAGAATTCCAATGGAAATGTACGAAAACATAAACTGTGTGGTGGATATTTCACATGGGGGCAAGGACTCTTGGGTATTAGACTAGGAGGCAGTTGTATTATCATCAGGCAAAATATTCTTTCCATATCCTGATATTTGGAGTGAGACTGTTATATTCGGGTTCACATTTCTGGTAGAAATCACCAAAACAAGAGCAGCTTGTGGGAAGAAGAAGTTTACTTTGGCTTACAGTCTTGAGCGGAAGCTTACGATGGCAGGGGAAAGTGATGGCATTGAGCAGAGGGTGAACATCACCCCCAGGCCAACATAAAATTTTGAAAAAAAACCATAAGAAGTGTTATGTTTTTATTTTCACATCTTACATGAGAAAAGTGAGAAAAAGGGAAATTCATTGACACAGCATGCATGGGAATTTCAATATAGGGAAATACGAATATTATTACTACAGTATTTCTGAAGAGTATACTGCTGTGATTAACCTACATAATTAGAATGTCAGAGAACAATACTAGCATAATACCCTTTTAGCCATTAAAAATATAGGCTATTGGTATATTCCGCCATTGAAAATTCTGTCAGAACCACTCTTTTACTGAAATGGAAAAATGTGCAAAAATTGAGTTGAAAAGGAGATATAGTTCAGTATTAAGTCCACCCATGATTCAAATAATATGAGGGAGAGCCATACATATATGAAAAGAAATGGAGAAACTATATGTTAGATGAAAGGAAATAAAGTAGACTTCACACCAGTTCACAAACCACTGTGCAAAGCTGACTCCATGGACTTGGCTTGAATTCCTCCCGAGTTCTAAACATGGAAGCATATTAATAATTGACAAGTGGCTAAGGAGACTATTATCTGATGTAATTTATATTGGCACTCCCTGGATTAGTTCACTAATTGTCGGTGTGGTATAATGAAATTATTAATTGAATATGGCATTTCTGTGAGGTGCTCTTAAAGTATTAAAGTGTCTATTGACAGGTGAAGTGGGTATGCCTTTTCTATTATGCCAAATGAAATGTTTAAGGGAAAGAAATGATAATTGTGTCATAATTTTCAAAATTCTTCTGGTGGCATCATCTCTCTTACAAAACTCAGTCATTTGAATGATCTCCATAATCTTAAATATGAATTAATTTCTTAGTATATGTTCTAATAAAAACATTTCCTGACAGTTAATTTGTTTTATCTGAAGAACAAAATGCCAGTGTTCTTCTTTATTACCTACAAATGGTTCTTCTTTATTACCTGCTAATTTTATAATTTATATTATTAGAGCCATTCATTTGAATTGAATTAAGATGTTGGTTCTAGGAGGCTCCTCTGAAAATGTCCTTTGTTTTCCTAAAATATATGTGCTATGATTTTGCATAAACATGCAATGCTTAATTTAGAGGAAAGAAACCCAGCTCCCAAAGGATAACAACTATGCATTAGGCCCTGTGTTTGGCATTATGAAGCATATGAAATTATATTCTGAAGACAGGTGTGTGTTCATCATGCAGACACCTTGATAACAATGGGCAATCTGCCAGTGAGGAAGAATCAATTTGAGTGAGCTATTTTATTTAAACTCACAGCAGCCCTATGAAATAACTATTTTAATCTTGTGAACATTTAAAATTTGGTAATAATTACATAATCTCTCTAACTATAGAAAACCCATAATAGTTAAAACCAGGGTTACATGAAAAGTAAATATTCCAATACCATGGTGCAAGTACACAAGGAAGGCTAAAATGTGTTTCTTCTCTTACTTCAGTAATGTGACAATTAATGATCACAAGTGTTAAGTAACCCACAGAATACCAGGCTTCCCAGTGGTTTATGAAAGCAGCCAATTCAAACAAAAACTCTTTAATTGTATGCATCCATATAAGGAGCAGCTGTTTCATATTAGGGGATCATAGATGCCTATGAAATAAGTCCACAGATTCCTTAACCACAGATTCTCAATTTTTTTTTTTTTTTCGAGGTAGGGTCTCACACTGGCTCAGGCTGACCTGGAATTCACTATGTAGTCTCAGGGTGGCCTCGAACTCTCGGTAATCCTCCTACCTCTGCCTCCCGAGTGCTGGGATTAAAGGCGTGCGCCACCATGCCCGGCCAGATTCTCAATTTAATCCTTTAGGAATTTACCTCCACATGTTCAACTATGTAATCTCTTAACTGCTACTACACATATCAAAACAACAATTATTGTTTGTCTAGAAAACTCCTGTAGTTTGCTAATTTGTTGTATTAATTTTCCTCCTTATTTCTCTCTCCATCTAGTTTCTACCTAGTAGCAGTAGGAATGTTATTTCTAAAATGGTCACCAGATTATACCACTCCCTCAGAATACCCCTGTGGCCTCCTATCATGTACTATGGCCCTGAACAATCTTTTCTCATTACTGATACCTTACATCACATGCTTATCTCCAGCTTTCTTGAATTTAAAACATATCATAAATATTTTATTGTATCAAGCACTTCTCTTTTTGCCTTCTCTGTAGTATGCTTTCTTTCACACCCCGTCCTATGCTTATTTCATTGTCTTCCATGCCTTTGTTTAAACATGACTCTTCAGTTCAGCCTCCTCTGACTGTAATGTAGACCACCCTACCTCATCACCATCTTTGCCTCTTGTACTACTCTATTTATCTTTCAAGATAATGCCTACCATTACATACTATCTAATGATGTCTAGAAATCACTAATTGTAATAGGCTTGCATAATCATTTTAAGAATATAATATCCCACAGGAAGAGTGACTTCTTCTCTTTTATTATATTGAGGTGTAAAATTGCCTGAGACAATGAATGCACTTTTGTTGAATAAAATAAAAGCTTTTATTGGAGATAAAGCCTAGCCAGATCTCTATAATAAGGGAGTTTCTTCAATCCTCCATCTCATGAGACAAAGGATATAATTAAGGGAAGGGTGGTGGATAAATCGAACATAATTTGGGATAGAAATAAGGCCTGATTTCATTGTCCACATCATTAAACTGAGCTACTGAGAGCTCCACTAAGTTTCATAAGGCTGGTTAGCAGTAGGACTAAAAGCAGAGTCCAAGTACCCAATATTCTTTCAACTGAACCTTAAAAAACCCAGAGAGTTGAGAATAAAGATTAAAGCACTTATAGGATAATGTCCTGTGGGAGAAACATGCTAGTTTTAAACATTTCTGTAAGAAATTTAGGACAGGTTCTGTGTACTGCCAGAGATGAAGAGGGGTAATGCAAATAGCCACAGTAATCCTGTAGCAGGCAACAAGGGCCCTATTTCCACTGTCCTACTCTTAGGCTATATATTGTACATAGTAATGGTAACCTTGTTACATATTATGATTAAAATAAAATCAGAAACACAGGATTTTCAATAATGTAAATTAAGATATCTGACATAAAATCAGCTCTGGGGATGTCCTGTTATATTGGCCCAAGTTGATCATTTGAGATCATTTCCTGACTCCTAGAGAAAGTGTTCTACTTCATTCTATTCATGTTTCCAGTGAAATTCTATTTTATTCCTGTATTCTTTTATTCCTGTATCCTTGCATGTTCCTAAGACCAGATGGCTTGTTCATCCTAAGTGCCTCATACTCTAGGGAGAGGACTCACATTGCTGCCAGACCTCTAAACACAGCTCTTTGTCTACCTAGACTGAAAAACCACCACTATTTATAATATAAGTCTAGATTATCACCTCAGGTCCACTGAACTGTTTGTATGTATAGATTCAAAATGTCTTCTTAGCATCTGTTCAGAAGGTGGTAGATTGCTGGCACCAACCAGCTTCCTCCCCACCTTCCTTCCTCCCTTTCTTTCACTAGTCACATTTCCCCCAATGCATCTGGGTTTCCATACTAAGTTATCTGCCATATGCTTATGACCTGAGAAAAAATACTCTGAGTTAGACATGTAACAAAGCCAATCCAAATTTAAAATGATACAAGTTAGCATTTGAATTCCAAGAATATGGTAAAGGACTTACTTAGTTCTTTATCAGCTTTATCTCATGTTTGTTCAGATAAGTTTATAATATAAATAATAACAATTACCCTAGTTTTCAGATGAATATTAGGCATAGATTTAGTGTATGGAAAAACAATGAGTACCTATTTGAAATAAATTTTCTCTTTCAATGTTAGGATCTAGGAAAGGAAATTTGTTCAGCAGCACTATTCAGGAAAAAAACAAAACAAAACAAAACAAAACAAAAACCTACAAAAGCCTTAGAAATACGCTGATAACAATAACAGCATGATAATCACAAAATAGATGGACCAGATGTTTCTATGAGGCCTCTTTTCATGTGCAGGAAAAGTAGTCTTGATGATGTCAGAAATAGGTACAGTTCAAAACTACCCCTACTCCCCAACACAGCACTCTAGGTACTGGCCACATTATATTGGTTTGTACTAGTAAGTTAACACATTTTTAAAAAAAGATTGTGCATAGGTAGACTTCTCTCCATGGTGCTCCTCATGCCTTTTCAGAATAGCTCCCTCCACTCTTCTACTTATCTAACACCAACTCCAGAGGCTCTTCCCAGGTCTCTGTCTTCTCCAAGAGCCCACCAAGCCTGCAGGCTCAATTTGTAGGAGGGAGTATTTTAATGTGTATGCGCTTCATGAACCATTTCTTTTTTAAAATTTTTTTATTTTTTTATTTTTATTTTTTTTTATTTGAGAATGACAAAGAGGAAGAGAAAGAGAGAGAGAGAGAGAGAGAGAGAGAGAGAGAGAGAGAGAGAGAATGAGCACACCAGGGCCTCCAGCCATTGCAAACAAACTCCAGACGCATGCAACCCCCTTGTACATCTGGCTAACTTGGGTCCTGGGGAATCAAGCCTCGAACCGGGGTCCTTAGGCTTCACAGGCAAGCTCTTAACCACTAAGCCATCTCTCCAGCCCATCATGAACCATTTCTTAAAGATATTTATTTATTTTCTCACACAATTGAGTGTGTGTGTGTGTGTGTGTGTGTGTGTGTGTGTGTGTGTGTGTATGTGCAGGTATGCACATGTTTCTGTCTCTTGCCACTGCAAAAAACACCATACACTTTGTGGCTACTGGGGAACTTAACCCTGGCCAGGAAGATTTGCAAGCAAGCAAGTTTAACTGCTGATCCATATCCCTAGCACTTTCAGAAAACATGTCTAAATATAAAGCCCTCAAAATATTTATTATTCCTTTGGGACTCTAAGTTCTACACATGCCTTTCATGCATTGAAAAGCAGGTAGATCTATTTAGTCACAGGCAACCACTTTTGAAGCTTGTGGTCTAAACTGGGTCTAGTGTTACTGTAGGTTAAAAGAAGTGTAATTTTAGAAGATAAACTCCTTAATGGAAGGCTGCCTAGATAGAGTTTAAAAGACAGTTTAAGAGTTAGATCCCATGTGAGGAATATACTTTTTAATTGGTGGGACCAGTCACTATTGTTACAGTTGTGTTGTGCCCCCCTTCCTATCCTCTAAATGCCTATGGTTGAATTATTTACTCCCAGTAATAAGAAAACAACTTCATGTGGGAATACTATCTTTAAAAAAATAATTAGTTGCTCTTGTGCTTGGTCTTGTTTTGAGCTAGTTTCATTTTGGTAACTGATTCTGGAGTTTGTGGGACTCCAGTGATTTTTGGATCTCTGCTCTCCTACTGTAGTATGGTTACAGGGGTGTATGTTGCTACACCCACTGTTCTTACATAACATATAGAGACTTGAACTCAAAAGTTCTCACAGGTGGGCTGGAGAGATGGCTTAGCACTAAGCGCTTGCCTGTGAAGCCTAAGGACCCCGGTTCGAGGCTCAGCTCCTTAGGACCCACATTAGCACATTAAGCCAGATGCACAAGAGGGCACGTGTCTGGAGTTTGTTTGCAGTGGTTAGAAGCCCTGGAGAGCCAATTCTCTCTCTCTCTCTCTCTCTCTCTCTCTCTCTCTCTCTCTCTCTCTCTGTCACTCTCAAATAAATAAATAAGAATGAACAGAAAAAAGTTAATACACGGAAATCTCACATATCTGCTAAGGTATCACTGTAGCTCTATATTATGATATTTAGATATGTACACTGTTTTATTTGAGTTTTCAAAAAAAAATGTTTGTTTGTGTTGGGTTGATTTTTTTCCCCAGTACTGAACTTTAAACCCAAGACCATGTGCATGCTAAGCAAGTGATCTACCAGTGAGTTCAATTTCCAATCCTTGGGTTATGTCTTATTATATGAAAATATTTTCTGAGGTATCTGACAATGAAGGAAGCTCAGTAGATCATTTTTATACAGGCATATGATTCTGTGGTTATGGACTCATTTTTTTTCTCTGAAATTTAAGAAATTAGAGCTGTTTACTTGTGATAGCATGGAAGACTAGCAATAGATTTTTGTTGTTGTTTATTATTTTTATTTATTTGAGAGTGACAGAGAGAGAAAGAGGGGGGAGAGAGAGAGAGAGAGAGAGAGAGAGAGAGAGAGAGAGAGAGAGAGAGAGAGAGAGAGAGAAAATGGGTGTGCCAGGGTCTCTAGCACCTGCAAATAAACTCCAGATGCATGTGCCCCCTTGTGCATCTGGATAACATGGGTCCTGGGGACTCATGCTTCGAACCAGGGTCCTTAGGCTTCACAGACAAGCGCTTACCTTCTAAGCCATCTTTCCAGCCCAATAGTATTTTTAAGGATGGAAAAAGCTGACAAGATACAAAGAAGTATAGTATCTAGAATACATTGAATGAAAACTATTCATTATGTCCCAATTACATATAAACTCACTTGCAACATATATGCACATTCTGATCATAAAAAAATCTAATCACCATTTTTAATAGTATTAAATCTACAAAGTAATGCATCAACGTGATTATCCCTCAGCCCATGAAACTGCAATTTACTATGGCTTTCATTATAGGCCTAGTGAGCAGCTAATCACTAACTGCTGATATTGGACAATTTTTAGGAAGCTAGAAATATAGTATCAGATGCTTGGAATTGTCACTACTGTGACATACACTCCTAAGTTGCAAATGCACACTGGTCCAGTTAGAGCTTGAGTGAAAGTTAAATACAAAATGACTTCTGATGCTCTATCTTATGTATGAGGAAAAAAAAAAAAACAACTTTTATTTTTTGGTCATCAAATATTACTAGAAACTTAATAATCAGAAATAAGACATGATTAGACAGTAATACCTTCTCCACCAATGAAAAGCAATATCTCATAGGTTTTCATTGTTTCATATGTTTACTTATAAAATAAATGCATTAGAACTTTGCATAATCTGGATTTTATTATCCATAAGATAGTCACTGATTTTAATAATTTACTTAAGTTTATGCTGGCAGAAAGTGTGCTTCCAGCAATCTTGCTGGCAGTCCCTTTCCTCTGTTTTCTGGCATAGTTACTTTATTAGCTTCTCAAAGAATCTCTTACTTAAAATTTGGGCTTAGGTGTTCAATTTCTTTTAATTATTGTATTAAAGATTTATCTATTATTTATATGGCACATACCAAAATAATTTGTTTGTTCCTAATATATCCAAAGAATAAGACTTTTTGCCTTTAATTTCTTTTTTAATTTCTTTTTTTTTTTAAATTTTTTATTTATCTATTTGAGAGCGACAGACATAGAGAGAAAGACAGATAGAGGGAGAGAGAGAATGGGCGCGCCAGGGCTTCCAGCCTCTGCAAACGAACTCCAGATGCGTGTGCCCCCTTGTGCATCTGGCTAACGTGGGACCTGGAGAACCGAGCCTCGAACCGGGGTCCTTAGGCTTCACAGGCAAGCGCTTAACCGCTAAGCCATCTCTCCAGCCCTTTAATTTCTTTTAAACGTCTTTCTGTTTACTTAAAATATAATATTTTAAAATTAAAAAAATTGATAACTGACATAGGCCTTCATTTGCTTTTCATTAAAACAAGTTACTTAAGGAGATAATACAGGCATATCCATCTTAATGTATCTGTATCATCCTGCATTCACATACTTGTTGGCTGAATGCATCATCACCTCTTAAATATTTAAATATTTCTTCTATTTATTCACCTCCACATGCTCATTTTGCTTCAGAACATGCTCCTTTCTCACTCAGAAAACAGTTTCTCCACTGTTCTACCTCTCCTTGGCCTCAATATCTTTCAATATACTTGAATGACATGTCCAGTGCTTCTCAACTTAATACATCTAGCCTTTAGCCATTTGCCAAAATTCTTCACATACAAAATGATACCTTTAGGACTGGAGAGATGGCTTAGCAGTTAAGCCCTTGCGTGTGAAGCCTAAGGACCCCGGTTCAAGGCTCAATTCCCCAGGACCCACATAAACCAAATGCACAAGGGGGCTCATGCATCCAGAGTTAGTTTGCAGTGGCTGGATGCCCTGGCATGCCCATTTTCTCTCTCTCTATCTGTCTCTTTCTCTCTGTTTTTCACTCTCAAATAAATATATAAAAATAAAAACAAAAAATTAAAAAATGATACTTATAAAATTATGTCAAACTTTCATAATATGGTGTGTAAAGTCTTTGCATGCTTGTTTAACTTTATCTCTCTATTCTGTACTTTCAGTAAAATAATTTGCAATTACTTGGTCCTACTATGTGATTTCATATATTTATTCACATTTTCAACTACCTAACTTTTTTCTTGATATTTATCTATAAAACTGTTGGTAAGTTGTTAAAATCCAATATAGCAATATGTCTAAATAAACATTATAAATGATAGGTAAGATGTGAAGAGAGGCAGCAAATGGGTTTGATGAGAGGCAGATGAGATAGCTTACACTTTTAGAAGTAAGGCTTTCTTAAAAGAGTTCTAACACCATGCCAAGATGGCATGGTGGGGTCCTGAAGCCAGAGTACAAGGATCAAGATATAGATAGAGATAAATAGAGAGACAGAGAGGAAGGAAGAAAGAAAGAAAGAAAAGAGAGAGGCTACAAATCTAAGAAACAAAGGGTAAGTGACCTTTTTATGAATTTCCCTGGGCTTCAGCAACCCATCTGGAGGGGTGGAATTGGAACCCCAGAGACTTTCTTACATATAAACTCACTTGCAACATATATGCACATTCTGATCATTAAAAAAAAAAAATCTAATCACCATTTTTAATAGTATTAAATCTACAAAGGGTAGGTCTTTGTTTATCTGGGCAAAGGCTATTTGAAAGAAGTCTCTGAGGCCATTAAGGAGAAAGTGGGAGGTAAAAAAGGCATCTTGTCCTTTAAGGTCTGTAAGGGGAGGTGTTTTCTGTTGCTTGCTGCTCCTTCTTATGGCTGGGTTAGGAGTTGGGAAACGGTTAGACAGAAAGGGTCCAGGTAAGACAGGAAAGTTATAACTCAAGTTTGCTTCAGTTTGAGCAGCTAGGCTTGTAAAGTGATTGCACTTATGTTTTACCAAACAGAATTTATGGAATAATGTAATGAAAACTCATTTTCCCCTAAAGAAAAACTTTATAAAAAAAAAAAACACTTAGTTTAGAAAAACTAAAAGTTTCAGAACTCTAGAAATGAAAGGCATTCAAGATTGAAAATCATTGATGTTGAGTAAACTATTGAATATTAATAGGGATTATAGAATATGTGCTGCTTTGATTTGCACCTGTGTAATTCTAAAGTATCATTTTAAAGACTGCTTTCAGGCCTGTTGCAATGAACAATAGCAGTTGGTGGTAAGTAAATGGACAAAGCTATGGTCTCAGCTGACAAGGATATGATGATACCGATTGGGACAGAGAAAAGAGGATAAAAGTTTAACAGGGTATGACAAAGTCATAGCAGATTCTGAAAATTTTTAGCAAATTGCTGAGGATCTGGAAAGCAGTATGAACATGCAAGCCTTGGTTTTTGTTCAGGGCTTATTGCATTTTTTTAATAAAACATTATTTATTTATTTGAGAGAACGAGGGGGCCAGGAAACAGACATAAAGTGAGTATGGGCATGCCAGGGCCTCCTACCACTGTAGTGGAACTCCAGGCATATGTGTCTTATTGTGTGGGTGGGCTTATGTGGTTACTGGGGAATTGAACCTGGACCATCATTCCCCCCCTTTTTTTAAAATTTAATTTATTAGTTTTCTTTTCAGCAAATACAGGCAGTTTGGTACCATTGTTTAGGCTCATTCATGATCTACCCCCTCCCAAAAGACCCTCCTTGTTGATGTAAATGGGTCGTGCATTGTGGAATTGCCACAGTTATTGGTACAATAAATGTCTTTGCATATCATGACCCAACATGTGACTCTGACATTCTTCCCGCCCCCTCTTGCACAAAATTTCCCTGAGCCACATTGGGTTTATTTTTGGTCTGCTTCAGTGCTGAGGTGTTGGGGGCCTCAGAGGCTCTGGCTCTCTGATTTGGTAGGAGTTGATTTTTCTCTGTGTTGGTCGGCTTATTACATTTTATTTCTTCAAAATTGAAACACATCCCCCCACCCCAAAGGGAGGAGAGAGATTCATAAGACATGGGAAGCTAATGAACATTACTAAGCTCAGCAAGCTTATAAATACCTCTGTAAGGTTATACAAGGAGTAAACAATTGCTTGGAAAAAAGAAACTCTTCCATGGAGCTGACCCCAGGCTGGGTCGGAGCTCTATGGACACGATATCAGTGATATGGTCAGCTTTTTAGGGATGCAGCTGCCTTTGAGTCATGCTGCTGTAAAAAAAAAAAAAGCAAATAAACAAACAAACAAAAAAACTCTTTAACTATGCTGGTCATTGGTTCTCCAAGCTAGATTTGAGAGGAATTATTTCTTTGGTTTGTATGATAACTTCATCCCTTCTGTATATAAATCAGCAGCCAGCCCCAGGGGTCAGCTTGCCTGTTTCTCAAGAACTAGAATGACAATGTGTACTAACACTGCCTGAATCTTTGCATTGATTCTGTCCTCCGGTCCTCATGTTGTAACAGGTAAGCTCTTTACTGACTGAGTGATCATCTAGCTTCTTGGATCATTGATCCTTTGCATTAATATCTTAATTTCCATTTTATTATTTTACATCATAATATTTTTATTTATTCTGATTTAATTTTTGATTTGGCTTTTTCTTGTGTTTCTAAAACTGTGTGATTTTTTTAGGCATTTTATTTGAGATTTCAGTGAATGCTTATGTGGGTTTTGCCAGGTATAAATTTCTTAGAACCACTTTACTTTTATCATACAGATTTCATGTTTTGCATTTCTATTTTTGATTGAATGCACTGATGTTTTAGATTCCCCTCTTCATTTCTCCACTAATTATTCAATAGCATATCCTGTGATTGTTGGGTGCAATATTCCATATTTGTTTATTAAGGTCATTTTGCCCATTGTGTCATATTATTCTGATTTTTTTTTTTATTTTGGGGAGGGAATGTGAGTGACACTTTTGGTGGTAAGAGTGACGTACTGAATTTACCCACTAATATTGTGTTGTGGTTGATCTGTGTAGGAATCTATTCACTTCTACATTATCTATGTTTTGGCATAAAATTTTTCATATTCGTGTCTTCTACATGGGATCTGCTATAGTATTCTGCTGTTGTTTCTAGTTATTTTGTTTTAGTCAGTCTGGATATATTTTATCCATTTTGGTTATCTTTTCAAAAAAGACTACTCTTATGTTCATCATGTTCATGTCTAATATTTTTCTAGTGTCTAAATATTTTTGCTAAAATTTTCATTATTTCATTTGTTCTACAGATTTAGCTTACTGATTTGTTCTTCCTTTCTGAATTCCTTGAGGTTTATGGATACCTCATTGAAAACTTTCTTCTTTGTTGCAAAAAAAATGTATTATTCTAAATTTTCTCCCAAATTTGCTTTTATTTCATCTCATTCATTTTGATATGTTTTTTATTTACATTGTCTAAATATAGTTTTATTTGGTCATAATTTTTTCTTTCATATGTTGATTGATCAGGAGAATGTTGTTTAATGTCTATGTATTATAGTTCTATGGCTCACAGTTTCAAGGGATAGTTTCATCATAGTAGAAAAAACGTGACAAGATCAGACAGCTGGGAGTCACATCTGCATGGTAGCAATGATGAAGTAAAGAAACTGGAAAACAGAGCTGTGCTATAAATTTTTATACCTGCACACTGTGATATACTTCCTCCAGCAAGATTCCAATTCCTGAAGGCTCCACAAGCTTCAGATTAAGTATGAGGTTTAACTACAAATACTTAAGGCCATATATGGGGAAGATTATATATTCTAATCACTACATTCTGCCCCTGCATCCCATAAACGTATTGCCCTCTCATGATTCAATATATATTCATTACAACTTTAAAAGTACCAATAGTTTTTTTTTTTCCAGTCCTAACACTGTTCAAAAGTCCAAAGTCTCATCTGAAACACATAGCAGTGTCTTAACTGTGAGCATTGTAAAAAGCAAAGCACAAGTTATGTACTTGGATCTCATAATGATAAAAAAAAACTCTCACAGAGGAACTATATACTCTTTTTTCCCCCTATTTTATAAGGTAAATAGACTGCATTTGAAACATTAAACAATATTTATCTGTCACACACTTGAAAACTATTTAGTTTAAGGTGAACGGTTAAAAAAAATCTAAACAAAGTTATGCTGTGATTTAAAATGCAATTCCTTAATCCCTCGAACAATTACTCTTAATACTTTAATTTTAACTTATGTCATTATTGAACAACTTTACTGAAGTACCACAGACATAATTATAGAGTTGGTTAAGGTTCAAATAGTTATAAATTGTGTTATAAAATTTTGTGTATGCTTAAAATTTAATATAGTTTTATAAAATTGATTTGGAGGAGATTAAAAATATTTATTTTTGGCTCGGCAGTTAAAGGTGCTTATTTGCAAAGCCAGATGCACATAGTGGAGCATACACTTGGAAATTGTCTTGGAAATTGTTTGCAGGGGCAAGTGACCCTGGCATTCTCATTCCTTCTCTTTTTCATGAGAATTGACTCTTTTTTTTTATTAGATCATGGCAGTTTATTCCAGTTCCTCTATTCTTTGGGCATGGTAAGTATAACTAAATTAATTTCAGAAACTGAATTATAGATTGGATTGACATTTTATTTAGCTTTTCAGGGCGCTAAGTCTTCTCAAGAATGTATGTATATATGTGGGGCAACACACATCCTAAATATCATTGTATTAAGTCCCTCCTACCTCCCTTTCTGTTCCTTTCATATCCCCTTTCTATCTTACTGGCCTCTGTTACTGAATTTTATTCCAACTCACATATTTGTCCAATCATTTGTAGCTAGGATGCATAAATGAGATAGAACATGTGATGTTTGGCTTTCTAGGCCTGGGTTACCACACCTTTCCAGATAATCCATTTTCCTGCAAACTTCATAAGTTTATTTTTATTTACCTTTAACAATCTCTCCAACCCCCTAATTCACTCATGTTTTTAAATATTTATTTATTTGCTTGTTTGAGAAAGAAAGATTGAGAGATTGGGCACACCAGGGACTCTAGCCACTGTAAATAAATTCCAGATGCATGCACCACCATGTGCATGTGGCTTACATGGGTACTGGGGAATTGAACCTGGGTCTTTAGGCGTCTCAGGCAAGTGTCGTAATCACTAAGGAATTGCTCTAGCCCTATGTACTTCATCTTAATGTTTCTGAAACAAGTACCAGATGAACTATGCTGCAATATTTTATCCATGAAGCATGAAACTTGACCTTATGCAGCAGGATACTTCTTCAATGTCAGACACTGCCAGGCACAGACTGAAGCCTTCAGGAGAGGGTCTTGAGCTCCCAGGCACAGCTAAGGACCGCTGGGCTACAGGAGGCCACTCCCTCTGCAATCCCAGCACACCTGAACTTAGGCTTTGCCCATAGCCCTGCAACCTTTGGCCAGTTGCCTAGGAAACTCTTTAGTAGCCTTCACACAGCCCATTCTCCTGAGATACTAGATCACTTGACACCCCCTGCCATTGCCTAAGTGCTAGAATGAATGTCCCTATATGCTAATTAAGCATCAGAAATGAACTTGGTTCATCCAATCTCCTTAAAACCCTTCCCCCCACCCTCAGATGCCTATAAACCCATTTCACTGACAGTAAACTGACAGAGCTGTTCAGTGTTCTCCCAGGAGTGTTTCTCTTGTCACACACTCACCTACCCCAGTTGCCTGGATGCCTTGGGGGAGACAACCATAGCTGGCCCCCAAAGCAAGAATCTGGAACCACCACTTCAGTTTTCTTCCATCAGGATCTCTCCTTTCGACAATTTCAGAACTGCTCTTATTGTCTATTTCAGAGCATCTGGTCCTCCCTCAATAGTGATAATCTGTTGAACAATTACATCTAAAGTGGCTTCAGCCTTTGTGCATAGAACCCAACCCCATTCACATTTTCTTCTGTGCCAAACTTTACAGATTTCTTGTTCTTCTGCTGTGTGTTTTCAACCATCAGAGTTATTAGACCAACACTTTTCAGTTTAACTGTATTCAAGTTCTCAAAACACAGACAACTCAACCAGGGTCCTTGCCAGAATAACATCTAGCCTGTTTTTAATTCAGTTTCCAACACAATCCTCTATCCTCTCTGAAATCTCATAAACCTAGCCTCCACAATCCACACTTCTTTCTGCATTTTGGTCTTTTAACCTCTCACCAGAATGGCCCATTAATGTCTGCTAATAGCATTGTAAAGTTTCTCTAGAGAAGTTCAAAGTTCCAGATCCTTCCATAGTCTCCCCACAAACCAATTCCAAATGACTAAAACAAGAGAGAAATCTCATAGCAACAACCACATTTCCCAGTTTAAATTTTCTGTAACACTTAGCTTCTACTTGTTGAGATAAGACATTGGTCAAAAGCAGTTAATGCAAGTAGTCCTTTTTTTTTTTTTTTTCTGGCTTACAGTTGTGAGTGGAAAGCATGGTCAAAGCAGACAGCCAGATATTACATCTACATAGTAGCAAAGAGGAAGTAGAGAAAGTAAGCTTGCTTACACTAGTAAGCATTACTAATAGATAAAATCCCAGTGCCTGCCCCCAGTGGCACACCTCAACTAGAAAGCTCTACTTTGAAAGCTCTATCAACTAGGAATTAAATATGTGGTTTAATTACTAATGTGTGAGGCTATGAGGGACATCTTATATTTAAACTCCCACAGAGATAAAACATGTGTACAGTTCTTAATTATTGTTACTGTTGCAATCAGCTTCACTTTACTGGGATGAACTTCCAAACCAGGCACCATATATAGGAGAAATGGAATTTATTTGAAGCTGACAGAGCAAGGGGAAGTTACATAATGGCAGAAGAAGCTGGCCACTTTCACAGGCCCAAGCAGAGAGAAAAGCAACCACAACCAACAAAAGCAAGCACACTTCAGGACCCCTTGACAAAACTCAAACACTTTGTATATCTGAAATTGGAATTTAGATCCACCCCCAGTAATGCCTCCTGCAGCCAAATTACAAACGTGAATAAAACTCCTGTATCTCCAAGGGTACCTCCATTCAAACTAACAATGTTATCAAACTCAGGTTTTGACATTCATTAAGTATGATACTTCTCATTATTTCAGAACAGATTATTAAATAATTTGTAATTATCTTTAAAAATGTAGAATAATATCCATTTTCTTTACTATACTTCTTTATATTAATGTTTCCCTCTTTGTTTCAGGGTTTGTCAAACTTAAAATATGGTGCAGGATTTCCATAGTATAACTACAAGACTTTTAATAGCTGCTATTATGACTTCTCAGGTGAATTTTGGCTTGAAGAGGGACAAGGAAACTAATTTTTTTCTGAGAACTGAGAAATATCAAAGAATGGTATATGTGTAATATTTTATTCATATTAACTAATAAAATAAGGGTTAGTAAAATGTACTAGGAAAGTTTAGGAAAGTTAACAAAAGGGTAATATCTCTTTACATGTAATAGTCAAAATATTTTAAAAGGGTGATTGAGGGCTGGAGAGATGGCTTAGTGGTTAAGCGCTTGCCTGTGAAGCCTAAGGACCCCAGTTCGAGGCTTGATTCCCCAGGTCCCACGTTAGCCAGATGCACAAGGGGGTGCACGCGTCTGGAGTTCGTTTGCAGAGGCTGGAAGCCCTGGCACGTCCATTCTCTCTCTCTCCCTCTATCTGTCTTTCTCTCTGTGTCTGTCGCTCTCAAATAAATAAATTTAAAAAAAAAAAGGGTGATTGAAGTCAAATCATCTCATGGCTTAATTGTCAATTTAGAAATGCATTACAAAATATCCTGGGGATATGTCACTGTAGGAGCATTAGGAATGCTCACTATCAAAGCATTAGGACCTGAATTCAGAGCCCCATAACTCATTTAAAATTCTGGATGTGGCCACAAACTTATGTAACCCATCACTGACAGGAAGGAGGATCACTGGGATTTTCTGATCAGTCTTTCTAGCTGAAAATTTCTGAGCTCCAGTTTCATTTAGACAACCTGTCTCAAGGAAATATGGAAGAGCAATAAAGCAGTATAACTGACACTCTCCTCTCACCTGTACAGTGTGTGCTAGAGCATGCACAACAGTGTATTTATTTGCACACAAATGCATGTAACACACACACACACACACACACACACACATCTTAGTAATTTGATCTCCAATTTGTAACAGTGAAACTCTTTAATTTTATTTTTTATTAAATCATAATATTTTAATGTTAGATTTTAATTTTTTATAATTATTTGTGTGTGTGTGAGAGAGAGAGAGGGGAGAGAGAGAGAGAGAGAGAGAGAGAGAGAGAGAGAGAGAGAGAGAGAGATTGGATGCAACAGGGCCTCCAGCCACTGCAAACGAACTCCAGATACATGTGCTATCCTGTGCATTTGGCTTATGTGGATTTTGGGGAATCAAACCTGGATCCTATGGCTTTGTAAGCAAGCACCTTAACCTAAACTATCTGTCTAGATTTTTAAAAATATTTATTGATTTATTTAAGAGAGAGAGAAAGAATAGACATACCAGTGCTTCTTACCAATGCATACAAACTAGGTATATGAACCACTTCATGAATCTGGCTTTATGTGGGTACTGGGCAATTGAACCCAGCTATAGGCATATATCCTAAGGAATCATCTCACTACCTCAGAGACACTTGCTCATCCAGGTTTATTGCTGCTCTATTCACAATAGCTTGGAAATGGAACCAATCTAGTTGTCCCTCAACTGATGAGTGAATAATGAAGATGTGTCATATTTATACAATGCTGTTCTATTCAGCAGTAAATAAAAATAAACTTATGAAGTTTGCAGGAAAATGGATTATCTGGAAAGGTGTGGTAACCCAGGCCTAGAAAGCCAAACATCACATGTTCTATCTCATTTATGCATCCTAGCTACAAATGACTGGACAAATATGTGAGTTGGAATAAAATTCAGTAACAGAGGCCAGTAAGATAGAAAGGGGATATGAAAGGAACAGAAAGGGAGGTAGGAGGGACTTAATACAATGATACTTTGTAAGTAGAAGAATATATTAATGGAAAAGCCTAAGTGAGTCCAGGGGAAGAGATTGAGTAAAGAAAAGGTGGGGTGAGGGCTTATCAAAATCTAAGAGGGTATAAATGGTCATGGAAATCTACTTTTTTGGATGATAGAACACCGGAAAGCCATAGATACTAGAAAGTTTTCAGTGCCAAGGATGGGATACTCTCCAGTGGGTTGTTGGCCAGGAAGGTCCCTGATGCCCCTAAAATATTACAGGCCATTGTTGAGCTCTTGGTTTCCCATCAGGAATAAGACCCTATTGCTGAAGATTCCACATACTCGGGCTACAAGGTCACTGAGAAATCCTATTGGAACTGAGCTGAAAACATCCTCCGTGTAGACCAGTGGACAGAAAGCTGGAAAAAGTAACACTGCATGCAGATCAAGGGGGGAGAGAGAAATCACCAGTGGAGATACTCAACAGTGGACAGTGCACACCTTAAATTTGGCAATCCAGGCCAAATGAGCCAGCGAGTTCAATAGAGGCATGCCTGTTATGAGGGAAACCAACAGGTCTCTAATTGGACTGGAGGCCCATTCTACATGACGGAATACATGCCCGATACTGAAAACCTACAGTATGGTTAGTCATGAGGCCTATGGTTGTAATGTAATGTGTAATGCTGCTATCTGGCAAAAAGGATATAGTATACTCAACAAACTGCCTGGTAAGCATTTCTCTTAATGTTCAAACTGATGTATCAGAGAGTGGATGGGCATGCCAGGGCCTCCAGCCACTGCTAACAAACGGCAGATGTATGCACCCCCTTGTGCATCTGGCTAATGTGGGTCCTGGGGAATTGAGCCTCAAACCAGGGTCCTTAGGCTTCACAGGGAAGTGCTTAACTGCTGAGCCCCAGCCCTCATATATATATATATTTTAAATATTGATTTATTTGTGAGAGAGTGATGGACAATGTGTGTGAGAGAGAGAGAATGGATACACCAGGGCTTCCAGCAACTGCAAATGAACTCCAGACATATTTGCCCCCTTGTACATCTGGCTTAAGTGGGTACTGGAGAATGAAACTGAGATCCTTTGGCTTTGCAGGCAAACACCTTAACTACTAGGCAATCTCTCCATCCCCCATGCTCATAAATTAATGTTACTCTCACTTTCGGTTAGAGAAGCTTCTCTTTTTAGATGGCAGTGACCTTGGGGTGACTCAAAACGCACTTTGGTACTGAGAAGAAGTGACAGAGAAGTGCTCAGCACTGAAATATCTCTATCACACCTTCCACGGCTCAGGATTCATTGCGGAATAGGTGGATGAGAGAATGTAAGAGCCAAAGGAAGGGTAGGACTTCTTACAAAGAATTCCTCCAGACAAAAAATGGCCTGACACTACCTACACAAGACCATTATAATAGGAAGAAAACATGATGACATCAAAATAAAACAGAGACTGATTGAGAGGGAAAAGGGTTATGATGTTCATAAAAATGGAAGTTAAGATATTTGTGAATACAGCCTTTAAGTCTTTTTGTATTCTATAATAAACAATCAGTATTTTTGACCTGCTCCATTTTGGACCATATATTATGCTATAATCTGTTTCACTAAACTGAAGATCTCACTGTATGTTTTAATGCACAATGTACAAAGTATCAAGAATTTAACTTTCAATATTGTGTGTTTTCTTTCTTGCTTTGAATTTTAACTTTCAATTGTGCATAAGAATTATTTTTCCCTATGTGAGGATAAAAGATATATTTCTTTTATATATTGAGAATAAAATCTATTTGAATCATACCTTTAGAAAATCTACTTTTCTTTTATAACAAAATAGATACATCAAAACAACAAAAAAAGACATTTGTTTCATAAAATCCCTGAAAAAGACCCTATGTGAAAGAGATAGCCCTTGTCTTTGTTTTAAAGTATAAAGTATCCCCTTGCTATACTTAGGATTCTGTAAAACTAACAAATTGTAATTCAGCTTTGTAGGTTTTACAACCCGTGGCAAATTCTTAAATCATTGGGATACATCACACACTATAGTAGTACCTACAAGGCAGAGACTATATTTCTATGTTGCTGGTGGTACATCTTTCTGTTGCTGATCTGTCTGGCATACTAGTTCTATATAATCAGCTCTCTTTGGTATATGTGTACCCTAAAAAATGTCCAAAACCTTTTGCATATCTTAAATGTAAGAAAGCAGAGAAGCTTGTCAAACCTGAATGTATCAGCAGAAACAGCTATTTTTAAAGCATAACATGATTTTCAGCTCACTCTAAACAATACCAGTAAGAACTTGAGTATATATGACCAATAAAGAATGCGGTGAACTTAAGTGTGACAGTTAAAAATAGAAAAAAGTGCCATACTTTAATACGAAAATTTTTTTTTGACCCCCTTGGGCATTCCAGGAGCACTGTGCACAAAAGGAACTGTTTGGATTATTGTGAGATATGCAAAATTTTAGAACTGTTTAAAAACTTATAAAATGTGGATAGTTTATTAAAACTGTGTTTTATATGAAGAATTATTAATTCACTTTAATATAGCAAACACAGTATTATTGATTATTATTAGCAGAGTCTAGGCAACATTGCTTCTTGATCTAAAGATATGGTTGATGGAGAGATTGGTGATTTAATTAGGATTTTGTCACAATAATAAACCTTAGCTGAAAATATCCTTTTCTACTTGACCTGGGATTTCCTTCCCCTGAATGAATCCTAGAGGGCCAGGAAAATGTGGGAGGGGGGATTCTGCCACAAGGGTGCTTATCCTTTAGAGCTTCTTTGTCCCAGTGTGTCTGATTCCCTCTCATCTATCCAAGTATCTCCTATACTATACTTGGAATGTTGTAAAATGAGCAAATTGTAATTCAGCCATGTAGGTTTTATGAATCCTGGAAAGACGACAATTCACTGGAATGGTTTCTTGTTGCTAAAACTTTCTGTTACTATGCTATTTGGAATATTACTTCTTTATGATCAGATATTTTTGGTGTGGGCAGAACCAAACCTACCTTGGATAACATTGTCATGGTAGAACATTTTCATCGTATTTGTCTGGACTAGTCTGTGCTGAACATCTTTCTCTGTCACACCTGCAGGCACCAGGTGGCTCAATGTGTGTCTTAATTCAACAGATCTGGAAAGCCAATGTAGCACGCCTAACCTCTGAAATTACATTGCCATGTAAAATAGAGACCACAAAATAGGCCATAGCCTATATGTTACAGATAGCTTGAGTGACTGCTGATTTAAAAAAGACTCAGAATTTTCTGGCATCTTATCTCAAAAATCTATGGATTAGGGCTGGAGAGATGGCTTAGCGGTTAAGCGCTTGCCTGTGAAGCCTAAGGACCCCGGTTCGAGGCTCAGTTGCCCAGGTCCCACATTAGCCAGATGCACAAGGGGGCGCACGCGTCTGGAGTTCGTTTGCAGAGGCTGGAAGCCCTGGCGCGCCCATTCTCTCTCTCTCTCCATCTATCTGTCTTTCTCTCTGTGTCTGTCACTCTCAAATAAATAAATAAATAAATAATTTAAAAAATATATTAAAAAAATCTATGGATTAAAAATAAATTAAAATCAGACATGTTGGTATAGGTGGAGGCAGGAGATTATCATGAGTGCTAGGCTACCCAGGGCTATGTAGTAATACACTGTATCAAAAAGTGAAAATGTGTGGTTGTGTAGATATCTCCATCACTATAGTGCAAAGTAAGAAGGTGTGGAGTTTGATCCCAAGTAACCATGTATAAATGGAAAGTGTAGTGGCATACACTTGTTATCCCAACACTGAGGAAGTCAGACAGGAGGATTAATGGCATTTGCTGGACATCCAACTCAGCCCAGTTGGTGAGCTATAGGACAGTAAGAGACCTTCTACTGCCAAACAAAGTTGAAAAAAATAAAAGCACTCAAGGTTGTCTTCTGGGCTACATATACATCCCCTCAACACACACGCACAAGCACATGAACACATGAAAAAACAACAATACATCAAAACTAAAATTCAGGCTGAAAAGATGGCTTAGTGGTTAAGGTGCTTGTCTGCAAAGCCACAGGACCCAGGTTTGATTCTTCAGGATCCAAATAAAGACAGATCCACAAGGTGGCACATGGGTCTAGAGTTCGTTTGCAATGGCTGAGGGTCCTGTTATGCGGATTCTTTCTCTTTCTCTCTTTCTGCCTCTTCCTCTCTCACTCTCCTTCTGTCTTTCTCAGATAAATAAACAAAAGTGAAAAGTTAAAAAAAATTAATTAATTAAAAAGCTAAAATTATACCAAGATTTAGTAAACATACACTAAATGAGAAAAGATGAATAATTGATTGATGGCGAAATTATGTGAAAATTTCTTCTAATTGCCACAAAGGAAATGTATTTGAAAATTCTTGTTAAAATAAAAAAAGCTCTTGCCAAAATATGATTAGTAAGAAAGAACTAATAATGAAAATGTTAAAAAGTGAAATATATAATAAAAGGCATGATGAAGATTGGGTAGTGATCAGTGGTGAAATGCATAGTTAACACAAGTTTCTGGGTTCCTGGAGCACAAGACAAGCAAACAAACAGAAAAAAATGGAACTAAATCTAGCTGAGGCAGCCTGCTGAATGGGGAACAAAGAAAGGGAAGACAGTTGAAGATAAGAAAGGGGTTGATATGATCAAAGCATTATTTATGCCAGTGTGAAAATGTCACAAAAACACTGTTTTATTAATATGTAGTAATAAAAATGTTTTCTTTTTAAGGAAATACAAAAAAAAAAAAAAAAGGCAACACAAAAACACTGATACAATGGGCCAAAGAATTTTGAGACAGAGGACAAGAAAGGAAATTTGAGAGAAAAAAAAAAATTCAAATGTATTAATCAAATTTGAACCAATAAATAAAAAGAATTTTAGAGAGCTGTGAGACCATGTGAAAAAAGCCAACATTCCTATTATTGGGATCTTAGGCAGAAGGTATAAAAAGAGCAGGGCTGAATTATTTGGAGAAATGGTAGAAAACTTTCAACATTTGTCAAAAAGATATGACTCTTCAGGTTTAAGAAGCAAATAAGCCCAAAGAAAACACCCCCTAGCCCTGAAATCAACTCCCAAACAAGTCATGAGGAATATCACATTAACTCCATAGGATACCCATTCAAATAGCAATAGATTTCTTTTGAAAAAATATATTTTTTTTATTTCTTTGAGAAAAAAAGAAAGGGGGGAAAAGAGGCAGATAGAAAAGAGAGAATGGGTGAGCCAGGGCCTCTAGCCACTCCAAACAAACTCCAGGCACATGTACCACCATTTGCATCTGGCTTATGTGAGTGGGTTCTGAGGAATCAAGCCCAGGTCCTTTGGCTTTTCAGAAAAGCACCTTAACCACTGAGAAGCTCTCCAGCCTGAAAATCAGAAATTAGAAGTAGGAAAGATATAGTATAATGTTAACCATGATCAGTTTTCTAAAGAGACAGAAGAGAATGAAAGGGAAAGAGGTACAGGCAATAATTCCTTTATTTGCAAATAAGTTAAACAGTCTACAACAAAAATAGAGACTGGAAGAGAACATTAATAATAATACAGTACTTTTATAATTTTTATAATTAATGTCATAGCTGGAAAATAAATGTACAAATACCATAAACACATTCATTAATAAAATACTAAGGTAGCTATATTACTATCTGGAATGATAGACTTTTGAGAAAAGAACATTGCTGGGTATCACAAGAAATATTGAATATCACATAATGATAAAATGATCACTCAGAAACAAGATGAATATAGACAAATCTACAATCTCAAAATATATAAAGCAGACTAAGGAAAAAGAAAAAAATACTCAAATATTCAATTATAGCTGTAAACTTCACATCTTTCTCTCACTCTGAAAAATTATGTATAAAATTAATGAAGAGACCATCAGAACGAGGCAAAGTACTAGCTGAGTATAAATATGCACTAATCCAATAATCAAAGAGGACATATTTTTGAAGTATTTATAATGCACCATGAGTAACCATATCCTCTGCCATTAAAACAAGCTTTGGTAATTTATATGGACTGGCAGGCCATTGGGATATAGCTTAGTGGTAGAGAACTTCTCTGACATATGGAAGATTTTAGGTTTAATCCCTAGCACCAGACAAAAAAGATTAATGTAATGCAGAGAGCTTTTCCTTGGATCATCATGAAATAAAATGAATATTTAATAGTCTAAAGGAAAAGGTACATGTGGAAATTAAATAACACATCTATAAACAATCCATGAGTCACAGAAAAAGTCAAAAGAAAATATAAAATATATTGAACCTAATAAAAGCAGAAAACTGTATGTCAGAATTGATGGGTTCCTACTACTGCAGGCTGAGTGGAAACAACAAAGCACATGTAAATTCGTAGCTTACATTAGTGAACACAATGTTCTCAGAGCAGTAATTTATATTCCTACCTGAAAGGAATGAGAGCAAAGTAATGCAGAAGAAGGAAGAAGGTAAAAATGAATACAAGAATAAAGGCTACTAAAATAATAATTGGAAAAAAATCATAGCCATGATGAACTAAATGAAAAGCTGATTTTTCACTTAAAAAATAAGTTTCAGCTTTCAGGGCTGGGGATATAACTCAGTGGTACAGCTCTTGGCAGGAACATAAGCATGAGTTCATTTTCTAGTACCAAAAAATAAGCAAAGAATGAATAAAATTGATAAGACAAAAATGAATAAATATGACAAATGAACAATAAACATAATATATTATTAATCACTAGAATGACACAGTTATATCATTACTAATTCAACTATAACTATGAATCCCATAACCTCACTGAGGGCCCCAGGGAAATGGGAATCGGGGAGAGGGAATAAAAGAATATAATTTGTTAAAATGTAAAACAAATTGAAAATAAAGAAATTCCATGGACAATAAATAGTACACTGAAAAATTGGGCCACTTGTCTGCAGATATGGCTTAGCAGTTAATGTGCTTGCCTGCAACGCCTAAAAGCCCATGTTTGAATCTCCAGGTCCACATAGCCAGAGTATCGCAAGCACACAACGTCCCACATGTGCCACCAGGGGGCACACGCATCTGGAGTTCATTCACCACAGCGAAAAGACCTAGCAGACCCACTCTTTCTTTCTCTCCCCCCCACCTGCATCCTTCCTTCTCTCTCAAAATAATAAATAAATAAATAAATTAATTAATTAATTAATTAATTAATTAATTAATTGGACAACTTAGAAAGAAAATATTCTATTTTCCACACAACTACATATGATCAAAATTATCCCAAAAAGAAATAACTAATTTTTAAAAATATTATTTATTTATTTATTTATTTATTTATTTGAGAGAGAGAGAGGCAGATAGAGAGAATGGTTGTGCCAAGTCCTCCAGTCACTGCAAATGAACTCCAGATGCATGCACTACCTTGTGCCTGAGCATCTGGCTTTACATGGATCCTGGGGAACTGAACATTGCTTTGTATGCGAGCATATCAACTGCTAAGCCATCTTTTTAAAATAGCCAAACTTAACAGTCTTATAAACGTTAAAATTTAACCACTTGGAGAAACATTTTTAGTTCTTATGAAAATTAAACCTAAAGTTGTATATAATCAGACTGCACGCTGAGATATGTACCCCAGAGGTATGAGACTGTTTCCACCAAAGCCTGAGCATAGTGGAGTAGTACAGTTTAAGTTACAATAGTCAAAAATCGGAAGCAGTTCAAATATCCTTCAATAGATCAGTGATTGAGCAAAGTGTGTTACATAAAACCATGTAATTATACTCAAATAAAAAGGAAACAAACTATTGATACATACAAGACTTGGATGAGTTTGTAGGTAGTTATGCTGTGTGTAAACAAAGAAACTAAAAGTATTCATATTGAATGTGTCAATTAACATATGTTTAAAATGATGTCATTTTGGGAATAAGCAACAGATTATTGTCAGGAAGAGGTTCTAGAGATGGAAAGAAAGAAGATGACATTTTTATTAAAGGACAACATAAGCAGATCCTGTGGTAATCAAGATATTTGTGTTATGACTTTATTGTAAAAAGTTAAAAAAATAGTGAACACATATGCTGTTTGGCTCTGCTCATGGTTATGACTAGGTATTTATGGAAATTGATCAATAAAAATTAATAATAATAGTGCCATTTATCAGAAATCTCACTATTTCCCTTGAATACTTACCTTTTTTTCCCCTTGTTGTTTGTAGTGCAGCTAGGCGGTCGCCATCTTGACCGGAAGCCTATTTAGAGAAATCTAAATGGGTATCTGTTCATGAGTTAAACAAGTTTTAAGATTGTAGAATGAATGTGAGAAAATCTAGTTGAGGCAACTTCTTTAACTTTCTAGTCAGTTGCCACAGCAGCTATTTAAGAGGCTGAGAGTACATGGTGGTCATTTGTCCTGTGAAAAGAGTTACTGGTTGTCTTCACCAAATGACTAAAGTGATTTCATTCTTCCTCACAATTGTCTTAAACAAGGGTTTTTTGTTCCATTGTGAAAGAAAAACAAACATGTAAAACCTACCTTGTAATTCTAACCTTAGTCTCCTATTGCTAACCTTTCAAGGTTATTCTATTTTGTGTCAACAATAGGGTAGTGACCCCCATGAATATGAAGAAAGTTCAGAAATTACATTTGGGTCAACTAATCTATTTTCTAAAAACCATGAAATCAAGAGCCTTAATCACATTACTGATGGCTGATGGTTCTGTTTCAATTCCAAAGCTGTCTTGTGAAACTAATGAACTGTCTTTGTGGCTCCAAAGCAGAGCCAGGGTCCTGCAGTCCAGTGGTGAATTATGAGCACATTTCCTTTTATTGCCCATAAATCTTTTCAGTTTTATATTCCCAGTATCTTAAAACACCTAAATTCACATCAGTGACTGTGCGGCGGTACTCTATGTGTTTGGGATTAATAGAAGAGTTAAGTATTTACCCTATATTTAAAAAATGCATTTTCAGTACAGTCAAACCTTAATTACAGTAAATCAGACCTTATCCATTGACAAGGTTGATAAATGACAGCAACTTTTTTTTTTCAGGATGTGCCATCATAACTCTGCACACTACAACATGAAATAGTGTTTTGGAAAGGAGACCTGGAGTTAAATACTAGAACATCAAGTTTGAAAGGTAATATTGGTTTTGACATGAAACCAATGCATGACTGGAGCTGAATAACTAATGTCTGTGCTGAAAAATGGCTGTGAGGAAGCTAATATGCACATTATGTTCATGGAGGTTAAAGGTAAAACTTTGATTTCAAATAAAATTTCTTTGGAAAGTGATAAAAATGCTGATTTTTCACATAGACATCAGAATGTCTATAAAAGATGCATGATGAATGGGATACAGTTAAAGTGAAGGTCAGCAAAGCATTCATCTTATACCTGAAAGCAAGTCAGTGGGAATATACAAAAATACTGAGAAAGAGGCTTTGGGTAGTAAGGGCCTTTTGTTAGTCAGTCATTTAAACCCAGGGCAGGCCTAGGCAAGTATTGAATAATGAAGGCAAATGACAAGTGAAAAGTAGCTGGAGCCAGTCCTGAAGATTGAAGGGAACCCAAGAAAGGCACTGTAGAGAGTAAGTCATTCCTGCTTTTCTCTGATGAGAATAGACACGGGGGGGGGGGGGATGGAAATAAGTTGTTCTGGTCCTTGTGTGAACACTGAGTGTACAATAGAATTTCCTATGGCTTTCACTTTTCCCTTTCATGAAATTTGACCAACTTCAAAGATTTCTATATTTTCCATACTCCTTTGCCTTACACTTTAATTTTTTGTGGCCAGGTGCCATTTCAATACAAATCCATTTTTATTAAATCAAATTTACTTTAGCATTAGCATTTTTCATTATGTTTCTCTGAGTGAATTCTCATTAATAAATTATTTTTTGCATGAGTATTTGGTATGCATGTGTTTGTGTGTATATATTCGCACAGATGGGGGAGGGATATATGTATAGAGCCCAGAGACTGTCAAGTTCTTCAGTCACTAGATTGTTGTTGAGATAGGGTCTTTCACTGAAAACAGAGGCATGGTTTCAGCTAGAGTATCTAGGCAACTCCCCCAGTGTTGAGATTAAAGGATAACAAATCTGTGCCACCACTCCCCAACAATTTCTGACAACCTTAATATTGATCACTGGTTATATTCTCAGTGGGTTAGACTCTTATGTCCACTCTCCCCTGACTCCTTTCTCCTGACAACCCACTTCATTGTGGTTGTCCTTACTCCCTGTGAGATCATGAATGCATCGTCAGTCTCTGTGAGGAAGGACAATGTTTCTGCATACACATTCCCACCCTGTGGCTCTTTTATTCTATTTGACCTCTCTTCCAAACAGTTCACTAAGGATTTGTGATAAGTGTCCTTAAGTGTTCAGCTCTCAGAAGCCTCTGATTTTCTGTTTTGATAAGTTTTATTTTTTGTCTCCTCAGCATCTACTACCATCTTACTGGAGGAGGTTCTCTAGCTAGCAGTGAGAGCAGCACTAATATTTAATCCACCACTTCCTCTGTAATGTTTCTCGATGCCCAGATATTTGAATATGGGGGCTGGGGAATCTAATCCAAGGTTCTCATGTTTTTGTGGCACACATTTTCCCCACTTAGCCATCTCTCCTTTCCTCATAAATTGTTGATAGTGGAGTGGTATCTGTCATCAGGACTACTTGTGTTATTATCAATATTCCAATGGGAAAATATCCAATGTTGTTCCATGGGGGAAGAAGAGTACTATAGTTTTCAATGTACAGATGGCCTAAGAACCATAACACTATTAGAACCCTATTCCTAATATTTCTCAAAAAATATACAAATAGGAGTGTTGAGATAGCTCATTAGTTAAAGTAGCTTGCTTGCAGAGCCTGTTGGCCTGGGTTAGACTGGTTTCTATTCAGCAGTACCTATGTAAACACACATGTACAAAGTGGCTCATATGTCTGTAAATTGCATGAGCAGCAAGAGGTGCTGGTGTACCCATTCAAATCCTCTCTCTCTGAAAATGCAAACATTATGTGTGTATACATACATACATATATATATATATATATATACATATATATATATATATATATAGAGAGAGAGAGAGAGAGAGAGAAATATAATAATTGTAACAATGATCATGTCATACATTAAGAATGATGATAATGATGATGATATAGCCTGTAACTCATTTTTACAATTTGCTATGTGATAGGAATACTAGTATGTGCTTTGTCTCTTGAGCTGTTTTGAGCTTATAGTTAACCTCATGATTTAGGATTTCCTTTCCTCAATTCACAAGTGAGTAGTTTGGTGCTAACAGAGATTAAGTAACTTGCCCAGGGTTGCTCTCAGTAATTAATGATTGTGACTCCTGTCAGTTCTTCTTAGTACCCAGACAACCTTGGGGAAATGTTTGTAATGTGACAACATGTATTTGCCCCACTGCTTTAAATATTGTATGTTTGAAGCACTCACCCAGCTCCATTATTCAAATGTCTGAAATTTTCTGAGTCTTTTATTCCATTTCTCTCCAAGTTGCATAATATAGCTGGATGAGTGTTTCAAGTTAGAAACACTAGTGAGCCCTTGCCATGCTCTGTGGTATCTTGGGAAGAAGAGATAAGTGTCAGGTTTCCTTTCCAAGACTGTTAACAATCTGATATTGATAGGTATCACACAACATTAACCTAAATGTAGAACAAAAGCTTTAAGTGGATTCTTCTTAACCTACACAGAGAGGAGAGGTGTCCTGGAAAGCTATATGCTAAGGAAGTAAGTGCTGAAATAAGAGAAAGAATTGGGTCATGAAAAATGTAGGCGTCTACCTACAGGGATACAGTAGAGTACTGCCTTTACAAAAGTAATAACTAAGAACTGGGGGAAAATGACCAATATCTGTTCTAGCAACTCATGATCTAAGCTAGTCAGTAACAACCTGACGTGATGCTCATACAAGTGCAGTTGTGGCACATAGCCATGATGGGTTATCAACTGATATTGATTTGGATAACTAATCTGCTCAGTGGAATGGAATCCACACCTTGAACTATGAAACAAGTAAGAACCATACCCAAAAATTGAGCCGACTCTCCATTATCAAGCTCCCACCAATTGTGGGTTACAAGAGTACCTATTAAATGCTCTCTAAAATAATAGTGGTTATCCCATTTACCTGGTGCTAACTTCACTCTCTGTTGGAGAATTTGCTTCTCTTTTTCAGATAGATGCAGATCCTAAGGAGAGAATCAGCCCATCACATCTCAGCAGGGCTCTGGCTAAAACCAAGAGTAACTGGAGAAATGAGCAAGAATGCTGCTTCCTTGGTGACCCTGGTGGCAGCACAATGTGAAGGAGATAGACACAGAGAACACTCAATTCCTACTAAACCAGATATCCAGAGACACAGAGGCTCCCAAGACCTCATCACTGAAGTAGACCTAAATGAACCCAACATGGCTCAGGGAAATTTGCAAAAGAGGGGCAGAAATATTATTAGAGCCACATGTGGAGTCATGATGCACAGAGACACTGCCTCTTACCCATAACTGATGGCTAACCCCACAATCCACAACCCATAATCCTCAATGAGGAGGGGCCATCTGGAGGGGAGAGGACAAGGAGGAGGCTAACAATGGCACTGGCATGATTGTATAAAAACACTGTGTACATTTTTATAGCTGCTCAATAAATAATAACTAAGACTGGAATCAACCCAGACATCCTTCATTAGATGAATGGCTAACCAAGATTTGGTATATCTACATGATGGATTTCTCCACAGCACTAAGCAAAAATGACACAATGAATTGTGAAGAATAATGGTCAAACCTGGAACAGATCATTCTCAGTGAACTCACCCAATCACAGAAAGATAATTGTCACATAGTCTCACTCATCTGTTGCTCCTAACCTGAATCTACCCGAGATGCTGACATGCCTAATAACCATCTCAAGGACCAGAAAATAGGGAGGGTGGGATGGGAGGGGAGTGTAAGGTTGGGGGTGGTAGACAGAGACAGAAAACTGGACCCAAATGGCAATAGTACTCTGAAATTCTGCATCCTAAAAGACAAACTTGGTTGCATCCTAAAAGACAGACAGGTTGGATCTTCATCAAGTCCTTAGAGGGAACACCTGAATAACAGAGCCCAGGACAGGGTATTATGAAGGCTAACTTTAAACTTCTCCTGTCCATCTCTCTCTCTCTTCCAGCCCCCCCCCTCTCTCTCCCTCTTCTCTATCTTCTCTATCTCTTTTATATTACCTATCCTTTTCTTCCTTCTTTTCCGTTTTGCTGACTTATAACTCCCAGTACCAGCATGTGGCTATCATCCACAATGAACTATTGGTCAGAGAGACCTACAAGGCTTCCCAAAAGAAGACAGATTTATGTTAGAGTACATGATGATCCATCAAAGGTTAGTGGCAAGACCCTACTGCTGAAGACACCATATACTGTTCCATGTATGGAACATGACTGACCTGATTGGAATCTGGCAGAGTCATTCTCCAGACAGTTAGCTCATCTAGGGCTAGGAGTTGCTACATGAGTGACTGGAGAAAAATGATCAATATCTGTTCAAGTAACTCATGGTCTAAGCTACTCAGCAGCAAACAACCTGTCATGATGCTCACACAAGTGCAACAGTGGTACCTAGCCATGGTGGAAAACCAACAGATCTTGATTTGGCTATCTGGTCTGCTCAGTGGCATGGAACCCATAGCTGGAGTTGGGAAACAAGTCAGATCCATATCTAAAAATGAGCCTGCTCTACATTATCAAGGTCCCATCAACTGTGGTCTACAGGAGGGCCTACACCTATTAAATTCTCTCTAAAATAGCAATGGTTATCCCATTTATCTGGAGCTAACTTCACTCTCAGTTGGAGAATTTGCCTCTGGTTTTTTGTTTTGTTTTGTTTTGTTTTTTTTCAAGGTAAGTTCTCACTCTAGCCCAGGCTGACCTGGAATTTACTATGGAGTTTCAGGGTGGCCTCGAACTCACAGCAATCCTCCCACCTCTGCCTCCCAAGTGCTGGGATTAAAGACATGCACCATCATGCCCAGCCCCTTGCCTCTGTTTTTCAGATGGATGCAGACCCTAAGGAGAGAACCACCCCAACACCACAACACAGGACCAGCTGAAATTAAGAGTAACTGGGGAAATGAGCAAGATTGCTGCTTTCTTGGTGAACCTGGTACCAGCACAGAGGTGAAGGAGATAAACACATAGGACACTCAACTCCTATCACATCAGATATCCAGAGACACAGAGGCTCCCAAGACCTCATCATTGAAACAGACCTAAAATGAACCCAACATGGCTCAGGGAAATTTGCAGGAGAGGGGAAGAAATAATGTTAGAGCCACATGGTATGTCATTCTGCATAGAGATTGCCTCTTACCCATAACTAATGGCTAACCCCACAATGCATGACCCATATTCCCAATGAGGAGGGTTCCTGCAGAAGGGATAAGACAGGGAGGAGGTTAATGATGGTATAAGCATGACTGTATATACTGTGTACATAAACTAATAAATAAAAAAAGAAAATGACACTACTATTTATCTTTTAATACATGAAATGATAAGTAAGAGTTAGTTAGCTAAATGGTCTGTGTACAATGCCTATATAACAGAAGTACATATGCTGACCTCTGGAAAACTCTGACATGAAAATGTTCAGTGAAGTATTGTTAGCTCATGGAAATTCATGTGATTTGTGTTTCTGGTTTGCTTATTGCTTTCACTAAATAAATATGTGTAGTGTGCAAAAAGAAAAAAAAAATAGAAAAGAAAGGAAGAAAGAATTCAATGGAATGTGGATATAAAAGGGGGAGAATGACAAGTCAAGATGGTGACTGCCTAACTGTGCCACACCTCCCTGGGAAAGAAAGGCAAGGCATTAAGGGTTCACTGGGTCTTTTAGGGGAGAGCAATGTCTAATAGCTTGCCAGTGGGAGGGCAGAGAGGGGGAAAAATAGGGAATCACTGATTCCTTCACTGTCGGGTAGCTCACCAATCCCCCAACCCCCCAAAGCAGCCTCCTTAGCCATAGTCCCAGCCTGAAGACACTACCACACTTACTGCAGGAGACTCAGACCAACATAGTTCTACTTACCGCACTATGCAGGGGTTACTGCCTTGCTCCCCCCACCCATGCATGACCTCAGGCAGGATCTGTCCACTGGCCTGCTGGAGCTCGGGCTACATCTGTCCATGTGCTTGCCACATGTACACTGCCCATCTGCCTGTGCAAGCTTAGCCTGCTCTGCCCATTTGCCTGCTTACTGTTCTGGCCACCCGCCCATCCACACGTGAGCTCAAGCCCATTCCACCTGCCCACGTGAGCTCAGGCTCCCTCTGCCTGTCTGCCCACAACAACTCAGGCCCAATCCCCTCTCTATTATACCAGCCAGCACTCATCTGCCTGCTGCAGGTGTTCCACTGTGCGGGAGTTCAGGCTGCTTTGGCTTCCTGCCACATATTAGCTCAGGCTGATTGGCCCACCCACATGTCAGCTCAGGACCACTCTGCCCATATGCTTGCCTGCCTGCTAGCTCAGGCCAGCTCCCCCAAGAGACACCACTTCTTCTGTTCATCGAAACCACAGTCACACTCTCCCTGTGATAGGCAGACCACAGTGCAAAAGAAATAACAAGAAACAGCAAATACAGTAGATCTAGTAAGATCACCCAGTCCTACAATGAATGTCTCTAGTCAAAACACAGAAGAGACATTAGGATCAAAACACCAAAATGAAGCTATGAGCAATGCAACCCTGACCAAGCTACTGGTTGAACTTGCAGAAAAGCAACAAAGACTGATAATAGTGTGGATACTGCCATCACTAGAGTAGACCTAATAGATAAAAAAATGGAAGGAGTTCAAAGACAGTTAAGAGATATGAAGGAGAGTGAAAAAAAGAGGATCTCAAAAATCAGCTGGAGATGCTAAATGAAGACATAAAGAAATGCAAGGATGAATTCCAACAAGCATCAAGAAAATCAGAAAATGTTGTGAAAAGGGAGCTTGACAGAGGGATGAAACTATACATAGAATAGTAGTAAAAAATGCAAACCTAATTGAACAAGCCCCAAACTCGTTAGAAGCTCTCAAGTATAGTTAGCCATGTGTAGGATAGTAACTCCAATCTGGAAAACAAGACAGAAGAAACAGTTCGAGAGTTCAAAAGTTTCAATAGGTTCAAAAATTTCTGTGAAGAGTACATGAGGGAATTGTAAACATCCTAACTTCCAGATCATGGGAATACCAGAAGGGGAAGAAATTCAGACCAAAGGCATGGAGAACTTATTTAATAAAATAATGAACTCTCCAAAATAATCCCACTCTCTCAAAAGAAAGGCCTATCAAGGTACAAGAAGCTAACAGAACTCCAAACAGATTGGACCAAAGGAGAAACTCTTCAATACATATTGCCATTAAGACTATAAACATTGATACCAAAGATAAAATCCTAAAAGCAGGTAAGGAAAAACAGCACATCGCTTTTAAAGGTAACCCATCAGAATTACTTCAGACTTCTCAACAGAAACCCTGAAAGCCAGAAGGGCCTAGAATGGAACATTGCAAAGTCTAAGAACCTATGGCTTCCAACTCAGACTACTTTACCAAGCAAAGGTATCCTCATAACAGATGGTGAAAGAAAAACTTTCCATGACAAAACTCAGCACCCAAAATATAAAATACCTTGGAATATTGTTAACCAAGGAAGTGAAAGGTATATACAATGAAAACATAAAAACACTCAAAAAAGAAATTGAGGAGAACTTGAGAAAATAGAAAGACTTCCCATGCCCCTGGATAGGCAAAATTAACATTATGAAAATGGCAATCCTACCAAAAGCAATATAGAGATTTAATGCAATTCCAGATCATTCTCAGTGAACTTACCCAATCACAGAAAGATAATCGCCACATAGTTTCACTCATCTACAACACATAACCTGAATCTACTCAAGATGCCAACATATCCAGCAAGCATCTTGAGGACCAGATAATAGAGTGGGTGGGAAGGGAGGAGAGGGCAAAGGAAGGGTTGGGGGACACAAATCTCAACCCAAACCACAATGGTACCATTAAATTCTACACCCTAAAAGGCAAACCAAATGGTTGAACCTTCACCAGGCCCTTAAAGGGAACACCTGAGTCACAAGCCACTGGAGAGGGTATGTTGAAGACTGATCTTAATCTTCTACAGCCTCTCTCTCTCTCCCTTCTCTCTAACTCTTTTTATATTAGTTATATTTTTCTTCCTTATTTTTATGGGCACTGACATATAACTCCCAGTACCAGCAGATGGGTATCATCCACAATCAGCTTTAGATCAGAGAGACCTACAAGATTTCCTAAAAGAATAACAGTTTTCTGTCAGAGTACTTGATGACCCACAAAAGGTTAGTGGTAAGACCCTACTGTTGAAGACACCATATGCAGTTGACAAGTAACATGGAATGACGTGGCTGTAAGCTGGAAAAGAGTCAGTCCCCAGACAATCAGTGCATCTATTTCCAAGAGGTGCTACATGGGCGACTGGGGGGAACTGACTAATATCTCAGAGGGGGCTGGAAGATTGTCAGAGCCCCACATTGGGTCATGACATGCAGAGTCATTTCTTCCTACCCAAAACTGAAGGCTAACCCCACAATGCATGACCCATATATCACAACAAGGAGGGCCCCTGTGGAGGTGTGAGGACAAGGAGGAGGCTATCAATGGTACCAACTTGACTGTATTCACTGAGTACAAAAAAAAAAAAAATGCTAAGGTTCAGATATTATACTTTCTAGTTTAAATAAAAACTTCAAAATAAATAAATGAATAAGAATTCAATCCCTTTAGAAATCTAGTGGAACTGCCTTAAAGTGTTAGACATTCATACATCCGATTAATTAGAGGTCTAATATTATATATGTAGCAGAAAGGAATAAAATTTATATAAAAATAGATTTTGACAGGGATATTCACAGAATTTCATTAACAATGCCTCTAAAATATAAATCACCCAGTAGTTTTTAATATTTTGATAATATATTTTAACAATATAAAATCAAAAATCAGACATTGTGAATTAGTACAATAGGAGAATTACTACTTAATATAAAACAACAATCAACTGATATAAACAAGAAGAGGGGATTTTAAAAACATTATGCCAACTGAGAGAAGCCTGATATAAAACAGAATTTATTATAATATTCAACTTAAATTACATTCTTTATTAAATAACACTAATGTATGCTGCTAGAAATCAGCAAGATGTTTCTTGACAGGGGGAGGGTAGATACTGACTGGGAAGGGCGACAGCAGGTGTTTCTGGGTGATGTTAATGTTCCACATGCTGACAGCATCAAGATCTTACAGATAGATTTCAAAATGATTAAATTGTCTACTTATGACCTTTGCTACTCAATCAATGCATGTAATTACACCTCAATAAAAAGGAAGTAAGTTACCAGTAACTAGAATCAAAAGTGACAAAATAAAATACAAGTGTCATGCTTATCAAAGAAAGCATGAGAGACGTTTTCATGCCATTGCTTCCTCTGTAGTGACTTTTTCTGAAAACTATTTCTAGGGAGATGGCAATAGATACTGTGTTCACTCAAACCCTATCAAAACAGATCCAAAGGCTGCAGAGAAAGCAACAGTAAATCAGATCCCTATCTCCCCTTCTAAGCTCAGTGGAGATTGTGGAAGAGGGACAAAAATATTGTCAGAGCTTCAGGGTGGGTGGGAATAGCCTGAGGTATGATATTCCTCCTCACCCAGAGACTGACTGAGGCCTCTTGGGGACCACAGTGAATACCAATAACTCCAACCAAAGAAGACCCTCAGCATAACTGGGGCAGAGGTAAGTAATTCTAAGGATACAACATTTTAATAAAATATTTAAAAAAACATGAAAATAAAAAGAAAAATTGGAATAAGAGTGGAAAGCATATATAAAGAAATAGAAAATAATTTCATTTCTCATGCATGTGGGTAAAGTATTAACAAATACAGTTTTCTCACCTCAATATATTCAGAAAATGCATATGTGGGGTGTTTTATGCATTAAAATATAAGGAAAAAGATAATGTGAAACTCAGAGTAAAAGTGATATATAGGCCAAAAGTAACATAAAAGGAAGATGACACAAATATATTAGTAGGGAAAAAAAAAAAAAGCAAGACAGACTGTTACTCCAGAAATAGTTCTTTAAAACAGTAGAAATCTCAGTGAAGCAGAGATGTGTAAAGCTTCCAAGTGTGTCATTTTATGATGTGAAAACGAATTGCCATGCAACCTGTTTGTGTGGGCAACACTGATACACAGATAGTTCTGCTGTTTTATGAGGCTCTGAAATTGTGGTTGACCAGACCTTTGCCTTTTATGTCAAAAGTATATAACTTGTTTTCTGAAATTTTATTGACTCTGAGCTAAAAGTTTGCATTTAGTCTCAGATATGAGAGTTAGTCTTTTGAAGAATATTGGAACCATTAAGACTGGGAATTCACAAAGTTGGACTAAATACATTTTGTATTAAACCTATGGGGACCAAATGTGGAATCTTGTATTTGAACTGAAATGCTCTCTTCTCACTTATGTGTTGAAAATTTGGTCCTTAGCTGGAGGTGCTACTTTGAAGATATCCTGGACACTAAAAAGTGGGGCTTGGTTCAAGGAACTAGATCATTGGAGGATGTTTTTGAAGGTTACATTTTAACCTGACCCATTCCTTTCTGTCTTTGCTTCCTGTACACCATAACATCAAACACTTCTGCTATCACTGATTGCCACTGTTGTGATGTTCTGCCTTACAAGAGACCATGGTCAATGGAGTTAAGCTTGGAACTGAAACCTCTAAAACTGTGAGCCAGCTTGATGTCTGAATTTGTTTCAGTCAGGTATTTTGTCACAGTGAAAAGACACATAACTAACCCATGTCCTAATTTTAGTTACATAGTCTCAATAAATGCAAAGCAATGAGAATAACAGTGGCATCATTATAAAGGTAGATGGCACAAAATGTTTTTGAAATTGACAAATAAATCAGTTTTTAGTAATACTAGATAAAATGTAAACAGGACAAGTTCTAACATATTGAATATATGTGAAATATTAAAGTCAATAATTAAAAATATTCTCTTAAGAGGCTGAAGAATGGATTAGCAGTTAAGGTACATGCCTGCAAAGCCAAAAGACCTAGTTTTGATTCTCCAAGATCCACATAACCCAGATGCATAGTGAATCCCATGTTTCTGAGTTCATTTGGCTAGAGGCCGTGGTTTACCCATTCATTCTCTCTCTCAAACAAATAAATAAATAAATAAAAATTTAAAAAAATATTGTCTTAAGTATAATCATTTCATTCCATGGAGCTGAAAGTTCAGTGTACTGCTTCAAAAAAATGGGGAAAAACATTTTTAAACAAAACTTTACAAAAATTCTATTTTTAACCAAACTTTTGCTTAATTAAGAAATACATGTGGGGGCTGGAGGGATGGCTCCATTGCTAGCAAAGCCTGAAGGCCTGGGTTAAATACCTTGGTTCCCTTGTAAAGCCAGATGTACAAAGTGCCATATGAGTGTTTGCAGTGGCAAGAGGCCCTGGAGCATTCATTTCCATTCATTCATTCTGTCTCTCTATTTTCTTGCAAATAAATAAATATTGTTTTGGTAGAAAAGTTCATAAGTTTGTCTTGGTAGAAAGTATTGTCCAATATATAAATTCTGATAAAGGAAAATGCTTACTTGCAGAGTAATGATAATGAGATATTAATTTATCCTGTTACAAAAGACTAATTAGCTTAGTAGATAAAACATTTTTTATTCTTTACACTCAGTTTCTGAACATTTTTTAAACAGCGGTGGGGACTTTGTTGTCCTATTTTTTTAATTAGTCTCTTGCCAGAATTTTAAAGACTTAATGGGTGAATCATAAAAAATATAGAACTTTGTAATATCAGAGACTTGAATTTTCCTTGCATTCTTTGTAGACTTCAGAACATATCACATAGCTATTTGAATGCATTGCTGCTGGCAAAGCACATACCAGGGAATTTGTGTTCTCTTGCTATTTGTAATTTCTAACATTTTTAGTAAGAGAAGATTTGGTGGGAACAAACTTTTCTTTTGAATGGTAGTATACAAAGAGAGAAGCATAAGTTGCTTGCATAGACTTTAAGCAAAATATAGAAGCAAACTAAGAATCAGTCATTATTTTGTTGTAGTAACAGAACCTCTTACGTTTGTATCTTTACTGATTTTGAGCTACTTGTCTTCACTAATTTAGAGATTCGAAGTGACAAGAAGCTTTTTGTCACTCCAGCTATAGTTCTCTCTAGAATTCTTATGAAAGTATCTTTAGATTTTCAGGGCCAGAATTTCATGTACTTTAAATATAGAAATACACATTTCTATGGAGGGAATGCATGGGGGTTTGCAAGTCATTAAGTCAATATTTCCAAAAGATAAGTTGTCAACAAAAATTCAATATTCTGTTTTATCTGTTTGTCTCTGCAAATTACAAATACCTCATCCAAGTTCAATTTTAAAATGAAGCCTTCTCCATACCTCCTGTTATATGAAGATAAGTTTGAAGACTGTCTTCAAATCAATTAGGTTGTTATATTTAGAGAACCTCCATAATGCCTTTTTATTAAGAATACAAATGGAAAACTGGCATGTAGTAAACACAGAATGGTGCGCAACACCATAAAGACAACTAAGGTCATGTTTTTGCTCAGTCATCACAGGAGCTGAGCTGGAGGAGATGTGATATGACTGGGGAGATGCTGAGAAAGCTACTGCTGCTGTAAATGTGTGGGTAAATACTTCCATGCATAACAAATGGTCACAGTTTGTATTTGATTTTTGTTTGATTTTGGAATTTACTTATATTTTATTTATTTGAGACAGAGAGGCAGGTATATAGAGAGAATGGATGCAGCAGGGTCTCTAGATGCTTCAAATGAACCCCAGATGCATGCATCTCTTTGTGCATCTGGCTTTATGTGGGTACTGGGGAATTGAACCTGGGTCCTTTTGGCAGGCAAGCACTTTACCTCTAAGCCATATCTCAAGCCCAAGTTTTTGAACAATTTTATAAGGTATAAATTATTCTGTCCTTGTACATAAGAATGCTAATCATGTTTTAAAGAAAATGTCAAAACTTTGCCAGAGCAGAAGTTTAAGAGGGATATTGTATTTATGAACCATGCATTTTGAATTTATGTGATTATTGCTATACACACTTCTGCTGCTGTACCATGGGAATAATGGGGAGTATGAATTATGAGAGTGAAATCTAGTATAGGCTAGGTAGAGAAAATATACCACAAATACTACTCATATGAGAGGGTAGGTGTGGACTTCAGCAAAGAACAAATGTTGATGACTATGTTGCCAATAACTTTAGAGACTGAACTTTCTGTTCAGAGTCATCTTTGCATACTGGAATAATTTCAGATATTTAAGTTGGTGAATATCATGAATGAAACTTGATCACAGCTCAGGGTTCAAAATTTACTTCTGTCAATGGTAAGTTAGTCATTCGTGATTAGTAACTCCACATACAGTCTCTTTCTGATTGAGCTCAATGAATTTTTTAGGAGGAAGCTCTTTTCCTTCCCATTGAATCAACCCATGGAGGTGCTAGTCAATGTCTAGGCTAGCCACTGAATTTGTGGAAAATAAAATTCTGTTGAGAAGGGTTTTGTTTAGCATTTTCATTTTTAAATTAAATATTTATTCATTTATTTATCTGAGAAAGAGAAAGAGAGAAAGAGGCAAGTAAAAATAGTCAGTATGGACATGCATGGGCATTCTGACATTACAAACAAACTCAAGACATATGTGCCACTTTGTGCATCTGGCTTTATGTGGGCACAGGGGAATCGAACCTGGACATTAGGCTTTGCAAGTAAGTGCCTTTAACCACAGAACAATCTCCAGGGATGCTTGTCATTTTTATAATAAATATTTAATAACTGGATTAACATGGCCATTAAATATACATAATTCAAACTTTTCTCCTGCCTTTGCTGTCTTCCCTGATGGGTTATTTTATAGTGTCTACCATAGTAACAGCAAGGTAGAATGCAAGAAGAACACTGCTATAATTCGTTTTTAACTGTTTCATAGTTCCTAATACCCAAGTCTCAAAGGCATCCTAGAACCTTGGATATCTTTTCACAACAATTTGAATTGAGCCCATTACCTAGTGGCACTTATATAGTACATTTCTCCTTAGACTTATTTTCCTACTATATTTACCATTTTTACATGAATATGATACTGTATCACTGACTTTAGGAAAGCAATAATCTATTAAAATACTTGATGTTTAAAGAATGTCTTCAAAAATGTGCATAAGAGTAGACTTGATCCTACCCTCTTCAGTGTCTTGTGGTTCAGGTGTTTCCTATAAGGGCCTGGTGAAGGTTCAACCATTTGGTCTACAGTTTAGAAAGTAGAATTTTATGGTACCATTGCCATTTGGGTCCGGATTACTGTTTTCAACCCTTTAATTCCCTCCCCTCCATTCCCATCCATCCTAGTGTCTACTCCATGAGATGCTTGCTGGGTATGTAAGGTATCATGGCTAGATTCAGGTTAGGTGTTGTAGATGAGTGAGACTATGTGGAGATTTTTTTTCTGTGATTGGGTAAGTTCACTGAGAATGATCTGTTCCAGGTTCACACATTTTTCCTCAAATTTCTTTGTGTCATTTTTTCTTATTGCTGTGTAGCATTCCATTGTGTAGATATACCACATCTTAGTTATCCATTCATCTAGTGATGGACATCTGGATTGATCCCAGCTCTTAGATATTACAAATTGAGCCACTAAAACATGGTTGAGTAAATCTCTCTGGTCTGTGGTATGAAGGTTTTAGGGTAGATGCCCAGTAAGGGAATAACTGGGTCTGTTGGTATCTCTATAGTCAGCTTTTTCAGGAGTCTCCATATTGCTTTCCAAAGTGGTTGTGCCATCCTACATTCCCACCAACAGTGGATGAGAGTTCCTCCTTCTCCACATCCTCACCAGCATTTATTTTCATTTGATTTTTTGATGTTGGCTATCCTTGTTGGGTTAAGGTGGAATCTCAAAGTTGTTTTAATTTACATTTCTCTGATGATTAGGAATGATGAACATTTTCTTAAGTGTGTGTTTGCCATTTGTGTTTCTTCCTCTGTGAACTGCCTGTTCAGCTCTTTGCCCCATTTTGTGAGTGGAGTGTTTGACTTGTACTGTTTAGATTTTTGAGTTCTTTGTGGATTCTAGAGATTAGGCCTCTATCACTTGAATAACCTGCAAATATTTTCTCTCATTCTGTGGGTAATCTATTAGGTTTGCTTATTATATGCTTGTCTGTAAAGAAACTCTTCACTTCATGTGATCCCATTGGTTGGGTAACTTTAAGATCATGAGCTACTGGGGTTTTGTTCAGAAAGTCTTTTTCAATTCCCATATCATGGAACGTACTTCCTAAATTTTCTTCCAGTAGTATTTGAGTTTCTGGTCTTATATTGTGGTATTTGATCCATTTGCATTTGAGTGTAGTGCATGGTGAAATGTGTGGATCAAGTTTCAGTTTGCTGCATGTGGTTATCCAGTTTGTCCAGCACAATTTGTTGAAGATGCTGTCTAAACCTTCTACATCTTCCCTCCCTCCCTCTCCCTCTCCCTCTCTCTCTCTCCCCTGTCTAACTATTGTATATTAGTTATATTTTTCCTCATTTTCTTAGTGGGCACTGACCTTTAATTCTCAGTACCAGCATGGGGCTATCATCCACAATGAGCTTTTGATCAGAGAAACCTACAAGATTTCCTAAAAAGAATGACAGATTTCTGTCAGAGTACTTGATGACCCACCAAAGGCCAGTGGTAAGACCCTATTGCTGAAGACACCATACACAGCTGACACGTACAATGGAATAGCATGGCTGGAAGCTAGGAGAGAGTCAGTCCCCAGACAGCGTATCTAGTGACAGAAGGTGCTACATGGGAGACTGGGGAAAAGTGACCAATATCTGTCCAAGCAACTCATGGTCTAACCGACTTAGCAACAAATAACCTGATGTGATGCCCACACAAGTGCAATAGTGGTGCACAGCCGTGGGGGGGGGGGGACTAACTGCTCTTGATTTGGCTGACTGATCCCCTCAGTGGTACCAGTCCCATAGCTGGAGCTGGGAAACAAGTCAGAACCATATCCAAACTTAAGCCCTCTCTCCAATATCAAGCTACCTTCAACCATGGGCTACAAGAGGGCCTACACCTATTAAGCTCTCTATAAAAAAAGGAAGGGTTATTTCATTTGTCCTGGAGCTCAGATACGTTCCGTTGGAGAATCTGCTTCTCTTTTTCAGATAGATGCAGATCCTAAGGAGAGAGCCACCCCATCATACCTCAAAAGGGTCCTGGCTGAAACTAAGGAAAATTGGAGAAACAAGCAAGGGTACTGTTTTCCTGATGAACTGGATACCAGCATAAGGGGGAAGGAGACCAACACAGAGAAAAATCAACTCCTACCAAATCAGAGAGCCAGAGCCTCAGAGGCCCCCAACACATCATCACTGAAGCAGACCAAAAATGAACCCAACATGGCTCAGGGAAATTTTGTGGAAGAGGGGGCGGAAAGAATGTCAGAGCCACATGTTGTGTCAGAATATGAAGAGACATTTATCGCACCAATAACTGTGTGCTAACTCCACAATGCACGACCCATATACCTCCACAAGGAGGGGCCAATGATGAGGGGGTAGGCCATGGATGATCCTAATAATGGTACCAAACTGCCTGTGTTTGCTGAATAGAAAACTAATAAATATAATTTAAAAATGTGTATAAGAGCAGAGACTTTTTAATTTTTTTTAATAATTAACAAATTCCATATTTGTAAACAATATCCCATCATAATTCCCTCACTTTCCTCTTTGAAACTCCACTCCCCATCATATCCCTTCCCCCGCTCAATAAGTCTCTCTTTTATTTTGAGGTCATGATCTTTTTCTTCTATTATGATGGTCTTGTGTAGGTAGTGTCAGGCACTGTGAGGTCATGGATATCCAGGCCATTTTGTGTCTGGAAGAGCATGTTATAAGGAATCCTACCCTTCCTTTGGCTCTTAAGTTCTTTGTGCCTCCTATTCCTCAGTGGACCCTGAGCCACGGGAGATTTGATAGAGATATTTCAGTGCTGAGCACTCCTCTGTCACTTCTCAGTACCATAGTGATTTCTGAGTCATCCCAAGGTCACTGCCATCATACCAAGTGAAGTTCTCTAACCCAAATTGAGAGTAGCATTAATATATGGGTATAAATATTGAGATAAGTGCTTACTTGGCAGTTTGGTGAGCCTATATTTAGCCAAACAGCAGCAGACATTGCACCCCTGGGGCTCATGACTACCCCTGTTGTAGGTTTTCAGTATCAGGATGCATTCCCTCCCATGATGCAGGGCTCCAGTCAAATTAGAGGACAGTTGGTTTCCCCCATAACAGACATGCTACTATTGTACCCATTGGCTCACTTGGCTTGAAATCACAATTGATTTCTCTCTCTCCCATTGAACTGCATGCAGTGTGGCTTTTTCCAGCTTTCAGTCAGCTGGTATACATGGAGGTTTTCAGCTCAGTACCAGCATGGTTTCTTAGTGACCCTGCTTCCCAAGTATGTGGAGTCTTCAGCAGTAGGGTCTTACCAACTATGTTTCTTTTAAAGGATATTTTATAAAAATAAGCATTAGAGATGATACAGCCAAAGTAACCACAATATTTGAGCTTCATGCTAGAGGTATCAGTATATATTTAGTTTATATTTATAAGCTCATGATCAAGTACTTGCTAAGTATGTAGCAACTGGCTATTGAGCCTTTGCTGAGTTCTTGTTGAAGGACTATGAGCTTAAAATATTATATCATTTAGGGTGAGTTATATTTAATCTTTTTGAGTGAGTAAACAGTCTTAGAATACTTGGAGAAACTTCATAATAATACAGATTATGGATAAAAAAATCAATAAACTTAATAAATTACCCTGATATCTTGGTTTTAATGTAGAAAATATGTGCAGTATCAGCATGATCATTATGGATCAGCTAATAAAAACTACTGAACATCAGATAACATAACTGTAATACATGGGTGTACATATTAGATTTATGGACAGATAGGGTTATATCTTTAAGATATGATTCTGTTCACTTTTATTGTGCATTCAAATAATACCAAAAAAATCCCCCCAAAAGTGTATGTGATTATGATATTTGACTAATTGTAAAAGCATACCAAAACGGCATGTGGCAAAGGAAATGATTAACATTAGCCATGAACAGTTAAAAGCATAACAAGATGGGATAATATCCTATCAAATAAATACAATTTTAAAGTGTAGAAATTGTCATGATATCAAGTTTTAATTGAAAACTTTTTTTTAATTTTAAAGTAAGTCAATTCCTTATTTGAAACAGCATACTGTTTCTGATTCTATTCTCTCTTGAATAATTATGCTCTACATCCAAAAATATGATACAGATTTTTCTTTGAAGTTTATTTCAGAAATTTTTTTCCAACCTTTTATTAGTTTTGTTATATTTTATTTCCATATTGTTTTATCTAATTTGCTTAATTTTTCAAGAGCTTGCTGAAGTTGCTTCCTTTTTGTGGCTGATTTGTGAAGATGCGATGCCCTGGCTGCCTGCTTTGCCTTGCTTTTTCACCATGATGACCCTTTTCTTAGTAATTGTAAGCCAAATTGAAGGTTTTCCTTCCATAAACTTCTTTTGGTTAGTTGTTTTGTCCCAGCAATGAAAAGGTAACTGCAATACATGTTGATATGCAGTTTTCCCAGCAGAATCATCCCTTCTGCATTATGTGTACCATGTTTAACACCAACAACAGTGTGTGCATGAAATTATTTCTGTGCTCTATTCTGGGCCATTAGTCGTCTATGTATATATTTTTATGTGTCTACTGTACTCTTGTGGTCTCTATATTTTGTGATTTATTTTGAAATCAGGATGTGATACCTACTGTATCATTTTTGTTGTAAGATTTAGTGGCGGTTTGTAATAATTTAGGTTCCTTCTTCTTTGTTAGTAAAATAAATATTTAATAACTTGATATTATATGTTTTATAATGCACATGATTTTGCAATTAATATCTATAAATATCCAACTAGCTAACATTGATTCAATAAGAAATAGAAAGTCTAAAAATGTCAATACTAAGACATTTTATTGGTAATGAAAAGCTTTCCTAAAGGACTGGCTTGCATTTATATTTTGAAAATATTTAATTTTATACGTCTTATTTTCTATCAAAATAGAATAGAAAAAGTTTAGGAGAAGGACAAGGAAAATTGAGGTAATTTTATTTTATAAAGATAGCTTTTTATTAATACTAAATTTCATAATAAGGATAATACTAATATTCCTGATGAATAAATAGCAGTGCAAAGTCTTTAAGAAAACATTAGCTCAGAAATTTCAGCAGCATATCAAAAACATTATGCAACATGCCCAAAAGTACTCATTCCTGGTATGGAAGTATGATTGAACATATGCAAATTAATATGCTGCACCATATAATGCATTGAAGTTCAAAAACTACATGGTCATCTCAGTAGATGTGGAACACTAAAAAAGTAGCCTATCTTTTTCGATCAACTCTGTTCAAATTAACTATGGAAGAAACATACATGAAATGAGTAAAGGGTGTATATAAAAAGCTTACCCCAGGGCTGGAGAGATGGCTTAGCGGTTAAATGCTTGCCTGTGAAGCGTAAGGACCCTGGTTGGAGGCTCAATTCCCCAGGACTCATGTTAACCAGATTCACAAGGGGGCACAAGCTTCTGGAGTTCATTTGCAGTGGCTAGAGTCCCTGGCACTCCCATTCTCTTTCTCTCTCTTCCTCTTTCTCTCTCTCTGTCTCTCTTAAATGAATCACCACCCAAAAAATTTTAAATAAAGCTTACCCCAAAAATGTATATGTATACATTTATGAATATAGATAGATAGATGATAGATAGATAAGTAGGTAGGTAGGTAGGTAGATGATAGATAGATAGATAGATAGATAGATAGATAGATAGATAGATAGATAGACAGATAGATGTATGTGGAAACCTTTGCTTGACTGATTTAGTATTTGTGCCAGAAAGGAACAAGTAAAATTATCTCTGTTCATGAACAACATGAAGTTATATAGGAAATCTCTAATGATGACACAAAAATCTTTGAATCTAATATAAAAGTTCAATAATTACAGAATATTAATCAATATAAAATTACTGGTATTTCTCTATATTAACAGTAAACAGGCTTACATTAGTAGAATTTACTATTGTAAAATTCAATATTAAATATTTCCAAACTAAATCACAGAATTATACAATCTCTTGAATTTACAAGTACGGATCAGGTAGGTGTTGCGAGTTCAAAACTTCATAAAGATGATTTTTGTCCCAGTCTTTAGAGCCCTAGGTTGAGAGCATGTGTTATACTTCGAATATGTCATTCAAATATGCACATGCTAAAAAGTTAATTCTCAGTGCATCAGTGTTGGGAAATGGGTCCTATCTGAAGGTATTTTTTCCTTGAAGGCTCTAATCCTGAGTATAAAAAAGTTCTAAGTTCTACAGTCCTCCTCATGATTGCTTTCATTTCCATGTTTTATTCATGGTATTTGATTTTCTATCTTGAAATAAAGTATCAGAAAAGCCCTTGCCACATGTGGATATTGTAATCCAACTTTCTTATATTCAAAGATATAAGAAAGAAATCTTTGTTCATTGAAAATATTTAGTCCCAGATATTCTATGGACTTGCAGTGTCCACTGATGAGTATCTTCACTGGTGATTTCTCTTTCTCCAATTGAACTGCATGCAGAATGTCTTCTTCCAGCTTTCTGTCAGATGGTCTACATGGAGGAGGTTATCAACTCAGTTCCAGCAGGATTTCTCAGTGGCTTTGCAGCCCAAGTATGTGGAATCTTCAGCAATAGGGTCTTACCATCTATTCCTACTGGAAAACCAATGGTCTTGGCAATGGCCTATAATTTTGGGGGGACATCAGGGACCTCCCTGGCCAACAATGCACTGGAAGGTATCCCATCTCTGGCACTGAGTGTTGCATTGTCCAAAAAAGTAAGTTTCCATGTGATTTATTTATATCCCATGCCCTGTTTTAATGCATTATTATTATTTTTTTAATTTATTTTGTTTTTTATTTTTATTTATTTATTTGAGAGCAACAGACAGAGAGAGAAAGAGGCAGAGAGAGGGAGAGAGAGAGAGAGAGAGGAGAGTGGGCATGCCAGGGATTCCAGCCACTGCAAACAAACTCCAGATGTGTATGCCCCCTTGTAATGCATTTATTTTTTATCACTTCAAACTTATATCTTGTTACTAGACATGGAAAATTCCATTTCTTTGTACAACAGTAAAAGATAGGGTGATATCCAAGAATAAAAACATCTCTGAGTTGGGTATGTGGTGGACATACCTTTAATCCTAGTAGGAGGATAAAGAAGGAGGATTGTGATGAGTTCAAGGCCAACATGGCCTATAGAGTGAGTTTTTGGTTCACTTAGACTAGAGTGAGACCTTGCCTACCTCCCTCCCTCTCTCACCAATCAAATGCTCTCCATCATTAATTGCTACATTAATCATGTTTAATTATTTTTTCTCTGTTGAATTTACTAGTCTTAATTTTTTTTTATCTTTTGATTGCTTAAGAAATCTTTGAGCATCTTCAGTATGATAAATTGTTGACTAAGCATAATAAATACAGAGAGGAACAAGACCCAGCCATTATTCTCAAATGCCCATGTACTGAGGAGAATGAAATAAGCAGTCAAATTCTCATGGCATGTTATGGGCATGAGCTACGCCTATTTTATTTAGAAATAATTAAACAGTTTGGTTAGTTTAAGCCATAAAATGGTTGACATAGTTTACTAAAATTCAGGGCTTTGGCTAGCTCAATGCACACCAGCAGATTAAAATGTGTCATTAGACTCCCTATAGTCTTCATGATTCCACTTCCTTCTACTCTGGTCTTATATGACCTCTTTCAGAAAGTGATTCTGTTTCTCAAGTAGCACTCAGAATATCTAATAAATGTTTCCTGTTTCCAGTCTCTATATTTACCCTTAGCCAGCCCGTTGTCATGGGGATACAGTAGTTTGGCCAAGCCTGTGGTAATGTGGTCATCCTTGTACTGGCTGATAGTAGAAACTAAAGAGGGAATCAGAACTACTTGCAAAACTAGAGTGAATGCAGTATGGCCAGGAAAGAAGGGTAATAAACATATCAGGTTACCAATGAGTGCTAGTGAGAATTCACTATGTAACTTTATATATACATGAAAGTCAATGAACTCAGTTTTTGCATGTATCAATTTACTGTGAGAATTTCAGGTGACATAGTTCCATATTTTCTGGTTAATTGATTCTGAAATCACAAATAAAGTCTAGCGTGAGGCTTATAACATGCCTAGCCTTCTGCATAGACTCATTTCTGAGGAAAGAGAAATTTGTGAGAGGTAAACATTTTTGAAAGTTAGGATTCAGGCAGTGTTAGAGACTAACATTTAAGAAACAAGATCAGGAAGACACAGAAATAAATACTACAAAAGAGATGATGATTATTTTTGTGTCATCTTGGGCTTGCTTATTCACAAAATAGAAATCAGTTATTGCTTTAAGAGAATGTTACAAAATAACATCATCCACTCAACACTCCCATGAAAATAATATTTCACTGTAGGGTGATTGGTCATAGAACATACTTACAGGGATAGTAATAATGGACTAGAGAATAATAATAATGACTAAAGAATATTTGAAATTTACATGAAACAAAATTATTTGTAAATAACATTTAGAACTTTATTTACATTAAGCACCTATTCTCTTCTTTGGCAAGATTTTGTGTTTTGTACATACTGCTAGATAATTTATATTTTATCCTTCTCACATTCCAATGGTGTATGGGCATGTGAAAAGTAATTATAATTTATTCTCAATCATACTTAAAGGTAGAACAGAAGGTTTTGAAACTAACACTCAACTAAGCTAGGTAATGGATTTTATGTTGATGATTTCTAATTTGTAAATAAAATGCAACTGTTTTAGTAGCAGAAAGAACAGCCCAATATTATTCCTCACATTTAATGTAAAAACAAGAGCAAAACTCTTCAATTGTAATGAAAATTTTGATTAGATAGTGCAATTTACTTTTCAGGCTGTAGTTTGTTTTTCTAGCATCTCTGTCTAGTCTACCATCCTCATGATTGCATTTTTAGCCTTGAGCTCTGTTTATTGCATGGTCCAAATCTGTCAGTGCTGTTTAACTCAGTGCTACAAAAACCCTTGACTTTCCTCATCTAGTGGGCATGGGTATTTTTCTATTCTCTTTTTTTTGTTATTAAAGAAATATGGACAATGGAAATAAAAAGTTTTGACAGAAATAAGATTTTATTTATTTCTGCTGTATAATAGTTATAATTTATAATAATGATGATATTATCCTGGTCATTATTTATGAACGCACTGACACAAAGCAACATTGATCTTTATGCTATGTAACTTACAAACCACTTTTCAAACTGCACTCTAATTTAAAAATAAATCACTGGACCAAAGTAAGACTGTTGCATTGCGGAGACATAGTAATTAATGCTTGAGACATAGAAAGCTAAAATACCAACTTTCCAAAGCTTTCAGTATAAAAGATAACAAAATATCCAAGCCTTTCCTATGCAAATTATTTTTCTTGTTTTTCTTCCTATTTTCAAACTCATCTAGTTGTAAAATGGAAAAAGAAAAAGAATCACAAAACTGATCCCAATCAAGACATCTGAATTTACATTAGTGAGTTCATTTTTGAACCCTTCACAAGCAATACTCCCTGTAAAGTGTTACACTGTGTTCCAAATCTTCTCTGAAGTACAAGCAGAACCCATGACAGCAGCACCAGCACCAGAAAAGGATGCAAGTTTGCAAATAAATATAAGAAATTTTCCAGCTAAAAAAAATTTATTTATATACCTCATTTTCTATTCTCATAAGTAATATAGTTTGAATATTTTTCATTTACTCTTTAAATCCTAGTATGGTAAATTTAAAAAAGCTTAAATAACCATGTTAAAATGTTCATATTTTTAATGCACATTTAAAAACTGATTTTAACAACTAACAGTTTTCTCTCCCTGTTATAAGCATGATATGCAGTTGGATTATAGACTTAATATTCAAGCTTCACGTGGAAAGCCTCACATGCATTTTTATCATTTATTCTTTATGATAACATGGATAGGTAGGTTATATAGTTAAGGCAATAAGACTTGAAGAGGTTAAACCTAGCTCCTTAATAAACAAAAAAGGTTTTGGATGTGCATACATATTCTAATGGTCTATGACTGAGCTATATGCTTGGAAGCAAATGGCTCTTACATAGGTATTCATTGCAGTTATAGTGAGTGTAGCCTTATAAATTGGAATAAATTGATAACTTTTCTCACTCGATTTTCTCATGTACAAACCACCTATAAAACATTTTGGGGGGGCTGGAGAGATGGCTTAGTGGTTAAGTGCTTGCCTGTGAAGTCTAAGGACCCCGGTTCGAGGCTTGGTTCCCCAGGTGCCACGTTAGCCAGATGCACAAGGGGGCACACGAGTCTGGAGTTCGTTTGCAGAGGCTGGAAGCCCTGGCGTGCCCATTCTCTCTCTCTCCCTCTATCTGTCTTTCTCTCTGTGTCTGTCGCTCTCAAATAAATAAATAAATAAAAATTTAAAACATTTTTGGGCACAGCTATTGGCCCCAGGCCACTGGAGGCTAAAGTAGGCCTGAGCTGTCAGACATCAATAAGGACTCCAGGCCGCAGGAGGTTGCAGCAGGCCTAGATCCTGATAATTTCTCCTTGAGTCCAGCAGGATTTGTGCCCCTCAATCCCTTTGCCTAGGGTACCTGGATGTCCTGATAAGACTTAGGTTTCACTTTTGACCTTTTATCACTCATCAAGAATGTCGCTACATGTTAATGCAGTATCACCCAGCAACCTTCACACAGCCAATCCCCCTGTCACCCATACCAGTGCCTTTTCCTGCATCTACATGAATTCTTATGAGCCCATCCCTGCAACACATAAACTCTGAAACTGTCTCACAGGTGTTTCTCCCAGTCACACTCATGACCCTGCTCCACAGTTGTCTGGATGCCCCTGGGAAAGCGATGTGCAGCAGCCTCAGGGTGGCCAGGAATCACAAAACTTAATCTAATTTTGGATAGATTGAGCTGTGGAAATTTTGATTAAATTTCCTCTCATGTTTAATGCCAGTTCAGTCTCTTGACACCAAATGTTCCCCTTGACCCTCTCTGGTCTCATCTAGGAAAAGCTTCCTTGTGCTAGGAGTGACATTATTCTTCTGTTGGTTAGCAGTCAACTTCTTTTTAAAGAGATTAATTTTTCTTCAAGCCTGCCCTACTGATCTCCCAATATAGCACTGATTTTAGAAATGGGTACACAATTTATTCCCTAGCTTTTGGGGCTAATATAAAGAGAACAAAATATAAAAATTAGAGTACAAGAATGAGTACTTCACAGATGATTGAAATTTGATGTTGACCTAAATCTTTGGACTCAAAATATATTTTGAATTTACTGAACATGTATTTAACCATGGCTAGAATACAATAAAGTCTGATTTATAATATCCCTTCTGTTTGAACCTTTCCTCTTCACTTATAGGATAACTTAAACATTTGCCTACAGCAATTGTAAAGTAGCTATAGTTGTAAGGAGAATGTTTCATTTTATTTAGATTTTTTACTTCTTAAAAAGCTATGGTGATACGAGCTGGAGAAATGGCTCAGCAGTGAAGGTGCTTTCATGCAAAGCCCAAGGACTTGGATTTGATTACTGAGTACCCCCATAAAACCAGATGCATAAAATGGTACATGTGTGTGGAAGTCATTTACAGTGGCTAGAAGTCCTGTTGCACACATTCCTTCTCCCATCTTTGAATTGGGATTAGATATGAAAGGGAATATTTAAAGAATGACTTTGAATAGTTGGAAAACTGGTGGCGATTTTATTCTTACCATTGTAAGTAGGAACATAGATCCAACAGCACTTTAAGATGGAATGAGTTATCAGGTAATTCCTATTAAGCATTTAAAGGAAACTCTTGACTGGCTTCTCACTAATATTGCTATTGATATGACTTAAAGAGGACTGTAAAAGAAACAAAAAAAAGCAATGTATGCAATTTTATGGTACTTCATCAAAGGGTGGAAAACAGTAATCTGCACCCAAACGGCAATGGTACCATAAAATTCTACTTCCTAAAAGACAGACCAAATGGTTGAACCTTCACTAGACCCTTACAGGAAACACCTGAACCACAAGACACTGGAGAGGGTAGGATCAAGACTAACCTAAATCTTCTACATCTTCCCTCCCTCCCTCTCCCCCTCTCCCCTTTATCTCTCTCCTCTCTAACTCTTGTATATTAGTTATGTTTTTCCTCAATTTCTTAGTGGGCACTGACCTGTAACCCCCACTTCCAGCTTGGGGCTACCATCCACAATGAACTTTTGATCAGAGAAACCTACAAGTTTTCCCAAAACAATGACAGACTTCTGTCAGAGTACTTGATGACCCACCAAAGGCCAGTGGTAAGACCCTATTGCTGAAGACCCCATATGTAGCTGACAGGTAAAATGGAATGGCATGGCTGGAAGCCAGGAGAGAGTCAGTCCCCAGACAGTCAGTGTGTCTAGTGCCAGAAGGTGCTACATGGGCGACTGGGGGAATGACCAATATCTGTCCAAGCAACTCATTGTGTAACCTAATTAGCAACAAATAACCTGATGTGATGCCCACACAAGTGCAAAAGTGGCACACAGCCATGGTGGGGAACCAACTGCTCTTGATTTGGCTAACTGATCCCCTCAGTGGTACAAGACCCATAGCTGGAGCTGGGAAACAAGTCAGAACCGTACCCAAACATAAGCCCACTCTCCAATATCAAGCTACCATCAATCATGGGGTACAAGAGGGCCTACACCTATCAAACTCTCTATCAAAAAAGTAATTGTTAACTCAGTTTTCTGGGTGCTAACTTACTCTCCATTGTAGAATTTGCTTCTCTTTTTCAGATAGATGCAGATCCTAAGGAGAGAGCTGCCCCAACATACCTCAAAAGGGGCCCAACTGAAACTAAGGACAATTGGCGAAACAAGCAAGGGTGAAGTTTTCCTGATGAACTGGATACCAGCACAAGGGGGAAGGAGACCAACACAGAGAAAAATCAACTCCTACCAAATCAGAGAGCCAGAGCCTCAGAGGCCCCCAACATCTCAGCACTGAAGCAGACCACAAATGAACCCAACATGGCTCAGGGAAATTTTGTGGAAGAGGGGGCAGAAAGAATGTCAGAGTCACATGTTGAGTCATGATATGTAGAGACATTGATCGTACCAATAACTGTGGGCTAACTCCACAATTCACAACCCATTTACATCAACAAGGAGGGTCCAATGGGAGGGGGTAGATCATGGATGAGCTAAACAATGGTACCAAACTGCCTGTATTTGCTGAAAAGAAAACTAATAAATTAAATTAAAAAAAAAAGAAGGCAATTGTCCATAGTAGTTGGAAAATATCTTAGGAGATATACATTTTGACTATAGGAAGCTAAACACAATATATACTAAAAGCAACACTTATTTACTTTAGCCATAAAGAAATTGACATATTCTATACTAGATAATCTTACGGGTTTTGAATTTGGTTAAATTTTACATCAATATGAAATAGGTTATTTGGAAAATCTTGCCACATAATGATAATAATAATAATAAAAAGTGTTTAGCACATCCTTATGTTAGTTTATAAAATGAAAGAATTTGGGACGTCTGGCCAAGATGGTGACTGCTTAGCAGTGTTGCAAATCCTGAGGAAAGAAAGGCAAGACATTAAGTGTACACTGGGGATTTTAGGGGAGAGTAATCTCCAATAGATTATCAGTGAGAGGGCACAGAGAGGGGGATATCAGGGAATTGTGGATCCCTTCATGGTCATGTACTCCACCCCTCCCCCCAAATAGCCACCATGTCCATTGCAAACTGCTGCTAGGCATCGATAGATCCCTGCATGCGTAAACTTAGACAGCTCCACACACTCGCCCATCTACTGTTCCAGCCACCATGCATTGAGTGAATCCTGACAATAACAGAGAATCCGTGAATACCTCAGGAGCGGTAGCCCACCCCTCCACCTATGCACAGTGTAGCTGCACACAGATCGATTCCTGCATGTGGAAGTTTAGATTTCTCTGCCCACTCGCTCGCATACTGCTCCTGCTGCTGCACACTTAGAGAGCCCAGCCCCACAGCAACTGCCACACAAGCTCAGACTGTGTCCCTCCTTTGCACCAATTCAGGTGCCATCACCTACCTGTCTGCCATGCCAGCCATCCGCCATTGTCCTGTGATGGGGGAGCACAGACTGCTTCTAGGTCCCAGCATTCCCAGCCAGAGTTTGGGCTGCTTCAGTGCTTGGTACCTCAGTGTCCCTGCTAGCTTGACGGCAGACAGCTTTGGTGCATTACCACTTGAGAATTCAGGCAACATTGGCACCCCTGCAAGGCAGCAGATAGGTGGCTTTGGAAAGTAAGAAACAAAGCCAAGGCTGCTTAGCAACTGCCCCAGGCTACCTCAAATTCCCAATGGACTTGAGCCCAGGCTGATCCACCCACTTACATGCCCATAAACTGTCATGGGCAGACCACAGTGCAAAAGAAATAACATGAAAAATCAAATGCAAGAAAATCCAGTTAGATCACCCAGTCTTACAATGCATACATCTAACCAAAACATGGAATATTCATTAGGATCATAACATCAAATTGAAGCTATGAGAAATGCAACCCAGACCAACCTACTGGTAGTACTTGCAGGAAAGCAACAAAGGACCAATAATGGTGTGGAAGGTGTCATCACTAAACTAGAATTAATAGATAAGAAATTGGAAGGAGTTAAAAGAGAGTTAAGTGATTTGAGGGAGAGTGAAAAAAAAGAAGACCTTAAAAATCAGCTGGCCCTGCTTAATGAAGACATAAAAAAACACAAGGATGAATTCTAAGAATCATCAAGAAAATCAGAAAATGATATGAAAAGGGAGATTGACATAGGGGTGAAAATTATACATAGAAAAGTAGTAGAAAATGCAAACTTAATTGAACAAGTCCAAAACTCTCTGGAAGCTCTCAAGAATACTGTCAGCCAAGCGGAAGATAGAAGCTCCGATCTGGAAGACAAGATGGAAGAAACAGTTTGAGAGTTCAAAAATTTCAGTAAGTTCAAAAGTTCCTGTGAACAGAACAGGAAGGAATTGTGGGATACACTTAAAGGTCCTAATATCAAGATCATTTGAATACCAGAAAGAGAAGAAATTCAGACCAAAGGCGTGGATAAATTATTTAACAAAATAATTGAAGAAAACTTCCCCAGTCTCTTAAAAGAAAGGCCCATCAAGATACAAGAAGCAAAAAGAACTCCAAACAAACTGGACCAAAGGAGAAACTCTCCAAGACATATTATCATTAAGACTCTAAACATTGACACCAAAGAGAAAATCCTAAAAGCAGCTAGGGACAAACAGCACATCACTTTCAATGGTAACCCCATTAGAATTACTTCAGACTTCTCTCAATGGAAACCCTGAAAGCTAGAAGGGTCTGGAAAGAAACACTGCAAAGTCTAAGAACCTATGGCTTCCAACCCAAACTACTCTACCTGGGAAAAGTATAACTCATAATAGATGGTGAAAGAAAAACTTTCCATGACAAAACTCAGCTTTACAATTATATGAACACAAAACCAAACCTACAGAGAGTATTTCAGGAAATTCTCCACACAGAAGAAACAAATAATCAAACTCAAATGCCTACAAGAAGCAGATCACAATAACCAAACTCAGAGTAAGCACAAAAAACTACAAAGGCCATGAAAACACCAACACACATATACCACCACAATATGGCAGGGAACAAATCAAACTTCATATTCATTACCCATAAATATTAATGGCCTTAATTCACCCATTAAGAGACACAAGGTAACAGAATGGATCAAAAAATTAGACCCCTCAATCTATTGCCTTCAAGAAATCCACCTCACCACTAAAGACAGACACCTCCACAGGGTGAAGGGGTGGAAAACAATATTCCAAGCAAATGGGAATAAGAAACAAGCAGGTGTAGCTATATTAATATCTGATAAAATAGTAATCCAAAAAGACAAAGAAGGCCACTTGCTACTTTCAAGGGAACGGTCCATCAAGAGGATATTACAATCATAAATATGTATGCGCCAAATCAGGGACACCACAGTTCATAAAACAAAACGTACTTGACAAGAAAACAGAAATAACCACCAACACCATCACAGCTGAAGACCTCAATACACCATTATCAGTAATCTACAGATCATCCAAACAGAAACTCAACAGGGAAGTAAGAGAGTTCAACAAAACCATAGATCACTTAGACCTAACGGACATCTACAGAACTTTCCATCCCAAATCCACAGACTACACATTCTTTCCCACAGCCCATGGAACATTCTCTAAAATAGACCATGTACTGGGTCACAAAGACTGCCTCCACATATTTAGGAAAATTGACATAATTCCCTGCATGATATAAGATCACAATGCTATATTGCTAGAAATCAACAACAAAAGACGCACCAAGAATCCCAACAGCACTGGGAAACTGAACAGCACACTTTTAAACAATAAATGGATAGTGGATGAAATAAAAAAAAATGAAATTGCAAAACTCATGGATTTGAATGACAAAGAGAACACATCATTCTAAAACTTATGGGACACAATGAAGGCAGTCCACAAAGAAAATTCATAGCACTCAATGCCTTCATAAAAAAGACAGAAAGATGCTATTTTTTTTCCCAGCCTATATTGTTCAGGCCTTTGTTGAATATCAAGTAGCTATAGTTGCTTGACTCAAAATACGGGTCCTCAAGTCTATTCCATTGGTCTCTACTCCTGTTTTTATGCCAGTACCATGCTGTTTTTATTACTATGGCTTTGTAGTATAGCTTTTGATCAGGTATGGTGATGCCACCAGAGGTATTTCTTTTGCTGAGGATATGTTTGGATATATGAGGCCTTCGGTTTTTCCATATGAAATTTGAGATCATTTTTTCTATCTTTGTGAAGAACACTGTAGGGATTTTATTGGGAATTGCATTAAATCTATATATTGCCTTTGGTAGGATTGCCATCTTCACAATATTAATTCTGCCTATCCAGGAGTATGGGAGGTCTTTCCATCTTCTCAAGTCCTCCTCAATTTCTTTTTTGAGAGTTTTTATATTTTTGTTGTATAGATCTTTTACTTCCTTGGTTAACGTTATTCTATGGTTTTTTTTTTTGTTGTTGTTGTTGCTATTGCAAATGGGACTATGTCCATTATTTCTTTTTCTGTATCTTTGTCATTTGCATACAGAAATTCTACCGATTTTGTGTATTGATTTTGTATCCTGCTACTTTGCTGTAGGAGTTAATCACCTTCAGGAGTTTTGGGATGGAGTCTCTTGGGTCTCTTACATATACAATCATGTCATTGGTGAATAGAGCTAACTTAACTTCTTCCTTTCCAAATTGTATACCTTTTATTTCCTTCTCCAATCTTATTGCTTTAGCTAGGAATTCCAGAAGTATATTGAAAAGCAGAGGTGAGAGAGGACATCCCTGTCTTGTTCCTGATCTCAATGGGACTTCCTCCAGTCTCTCTCCATTGAGTATTATTTGGGCCTTTAGAGCTTTGTAAATTGCCTTTATTATGATAAGATGTGAACTGGCCATGCCAATTCTCTCCAACGTTTGGTCATGAAATGATGTTGTATCTTGTCAAAGGAATTTTCTGGATCTATTGAAATGATCATGTGTTTTTTATGTTTAAGCTTGTTTATGTGGTGTATAATATTGACAGATAGCATCGTCAACAAATGGTGCTGTACAAACTGGATAACCACATGCAGGAAACTAAAACTTGATTCACACATTTCACCATGCACTATACTCAAATCCAAATGGATCAAAGATGTCAACAAAAGACCAGAAACTTGAATACTACTGGAAGAAAATTTAGGAAGTACTTTCCATGATATAGGAATGGAAAAAGACTTCCTGAACAAAACCCCAGTGGCTCAAGTTCTTAAACAGGCACTCAACCAATGGGATCATATGAAGCTGAAGAGTTTCTTTACAGACAAGCATATAATAAGCAAAGCCAATACAATACCCACAGAATGGGAGAAAATATTTGCAGGTTATCCAATTCATAGAGGCCTAATCTCTAGAATCTACAAAGAACTCAAAATTCTAAATGATAAGAAGACAAATACCCCACTCACAAAATGGGTTGCAGAGTTGAACAGGCAGTTCACAGAAGAAGATATAAAAATGGCAAACACACACTTAAGAAAATGTTCATCATCCCTAATCATCAGAGAAATGCAAATTGAAACAACTATGAGATTCCCCCTTACCCCAATAAGGATAGCCAACATCAAAAAATCAAATGAAAATAAATGCTGGTGAGGACTGGAGAAGCAGGAACACTCATTCACTGTTGGTGGGAATGTAGGATGGTACAATCACTTTGGAAAGCAATATGGAGACTTCTGATAAAGCTGACTATAGAAATACCAACAGACCCAGTTATACCCTTACTGGGCATCTACCCTAAAACCTTCAAACCACAGGCCAGAGAGATTTGCTCAACCATGTTTGTAGCAGCTCAATTCATAATAATTAAAAGCTGGAATCAACCCAGATGTCCATCATTAGAAGAATGGATAACTAAGATGTGGTATATGTACACAATGGAATTCTATACAGCAGTAAGAAAAAACAACACAAAGAAATTTGAGGAAAAAATGGTTGAACCTAGAACAGATCATTCTCAGTGAACTTACCCAATCATAGAAAAAAAAAAAAGAAAGAAAGAAAAGAAAATCGCCACATAGTCTCACTAATCTACAGCACCTAACCTGAATCTACCCAAGATACCTTACATACCCAGCAAGCACCTATGGAATAGACAATAGGATGAATGGGGAGGGAGGGGAGGGAATAGAAGGGGTGGAAAACAGTAATCTGTACCCAAACGGCAATGGTACTATAAAATTCTACTTCCTAAAAGGCAGACCAAATGGCTGAAACTTCACTAGACCCTTACAGGAAACACCTGAACCACAAGGCACTGGAGAGGGTATGATCAAGACTAACCTAAATCTTCTACATATTCCCTCTCTCCTCTCCCCCTCTCCCCCCCCTCTATTCTCTCTAACTCTTGTATATTCATTATGTTTTTCCTCAATTTCTTAGTGGGCTCTGACCTGTAACCCCTACTTCCAGCTTGGGGCTACCATCCACAATGAGCTTTTGATCAGAGAAACCTACAAGTTTTCCCCAAACAATGACAGACTTCTGTCAGAGTACTTGATGACCCACCAAAGGCCAGTGGTAAGACCCTATTGATGAAGACTCCATATGCAGCTGATACGTAAAATGGTACGACATGTCGGAAGCCGGGTGAGAGTCAGTCCCCAGACTGTCAGAGTGTCTAGTGCCAGAAGGTGCTTCATGGGCAACTGGGGGAATGACCAATATCTGTCCAAGCAACTCATGGTCTAGCCTAATTAGCAACAAATAACTTGATGTGATGCCCACACAAGTGCAAAAGTGGCACACAGCCATGGTGGGGAACCAACTGCTCTTGATTTGGCTAACTGATCCCCTCAGTGGTACAAGACCCATAGCTGGAGCTGGGAAACAAGTCAGAACCATACCCAAACATAAGCCCACTCTCCAATATCAAGCTACCATCAATCATGGGGTACAAGAGGGCCTACACCTATCAAACTCTCTATCAAAAAAGTAATTGTTATCTCAATTTTCCAGGTGCTATCTTACTCTCTGTTGGAGATTCTGCTTCTCTTTTTCAGATAGATGCAGATCCTAAGGAAAGAGCCACCCCATCATACCTCAAAAAGGCCCCGACTGAAAGTAAGTATAATTGGCAAAACAAGCAAGACTGATGTTTTCCTGATGAACCAGATACCAGCACAAAGGAGAAGGAGACCAAAAAATCAACTCCTACCAATTCAGAAAGCCAGAGCCTCAGAGGCCCCCAACACCTCAGCACTGAAGCAGACCACAAATGAACCCAACATGGCTCAGGGAAATTTTGGGGTATAGGGGGCAGAAAGAATAACTGTGGGCTAACTCCGCAATGCATAACCCATTTACATCAACAAGGAGGGCCCATTGGGAGGGGGTAGACCATGGATGAGCCTAAACCATGGTACCTAACTGCCTGTGTTTGCTGAAAAGAAAAGTAATAAATTAAATTAAATTTAAAAAAAGACAGAAAGATCCCAAATCAATAACCTACCCATGCACCTAAAGGCACTGGAAAAATAAGAAAAATCCAACCCAAAGAGCTCCAAAAGGAGAGAAATAATTAAAATAAGAGCAGAAATTAATGAATTGGAAACTAGGAAAAAATTAATACAGTTGACAAAACAAAGAGTAGTTTCTTTGAAAAAATAAACAAATTGACAAACCACTGGCCAATTTGATGAAGCAAAAAAAAGTGAGATGTTTTAAATTAACCAAATTCAGAATGAAAAAGGCGAGATCACAACAGACATAAGTGAAATTGGCAGAATCATCAGGACTTATATCAAAAACCTGTACTCCACAATACTGGATAATGTGGAGGAGATGGATAAATTCCTGGACACATACCATCTATCAAAGCTAAACTCAGAGCAGATTAATCACCTCAATGAAACCATAACACTCATGGAGATTGAAAAAGTAATAAAAAACCTCCCCCAAAAGAAGAGTCCAGGACTAGATAGATTCTCAGCTAAATTCTATCAAACCTTCGTGGAAGAACTCAAACCAATCTTTCTCAAACTGTGCCACACAATTGAAGAACAGGGAAAGTTACCCAACTCCTTTTATGAAGCTAGTATCACCCTAATTCCAAAACCAGGCAGAGATGCCATAAGAAAAAGGAAACCACCAGCCTATTTCCCTGATGAACTTAGATGCAAAGATCCTGAACAAAATCCTTGAAAACCAAATCCAACAACACATCCAAAGCATTATCTACCTTGACCAAGTGGGATTCATCCCAGGAACACAGGGGTAGTTTAACATACAGAAATCTGTCAATGTAATACACCACATAAACAAGGTTAAACATAAAAACCACATGATCATTTTGGTAGATGTGGTGGGCCCTGAAAGGCCCAGGCATGAGGCCTAGTGGAACTTGCTGAGCCTAGCTAAAGTTTGGCAACCTTTCTCTGGCCAGCTAGGAATCAGCAAGACACCTAATGGCTTCTGGCCTGCCACTTCCACGTGGTAAATGTAATTACCATTTCAATAGTTACAGTTTACTACTGGCCCTTACCTCCCCCATCCTACAATCCCCACCTTTATCCCCAACATGATATAGGCAAACGCTCATAGCAATAAAAAGAATTCCTGTGAGTTCCTGCTTCAAAAGACTCCTGACTCAGTGTGGTTTATCTCTGGTGGCTAGGAGAGTCTTCTGAATTGTCCTATGCTCATCTTCGTCCTTAACCCCTTGTGAGGAACCAGCAGGCCTGGGCCTTCCACAGCACTACCCAACCAGAGAAGAGCCTGGCATAGATGTAGAGAAGGCCTTTGACAAGATACAACATCACTTCATGATCAAAACATTGGAGAGAATTGGCATGTAGGTTCATACCTTAACATAATAAAGGCAATATACAAAGCTCCTAAGGCCCAAATAATACAGAATGGAGAGAGACTAGAGAAATTCCCATTCAGATCAGTTAAGTTAGCACTATTCACTGATGACATGATTGTATATGTAAGAGACCCAATAGACTCCATCCCAAAACTCCTGAAGGTGATTAACTCCTATAACAAAGTAGAAGGATACAAAATCAATGCACAAAAATCAGTAGCCTTTCTATAAGCAAATGACAAAGATACTGTTGGAGGGAATGTAGGAGTACAACCACTTTGGAAATCAATATAGAGACTCCTGAAAAAGCTGACTATAGAGATACCAACGGACCCAGTTATTCCATTACTGGGCATCTACCCTAAAACCTTCAAACCACAGGCCATAGAGGTTTGCTCAACCATGTTTGTAGCAGCTCAATTCGTAATTGCTAAGAGCTGGAATCCACCCAGATGTCTGTCACTAGAAGAATGGATAACTAAGATGTGGTATATCTACACAATGGAATTCTATACAGAAGTAAGAAAAAAATGACACAATGAAATTTGAAGAAAAATGGGTGAACCTGGGACAGATCATTCTCAGTGAACATACCCAATCAAAGGAAAAAAAAAATTGCCACGTAGTCTCACTCATCTACAGCACTTAACCTGAATCTACCCAAGATACCTTACATACCCAGCAAGCATCTCATGGACTAGACACTAGGATGGATGTGGAGGGAGGGGAGGGCTTTGAAGGGTGGGAAACACAAATTTAGACCCAAATGGCAATGGTATCATATTTCTACTTCCTAAAAGGCAGACCAAATGGCTGAACCTTCACCAGGCCTTTACAGGAAGCACCTTAACCACAAGACACTGGAGAGGGTAGGATCAAGGCTAACCTTAATCTTCTACATCTTCCCTCCCTCCCTCTCCTTCTCTCTCTCTCTTTCTCTCTAACTCTAGTATATTAGTTATCTTTTTCCTAATTTTCTTAGTGGGCACTGACCTGTAACTCCCAGTACTAGCATGAGGCTATCATCCACAATGAGCTTTGGTCAGAGAGACCTACAAGGTTTCCTAAAAGACAGACAGATTTCTGTCAGAGTACTTGATGTCCCACCAAAGTTATTGGTAAGACCCTACTGCTGAAGACACCATATGAAGTTGACATGCAAAATGGAATGGCACAGCTGAAAGCTAGAAGAAAGTCCGTCCCCAGACAGTCAGTGCGTCTAGTGCCAGAAGGTATTACATGGGCGACTGGGGGAAAATTACCAATATCTGTCCAAGCAACTCATGGTCTAACCTACTTAGCAGCAAATAACCAGTTTTGATGACCACACAAGTGCAATAGTGGCACACAGCCATGGTGGGAAACCAACTGCTCTTGATTTGGCTAACTGATCCCCTCAGTGGTATAGGACCCATAGCTGGAGCTGGGAAACAAATCAGAACCATATCCAAAAATTAGCTCACTCTCCAATATCAAGCTACCATCAATCATGGGCTACAAGAAGGCCTACACCTATTAAATTCTCTATAAAAAAAATAGTAATGGTTTTCTCATTTGTCCTGGACCTAAGTTACTCTCCGTTGGAGAATCTGCTTCTCTTTTGCAGATAGATGTAGATCCTAAGGAGAGAGCCACCCCATCATTCCTCAACAGGGCCCCAGATGAAACTAAGAAAAATTGGTGAAAGAAGCAAGGGTGCTGTTTTCCTGATGAACTGGATACCAGCACAAGGGGGAAGGAGATCAACACAGAGAAAAATCAACTCCTACCAAATCAGAGATCCAGAGCCTCAGAGGCCCCCAACATCTCATCATTGAAGCAGACCAAAAATGAACCCAATGTGGCTCAGGGAAATTTTGTGGAAGAGGGGGCAGAAAGAATGTCAAAGCCACATCTTAGGTCATGATATGCAGAGACATTTATCTTACCCATTACTGTGGGCTAACTCCACAATGCATGACCCACATACCTCAACAAGGAGGGGCCAATGATGAGGGGTAGGTCACGGATGAGCCTAATAATGGTACCAAATTGACTGTATTTGCTGAATACAAAACTAAATAATAAAAAAATTAAAAATTAAAAATTAAAAATAAATAAAATGAAAGAATTTGTCACAATCCAATTATTTCATTCTCTAATAAATTCTTGTAGCTGACACTGATCAAATTACTACATCACTAACAAAAATAAAAAATTGTGAAGATTAACCCAATTGTCTCTTTTATACCAATGTCTGGTTATAATGATCATCTTATTCCCTTAATTTGCAGAATAATTCCAGAATAACAAACCCATACACTGACATAATCATAAACTTCTGGTTAACAATTCAACATTTAAAGAACAGTAGAAGATTACACTTTAATACAGATTTTGAACTTTATATATTTAATGATTCTTTCTGTAAATAAGGTTGCACAGAAGCCATTGAATGATGACAATGCTGATTTCATACATACTTTATAATAAGTTATTCAGGAATACTTTTAATAATAGTATCACTTATTATTGTTATTATTTTTATTTAGGAGTGATTATTATTATTTACTTAGAAAGATAAAAAATATGAAAATAAAGATCAATGAGATCTCTGGTTTACTAAGTAATTACCAACATATCACGTCTTAAGTACATAATAATTGCCCAGTGCTCTGCAGATAAAGAAGGAACAAACTGTCACTCAATGATATGAGCATTAAGCTGTCTAGTTGGGTAGAAATACCTCACATTGCAATAACTAAATCTATAAAATGATCATCAATTTTATAAGGAGAATACATAGATAAAAATATTCACAGGGCTTTGAACGTAAATGGACTTTGATTTGTGCTTAATTTCTCAATACTCGCTATATGAAATCTGATGCACAAACTGTAATAAATGCCATTTGAGATGGACAGTGTCAGGGACCAAAGAACAAAAGCAAATACTTTAGGGAGGTAAATAAATTATTTATATAATATCTTCTGACACCAAAATGAATTAACTGGAATGAATAGATAGACAGTATTCTTCCTTTTTGAAGAAATAGGCTATTTTTTGTGCTGTTGCAGTCATTTCTTCTGTCAAAAGTACGTAAACTGAGTGGCTATAGTTGTTTCCATCAGCCCTTTTCCTAAAGAACTAGATGCTTTCATGAGGAGGGGCTGTTGACTTGATTGCATCCTTTATCCATAGTGGAGAAAGGAAGGTATTGTGTTCTTTGCTTCATCTAACAAAACTCCTTGAGAGAGTGTCTTCCTTCCTCTTCCCTCTTTTCACTTGAACCCACTTGAACCAGTTTTTCCTCTCCAGCCCTGTACAGGAATTGCTATTATCCAGGAAACAAATAACATGTATACTACTGAAAGCAATATTCCATTCCCAATTGTTGGTGGATTTGATGAGTATGTTCCTCATCTATTTTCCTTTTTCAGATATTTATTTTATTTGGCATTCAGGAAAGCAATCTCTGCTCAACTCCTGCACTATGATCATTTCCTTGATGATCTGTTTCCCACTTTGTCCAGATCTTTAACACCTGAAGAAAGAGTGTTACAGACACAGTATTTTTCTATGTCCTGTAGTAATATTTTTATGAACTTATCTAGGTATAGCATTAACTTTGCCTTTATGCTGATGATGTCCAAACTTATACTCTACAGTTCTGTGGTAGACAGAATTTATTATATTTCCCTTCCCTAGATGTGACTTCCTTTTATGTGACACCAACATAAACAATAGGTGTCAGATATGACTCTACACCTTACTTTGCCTAAGGAAATATTAAAAGTAAGAAGGTTAGCCTTACATAGGAGAAGAGTCATAATCAATGTAAGCTTCATTATGTTGTTTCACCCTATGGCCTCCAAGCTGCTGAAGGATTACTCTTATCTGCTCTGCCAGCCTGCCTCTTGGAGTCCAAGTAACTTGGAACAGAGCCTTATTGGCCCCAAGACGGCCACACAGAATGAGAGAGTTAAACTTGTAATCACTATAAGCCACTGGAGGTTTTGGACTCATTTGTTACTGCTGCATATTGAAGTAATTTAACAGTACCATCTCTTATTTTTCTGTAGATCACACATACATACTATTAACAGAAAACAGACACAGACATATTTGCATGTTTCAGATCATTCATTATATGTTCTCTTCTGAATGTTTATTTACTAAATACAATCATATTACTTCTATTGATCAAACCTTAATTTTTCTTTTCTCTCATAAACTTTGGAGAAGACTTAAATAAGAAAATAGTCATCACATATCTGTATGAGAAGCTCAGGCAGTTAATTTGATATGTTGATATTTTTATCTAGTAGACAAAGCTAGTAACCCCATGAGTAAAGTGATGCTTCAAAAAAATAGATGCAAGAGAAAGTGAGTAATTAAACCTTTATTATATCATTGAAAAAACATTCTAGGCATAGAGAATAGCCATGCAGAATATATGGGTGATGCTTGTCACATTTGGAAAAAAAAAAAAACCTAAAAAACAAGGGTCCTAATCACTGATATGAGTGAGGGTGATGTGAGAGTAAGTGAAGGTGAAGTTAATGGGGTACACTGTTAAGGCTCTCTAGGAATGGCAAGTCATTTTACATTTTTTTAAAGTTATTTTATTTATTTATTTATTTATTTATTTATTTATTTATTTATTTGAGAGCGACAGATATACAGAAAGAGGGAGAGAGAGAAAGAGAGAGAGAGAGAGAAAGAGAATGGGTGCACCACTGCAAATGAACTCCAGATGCCTGCACCCCCTTGTGCATCTGGCTAACGTGGGTCCTAGGGATCGAGCCTTGAACTGGTATCCTTAGGCTTCACAGGCAAGTGCTTAACCACTAAGCAATCTCTACAGCCCTCATTTCACATTTTATTCTATATCAAGAATCAAATTTCTGGGGACATTTGAATGGAAGAATAACGTGGACATTTATACTAGAGTATGTAAAATGATTTTAGGAAGGAACAAAGGAGAGATATCAGCTTAGGAGTAATTGAAGTTTATTAAAAGATAGGAGGGTGAAATGTACTAGAATGGAGATGACAGAAAACATTCATGTAGCCATATAACACACACACACACACACACACACACACACACACACACACACACACACACAGGAGATATGGCTTTTGTTCAGTTATGCTATTTTGCATGTGTGTGTGGAATGTATGCATGTGTGATGCATGTGTGTATATGTATTCAAATGTAGCACATACATGTAAGTGTGTGTGTGTGTGTGTGTGTGTGTGTGTGTGTGTGTGAAGGGACCTAGATTTCATCTATTCAACTAGACTAGTTAGCCAGTGACCCCAAGGAATTCTCTGTCCTGCCTCCTCAGCACTAGGATTATAGGTGCATGTTTTCACACCTGACATCTAATATTGGTTCTTGGGATCTAAATTTAGGTCCTCATGCTTAGAGATAAAGAGCACTTGATCCACTGAAACATATCCCCAGAATCTCCAACAGTGTCCTTTATGCCAAGACTGGAGTATGCCCAGCATTCTATGCACAGAAGGAAGTATCAATCAATGATGTGTAAGGCACACAAAGAGAATTATAATAAATTGACTATTTCACCAAATTTCTTTGTGTCCATGTGCAACTTACCTCTGTTTTCTAGTTTTTGCTAAACTTTTAAAGTGAAAAAAATTGAAACCACTTAATATAGCTTGTGTGATTACTTTGAAAGATAAATTAGAGCCATAGCACTTAGTTATAACTGACATGAGAAAATGATCAAAGACTAGTAACAGGAAAAATAAAGTGATGTATAATTGAGTACACAAAGTGGAAGTACAAAATTCACCAGAAATATTCAGATTTAAAGTCTTCTTCTAAGATACATTACCTTAAATTATCCTACCCTTTCCTGAATGGTTCTGCCTATGAACTGATGACCATGCAGAATATAAAAAAAGTGGCATAAAACAATTGCAAATTGTATTAACACTCTTTTATGAGTAATAAACTTTTATCAGAACATTAGTTTTTTGAGAATACTATAGGGCAGACTTTGTTACTGTCTAATTTATTTCCATAATGTAACTAAGTGTGGAAATGTTTGCAATGGTAACCATAGAATATTGATAAGTGGAGAAGATGCGTTTTTAACCAACTTTGTTCCATAAGCACTATCATGTACAATTATATTTGTTCACCTTTGTACAATATACATTCTTTGAATTTACCAAATGTCTTTCAAAAATAGAAGTAGGGATCTAAATCATCATATTTATGTCTACATCATAGGATCCCTTTAACTGAGAAGGACTAAAAATGAAGTTCAGTTCAACAAAGGCTTTTGGGTGATTTGAGCTGATTGGAATCTTGTATTTACAGGTAGAAGGTAGTGTTGCTGTCTTTGCTGATATAAGTTGACAAATATTTTGTGAGGTAAGGAAGTTCCCTGGACTTTTGAGTAGAGGTTTGCCCAGGTACTATAAAGGAGGCTGTGAAGCAGAGCACATCGCAAACTTAGGCCAGTGAAAGGAGACTGAAAACTCTTTGGCAGGTGAAACAGAGATATATAAAATTTGTGAATAATGTAAAATTTTAGCATGAATCATTTTGCCTGCTTCTTTGAGTGTTTCAATGAAAATATTTCCTACCGGGCTGGAGAGATGGCTTAGCAGTTAAGCGCTTGTCTGTGAAGCCTAAGGACCCCAGTTCAAGGCTCGATTCCCCAGGACCCACGTTAGCCAGATGCACAAGGGGGCGCACGCATCTGGAGTTCGTTTGCAGTGGCTGGAGGCCCTGGCGTGCCCATTCTCTCTCTCTCTCTCTCTATGTGCCTCTTTCTCTCTCTGTCACTCTCAAGTAAATAAATAAAAATGAACAAAAAATAAAAAAAAATGTTTCCTACCAGAGACATGCTGTGACCTCAAGTTGTTGTAAGACATTTTTGTCCGTCAGATTGTTCACAGCAACCAGGGCCTGCTTCATAGTCATGAAGTGTTTGTATCTTTGTTTCAAAGGAGCAACCATGTCACTCCTTCCAGGAGTGAGGCTGGTCTCTGGGCTGCTATTGTTGCTTAGTATGGAGAAGAAATTCTATGAAATGCTGTTTTCAGGCAGTGTAAATGGATATTTTCAGTTTCAGCTTCATTACTTACCCTTCTGTTCCTAATGTTTTCTGTTATGTAGTAAAATAAAATAACTAAGTGTTCTGGTTCACAGAGCAGATCACACATTCTTTCTCAAGATTCTTTTTGGGAACCTTGTACTTGTTAGCTTTATGTAACACACTGAGAGATTTTTCAGAGAAACACATAGGGTGAAATTGCAGTTTACTATACTTGAAAGCAGGCCCAAAGGCTATAACAAATCACACTATATATAAAATCAAATGAGAAGAAAAAAGGATATTTTATTTATTTTTCTCTTCTGCGTTCTGCAATGCTATAAAGACTGTGGCCCTGTGTAGGTAACTTTCTTCCTCACTTATGTAGTGGCTACACATAGTATACCGAAAAGATGAGAAATACTATGCCCTACAAGCCAATGACATTTGATACAGCATATTTTATTTATTTGTTTGTTTGTGTGTTTGTTTTGTTTATTTATGAGAGAAGAAGAGAGAGAGAGAGAAAGGGGAAAGAGAAAATGGGCACTCCAGGGCCTCTATCCACTATAAACAGACCCCAGATTATGCACCACTATATACATCTGGATTGTAACCACAAAGCCATCTCTCCAGTCCTAATACAACATATTTACTTCCTTTACATCCACTACCTATTTTGGCAAAAGGATTTAAACTTATAGTTATGCTAGCTGAGCTGTAAGTTTGACTCTCTATGGTCTTTTTGCACTGTCAGGTGCTTCTATGCCTTTGTGAATGCTACATTCTAGCTACAGTTATCTACAATTTCTTCTCTATTTTTCATAGCACCAGGCATTTGCTGATATGACTCTTTCCAAATCCTTCCCAGGCAGTAACTCTCCTTCCAATTCACATTCATTTCCTCAAATGTAGCATTCCCACATCCATGACATTTTCTGTTATCCTTCTTCCATGCTCTTACCTTTACTTGAAATGCACAGCTAACATGGTACTTATGGAATCATTTTTGTTTCCTTTCCTTTTCTATCCCCCCTTTTTTGTTCAAGGTAGGGTTTCACTCTAGCTCAGCTGACCTGGAATTCACTATGTAGTCTCACGGTGGACTTGAACTCATGGCGATCCTCCTACCTCTGCCTCCAGAGTGCTGGGATTAAAGGCATGTGCCATCACGCCCAAATTTTTTCCCTTTTTTATTTTTAATTAATTTATTGTTTTATTAATTAGCTTTGTACTCAGTGAATACAGTCAAGTTGGTACCATGGTTAGGCTCTTCCATGTACTACCCCCTCCCCCAGCCCCTCCTTGTTGAGGTATATGGGTAATGCATTGTGGAGGTGGCCCACAGTTATGGGTAGGAGAAACGTCTCTGCATATCATGACCCAATGTGTGGCTCTGACATTCTTTCTGCCCCCTCTTTGGTAAAATTTCCATGAGCCATGTTGGGTTCATTTTTGGTCTGCTTCAGTGATGAGGTATTGGGAGCCATAGTGTCTCTGGATATCTGATTTGGTAAGAGTTGACTGTTTTCTGTGCTGATCTCCTTCACCCTTGTGCTGGTACCCAGTTCACCAAGAAAACAACATCCTTGCTTGTTTCACCAATTATTCTTAGTTTCAGCTGGGGCCCCTTTGAGGTATGATGGGGTGGTTCTCTCCTTAGGATCTGCATCTATCTGAAAAACAGAAGCAGATTCTCCAATAGAGAGTAAAGTTAGCACCAGAGAAACGGGATAACCCTTATTTTTTTATAGAGAATGTAATAGGTGAAGGCCCTCCTGTAGCCCACAATTGGTAGTAGCTTGATGATGGAGAGCATGCTCCAGCTATTGGTCCTTTCCCCTGAGGGGATCAGTTAGCCAAAGCAAGAACAATCGGTTTCCCACCATGGCCGTGGGCCACTTTTGCATTTGTGTGGGCATCATGACAGGTTATTTGCTGCTAAGTAGGTTAGACCATGAGTTGCTTGGACAGATATTGGTCATTTCTCCCCAGTCGCCCATGTAGCACTTTTTGACACTAGACACACTGACTGTCTGGGAACTGACTCTCTTCCAGCTTCCAGCCATGTTATTCCATTTTAAGTGTCAATCGTATATGGTGTCTTCAGCAGTGGGGCCTTGCCACTAACTTTTGTTGGGTCATCAAGTACTCTGACAGAATTCTTTCTTTCTTTTAGGAAACCATGTAGGTCTCCATGATCAAAAGCTCATTGTGGATGAGAGCCACATGCTGGTACTTGGAGTTACAGGTCAGTGCCCACTAAGAGAAGGAAGAAAAAGTTAACTAATATAAAAGAGCTAGAGAGAAGAGAGAGAGAGAGAGAGAGAGAAAGAGAAGCTGTAGAAGATTAAGGTCAGTCTTCATTGTACCATCTCCAGTACCAAATTTAATCAGGGTTTTACATCACATTTAAAGCTGTACTAGAGCCTGATGTGTAGCTCAGGCTGTCCTCAAACCAATGACTCTCTTGCCTCAGCCTACTAAGTGCTGGGATTATAGCTATATTCTAATTGAGTCACCTATATACCTGACATGTATATTTATATTAAAAATTGTGTAAGTTTATAATTAAAGATCACAGAATGATCTTTTCTTGTGTCTTACATCCTGAATTATTTAAAAAATGCCAAAATGAGTAAACACATTTAAATTAATATCAACATTTAAAAGATAAAATTTTACCCTCCATTCTAATTTATTTTACATTTAATTAGTCTCTTCATGACTTAAGTTTACTTATAATGCATGATGGGACTTTGGTTCAGTTTGCTGTTCAGGTTTGACTATAAAACATTCACAGGTTTTGTGTTAAATGTTCAGTGCTCAGCTGATAGCAATATTTGGGGAGGTGCTGGTATTTCCAGAAGGAGGAAATGTGTTCCTAGAGTCTAGGCATGTTTCCTATCCCTTGTTCTTTATAGACTGGTTCTTTATTTCCTGTCTACCATTAGCAGAACAGCCTCATCTTCCCCTACCATAATGTTCTGCCCCAGCTTTTGGGGCTATGACTATGGATTGACACTCAGAAACCATCATTCAAAACAACTGTTTACTCCTTTAGTTTGTCTATGCCATATATTTTGACAAAAGGAAGAAAAGCTAACCAACACACTTACAAAGTTTTGGAAAGAAAATCAATGTTACAATTGAGCAAAGATATTAAAAAAAGGGGGGATCCAAAAGCACATAATGAGCATAAAATGATGTAGCATTTTCCTGACAGTCTGGTGGATCTGTCAGAGATACATACAATTAAGTAAAGGAGCCACTTTGTGAATAAGTAATTGAGGTTCTTCCATGCTAAATACCCAGAAAAAGTGAAAATTATTGCTATATAAATACAAGTGAATGTGCTTTTATTCTGTCCTATAGAGATATGTGATGCCAGATGTGTACCAACTTCTCAAAGATGAGAAAGTGAGAATAGAAGCCAAAGTCCAAATTTTAAACATACATCATTTGGCTTGGAGATTTAAGCTGCCATGTATAGTTTCAGGAGCTCCTGTAAACGTGCCCAGAGAAGGCAACCTAGAGACTGCATCAGTCACCTCCTTGCTTCAATTTTTACCATTAGTTTTTTTGTTTGTTTGTTTGTTTGTTTGTTTCTAGCATGTCTGTTCTTTCCATTAGCAGCACATAGTGGCTCCATCTCATCTTGAACATTTCTGTAGGCCCAGTAATACCAAGTTTACCCCCGTGGAGCTCAAGCTAATTGGCAAAAGGTTAATTAATCTCTGCACAGGCTGAGCCTGGGGACGTGGAAGACTGTTCACCTTGGGTAGAATTTCTTGAAGACAGGAAACTCACAGCTTCTCCAAACATTTCCTGATAAATATAAACAACTCATGATCTGGCTTGATGCAAACTTGTGATCTGTTTTATGCTCAGACTTCCTATAGATTTGATTGCCTGAAACTAAATAAAAGCTGAGAGTACAGTCAATTTGGGAAGCACTAGAATGTATTCCCTTGACTCTCCATTTAATCATATTTTTCCTGGTGTATATTCATTTTGTATTTATCCAAATACCTCTGGACAGTGTACAAAACACCAGTGAGTGAACAACACTAATGTTATTCCTCCAGAGGATTGCATCTTGCAAGATATCATAAGGCTACATCTGTGGTACATAGAGGCAAGTTTTTATGACCAATTAAAAGATAATAAATCAAAAATGACTGAATGACTATTAACAATGCCTGAATAATTTTATAAAATACAAGGGGAGTTTCTTATGAAACTATCATGTTTGCATATGCTTCAGTGGATAGAGTTTAAGAATATCCTCAGCACAGAGAACCTGAAAGCTTGTTGCTCAGACTCCAGAACAAGAGCTGTTTTGGTTTGTTCATGGGGTAAATTACAACAGTGTGTCACTTGTTTGGATTGTAAAAGGACTATGTAAATGTCTTGTAGAGAATTAAATCCCTTTACCCAGTGGTTCACACAAGCATATTTTTTGCTTTATGCTGTGAATCTGCTGTTGTTGCTACCAATGTCACTATTATATTGATATTTTGAAAAAAAGAACATTTTGAAGTCAGTGTGAAGACTAGGGCAAGACAAATATCAGAGACAATTTCAGTTTAAAGAATGATGACCCTATATTACAGCTATAACAGTAAGAATAGTTGGTTATCAAGTTATTTCCTATACATGGTACTAAATATGGCCTGCAGAAGTTCAACCTTTATCTACAATAACAAGTTAGGCTAACTTATTAAGTAAGCTGTGTATGTGCTTTTTCTAGTCTTAGGTTATTTAATTTTTTTTTGGAAATAACCACATCATAGTTAATAAATATACAGTGTGTAATTCCTGACTAGCAGCCCAGAAGGCATGGAGTTTTTCACATATATGTAGTTGTTAAAGCAATATTTGATAATGTATATGAAAATCATGGTTATAGATGGTGAGAAAACAAAATACACTATTTTACCAAACTAAAATTATCATCTCTTTTAATATACTAATGTATTTTATAAGTGATGTAATAGGTGCTACATGCAGTTGATAGATATCTTATGATTTCAAGAAAATGACATTGTGAATCAATATATTTTTTAATCGCATGCAAAAATGATGAAAAGAAAAGTGAATGAGTTGAGTCTTAAGAGGATACATCCAGTGTATAAACAAAGTATGTCATCTATATGAAAAATACCTTTACACTATTTTTAAAGCCTTTGACAAAAAGTGATGATAAATATTTTCATTGGGACAAAAAAGCTCATTTAGGGTGGGTGACTGGATGTGGCTAATTTTGTAGCAATTCATACTACTGAAAAGTAGGTAGTTACAAATGTCCTCCTTAGTCAATGTGAAGGATAAGTTCAAGTTGAAGAATTTTGGAATATGAATTATAGAGGGAATTTACCAAATTGAAATGGCTAACCATAAATAAGGTAAGAAATTAAGCAGAATTTTGGTATGAATAGCTTAAGAGGTACAGAGTAATGATGAGAGGATAAAATGTATATTAGGCAGGACTTTTTACAGGATTAGAACAAATAGAATGAATTGATATTAAAGGAATTTATTGGATGAGTTTATAGCCGTGCAATAATAGCATATTTTAGGCTTAAGAGTCAAGGAACTCTGTACCTTTTCAGTCCAAGTGGCTGGATGCTTCAGCAGTCCCAATCCAGTGCTGAAGGCCTGAAGGCTTCCTAGAGAGCCGCTGGTGGTTAGTCCATGCTGAAAATCTAAGAAAGTTGGTTTCAATTCAGGCAAAGAATAGCTGAAAGGACAAATGTATGTTCAATTGAAGGCTCTCAGGAGCAACCAGCACTGAAGCCAGAGAGAGGGAGTGGACACTTCTCTCTCAGAGCTTCCTTACATGTACACTCTGAAAGAAGGACTCTGGGGGAAAGGACTTCCTCCTTCAGTTAATTCTTCCTGAAGAAACCTCAAAGACCCAACCAAGAAGAATGTCTGTAGATTTCTAATCCAATCAAGTTTACAATAGAACTTAACCATCAGGAAATGGATACCTTTTAGTACTTTAATGCATTTCACCAAATTTGGAATTTGGATATATGCCTATAAATTGGTATGCTATTTTGAAAAAAAAAGGAGGAACTAGAATGAGGATGTGATATTTAAGTGTTGTATTCAAGGTGGTGCTGGTATTGACTCCCAGGATCACATAGGAAGTTTGCATTTCCATTTCATTATTTTAAGATATCTGTGTCACTTAATAAAGGTAATAAGTATATTTAGTTCATAATTTTGACAGACCAAGAGCATAGTGCTGGCGCTGGGTTAACTTTAGTGTAGAACTCAGGTTGGGTGTTGTCACAAACATGGGGATATTTGTAGGAAGAGGTCCCATCTTATAAAATAAAATCAGAGAGTCATTGAGATGGTGTCACTCTTATACAAACTTGCTATTAGGAGATATGAGTCAAGGTTCCAAAGGGACACCTGGATAACTTCCAAGAGCAATTACCGGAATGAACAAGAGATTTGCACGTTGGCCCAACTGTTTAAAGATATATCACCCAAGCTATCAAGAATGTAAACACATGAAACTTATTATAAATTTATTTTTGTTAGTTCTGGACATACTTTGTAAACAACATATGCTGGTACCATTCTTTCCCTCATTCTTGCCCCTTTTATAAAGGGGCTCTCCTCACTGGGGATATACATCAACCCTATGGGGATTGTGGGTCATGCATTATGGGGCAGCAATCAGTTATGGGGGGAGGCAATACCTCTGTGCATAATGTTCCAATTTATGGCTCTAACATTCTTTCTGGCCCCACTTCCGCAAAATTCTCTAAGACATGTTGAATGCGTTTCAACTCTACTTCAGTGATGGGCTCTTAGGAGTTTGCTAGGTGTTGAGTGTCCTCAGCATCTATCTCCTTCACCCTTGTGCTGATATCAAGTTAACCTATAAATCAGCATTCTTGGTCATTACCCCAATTTCCTCTGTGGTTTCAATTGGGGCCCTGGTGGAGTGCAATGAGTTGCTTATCTCCTCAGGTCCTTCTCTCATCTGATAAAGATAAGCAGATTCTTCAAAGGAGAGTGAGGCCAGCACAGGTTAAATTGGATAACCATTATTAGTTTAGAGAGAATTCAATAGAATTTAATAGTTTAATAGAATTTAATTTAATAGGTGCCTACCCTCTTATAGGCTAAGATTAGTGGAAGCTTGATATTGAAAAACAAAATCATTATCTGGATGTGATTCTGACTTGTTTGCCAGTTCCAGACATGTGTACCTTTCCAATGAGTGGTGGATATTAGAGTTTGTTCTACTATTTAACTGTTATTAATAAAGCTGCTTTTAATCTTTGAGTATTTTTCTTTCAATATTTATTCTATAAATGTATTAGTATGAGGTATTTGGTCGCATGGAAAGCATAGTTTTTGTTTTATGAGAAGTTGTAAATTTTACTGCAGTGTTATAAAATCTGGATACAGTCTGTAATTACAAGTCCCTTATGACTAAATAAATTGTACTTTTTCTTGTATTTACTTATCATTTGTGTTTTTTCATTTGAAAATTCTTCATTTGATCATTTATTAATTCTTTGATTAGAATTGATCACTTATTAGAAATATTTTAAATAATTGATAGTATATCACATATTCACCACCTCCAGTATTCTCCAGTTGTTTATGCACACAGTGTTGTTTTTTTTTCTAGAATCATTTTCTTTATATTGAAAGGCTTTTCCAGCCTTTTATCTGTTGTTAAATTCTTTCAACTCTACAAGTCAGGGGCTGTTTTTTTTTTTTTTTTTTTCTGTTTGCTTTGCTTTGCTTTTCTCTTTTTGTATATTTTTGTGTGTATGAGAAGGAGAGAGAAAGTGAGAGAGAAAACCTGGTGCTTCAGAACCTCCAGCACTGCAATTGAACTCCAGATGCATGTGCCATCTTGTGCGCATGTCTGTATGGGGGACCTGGAGAATCTAACATTAGTCATTTGGCTCCACAGGCAAGTGCTTTAACTGCTAAGCCATCCCTCCAACCCAACTGTTATTATGCTTCAGTTTTGATAGTGACTTCACATTAAAGTAAATATATTAATTTATTTATTTTAAAAGTTATTTATGTATGTTTTTATTAATTTTATTTATTTCAGTAAAAGAGAGAGAGAGAAGAAGAAGTCCTTTTGAAGTACACACTTTCCTTATCTAGAAATAATATATACATGTGTGGACATGTTTGTGTTTGGAGGCCAGAAGTTGACCCAGGGTGTCTTCCTTAAACACTCTCCAATTTATGTTTTGAGACAGAGACTCTCAGTCAATCTTCAGTTTATAAATGCATAACCCAGACCTAGAGACCCTCTGTTCCATCTCATGTTGAGATTTGAAGGACCAACCTATGTGCTTGGCTTTTACATGGGTCCCAGAGATCTAAATTCATGTCCTCTTGCTTGTGAAGCAAGCACTTTATTGAGTGACTTATCTACCCAGCCTCATATTTAGTTATATTTTTGTTGATTTATATTATATTAATACACAGACACACACACACACACACACACACACATATATATATATTCCTTCTTGTTTATGTGTCTTCTTGTCTTTTTATTGATACCAGACACTATGAATGCAATTGTTCTTTAAAATATTTTATTTGTGTATTTTTTTTTTTTTTATTTTGGAGAGAAAGAGGCAGCTAGAGAGAGAGAATGGGTGTGCCAGGGCCTCTAACCATGGGAACTGAACTCCACACACATGGGCTACCTTGTGCATCTGGCTTACCTGAGTACTGGGGAATTAAATCAGGGTCCTTAGACTTCTCAGACTAAAGGGTCATTGCTCTTTTTTAGACAGCTCACTTTTTTTGAGGCAAGCCCAACAGACTGATCTTTTTTATTTATGAGAGAGCAGGAGAGAGAGAGAGAGAGAGATCAAGAGTGAGAGACAGAGAAAATGCTGGCATACCAGGGCCTCCAGCCACTGCAACCCAACTCCAGATACACGTGCTACCTTTTGCACATGCAAGACTTTGTGCATATGTCATCTTGTGTTTTTTGCTTACGTGGGATCTGGGGAGTCAGACATGGCTCCTTAGGCTTCACAGGAAAGTGTCATAACTGCTAAACAATCTCTTCAACCCCAGGACACTTTTCAATATTTATCTTTCATCCAGCTATTTTTCTTAAGGATGTGAATGAGTCAGAATTTTTCCAGCCTGGTATGCACTGATAAGAGCATGGAAAATGTCTGTTTATGGGCTATCCTATGCATTGGTATTAGAGAATTTCCCATATTTTTCTTGGTACAAACCTCAAGTATCTGAGTCACAATCAAGTTGTATCATTACACTGAATTCTTCTTACTTGACTGTGTAGAAAAACCACATTCTTTGTGGCATAAATTATGTGTTTGTTTGATATTTCTATTTTCAAATCTATGAGCTATTTTTCATAATATATCTCACTATTTTGTGGTTGGATGTTTTGACAATGAAGTATATGTTAAAAATGTCCACAAAGTCACTGTCTTTTACCTGGTTTCTCATGCTAATTGGTGGTACATATGTCTATCCTGATGCTACTAATCTTTTCATATGTGGAAACCTGTTTAAAAGCTTTCCCACATGGTTTAAAGGTCATCATCTCTTCAGGAATCTGCCACATTGAGACTGCTGAGACAAGGAGCCTCATGGACTGAGCTGCTGTCAGGCTCTGTGATTCTGCAGACATGTATTGTGGGATTGTCCAGCTCATATCCTGTAACTGATCTAATAAGTCCCCTTCATGTGTGTGTGTATATTTATATATATTCCTACCTTCTCTTCTAGAGACTGGTAAATACACTCAGTAGCAAACTAACTATTGGATACACATTGTTTAAATAAATCTGTTTTACTTAATTTATAGTCTGCATTGGAGAAAGAAAGCATTTGTGCCAAATCCAGTGTGCCATAGATAATCCAGCACTTTCACTTCCTGATCATATTAATTGAATGATATTTATCAGCTGCTTCACCCACAGAAATCTTTTGACATGTAATCTTAACAAATTTTAGTCTTTGAATTAAAGTGAAACTCTTTAAAATTATAATTGAAATATTTCTATAGGAACTACAGAGATTCAGACCTAAAGAGATTTAATTCTGAGATTTAAAGAATAATTTTACATCAATAAAACCTAAAATATGCAATGTTTATAGAAGAATAAAGCTTGAGAAGCAGCTTTGGACTCGATTTTGGGATAGATTGAGACACAAGGGTAAGTCTTGATATAAAGTAAAGAATCAAAATTCCATTATTTTCTTTTCAAAGAAAGCAGTGAACATTCTTGAAGCAGGACTTCTGCAAAGAAATTGCCTGGCTTATGATTCCACTAGGTTTCAGAGTAAAGATAAAGTTTTATTGTGTCATCAGTGAATCAGATGCTATCTGGTCAGACTGAATGAAAAAAGACAGTTTCATAGACAACCCAGAGCTATCTCCTAAGATTTCTTTTTAATTTAAATTCTCTTTGCAAGATTATTCTTATCGTTCATGGGCCTAAAGTCTACACTGTTTTCTTTTAAAAAAGATTTAACATTGAGTCATTGGGGATGCACAAATGTGAAGTCCTGTCAAAACTTCCCAGTGTAAGTCTGTGTGGACTTTTGGTTCTGAAATGGTGAAATGATCTATAATACTTAAGCAGTGGACTGGAAACAAGCCAGGATTAATAGCCAAAAACAGTCTCAAATACTCAGATTCATGCTCTCTCTCTTTCCACCATCTCTGTTTTCTTCTCTCTCTCTCTCTCTCTCTCTCTCTATATATATATATATATATATATATATATATATATATATATGTATTATACACATACATATACAATTAAGTTTTATACTTTAAAATTCTTTAATTTAGGTAAAAATTCCCTATATTTTATTTGTATTAGTTTACAAATGCCGATCAAGTCCTACATAATGTTTAAGTGTACAGACACTAGAAATCAACTGACACTAGAAACCAACTTTTTCAGTTGTACCTTCATCCCTCACTACTTTTGGTACATTAGACCATTTTCTTATGGGTGTTAGGCTGCCATTACTGGCTCTGTAAAAATGGTGCATATAATAGTTTTCCATACTAAGTGTGCATACACATGTATTTTTGAATATTAAATGAATTTTCATTATTAGTATTGTAATAGGCCTACCTGACAACTAGAATGTTATAATTTCCATTTTATTGATTTTTCATTTATATTGAAAAGGAAGGCATCATTCAGTAGATCAGATCCTAGTAGATGTTCAATAAGAATTTAATAAAGCTAAAGGCAAACAAGATTTTGTAATGTGACAAACTATGTCAGGGCAGTTCATGAGAAGGAGTTATTTCTTTGGCAATCATAGTTTGTTGTGGAGGAAATTAGCATTCAAAGTGCAATGCACTTTCTCTCATTTCATTTTACATATTAGGGAGTATATTGTTTATACAAGAGAAAGACCAAAGGAAGGAAGGAAGGAAATAATAGAAGAATGAAAAGAAGATCAGAATTGGTAATGAGAGCTTTCCTTTCCCTTATGGGCCAGCATCCCCTGGTGTCGTGCCCCTGAGCCTCTTTTTTCAGCCCCTCCCTGTAGACCTTTAGTCAACTTAAAAGATGCATTCATTGACCCTGCTTTATCAACTGAGTTGGCCATGTCTTCCTGAGAGAACATTTGGCAACCTTTCCACACTGAATACTAACACTTTAATCCACTTGATTTTGGGTTTCCTAGATCCAATTCCATTGGAGCTGAAATAGAAAATCATTTATTAAACAGGAGACAACTGAGGTCAGAGCAGAGACTGTGGTGCTCTAGTATACCCGAATCTCCCTCTTGCTGCAGCAATTATAGTTAAGAACATGTAAGAATTTTCCCAAAGGCAAAATGAAGGCACCGGTTTTTTTCCCTTTTACATTGAATTTTATCCCACATATCTGATCCACCTTGAGAGACTGAGAGTTTGTGTTTTGGGCCAATTACTAACTAAAATTAGGAGGTGATATGATGTCTCTTCTTTTCAGAAGCATGATTACATGTGAGTGTGTGCACACATAGTGAGTGCATGCACACAGTGAGTGCTGGACTTTGGATGGTCTTCACATATCTCAGAATGAATATACTGAAAATTTTAGCCTTGACACTAAAGAAGCCTGAAGAATATAATTGTACCCCCTAAAATCATAAGATAAACAGTGACAAACCCTACAATATACAAGATTATGAATCCATACCACCAGGAAATATAAATGTTTCTGTTTAGAATATATATATGTGGGCTGGAGAGATGGCTTAGTGGTTAAGCGCTTGCCTGTGAAGCCTAAGGACCCCGGTTCAAGGCTCGGTTCCCCAGGTCCCACGTTAGCCAGATGCACAAGGGGGGGCACGAGTCTGGAGTTCGTTTGCAGAGGCTGGAAGCCCTGGCGCACCCATTCTCTCTCTCTCCCTCTCTCTATTTTTCTCTCTGTGTCTATCACTCTCAAATAAATAAATAAATAAATAAATAAAAATTAAAAAAAAAATCTAGAATATATATGTGTGTGTGTGTGTGTGTGTGTCCTTGACATGCTGCTTGTAGTTATATTGTTGGGAATAAGAGAAAATGTAAATATACTTGTATATGTAGGAAAAGAATCCCACTAACACATAATATTTTGTGGCACTGGAACCTATTTCTTCTTGTAAAAAGGAGTGACATGAGATTCCTCAAATGAAATCTTTAATATGACTCAGTAGTGTGGTGTTGGTGACAGAGTGCAGAGCATTTTTGCCTTCCAGAATGTCTCCTTGTCTATTCTTTTCATGTAAGACAGGACTGAATTTGAAGTCATAGCATGAGAAGTACTCTGTCAAACTCCTAACCTTGTCAAAATCTAAGTTGACATACAGCTATAGCTGTGTGAATGGAAGGACACTAAGAAAACACTGCCAAATAAAGTAATAGCTTGTAAAGGATGTCACAAAGATTTAAAACATAGGGTACTGCTATGGTGCCTTGTAACTTTTATACTAAAATAAAGAACACATCCAGAAAGTTATTATTTACTCTATTGTCAAACTTTGGAAGTGTTTCCTATTTTAAATGCCAACACCAGGAAAATTGGACAACAGGAATGTTAAAATTTAATTATCAATTATGTTTAGGCAATGTTGTATTTTGAGTGTAAAATGTCCCCCCTAAGCTTGTAGGTTTGAACCTTGGTCCCCAGTTGATGACAGTTTGGGAACGTTGGGTAACCTTTAGGAAGTAGGGAAGTAATGGAGGAAATTGGTCTCTGAGTGTGGTACTTTGAAGGCGATAGTTCAAATATTTGGTACTATAGAGCCATTTTTTATTAAATTTCCTGTTTGATACTCCAGCAGGCCGTTTCCTGCTAGAAGGTGTAACTGGGGAAATATGTGAGTCCAGCCCTACTAGGTGTGGAGAACAGCTGTGGCCTTGTGTGCCTGTTGATAGTTTTGGCTGTTGGTGATTTTCTCTCTGCTTTGATGTATGAAAGGGAGCTACCTTATTCTACCATTGATGAAATTTGCCCTGGATCTGTAAGCCTTAAATAACCCTATTCCTCCCATAATTTGTGATTAGTTGGTTTGTCTCAACAATGAGGTGCAGACTGCAATACTGGGGCAAGCTTTTATGTTTTATACCTCAGCCTCACTCCAGTCACACTCTCCTTACTACCTACAATTTTTTTTAATTTAAATTTTTATTTTTTTGGTTTTTCAAGGTAGGGTCTCACTCTAGTTCAGGCTGACCTGAGCAAGGGTGGCCTTGAACTCATGGTGGTCCTCTTAACTCTGTTTCCTGAGTACTGGAATTAAAGGTGTGCAACACCACGCCCAGCAACTACCTATAAATTTGATGAGCTGAATTTCTATTCCTGTCACCATGTCTTCACTGTCAATTCGCCTCAAAACTGTCAGCAGAATTACACAATTTCCTTCCTTAAATGTTTTTATTTTGCTCAAGTATTTGTTTACAAAAATGAGAAGTAAGTAATACAGACAAGGACATATTTATTACATTGGTAGGGAAATAACCCAAGTATGAATTTAGAATGATTAAAAACTAGAAAAGTAGTACCCAATATATTTCACTGGTACAATTATAACAAATTTCCTCATAAATCACTTGTGCTGGTCCTTGGTTTTTGTAGACTGGCTAAGCCTCCTGATTTTCAGATCAGGGGAGGTTTGAATTGTGTCATTTCTATTTTTTATTCAGAGGATTTCTAATAGTATTTAAATTTTCTAAAATATCAACTTTAGAATGATAGTGCATATTTTCCCTAACCATTAGGGAAATGCAAATTAAAAGAAATTAAAAGAGATTCCATTTTACCTCAGTAATAATAGGAAGCATTAAACAAAATGAAACAAATGTTGGCAAAGATGTGAAGAAATTTTAACACTCATTCACTGTTGGTGGGAATGTAAGCTGGTTCAACCACTATGGAAATCCATATGGAGACTCCTGAAAGGGATGAATATAAAGTACCAACAGATCCTGCTATTCCTTTACTGGGCACTTACCCTAAAAGCTCTACATATGAGTTCAGAGATATTTGCTCAACTATGTTTATAGCTGCTCAATTCATAATACCTAAGAACTGGAACAACCCAGGTGCCCATCATTGAATGAATGGATAACCAAGATGTGGTATATCTAAATGACAGAATTCTACTCAGCAGTAAGAAAAAAAAAAAAGGACACAGCAAAATTTGTAGAAAAATGGTCAAACTTGGAACAGATCATGCTAAATGAACTCACACAAATTATAGAAAGGCAATCATCACATGGTCTCACTCATTTTCAGTTCTTAACCTGGATCAGTTCAAGTTGCTGACTTACCAGAATAGCATCTTGAGGCTTGGACAATAGGGAGGGCAGGGATTGGGGGAAGGGGAGGGTTGGAGGAGGAACACAAAACTGAACCCAAATTGAACTGGTACTATAGAAACCTGTATCCTTGACATTAGACTGAAAGGTTGAATCCTCAACAGGACCTTAGGGACAACATCTGAATCTAAGGGCCCTGGAGAGGGTAAGATGAAGCCTAACCTTAAGTTTCTCCTGTTTCTGTTTTTTTTTTCTCTATTTTTTTTTTCTTTTCCCTTTTCACTTAGCCCTGGTCTGTAATTGACACAATGAGCTGTTGATTGGAGAGACCTACATGATCTCCCCAAACAAGACAGATTTCTGTCAGAGCACTTGATTACCCACCAGAGGTTAATGGTAAGACCCTGCTGCTGAAGGCGCCATATGCTATCTGCATGGACAATGGAGAGACCTGACCGGAATCCAGAAAAGAGTCAGTCCAGCAGACAACTATCCCATCTAGTGCTTGAAAGTGCTACATAATATACTGGGGGAAAGTGGCCAACATCCTACAAACAACGTAAAGTCTAAGCTACTTAGAAGCAAACAAAATGGTGTGATGCTCAAACAAGTGCAATATTGGCACACAGCCATAGTCAGTAACCAATTGCTCTTGAATTGGCTAACAAACCCACATAGTGGAAAGGAAATCATATGTGCAACTGGGAAACAAGTCAAAATCATATCCTCAGAACTATTTTGATTTCCATTGTCAAGCTCCCACTAATCTTGGTGTGTAAGAGGGTTTATACCCTTTAAATTCTCTCTAAATTAATAAGAGTTATCCCATTTAACTGGTGCTGACTTCACTTTCCACTGGAGAATCTGGTTCTCTTTTTCAGACAGGAGTGGGACCTGAGGAGATAAACCACCCAGCACAGTTCACCCCAGCCCCAGCTGAAACCACAGAGGAAATGGAGAAATGAGCAAGAGTTCTGCTTCTCAGTGAATCCGATATGAGCACAAGGGTGAAGGAGATAGACATTGAGGACACTTAACACCTACAAAAGCAGAGATTTAGAGGCTCCTAAGAATCCATCACTGAAGTAGACTTTAAATGCACTCAAATGATTCAGGGCATTTTTTAATAAAATAGTTTTTATTATTTATTTATTTATTTCAGAGATGGACACATGGAGAGAAAGGGACAGAGAGACAATGGCCTTTAACCATTGCAAATGAACTGCAGATGCATGTACTGCATTATGCATTTGGCTTATGTGGGTCCTGGGGTATCAATCTGAGATTTCTTTGTCTTTACAAGTAAATGCCTTAACTGCTAAGTCATCTCTCCAGCCCAGCTCAAGAAATTTTGCAGAAGAGGGAACAGAAAGATTGGGAGAGCCACAAGGTGGGCTTTTATGCAAAGAGATATTGCCTCTGTCCCCTGACTGACTGCTGCCCCCACAATGCATGACCCAGAATCACCATGGGTTTGACCTGAATGCCCAACAAGGAGGGCCTCTTTGCAATAGGGCAGGAATGATGGAAAAGATGGTATGAACATGTGTTGTTTACAAACTAAGTATGTCCATATCTAATAAAAATAAATTTAAAAAATATTAGATCTTAAACTGAGCTTTGTGGCTTATTATAGGAGTCTATAATCCCAGTACTGAGGAGTCTCAGACAGGAAGATTGCCATGATTGATATATGTGTTGAGTTCTAGAACAGTCTGAGCTACAGAATGCAACCCTGTTTCAAAATATCAAAAAATAATCTTAATTTCATACATTTCTTTGTCTTTCTTTGAAATGAATTATTGAAATGATAATATTAATTAATGATTTTCTGAACACAATAAAGGAAATTTTAAGGACATATACCCATACATCCAATCTTAGAAAAAATAGAAAATGTGTTCCCAGATAAGAAATTCAGCATGTAGCTAACACTTAATATATTTGTGTATATATAACCTTGCCATTGATTTTGTCATAGTAGTGTATAAATTTAACTTTTAAATTACTTTATGCTTGGTATTCAGTAAGCAGTGATTGATTTTTACCTCATGAATTTAAAACCAAGTTATTTCAACATTGAATCTTGTGCATTGAGAATCATAAATGCTTTCCAAACTTCTGTGGTAGAGTTTATAACACTTCTCCCCATATGAAATTGATGAACACTCATACACCATAATCTATCTCTCCTATACTCATCTTACACACCTCTCAGGTCTACATAATTAACATGACAATGCTTTTCCATAACTTTGATATAGCAAACTTCAAAGAAAGTTTTAGTTGTCAAATATTAGCATACAATCATTTTCAGATATACTTTGTCTAGAGGATGGTTGAAAATGTAATTATTCAGGAAATAGATTATGTGTAGTTATTAGATCATATTTTAAATCTGAATCTGTTTTTTTCCCCAATTTGTTAAACTTAGTGTTTATAAAATATGCAAGTGGGCAAGTGAGACCGACATGGCTGACAATAGTGACGCCCATCCTAGACATTCTTTTCTCATTTGTCTGTGTGAACTTGACTCATTGAGTCAGATAGACTAGCAAGCTATCAACCACTAGGTATGTTCCTATGTCCATTTTTACAATGTTGAGAGAAAAGGTGCACACCCCCATGCCTGCCTTTCATAAGTACACTAAAGTTTGAATGCAGGTTCCTATACTTGTGCTGAAAGTACATTACAAGCAAAGCCATCTCACTAACTCCTCCATCTAGTCTTTTTATTAGTGGTAGTTGACTCATCAAAAACAAATTTCATTTTGTACATGTGAATTATTCATAATTATCTCCCAACCACATTTTTTAGGAAAAACAGTTATGAGTTTTAACATACAAGCAACTAATTTAGGGAAAATAGGATATAGACCTCTACTTACAGAATTATGTTAACATTTAGTTCCCAGTAATACTTAGACTTGTTGAGCTAGTTGAGTTTATAACTTCTTTAAAAGTCTTTTTTTATGTATTTATTTGAGAGCGACAAACACAGAGAGAAAGATAGATAGAGGGGGAGCGAGAGAATGGGCGCGCCAGGGCTTCCAGCCTCTGCAAACGAACTCCAGACGCGTGCGCCCCCTTGTGCATCTGGCTAACATGGGACCTGGGGAACCGAGCCTCGAACCAGGGTCCTTAGGCTTCACAGGCAAGCACTTAACCACTAAGCCATCTCTCCAGCCCTTTTATAACTTCTTAAAAAAGGAATCCTCTGAATGTGGTTACACAGTGAAAAGAGAAAGCTAAGTGTGTGTAAATATTCTTCATGGACATTCTGGGGGTAGCTCTGCTTTTATCAAGCATGTGCATGGTACAATCCTGATTTACTTATCCATTTTGTCAAGCCTTAAATCATTGTGGAGTGTATGATCAGTGCTTGGAAAGTCTATTGACAGATATTTATAAAGAAAGGAGACTTGCACAAGCTTTCTATGCATTCATGAGGTAGTAACACTGTCATGCCATATTTCCTCTTTGGCACATCAGTGTGACACCTAAATCTCTCCCTTTCTCCTTCAATGTATTCACATTCCGTATTTGAAAGTTCTGCTGAATGAAGGAGGTTGTAATTGCATACAAAAGCACAAGGAAGCTGTGACTGCTTTTCATATTGGGTTTTTAAATCATGTTTAATCCTGGTAGATTATGTTTAGGCTAGGGGTGATGGTGCATAAATCTACTTTCAGCACTCAGGAGGCCTTGGCAGGGGGATTACAAGTTCAAGGTTAGTCCATTCCAGAAAAAAGGGCAAACAAAACAATACAGAAAACTTTTGGTTGATATATTAAACAAATCCCAGAATGTATTAAAAAAATGAACAAAATAGTTTTGAAGAATGAAAGAGGTCATTCTGGATTACTGCTAAATTTGGACTGGTTGGATTTTCCTGGAAGAGGAAAGTGTAAAAATCACATTGTCCCTTATTAAATCACTAGGTATTGCTAGAATTCTTGAGCATGCATACATCCGTGAAAGGATTAGATGTATAGACAGAGGAAATACAGAAAATAGAGAGAAAACATGTTCAATAACTTTCAAGTGATCAATTATTTCTCTCTTTTCTAAATTTCACCACTTAAACTTGGGGACAGTATGAATTTATAGTTTATATTTAAATCATTTATGAATATCCATGACTCTGGATAACAAATGTTTGAAAGATCTTTTCCTGTTAGAAAGTAAACTTCATAGCAGTTTCTTGAAAACTTCAGGATTTCATAAATATTGCTAATAAAATGGTGACTTTAACAGGTCAGATGAGCTGTCACAGTTTTATTTATATGTACAAGACAATTGATGATTTTTCTCCTCTAACAGACTGTATCATGACAGTTAATCAACAGGGAGGAGACTTTTAGTTTACCTCGCAAGTATGTGGTCTTTTTCCTAAAAAGAAGTGTCTATATTAGTTAGGGCTCTCTAGAGGAACAGAGCCATTAGAATGAATTAAATTGAAAAAAAGGGAATTTAATGGATTACTTAGGGCAGCCCAAATAACAGTTGCAGGCCTGAGAATCAAAGAACCTGGTAGCTGCCCAGTCCGTGTGGCCAGATGCCTCAGCAGCCCCAATCCAGCACTGAAGGTCTATAGGCTTCCTGAGGAGCCACTGGTTTTCATCCCATATGCGTCTTCAGTTGATGCTGGCCTGCAGCCATGCTGGTCTTCAATCCACGCTGGAAGGCAGTGAGCAGCTCTGGCAGCCAGGTAGAAAGAAGGGGTTATTTTTTTTTTTTTTCATTTAATTTCTTCTTATTGTTATTATTATTATTATTTACGAATTAGTTTTGTACTCAGTGAATACAGTCAAACATGAGCTCGTTCTCCATTATCAAGTTATTTCCACTCTGAGATGGGCCACCTGCTCTGGGAGAAGGGCTGCTTCTCGGGGAAGGACTTCCTCATTCAGTAAATCCTTCCTGGAAGCAACCCACCCAAAAGGGATTTCTGTGGATTACTTAACAGATCAAGTTGACAACACCTTAACCATGAGAAGTCTACATCTTATCAACTTGACACCAAACAATATCTCCTTACATCATATTTAATTTCCAAAGTAACAAGCTCATAATTCCACCTAACATGGTATAACTGTCTCATTTACAACTGGAAACACAAAATTTTCCCCCAACACAAAGAAAGATTCCTTGAGACATGCTTAGTCTCTGATATAATAGGTTTAGTATAAATTCAACAACAGTTAGCTACTGATATAATCTTAATATTGGTGTAGATATATACAAACACTCCACATCAAGGTATGACAGAAACATTGCAATTACAGTCCTTGTATTTATAACTGGTAATGTGGCCGTAGCTGGTATTTGTAACTACCTTCTTCTACTACCCATTCTGTATTTTCTCAATCTTCAGCAAGCACCTCAGCAGGTCTTAGTTCTTTACTTGGAAGAGTGACACGTACCTTCATTCCTGAAGTATCTGGGCCATTGATAACACTACTGTGATTGTTGCAGTTGTCCATTGACTTTGATAACAGGGCATAGTAACACTAAGAGATACCCTAAAGGATCTCCTGCACTCCAGTCAAACTCTTCCTTATCTGCATTGTGGAGGAGCAGACCAATTTCCTCCTGGTATCCTGGATCAATCACCCCTGCTAACACTGTGGATCCTTTCTTAGCCTGTTGACTGGAGGGCATCTGTAGCCCAAAGTGGCCAGGGGGAAGTCTTAGCTTCTAGTTCACTGGAATGTTCTCCTGGCAAAAACAATCACCCCTCTGGCACCAAGACCTCTAGGCCAACAGAGCATAAGGTTGTGGAAACAGCAAATAAAAATTTAGTTAATGGGTCACTTGTGATGATAAGTGGGACTGTTCCCATTTCCACCCCTTGAATTCTGGACCCATGAATATGGGCTATAGGAGAAATAGTACCATATATAGATTGCTAATTCAGACTATACACTGAAATCAAAATGACATTGAAGGATGAATACAAAGATATGGATCTTCTAGAAAACAACATGACACTCTTTACCTTCAACCTGAAACTTCACGTTCACTACCTATTGGGAGTACTAGGTGGTGGTTGCTCAAAATTAATCCGATATATGGGAGAATCCAGATGTATTTTGTCTTTATCTAAGTACTATCTACTATAGTACTTTTCTAATTTACACTAAATATATACCAATAAAGAAGTGATAAATAACCTATTATAAAATGTTAAACAGCTTTGAAGTATGTGATAGTATAGAATAAAAATTATTTGATATATTAAATTTAAAACATATTATTATGGTTTTAATAACAGGAAACATGTAGTTGCTAATGATTTCTATTTTGATTGTTATATCTAATTTTTTTTTAATAATAGAGTGTTTCATGTAGTTATGGGTAACTGCTTAAGGCGATGTACTAGAAACAATAGAATAAGTATTTTCTTTTATGGAATAAATACATATATATATATATATATATATATATATATATATATATATATGTATATCTTCATAAGAAACAAACAGTTTCACTTAAAATTTTGCATTGTTTGTTTCTTTATAGGAACACATGCACATTTTAATACCATAATGGAATTTTTAGCGTAGTTGAAACTTAAAATTTACGCAAGTCAAGTTTTAACTGAAGATTTATTTGCTATACAATTCTGATTGTCATACATTGCTTCCTAGTTGAATTTTTATCTTTAGCACAATTTATTATAAAACATCAACTTTATTTTTCTAGTTCTTTAAGGTACATAGATTGTTTTATATCCTGTTATTTAAATGTTTTGCACAGGTTATACTCACACTTTTGCAGCTGAATATCTTTTGTACAGAATAGATTCCAAAATGCATTATGATACCCATCATATATAAATAAAGCAAAAAACAATACACACAGAATCCCTTCTTCTACTCAATATTTTGTCTGCATTATTTTATTTGTAGTGTCTTAAATATTTTCATTCAGATTTGATTATATGTCTCTTGTATTTGTCTCATTATACCAGATTAGAGAAACTGTAATTTTTATTCCTTCATGCTAATGAACCTTGAAATCTAATTTGCTTTTACTTTTCATAAGGGAAACATTTTTAAGATGACAGAGTGTATAAACAGATAATACATTTACATTTTAGTTTGGTCATACGTTGCATTATAATGAAAAATAAATGACAAAATAGTTTTTCTGCTTCCTTTCCCTTCAGCTTTGAGAGAATCAATAGGGTTACCAAAACACCCCACAAAACATGAATTCCACTCACTAATGTGTTAGTGAATCAATACAGCCAAAGACAGATTGGTTTATGGGAGAAGGAATGTACACTCCATTAAATTTAACTGCTTAATCATACTGTGTAGGACATTTTAAATATGTCTTGACAGAAAGGCATCCTGATCTACCAGGACTCTTTACTCCAGTTTTATGGATTTCTTATGGCTAACAGTATGAATATATTCAAAACACATTCTGTCCTAGAGATATATGATTGACTTATTGAGACATATGAGTATATTACCAATCTATTCCTTCCTTGAGATATTGCCTTGATTTATACTTTGCATAAATTGATTTGAGTACTTCCAGAGTTGCCTATTTCAATTCTCCTTAAGGTCTCATTGATGGCTATATCCTAGACAAAATTTCTAAGATAAATATGCTATAGGAAGCACAGGAAATAATTAAACCACTGCACTATGCTTACAAAAAATCTTGTTTCCAAGTTATTTTATCAATTAATCCACTTTTACTTTAGAACATAGTCATCCTTAAATGACTTTTGAAGATGCTTTTTTAATTTATGTTTTTGTTTACCAATTGCACATATACTCACTATGGACTCCAAGCTGGCATTGAACTCATAGTAATCCCCCTATGACATCCAGAGAGCTGGGAGTATAGATGTGAGCTGCCATGTCCAGATCATCCTTGTAATCTTAAATTGGTAGCTTTTCTTCATCTGTAGAAGATTTTATGTATTAAAAAAATGGCACCAATGATATCAGTTATTTCCATTTTAGCAAATATCAATTATGCAAATATTTAAGTAAGTTTATTATTTGTACTTGATTTAAGCAGAGTTTGCTTCATAGGGGTTGTGGCAGACAGCTTCAGATTCACTGAGATGAACTTTCAGACCAGACACAGTTATGGAGGAAGGGATACTTATTGAAGCTTACAGATCCAGGGGAAGTCCATAATGGCAGAAGAAACTGGCCTGCTTTCACAGGACAAAGCAGAAAGAGAGAAGCACAAGCCAAAAAAGGCAAAAGCCACAGCACACTTCAAGAACTCCTGCTAGGCACGCTTTGCATATCATTAGATTGAAATCTGAAACCCACCACACACCTTAATAGCTACCCAGTGACATTGCCTCCAGCCAGGTGACTGCAGATTTAATCTACAAACAAATAAACAACTGAATATATTGGGAGCCATCTATTCAAACCACCATAGGGGTAAAATGTCCTAAATTGATATTTGGACCAAAGGCAGATGTGTATATCATATATTACTATCTACAATAATGTCAAAGAGTAAAGTGTACAAATTAAGTACTTTACAACTATAAAAATTAAGGGTTATTTAAGATTATGTGCCAATTTGTTTTATGCTCAGCTTTTCCAGCTGTCGTCCATGATTGAAAGCACATGTGAAAGAGCCAGAAGGAACTGAGAAACAAATTAGCTGTACATAAACATAAACAATGTCCATGGAGATGGCAATAGCAACTGACATTCAACAATCTCTATGACATGAACAGAGATGGACAAACATTAAACTGAAATCATTGTATGCCAAAGGAAAAAAAATCTTGAAAACTGCGATACCAACAGTGAGTCTCAGAACTTGAGCCCTGGCCTGCTTTGTATTTCCCTGTCTCTATCCTACCTAAATGTTGCATGCAGCTTCCTATCTTGTGTAAGGGGCTCAGAAAATAGAGATTCTGATTACCTCTGGATTCCCCAAGAGATTAACTGTCTTACTAGTGTTTTGCTCTCAATTTGCAGTGACTATATTATTAGCATTTGCAGCTAAGTGTTTGGCAGGGTTTATTTGTTTGTTTGTTCTATTTTTTTCTTTTTTTTTGTTTTCCTGAATCTCATTACAAAGAGGAAGATTGAGACCCAGACTTGAAAGGTCAAGACTATTGAAGGGATTTCAATCAATTTATCAGGAAGTCTATTCCCAGTCCTATATCATAGAGCATGGTTCCTTTTCTTGCTTCCCGTAGTTGAAGTGTTACAGGTCATATATTGAGGATTTTAATCCATTGGGACTTGATTTTTGTGTATGCGAAATGATTGGGTTTAATTTCATTTTTATACATATGGCCATCCAATTTTTCCAACACCATTTATTTGTTGAAGATGCTGTCTTTTCTCCAGTCTACATTATTGGCACGTTTGTCAAAGATCAAGCAGTTGTAGTTGCTTGTCTTCAATTCTGTTCTATTGATCAATGTTGTTTTTTTTTTTTTTCTTTGTTTTGTTTCGATTCCTGTACCATGCTCTTTCTGTCACTATGGGTTTGTAATATAGCTTTAGATCAGCTATGGTGATACCACCAGAGGTGTTTCATTTGCTGAGGATATGTTTGGATAAACAAGACCTATTGCCATTTCATATGAATTTTGAGATTATTTTTCACACTCAGTGAATTATGATGCTGGTATTTTTATTGGTATTTATTAAATCTGTATATTGCTTTGGGTAGAATTGCCATTTTTACAATATTAATTCTACCTGTACAGGAACATGGGAAGCCTTCCATCTTCTTAAGTCCTTCTCTATTTCTTTCTTCAGTGTTTTTATGTTTTCATTATGTAGTTCCTTTACATCCTTTGTTAAGAGTTATTCCAAGGCAATTAATTTTTTTGTTGTTGTTATTGAAAGTGGGACAGTCTCACTGATTTCTTTCTCTGTAGATTTGTCCTTTGCATATAGAAAAGCTACTGATTTTTGTACATTGATTTTGTATCTTGTCAGTTCACTGAAGGAATATATCACCTTTAGGAGTTTTGGGATGAAGACTTTTGGGTCTCTTATATAAAGGATCATATCATCTGAAAATAGGACTAACTTGACTTCTTATTTTTCAAATTTGAATCCCTTTTATTTCTTTCTCCTGTCTTATTGCTTGGGCTAGTAATTCCAGTTCTATGTTGAAGAGTAGTGGTGAGAGTGGGCACCCCTGTCTTGCTCCTGATCTCAGTGTGAACTCCTTGTGTTTTTCCCCATAAAGAATTATGTGGGCTTTAAGTGCTTTATATATAGCCTTTATTGTGTAGAGAGGCATATTCTTTCCAGTGTTTTGATCATGAAATTTTGTTGTGTTTTGTCAAATGTCTTCTCTTCATCAATTGAGATGATCATGTGTTTCTTATGGTTCAATTTCTTTATGTGTTATATAACATTGAGTGATTTCTGTAGGTTAAACCATCCCTGCATCCCTGGGATAAGGCTTTTGATGCATTAAAGAATTTGGTTTGCAAGGATTTTGTTCAGGAAATTTGCATCTAAGTTCATTAGGAATATAGGCTTATAAGTTTTTTCCTTGTTACATCTCTGTCTGGTTTTGGTATTAGGGTGATGCCAGCTTTATATAAGAAGTCATAGAGGATTCCCTGGTCTCCAAAAATGAAGAGCTGCTTGAGTAAAAAACTGTTTTCACTTTTTTTTTTTTTAATGAAGTTTTGATAGAATACAGCTGAAAAGTCATCTTGTGCTGGACTTTTCTTTTGGGGAAAATTTTTGATTATTTTTTCAGTCTCCATGGATGCGATAGGTTTGTTTAGGTGATCAATCTCCTCTGAGTTTAGTTTTGGTAGGTGGTATGTGTCTAAGAATTCATCCATTTCTTTCAGATTACTTTATTTTGCGGAGTAGAGATTTTTGAAGTATGCCCTGATGATTCTTCCAATTTCATTTCTGTCTGTAGTGATCTCTCCTTTTTCGTTTCTGAGTTTGTTAATTTGAGACTTCTCTTTTTTGTGCTTGATCACTTTGGCCTGAGGTTTGCCAATTTTGTTTATATTTATTCATTTACTTTTTTATTAAATAGTTTGGTATTCAGTAATTACAGTCAGTTTGGTACCATTATTAGGCTCATCTGTGACCTACCCCCTCCCCTTGGCCCCTCCTTGTTGAGGTATAAGGGTCATGCCTTGTGGAGTTAGCCCACAGTTATGTGTAAGATAAATGTCTCTGCATATCATGACCCAAGATGTGGCTCTGAAATTCTTTCTGCCCCCTCTTCGGCAAAATTTCCCTGAGCCATGTTGGGTTCGTTTTTGGTCTGCTTCATTGATGAGGTGTTGGGGGCCTTTGGGGCTATCGCTCTCTGATTTGGTAGGAGTTGATTTTTCTCTGTGTTGATCTCCTTCCCCCTTGTTTTGGTATCTGGTTTATCAGGAAAACAGTACTCTTGCTTGTTTCACCAATTTTTCTTAGTTTCAGCCGGGGTCCTTTTGAGGTATGATGGGGTGGCTCGCTCCTTATCTGAAAACGAGAAGCAGACCAGCTCTTTGGTTCATGGATTTTTTTAAATTGTTTTCCTAGTTCCCAATTCAATAACTTTTGCTCTAATCACGATTATTTTCTTACTGCTGGAGCTCTTTGGGTGGGATACTTCTTATTTTTCTAGCACCTTTAGGTGGACAATCAGGTTATTGATATGTGTTCTTTCTGTATTTGTAATGAAGGTATTTAGCACTATGAAATTTCCCCTTATGACTGCCTTCATTGAGCTCCATAGGTTTTGGAAGGTTGTGTTTTCATTATCATTAAAGTATAGAAATTTGACATTTTTTTTTTGAGCTCAGCTTTAAAATTTATTTATTTATTTATTTGAGAGAGAGATACAGAAACAGGCAAGTAGAGAGAGAGAGAAAGAGAGAAAATGGGTACTCCAGGGCCTTCGGCCACTGCAAACAACTCAAGATGCGTGCACCCCCTTCTGCATCTGCCTTACATAGGTCCTGGGGAGTTGAATCTGGGTCCTTTGGGTTTGCAGGCAAGTGCTTTAACTGCTAAGCCCATCCCTCCAGCCCCTCAGCTTTTCATCAATAAATATAATTCCCTTAAGATTTCTGGAGGTTGGGCTGGAGAAATGGCGCTTGCTTGCAAAGCCTGACAGCCTGGGCTTGTTTCCCTAGTACCACATAAAGCCATATGCACAAAATGGCACATGAACCTAGAGTTAGTTTGCAGTAACAAGAGGCCCTGACACACCCATTCCCTCTCTCTCATTTTTTCTCTCTCTCCCTGCTTGCAGATAAAGAAGTAAACAAATAAATATTTCTGTAGGTTGCTGCATGTATTGTAAAGGGTGTTTGTTCCTGTATGTTGATTACTGTCCCACAGTATGGACATACCATGGCTCATTAATTATTTACCCACTGGAGGACATTTGGAGTGCTCCTAGCTTTCAGCTGTATGAGCAATTGTATCTACATTTTTGTGTTAACATACGTTTTTATTTTTGTAGGATGAATATCTAAGAGTGCAGTTGCTTGGTTGTATAGTGGTTATCTGTTTGATATTTATTCTTATAAGAAGCTATCAGTGTGCTGTCTTCCATTTCTCTTGAGGGTACGTGAGAATCTGGTTTCACCACATCTTATCCAGCATTCTCACTATTCTTCAAATCAGCCTAGTAGGCATGTAGCTAGACCACATTGCAATCTTAATTTGTATTTGCCTCACAGTCAATGACATTGGGCATATTTAAATGTCCATATCTTTCTGTATACGCTCTTTAGTGAAATACCTCTTCTTGTCTTTTGTCTGTTTATAACTGGATGTGGGTGCACTTGGACCTCCTGCCACTGCAAATGAACTCCAGACACATGCGCCACTTTGTGCATCTGGCTTTTTGTGAGTACTGGGGAATTGATCCTGTGTGATTAGGCTTTGTAAGCAAGCACCTTTAATGGCTGAGCGATCACTGCAGCCCCACATTGTTTTTATTTTTAATTTAATTTATTAGTTTTCTTTTCAGTAAATACAGGCAGTTTGTTACCATTATTTAGGCTCATCTATGATCTACCCCCTGCCATTAGACTCTCCTTGTTAATGAAAATGGGACGTGCATTGTGGAGTTAGCCCCCAGTTATTGGTAGGATAAATGTCTCTGCAAATCATGACCCAACATGTGACTCTGACATTCTTTCTGCCCCCTCTTCTGCAAAATTTCCCTGAGCCATGCTGGGTTCATTTTTGGTCTGCTTCAGTGCTGAGGTGTTGGGAGCCTCTGAGGCTCTGGCTCCTTGATTTTGTAGGAGTTGATTTTTCTCTGCATTGATCTCCTTCCCCTTTGTGCTGGTATCCAGTTCACAGGAAAACATCACCCTTGTTTATTTCGCCAGTTGTACCTGGTTTCAATTGGGCCCCTTTTGAGGTATGTTGGGGCAGTTCTTTTCTTAGGATCTGCATCTATCAGGAAAAGAAAAGCAGATTCTCCAACGGAGAGTAAGTTAGCACTGGGAAAATTGAGATAACACTTACTTTTTTGATAGACAGTATGAAAGGTTTAGGCCCTCTTATACCCCGTGATTGATGGTAGCTTGATATTGTAGAGTGGGCTTGTGTTTGGGTATGGTTCTGACTTGTTTCCCAGCTCCAGCTATGGGTCTAGTACCACTGAGTGGATCAGTTAGCCAAATCAAGAGCAATTGATTCCTCACCATGGCTGTGTACCACTATTGCACTTGTGTGAGCATCATATCCCGTTATTTGTTGCTAATTAGTTTAAACAATGTGTTGCTTGGACAGATCTTGGTCATTTCCCCCAGTCGCCTATGTAGCGCCTTCTGGCACTAGACACGCTGACTGTCTGGGGACTGACTCTCTCCTGGCTTCCAGCCATGTCATTCCATTTTACGCGTCAGCTGTGTATGGAGTCTTCAGCAATAGGGTCTTACCACTGGCCTTTGGTGGGTCATCAAGTACTCTGACAGAAGTCTGTCATTGTTTTGGGAAACTTTGTAGGTTTCTTTGATCAAAAGCTCATGGTGGATGGGAGGCCCAAGCTGGAAGTGGGGGTTACAGGTCCGTGTCCACTAAGAAATTGAGAAAAAAGATAACTAATATACAAGAGTTAGAGAGGAGAGAGATAGAGGGGAGAGGGAGAGAGGGAGGGAGGGAAGATGTAGGAGATTTAGGTCAGTTTTGATCCTACCCTCTCCAGTGTCTTGTGGTTCAGGTGTTTCCTGTAAGGGTCTAGTGAAGGTTCAGCCATTTGGTCTGTCTTTTAGGAAGTAGAATTTTATGGTACCATTGCCGTTTGGGTCCGGATTACTGTTTTCCACCCTTTGATTCCCTCCCCACCCTCCCATCCATCTTATTGTCTAGTCCATGAGGTGCTTGCTGGGTATGTAAGGCATCTTAGGCAGATTCAGGTTAGGTGTTGCAGATGAGTGAGACTATGTGTCGATTTTTTTTCTGTGATTGATAAGTTTGCTGAGAATGATCTGTTCCAGGTTCAAGCATTTTTCCTCAAATTTCTTTATGTTGTTTTTTCTTACTGCTGTATAGAATTACATTGTGTAGATATACCACATCTTTGTTATCCATTCTTCTAATGATGGACATCTGGGTTGATTCCAGCTTTTAGCTATTATGAATTGAGTTGCTACAAACATGGTTGAGCAAATCTCTCTGGCCTGTGATTTGAAGGTTTTAGGGTAGATGCTCAGTAATGGTATAACTGGGTCTGTTGGTATTTCTATAGTCAGGTTTTTCAGGAGTCTCCATATTGCTTTCCAAAGTGGTTGTACCATCCTGCATTCCCACCAACAGTGAATGAGTGTCCCTGCTTCTCCACATCCTCACCAGCATTTAGTTTCATTTGACCTTTTGATGTTGGCTCCCCTTTCTGGGGTAAGGTGGAATCTCATAGTTGTTTTAATTTGCATTTCTCCGATGATTAAGGATGATGAACATTTTCTTAGGTGTGTGTTTGCCATTTGTATCTCTTCCTCTGTGAATTGCCTGTTTAACTCTGTGCCCCATTTTGTGAGTGGGGTATCTGTCTTCTTATTGTGTAGACTTTTGAGTTCTTTGTAAATTCTAGAGATAAGGCCTCTATCAGTTGGATAACCTGCAAATCTTTTCTCCTATTCTGTGGGTATTCTATTGGCCTTACTTATTATATGCTTGTCTGCAAAGAAACTCTTCAGCTTCATATGATCCCAATGGTTGAGTGACTGTTTAAGAACTTGAGCCACTGGGGTTTTATTCAGGAAGTCTTTTTCCATTCCTATATCATGGAAAGAACTTCCTAAATTTTCTTCCAGTAGTTTTCGAGTTTCTGGTCTTTGTTGAGGTCTTTGATCCATTTGGATTTGAGTGTTGTGCTTGGTGAAATGTGTGGATCAAGTTTTAGTTTCCTGCATGTGGTTATCCAGTTTGTCCAGCACCATTTGTTGAAAATGCTATCTTTTTTCCAGTCTATATTGTTTGGGCCTTTGTCGAATATCAAGTAGCTATAGTTGCTTGGCCCAAAATCCAGGTCCCCAAGTCTATTCCATTGGTCTATACTCCTGTTTTTATGCCAGTACCATGCTGTTTTTATTACTATGGCTTTGTAATATAGCTTTATATCAGGTATGGTGATGCCACCAAAGGTATTTCTTTTGCTGAGGATATGTTTGGATATGCGAGGCCTTCTGCCTTTCCATATGAAATTTGAGATCATTTTTTCTATCTCTGTGAAGAACACTTTAGGGATTTTAATTGGAATTGCGTTAAATCTATTTATTGCCTTTGGTAGGATTGTCCTCTTCACAATGTTAATTCTGCCTATCCAGGAGCATGGGAGGTCTTTCCATTGTTTCAAGTCCTCCTCAATTTCATTTTTGAGAGTTTTTATATTTTCGTTGTATAGATCTTTTACTTCCTTGGTTAACGTTATTCCAAGGTATTTTATTTTTTTTTGTTGCTATTGAAAATGGGACTATGTCCTTTATTTCTTTTTCTGTGTCTTTGTCATTTGCATACAGAAATGCTTCCAATTTTTGTGCATTGATTTTTGTATTCTGCTACTTTGCTATAGGAATTAATCACCTTCAGTAGTTTTGGGATGGAGTCTCTCAGGTCTCTTACATATACAATCATGTCATCAGTGAATAGAGCTAACTTAACTTCTTCCTTTTCAAATTGTATCCCTTTTATTTCCTTCACCTGCCTTATTGCTTGGGCTAGGACTTCCAGAACTATATTGAAAAGCAGAGGTGAGAGAGGACATCCCTGTCTTGGTCCTGATCTCAATGGGAATTCCTCCAGTCTCTCTCCATTAAGTATTATTTGGGCCTTTGGAGCTTTATATATTGCCTTTATTATGGTAAGATGTTAACCGGCCATGCCGATTCTCTCCAATGTTTTGATCATGAAGTGATGTTGTATCTTGTCAAAGGCCGTTTCTGCATCTATCGAAATGATCATGTGATTTTTATGTTTAAGTTTGTTTATGTGGTGTATTACATTGACAGATTTTCGTATGTTGAACCACCCTTGTGTTCCTGGGATAAATCCCACTTGGTCAAGGTGATTAATGCTTTTGATGTGTTGTTGGATTCGGTTTCTGAGTATTTTGTTGAGGATCTTTGGGTCTATGTTCACTAGAGAAATAGGCCGATAGTTTTCTTTTTTGTGGCATCTCTGCCTGGTTTTGGATTAGGGTGATACTAGCTTCATAGAAGGAGTTGGGTAGCTTTCCCTGCTCTTCAATTGTGTGGCACAGTTTTAGGAAGATTGGTTTGAGTTCTTCCATGAAGGTTTGATAAAATTCGGCTGGGAATACGTGTTGTCCTGGACTCTTCTTTTTTGGGAGGTATTTTATTACTTTTTCAATCTCCTTGAGCGTGATGGGTTCATCGAGGTGGTTGATATGCTCTGAGTTTAGCTTTGGTAGGTGATATGCATCCAGGAATTTATCCATCTCCTCCACATTTTCCAGTTTTGTGGAGTAGAGGTTTTTGAAATAAGTCCTGATGATTCTGCCGATTTCACTGATGTCTGTTGTGATCTCTCCTTTTTCATTTTGAATTTTGTTAATTTGGAGTCTCTCCTTTTTTTGCTTTATCAAATTGGCCAGAGGATTGTCAATCTTGTTTATTTTTTCAAAGAACCAGCTCTTTGTTTTGTCAATTGCCTTAATTGTTTCCTTGGTTTCCAATTCATTAATTTCTGCTCTGATTTTAATTATTTCTTTCCTTCTGGAGCTCTTTGGGTTGGATTTTTCTTGTTTTTCCAATGCCTTTAGGTGGATGGTTAGGATATTGATTTGGGATCTTTCTGTCTTTTTTATGAAGGCATTGAGTGCTATGAATTTTCCCCTGAGGACTGCCTTCATTTGTCCCATAAATTTTGGTATGATGTGTTCTCATTGTCATTCAATTGCAGGAATTTTGTAATTTCATCCACTATCCATTTATTGTTTAAGAGTGTGCTATTCAGTTTCCAGTTGCTGTTGGGGTTCTTGTTGTTTTTTTTGTTGTTGATTTCTAGGAATATAGCATTATGATCTGATATCATGCTGGGAATTATGTCGATTTTCCTAAATATGTGGAGGCTATCTTTGTGACCCAGTATATGGTCTATTTTAGAGAATGTTCCATGGGCTGCTGAGAATAATGTGTAGTCTGTGGATTTGGGATGGAAAGTTCTGTAGATATCTGTTAGGTCTAAGTGCTCTATGGTTTTGTTGAGCTCTCTTACTTCCCTGTTGAGCTTCTGTTTGGATGATCTGTCTATTACTGATAATAGTGTGTTAAAGTCCCCAGCTATGATGGTGTTGGTCGTTGTTTCTGTTTTATTGTCAAGTAGGTTTTGTTTTATGAACTGTGGTGCCCCTGCGTTTGGTGCATACAGATTTATGATTGTAATATCCTCTTGATGGATTGTTCCCTTGATAAGTAGGAAGTAGCCTTCTTTGTCTTTTTTGATTGTTTTTGTTTTGAAGTCAACTTTATCTGATATTAATATAGCTACACCTGCTTGTTTCCTATTCCCATTTGCTTGGAATATTGTTTTCCACCCTTTCACCCTGAGGAGGTTTCTGTCTTTAGTGGTAAGGTGGGTTTCTTGAAGGCAGCAGATTGAGGGGTCTAATTTTTTGATCCACCCTGTTAGCCTGTGTCTCTTGATGGGCGAATTAAGGCCATTAATGTTTAGGGTGATGACTGTGAGATTTGATTTGATCCTTGTCATGTTGTGGTGGTAGAGGTGTGTTGTCATTTCCATTTCCATGGAATTTAATTTTTTTTTTTTCTATCTGCTCTGGGTTTGGTTGCTGTGATCTTCTTCTTGTAGGCATTTGTGTTTGGTCATTTGTTTCTTCTCTGTGGAGAATTTCCTGGAGTACTTTCTGTAGGTTTGGTTTTGTGTTCATATAATGGTAAAGCTGAGTTTTGTCATGGAAAGTTTTCCTTTCACCATCTATTATAAGGGAGACTTTTGCCGGGTAGAGTAGTTTGGTTTGGAAGCCATACTTTCTTAGAGTTTGGCGAGTTTCATTCCAGGCCCTTCTGGCTTTCAGGGTTTCCATTGAGAAGTCTGAAGTAATTCTGATGGGGTTTCCTTTGAAAGTGGTGTGCTGTTTTGCCCTAGCTGCCTTTAGGATTTTTTCCTTGGTGTCAATGTTTAGAGTCTTAATGATAATATGCCTTGGGGAGTTTCTCCTTTGGTCTAGTCGGTTAGGAGTTCTGTTTGCTTCTTGAATCTTGATGGGCCTTTCTTTTAAGAGACGGGGGAAGTTTTCTTCAATTATTGTGTTAAATAAGTTCTCCATGCCTTTGATCTGAAATTCTTCTCCTTCTGGTATTCCAATGATTCTGATATTAGGACGTTTAAGTGTATCCCACAATTCTCTCATGTTCTGTTCACAGGAACTTTTGAACTTACTGAAATTTTTGGACTCTCGAACTTTTTCTTCCATCCTGTCTTCCAGATCAGAATTTCTATCTTCCACTTTGCTGACTCTATTCTTGAGAGCCTCTAGTGAATTTTGGACTTGTTCAATTAAGTTTGCATTTTCTACTACTTTCCTATGTATCACTTCCTTTGCTTTGTCCAGCTCCCTTTTTGTCTCATTTTCTGATTTTCTTGATGATTCTTGGAAATCATCCTTGCATTTCTTTATGTTTTCATTTAGTGTGGCCAGCTGATTTTTAAGGTCCTCTTTTTTTTCACTTTCCCTCAACTCTCTTAGCTGTCTTTGAATTCCTTCCAGTGTCTTATCATATTGCTCTAGCTTAGTGATGGTAGCATCTATACGATTATCTATCCTTTGTAGCTTTCCTGTCAGTTCTAGCAGTAGTTTGGTCAGGGTTGCATTGTTCATTGCTTCCACTTGATGTTCTGATCCTAAACACTCTTCTATGTTTTGGTTAGTTGTGATCCTTGTTGGACTGGGTGATCTGTCTGGATTTTCTTTCATTTTATTTTTTGTGTTATTTCTTTTGTGCTGTGGTCTACCCATGTTAGTGTATGGGCAGGTAGGTGGGTGGAGCAGCCTGGGATCTAGCTTAATGTGAATCCAAGGCAGCCTGGGGCAGTTGCAAGCAGCCTGGGTTTTTGCTCACTCTTGCGAAAGCCTCCTATCTATAGCCTGACAGGGGCACCAAAGTTGCCTGAATTCTCACCCAGTAATGCACCTAGCTGCCTGGCTTTGAGCTTGAATGGGGACTGAGGTAGCAAGCCCTGAAGGTGTCCAGACTCTGGCTGGGTACACTGGGGTCTGTAAACAGTCTGTGCTCTCCCGCCTCAGGGGAGTGGGGGATGGGTGGCAATGTACAGGTAAGGGATGGCACCTGCGCTGGCGCTAGTGACTCAGTGTGGACTTGTGTGGCTCTTGCTGTGGGAGTGGGCCCGCTGCACGTGCAATTGTAGTGCAGAGGGAGATGATGTGGGTAGGAATCAGGACACAGCATAGCCTGACCGGCGGCAAGTGATGTGAGCACAGCAGCAGGGGATCTGGCAGCCACCTATTCATGGCAGGGGTGGCCCCCACAGGCCTGCAAACCGAGCACCACATGGCTGGTCTACTTGCAGGATCAGAGAACAAGGGCGAGGTTGGAGGTCTCAGCTTTAGTGCAGTAGGCTGGCAGGCGTGACTGGTGGGTGCCCGATCAGAGTACAGCTGTGCGGGACGTGCGGACGGTGCGTGGGTGGGTGGGCGAACGGGGAGTGCAGGGTGCGACGGGGTGTATGGAGCGAGTGAGGCACGTGGTGTGGGGGTGCGGGGTGCACCGGGGCACCGGGCAATCAGGGTGGGGAGTGCAGGAGGTGGCAAGGCTCAGGGGGCACGGGGTAGGGTGCCCTGGAGGGGTGGGGCTTGGGGCGCTCTGGTCGTTCGGGGAAGGTGAGGGGAGTGCCGTAGGCGTGGGGGGCCTCACGCACAGGGCTGTGCGGGGCACGTGGGGGGTGCGGAGCACCCGGGGGGCATGGCCGGGGCATGGGGGAGCATGCGGGAGGTGTGGGATGCATGGGACGCCACGGTGCACAGGGGGCTAGGGGCGCTGGGCGCGTGGGGGAAGGGGGCGGGGGGAACACCATGGTGCAGGACACCATGAGACCCCGCGGGACGCCGCGGGGTGCTGTGGACGTGCAGGGAGCAGGGCACGCAGGGGGGTCGGGGGGTTGCGCAGGTGGCGCGAGGCGTGGAGGGGGGGCTGGGCACGCTGAGGCAAGCTGGGGCGCCAGACGCCCGGGGGGGGGGGGCAGGGCCCTGGGGGGGCTTGATGCGCGTGGGGGTGGGGCACGGGGGGCACGGGGCACGCCTGGTCATGCAGGGGCACGTGGGCCACGTGCGGCAGGGGGACAAGGGGCGCGCGGGGTGGGGGCGACAGCAGGCGCCTGGGCGGGGCGTGGGGGTAGCAGGGTGCCGCAGGGCACATGGGGCTCAGGGTGCGCTGGATGCGCCGGGGCGCTTGTGGGTGGTGGCGCGGGGCACGCGGGAGGGGTGGGGCAGGTGGCAGCTAGGAGCGCAGGGCGCGCGGGTGGGGCAGGGCTCTCGGGTGGGCCCAGGACGCTGTGGGGGGTGCAGAGCACGCTGAGGTAAGACGGGGCGTGGGACGCCGCGGACCCCCTGGGGCGCTCTGGATGCGAGGGGTGGGGGCGTGGGGCTCTGGGGAGCACGGGGGGCGTGGGGGCGCGGGGCACGCCTTTGCGCCGGGACATGGGATGCCAAGGGGCGCTGGGGCCGCACCTGCAGCATGTTGATAGGGAGTGTGGTGCACGCGGGAGGGGTGGGGCTGGGTGTGCTCAGGCGTGTGGCGCGGGGGTTGTTGGGCATGCAGGGCCACCGGGGCGCCGCGTGCCAGGCCGCACCCTATGCGGCGGGTCGCGGTGGCTAGGGACCGCGGTGGGCCGGGTGGCGGGGTGTGGGTCATGGGGGTGTGTGCTTCCCTCTTTTACCCCAATCTGTGCCCTCTATCTTGCAAAAAGTTCCTAATTTCCCTTGAATACTTGCCTTTGCTTTTCCTTGTTGTCTGTAGTGCAGCTAGGCGGTCGCCATCGTGACTGGAAGTCTCCAAGTTGTTTTTTTAAAAATATATTTTTTAATTTTTTTTTAAATATATATTTTTAAATTTTTTATTTATTTATTTGAGAGCGAAAGACACAGAGAGAAAGACAGATAGAGGGAGAGAGAGAATGGGCGTGCCAGGGCTTCCAGCCTCTGCAAACGAACCGACATTTTCTTTTTTGATTTCTTTCACAACCCATTCATTTTTAAACCGTGTGTTGTTTAGTCTCCAGGAGTTGTTCGTGTTTTTGACGTGTCTTTTAGTAATTTCTAGTTTTAAAGCATTGTGATCTGCCATGGTGCAGGAAGATACTTCAATTTTCCTGAGTTTATGAGGGTATGCTTTATGGCCTAATATATGGTCAATTTTGGAGATGGTTCTGTAGGCTGCTGAATAGAATTTATTTTGTAGTATTGGAGTGGAATGTTCTCTCAAAACCATTTAGCTCTATTTGGTCTATGATGTTGTTGAGTCCATTATTTCCTTGTTGATTTTCTGCTTGGATGATCTGTCTATTGATGATAGTGGAATATGGAAGTCTCCAACTATGTTGGTGTTGATGTTTATTTCTGTGTTATTGTAGAGTAGATTTTGTTTTATAAACTGTGGTGCCCCTGTGTTTGGGTCATATATATTTATGATTGTGATAACTTCATTTTGGATCATTCCCTTGATGAGTAAGAAGTGGCCTTCTTTGTCCTTTTTCATTACTTTTTGTTTGAAGTCTATTTTATCAGATATTAATATTAATACCTGCTTGTGTTTTATTTCCATTTGCTTGGAATATCATTTTCCAACATTTCACCATGAGGAGGTGTCTTATCTTTGTTGGGGGTTGGGTTTCTTGAAGACAGCAGATTTAAAGGTCCAGTTTTTGGACTCATCCTGACGGCCTGTTTCTTTTGATAGGTGAGTTGAGACCATTAATATTTAAGGTTCTTACTATGAGGTTTGAATTAATCCCTTCCATTATGAGGTATTTTATGGGATTGTGTGCTTACTTGTGTTAAGTACTGTTTTTAGACCAGTATATATTGGGTATTGTAATCTTCTTGTTGGCTCCTGAGATTGGTTGTTTGACTGTTCTGTGTGGAGTATGCCCTCAAGTATTTTGTCAGTTTTGTGTTCATATAATTATAGAGTTGACTTTTCATGGAAATTTTTTTTCTTTCACCATCTATTATGAGGGATATTTTGCTGGGTAATGTAGCATATGTTGAAAGCCATAGTTTCTCAGACTTTGAAGTGTTCCATTCCAGGCCTTCTGTCTTCCAGGGTTTCCATTGAGAAATCTGATGTTTTCCTAATGGAATTGCCTCTGTATGTTGTGAATTACTTCTGTCTTGCTGCTTTTAACACTTTTCATTTTTAAAGGTTTTGACTATGACGTGTCTAGGAGAGTTTCTCCTTTGGTCCTGCCTGTTTGGTGTTCTGTGGGCTTCTTGTATCTGGATGGGCCTCTCTTTTGCAAGATTCAGAAAATTTCCTTGAATAATTTTGTTGAGTATGTTTTCTATGCCTCTGGTCTCAATTTCTTCTCCTTCTGGCATGCTCATGATCTGGATGTCTGGTCATTTTAGAGTGTCCCACAATTCCCTCTTATTCTGTTCACTTGAATTTTTTGAACTTAGCAATGTTTTGTCCTCTCAATAAATTTCTTCTGTCCTATCTTAAATGTCAGAGGTTCTGTAACCCTGTTGGTAAGTGGTTCTAGAGAGGTTTTCATAAATTCTCTGTAGGTTTGGCTTTTGTGGTTTCATTTTGTGAATGAATTTATGTTGATTTCTCTGTGCTTTCATTGGAGGCTTCCATAGTAGGAGCAGTCATCCTTGTTGGAGATCTCTCATTTTTCTGACTTTCATTGGCTTTTTCACATTGTTGTCTATTTTGGGAAGACTCTTTATTTTATGGAGGAGGAAACAAATTTGTGCCCTTTGGCACATTCATTCTCTGTCTCAGGTGAACAGGGATGTTGGTACTTAGTGTCCAGTCAAGATTCCAGAGCAAAAGTCCTGATTCCACAGCTTACACAGGATCCAGACTTCCCCAAGAAAGGCACAATTGAATCTACCAGGACCAAGGGACTAGGAGGAGTAAGTGAAAATATGTCTAGCCTACTTCATGCTGAGCCCTCCAGGATATGGACCAGTGCAGGCAACTTAGCCTGAGAAAGTGGCAGGAGCCCAGATACAGGGGTCTGGTCTACTTACTTCAGAGGGCTGTGGCCTCCCACACACTGAAGTGCAAGGAACTCAGACCTGGGAAGTGGGAGGGGACCAGAAATTGTTCTGGCCTACTCACTCTAGACAGCAGCACCCTCCCACACACACTGCTCAGGGACTCTTCTTTTGAAAGCTGGACTACTTTCTATAAGATCTGGCATATATTTTAAGAGACAAAATAGAAAACAGAAAACATAGTTTGAGAAAAGGCTCAGGGCAATGAAATACTAGTCTCTAGGGAGGGAAGTGGAAAAGTCATCCAGGAATCCACCACTTAAGGAAAATGGAATTGAATCACCTCATAAATTGTAGAATGCCCAGAACATAATCTCTGAAAACTGATAGGGCTATGGCCTTCATTGAGTTACTGCTCCCAAGAACAAGATTAATCAGATGTATCAAAGCCACCAGGACTTAGGTTAAGACATCTGTATGCTAGAACTGTCAGTTTCTAAACTTGCTCTGAACTATACTGATCAATGGGTCAAAGATGAGTAATATAAGTCCATAAGTCAGAGAAGAGTTAGGAAATAGACATTAGAAAGGGGGAAAAAGAAGAAAAACAAAAGGGAACTGAAAATTAATATAGAAAATTTTCACATCAAAAAACATAAATATAAAAGCCTAATTAGAAATTTAATAGTTCATTTAGAGAATTTGCCATTGTAAATGTTTACACAAATCAATAAATCTACCATTGAAAAAAGAACTTGTAAAAGCATTCATACACATAAAGGGAAGAGTGATACATATAAAAAATATCAAGAACATGGTGCTAGAGAGATTGCTTAGTGGTTAAGGCACTTGCCTGCAAATCCTAAGTACCTGTGTTTAACTCCTCAGAATCCATGTAAGCCAGATGTCCATGGTGACACATGCATCTAAAATTTGTTTGCAGGGGCTAGAGGCACTGATGTGTCCGTTCTCTCTTTCTGTCTCTTTCTCATATATATATAAATTAAAATAAAATATGTTTAATTAAAAAAGAAGACAGGAACACACTAATAAATATCTTGAGATTATAAACCAAGTAGAAATAAAGAAAATACTTACGCATCACCAAAATGAGGACATCAAAATAGCATACCTTTTAAACTTTCTATCATGTAGAAAAAATAGTATATTCATATTTACTCATACTATAGAATAATAGAATATGCAAGTTGACATTAAAATTAATTTTAGAGGGCTGGAGAGATGGCTTAGCGGTTAAGCGCTTGCCTGTGAAGCCTAAGGACCCCGGTTCGAGGCTCAGTTCCCCAGGTCCCATGTTAGCCAGATGCACATTGGGGCGCACGCGTCTGGAGTTCGTTTGCAGAGGCTGGAAGCCCTGGCGCGCCCATTCTCTCTCTCTCTCCCTCTATCTGTCTTTCTCCCTGTGTCTGTCGCTCTCAAATAAATAAATAAAAAAGAAAAAAAAAGTAATTTTAGAGATCGAATTTAATAAAGAAATTAACTTTTTCAAAATACTAAGAGGCATGATATAAGGAAAAATATTTAAAATATTGGAGATAACATTCTTGAAATAAAAAAAAAATGAGTTCTCATGTTAAATGTTTACCTAGTGTGAAACAAAAATAAATAAATTTACTTTCAAATTCAAGTCCATCAAGAGTCACCACTTTGTTGTCTTCACAGTCTTATTCAATTCATAGATGTAAATTGTTGATATGTTTCTTGTTGATTTTTTCATGTGACATAAATGATGATTTACTTTATTCCATGTCCACAGCAGCCCTATTGCAGGAGAATGACATGATGAAGATGATGAAGATATGACACTTTCAGTTTTTTGTTTATTTTCTTCTTCTTCTCCTTCTTCTTATTAACAACATATTTTGTATGGATCCATCATGTGTTGGTACCCTCTTTTCCCTTGTTCCTGTCTCCATTTTGCTAGGACCCGCCTCAGTTATATTGTCCATGGTGGTGTTGTGGGAGCAGTATTCAGTTTTTTGCGGGGTGGGGAGGAGCGAATGCCTCTGATGTGTACATCATGTCAGGGTGTTTGCTTCTGAGTAGCTTAGATCTCTGGTTGCTCAGACTGTTGTTGGCCACTTTCCTCCAGAAGCTCATGTAGCACTAGGTAGGCTAACTGGAGACTGATCTCTTCCAGATTCCAGCCAGGTCTCTCCATGCTCTGTGTTGGCAGCATATGGTGTCTTCAGCAATGGTATTACCTTTTTTTCACAGGAGGGTAATCAAGTGCTTTGACAGAAAACTGTCTTGTTTGGGGGACCTCATGGTTCTCTCTAATCAACAGCTCATTGTGGTTGGCAAGTGAATTCTGGTACTGGGAGTTACAGGCAGTAACAATAAAAAAAAAAAAAAAAAGTTTTCTATGCTTAGGCTTCATTCCCACCCTCTCCAAGGCCCTTCTTTTCAGCTGCTTTCTCCTTACTCCTGTTTAGGTTACATATTTTAGACTGTTTCCAAGCATTCAGATTTCTATGATACCAGTTCATTTTGGATTTGGTTTTGTGTTATTTTCCCCATACTGTCCCCTCTCCCTCCCCCATGCCCTTCTATCCCTAAAATATGGGCTTTGATTTACCTATCAGGTATGCCAGCAAATTGAGCTGGTCCAGGTTAGGACTTGTAGATAAGTGAGACCATGTGGCATTTATCTTCCTGTGATTGTGTGTGTTTGATGAGTATCATTTATTCCAATCTGTCCATTTTTCTACAACCTTCATTGTATCATTTTTCTTACTGTTAAGAAGAGTTCTACTGTGTAAATATACCACAACTTTGTTATCCAGTCATACAATGGTAGGCAGTTGAGTTAATTCCAGTTCTTAACTATAATGAATTGAACAGCTGTAAACATGGTTAAGCAAATATCTCTGTTGTGAATCATACAGGATTTAAGATAAATGGCCAGTAAGAGAATAACTGTCTGTTGGTAGGGTTTATATTCCTCCTTTTTAGGAGTCTCCATACCCATTTTCATAGAGGTTGTACAAGTTTATATCCCCCCCAACAGAGTTCCTCTTTCCTTCCTTGCCAACATTGGTGGTTGTTAGATTTTATATATATATGTAAATACATATACATATACATACATACATACACACATACATACATACATATATATATGCATTTGTGTATGGTGAAATAAATGGGTTTATTTTAATTTTGCTACATGTGATTATCGTATTTGTCCAGCACCATTTGTTGAAGATTGTCTTTATTCTCCAGGCTACATTACTGGCATCCTTGTCAAAGATCAAGTAGCTGTAGTTATTTGACATAAGGTTCGGTTCAGTTCTTCAATTCTGTTCCATTGGTCTGTCTATCTGTCTGTCTCTCTTTTTCTGCCTCTTTTCCCCCAGTATTGTGGTATTTTTCACAACTATGGCTTTGTAATATAGCTTTAGAACTAATTACTCTTATTGGAAATAAATGATCTATAAATGTTAATATTTAATTTTTGGTTATCTGATTTCACTGGTGTATAGCTTTGTCATTATGATACTGCAGTATTTTTTGATCAATGTAAATTTTTACTGAGTTTCAGCTAGGAAAGTGTGAATTCTCTGACAAAGATCTTCTTCCCTTAGGCTTGATTTTTATGCTTATAACCCTTGCAGTCCCATATGAGCTTCATGACTAGCTTGTGTATTTATGTTAAACAAGCTGATGTCATGCGGATAAAGGTACATTACCAGAAGGTTTCAATTGTTTCTGCATTACTAACTTCGTAACAGTACGAATCTCCCTAGCCATTAATCAATAACTCTTTTCATTTATAGTATCTGTTGGAGTTACCTTCATTTTTCTGGGAGAAAGTGCCAGAGAAAAAGCAAACAGGAAAGAAAAATTTATTTTGGCTTACAGTCTTGAGGGGATGTTTTTTGATGGCAGGGGAAAGCAATACAATGAGCAAAGGCTGGACATTGCCTCTGCCTTGTCAGGTAGAGAGGATGACAGAAGAAGTGAAAGGCTAGATATTATGAAGAGGAGCTGGCAATAATAAATCAAAGCCCACCTTAGCATACTTCCTCCAGCAAGGCTCCACCTACCAAATTTCCAGCAGCTGGGAGGAACTTTTCAAAATGCAAGAGTTTATGGGGACATAGGATTCCAACCACCACAGTATATTTCCTTAGTAATTTCTTTCCTTTTTTTTTTTTTTAAATTTTATTTATTTACTTATTTGAGAGCGACAGACACAGAGAGAAAGACAAATAGAGGGGGAGAGAGAGAGAATAGGCGTGCCAGGGCTTCCAGCCTCTGCAAACGAACTCCAGACGCATGCGCCCCCTTGTGCGTCTGGCTAACGTGGGACCTGGGGAACCGAGCCTCGAACCGGGGTCCTTAGGCTTCACAGGCAAGCGGTTAACCGCTAAGCCATCTCTCCAGCCCAGTAATTTCTTTCCTATCAATGATTTATAGTTTTCATTATAACACTCTTCCAGCTCATTAGTTAACTGTCATGTATTGTATTGTATAAATTCATAATTTTATTAATTATATATTTTACAATTATATTATTTTAATTTCTTTTGTAGCACATTCCTTTTCTACAATTTATTTTTTACTACTTATTTTCAAGCAGAGAGAGAGAGGAGAGAGAGAGACAGAGAGAGTATGGGCATGCCAGGGCCACTGTAAACAAACTCCAGATGCGTGTGTCACTTTGTGCATCTGACCTTACATCAGTACTGGGAAATTGAACCCAGGCTACTAGGTTTTATAAACAAACAACTTTAACAGATAAGCAACCTCTCCAGCCTTTAGAATATTCTTTGTAGGTACATACATTCAAAAGTATTTCTTTAATACTAATCATATACCCTGAAACACTGCTGAACTCATTTATAACTCTTAGAAGCTTTCATATGTAAACTTTAGATTTTTGTACAAATAGAGTAATGTACTCTGCTAATTAATATAGTTTTACTTTTATTTTTCTTTTAAATTTTGAAATCCTTTACTTCTGATTATTATATAATTGCTGTGGCTGGAACTTCTTGTAAAGTGATGAATGTTAGTAGTGAAGATGGCCATCTTTGTCTTGTTCCTGTTATAAGCCATGGGCTTTTGATACATATCTGTTCTTGTGCATCTGATTCTTGGCTTCATGAGTGTTTAATCATTAGAGTGTTGAATGCTGACAAAAGCCTTGTAGGCATCAACTGAGATCATTTTCTGCTGCTTTGTTTCTTCTCCTATGGATCTCTATTACATTTTTTATACATTTTTATATTACTCTTTCTTCTGTTGATTTACTTTTAAGTTCCTGGAATAAATATCATCTTTTTAATCTTTTCTATGTCATGTTGGGTTAAGTATGCAATTATTTTGCTAAAAATCATGCATCAGTATTTATAAGGCATATTGGTATATAATTATGATTTTGTGATGAATTTATCTTTCTTTTTATGATAGCTTTATCTCTGGCTTTTATAGGCACTGCTGGTTTCAACAGTGAGTTAGGAAATATTGTCTTTTCTGGTAGGAGGAACAATTTGTCCAAAATTAGAATTGGTTATTTTAATTTTTAATTGTTATGTATATTGGTTTTTCAAAGTAGGGTCTCATTCTAGCCCTGGCTGACCTGCAATTCACAATATAGTCTCAGGATGACCTCAAACTCATAGCGATCCTCCTACCTCTGCCTCCTGAGTGCTGGGATTAAAGGTATTTGTCACTATGCCAGGCTCAGAATTTATTATTTTAATATTTGATAGAATTCATTACCAAATTCATCTAATCGTATTATTTTTATTCTTATAAAATTATTTTTATTTATTTGTTGTGTGTATACATGTACCTAGGACTTATGCTGCTGCAAACAAATGCCAGCACCATATTTTGTGTCTGGCTTTGCATGAGTGCTAGAGAACTGAATCCATGCCAGCAGGCTTTGTGAACAAGTGATTACACTTCTACCCTTTTTTACTTCCAAGCAAAACTCATTATCTGGTGTAGTGATGGACGTTTTTACCCTGAAGAATCTTCTCTTCTTTAACTTATATTTGAAATAGCTGATGGATAGTGAGAAATTCTGTCATTTTATTGTATGTTCTCTGCATGTGCAGTAGCATTTTGTCAATTTTTTTTTTAATTTAATTTATTAGTTTTCATTTCAGTGAATACAGGCAGTTTGGTACCATTATTTAGGCTCATCTGTGATCTACCTCCTACCATTAGACCATCCTTGTTAATGAAAATGGGTCGTGCCTTGTGGAGTTAGCCCCCAGTTATTAGTATGATAAATGTCTCTGCAAATCAAGACCCAACATGTAACTCTGACATTCTTTCTGCCCCCTCTTCCGCAAGATTTCCCTGAGCCATGTTGGGTTCATTTTTGGTCTGCTTCAGTGCTGAGGTGTTGTGGGCATCTGAGGCTTTGGCTCTCTGATTTGGTAGGAGTTGATTTTTCTCTGCATTGATCTCCTTCCCCTTTGTGCTGGTATCCGGTTCACAGGAAAACATCACCCTTGCTTATTTCGCCACTTGTCCTTAGTTTCAGTTGGGCCCCTTTTGAGGTATGTTTGGGCAGCTCTCTTCTTAGGATCTGCATCTATCTGGAAAAGAGAAGCAGATTCTCCAACGGAGAGTAAGTTAGCACCTGGAAAATTGAGATAACACTTACTTTTTTGATAGACAGTTTGATAGGTGTAGGCCCTCTTATACCCCGTGATTGATGGTAGCTTGATATTGTAGAGTGGGCTTTTGTTTGGGTATGGTTCTGATTTGTTTCCCAGCTCCAGCTAAGGGTCTAGTACCACTGAGTGGATCAGTTAGCCAAATCAAGAGCAATTGATTCCTCACCATGGCTGTGTACCACTATTGCACTTGTGTGGGCATCACATCCGGTTATTTGTTGCTAATTAGTTTAAACAATGTGTTGCTTGGACAGATATTGGTCATTTCCCCCAGTCGCCTATGTAGCGCCTTCTGGCACTAGACACGCTGACTGTCTGGGGACTGACTCTCTCCTGGCTTCCAGCCATGTCATTCCATTTTACGCGTCAGCTGTGTATGGAGTCTTCATCAAAAGGGTCTTATCACTGGCCTTTGGTGGGTCATCAAGTACTATGACAGAAGTCTGTCATTGTTTTGGGAAACCTTGTAGGTTTCTCTGATCAAAAGCTCATTGTGGATGGGAGGCCCAAGCTGGAAGTGGGGGTTACAGGTCAGTGTCCACTAAGAAATTGAGGAAAAAGATAACTAATATACCAGAGTTAGAGAGGAGAGAGATAGAGGGGAGAGGGGGAGAGGAAGGGAGGGAAGATGTAGGAGATTTAGGTCAGTCTTGATCCTACCCTCTCCAGTGTCTTGTGGTTCAGGTGTTTCCTGTAAGGGTCTAGTGAAGGTTCAGCCATTTGGTCTGTCTTTTAGGAAGTAGAATTTTATGGTACCATTGCCGTTTGGGTCCAGATTACTGTTTTCCACCCTTTGATTCCCTCCCCGCCCTCCCATCCATCTTATTGTCTAGTCCATGAGGTGTTTGCTGGGTATGTAAGGCATCTTGGGCAGATTCAGGTTAGGTGTTGCAGATTAGTGAGACTATGTGTCGAATTTTTTTCTGTGATTGGGTAAGTTCGCTGAGAATGATCTGTTCCAGGTTCAAGCATTTTTCCTCAAATTTCTTTATGTTGTTTTTTCTTACTGCTGTGTAGAATTCCATTGTGTAGATATACCACATCTTTGTTATCCATTCTTCTAATGATGGACATCTGGGTTGATTCCAGCTTTTAGCTATTACGAAATGAGCTGCTACAAACATGATTGAGCAAATCTCTCTGGCTTTTGGTTTGAAGGTTTTAGGGTACATGCCCAGTAATGGTATAACTGGGTCTGTTGGTATTTCTATAGTCAGGTTTTTCAGGAGTCTGCATATTGCTTTCCAAAGTGGTTGTACCATCCTGCATTCCCACCAAAGGGGAATGAGTGTCCCTGCTTCTCCACATCATCGCCAGCATTTATTTTCATTTGACCTTTTGATGTTGGCCATCCTTATTGGGGTAAGGTGGAATCTCATAGTTGTTTTAATTTGCATTTCTCTGATAATTAGGGATGATGAACATTTTCTTAGGTGTGTGTTTGCCATTTGTATTTCTTCATCTGTGAATTGCCTGTTTAACTCTGTGCCCCATTTTGTGAGTGGGGTATTTGTCTTCTTAGTTTTTAGACTTTTGAGTTCTTTGTAAATTCTAGAGATAAGGCCTCTATCAGTTGGATAACCTGCAAATCTTTTCTCCTATTCTGTGGGTATTCTATTGGCCTTACTTATTATATGCTTGTCTGTAAAGAAACTCTTCGGCTTCATATGATCCCAATGGTTGAGTGACTGTTTAAGAACTTGAGCCACTGGGGTTTTATTCAGGAAGTCTTTTTCCATTCCTATATCATGGAAGGTACTTCCTAAATTTTCTTCCAGTAGTTTTCGAGTTTCTGGTCTTTGTTGAGGTCTTTGATCCATTTGGATTTGAGTGTTGTGCATGGTGAAATGTGTGGACAAGTTTTAGTTTCCTGCATGTGGTTATCCAGTTTGTCCAGCACCATTTGTTGAAGATGCTATCTTTTTTCCAGTCTATATTGTTTGGGCCTTTGTCAAATATCAAGTAGCTATAGTTGCTCGGCCCAAAATCCGGGTCCTCAAGTCTATTCCATTGGTCTATACTCCTGTTTTTATGCCAGTACCATGCTGTTTTTATTACTATGGCTTCGTAGTATAACTTTATATCGGGTATGGTGATGCCACCAGAGGTATTTCTTTTGCTGAGGATATGTTTGGATATGCAAGGCCTTCTGCCTTTCTATATGAAATTTGAGATCATTTTTTCTATGTCTGTGAAGAACACTGTAGGGATTTTAATTGGAATTGCTTTAAATCTATATATTGCCTTTGGTAGGATTGTCATCTTCACAATGTTAATTCTGCCTATCCAGGAGCATGGGAGGTCTTTCCATCTTTTCAAGTCCTCCTCAATTTCATTTTTGAGAGTTTTTATATTTTCATTGTATAGATCTTTTACTTCCTTGGTTAATGTTATTCCAAGGTATTTTATTTTTTTTGTTGCTATTGAAAATGGGACTATTTCCTTTATTTCTTTTTCTGTGTCTTTGTCATTTGCATACAGAAATGCTTCCGATTTTTGTGCATTGATTTTGTATCCTGCTACTTTGCTATAGGAGTTAATCACCTTCAGGAGTTTTGGGATGGAGTCTCTCGGGTCTCTTACATATACAATCATGTCATCAGCGAATAGAGCTAACTTAACTTCTTCCTTTCCAAATTGTATCCCTTTTATTTCCTTCTCCTGCCTTATTGCTTGGGCTAGGACTTCCAGAACTATATTGAAAAGCAGAGGTGAGAGAGGACATCCCTGTCTTGTTCCTGATCTCAATGGGAATTCCTCCAGTCTCTCTCCATTAAGTATTATTTGGGCCTTTGGAGCTTTGTATATTGCCTTTATTATAATAAGATGTGAACCGGCCATGCCAATTCTCTCCAATGTTTTGATCATGAAGTGATGTTGTATCTTGTCGAAGGCCTTCTCTGCATCTATCGAAATGATCATGTGATTTTTATGTTTAAGCTTGTTTATGTGGTGTATTACATTGACAGATTTTCGTATGTTGAACTACCCTTGTGTTCCTGGGATAAATCCCACTTGGTCAAGGTGGATAATGCTTTTGATGTGTTGTTGGATTTGGTTTGTGAGTATTTTGTTGAGGATCTTTGGGTCTATGTTCATTAGGGAAATAGGCCGCTACTTTTCTTTTCTTGTGGCATCTCTGTCTGGTTTTGGGATTAGGGTGATACTAGCTTCATAGAAGGAGTTGGGCAGTTTTCCCTGTTCTTCAATTGTGTGGCACAGTTTTAGGAAGATTGGTTTGAGTTCTTCCATGAAGGTTTGATAAAATTTGGCTGGGAATCCATCTGGTCCTGGACTCTTCTTTTTTGGGAGGTTTTTTATTACTTTTTCAATCTCCATGAGCGTGATGGTTTCATCGAGGTGGTTGATCTGCTCTGAGTTTAGCTTTGGTAGATGATACACATCCAGGAATTTATCCATCTCCTCCACATTTTCCAGTTTTGTGGAGTAGAGGTTTTTGAAATAAGTCCTGATGATTCTGCCGATTTCACTGATGTCTGTTGTGATCTCTCCTTTTTCATTTTGAATTTTGTTAATTTGGAGTCTCTCTTTTTTTTGCTTGATCAAATTGGCCAGAGGTTTGTCAATTTTGTTTATTTTTTCAAAGAACCAGCTCTTTGTTTTGTCAATTGCGTTAATTGTTTCCTTGGTTTCCAATTCATTAATTTCTGCTCTGATTTTAATTATTTCTTTCCTTCTGGAGCTCTTTGGGTTGGATTTTTCTTGTTTTTCCAATGCCTTTAGGTGGATGGTTATGCTATTGATTTGGGATCTTTCTGTCTTTTTTATCAAGGCATTGAGTACTATGAATTTTCCCCTGAGGACTGCCTTCATTGTGTGCCACAAGTTTTGGCATGATGTGTTGTCATTGTCATTCAATTCCAGGAATTTTGCAATTTCATTTTTTATTTCATCCACTATCCATTTATTGTTTAAGAGGGTGCTATTCAGTTTCCAGTTGCCGTTGGGGCTCTTGTTGGTTTTTTTGTTGTTGATTTCTAGGACTATAGCATTATGATCTGATATCATGCAGGGAATCATGTCGATTTTCCTAAATATATGGATGTTATCTTTGTGACTCAGTATATGGTCTATTTTAGAGAATGTTCCATGGGCTGCTGAGAAGAATGTGGATTTGGGATGGAAAGTTCTATAGATGTCTGTTAGGTCTAAGTGCTCTATGGTTTTGTTGCTCTCTCTTACTTCTCTGTTGAGCTTCTGTTTGGATGATCTGTCTATTACTGATAATGGTGTGTTAAAATCCCCAGCTATGATGGTGTTGGTGGTTATTTCTGTTTTATTGTCAAGTAGGTTTTGTTTTATGAACTGCGGTGCCCCTGTGTTTGGTGCATACAGATTTGTGATTGTAATATCCTCTTGATGGATCGTTCCCTTGATAAGTAGGAAGTAGCCTTCTTTGTCTTTTTTGATTGTTTTTGTTTTGAAGTCAACTTTATCTGATATTAATATAGCTACACCTGCTTGTTTCCTATTCCCATTTGCTTGGAATATTGTTTTCCACCCTTTCACCCTGAGGAGGTTTCTGTCTTTAGTGGTAAGGTGGGTTTCTTGAAGGCAGCAGATTGAGGGGTCTAATTTTTTGATCCACCCTGTTAGCCTGTGTCTCTTGATGGGCGAATTAAGGTCATTAATGTTTAGGGTGATGACTGTGAGATTTGATTTGATCCTTGTCATGTTGTGGTGGTAGAGGTGTGTTGTCATTTCCATTTCCATGGAATTTAATTTTTTTTTTTTTTTCTATCTGCTCTGGGTTTGGTTGCTGTGATCTTCTTCTTGTAGGCATTTGTGTTTGGTCATTTGTTTCTTCTCTGTGGAGAATTTCCTGGAGTGCTTTCTGTAGGTTTGGTTTTGTGTTCATATAATTGTAAAGCTGAGTTTTGTCATGGAAAGTTTTCCTTTCACCATCTATTATAAGGGAGACTTTTGCTGGGTAGAGTAGTTTGGGTTGGTAGCCATACTTTCTTAGAGTTTTGAGAGTTTCATTCCAGGCCCTTCTTGCTTTCAGGGTTTCCATTGAGAAGTCTGAAGTAATTCTGATGGGGCTTCCTTTGAAAGTGGTGTGCTGTTTTGCCCTAGCTGCTTTTAGGATTTTTTCCTTGGTGTCAATGTTTAGAGTCTTAATGATAATATGCCTTGGGGAGTTTCTCCTTTGGTCTAGTCGGTTAGGAGTTCTGTTTGCTTCTTAAATCTTGATGGGCCTTTCTTTTAAGAGACGGGGAAATTTTCTTCAATTATTGTGTTAAATAAGTTCTCCATGCCTTTGGTCTGAAATTCTTCTCCTTCTGGTATTCCAATGATTCTGATATTAGGACGTTTAAGTGTATCCCACAATTCTCTCATGTTCTGTTCACAGGAACTTTTGAACTTACTGAAATTTTTGGACTCTCGAACTTTTTCTTCCATCCTGTCTTCCAGATCAGAATTTCTATCTTCCACTTCGCTGACTCTATTTTTGAGAGCCTCTAGTGAATTTTGGACTTGTTCAATTAAGTTTGCATTTTCTACTACTTTCCTATGTATCACTTCCTTTGCTTTGTCCAGCTCCCTTTTTGTCTCATTTTCTGATTTTCTTGATGATTCTTGGAAATCATCCTTGCATTTCTTTATGTTTTCATTTAGTGTGGCCAGCTGATTTTTAAGGTCCTCTTTTTTTTCACTTTCCCTCAACTCTCTTAGCTGTCTTTGAATTCCTTCCAGTGTCTTATCATATTGCTCTAGCTTAGTGATGGTAGCATCTATACGATTATCTATCCTTTGTAGCTTTCCTGTCAGTTCTAGCAGTAGTTTGGTCAGGGTTGCATTGTTCATTGCTTCCACTTGATGTTCTGATCCTAAACACTCTTCTATGTTTTGGTTAGTTGTGATCCTTGTTGGACTGGGTGATCTGTCTGGATTATCTTCCATTTTATTTTTCGTGTTATTTCTTTTGCGCTGTGGTCTACCCATGTCAGTGTATGGGCAGGTAGGTGGGTGGAGCAGCCTGGGATCTAGCTTAATGCGAATCCAAGGCAGCCTGGGGCTGTTGTAAGCAGCCTGGGTTTTGCTCAGTCTTGCTAAAGCTGCCTACCTATAGCCTGGCAGGGGCACCAAAGTTGTCTGAATTCTCACCCAGTAATGCACCTAAGCTGCCTGGCTTTGAGCTTGAATGGGGACTGAGGTAACAAGTCCTGAAGGTGCCTAGATTCTGGCTGGGTACACTGGGGTCTGTAAACAGTCTGTGCTCTTCGGCCTCAGGGGAGTGGGGGCTGGGTGGCGATGTATAGGTAGGGGATGGCAGCTGCGCTGGCGCTAGTGACTCAGTGTGGACTTATGTGGCTCTTGCTGTGGTGTGGGCCTGCTGCACGTGCAATTGTAGTGCAGAGGCAGATGATGTGGGTACGGAATCAGGACACAGCAGAAGCTGACCGGTGGTAAGTGATGTGAGCACAGCAGCAGGGGATCTGGCAGCCACCTAGTCACGGCAGGGGTGGCCCCCACAGGCCTGCGAACCGAGCACCACGTGGCTGGTCTACTTGCAGGATCAGAGAACAAGGGTGAGGTAAGAGGTCTCAGCTTCAGTGCAGCAGGCTAGCAGGCGTGACTGGTGGGTGCCCGATCAGAGCACAGCTGTGCGGGATGTGCAGAGGGTGTGTGGGCGTGTGGGCAGAAGGGGGCGCCGGGTGCGATGGTGTGTATGGATCGAGTGGGGCAGGCGGTGGGGGGGGGGTCGGGGTACGCTGGGGCACAGGGCAATCATGGTGGGGTGTGCGGGAGGTGGCAGGGCTCAGGGGGCGTGGGGTGGGGTGCCCTGGAGGGTCGGGGGGCGTGGGGCGCTCTGATCAGTTAGTGGGCGAGTGGCACGCTGTTGGTGCGGGGGGGGGTGTGTGCATGAAGGGGGGGGTGTGTGGGGCGTGGCAGGGTGCGGGGCACCTGGGGGGCACGGGGGGACGCGCGGGGGGTCATGGGGTGCACATGTGGGCGCGGAGGATCTTGCGGGAGGCACAGGGGGCTAGGGGCACAGGGCACGTGGGGGGTGCGTGGGGTGCGTGGGGGGGGGCGCAGGCTGCGTGTGGGGGGAGGGGGCGCGGGGCACACCGGGGTGCGGGATGCCAAGGGACGCCGCAGGGTGCTCTGGACGCGTGGGGGGGGGCTGGGCTTGCGGGGGGGGGTTGAGGGGTCGCGAGTGGGGCGCGGGATGTGGAGGGGGGGGCGGGGTACGCTGAGGCACTCCGGGGCGCAGGATGTGTGGGGGTGGGGCACAGGGGCATGGGGCATGCCTGGGCACGCAGGGGCGCGTTCGGGACTACGGGGGCGCCCGGGCCGTGTGCGGCGGGGCGACGAGGGGCGTGCAGGGTGAGGGGCGGGAGGCGCCGGGGCGGGGCGCGGGGGGGTGCAGGGAGTGCTTCAGGGCGCATGGGGCTCAGGGCGAGGATGCTCCGTGGCGCGGGCGCAGAGCGCGTGGGGAGGGTGGACGGCTAGGAGCGCGGGGCGCTCGGGTGGGTGTGGGGGGGCGCAGGACGCTGCGGGAAGCCGCGTGGTGCTCTGGACTCGCGGGGGGGGGGGGGGGTCGCGTGGGGTAGGGGTCAAGGGGGTCGCAGGTCTTGCAGGGTGTGTGGAGCACGCTGAGGTAATATGGAGTGTGGGACGCTGGGGGACACTGCAGGACACCACGGGGCACTCTGGACGCGCGGCGGGGGTGGGGCGCACGGGGGGAGCGGGGCACACCTGGGCGCCCGGGGCGCGGGACACTCAGGGGCGCTTGGAGCACGCCTGCCATGTGTGGGTAGGGAGCTTTGGGCGTGTGGGGGGGAGGCGGGGGCGGGGGCGGGGCGCGAGAGGGGGGGGTTGAGGCGCGTGGGGGTGGGGCGCGTGGGTCTAGGGGCGCACAGGGGCGCAGGGGTTGGGGGCACACCTGGGCGCCCGGGGCGTGGGGCGCTTGGGTCGTGCCTGCTGAGTGTGGTGGATAGGGAGCATGGGGCGTGCAGGGGGGGGGGGATTGGGGGGGATGCTCGGGGGTTGGAGCGGGCGGGGGGGGGGGTGTGTTGTCTCGAGGCGCGCGGGGGTGGGGCGCGGGGGTCTGGGGCACGCGGGGGGCGTGGGGGCACGGGGCAGGCCTGGTCGCCCCGGGGCGCAGGAAGCTTTGGTTTGCTCGGGCTGAGCCTCTGCGTGTAGGGAGCGTGGGGCGCGCTGGGGGGGAGGGGCGCGCTTGGGGGGGTGGGGGTGCGCGGGCGTTGGGCGCAGGGGTTGTGGGGCGCACGCGGCCGCCTGGGCGCCTGTGGCTTGGTGCACACGGGGCACCGGGCCGCCACGGGGGTGTGTGCTACCCTCTCTTACCCCAATCTGTGCCCTCCCTCTTCAAAAAGTTCCTAATTTCCCTTGAATACTTACCTTTTTTCCCCTTTTTGTTTGTAGTGCAGCTAGGTGGTCGCCATCTTGACCGGAAGCCTCCATTTTGTCAATTATTAAAAGTGCTTTGGCATCCAATTGATTCTTATCTTGTGATACACTGGCACTTTAATTCCTTTGGTGGTTTGAATGTGAATGTATGTCACCTACAGCCTCAAGAAATTGTTTTTTGAAGTTGCCTTTTCTTCATTTTATTCTTCTTTCCTACCACTCCCATTGATTCAGCCAGCATTAATTAAACATCTTCCTTCCATCACATGTGATTGTATAATTCTTAATACATAGACAACATATGACCTAATTTGGCAAGGCTGTCATCTTGAGACAATTGAATACTTGCCACTCATTTCCATAAAACTTTCTTAAAAGCATGATAAGCATTCAAAATGAGAAAATAGAGAACGACGGATATTATGGCTAAGCTTGCAACTTGGTCCTCCAGCAGCCTGCTGGAGGTGAGGTCACTGGGGCCGAGCATGTAGCCAGCCCTACTAGGTATGCTCACAGCAAGTGTGGAGCTCTGCTGTGCTTGCTGGCTATTTGGTGGGGCCTCTGCTGTGTGTCTATGGAAATGAGCCAGCTTCTTTCACGACTGATGCTGTTTTCCCTGGATTCTATAAGCCTGAATCAAGCCCTTTCCTCCCATAAGATGTTTCTTTACAAGAATTTGTTCCAGATAGAGTAAGCATAGCATTTCATTTTGCATGAGATTTTATAATTTTTATGATTACTGCAGGGGTTGTTTTTAATATAATGAATTTAACTCATTCCAGTTTCAACTCATACAAATTTAGAGTCAACAAAGCACATTTCTTGTCTTTACAATTGCATCCCATCCTCATTATTTTTCTTTCAGGAATTTTATCCTTGTATGTTATAATACCACTTATATGGATTTGTAACTATTTGAATGTTTTGTCTTCTATAGTGAAAAATCAATAATATTTTGCAATGAATATTAAATTACATTGTCTTTATATTTCATAGTGCATTTTCCATGACAGGAAGTGATTATTCATGTATCCATATTGTATATTTTTAATTCTGTTATGAAGGAATTTCTTCAACCTTTCATGTAAGGTGCATTTAATGCCAATGAACACTTTTAGTTGTATGTGCATATGTGCACCATAATTTACATATTTGTCACCCAGAATGTATATATGTATCTGTTATACACTCCCCAAAGTGATATGCTAATGGTATTTGGTTGTTACACCTTTGAAAAGCCATGAAATTGTGGGAGCAGGTATTAAACACCTTCAAGGATTAGTATATTAATGGTTATTCTTAGAAAAACTTAAAAAAAAAGAAAGGTCAGCTATCTCAAATAGGCTTAATCTCTGGGGTCTAGAGAGGGTTGTGAGCAAAGGGAACATTCTCAACTAATGCACCTACTTAACCTTGGAGTTTCCAGCCACTAGAATAATAATTGTGAATGTGTCTTATATTTACACGTGAGTACTGAGGCATTGAAAGCAAGTTCTTAGGCTTTACAGACAGGCACATTAACTGCTGAGTCATTTCTCATGCTTCTCTTTTAGATTTTTAATCTGATATTTGAACTTCATCAAGGAGGGTGTCTTACTTTATCACATTGAAAGAGCAATGCTTTCCTGCTTCTCTTTATATCTTATTACATTTTATTGCTGTTATTGAAAACTTCAAATTTGAATATTCAGGTGTAAGAATTCTAGGTCACATTCTTCCCCCTCTTCAGGATCTACTGGGGTTTTTGTTCTGACATCTTTGTTTTACTTTATTTTGCTTTGGTTATTAAAGCCTATATTCATTACTCATTTCATGTCTTTCACAACTGCAAAGATTATAATCTTTTTGGATGCAATTATTTACATTTCTAATTATTAGATTTCATTGAACTCCTGTTTAGACAGACATTCTTTTTAACAACAAGCCTAAAACACAAGCAATACATAAGGAAACACTGCTACTAGTCTGTGCATTGGCTCCATGTCAGTCAGTAATGTTTATCCATATTTTCAGGAAGTCTCAGAACAACCGTGATATGAAAGCTGAGGGACTTCGTATGCTTCTTTAAATGAACATACATTTTGCCCAGGATGTACACATATCCTTTTAAATTCTCTCACATACACGGGTGCTACTTTAAATGCCCTAATTTTCTAAAGATCTCCTAGCATTTTTGCTGGAACTTTCAGGCATTTATTGTATATTTCTTCAGTCTTTCTTGTCTGCAGATTGTTGATTTGGTATTCTGCTTTCCAATATCCACTGCCTTCTGCACTTACTTCTGTCTATGAAAATTAAAACAAGCATTACAAAATCTACATACTTATTTATTGCAGGGATTAATTATTACTGTGCTATTTTACTGTTTTACCACCTAACAAATGAAATATAATGATATTATTATCTTTGTGAATCAAACCAATGAGCTTCCTCCTGGTATTCTACTAAAAAATAAAAAAAATTATAGGGAGAAAGAAAAGTCATGGGGTAGTTTGGGGAAAGTGAATATATTTTCCTTTAACATTTTAGAAGAACAATTAAAAAGATGTATTATTATTATTCATTAAGAAAAAATCTGTATTGAAAAATTTTTTTCAATAGCATAACTCCATGAATGCACAAAACTAATCAGTACTCTGTTCCTGCATTCAAGAGAAGATACAAATAATTATGTCCGAGAAATGCAAGTTTTAGTTGATTCCACACAGGCTGTTCAACATATGTCTGAGAATTTCTGTTCATTCAATGACATATGACTACAATAGCAACAATTATTTCAAGTATGATAGTTGTTTATAATTACCAACAAAATGCCACTTCTTAGATGCATAAAAATGGTGCTGAATGTGTCCTGCTATTGGGTCTTATGACATTGCATAGATGACAGGATGAATCCTTATGACAATACCCACGTCACATGAAAGAGACACCAAGACATAAGTGAGAACTGTCAGTCTCATGACTGGATTTCATAATAAACATCAAAATAAAGTTTGATATTTAGAAACTGACTACTTATTCCTTGCATAGTGTGATGTCTGCAACTGAGATGCACATTTGTTTATTTTTCTAAGTCAATTAGACTTAAATCATTTCAGAGTCCTAGTTTTTACTCCTATGCAAAGTTAACTTTCATCCTCATATGTGTTATTTAGGTAATGTTCAATATCCACGTTCTCTTTAAATTTACCAATTAGATGTGGACCAGAAAATAAGTGGAAAAAGTTAACAATATTAATTCATGGTAAAATAATTTCTACCACATTTTTATTCTTTGTACAATAGTTATCACCTATGGATAATGTTTTCAATAGAATTCCTTCCTACCATGTAAAGTTGGACTACATAGTTGATAAATTATGATATTGCCATTTAAAGCAACTCACTAAAGACATCATTTGACTATTATGCTTGAGTTTTAGGTCTTTTACCTGATAACAAACAAATCTCTTTACATACACATGTACATTCATTAAATAGAATGAACTTCATTTCCATTCAGTGAGTAATTTTAATTAACTATCACAGTGTCAGTAAATTAAGTGACATTAATTTAGTTTTTTAAGGTATTTGTGGAAGTTTGAATGTAAAACGTCCTATCAAAGGCAAAAATGTTTTAACACTGGGTCTCTAATTGTGAACAAAAATCAAACCAACTTTTTACCAGCAGTGAGAAAGTAAATGATACAAAAAATGCCAGGAGTGTGGTTGTAACTGTGATAAACTTGAGCTTGGAGTTATAAGTATTTTGAAATTATTGGGTGAGAAAAAATGTGTAATAGTTTGAGCTTTCGATTAGAGAAACATTGCAATTCCCTAAGTTAAACTTAGTGGGCCATTCTGGCAGGAGTATGCTCGAGCAGAACGTCAAGAGAAGTATGCACTGTGGAAGCTTGACTTATGAGATTTCAGAAAGTACAAGGGGTTCTATCAAGAACTAGGCTACAGGCAGTTCACGTGATATCCTAGCAAAGAAGCTATCTGCATTCTTCCATGTCCTGAGAATTTTTTATAATTTATCTATTTATTTTTATTTTATTTTATTTTTAAATTTAATTTATTAGTCTTCTTTTCAGCAAATACAGGCAGTTTGGTACCATTGTTTAGGCTCATCCATGACCTATCCCCTCCCAATGGCCCCTCCTTGTTGATGTAAATGGGTCATGCATTGCGGAGTTAGCCCATGGTTGTTGGTATGATAAATGTCTCTGCATATCATGACCTAAGATGTGGCTCTGACATTCTTTCCGCCCCCTCTTCCACAAAATTTCCCTGAGCCATGTTGGGTTCATTTTTGGTCTGCTTCACTGCTCAGGTGTTGGGGGCCTCTGAGGCTCTGGCTCTCTGATTTGGTAGGAGTTGATTTTTCTCTGTGTTGGTCTCCTTCCCCCTTGTGCTGGTATCCGGTTCATCATGAAAACATCACCCTTGCTTGTTTCGCCAATGTTCCTTAGTTTCAGTCAGGCCCCTTTTGAGGTATGATGGGGCAGTTCTCTCCTTAGGATCTGCATCTATCTGAAAAAGAGAAGCAGATTCTCCAAAGGAGACTAAGTTAGCACCTGGAAAATTGAGATAACACTTACTTTTTTGATAGACAGTATGAAAGGTTTAGGCCCTCTTATACCCCGTGATTGATGGTAGCTTGATATTGGAGAGTGGGCTTATGTTTGGATATGGTTCTGACTTGTTTCCCAGCTCCAGCTATGGGTCTGGTACCACTGAGGGGATCAGTTAGCCAAATCAAGAGCAGTTAGTTCCCCACCATGGTTGTGTGCCACTATTGCACTTGTGTGGGTATCACGTCAGGTTATTTGTTGCTAAGTAGATTAGATCATGAGTTGCTTGGACAGATATTGGTCATTTCCCCCAGTCGCCTATGTAGCACCTTCTGGCATAAGACACGCTGACTGTCTGGGGACTGACTCTCTCCTGCCTTCCAGCCATGCCTTTCCATCTTAGGAGTCAGCTGCGTATGGAGTCTTCAGCAATAGGGTCTTACCACTCACCTTTGGTGGGTCATCAAGTACTCCTACAGAAGTCTGTCATTCTTTTTTTTTAATTTTTATTATTGTAGTCAGTGAATACATTCAAGTTGGTACCATTATTAGTCTCTTCCCTGTCCACCCCTCCATCAGGATTCTCCTTGTTGGGGTATATGGGTCCTGCATTGTGGGGTTAGCCTTTATTTTTGGGTTGGAAAAAATGTCTCTGTGTGTCATGATCCAAGGTGTGGCTCTGGCATTCTTTCTGCCCTCTCTTCGGCAAGTTTCCCTGAGCCATGTTGGGTTCGTACTAGGTCTGCTTGAGTGTTGAGATCTTTAGTGCCTCTGTGTGGACTCAAGCTAGATGTCCATTACTAGCCGAATGGATAACTAAGATGTGGATATCTACACAATGGAATTCTACACAGCAGTAAGGAAAAATGACACAATGAAATTTGAAGAAAAATGTTTGAGCCTGTAACAACTTATTCTCAGGGAACTCAATCAATCACAGAGAGATAATAGCCACTTAGTTTTATTCATATACAGCTTCTAACCTGAATTTACTCAAGTCCCCAACATACCTACCAAGCATCTCAAAGACCAGACAGTTGGGTGGGTGGGAAGGGAGGGGAAGGTAAGGAAGGGAGGGAGGTGCACAAAACTAGACCAAAAAATGCAATGGTACCATAAAACTCTACATCCTAAGACAGAACAAATGGATGAACCTCCACCAGGTCCTTAGAGGGGACACCAGCTTCAAAAGGCCCAGGAGAGTGTATGAAAAAAAAAATCTGTCCTGAGAATTTTAAAGCAATGTACTAGTAATGTGCTTGGCAGAGAAAATTAAAAAGCCAAACACCACTGAGTCTTAGTTACTTTGACTCAGATGTACAGTGAAAAAGTACACTGTAGAAAAAAAGAACAAGGAACAAATTCTGAAGCTTGGCACAAAGATAAATAGGAAAAATAAATAAATCCAAGGTTTAGATCAGGTGGGTGAAGCTGCCTGGATTTATAGCTGGGTCCACTGTTCACATTGATCTATGTGTCTGTTTTTGTGTCACTACCATGCTGGTTTTTTTTTTTTTTGTTGTTGTTGTTGTTTTTGTTTTTGTTTTTTTACTATGACTCTGCAATATAGGTTAAAATCAGGTATGATTCTACTAAACTTACTTTTGTTGCACAAAGTTGTGGATATTGAGGTTTTGTGCTTCTAAATGAATTTTAGGACTTTCTTTTTCTATTTCCATGAAGAATGCCATTAGGATTTTGATGGGGATTGTATTAAATGTGTACATTGCTTTTCATAAGATTGACATTTGCACAGTATTGATTCTTCCAATCCAAGAATATTGCATGTCTTTCCATTTCCTATTGTGGTCTGTAATGTATGTCTTGAGTGTTTTAAAGGTTTCTTTGTAGAAATCCTTCACTTCCTTGGTTAGGTTTATTACAAGGTACATTTATTTATTATATATTTATTTATTGAGGCAATTGTGAATGGGAGTGATTCTATAATTTCATTCTCAATATGTTTGTTTTTAGTATACAGGAAGACGCTGATTTCTCTGTGCTTATTTTATATCCTGCTACATTGATAAAAGTGTTTATCAGCTCTAACAGTTTTCTGGTAGAATCTTTAGGGTCCTTTATGTATAAAAATATATCATCAGCAAATAATGATAATTTGATTTCTTCCTTTCCAATTTGTATCCCTTTTATGTGTGTCTGATTCCTTATTGCTATATCTAAGACTTCCCATACTATATTAAATAAAAGTAGGAACAGTAGACAGCCTTGCCTTATTCTTGATTTTAGTGAAAAAGTTTCAAATTTTTCCCTATTTAGTATTATGTTGCCTGTACATTTGTCATAAATAGTCTTAATTATGTTGAGATATGTTCCTTCTATTCCAGTTATTATAATTATTTTTTGCTTAAAATTATTTGTTACAAAAGAACTTCCATAATTATAGACAATAAATTGTGATAATTCCCTCCCACTTCACTTTCATCTTCACAACTCCACTCCATTATGTACCCTCCCCTTCTAAATCCCCAGTGTCCTTCATCATGAAGGGATGTTGGATTTTGTCCAATGCCTTTTCTGCATCTATTGAGATGAACAAAACCATGAGTATCTTCACTAATACACAGACTTTAAGTAATGAGTAACCATTATTTTAGTGATAAAAAGAAAAGCCTATTGTGGGTTAATTTCACTTTACATAATTGCTTATTTTTATGTATTAGTGTTTTGATTCTTCACAGAAAAACACAAATTCTTCCTAGATAATACCATCATGATAATTTATTTTAATCATTTGAAACATTATTAAAATGAATAGATACAATATTATTGTCTGGAGGAAGTAAAGAAGACTTCATAGGGCTAAGTATATTTTATAAGAAAGATGCTTTAATGGTTAATTTTGGTTTCCAACTTTATTGGATTAAGAAATGCTTGGGGGAAAGTTGTGTTGGGTTATTCCTATAATCTCCACATTTAGGATGCTGACTGGAAAGCTCTACTATGAGTATGAGGCCAACTTGGGCTACATAGTGAGTTTTCAGGCCAGTCTCAGTTATGGAGTGAGAATCTGTATTAAAAAAAAATCAACAAAAATATTCCTTGGTTTACTTTTGGCACATACTTTTCTCTATCTGAGAGATCATTTTCAGAGAGAATAAAGTAAAGAAGAAGCTTCACCTTGTTTGTGGGAAATACCTGTTTAAGACTAAATAAAAGGAGGAAATTGAAATTGGTATACTGGCATTTCCTCCTCTCTGGGTCTTTTTATGCAAAGCAAGCAAACTCTTGCCACCATGGACAGGGGTTGGTCCTGCCATCAAATTAATTATCACGATGGGATATGTTCACTGAACTGTGAATCAAACTCAGCCTTTCTTCCCTTATGGTGATTCGTTTCAGGTATTTGGAGACAATATTAAGAAAAGCAGCTATCATGCAAGGTTATAGAGAAAGATCGTACATACAGTTTTGTGCATGCCTTAGTATTAGACCAGCAATTTCTCTGTCAGTGATGTAAATGATTCACACTTTCTAGACATAATATTCCATAACAAGAGACTGTTTATTCATTGCCCTGACCTTTCTGCATTGCTTATTTTATACCTCCCTTTTCCAATTAAACTCCATGATGACTGCATAACTAGTGGAAGATAATTAGAATTGGAGTCCTAATTAAAATATTTTGTTTTAATAAATGCACAATATTTATTTCCTTTGTGACATAAATACATAACATAGGAGTATTACCAGCCATGTGTTTTGTGTTTGTGTACACATGAGTGTGAACAACAGTTTTGGATACATGACCTTATATTTTCATTTCACCCTATTGTACATTTTCACAACAACAAGTGTGTTCAATTGACATTTTGTATTTTTTTTGCAATAGAATATTTTTCTTTGTGCCAGTGATTAAATACAACTTCTCCAATATTATTCTTACATTTCTTGGTTAGGTTCTCTACATACCCAGATTTTCATGTAGAATGTAACAGTGGACATTGTGTCTACCAAGGGGAAAAATCTCATAAAATCCATTTGATTAACATTTAAAAAATTAATAATTTATTTTTATTTATTAGAGAGAGAGGCAGATAGAGAGAGAATGGGTATGCTGGGGCCTCTGACTGCTACAAATATACTACAGATGCATGTACCACCTTATTCATCTGGCTTTATGTGGGTAGTGGGAATTGAACCTATGCTTTGGTTTTTCAGCTAATTTATCTCTCCAGCCCCCAGTTTTGGGGGGAGGTTAGGATGTAGCTATAGCTCAGGATGACCTAGAATTCACTTTGTAGTCTCAAGATGGCCTTGATTTCATTGTGATCCCCTAACCTCTGCCTCCATACAAAGTTTCCACTTAATAAAAAAGTAACATTTGAACCTACATTATATTATTTTCCTCTTGATTGAGTGAATGTGTAAATCCTGATGTTTATTCTGAAAAATATAGGATATCATCTTTAATTTACTAGATTTCAACATATTCCTCATAAGAACATGTATTAGCCTCTTATCTGTGAATTTTACAATCAAAGTTACTCAATCTTTAATAACCCTTAAATATAGAGGAAGAACAACTTTGAAGTTCTCATGTTTCTTATGAGTATTGAATTCTCTGCTCTGATTGTACAATGTGAGTCCTCTCATTATGGGCTGTTTGCAGTGCAAGCAGATCTATGGTTCTTTAACTTGTAATTTTATAAATTCATCGGAATAACAACCATGGGGATAGATAGAGGCTTATAAATATATTCCAGTAGAACTTAATTTTCCCAAATTAAATGATATATTTCTTCTTGTCATAATTATACATGAAAATAATAACACTTTATCACTAGGTAATGTTCAAAGGTACTTTTGATGCCATAATTTCTATTTTATTCCTATAAATAGAATTCAGCATGGCGACATATAATCCATCCAAATTCTATGCCCATGCCAATAGTTAGAATACTTGGTTTTGTTTTAATGTCTCCAGACTAAAAATATTATTGCAATTACTTATTTCAAAAATGTACACATTTTTGATAATTTCAATCTGTATGCAATCATTTTTCTCATATTTATTCCCAGAATACTCTTCTATCTCCCTTCAATACCAGTTAAAGCCCCTCTCCTTCCCAATCAGTGCCCCTCCCATGTGCACATCCATTTTCTCATTTTGTGACCAACTGAGTTTAGCCAAGGTTGCTGCATTAGCATGAGTGACATAGTTATTGTTTTAAGTGTGTGTGTTTGTGTATGCATGTTCATGTGGATGGTAGTACACATTCTAGAATCTGATCACCAGTGAATGAATAATGGATGGTAGCATAATGTTGGTGAAAATAAAAGTTAAAAAATATCTGTTCAAACCTAGCTGAAATCTGGAAAAGAGCCACACCCCAGTAAGCCGATCCTAATGCTGGAAAGTGCTACATGAGACATGGGAGGAAAGTGGGCAAGAATAGTCTGAGCAGCCAGGGCCTAAGCTACTCAGAAGCAAACATCATTGCAAAATGTTCACACCAGTTCAAAAGTGACAGCCTTGGTGGGTATCCAGTAGCTTTCTGATTTGCTGAGAGATATGCTCAATGGAAAGGACCCTGTATCTGGAATTGGGAACCAGGTCAGCATCCTCTGGAAACAAAAATTATGTTCTCCATTGTGAAGCTCCCACTAATCTTTGGTTAAATGAAGGGCTACACCTACAAATTCCCCCTAAATTAATAATGCTTATCCCATTTAACCCATGATGACTTCACTCTTCATTGGAGTCTGTTTTTCTTTTTCAGAAGGTAGTGAGACCCAAGGAAATAAACTATCCTTCACATATCAGCAAAGCCCCAGATGAAACCACAGAGGAATTGTGGAGATGAGCAAAAGCAGTTTCCATGATGAGCTGATAATTAGTGCCAGGGTGGAGGAGACAAAAGCTGAGGGTTCTTAACACCTAGCAAAGCAGACACCCGGAGGTGCCTAAGAGCTTATCACTGAAGTAGATTTCAAACACATCCACATGTCTCAGAGAATTTTGTGGAAGAGGGGATGGAAAGATTCTAAGAGCTACAGGTTGGGATATCATGCCCCCACAAAACTGAAAAGGGTCCCCAGCCAGATGGGGACAGGGAAAAGGGAAAGGAATGTACCTATGTGTCCCTACTAAGTATGTCTGTAATATATATCGTCTTATACTTGGGATATATAATCAAAAGTTTATCACTGAAAAATAGTTCTAGCTTTGACTACTGGCCATGTAGGAAGCTGCACCTGCTGTAGCTCCATCAAAACATTTGCCTCCCAGCCTTGTGATAACTGAGATGCAGCCTGCCTGTGTGAAGGAGAGGCACAAAAGAGCCTACTTGTTAGTAAAAGTGTGTGGGTATGAACATATACTGTTGGAAATATTGTCAAATGATCTGTATTAATAAAATGATATGCATTTCAAAAAACCAAGAATTATAAAATGTTCCACAATATCCTCCTTGATTGAATTGAATAAAATATCTCATTATTACTAAGAAATAATGAGGTAAAAATGAAGAAAAAAACTGCACAAATATTGGCTTTGGTAATTAAATTAATTTGAAATAATTTTAAGTGATAAATTTATCAGTACAATTAATCTGAATAGAGTATTTAGTGTACATGGAATTATTCCATGCATTATATCACAAATAAAAATAAGTTAGTCATTATCTACATTCCAAGGTCAGGAACAAGATTATGAGGTCAAGAAACAGATTATGAATTGACATTTGCTTGAAAATTTCTAAAGTAGATATTTTTAGAGTGTTAAAACAAACTTACACAAAATTATTATTGATAACAGGGATATAGAGATGCATTCTAATAGTGGAGGGCAAGACATCTAAGTTCATGCCTTAATATCAAGTTCCATTTTTGCCATTTATGATACATTGTTTCCCATTTGCTTCCCACTTCTTCCTTCATTCCTGTAACTTAACTGAGATATCTACACCTATATCATTTTGGGAGGTAAATGTTGCTGTTGGTACTGAGTAGAAATAAACATGAAGTTAACTGTTATTAACACGTCTTTGATAGTAAAGTTAAGAGAGTAAAAATACACAAAAATATCAGCCACATCCATATGCATTGATATAAAACTCAATCAGTTATAGCCCTCGTTTTTATAGTTGTTCACATTGTTGCTTTTATAAAAAACTTTACCACAACCCATCCTAAGTTCTCATATACTGAAAAAGAATCCCCACTTAGTTTAGATTCTTTCACTTGGCAAAGCAATATGCATCATTCATGAAGGTTATGGAAAAGTGATGATCATGTCTAATTTGTTTAATAGTTTTATTTAGTTTTGCACTGATTTTATTCAATGGGTCTTGGTTACATACATGTTGGAAAATTCCATGCATTCCAACCTGCTTCTTTTCTCTATCACTGTGAAGCATAAATTCACATTCAGTCTGATAACATCAGCTATTCTTCACCAACACTAAGTCTGTGGATTCTGCTGCTGGGAAAGTCAGACTGGTGAAACCACTTTTGAATAAGAAGAAATGTCTGTCATTTGGATTATTAGTGGTTTTACAAAAAGATGCCACCAAATTTTCACCCTTTCATTCTTGGCAGAACTTTTCCCTAGAAAAAACAATAGTTTTGAGCACATCACACATCCTGGAGGCATGGGCACACTCTAGATATACTGTTTCTCTCACCAATGCTCATCATTTCCTCAAGGCAGTTTCCTCATTCGGCAATGCCCATGCCTCAGGATCATGGGACCAAGCCCCACTCAAAAGAACCCTCTGAGCATGACCTATTATTTGCCCCTTATTTGCAGTGAATTGTGTCTCTTGATTAGTAGTAATGCTGCATGAAATATCATGCCAATGGATGAAACACTATAATTATCTGGATCACTTCAGTAGTTCAAATTATCATGCAGATTAGAAGTTTGTATTTCTCATATAATAAGGCCCTCTTCATTTCATGATGAAAACGGTCCAGATACTAAACTAACTTCCAGGCAACTATGGGAAGCACAGCCAACTGGGGAACACAGATATTGCCTTTACTGTTGACATACTGGACAATCAAGGAAAGCTGTAGTTAGGCCAACATGTCTGGTAGAAAAACTTGATGTGGAGTTAATATATAACACTTATTACTGCTAACACTGCCTCAGTTTTTATTATAAGCCCTTTAAACAGTGACATAGTTTCTGGGAAATTGAACAATCCATCTCATTGCTACAATATACATCTACAAACAAAACTTTTTAAATAAAAATGCCCATGAAACACATGTGTTTTTACATTCTGTTTCTTTCAATAGATCCATCCACAGATCTCTTTTCCATAATTCATTATCTTTTTTCCCTATCTTTGAGCACATAGACAAATCTGTGCTTCTGGTCATCTGTCCTTCAAACCACTATAGCATCTAGGTTCCATGGGAAAAATCTTATGTCTTAAGAAGATTGCTCTTCATTCCTGCCTTTTTTAGAGTCATTGCAAAATAGGATGATGGCCTATCATGCAGAATGATATATAAATAAAGACCATGTTTATTGTTCTTTCAATGGATATAAGGAATTCTACATTAGCCTAAAAGTACAAGCATAAAGATAAAAGGCAAAGAACCAATGAAAGGCTCATGGGCACCTATACTACTTACTTCCTTTTGTCAAAGTCTAATGACCTCAGAACTGTACTGTGCCTGATTCCATAGATATTATTTTCATTTGGTGATGGATATGTCTAGCCATTTTCAATTTTATGGCCTGCTGATCTACACAATGCAGAATTCATCATAAATTCTGTAGCTTGCATTGTAAGTAATAACAAATAAAATTGAAAGAACAAAGGCCCTGTGAAGAAAGCAAGCAAAGGATCCAGAAAGCAAGGTTTGGTTCTGCCTCAAGGTGAAGGTGACATTTTCCCATAATAGTCAGACAAGATCTTCTCAGTGTAGCTTCATGTTACAGATGTTGAACACTAGAAATAGGACTTTCTTTTTATCATATTTCCCCCACCCAGGAATTTAAGGCATAATGTTTTATTTGGGATGGGAATTTATCTCACTGGCATAGCAGTTTCTTAGTAGCCATGTGATTCTCAATTCATTCCCCAGGATTGTAAAAAAATCCATTTTATTTATAAATTCAGCTCAATAATTTTAGCAGTAAACCATTACTATGATCCATTGTTTGGTAAATGTATTTTAATACATTTTATTTTTTCATAGACTCCAATTTTCATCTATTAGAGCCTTACCATATCAAAATGTGTGCTTTGTCATATGGATATGATGTTTCTATGATATGAATATGGTAACACTATGCTTTCTCATTCCATTACTTCCCATAACTCATCATATCTGTCTGTTTTCTGAGTGACCAAATAAGTAGAAATAAGCAGACACAGCATTATACATTGAACGAAGAGTTGTATCACACCATATATTTTCTTGCATAGGCCCTCAAATTATATTTGGATAATTGAAACATGATTATACAGTTAAATGAATTATCTTTGTGAGTTTTAGAAATTAATATTTAAGAAAAGACCTGATGCTGTCCTGCCAAACTTTTCTTGTTTAATATTCTTTACACAAGTAATATGAATATCAGAGTAAATAGAAAGATTAAAATTTTAAGAGGTATACAAAACTAACTACATACAACTTAAGAAGCTACATAGTTTGTGTCTTGTGTGACTTTAGTTAATCTTTACTTACTTAATTTCTGAATCTTTTTGGTGAGATTTTTTTATTTTCCTAGAATTGAGCTCATGCTTTCATTTATGTTTCCTTTATTACAAAAATAAGCACTGTACTTCACTATCAACAAATGTTGGTAATTCTAACTGGAAAATTTTAGTTTATAAGTGTTTTTTACTGAATAACCTATATTAATGGGATCCAAATTTATATGTTGGCCTATTCTTATTTCCTTTATAAGTTGGATCTATTAAAAGGATTTACATGCACATTAAGTGCAAAGAATTTTCCATTTAAGATAACACAAGTATGTTTTTATCCCATGAGGCAAATATTTCAATTTTTGTATTAAGAATAATATGTTACTCAGTTAAACTTCCAATATAGCCTGACAAAAATCACATATGCATATTAATACTTACTGACCCAGAATCATCTCTACAAAGTATAGCTCTGAAAAGTTACCTAATCTTTTTAAGTTTGAAAATTACTTATGAATAGTAGAATTTAGAAACCCAATTTAATATTTCAAGTTAGTGAAACATTATTAAATTGTGTAGTTGATGTAGATTCTTAGTATTTCTTTGAGTATTAATGGAGAGTTACAGGTTTAAAATTCTTTGTGCCATACTATACACATTACTATTTTATAAAAAAAAATCTTTTAAAATATATTTTATGTTTTACTTGAAAGAGAGAGAGAGAGAGAGAGAATGAATGAGCACACCAGGGCCTCCAGCCACTGAAAACAAACTGCAGATGCATGCACCCCCTTATGCATCTGGCTTATGTGGGTCCTGGAAAACTGAACCAAGATCCTTTGGCTTTGCAGGCAAATACCTTAACTGCTAAGCCATCTCTCCAGGCCAAAATATATTATTTTTAACTGTATCTGCTTAAGTTGATAAGAGTTTATTTTAAAATATATTTGCTAAAGACATAGTAAAATAATCACTACTTTAGTTAGTCTTTTAAGCCATTCAAATGTGAGTTCTAAGAAGATCACAAAAGATGATGGGCAGAAATTCAATCTATGGTGATTTAGTTAAATCTGTTTTCAAAGGACAAATGTTTCCTTGAAAGTCAAAGTATATTTCAAAGTCTCTCTGGGTTTAAGCTTCATAAAATTTACAGTAGGGTCAGTATTAATAAACTTCTATGACTCATTTAAGATGGAAAATGGTATATTTTTATCATGAGCACAGAGCCTTTTCAGGGCAGTCATTCTAAGTTGATACTTTATTATTGCTTACAGGACAAAATGGAAGAGTGACTGCCAGGCATCACTTTCCTCCCTTTACTTTATATAAAGTCAAATGAAGGCATCTTCAGCAGCTCCTTTGTTCTTCTATGAGACATATATAGACAAATGCTGCAATAGTATTCTGATTTGAAATAGCCTAGCCATGGGTAAAGAAAACACACTTATAAAGCGATTGATCAGATTGGTGTGGCTGATTGGTTTGTGACTTTATACCACTGGTAATGAAAAAAACTGATGAACTGTATATAAAACTGAACAACCAAAAAGTTAAGATATTCTAAAATCACATTTAACAGATTGTAGTAGGCAGAATTCTCAGATAAACTCAGAGGTTATTAGCTTGTGCTGTAACTGTCCAGAATAATCTCCTTTATTTAAATGCAGCTGGACCTGATCAAGTCAGGTATTCCCTTTAAAAATGGGTTTAGACACCAGAGACTGATCAAGTAAGAGACATTCAAAGTGTAAGGTGAGGCACATGGTTCGTAGGGCCATGGGGCCAGGTCCTGTGAGAATTCAGTGATAGCAGAGAGCGTAAATACATGTACCTCAATCACACCACTGTAAGATAATAGACTTTTACTCAGTTATTAAAATACATTTTATTTATTTATTTAAGATGGAGGAAGAGAGACAGAGAGAGACTCCCGGGCATCCACCCACTGTAAAGAAACTCCAAATGCATGTGCACCCTTGTGCATTTGGCTTATGTGGGTCCTAGAGAATCCAACCATGGCCCTTTGGCTTTGCAGGCAAGCTCCTTAACAGCTAAGCCATCTCTCTGGCCCACTTTTACTAATTTTAAGATGTTGAAAGTAATTATTTCTCTACTTAGTTTTCCAAGAGATAATGCACTCAGTCAATATGATTTGAGCCTTGAGACAGAGCTGGATCATTCACTATTACTTATTCACGGAAAGGGACAGATATTAAAAATAAGGTTATTTAAAAATATTAGTGTCTAAGTGTTTTTTGTTTGAAATAATACTATTTGAGGCTATTTAGTATCTATTGGGCACTGGAATAAATCCAGCTCACAAAGGTGAAATATAAGTTGTGAAAATTAATTTAACCTGTCCATTGTGAATGAAAATAGGTGAAAAAGCAAGAGTAAGGGAGGCTTAGAAAGCAATGGACATTCCCAGAAATTGCTTTCTGCAGACTAGGTAGTACTAATGAAGAAGGGCACCTTCAAAGAGAAGACAAGAACATTTTACTCTTGGTCTCATACACTCAGCAGTCAGAAAATAGTTGTGAATAGCTCTCAGGAAAAATGAGCAATGGTATCATTACTTACATTCTGAACTAGTATGCAATGAAATTATGTAGGTGAACTCACTTTCACAGTTTACACATTGCTTCTCGAGACACTCCATGTCCCACCCTTGCTTCTCATGGATAGTCTGCTGTAGACTCTCTTAGTTTTCTCTGAAGATTTGGTAATTTTAAATATAAATATAAACATTGCTCCTGGTTTGTAGTAATAATATGAATAGTACATGCTTTTCTGGTCATACAAACTTCATCATATGGAATTCTGTAGGAGAGCTAAAGGACACATATTCCCAGTCTGGACGTCACCTAAAATCTGTAGGGTGAAATCACTGTTAGTGTAGACTTCAGAACACCAGGGACAGGTGTTAACTTTCATTCCTACATATTTGCTAACACTCAACTCATTCACTTTTAATACATTTGCATTTCTGACATATATTTTTGAGAAATATTAATAAAACTAGTATTTCTAGGGAGAAGAGTAAACCATGCTCATTGGAGCTATTGACTCTATACAAAACTAATTTATACTCAGAATCACTGGAGCCATATATGTAGTCACATGCAATCATTTTAATCTCAAATTATGCTAGAAAATTGGTTTTTATAAAAATGCCTCTTGCTAAAAACACAATATCCCAGAATCCTGTATAGTATACACTTAGTTTTTAATATTTAAAAACAACTTAAATGTGCATAATATATGTAATGAGTAAATCAATTTGAAATATTTCTCAAACATGAAATTAGGGTTTAATCTTTGGTTTTATTTTATTTTTTATTTTTGTAGTCAGTGAATACAGTCAAGTTGGTACCATTGTTAGCCTCCTCCCTGATCTCCCTCCCTCCACAGGGACCCTCCTTGTTGGGGTATATGGGTTGTGCATCATGGGGTTAGCCTTTAGTTTCCTGTAGGACGAAATGTCTCTGCATGTCATGACTCAACGTGTGGCTCTGAAATTCTTTATGCCCCTTCTTCAACAAATTTCCCTGAGCCATGTTGGGTTCATATTAAGTCCGCCTCTGTGTTGAGATCTTGGGTGCCTCTGTGTCACTGGATATCTGGTTTGGTAGGGGTTGGATGTTCTCTGTGTCTATCTCTATCACTGTTGTGCTGGTTCCCAGTTTGCCAAGAAAACAGCATTCTTGCATGTTTCCCCAATTATTCTTAGTTTCAGCTGGGGCACATTTGAGGTGTGGAGTGGTTCTTTCCTGAGAATCTGTGTCTGTCTAAAAAGAGAAGCAGATTCTCCAATGGAGAGTAAATTTGGCACTAAGTAAATGCGATAATCATTGTTTTTTAGAAAGAGGTTAGTGGAGAGTGGGTTCATTTTCTGGATATGGTTCTGACTTGTTTCCCAGTTCCAGCTATGGGTTTTTTTCCACTGAGCAGATAAGTTAGCCAAATTGAGAGCAGTTGGTTTCCCACCATGCCTATGCACCACTATTGCACTTGTATGAGTGTCACATCAGGTTGTTTGCTGCTAAGTAAGTTAGAACATGTGTTGTTTGGGCAGATATTGATCTTTATCCCCCAGTCACTCATATAGCACCATCTGGCACTAGACATACAGTCTGGAAACTGGCTCTCTTCCAGCTTCCAGCCATGTCACTCTATGATGCATACCAACAGTGTATGGGTCTTACCACTAACCTCTGATGGGTCCTCAAGTACTCTGACATAAGTCTGTCTCCTTTTGGGAAACCTTGTAAGTCTCTGTGATCAAAAGCTCATAGTGGATGATTACCACCTGCTGGTACCAGGAGTTACAGGTCAGTGGCCAAGAAGAGGAGGAAGAACCGGATAAGTGATATAATAGAGAGAGAGAAGAGGAAGAGAGAGAGAGAGAGAGAGAGAGAGAGAGAGAGAGAGAGAGAGAGAGAGAGAGAGAGAGAGAGAAGCAAGAAGCAGAAATAGGAGGAGATAATGGACAGTTTTCATCATACCTTTTCTAGGACTTTGTGAATCTGGTGTTCTCTCTAAGGGGTTGGTGGTGGTTCAACCATTTGGTCTGTCTTTTAGGATGGACAGTTTTATGGTACCATTGACTTTTGGGTCAAGTTTTGTGTCACACCCCCTTCCTTACCCTTCCCACCCTCCCTATTGTCTGGTCCTCAAAATGCTTCATAAGTATGTTGGTGACTTGGGCAGATTCAGATTAGGAGCTGTAGATGAGTGAGACTATGAGGATGTTATATTTCTGTGATTGGGTGAGTTCACAGAGAATAAGCTGTTCCAGCTAAGACCATTTCTCTGCAAATTTCATTGTGTCATTTTTTCCTTACTACTGTGTAGAATTCCATTATGTAGATGTACCACATCTTAGTTATCCATTCATCTAATGATGGAGATCTGGGTTGATTCCAGCTCTTGGCTAGTATGAACAGAGCAGCTGTAAACATAGTTGAGCAAATCTCTCTTAGCTGAAGCATGGAGCTTTTAGGGTACATGTCCAAAAAGGGAATAAGTGGGTCTGTTGGGAACTCTATAGTCTGTTTTTTTAGGAGTCTCCATATTGCTTTCCAAAGTGGTTGCACCATTGAATACTCCCACCAACAATAGATGAGAGTTCTCCACATTCTCACCAGTATTTGTTTGGATTTGATTTTTTGATATTTTCTGTCCTTATTGAGGTAAGGTGAAATCTCATACTAGACTTAATTTGCATTTCCCTGATGCTTAGGGATGATGAACATTTCCTTAGGTGTGTGTTTTTCATTTGTATTCCTTTTTATTTTTTAAATTTTTATTAACATTTTCCATGATTATAAAATATATCCCATGGTAATTCCCTCCCTTCCCACCCCCACACTTTCCCGTTTGAAATTCCATTCTCCATCATATTACCTCCCCATTACAATCATTGTAACTACATATATACAATATCAACCTATTAAGTATCCTCCTCCCTTCCTTTCTCTACCCTTTATGTCTCCTTTTTACCTTACTGGCCTCTGCTACTAAGTATTTTCATTCTCACGCGGAAGCCCAGTCATCTGTAGCTAGGATCCACATATGAGAGAGAACATGTGGTGCTTGGCTTTCTGGGCCTGGGTTACCTCACTTAGTATAATACTTTCCAGGTCCATCCATTTTTCTGCAAATTTCATAACTTCATTTTTCTTTACTGCTGAGTAGAACTCCATTGAATAAATGTGCCACATCTTCATTATCCACTCATCTGTTGAGGGACATCTAGGCTGGTTCCATTTCCCAGCTATTATAAATTGAGCAGCAATAAACATGGTTGAGCATGTACTTCTAAGGAAATGAGATGAGTCCTTTGGATATATGCCTAGGAGTGCTATAGCTGGGTCATATGGTAGATCAATCTTTAGCTGTTTTAGGAACCTCCACACTGTTTTCCACAATGGCTGGGCCAGATTGCATTCCCACCAGCAGTGTAGAAAGGTTCCTTTTTTTTCCACATCATCCGCCAACATTTATGATCATTTGTTTTCATGATGGTGGCCAATCTGACAGGAGTGAGATGGAATCTCAATGTAGTTTTAATCTGCATTTCCCTGATGACTAGTGACGTAGAACATTTTTATAGATGCTTATTTGCCATTCATATTTCTTCCTTTGAGAACTCTCTATTTAGCTCCATAGCCCATTTTTTGATTGGCTTGTTTGATTACTTATTATTTAACTTTTTGAGTTCTTTGTATATCCTAGATATTAATCCTCTATCAGATACATAGCTGGCAAAGATTTTTTCCCATTCTGTAGGTTGCCTCTTTGATTTTTTCACTGTGCAAAATCTTTGTAATTTCATGAGGTCCCAGTGATTACTCTGTGGTTTTATTGCCTGAGCAATTGGGGTTGTATTCAGAAAGTCTTTGCCAAGACCAATATGTTGAAGGGTTTCTCCTACTTTTTCCTCTATCAATTTCAGAGTTTCAGGTCTGATGTTAAGGTCTTTAATCCATTTGGACTGAATTCTTGTGCATGGAGAGAATGAAGATTCTATTTTCATCTTTCTACAGATAAATATCCAGTTTTCCCAGCACCATTTGCTGAAGAGGCTGTCTTTTCTCAAATGAGTATTTTTGGCATTTTTATCAAATATAAGGTGGCTATAGCTACTTGGGCTTACATTTGGGTCCTCTATTCTGTTCCACTGATCTACATGTCTGTTTTTGTGCCAGTATCATGCTGTTTTTGTTACTATGGCTCTGTAATATAGGTTAAAATCAGGTATGGTGATGCCTCCTGCCTCATTTTTGTTGCTCAGTATTATTTTAGATATTCGAGGTTTTTTGTGATTCTAAATGAATTTTTGGATTGTTTTTTCTATTTCCATGAAGAAAGCCTTTGGAATTTTGATAGGGTTTGCATTAAATGTGTAGGTTGCTTTAGGTAAGATTGCCATTTTCACAATATTGATTCTTCCAATCCAGGAACAAGGGATGTTTCTCCACTTTCTAGTGTGTTCTGCAATTTCTCGCTTGAGTGATTTAAAGTTCTCATTGTAGAGATTCTTTACTTCTTTGGTTAGGTTTATTCCAAGGTACTTTATTTTTTTTTTGATGCAATTGTGAACGGGCATGATTCTCTGATTTCATCCTCTGTGTGTTTGTTGTTAGCATATATGAAGGCTACTGATTTCTGTGTATTTATTTTGTATCCTGCTACATGGCTGTAGGTTTTGATCAGCTCTAACAGTTTGCTAGTAGAGTCTTTAGGATCCTTTATGTATAGAATCATGTCATCTGTAAATAATGATAACTTGATCTCTTCCTTTCCAATTTGTATCCTTTTTATGTGTGTCTCTGTCTTATTGCTATGGCTAAGACTTCCAAAACTATATTAAATAAAAGTGGGGACAGTGGACACCCTTGTCTTGTTCCTGATTTTAGTGGAAAAGCTTCCAGTTTTTCCCCATTTAGTAATATGTTGGCTGTAGGCTTGTCATAAATAGCCTTTATTATATTGAGATATGTTCCTTCTATTCCCAGTCTCTGTAGGACTTTTATCAGGAAGGGATGTTGGATTTTGTCAAATACTTTCTCTGCATCTAATGAGATGATCATGTGATTTTTGTCTTTTAACCCGTTTATGTAATGTATTACATTTATAGATTTGCATATGTTGAACCATCCCTGCATCTCTGGGCTAAAGCCTACTTGGTCAGGGTGAATGATCTTTTTGACATGTTCTTGTATTCTGTTTGCCAATATTTTGTTGAGAATTTTTGCATCTATGTTCATGAGGGAGATTGGTCTGTAATTTCCTTTTTTTGTTCTATCTTTGCCTGGTTTTGGTATCAGGGTGATGCTGGCCTCATAGAAGGAGTTTGGTAGAATTCCTTCATTTTCTATTTCCTGGGAAAGCTTAAGAAGCAATGGTGTTAGCTCTTCCTTAAAATTCTGGTAAAATTCAGCTGTGAATCCATCTGGGCCTGGGCTTTTTTTAGTTGGGAGATTATTGTAACTGTTCGGATCTCCATGTTTGTTTTAGGCCTATTTAAGTGATTAATCTCATTTTGATTAATTTTGGTAGGTCATATAGATCAAGGAGATCATCCATTTCTTTCAGATTTTCATACTTTGTTCAGTATATGCTTTTATAGTATGTCCCTATGATTTTTTGAATTTCTCTGGAATCTGTTGTGATGTTACCTTGTTCATCTCTGATTTTATTAATTTGTGTCTTCTCTCTTTCTTTTGGTCGGATTTGCTAAGGGTTTATCAATCTTGTTTATCCTTTCAAAGAACCAACTCTTTGTTTCATTAATTCTTTGGATTGTTCTTTTTGTTTCTATTTCATTAATTTCTCCCCTAATCTTTATTATTTCTTCCCATCTACTAATTTTTGGTTTGCCTTGTTCTTTTTCCAAGGCTTTAAGGTGAAGCATTAGGTCGTTTACTTGTGGCCTTTCTAATTTCTTTTTTTTTTTTTAATTTTTTTTTGTTCATTTTTATTTATTTATATGAGAGTGACAGAGAGAGAAAGAGACAGATAGAGAGAGATTGAGAATGGGCGCACCAGGGTGTCCAGCCACTGCAAACGAACTCCAGACGCGTGCGCCCCCTTGTGCATCTGGCTATTGTGGGTCCTGGGGAATCGAGCCTCGAACCGGGGTCCTCAGGCTTCACAGGCAAGCGCTTAACCGCTAAGCCATCTCTCCAGCCCCTTTCTAATTTCTTAATGTAGGCACATAAGGGTATAAATTTACTTCTTAGAACTGCCTTCATTGTGTCCCAGAGATTTTGGTATGTTGTGTTCTCATTATCATTTGACTCTATAAAGTTGTTGATTTCCTTTTTGATTTCTTCATTGACCCATTCATCATTTAGTAGTGTATTGTTTAGTTTCCATGATTTTGTGTATGCTCTATAGCCTTTCTTGCTACTGATTTGTAGTTTAATTCTATTGTGGTCAGATAGAATGCAAGGAATTATATCAATTTTCCTGAATTTGTTAAGTTTTGCTTTGTGTCCTAATATATGGTCTATTTTAGAGAATGTTCCATGTGCTGCTGAAAAGAATGTATATTCTGCAGCCTTTGGATGAAATGTCCGGTATATATCTGTTAAGTCCATTCCTTCTATGACTTCATTTAGTCCAGATGCCTCTCTGTTTATTTTTTCCCGGGGTGACCTGTCAATTGATGAGAGTGGGGTGTTAAAGTCACCCACCACCACTGTGTTTGGTGTTATCTGTGACCTTAGTTCTAATAGTGTTTGTTTGACAAATTTGGGAGCCCCCATGTTAGGTGCATATATGTTTAGGATTGTAATGTCCTCCTGTTGGAGTTCTAAAGGCTTCCTGTATCTGTATTGGCACCTCTTTCCCAATTTGGGGGAAATTTTCTTCTATGATTTTGTTGAAGACACCTATTATGCCTTTTGAGTGAAATTCTTCTCCTTCTACTATGCCCTGAATTCTAATATTTGATCTTTTCATAGTGTCCCGAATATCTTGAAATTCCCACTCATACTTTTCTATAAATTTGTCTTTCTCTTTGTTGGCCTGTATTAGATCTGCCACCTGGTCTTCTAGCTTAGATATTCTGTCCTCTCCTTTATCCATTCTACTGGTGAGATTTTCTACAGAGTTTTTTATTTCATTAACTGTGTTCTTCATTGCTAGTAATTCTGACTGGTTTTTCTTTATTATTTCTATTTCCTTATTTATGTCTTGTATTGCATTCTGTATTTCATGAAATTGGTGTCCTGCATCTTCTTTGATTCCTTTGATTGCCTCTTTGAGTTCCTCTTTGACTCCTTTGATTTGTTCTCTGACTTCTTTGAACATATTTACAATCATTCTTTTGAAAACTTTTTCAGGCATTTCCTCTAATTCGTTCTCACTGGAGGTCATTTCTGATGCATTAATACTTTTAGGTGGACTTATATCATCTTGCTTTTTAGTGTTTCTTGTGTTATAATGTATATATTTTTGCATCTTGGATTACGTTAATGCTTGGATTTTCTAGCTAGCTGGGTATTCTTAGGTGTATCAATTGATTTGATGTTATATATTTTCAGGGTAGGAGCTTAAGGTGTTAGATGTGGCTCTTAAGACTCTGAGAGTATCTACAAAGGTGCTCCTAGGGGTTGAGTTTCCCTGCTATGGGAGTATTCAAGTAGGCTGAGTAGAATAAAACACCAGTAGATTCTAAAAGTTAACTAAACACTGTACCCATTCAGTCAAAAACAGCCCCAAGTATGTATGCCAGGGTAGTTATTATAACAACCAGATCCTCTATCAACACAGAGGTTAAGATTTCTGGTCTGTTGAGGGATCCCAGTCAGCTTGTGACCAAGTGAGACCCTTCCCTGGTTCAAACCCAGTTACCTTGGATGAGTTTGGTCTCAGTCAAGTTGCTGCCTGGGTCGTCGGGCTGCTGTTCTGATTTCTGGAGCTGGGCACTGGCTTTTCCTGCGGGGCAAACCAAGCCTGGCAACTGTGGCCCTGCAGATCAGCAACCCCACTCCTGGAACTGCTGCTGCTTCTGGGTCTGCTGTTGTTGCTGCTCCTGGGTCTGCTGCTGCAGGGTCTGCTGATGCTGGGGCCACTGGTACCGGTTCCAGAGCTGCTGATGTTGCTGCCGAACTCTGCTCCTGCTTGGGTCCTGCTGTCGGCTCAAGTTGGCGTGGCTGGGTCCCAGGACACTGCTCTGTTCACTGGAGCTGGGCTCAGGCGGTGGGGGAGGGGAGGGAACCGCAGCTGCTCTGGTTCACTCTCTGCTCCATGTGTTCTTCTACCTCGCAGTCTGCTCCTTTGTTGCTCACTGCCGCTCCAAAAAGACAGCTTTCCTCCAGGCATACACACTGGAACGCAGATAGTGTAGTCCCACAGGTTGTCCAATCTGAAACTATGCTCAAGCTAGGGGGCCTCGAGCAGTGGTGAGGAGCCGTGCTCAGACCTCCATTTGTATTTCTTCCTCTGTGAACTGCCTGGACCATTTCTTGCCCCATTTTGTGAGTGGGTTGGTTGACTTTTACTGTTTAGGTTTTTGAGTTCTTTGTAGATTCTAGAAATTAGGCCTCTGTCAGTTGGATATTCAGGAAATATTTTCTCCCCCTATGTGGGTAATCTATTGGCTTTTATTGTATGCTTGTCTGTGAAGAAACTTTTCAGCTTCATAACATCCCATTGGTTGAGTGATTACTTAAGATCCTGTGCTACTAGGGTTTTGTTCAGGAAGTCTTTTCCCATTCCTGGACTGTTGGGTTAGATCTTTTTACCCACAAATACTATACCAGAATCTACACTAAATATAGTATATTGAGTAGCTTACTCAGGTATCTTTTGCCAGAGGGAAAATATACCAAATATCCTTTATCCTCTTTTTTTCCTGGTTATTATCATCAGAGATGCATTATCTATGATCTTAGTTCATTAAATATCAGACTTAAGATATTATTCTGATATTTATTAGAATATATTTTCCTTAAAAAGTTCAAATCTATGCTGGGTCTTTGCTTTAGTTCATATTTCCCCAACTTCTATTTAAAAATGCTTCACCAGGGCAGGAGAGATAGCTTAGCAGTTAAGACACATGGCTGAGAAGCCTAAGGGCCCAATTTTGATTCTACAGGTCCCATGAAAGCCAGATGCAAATGGTGGATCATGAAACTGGAGCTTGTTTGCAGTGGCTAGAGGACCTGGTGCACCCATTCTCTCTCCCTGTCTCTGTCTCTAACAAACAAATAAATAAAAATAAATCTTCAAAAAACAAACAAACAAAATTCTTCACCAAATTTTGTTAACACTTCAAATGCTTCACTTATTTTCAACAGTTCAATGTGTGATCTGTACTTTTACTGGTACTTTAGTTGAAAAAGTATTTTTTTTTTCAGATTTGTAAAATTATTACAATCCTTTTATTTCTTCACTGATAAAATATGATTTCACAATGTTTTATTTTCTTTTATTTAATGTTTTAAAAGAAACATTTCTTCTTGGTAATACTTCTAAAAATTAAATAGATAATACTGCTTAGCAACTACTTTTATATGTCACCTTATTATTTTGGAATACTTTATAACTTTGTTGGTTATATGAGAGGATTTGATTTTATTCATTACTGACAGGTGTTGGCATTTTATATTCAGAAAAATTTATACAACATATTTATATATGAATTTGTGATCTCAAAACTAGTGGATGAAGTAAATTCCAAATTCCTTCTCGCTGTAATTTTATTTATTTTTTAAGATTTATTTATTTATTTATTTATTTGAGAGAGAGAATGAGGGGGGGGAGGAGATAGAGAGAGAGAATGGGAATTCCAGGTCCTCAAGCTATTGCTAGAAATAAACTCCAGACACATGCACCACCTTGAACATCCTGCTTATGTGGGTCCTGGGGAATTGAAGCTGGGTCCTTTGGTTTTGCAGACAGGTTCCTTATCCACTAATTCATCTCTCCACCCCCAATTGTGATTATGGAAAGACAAATAGATATGTTAGACAAAAATTGTGTTAGAGAGCAAGATCAATACTGAGCTAACTTTGCAGTAAAGGAATTGAAATTATCAAAGATACAAAAATGGTTGGAACTTTGAGCACTATATGAGCTACTACATTTGATGTTTGGAAGTGCTTGTGTAAATACACAGGCGAAAATTGTAAAGAGTAGTGCCTTGCACTTTAACATACATCGAAGACAGATAAGGAAATGATAAGACCTTGGGCTTCAGTCGGTGAGGCAGGTATTTGGAGATGACATGTCATATTAGGTCATACTTTTGAGATGTATGAGGATGAAGCAAAGGAATGTTCAGTGTTGGAGAAATCCTTTGAATCACTGAGAAAATAGCCCCTGAGGACTGTTAGTTTTAGACTTTTAGTTCATGACATTTTCTAGAATGTCAGCTGGGAATGCTCTTTATTGCAGCTGTATGTGAACACCATATATTCTGTAAAAATCCCTCCAAGCATCTATCCCCATCTGAATGTCAGGTGGTTTCCCTGTGCACAAGTATGTTACTTATAATGTAATAGAACTTTAAAAGGAGAAAGTCTTGCAGTCCTCCAGAATTCTGTTTCTGGATGCTATATACTTTCTGGAATCACTATCCTGCAAATTTCAGCAGCTTTTGTCTTCCTACATTCAGTTCCACATTTTGCCATAAGGGTGTTCTCTAAGCTCTCTGTTTTTTCTCCATGTGCCCCAACCAGTTTACTAAGTGCAGTAGCCAGGTATGATGGTTAATCTCTGGTTGTTATCTTGGCAGATTTAGAATCACCATAGAAACAAATCTTTGGTCAAGTCTCTGAGGTCATGCTTATATTTGATTAGTTGAAATAGGGGGACTCAACCTAACTATGAGTGGCACCATCCCATGGACTGAGTCCATACATTATGGAAAAAGGAGAAAGCGAGTACCAGCATTGATCACTATGCTCTGCTACCTCACTGTTGGACTGCTATGCCATGCCTTCCTTGCCATGAAGGCCTCTACCCTCTGGAACTGTAAATCAAAATCACACCATTTCCTTCCTTAAGCTGCTTCAGATAAGCATGTTGTCCCATCAGTGAAAAGTAACTGATATTGCAGGGATAAAATCTATTCTCATTGATTTGCTGTATCTCAAGGGCCATGGCTTATCATGTGTTATATAATAGCTTATAAACCAGTGTTCTATTTCAGTCATTTTGATAAGGGGTTGCAATTTTTTTTTCTCTCTTGGCCCAAAGCTGAACACTTATGGTCATTGTCTTGGCAAGCTTCAGGGATGCATTATTAATTAGTCACACTCTTGTACATTAAGCCTCCACAATTTATATATATATATGATTTCTGAACGTTTGTCTCTTTTATATACCTCTTAACTTTCCACACCCCCTTAATACTTGGGAAGTACCCTTCTATAAGTTGCCTTCTCAAGGGTCCATATAAAGCTATGGTTCAGCCATTCTGAACTATAATCACTGCTTTTATAAGCCAAATTAAACTATTTTCCCCTCCATAATTTGTTTCTTCTTGGGTATTTTTCCCAGCAATGACAATGTAACTGATATACTCCTGAATAAACTGTTAAGTATAGTACTTAATAGTAAACAATCAATAAATAGTAACCACCATTATAACTAAAATAAGAGCACTCATAAAGTGTAACAAGTTCCCAAATTTCTTCTTTGCTTATGTTATAAGCACCAGGGATTTAAGTCACACACACACACACACACACACACACACACACACACACACACACAGAGTATTTCATAGTAAGAGTTGTTACGGGTGACTATAATTCAAAACATTTATATGTTCTAAATGTACATAAATCTTCTAAATAACTTCCATAATAACATTGTAATTCTTCAAATTGAATATAAAACTCTTACCTTGAAGACTATATTTACTAAAATAATGTATAAACTAATGAACATGCAATACTAAAAAAATCAGAATCATTTTAGAAACAAATCTGTTTTTCCTGTAATGAAATTTCAATTGTAATAAGCAAAGGTGTCAAAATGAATGTGTAATGATTTTTTTTTTACTGTAAACAGACTAATCTTAATATTTTATCCAATGGCAGGTACCCCTGGATATCAAATGCTGTAGATCTGTATTCAGGGGAGGGGATAATGTAATTATTCTGTCTGTGTCTGGACAACATAATACAGGACAATACTTACACCTTATTATTGACATTCTAATGAAACAGTGAAGTTTTCAAGGAATGAATTCATTTCAGTGTCTTAATTTTTCTCTACTGTATGATACGTAACATGTTTTAACTAGAGGCTGTGTAAATTTTATTTGAGCTATAAATACAATATGGAAATATTTTGGCAAATTACTAAAGATTTGGTATTCTTCAATATTTTGTTTCTGAAATATTAGTGAATAAAAGTCCATAAGTATCTTAATTTTAAAACAACGTGCTATTCAAATCTAAGCACTTATTGGATGGCTATTTTTTAAAGAGATTCCACCTGCTAGATTCTTAGGAAAGTTTGATAGCTTAGTGAGTCTGGGTTTCTTCACTAAAGATAGTGTATTAAGTTTGCTTAGAGATGATTAAAGAAAGAGTACTGGGCTAAAGGTATGGCTCAACAGGTAAGAGCACTTTCTGCAAGCATGAGGGCCTAAGAGATCTTGAGACTGCATGAGTTTAATTTAGCTGGGCATGGCCATGAAAGTCTAAAACCCCAGTGCTATAAGGAGCTCAGATTAGAGATAGATGGAGCTTGTGAAACTTGTCATTCCACATACTCACACACTCTAGTTCAAGGAAACACACAGAAGGACAAGACACCTGATGCTCCCTTCAAGCACATCTGCACACAGATGTGCATATTCAAACACACATATGCATGGCATTATGATATTATAAACTCAAAAGAAAGAGAGAAGGGGTATCAACAAGTATTGGTGTTTCTAGATTAATTGTATATTTTAAATACCTATTTTTTCCAAAATTAACTCTTATTTCTTTATTTTCAAGTAATTTATTTTTTTGTTAATAACTTCCATGATTGTAAACAATATTCCGTGGTAATGCCCTCCCTGCCTCCACTTCCCCCTTTAAAACTCCATTCTTCATAGCCCCTCCCCTTCTCAATCAGTCTTTTATTTTGATGTCATGATCTTTTACCTCCTATTATTATGGTCTTGTGTAGGTAGTGTCAGGCACTATGGGGTCATAGATATCCAGGCCATTTTGTGTCTGGGGGAGCACTTTGTAAGGAGTCCTACCCTTCCTTTGGCTCTTACATTCTTTCTGCCACTTCTTTCACAATGGACCCTGAGCTTTGGAAGGCGTGATAGAGATATTGCAGTGCTGAGCACTCCTCTGTCACTTCCTAGCACCGTGATGCTTTCTGAGTATACCAAGCTCACTAGTATGTTTAAAGAGAAGGTTCTCTAACAAAAATGAGAACAGCATTAATATATGGGTATGAGTATTAGAAGAAGTGTTTAAAGGACAGTTTGATGAGCATAGGATATATATTTAGCCAGACAGCAGCAGATGTTTCACCCCTAGGGCTCATGACTAGCCCTGTTGTAGGTTTTCAGTATGGGGGATGTATTCCCTCCCATGGGGAAGGCCTCCAGTCCAATTAGAGAGCAGTTGGTTTCCATCATGACAGATATTCCACTATTGCAACCAGTGGCTCATTTGGCCTGGCTGGAAAAATATAAGGCATACAGTAATAACCATTTTTAAGTGAGTATATTTTATGGTATTATCTTGCTAATATGAGAATTGATTCAGATTTTTAATTATTAAATACATGGAGTAGAGTTTCTTTGGGTGTTCTGAGAAGTCAGAAGAGGAGCAGGGATAATGGACCACAAGTGTTAGAAACAAATGGGTATTCCAGTTTCCAAGTTTAGAACAGAATGATGGATCAGGGTTGAACTAAGCCACATGGGCATGGGGCTCTTAGGTAGTACATGAACTTTGTAAGGGAAATAGAGTGAGCAACAAGGCTAAAAATGGACACGAGAAAGGGGGATAAACCTTCAATACTTGAAGGTAACATCCAAAAGTTGGTATTTCTTTTATGGACTTAGGGGTCTCATTAAAATGGATATGCCAGCATCAAGAGATCACTTTAAAAATGTTTTAGTAGTTGCTTATTGCAAACCTGAAGAGAGAAGGAGACAGCATAGAAGTTCATAAAAACTGAATTTTTATGTTTTTATTCTTAGGTCACTGAACATTCCAGCAAAACAAAATTTTGTACATAGAATAGATTGAATAAGGTATTCAAATTCTAACACAGATATTATTACAACTTACGAAAATGAAGGAGCAGTAAATGGCCACACAGAATGAGACTAGGTATCAGAGTTTGCCTCTTTATAAGAAAACTTTCAAGTGACATAGGGGAAGAATTAGTAATCTAGCTAGATAGTCCCAGAGAGAGAAGTAATAATAATTCTTTTGAAATCATATTTCATTTAATTTCTACTATTTCATAATCACCTTCTCAGAAATTAAATGTTACTAAAACACTGGGTAAAGGTAAGGAAAATATTTTAGTCTCTTGTTTTTTTGTTTGTGAAAATATATAACATGGAATCATTTGGGTTATCGTTTGTCAAAAAACTTGGAGATGACAGAAAGTATTTCATACATTACTGTATTCATTCAATGTATGTGTAATTCTGGGGCCAGATTATAGATAGGAGAGGGAATTTTTCCTTATCTCAAGGTATTCAATGACCAATTGTGCAGAATTTTCAGATTCTAGTTTTGTCAAGACCTTGAAAAATCATGTGAATAGAAGATGTGTTCCAAGATAGACCTATGCAGTGTGAAGCTATTTGAACTCAGGGAATAGGAAGAATAATATATAACAAGTCTTTTGGAGGATAAAATGTATTTATTGAGGAAGGACAATCAGAGTTTGCCTGAGAGGGTACAGAAAGAAAACATTGTACAATCTCTACTGAAGATAGGTGGAAAGAGTAGAAGCTGTAGAAGGGGCGGCATAAAAAGTCAAATATTATTCTTTGCAGATCACCACATGAGGTGCTACTGAATTTGCAATATTAATGACCAGCATATGACATACAGGCTGAAAACCAAGGGAGTGATGTCAGCCTTTTGCTTTATGGTTATCATTCACATAATGCAAACAGCTGTTTGGAGACAGGAGCATCAAGCGAGAAGCCATTTTGGAATTATAAAATATTAAAAAAGCATTAAAAATGGAGACAAAGGGATAAGATAGAAAAAATTCAAGGCACAATTAGGCAAAAGTTTCAACACTTGTTCCCAAATGAATGTTAGTTGCTGTAGCTGTGTCACTAAGGTCCCTGACTTAGAATACTGCAGAGGTGGTGATGCTGTGGACATCAAGATTATCTGTCCAAAAATAATGCATGGAACAGTAATTTATGGGGAAGGTGAAGGAGGGCACCACTAAGAAGACACTATTTAATGTACCAAGCACAATAGTAAATACTTTAGAGCATATCCCTTTAATATTTTATAAGAATTAAGCAAGTCAGCTCCAAGGAAATATATTTTACCCAGTTCCCATCAATTTTAGGAGCAGTTACAGGATTTAAGCTTATATAATTTACTATAGAAATATTCATGCATTTTTTTCATTTTATCATTCCTTGTTAATCTCAGTAGGGCAATGTATGAGCTCTAGTTATATCAGAAGAATAATTATACTAGAAAAAATCATATAAAATACTAATATTTAATCTGATATCTGAACAATTATGATATTAATACTGTCTTTACCACAGCTTCATGCATTCAGCAAGGTTATGATATCAAACCACATTTGAAAATTTTAAGTTGGTAAATTTTTATCACTACTGATTTTTTGCTTTATAAGACTTATTACAAAGAAATGCAAGTTTCTGTTCATCTCAATTAAATTGAAATTTAATATGCATATGCATGATATAAACAGGTATTTTTAAGATGTAGATTAAGATAAATTTTAATTTTTGTTTATTTTTATTTATTTATTTGAAAGCAACAGACAGAAAGATGGAGAGAGTGATAGAGAGAATGGGCATGCCAGGGCCTCCAGCCACTGAAAACAAACTCCTGATGCATGTGCCTCCTTGTGCATCTGGCTTACATGGGTACTGGGGAATTAAGCCTCGGACCAGGGTCCTTAGGCTTCACAGGCAAGTGCTTAACCACTAAGCCATCTCTCCAGCCCCCTTAAGATAAATTTTATAAAAATAGTCATGTGATTACCATACCTGTTGTAGAATTTTCCACCAAAATCTCCTCCTGTCGCTTTCTCATCTCTCTGACCACTTCTCTATCTTGGGAAACTGATTATAACATTTCTGTAGTTATACTTTGTGAGCTTTCTATATGAAGACTTTTTTAAAGTTTGCTTAATGGCAGATTGTATTTCATTGTATTAATGCACCACACTGATTTCATTACTGTGCCTTTAAACCACTATTAGAATTAAGCACTAAGGATTTTCAAGTTGGACCTCTTCCTCCTTCTCCTCTTTTCCCTCCTTTTTCCTCCCTACTCTCTCTCTCTCTTTCTCATTATTTTTCTATTGACATTGTCACCTTAATAACAAAGGATTTTTGAGAGGTAAGCTGTCCACTTCACTTTTCTCTGTGGCTTCAAAACTAAAATCTAATATGTAAACAAATTTTATAGTTAGGCAAAATAGAAGAAATAGTACTCTAAAAATTCATTTTAGAGAATGAAAAGGATGTTGGAAGCCTGAAGTTTCCACATATCATCAATGACTATCAAACCATTTAAGTGAATTTGATTTCATTTTAATCCTAACCAATTCAATTTATTATTACTAATAGGCATTCAAAACACAGAGTTAATAGTAGTGTGTAAATATTCATTATTATTATTTTATGCTAAGCAGTGGGTTATGCATTTTGTATCCATTATTTTAATGGATTACAACAACAAGCCTACTCAATAGGGTGGAGGTGACTGTTTTACCAATGAGGAATTTCAAGCTTTGAGCTAGTGAATACTGTGACACAGTATATGACACAAGGCAAAGATTTAAAACTATGTTAGCTTGGCTCCAAATGTCAAGGCCATTATAAAATTGCTCCATTGAATCAACCATTTTTCGGGATATCTAGAGGATTAGATGAATAAGGCAAGCAATATCCTTAACATCATGGAATCGGCAGTTAAGAGGAGGCATGTGGCAAACAAAATACCCCATGAATAAAGTGTTCTATGAATTAATCAAATGTTATCTTTAAGTATAACAGTGTATAATATGTATAGGTCGATGAGGTGGTTTGATTCAGATGTCCCTCCACAATCTCTGTGTTCTGTATGCTTGAACCCCAGATGGTAGCAAGTTGGGAGGTGGAGCCTTGGGAGAAGAAGTGTGTCACTGGGGGTTTATGCCCTCATTTTGCCAACGTTGGCTTATTCTCCTGCTGCTGTTGTTCACAAGCTGTGGCATGGGTGTGATGTCCAGCCTCTTCTCATGCCATGCTTTCCCCTGCCATCATGGCGCTTCCCCTCAAGCTTCTAAGCCAAATTAAATACTCTCCTCCCACCAGCTGCTGTTTTCCATTGAGTGCTTTGTATCAGCAATGAGAAGGTAAATGTAATAGTAGACTTTTTAAGTTTTGCTCTCAAGAAAAGTCTTTATCATTGCCCTATCTTTAAAATAAGCCAGCCCAATGTAAAAAGTGCACCAGATGAAGGACTGGAGAAAAGTGTTTGAGGAAAGGAGATAGTTGTGTGTGTAGATCATCATGTGAACTCAGGTTGTCTGCTCTAAGCAGTGAATGTCCTTGAAATGTAAGAACACAGAAATATAGGCTTGTAAATATTTATATTTTAATATTGATATCTTTTAGTCTGTTTTTTTCAAATCTTCCACTTTTCCACATCTTGAAGAGGTTTTGACTATTTTGTGAAACTATCACCTTTACACTTATGGCAAATTCTTTCTGTGACTTCTTGTGCATAGATCAGCATGCACTACTGACACATGGGGCATTATCACGCCTCAAGAGCAGAAAATATTCCTACAGTCTTCATCCTATAAAGGAGGCATGTATATATTCTCTGAATTTAAATTTGAATTTGAATAGTTTCATACAAAGGAGAGACATAGTCACAAAACTTTCTTTTTACCAGAAACCAAATATCATTTTGACAACACTAGCCACTTTCAGTAGTATGACTAAATAGTCAAGGGAATATATGTAGGATGGACAGTATTGCAGTGTCAGCAAAGGGGCAGGCAAGATTACTAGTTGCACAAACACAAGCAGGAAGGCATGAATTTGGACCTCAACACTATGTAAAAGCCAGGAATGGGGATGTGGGACTGAAAGCCCAGCATGGAAAGATGGAAAGAAGAGAACACCTCAGCTCAATGACTAACTAGCTGAGTCAGTGTGATCTAGGTTCTTTGAGACAACCTATCTCAAAGTATTAGATGGAGGGCTATTCAGGAAGACATTCTGTGTTTATCCCTGGACTTCATGTGCATTGTGTACCTCTGCACATCACAGAAACTTGAACACACATTGGCACATACATGGATATGTACAAACATAAATAAAAAATAAGCAAATATAATTTTATGTCAGAAAAATATAAACTATTTTTATTTTTTTAATTTTATTTAAAATTATTTCATATTTTTAAGCTTTGATTTCTTGGGATAGAGTTTCCTTATTGTAACAGGGTCCTAGGGGTCTAGGAAAGTCCTTGAACCCCAAACCCTAGGTTCATTTCTAATTTTAATCAAATAATTGAATAAAAAAGAAGACTGAGAAGGATAATTATTAAATTGTTATATTTACTGGGGGAAGTACAGACCTAAGGAAAGGCATCCACATGGCTAGAGATCCCTCGCTGAGGGCCTGAGAATATAGCATGGAAAGAGAAGGGGAAAGAAAGTTCAAGGAGCTCCTGCCATGTGGGGAGCTGAAGGGGTTAAAGGACCCATGTGGAGAATAAGGGCCAGGGGCAGGGGTTTCTCCTGGTTGGGCCTGGGCCTGGGCCTACGTCTGAGTTATACCAGCTCAGATCCAGCTGAGGGAAAAAATCATCCACAGCTGGAAGTTCCCACATGGTCAGAGAGCCTGCCCTCCTCTTGCAAAGGTATTTATAAACTTAGGGTGGTGGGCTGTCTTCCAGCTCAGGTGAACTAGGGGGACAGATGGTTGTTTAGAGATAGGTGCTGTCTCAGGAAGAGGCTAGCCCTGGAACCAAGTATTGGGGCTGAACTTGGCCAACCACAGGTGTTGAAATCCTGTGAAAGCTCTCCCTCCTAGGAAAGGTCCTGGCTGTGGAATAACAGGTCTAGGGAACTAGGCAAGAGCTAAGGACTCTCATCTTTGATTTCTAGGAAGTGCAAACTTTCCTGCCTCTTTCATCTTCAGGAGTCCAGTCACTCTAACTGTACCCACCTCTCCCACTATTAAACCAAAGTTGGACACAAACTGCGTCAGTGTCAACTGGCTGAGCTTCCTTCTATGTCAGCCTTCTGATTGCTGGTTTTATCAAAATCTGCCACTACTCTGTTTTACTTCTATGGAATATTGAGAGCAGTTTTGAAGTTGTTGTGAAAATTCGATAAGCTTTCATGAAATCAAATTCATGTCCCAAAACTTATAAATTACTTATATGAAAACACACAAAAAAGCAAAAACACAAATCTTCAACCTGACCTGTGCCAAGGGCAGAATGCTTGTCTGCATAAGTGATTTATCTCACTGAAAAAATAAGTCATGGTAATAAAAGTCTACCATGCACAGGTAAACAATAGGGAAAAAATTCTCAGAGTCTTGTTATTCTGCCAAATTTTGTTTGATGGTGGGTAATTTACCCAGGAAAAAAAAAATCCCCAAACTGGAACATATAGTGTAATGAAAGGGACAGAAACTGGCTAGGCAGGCATGGTAACAGAACCCCCACAGTGATTCTTTTCTTTAACTAAATGTTGAAATTATCACTAGGACTATATAAACCTGGATGTTTTTCTTATTTCTTGTTTTCTCTGTAAAGTTGCACCCTACAAAAAATCTTTCTAGATTAAGCTCTCCCTTCCTAGATAATAAGAAACTCTAATCCCTACCTAAGATTTTTGGAAATAATGCCCCATATTATAGAAATCTCGTCAATTTCCCCTAGGAACTGTGAAATATGGTCTTTGTAATATTGTATCCTGTGAATGTGGTACTTGACACCATCTACAAAAACACGAACCAAAATCACCCAGTGAGTACTTCTCCTTGGAATCTCCCTCTTATCTGTGCAGACAGGTATCTTTCCCTTCTATCAAGCTCAAATTAACTTCTAAAATCTGTATTTCACCCCCTTGTGTTCTGTGTATCTCATTTGTGGAAGTCATCAAAACCAGAGCCAGAGAAGACTGCTGATTCAGTGGAAGCTGTGTGTGACTGTGCATCCCCATGGATGCCTTAGCTGCTGAGTCATAGCCCACTTAAGAGCAGAGGTAAGGCCCAAGGACACCACAAATGTCCAGTGACGGTAATATGAATACAAAATTTAGCTTTTGGACCTGGGGAGATTGCTCAGTGGTTAAAGTACTTTCAGGTAAAGCCTAACGGCCTGGGCTCATTTCTTCAGCACCCATTTAAAGCCAGATACACAAAGTGGCACATGAGACTGGGGTTTCTTACAATGGAAAAAGGCCCTGGCACACCCACTACTTCTCTCTCTCTCCTTGCAAATGAATAAAAGAAAACATTGCTTCTTTCTTATAAATTATTCTGTTTTGTTTTGTTTTGCTTTTTGAGGTAGGGTCTCACTCTCGCTCAGGCTGACCTGGAATTCACTATGTAGTCTAAGGGTGGCCTGGAACTCACTGCAATCCTCCTACCTCTGCCTCCGGAGTGCTGTGATTAAAGGCGTGAGCCACCACGCCCAGCGATTATTCTGTTTTGTATGTCTTAGTTGCACTAACAAGTCACTCTAAAATTTAAAGATTTCTTTTCATACTTTGTATTATGAATATATATGAATCATACCTGTATTTATGAATTCTTTATTTAGAACTCTTTTAGCTCTTTTCTTTTTACAAGCCAACCTTGTATAACTGAAGCTGCTTATGAAATCACATTTAATAAAGTGAAAGTCACATTTACTGGCAATTATGAAGTCTCTAATTCTGAACTTATGATATTTTGATTCATTTAATAAAATTATATATTTATTATAAAATGCATGATACAGTTATAACCTATGACCAAGAATATGATTCTATCAACTTATACATAAAAATTTATCAACCTCTTAACCCCCTTTTAAAATAGTTTTGTACAATAATTTAGTAACTGCTATAATTTTCTATATTTATTATTTAATGTTCTCTGAGTTGAAAGGCATGAATTCAAATAAAAATGTTTTGTTTCTGATACTGCCCATTTCGGTTTATAATCTTTAATTCCAAGCAGTGACAGAAAAATAAAAATGGAAAGGTATTGCCTGTTACTTAAAATAAAATTCACTTGTTAAATATGAGAAATTATTTTATGACTAGCAAATTTTCAAAGCTTAGAAGTGGTCAAAATTTCTATTCAAAGGCTTTCATGAACACACTTTCACAAACCAGCTTCTTACAAGCCCCAGACAAAGCTGTTCTTTGGTGATTAAAATCATACTTCAGGGCTGGTGAGATGACTCAGTAGTTAAATGTGTTTTCTGTGCAAGTATAAGGGTTTGAATGGTTGTAAAAGTGTCCAAGTTCAAATCTACAGAATTTATGTTAATTAGTTAGATGTGGCCACACACATCTGTAGTCCTAATTTTGTAGCAAAGCAGAGGCCCATGTATGACTGGACCTCTGGGGAAAGAGGGAGGAGAGACAGTGGTATGGGAAACAACAAGCTCTGTGATCAGTAAGAGATTCTGGCTCAAATAAGAACAGGCAGAAGAGCCATGGAGCAGGACATTAGACATTCTGCTCTGACTTCCTTAGGTGAGAGTACCCCACTGTTAGCAAGTGTATGGTGTGCCACAAGGGTCAATAACACACACACACACATTTCACAAGCAAAATAATTTATAAAACATATTTCACATGACATTTAAGTGTCACGATGTTCTTTTTTTTTGGGGGGGGGGCTCCTGAATAATAAGGTGGCTTAAATGAAGTGTTCATTACCACTTGACAGCTCCATTCCTGTCCACTAATATCATGTTTATATCAAACTTCATTAAATATATATATAGTATTCAGTGAAATCAGAGACTGAGCACCTATCATGTTTACAACAATAATAAACCTATTGTGTATATGGTACTCATACTGTTACATAAACCATAGATACTGACTGCTAACATAAGTTTATGAGTGGCAAGGAGACAGTAACAGAGATGTCTTTACTTTTAAGGAATCAATAAATAATATAGGAAAGAAATACTAAGGGCATAATTAATTCAGGGAAAACATTTAAGTTAGATTTGAATATCCAAAAAAACACTTCCCATAGTGACTGAGGTTTATTATGTCTTAAACATAAATTTGATTGGATGAGAGGATATGATTTGTTACTTGAAATAAAATAAGCAGCTTTTCCCTTTATTAGCATAGCCAATTAATAACTGATGATGAATTGAATGCATAACTTATCCCATTGACTATTTTAAATTTCGAGCGACTATAGATATAAACCTGGGGACTGCATGTCTGCTGACTGGGATTAGGAATAGCATTGAAGTTGAGACTTTAATATTATACTAAAGGAATATGAGTTCCAAATTACTGGACAGATATCAAGCAAAGTCAATTGATAGAGACTTTGGGAGACTACAAGTGCAGTACTATATATTGTTGTTTTCTGCCCTAACTATACCATCCCCATTGCTCTTCTCTAGATTTTGGCCTTTCCTTCCAGGCAGCTTCTGGGAGGTAAGCTGAAGTAGAACAGCCTAGAGACAGATGGAAGGCAAGTTCTACTTAACACTGATACGAAATAAGTGCAAAATTCACCTCTCTCCTCTCTCTCTCTCCATAAACTCCAAAACAACACTCAATTATACATTGAATAATTTGTTCCATTCCTTCAAACTTTCTGAAACACGTTGTATATAGCAAAATCTTTTCTGCAATTCTCACATGACTCAGACATAGTCTATATTTCTCTGGCACTCATGGCTTAGAAGAGATATCATATTGACATAAATGGATCACTGAAATGGAATAACTACATGGGATAATGAAGGCATCACTCAGTCCATCAGAATGAAGATGGTGATCTAGGAAAGCCTCTGAGTGGAAGGAATGACTGAGTTATTCTTGAAAAGCCAGGGAATAGGTGACTATTTAGCAGGATGATGAGGTCATTTTAGGCGGTGATGATGAGGGAGAAACTCCCACTTCTGGGAACTGTGTGGTTAACTTTTAATGACTACTGGGGCTGGGAATCCAGAGTCTAGGAGTTCAACCAGAACTATTGTTGTTAGCCCAAGGTAGTTACCATCACTGCTGTTGTGATCCACCTGCTTTGCTCCAAGTATCCTCTTCAACACAAAGATTTTTGGTTACTATTGGAAACTTTTCAATTAGGGTATCAATACAAAGAAGATATAACATGACCTTCATGCACTGGAAGAAGTCCCACTAGAATCATTTTTTTTCTCATCTGCTTTGTAAAGAAGAAACCTTCCCCAGAATCTTCCCCTTATTCAGTAATGTTCCCTAAGCCATGGCATGCTTATTGGCAGTATGATTTAGTGTTGAGTTCTTTATAGCCTCTGGATTTATGCTTTTATAGGTTTTGCTTGATCCTTTTGTCTGCCACCATCACCTTGGAGCTGTTTGTCAGACTAGCAGTAAGAGCAGTGTTCATGGTGCCGCTTCCACTGCACGTTCTCCTGGGCCCTGGCAGGTGTGGAAGTGGTGGTGAGTCTCATGGTGGGCAGTCAGTTATCTTCTTACCTTATCAATGTATCTTGACTATGCTCCATTGTCTCTGTCATCTGTAAAATAAAGCAGATTCTCCAACCAAGACTGAAATTAGTTTGGGTAAATGAGGGTATGCAAAGTTATTGGTGACGTTTATGGTTTACAAGCTTACTCTTCTCTTCCAGAAAGCAGTGGAGGTTTCTCTCTGAAGTATGAGTTTCCTGACTCTGTGGAATATGACTTAGTCTTACCTGTTTTTATCTCCTCCTATGATCCACTAAATTATGATCCTATTCATGTTCATAAGAGTGAAGGTCCTGTCAGACAATCATTGTTAAACACTAAGCTATCTCTCCAGCCCAATTTATATATTTTATAAACATGATGGGGTAAATATAGAAATCAATCCTAAGAAAAACTATTGAAAATATATGAATGCAAGAGAATTCAAAAATACATTTTAAAACTTTTAATCTATATTTGTTTATTTGAAAAAGAGAGAGAGAGAGAGGCAGCTGGAGAGAGAATGGGTAGGCCAGGGCCTCCATTCAGTGCAAATAAACTACAGGCCCATGCCCCACATTGTGCATATGGTTTATGTGGGAATTGAGGAATTTAACCTGCATCCGTTGGCTTTGCTGACAAGGGCCTTAACCAGTATACCATCTGTCCAGCCCCCAAAATACATTTTTTAATGATCAGTGGAACAGGAAGGAACTCAAGAAAAAATTAAATAATTCCTTGCAAAAAAAAAAAAAAAAGCCTACCCAAATCTGTGAAATACAAAGAAAGTGATTCTAAGGGTAAAATTTACAGCTATCAGTGCTTTGATTAAAAAATATATACATATTTAAAATGAGCCATGCAATTAATGATTCAGCTCAATGTATTAGAAAAATATGGAAAAAGTCACTCAATCACAAAGTGGTAGTAGCAAATAAATAGTAAATATCAGAGGCTAACATTTAAAAAAATAAAAGTCTAGAATAAGACAAAACATTAATAAGAAAAACTTGGTTTATTAAATGGACATATAGTTTCACAAACACATACACAAACTAAAAAACAAAAGAAGATACAAATTAATAAAATCAGAGGGAAAATACTGACATTATTACAGATAACACTTAAATTCAGAAAATTTCAAACAATATGAAGAAAAATGCTCTAAGAAATTTGAAAATTTAAAAGACAAAAATAAATTTCTATGTACATATGTATATATATATATATATATATATATATATATATATATATACACACACACATATTTTTTCAGGAATGCAAGATTAGTTTAAAATATGTGTATTATTTTGTGGGCCTCACCAAGAGCTTAATGTGGGTTTTAACTGATTTATGATAGTGATACAAGCCAAAAACAAATGTTTTAGGGTTAGGCTTCATCCCACGTCTCCGGGGCACTTCTTACCAGATGATCCTCACACTCCTACCGAGGGTTATATCTTTCTGTATACTATCCAGGAGGAAACTTTCTATGGTACAATTCATTTTGGATTTAGTTTTGTGTGCATCTTCCTCCCCTTCCTATTCTTCTCCCCCCAGCAGGTGATCAGAGAGACCTACAAGGTCCCCCCCAAAAGTTTTAGAAGGCAGCAAGAACTGAGGACAACCAAAATCTATCAATGAACCAAGAAAACATAGCTGACTCCCTGGCAGGAGATGAACCATCCTTCATAAATCACAGCCCTAGTGAAACCACAGCTAAAGTGGCAAGACAGGTAAGAATGCTGCTTCTATGGCAAGTCTGACAACCTATGTCATGGTGATGGAGCCAAACACTGAGGGCGAGGATACTCAAATTATACAAAAGCAGAAATCCAGAACCTGCTGAGAGCTCAACACTAACGTTGACTTAAAACACATCCACCATGGCTCAGGACATTTTGTGGAAGATGCTGTAGAATGATTGTAAGAGCCACAGGGAAGGAGGATATATTCATATTCACTGTCCCACCTCCCATGACTGACTTTTACTATCACAATTCATAGCCCACAACCAAAGTAAATACCAGCAATCGCAATGAGGAGGGCCATCCGTGGAATGGTGGTAGGAAGGAAGGAGATGATAGTACCAACATATGATATGCCCATATAAAATTTCTGCTTCATAAAAATATGTATCAAGAAATGATCAATGAAAGTACTTAAACATATAAATCAAGTCAAATACAAGAACCAGAAAATTTTTTCAATATATGAAGAAAAAGCCTTTGACAAAATCCTGTATCACTTCATTAAAAGTTCCAGTTAAACAAGAAACAGGAGAATTATACCTAAGCATAATAAAAATTACATATGATAGGCATTTACTAATAAACATTATACTTAAATAGATAAAACAGAAACATTTTCTCTAAAATCTTTAAAGAACATAAGGTTGTCCATTCGTTCTTCTGCTACTCATCATGGTACTTAAAATCTTAATCAGAAAAAAAGAAAAGAAAGAAATTGAAGGGATCTAAATTGTAAATAAAGATGTCAAATTATACTGACTTTCAGATGATGTTACCTTCTACATAAAAAATAAAATCTTCCAAAGAATCTTCTTAGGCTAATAAATACTTTCAAAAAGTAAGACAATACAAAATCAACATAAAATAGGTAGCTTTCATATGAACCAACAACAATCTTGCTAAAAATTGAATCAGATAAGCAATTTTATTCATAACTTTACCAAAAAAGAAAAAATATCTACCACCACAACAAAAGTAAAGTTTTCTTGATATAAATTTAATTAATATAAGTTGTGAATATGATAAAAGTAAATTATATGCATTTATGGAAATATAATAGGCCCCTTTAGTTTTATAATTAACATATGGTAATAAAAATAGTGTCTGTTGATTTTTATCTTTCAATATTGTGTTCATTCCCTCTTTGATCACTCAATAACATACTCCTAACAAGATATATGGATAGGAAGAAAGGTAGGCTCTTAGGAAAGTAGATGATAAATCATAAATAGATAGTAATAGATAAAGTGTCTATCATGCAACTTTTGGAAAATAACTGTCTTACAGCTTATTAATTATGCTACCTACTCTGAATAAACCAAGTTCAACATTTACTGTATTAATTCGCAAATGTTTTATAGCTCATGAAGTTGAACTGTCAATCCAGCAGTGGACTGAATATTGTTCTAGTCATCAATATTATTTCTTACATTTTTGCCCTACTGTAGTGATTTTGCAACTATAATTAATTTTATTAATAACAATTAAGTGAGTCCACCACTATCTATACACATATACTTTGTTGGAACTATTGTTAAATGTATTTCAGAGTAATTCTTTCATTAAACCTTTGTAGCAATACTATGAGATTGACAGTTCGGTATATTAGGCATGTTTTATGGATGATCAAATAGTATTGTAGAGGTTGACACATTAATGTATGTAAAATTAGAACCGTAAGCTATCCCTGTTGGGACATGAAGTCAATTTTATTAACAAGTATTCCATGTAAGTACAAATGTATTCATATTCACAGAATTACATTTTGTATCTCAAATAGCTATAGAGTAACAAAACTAATCAGCACAATAAATATTTCAGTAGTATTTGATTGTGTCTTTCCCTAGCTATATGCTGATTCTTATATTTCTAGGACTCTGTATCTTCCACTTTATCTCAGCTCAGTTGACAGATAAAGTTCCTTTTCCATTGAGCTAGTAAGAGTTGTAGGTGTGCATGACTTGAATCTAGGTATATTTTAAGATACAAAAGGTTAAGTTATAGAAGTTCTCAAAGGCCAAGAATCTTAAATGAAGTGAGTGGTTAGAAAAATACTTCAGAGTGAAATGATGGTAACAGGCCTATGCATCTTCTTCAGCAAATTCACCTAAAGCCTATGGACTCTCCTGACAAGCCATCAAAGGACTGAATGTTCTGTACATCTGTGACTCTCATGTGTAATTCCTATAGAGAGTTCTTGTACTCTAAAATATGAGCACATTGTGGTTCCAGTAGCTTTTAATCCATTTCCCATTGGTCAATTCTTGCTCCACTAAGATATTCATAGTTTTAAAATACTTCCAAAAGTCTCATTATAGGTGTTCTAGTTCTCATGATGTATCTACTGCCCTCACCCCTTACCATCACCTTAAATGACAGCTCAGCCTATCTCCTTTGGTACATTTCTGCATTAAGTCCACCAAAACAGTTCTATGTGTTCACTTACTATTAAATAATTTTTGTTCATTTATAGTATTTGATTCAGCCTTCCAAACATAACTATAGGGTCTTATCCCCTGCACTATTTCTTCCTGGCAAAAAAATAACAACACTGAAACAGTGGCATTCTAACTCATATGTATTTACATCTTTGAGTAAGACTAATGAGGGGTCCTGATTGCCAATTTCATGGAGTCATTAAAGTGAAACATTCTTATGAGTAGCATAATGGATTTAAAGTATTTTCTTCTTTATGCTTTCTTGGTTTGTTTAAAATTAATTGTTTGAAAGCAGAGAGACAGAATAAATGGAAAAGAGAAAAAAGGGGTGGAATGGGTATACTGGTGTCTTCTGCCACTGCCAGTGAGCTCCAGACGAAGAAACCACTTTTTCCATCTAGTTTTATGTAGGTACTGGGGAATTGAACCAGGGACATCAAGATTTGCATGCAAGCACCTTTAACCACTGAGCTATGTTTCCATCCTCGTTCCTGAAGTTTTAATGGCTAATTTTATAAATATGAATTTTATAATTTTAATATGTTTATTACTTGTACATGGTTAACATATCTTATACTTATCTACATGTTGCTAGGGGGAAAAAAAAAAAACAACCAACCAAAAGTAGCTGATGGGAGGAAAGTACTTATTTGAGCTTATAGTCTGAAGGGGAAGCTTCATGATGGCAAAAATAAAGGGAGATTACAGTCTGGACATTATTTTTGCCACAACAGGTGGAAAAGTACAGCCAGACAGTGAGCTGAGCTCTGGAAAGTAGGAAGTTGGGCTGTAATACCCCCAAATCTGACTTTAATCCCAGCACTTGAGAGAGTAAGGTTGGAGGAACACTGTGAGGTCAAGATCAGCCTGGGCTATATAGTAGGTTCCAGGTCAGCATGAGTTACATAGATTGAGGATACTCAGTTTGTGGCAAAAAGGAAGCAGAGGCAGAAAGGAAGGAATTGGAGAGGAGGTATAATTTTCAAAAGTAACTTCAGTGACCAAATTTCTCTAGCTAAGCTCTATTTCATAAACTCTACACCATTTTCCAAAATAGTGCTGCCAGCTAATAACAATGTATTCAGCAGATGATCTTGGGAGGGATAAGGCATTTTCAAACCATGACAGGAGTCACTTATAGCCTAAACATCCATTGGAAAGAATAGATATAGTGCATTGTTCAACTTTACTAGGTCAAGAAGTACCTAGGGATTCATAAAACACACTTACATTTATGTCCATAAGGAATATTTAGAGGACATCCATTGCTTTATGAACTTCTTTACATTTTGCATACAAACCCATCTATGTACTAAGTTTTAATGTAAAATATATTTCTTAATGTTGACACTGCTGGCAAAATGTATGATGTAAAAAAAAAAAATCAAACAATAGACCTGTAAAGTAGGATTAAGAGAAAATGATTCATGTGAACTTATCTCTTCATTTCTCATGCTAGAAAATTAGTTAAAATCATCTTTTTGAAAACAAAAGTATTACTTGTAAATTTACTGTATGTCAGGATGTTGTTTCCTGATGTTTCTATGAGCAATGATTCAGAGTCCAATTGAGAGATTCTGAAAAGACCAAAGAATGTTAAAGTGCTCTTGAAAAGGCCTTTGTTGTTAAACTGTTTTTTATTTAATAAGAGAGATTTTATTTTTTTATTATTTAAGGGGGATCAATAATATAATTCAGGACTGAAGCTCAAGGCTTGGAAGCTTCCAGGAGCAGAACTGGTGTGTGTCTACAATAAAGGCTAAAGAAACCACTGGGACCTCATGAAATTACATAGCTTTTGTATGGCAAAATCCCCCCCCCCAAAAAAAAATAGAGCAAAGTGGCAACCTAGAGCATGGTAGAAAATCTTTGCCAGCTATACATCTGATAGAGGATTAATATCTAGGATATACAAAGAACTCAAAAAATTAAATAATAAGAAAACAATCTAATTAAAATTGGGCTATGGAACTTAATAGAGAGTTCTCAAAAGAAAAAAAAAATGCAGATGGCATATAAACCTCTAAAATTGTTCTACATCCCTAGCTATCAGGGAAATGCAGATTAAAGTTATACTGAGATTCCATCTCACTACTGGCAGATTAGCTACCATCATGAAAACAAATGACTCTAAATGCTTGTAAGGATATGGAAAAGGGGGAACCCTTCTACACTGTTGGTAGGAATGCAATCTGGTCCAGCCATTGTGGAAATAAGTGTGGAGGTTGCTGAGACAGCTAAAAATAGATGTACTATATGACCAGTTATAGCACTCCTATGCATATGCCCTAAGGACTCTTCTCACTATCTTAGAGATACTTGCTCAACCATGTTTATTGCCACTAGGAAATAGAGCCAGCCTAGATGTCCCTCAAATGTTGAGTGGATAATGAAAATGTGGCACATTTATACAATGGAGTTCTAATCAGTGGTAAAGAAAAATGAAGTTATGAAATTTGCAGAAGGATGGATAGATCTGGAAAGAATTATACTAAGTAGGTAACCCAGGCTCATAAAGCCAAACATCACATGTTCTCTATCATATGTGGATCCTAGCTACAAATGATTGGACTTCTATGTTAGTAGAAAGAAAACTTAGTAGCAGAGGCCAGTAAGCCTGAAAAGAGATATAAAAGGGATAGAAAGGGTGGGAGGGGTAGTTAATGCAATATTATAGTATATATGTAAGTAGAAGAACAGATTAATGGGGGTGAAAAGGCCTAAATGAGGTCAGGTGAAGAGGTTTAGTAAAGGAAAGGTAGAGGGAGGGCTAATCAAAATATAAGACAATATAAATAAGTCATATGAAAACCTAATTTTTTGGACAATGGAACACTCAGGAGTCATACTGGAAGGGATACGTTCCAGTGAGCTGTTGGCCAGGGAGGTCCCTGATGCCCCCTCTCCCCCCAAACATTACAGGCCATTGCCAAGGCCCTAGGCTTTCCACCAGGAATGGATGGTAGACTCTCTTGCTGAAGACTCCACATACTTGAGCTGCAATGTCACTGAGAAATCCTGCTGGAGCTCTGCTGTAAACCTCCTCCATGTAGACCAGCTGACAGAAAGTTGGAAAAAGCCATGCTGCATGCAATTCGATGGGAGAGAGAGAAATCACCAGTGAGAATACTCAACAGTGAATACTTCAAGCCTTATATTTGGCTAGCCAGACCAAATGAGCCAATGGGTGCAATAGTGGCATATCTATTAGGGGAAACCAACCACCCTTATAAATTGATTGAGGGCCCATTCCATGGGAGGGAATACATCCCTGTTACTGAAAATCTACAACAGGGGTAGTCATGAGCCCTAGGAGTGTAACATCTGCTGGTGTCTGGCTAAATGTATATACTATACTCAACAAACTCCCCAGTAAACACTTCTCTTAATGTTCATACCCATATATTAATGCTACTTTCACTTTTGGTTACAGAAGCTTCTCTTTTCAGATAGCAGTGACCTTTGGATGACTCAGAAGGCACCATGGAGCTGAGAAGTTAGAGAGGCGTATTCAGCACTGAAATATCTCTATCACACTTTCCAAGTTTCAGGGTGGAAGAAGTGATAGAAAGAACATAAGAGCCAAAGGAAGGGTAGACCTCCTTGCAATGTGCTTCTCCAGACACAAAATGGCCTGGATATCCATGACCTCATAGTGCCTGACACTACCTACACAATACCATCATAAGAGGAGGAAAAGATGATGACATCAGAATAAAAGAGAAACTGATTGGCAGGGGGAAGATATATGATGGAGAGTGGAGTTTCAAAGGGAAAAGTGGGAGGGGGAGGGAGGGAATTATCATGGGATATTATTTATGATTATGGAAGTTGGTAATGACAATAAATTTTTTTTTAAAAAGCTAAAGGAGCTGGAGTCGGTGATACAGGTGGTACAGGTGATGGTAGCTGCAGTAGACATAATCACTGAAGAAGATTGGTGCTACACACTCAACTGGTTTCCTTTCTTTTCCCCCATTTTTATTCATTCAGGTTTCCAGTGTATAGTATGATGGTGCTTACATTCAGAGTGAGCATTCACAGTCTTTCCCTGTTTCCTGCCTTCACACATGTCAATCCTCCTTGAAAATGCCTTTTTGTACATACACAAAAGTATGCTTTACTGACTCCCTACACTGTTAGCAATTGAGATAAACCATTATGTTAAGCCCTTGTCAACCTGACACCTAACTGCATCTCTTCATGCCATAGTTGCCTTATAACATAAAGAACAAGGTTACATTTTCACCTAAAATTATGTAACCACCATGAAAAAGGGAAAATAAAAAACAATAAATCCTTCTCAAATAGGGGGTAAAATCTTTTTTTTTTAGAAATAACTATTCTTCTCTGACATAGCAGAACTTAGAAATGATCATGGAGATTTAACAACAGTTAAGTATCTGAAAATAGCTTGATCAATATGTATGTTGTTTCATAAAGACACAGGAGTAAGAGAACAAAGATATCTACTCATATATGTATATACCTAATAAAACAGGAAGGAAATATGACAAATATAATCCCCATTTCTCTGATTGATCACATGCCCAGGTTTACAACTATTTCTACTATGCATTTTGTATTCATTCTGCCTCACCATGAACCTCAGTAGGTCTTGATGTGTTACCTGGGGTAATCTGCTTAATTTTCTGTGTTAGCCTTCTTCCCCTATCCTTGAAACAACACAAGAAAGGAAAGATTTATCTCTGGCTCATGGTTTCAGCATTCATGGTTATCCACTGTGTTGATGTCAGGCCCATGGTGAGGAAAGATGATATGGCAATGGGAACATGTGGCAGAGGATTCTAACCCCATGGCGGCCGACATCAGGGAAGGTGGAAAGGAACAGGAAGTAGTCACAAATTGCAAAGACATGTCCTCAGTGGACCACTTCCTCCATTTAGGGTCCGCCTCCAAAAATTGATCCTATCTTATAAGATTGTACTTTCAGCTGGGAACCAATCATTTCAGGCATGGAACTATGGAAACATTTTGGACTTAAACTGTTAACACTGTCCTACATCTGCTCTCTTACTTTTCAAATGAAATAATGATGATAGCTTTAAATATATTCCAGGAATCAACAACAGTAGTTGTTATTAGCATTGGTACTTGATTTTCATATTGTTCTTTTTATTCAATCAATATTTTAACATCTAATGTGATCGCACAGTGTTATCAAACAGTAAATTGTTTTGTAACTTTAAAATTATAATTGCACTATAATGAATAAAGCAAAATAATGAGCACATCACTTTACTCTAGCTAATATGTATACTCAACTGTAAATTTTAAAATATTTTTGTTACCTTTTGTATTTTAAAGAAATAGTAATTTTGCCAAGAATGGTGGCACATGCCTTTAACCTCAACCCTCTGGAGGGTAGATGTAGGAGGATCACTGTTGAGTTTGAGACCAGCCTGGGATGACAGAATGAGTGCCAGATCAACATGGGCTGGAGTAAGACCCTGCTTCAAAAAAGAGAGAAAATATAGCAATCTTATTGGCATGTAATTGGAAAAAGTTGACAACACATATTTAAAGTATATAATATCATAGATGGAGTCATCTGTATGTCTGTGTAGCCATTCCACAATTAAGATTATAAAGGTCTCCATGTGTCTTTTCAAGTCTTCCCATGAACATGAACAGCATTTGCTCCAGGCCCTTGACCCTTTTCTCTTTCTACTATCCCTATATAACCCCTACTTTACTATGTGCTTTGGGTTAGATTGTACTTGTTAGAATGTTTTCATAAGGTAGATAATGTAACATGTTTTGCTTTAACCTAATCCTTCCACATAACATATTTATTTTGAGATTCAGTCATATTGTTGCCTGTGCCAATATTTGATAACTTTAATTGCTTTGCATATTATATTTCAAAGTTATATTAATCTGTTTGTCCATTCACATAAAAGGGTTGTTTTCATTTTATGCGTGATAAAAATAAAGCATAATACTTAATGGAGAGAGACTGGAGGAATTCCCACTAAGATCAGGAACAAGACAGGGATGATGTCCTCTCTCACCTCTGCAATCAATATTTGATAGATATAATTGTTTGGTATGAAATCATTATGTTTCACTTTGCTTAATCTGACAAGTTGAGTGGCCCAATTATATCTCCAATTTATGATTAAGTTTTTAAAGATATTTTGTTCAAAAATGAGGCTAACAATGGAACCAACTTGACTGTAATCACTGAGTACAAAACTAACTGACAATATAAATATAAATATAAATAAATAAATATATTCATTCTATATATATATATTCCAAGGCTGGAGAGATGGCTTAGTGGTTAAAGCACTTGCCTGAGAAGTCTAATTAACCTGGTTTGATTATCCAGTACTCACATAAGCCAGATACACAAGGTGGCACACACATCTCGAGTTCATTTGCAGAGACTGGAGGCCTGGGAATACCCATTCTGTCCATATGTCTGCTTCTTTTTCTCTCCATCAAAAATAAATAAATAAGATATTTAAAATGCATTCTCCAAATAGTACTACTTGCATAAATCTAGTGATTCACAATTTTTATCAACAATGACCATGTTAATTTCCTTATGTCCTTACTGAATAAATATTAATTCTTCTCTTTTATTCCTTCTTATTTTTATAACTATTTATTTATTTGTTTATTTATGAAAGAAAGAGAGGGAGAGAGAGAGAAAATGCTCATACAAGACCCCCCAGCCACTGCAAATGACCTCCAGACTCATGTACTACCTTGTGCATCTGATCTGGCTTCTGTGGGTTCTGGGAAATCAAACTTGAGTCCTCAGACTTCCCAGGCAAACACCTTAACCACAAAAAAAAAAATCTCCAATCCCCTTCCTTCTTCTTTTTTAAAAAATTGAGACACGCACTTATTATGTTGCTTAGTTAAGCCTAGAACTATTGAGTCTCACAGTGGTAGAATTACAAGCATATGCCAACATGGCTGTCTATTAATATATTCTTAATTACATTTGTGATTTGTGAAATGCTTCATAGATACAGTGTATTGTTTTTTCTCTTATCATGATGTTCATAGAGCATAACTTTCACATTTCAGTCAATTGAGTTTATAGGTTATGTTTTTTACATTGAATGTAAGAAATCTTTACATAATTAAAAGTCACAATGATGCTATATATGCGTTCTTTTATAATTTGTAGTAAGTTATGTGTCAGTTTAAATTGATTTATATAGATAACATATATAGATTGACAGATGGATACTCTATTGCTCAAAAGCACTTTGTTCTAAAGAGTACCCTTTCTCCACTAAGGACCTTTACATCTTTGAAAGATGATATTTTGCATCTGTGTTGAAATGTTTTTTCATATATGTCTTGCTCTTTTTATGGGCTCTTTATTCTGTTACATTGATATATTTATCTGCTCAGATGACAATGCTGCAAAGTCTTGAAGTTTCCATAGTATTTGAATTTATCTTATAATTCTTTATATAGCTATAGAGTTAAGGTTACATTGGTATATTTCAAACATGTTTTAGCTATTCTGAGTCTTGTATTTCCTGATGTGTTTAAAATGTTTGTCATTTTCTACAAAATAACCTTATTGTTTTAAATGGCGTCATATTAATTATACACTTTGGTCTTGTGTGAATTGGCATATTAAGTGACAATAAGTTTTCTAATATTTAAAAAAAATTATTTGTTTATTGGACAGAGAAAGGGAGAAAGAGGCAGATAGAATGTGTGCATCTGGGCCTCTATTCACTAAAATTAATTACAAACACATGCACCACCTTGTGCAACTGGCTTACATGGGTCCTGGGGAATCAAACCTGGGTCCTTTGGCTTCACAGTCAAGCACCTTAACTGCTAAGCCATTTCTCCAGCCAAAATTTTCTAATCTTTTAATATTGCATAAGTCTCCATAAAGACACCAAACATTTTTTCTATAAGTTTTTATAGATTTCAGTATGGGGTACTTTTACTGATTTTACAGTTATGACAAGTACTCTATATATTTCATTGTTACTAAAATTGCTTCTTCAAATTTACTCTGTTACTGTTTATTGCTAACCTATAAATAAAATTTTCTCCTCTTATGATTGGTCATGCTCTCCTCTGTTTTCTCTGCCATCTGTAACATAAAAACAGTTTCTTCAATCATTTTATGTTTTCATTTAATATATCTTTTACTACCACAACTACACCTAGACAATATAAACTGCCTAAATAGAGGCATTGCATCAAATGATATTGAAACCGTAATTAATAACCTCCCCAAAACAACAAAAAAAAGTGACCAGGCCCAGACGATTTCATTGCTAAATTTTTCCAAACTTTCATTGAGGAACTAAAGCCAATTATCAAGTTATTCCATACAATTAATAAGGAGAGAATACTCCCTGAGCCTTTTTATGAAGCCAGGATTTCACTAATACCAAAACCATATACAAATACAACAAGAAAACTACAGACTGATAACACTGATGAACTTAGACATAAACATTCTCAATAAAATTCTTGTAAAACAGGGCTGGAGAGATGGCTTAGTGGTTAAGCGCTTGCCTGTGAAGCCTAAGGACCCCGGTTCGAGGCTCAGTTCCCCAGGTCCCACGTTAGCCAGATGCACAAGGGGGCGCATGCATCTGGAGTTCGTTTGCAGAGGCTGGAAGCCCTGGAGTGCCCGTTCTCTCTCCCTCTATCTGTCTTTCTCTCTGTGTCTGTCGCTCTCAAATAAATAAATAAAAATTAAAAAAAAATTCTTGTAAAACAAATTCAAGAACCCATCAAAGCATAATTCATCTTTATTGATTATGTTTCATTGCAGGGATGCAGGGGTGGTTCAACATACAGAATGCAATGGCTATGTGCCACTGTTGCACTTGGGTTCACATCAGGATGTTTGCTTCTGAGTATCTTAGACCAGGAGTTGCTTGAACAGTTGTTGGCCATTTTCCCCAGTCACTGATGTAGCACCTCTTGGTACTAGACAAGCTAACTGTCTGGGGACTGAGTCTCTGTCAGATTCCAGCCAGCTTTTTCCATGTTCCATACCAACATTACATGGTGTCTTGGCAGTAGGGCCTTACCATTAAGCTTTTGTGGGTAATCAACTCCTCTGATAGAAGTCTGTCTTCTTTTTAGGTCTCATTAATCAACAGCGCAGTGTGAATGTAAACTGCATCCTGGTACTGGGAGTTATATTCCACCACCAAGGAAAAAAAATGAAGAAAATGATAGGTAATATAAAAAAGAAAGAGAGAAGAGAGAGAGAGAGAGAGAGAGAGAGAGAGAGAGAGAGAGAGAGAGAGAGAGGGAGAGAGAGAGAAATAGGAGAATATTAATATTAGTCTTCATCATACTCTCCAGGGCCCATTGATTCAGGTGTCGTTCTAAGGACCTGATGAAGGTTCAACCTTTTAGTCTGTTTTTCAGGATACAGGATTTTATGGTAGACTTTCCATTGGGCCTAGTTTTGTGTCCCCATCCACCCTTACTCTCCACTCGCGACCCACCCTCACCCTCCACTCCCGACCCACCCTCCCTATTGTCCAGTCCTCAAGTTGCCTATTAGGTAGGTCAGCATCTTGGGCAGATTCAGGTTAGGAGCCACAGATGAGTGAGACCATGCAATAATTGCCTTTATGTAATTGGGTGAGTTTGTTGAGAATAATCTGTTCCAAGTTCAACCATTTTTCTTCAAATTCATTGTGTCATTTTTTTCTTTATTAGTAATGTACATACTCAGTGCATAAACAGCCAAGTTGGTACCATCATTAGCTTCCTCCCTGTCCAGTTCTCAGCTTTTATGAATTGAGCATCTAAAAAATGTTTGAGTAAATCTTTATGAACTGAGGCATGGAGCTTTTAGGGTAAGTGCCCAGTAAAGGACTAACTGGTTCTATTGGTAACTCTAAGGTTCTGTTGGTAACTTTATAGTCAACCTTTTTAGGAATTTCAATAATGTTTTCTATAGTGGTTATACCATCTTACCACCCACTAACAGTCAATGAGGGCTCCTATTTCTTTACATAATTGCCAGCATTTGTTTTCATTTGATTTTTTAATGTTTGCTATTCTTACTGCAGTAACACAGAATCTCATAGTTGTTTTAATATGAATTGCACTGATGGTTAGGAATGCTGATCACATTCTTAAGTGTGTGTTTGCCATTTGTATTTCTACCTCTGAGAACTACCTGTTCAATTATCTACTCCATTTTGTGAGTAGGATGTTTGCTTTTTTAGAGTTTAGGATTTTGAGTTCTTTGTAGATTCTAGAAATTAGGCCTCTGTAAATTGTATAGCTAGTAAAATTTGTCTCCCATTCTTTAGGTAATCTATTGGCTCTGCTTATTGTATGTTTATCGGTGAAAAAACTCTTCAGCTTCATGAAATCCCAATGGTTGAGTGATTGTTAAATTTTCTGAGCTACTGGGGTTTTGTTATGGAAGTCTTTTGCCACTCCTATGTCTTATAAAGTTCCTCCTATTTTTTCTTTCAGTAGTAGCAGATTTTCTGGTCTCATATTGAGGTCTTTGATCCATTTGGACTTGATTTTTGTGCATGGCTAGATGTGTGGATCTAGTTTCATTTTCCTGCATATCGTTATCAAGTTTGTCCTGCACCATTTCTTGAAAATGCTCTGTTTTTTCAAGTCTACATTTTTAGGAACTTTGTTGCATATCAAGTAGCAGTAGTTACATGACCCAAAGTCCAGGTCTTCTATTCAGTTCCACTGGGCTATAATCCTCTTTTAATGCCAGTATCATATTGTTTTTGTTACTATGCTTTCTAATATAGCTATACATAATTTACTGTGATGTCTCTAGTGCTGTTTCTTTTGCTGAGGAGATGCTTGGCTATCTGAGGCCTTCTGCCATTACATATGAATTTTGAGACCAATTTTTATATCTTCGTGAAGAAAAAGGTTGGGGTTTCTTTTTTTTAATTTAAATATGTTTTTATTTATTTTTAATTTTTCTCAATTTTTATTAACATCTTCTATGATTATAAAAAAAATCCCATGGTAATACCTTCCCTCCCTCCTCCCCACTTTCCCCCTTGAAATTTCATTCTCCTTCCTATCCCCTCCCCATCTCAATCAGTCTCTCTTTTATTTTGATGTCATAATCTTTTCCTCCTGTTATGATGGTCTTATGTAGGTAGTGTCAGGCACTATGAGGTCATGGATATCCAGACCATTTTATGTCTGGAAGGAGCACGTTGTAAGGAGTACTACCCTTCCTTTCGCTCTTACATTCTTTCTGCCACATCTTTTGCATTAGACCCTGAGCCTTGGAAGGTATGATCAACATGTTAATCAGTACTCCAGTCAATTCTTCCCAGCTCTATGATACCATCTGAGTCATCCCAAGGTCACTGCCATCTGAAAAGAGAAGATGCTCTACCCAAAGTGAGAGTAGTGTTAAAATAAGGGTATAAATATTGAGAGAAGTGCTTACTGGAAAGTTTGATAAGCATAGTATATACATTTTTCCAGACATCAGCAGATGTTACACCCCTAGGGCTCATGACTACCCCTGTTTTAAGTTTTATTCTATTTTATATTATTAGTTTCTATTCAGCAAATACAGATAGTTTTGGTACCATTATTAGTCTCCATTTGATGTTCTGATACTAATGACTCTTCTATGTTTTGGTTAAATGTATTCCTTGTAGGACTGTGTGATCAACCTGGGTTTTCTTGCATTTGATTTTTCATGATATTTATTTTGTGCTGTGGTCTACCCATGACAGTGTATGGGCAGGTGGGTGGGTGGATCAGCCTAGGCTCTAGCGCAGTTGGAGTCTGAGGCAGCCTGGGGCAATTGCCAAGCAGCCTGGGCTTTGGCTCTCACTTTCCAAAGCCACCTATCTAGTGCCTGACAGGGGCTCTAAAGTTCCTGAATTCTCAAGTGGTAATGCTGCCAAAGCTGCCTGCCTTCGAGCTTGGAGTGGGACTGAGGTACCAAGCCCTAAAGCTGCCCAAACTGGCTGCGAACACTGGGACCTGGAAACAGTCTTTGCTCCCCCACCACAGAGGAGTGGGTATGGCTGGGGACAGACAGGTAGGGGATGGCACCTGACCTCCCGCTAGTGAGAGACTCAGTCTGGGTTTGTGTGGCCCTTGCTGTGGGACTGGGCCTGCTGAACATGTGATTGGAGTGCAGAGGCACCTGCGGCAGCAGGCACTTGATGGGAGCACAGCAGCAAGTGGCCGTTATTGGAGCACATCTGCAGTGAGCTTTGAGGCGTGTGATCGGAGCACAGCAGCGGCTCTTTGGGGGAAGGGGTGTGCACCCTCCCAAAAGGAGATCTGCAATTCCTCCCCCCCCCCCCCCGTGCACTCCCACTGACAAGAAGACGCAGAAAACCCTTAATGCCTTGCCTTTCTTTCCAAGGTATTTTGCAGTGCAGCTAGGCAGTTGTTATGTTGACCAGAAGTCCTGTTTTAAGTTTTAAGTATCAGGGATGTGTCCCCCCCCCCCCAATGGAGCAGGCCTCCTGTCCATTTGGAGAGCAGTTGGTTTCCACCATGACAGACATGCCACTATTGCACCTGTTGGCTCCTTTGGCCTGGATGGACAATTATAAGGCTTGCAGTGTCCACTGTTGAGTATCTTCACTAGTGGTTTCTCTTTCTCCCATTGAACTGCATGTAGAATGGCTTCTTCCAGCTTTCTGTCAGCTGGTCTACATGGAACAGGTTATCAGCTCAGTTCCTGCAGAATTTCTCAGTGGCCTTGCAGCCCAAGTATGTGGAGCCTTCAGCAACAGGGCCTTACCATCTATTCCTGGTGGGAAACCAAGGGTCTCGGCAATGGCCTATAATGTTTTGGGGGCATCAGGGACCTCCCTGGCCAACAACTCACTGGAGGTATTTTTAAGTGACTTTATGAATCATGTTTTATGCCAGAAAATAAGGTACATTTGTTTTTTCATAAGTAAATTAGTCTACAAGGATTTGAATATAACATAAGCAAGTCAAACTCAGCCTTAAATGACACTTGTATAGACAGAGCAACAAGTTTATTCATCAACTTATAATATAAAAGGCAAAACACAGATCATCTATGACTTTATATTGCACTTTTAAGTAAAACTCTCATTTCCTGAAGAATTACAGGGAAATTTCCTGTCTTTCAAAAACATGAATGACCAGCTCATTCTTTGCTTGCCCATCTGCAATGCCATCCCTTCATTTCCTTTCCTTTTGTTAACTTGCTTAATTGATTAGTGGTCTCATCTATCACCCACAGAATGACAAATTCCACTGTCACAACTCACTGGAGGTATCCCATCCCTGGCACTGAAAATTTTGTAACAATGATCAATGGCTCCTGAGGTTTCCATTGTCCGAAACTGGAGGATTCCTTATGACTTATTTGCATCCTCTTAGATTTTGATTAGCCCTCCTCCACCTTTCCTTTACTCAATCTCTTCCCCTGACTTCACTTTGAGCCTTTTCATCCCCATAAATCTGTTCTTCTACTTACATATGTACAATACCAACCTATTAGGTACCCTCCTCCCTTCCTTTCTCTCCCCTTCATTTGTCCTTTTTAACTTTATGGCCTCTGCTACTGAGTTCTTTCCTTCTCATCCAGAAGCCTAATCATCTGTAGCTAGGATCCATATATGAGGGAGAAGATGCAGCACTTGGCTTTCTGGGCCTGGGTTAACTCACTTAGTATAATCATTTCCAGATCCATCCATTTTTATGCAAATTTCATAACTTCATTTTTTCTTTACCACTGAGTAGAACTCCATTGTATAAATGTGCCATATCTTCATTATCCACTCATCAGTTGAGGGATATCTAGGCTGGTTCCATTTCCCAGCTATTATAAATTGAGCAGCAATGAACATAGTTGGGCGCATATTTCTAAGGAAATAAATGAGTCCTTAGGATATATGCCTAGGAGTGCTATAGCTGGGTCATATGGTAGATCAATCTTTAGCTCTTTTAGTAACCTCCACACTGATTTCCACAATGGCTGGACCAGATTGCATTCCCACCAACAGTGTAGAAGGGTTCCTCTCTTTCCACATCCCCACCAACATTTATGATCATTTGTTTTCATGATGGTGGCCAATCTGACAGGAGTGAGATGGAATCGCAATGCAGTTTTAATCTGCATTTCCCTGATGACTAGTGGCCGAGAACAATTTTTTAGATGATTATATGCTATTCATCTTTCTTCCTTTGAGCGCTCTCTCTTTCTCTCTCTCTCTCTCTCTTTTGTTGTTGTTGTTTTTGTTTTTTTTCGAGGTAGGGTCTCACTCTAGCCGAAGCTAACCTGGAATTCACTCTGTAGTCTCAGGGTGGCCTTGAACTCACAGTGATCCTCCTACCTCTGCCTCCCGAGTGCTGGGATTAAAGGCTTGTGCCACTACACATGGCTGAGAACTCTCTATTTAGCTCCATAGCCCATTTTTTAATTGTCTTGTTTGATTTCTTATTATTTAACTTTTTGAGTTCTTTATATATCATAGATACTAATCCTCTATAAGATATATAGCTGGTGAAGATTTTTTTCCCATTCTGTAGGTTGCCTCTTTGCTTTATTAACTGTGTCCTTTGCAGTGCAAAATCTTTGTAATTTCATGAGATCCCAGTGGTTAATCTGTGGTTTTATTGCCTGAACAATTGGGGTTGTATTCAGACAGTCTTTGCCAAGACCAATATGTTGAACGGTTTCCCCTACTTTTTCCTCTAGCAGTTTCAGACAGAGATTCAGGTTTGATGTTAAGGTCTTTAATCCATTTGGACTTAATTCTTTTAAAAAAAAATTATTTATTTGAGAGCGACAGACACAGAGAGAAAGGCAGATGAAGAGAGAGAGAGAATGGGCGCGCCAGAGCTTCCAGCCTCTGCAAACGAACTCCAGACACGTGCGCCCCCTTGTGCATCTGGCTAACGTGGGACCTGGGAAACTGAGCCGGTGTCCTTCGGCTTCACAGGCAAGTGCCTAACTGCTAAGCCATATCTCCATCCCTGGACTTAATTCTTGTGCATGGAGAGAGAGAAGAATCTATTTTCATCTTTCTACAGATACATATCCAGTTTTCCCAACATCATTTGCTGCAGAGGCTGTCTTTTCTTCAACAAGTATATTTGGCATACTTATTGAATATCAGGTGGCTATAGCTACCTGGACTTACGTCTGGATCCTCTATTCTGTTCCATTGATCTAAATATCTGCTTTTGTGACAGTACCACACTGTTTTTGTTACTATGGCTCTGTAGTATAGGTTAAAGTCAGGTATGGCAAGACCACCAGCCTTATTTTTGTTGCTCAGTATTATTTTAGATATTCGTGTTTTTGTTTTTTTTTTTTTGTGATTCCAAATGAATTTTTGTATTGTTTTTTTTTTTCTGTTTCTATGAAGAATGCCTTTGGAATTTTGATGGGGATTGTATTAAGTATGTAGATTGCTTTTGGTAAGATTGCCATTTTCACAATATTGATTCTTCCAATCCAGGAACAAGGGATGTTTTTCTTCTTCCTAGTGTCTTCTGCAATTTCTTGCTTGAGTGTTTTAAAGTTCTCATTGTAGAGATTCTTTACTTCCTTTGTTAGGCTTATTCAAGGTACTTTATTTTCTTTGACGCAATTGTGAATGGGAGTGATTCTCTGATTTCATCCTCTGTGTGTGTGTTCTTAGCATATGTGAAGGACACTGATTTCTGTGTATTTATTTTGTATCCTGCTACGGGATACAAAATAAATACACAGGCTGTAGGTTTTTATTAGCTCTAGCAGTTTGCTAGTAGAGTGTCTAGGGTCCTTTATATATAGAATCATGTCATCTGCAAATAATGATAACTTGATCTCTTCCTTTCCATTTTCTATCCCTTTTATGTGTGTCTCTTGCCTTATTGATATGGCTAAGAGTTCCAGTACTATATTAAATAAAAGTGGGGACAGTGGACACCCTTGTTTTGTTCCTGATTTTAGTGGAAAAACTTCCATTTTTCCCCCCTTTAGTAACATGTTGGCTGTAGGCTTGTCATAAATAGCCTTTATTATATTTAGATATGTTCCTTCTATTCCCAGTCTCTGTAGGACTTTTATCATGAAGGGATGTTGGATTTTTGTCAAACACTTTCTTTGCATCTAATGAGATGTTCATGTCATTTTTGACTTTCAATCTATTTATATAATGCATTAAATTTATCAATTTGCATATATTGAACCATCCCTGCATCTCTGGGATAAAGCCTACTTGGTCAGGGTGAATGATCTTTCTGATATATTCTTTTATTCTGTTTGCCAATATTTTGTTGAGAATTTTTACATCTATGTTCATGAGGGAGATTGGTCTGTAATTTTTTGTTGTTGTTGTTCTGTCTTTGCCTGGTTTTGGTATCAAGGTGATGCTGGCTTCATAGAAAGAGTTTGGTAGAATTCTTTTTCTATTTTATGAAAAATCTTAAGAAGCAATGGTGTTAGCTCTTCTTTGAATGTCTGGAATAATTCAGCAGTGAATCCATGTGGGCCTGGGCTTTTTTTAGTTGGGAGATTTTTGATAACTGTTCAGATCTCCGTGCTTGTTATAGGTCTATTTAAGTGATTAATCCCATCTTGACTTAATTTAGGTAGGTCATATAAATCAAGGAAATAATCCATTTCTTTCAGATTTTCATACTTTGTGGGGTATATGCTTTTATAGTATGTTCCTATGATTTTTGAATTTCTCTGGTGTCTGTTGTGATGTTAATTTTTCATCTCTAATTTTATTAATTTGTGTCTCTTCTCTCTTTCTTTTGGTCATATTTGCTAAGGGTTTATCTGTCTTGTTTATCCTTTCAAAGAACCAACCTTTTGTTTCATTAATTCTTTGTTTTTTTTTTTTTGTTGTTGTTTGTTTCTATTTCATTAATTTCTGCCCTAATCTTTATTATTTCTTCCCATCTACTGATTTTTGGTTTACCTTGTTCTTCTTTATCTAAGGTTTTAAGGTAAACCATTAGGTCGTTTACTTGCGACCTTTCTAATTTCTTAATATAGGCACTTAAAGCAATAAATTTACCTCTTAGGACTGCCTTCATTTTTCCTCCGAGATTTTGACATGTTGTGTTCTCATTATCATTTGACTCTATAAAGTTTTTGATTTCCTTCTTGATTTCTTCATTGACCCATTCATCATTTAGCAGTGTATTATTTAGTTTCTATGATTTTGTGTATCTGTGACCTTAGTTCTAATAGTGTTTGTTTGATAAATTTGGGATCCCCCATGTTAGGTGCATACATGTTTAGGATTGTAATGCCCTCCTGTTGGAGTGTTCCCTTAATCAATATAAAGTGAACTTTCTTATCTTTCTTGACTAACGTTGGACTGATGTCTACCTTGTCAGATATTAGGATAGCAACCCCTGCTTGTTTTCTAGACCCATTTGCTTGAAACACTGTTTTCCAACCTTTCATCCTAAGATAATGTCCATCCTTTGTAGAAAGGTGAGTTTCTTGGAGAGAACAAATTTTAGGGTCCTGTTTTTTCACCCAGTCTGCAAACCTATGTCTTTTGATTGGAGCATTGAGGCCATTGATATTAAGAGATATTATTGAAAGGTATGCATTTATGTTTGCCATTGTGTGTGTGTGTGTGTGTGTGTGGTTCTGGTTCTACCTTTGCTCTCTTGTGTTAATTACTATTTGAGTATTGTTTGTTTGTTTTTTTTTCCCAGGTTCCTTATATGTGTGCTTTTCCTTCTCTTCAGCATGGAGTATTCTTTCAAGTATTTTCTGTAGAGCTGGTTTTGTCCTCAAATACTCCTTTAGCCTGCTTTTTCATGGAATGTCCTTATTCCTCTGTCTATTTGAATGGATAGCTTTGCAGGATAAAGTAACCTTCGTTGACTGTTATCTTACAGAATTTGGAATACATCACTCCAAGCCCTTCTGGCTTTTAAGGTTTGTGTTGAGTAATGTGCTGTAATCCTGATAGGCTTGCCTTTGTAGGTAACTTGATTTTTTTTCTCTAACTGCTTTCAACATTTTTTTTCTTTGGATTGTGTATTTGGTAGTTTGATTATAATATGGTGGGGAGAGTTTCTTTCCAGGTTTTGTCTGGCTGGGGTTCTAAATGCTTCCTGTATCTGCATTGGTACCTCTTTCCCAATTTGGGGAAAGTTTTCTTCTATGATTTTGTTGAGGACCCCACATATGCCTTTGGAGTGAAATTCTTCTCCTTCTACTATGCCCTGAATTCTTATGTTTGATCTTTTCATAGTGTCCCGAATATCTTCAAATTCCCATTCATAATTTTCTATTAGTTTGTCTTTCTTTTTGTTGGAATGCATTACATCTTCCACCTGGTCTTCTAGCTTAGATATTCTGTCTTCTCCTTCTTCCATTCTACTGTTGAGATTTTCTACAAAGTTTTTATTTTTTATTTCATTAACTGTGTTCATCATTGCTAGCAATTCTTACTGGTTTTTCTTTGTTGTTTCTATTTCCTTATTTATGTCTTGTATTGAATTCTTTATTTTGTTAAATTGGTGTCCTGTGTCTTGTTTGATTCCTTTGATTTCCTCTTTCATTCTTTTGATTTCTTCTTTGACTTCTATGAACATATTTGCAATCATTTTTTTGAAATCTTTCTTAGGCATTTCCTCTAACTCATTCTCCCTGGTGGACATTTCTGATGCATTAATATTTTTTGGTGGATTATATTGTCTTGATTTTTGGTGTTTTGGGGGGTTATAATGTATATATTTTTTGCATCTTGGATTGAGTTAATGCTTGGATTTTCTAGTTAGCTGGGTATTCTTAGCTGTATCAATTGTTCTGATGTTATGTATCTTCAGGATAGGAGATTAAGATGTTAGATGTGGCTCTTAACACTTTCAGAGTATCTACAAAAGTATTCGTAGAGGTTCAGTTTGCCTGCTATGGGAGTATTCAAGTAGGTTGAGTGGAATAAAATACAGGTAGATTCTAAAATTTAATTAAACACTATACACATTCAATAAAAATCAGCACCAGGTATTTATGCAAGAGTAGGTATTTTAACAATCAGATCCTCTATCAACAAAGAGGTTAAGATTTCTGGTCTGTTGAAGGTTCCAACTTAGCTTGTGACCAAGTGAGACCCTTCCCTGGTGCAATCCCAGTTACCTTTTTGGATGATTTTGGTGTCAGTCAAGTAGGCTGGCTGGGTCGCTGGACCACTGTTCTGTTTCCTGGACATGGGCATTGGCTTTTCCTGAGGGGCAAAGCGAGCCTGGCAACTGTGGCCCTGCAGACTGGCACCATGGCTGCTGGATCCGCCGCTGCTGCTGCTGCTGAAGCTGGAGCTGCTTCTGGATCCGCCGATGCTGGAGCCACTGTTGCTGGTGCTAGAGCCACTGCTCTTGCTGCTGGAGCTGGAGCTGAAGCCACAGATTCCCCTGCCACTTCCACTGCCAGAGCCAGAGCCACAGCTGCTGGAGCTACTTCGGCCTGCCTGTGTGGGCTCTCGATGCTCTGGATCTCTCCTACTTCTCTGGTGCCATTTTAATTTCTTATACACCTCAATTTTTAGTAAAAGTGTGTATTTTTCTGGGTTTTCTTTGGCTTTTTCTCCCCTAGACTGCTTTGGCATGGTTCCTATGCCACCATCTTAACCAGAAGTCAAGGTCGGGATTTCTATTGGAATTGCATTAAATGTGTATATTGCTTTTGGTAAGATTGCCATTTTCACAGAGTTAATTCTGCCTATCCAGGAGCATGGAGGTCTTTCAATAGTCTCAAGTGTCCTCCAATTTCTTTCTTGAATGTTTTTATGTTTTCCTTTGATAAGTCTTTAACATCCTTGGTTAATGTAATTACAAGTTACATTTTTGTTGTTGTTGTTGCTATTGAAAATTGGACAATGCCACTAATTTCTTTCTCTGTATCTTTGTCTTTTGCATATAGAAAAGCTACTTATTCCCATGTGTTGATTTTGTATCCTGTTCCTTTGCTGAAGGAATTAATCACCTTTAAGAGTTTTGAGATGGAGATTCTTGGGTCACTTATGTATAGAATCATGTCATCTGAGAATAGAGCTAACTTAGTTCTTCCTTTCCAATTTGTATCCCTTTTATTTCTTTCTCCTGTCTTATTGCTTGAGCTAGGAATTCCAGTATTATGTTGAAGAGCAGAGGTGAGTGTGGGCACCCCTGTCTTATTCCTCATCTCAATGGGAATCCCGTCGGTCTCTCCACATTAACTATTATTTGGGCTTTAGGAGCTTTATATATAGCCTTTATCATGTGGAGACATAAATCATCCCTGCATCCTTTCCATTGTTTTGAACATGAATTGATGTATTTTGATGAAGGCCCTTTTTGCCTCTATGGAAATGATCATGTAGTTTTTGTGTTTAAGTTTATTTACATTTTATATCACATTAACATATTTCCATATGTTGTTCTAACCCTGAACTAACCTGGGATGGTGGTGGCAAGGAGGTTTCTGGAGGCTGGGAAACTGAAGGAGGGAGGGGAAATGCTAGCCTGCTGATGTGGGCTTAAGTAGCTTGCAAAAAGTGCAGTAGGACCTGGTCCACAAGGTGGAGCAGAGAGTGGGACAGCAGTCACACATGTAGGACCCTGGTGGGTGGAAAACAAAGGGTTATAGGGGTCCCTTAGCCTTCTTGACCGGGTCCGCTTAGTCTGCATGTAGTGCAGGAAGAACCTGATTTTGGGGCAGCTGGGACAGCTGCTTGAGGGGATTGGGAGATTGGTAGGCTACCTGAGAGCATAGGAATCCACGGATTCCCTACTTTGCCCCTCTGTGCCCTCCAACTGGAGGACTACTGGGATCTGCAAACCCCTAAAGACACCAAAGATCTTGCCTTTCCTTCCCTGCGAGGTGAGGTATTGTTAGGCAGATGCCAACTTGATTGGAAGTCCCTGAAATAAAAAGTTTTTTACAATGTTGTGTAATTTGTCAAGGTTCAGCTAGTTGGCACTTTGGTTTAACCTGGACTGATAATAAAATAGCATTATCTAAAGTGTAGCGCAAAGCCCAAAATAAATTACACAGCAATCAAACTGCCACTTTAACCTTTTAAATTTACTCTTTAACTTATTCTTGTTTTACTTATATAATGAGGGAAATGTGGTAAGCTGAATAGAAATGCCACAGAGGTTTCGTACTATACAGATAATATCCAGCATCACTGAATACACATTCTAGGTTTAAGGCAAATGGGGAAAATGCTTTATTTGACATGAGGATTCATTACCAATATTAAGCCACAAAAAAGATAGATATGGAAATAGAAAGAAGCTAAAAGAAATGCATATATATATATATGTGTGTATGTAATACACACATACATACATATATATACATACACACACACATAAACCTTGTTCCAAACAAGATTTAGACATTTCTCATATTATGACTTCTCTTTCCACTCAGTTGCTCTAAGGGATGAGGAACATATGCTACTTGTTTAGAGACAACAGCTGCATCTTTTTCATCAGTTTAGATGATTGTGTTTCCAACCCTAGAGATACTATTTGACCCACTTTATTATTTCTTCTTAAATTCAGCCTGAATTGCTTTTAGAATTTCGATGGTGCTATATAGAAGATAAATTATTATGTACCAAATTAAGTTAGTTCATTTAAGATATACCTCAAGAAGAAGGTCAAAGAGATTTATTTTAACCATGTATGTCTTCTCTGATAATAAAACAGTGATTCAGTAGCATGGACAAGTAATTATATTATTTTCATAATAATTATGAGAACTAGTTATAGCAATATATTTAATTTCTATTTTCACTTCTTTATTTGAAAGATGAGAGAGATGGGAGAGAGAGAGAGACTGAGCACTCTAGGTCCTCCAGCCACTTCAAACAAATTGCAAATGCATATACCACCTTATGCATCTGGCTTATGTGGGTACTGGGAAGTCAAACTTGGGCCCTTTGGCTTTTCAGAAAAGTGTCTTAACTGCTAAGCCATCTCTCCATGCCATTTTTTTTTCCTTTTTAAGAGTTTCAGATAGTTTTACTTTGCTGTTTGAAAGTATAGAAGTGGGGCTAGAGAGATGGTTTAGCAGTTAAGGCACTTGCTTACAAAACCTAAGGATATGGATTTGATTCCCCAGAAGCCAAATGCACAAAGTGGCACATGCAGCTGGAGTTTGTTTACAGTACATGGCCATTCATTCTCTCTCTCTCTCTCCCTTTCTCTCTCAAATAATTGAATAAATAATATTTTAAAATACTGAATTTCAGAATTGAATATATGACATATGCAGCAATTACAAAAATCACACACTTCAAAAATATTAGGTATATGAATTTTTTAAGTTTTCTATATTTTTAACCTTTTTGTCAGGGACCATTTCTCCAAATTGAAAAGATTTCAGATTGTTTTGAGCGCACTTTTATTTAGGTCAATTTTTTAGAAATATTTTAAAAATATTTTATTTATCGTTTATTTTCAAGGAGACAGAGTTAGGAAGAGAAAAAGAATAAATTTTCTAGTGCCTCTTGCTCCTGCAAACAAACTAGTTGAATGCACACTTTTGCATCTAGGTTTACATAGATAGTAGGGAATTGAATCCATGCCATCAACTTTCAAGCAAGAGTCTTTAATATCTGAAAAATTTCACCAACCTAGAAACAATTTAACAGGTTACAATTAAAGTCTGCACTGTATGCAGCCTTATGGGAGACAGAATTCATCAGCGGTGAAAACAATGGACTGGAAGCCTCAAGTTTGACCAGTCAGGTCAAATGACTGAACATGTGCAATAATGGCATGTCTGCTCTAGGGGAATCCAACTGCTCTCTAATTGGACTAAAGGGCTACTCTAGGGGGAAGGAATACATGCCTGGTATTGTAAACCTAATCAAAAGCCTGTGGCAGGGGAGGTCATGAGCCCTAGGGGTATAAAGCCTACTCTTGTCTGGACAAATGCATATATTATTCTCACAAAATTGCCCTGAATGTACTACACTGAATGTTCATATTCATATATTAATGGTAATCTCACTTCTGGCTAGAGAAGCTTCTCTTTTCAGATGGTAATGACCACTGGGATGACCCAAAAGGCAACACAGTGCTGAGAAGAAGGGACAGAGGAATGTCCAACACCAAAACATCTCACACCCTCCAAGGCTCAGGGTCCATTGCAGGAGAGGTGGTGGAAAGAATGTAAGAGTCAAATAGTGGCACACAGCCATGGTGGGAAACCAACTGCTCTTGATTTGGCTAACTGATCCCCTCAGTGGTATAGGACCCATAGCTGGATCTGGAAAACAAGCCAGAACCATATCCAAACATAAAACCACTCTCCAATATCAAGCTACCATCAATAATGGGCTACAAGAGAGCCTACACCTATTAAACTCTCTATAAAATGTAAGGGCTATCTCATTTGTCCTGGTGCTAACTTACTCTCCGTTGGAGAATCTGCTTCTCTTTTTCAGATAGATGCAGATCCTAAAGAGAGAGCCACCCCATCATACCTCAAAAGGGTCCCAGCTGAAACTAAGGAAAATTGGCTAAACAAGCAAGGGTGCTGTTTTCCTAATGAACCGCATACCAGCACAAGCGGGAAGGAGACCAACAGAGAAAAATCAACACCTACCAAATCAGAGAGCCAGAGCCTCAGAGGCCCCCAGCACCTCATCACTGAAGCAGACCAAAAATGAACCCAACATGGTTCAGGGAAATTTTGCGGAAGAGGGGGTGGAAAGAATGTCAGAGCTACATGTTGGGTCACAATATACAGAGACATTTATCTTACCAATAACTGTGGGCTAACTCCACGATGCACCACCCATATACCTCAACAAGGAGGGGCCAATGGGGTAGGTCACGGATGAGCCTATAATGGTACCAAACTGCCTGTACTTGCAGAATAGAAAACTAAAAAAAAAAAAAAAAAAAGAAGAATGAAAGGAAGGGTACCACTCCTTACATACAACTGTCTGGCTTGGCCTCAATATCCAAGACCTCACAGTGCCTAGCAATAACTACACAAGACCTTCATAATAAGAGAAAAAGATGATGGACATCAAACTAAAAGAAAGACTAATAGAGAGAGGGAGGGAATATGACAGAGAGCAGTGTTATGACGGGAAAAGCTGGGGAGGGGAGGAAAATATCATGGTGTGTTGTCTGTAAGTATAGAAGTTGTCAATAAAAAATAAAATATTTTTAAAAATGTTTTCTGCTGGGTGTGGTGGTGCATACCTTTAATCCCAGCTCTCAGGAGACAGAAGTAGGAGGATCACTTATGAGTTTGAGGCCATCCTGAGACTACATAGTGAATGCCAGGTCAGCCTGTGCTAAAGTGAGACCCTATGTCAAAATAAATAGATAAATAAATAAATAAATAAGCAAACAAGTAATAAAAACATGTTTTATAAAGTGTGGTATTAATGTAAATTTACTTGGCAGAGTATGCAGAGTTATCTCAGTATTTTCCTTGTGATTTCTCGCATTTAAAAGATATCTAAATTATAATATACTTACATAGTTTCAAGAAAAACCATATCAAATGTAGACTAAGGTCGATAATTAGGAAAAAAAATAATCAGTCCATATGTATAATTGAAGAGAGGAGTCAGAAAAGACAACACAAAATAAGTAAAATTTCTTTATGTATTAGAAAGAAGAACAAGTTATAAAGTTTCAAAGAAGCCAACAATTACATTAGTTATGAACAATATGATACCTTAATTTTAAATGTCTTTAGGCTCATTGCTGTTTACCATTGTGTAAAAATATAACTGTGTCAGCACACTAAGAAACAATGTACTTATTGGAGGAAAGAAATGATGGATCATCCACCTTGTATTTATGGGGCTCAGCAATTGCCTGTCTAATTTAATAATCTCTCCCTGAGTTATGAATAATCTGTAATTCAAGTTTTCATGAAATTCTTTTTGGATTTCTAGTTTGATATAGATTTATACATATGTATAGTTTTTGTGTTTGAAATGGATTGCATATTAATAATGTAAACATTAATATAATAATATCAATAATTCAAAATTAAAATTGTAAATATGAAGAATTGTCAAAATGAATAGAACTATAACGGAATATAGAATTCAATATCTAACAAAGATGCATGACATGTTATAACTAGTGAGTCAAATTTACCATTTGCTTCTTGGGCTCCTTTGGCCAATAATATGAAGCTTTGATGGGTTGAAGGCATATGGAAAGGACTGATGATAAAGTTCAGTGGTAGGGATTAAAGCCCTAGATTCAAGCCCCAACAGGACTGTTAAAACAACAATAAAATCAAAAGTATGTGGTATATGTTTAAAAATGTATATCTTGGACTGGAGAGATTGCTTAGTGGTTAAGGTACTTGCTTGCAAAGCCAAAGGACCCAGGTTAAATTTCCCAGTACCCACATAAGACAGATGCACAAGATGGCACATGTCAAAAAGGAAAATGAACAGGGAGTCTTAGTTTCTCAAATGTTCAGATGCTCAACTCTCCTGATGGAGAACTCCATTATGTGCCAGGCTGCATTCCTTATTTTTTTAATTTTTTTGGTTTATTTTTATTTATTTATTTGAGAGTGATAGATAGAGAGAGAATGGGTACACCATGGCTTCCCGCCCCTGCAAATGAACTCCAGACGCATGTGCTCCCCTGTGCATCTGGATAACGTGAGTGCTGGGGAATTGAGCCTTGAACCAGGGTCCTTAGGCTTCACAGGCAAGCGTTTAACTGCTAAACCAGCTCTCCAGCCCCCAGGCTGCATTCTTACAGGCCTCCCTAGATGCTGTCTCCTTAGCAGTGATCCATCTTGTCCTGGAGAACCCAAGACAAGTTACATTTATGTACAATATGTCATTCCCATTGTCATAATTATGTACACATATATACATGCTTTGTGTAAAATCAACTTAAAAGAATTGTTGAAGTCCTAAAGAAAGGATAGCATTTTAAAATGACACTAAAATATGTGATAGAATTTCTCTGGGAATAGGATAGTAAAGATGTTGGGAGCTCCATTATGTGTTTATTTCATGATATCTACTTTGTCACTAAAAGCTATGTTTGAAAAGGTGCTTATTGAGCTTAATTTAATAAATGTTTAATTTTTATGTGAGAAGTTGCCAGTAAATTAAAAACTTTATATATATATATATATATATGTATATATATATATATATATATATACATATATATATATATATATATATATATATATACATATATATATATATATATATATATGATTTCTAAATCTTATTCATTTATTTAATTTTATTAATTAGTTTTGTACTCAGTGAATCCAGTCAATTCAGTCAAGTTGGTACCATTGTTAGCCTCCTCCGTGTCCTACCCCCTCAATCCAGCTCCTCCTTGTTGAAGTATATGGGTCATGCATTGTGGAGTAGCAGACCCAAAATAAATCTTATATTCATATAAAATAATATGGTAAAATCAAAGATCCAAAAGAGTAAAATCATTAAATTGTGCAACTAGATGGTAATACAGTGGCATCCAGTGAAAGCCAATTGATTTGAATTAACTCACTACTTGTTTTTAAGAAAAATAGAGGGATATATATATATATATATATATATATATATATATATATATATACACACACACACACACACACACACAGGCTATGATTTACATGAGTAAAGAAGTCAATTATGTAATTGAACATAATTATTTGTAAGTGACTGCATGTAATGGATTTTTTTTTTTTTTTTTTTTGGTTTTTCAAGGTAGGCTCTCACTCTGGTCCAGGCTGACCTGGACTTCACTCTGTAGTCTCAGGGTTGCCTTGAACTCACGGTGATCCTCCTACCTCTGCCTTCCCAGTGCTGGGATTGAAGGCGTGCACCACCACGCCCGGCTAATGGATTATTTTAAATTTTTTTTTTAATTTAGTTGAACTCATTTTAATAACAGATGGAGGAACCTCACATTTATATTAGCTACTGTGGTGGATTTATCCTGCGGCTTTTAAAAATGTTTGGTGATAGGGCTGGGGAGATGGCTTAGCAGTTAAAGGCACTTGCTTGCAAAGCCTTCAGGCCAGGTTCAATTCTCAAGTCATATGCCTAATCCAGATTCAAAATGTTGTATAAGTGTTTGATGTTCAGTTACTGTGGCAAGCAGCCTTGGTGTTTACACACATGTGCACATACACACATTCAAATTAAAAAAAATGAATATTTAAAAATGTTTTGTAATTTCATATCATAAAATGATATTCACTCTGCTTAAGTTTGACAGAAAATTAAGATTTTGGTGTTCTACAGTAGCGTGTTTTATTTCTATAAAGAACCATCACTGCTTTCCAGAGCAAGTACTTTCCAGGGTTTCCTTTGATCTCTGAACTTGTGTGCTGCCCTTATCAAGCCATCTAGTTGTCCATGAAAATCCAGAAACATTGCTGTCTTCATGACTGTAGTATCTGCCATTCCCCTTGTAGCTGTACTGCCTGGGCTTGTGCATTGAAGGATGCATCCAGATTAGGCCGAATAGAAGCATACATGATGGGAGCAATTTATCATTTATGTTACTTTCTTCTTTTTTCTCACAAGGAATGCACAAGGCCCTCTCATCCTTAGAACATTCTAAGGCCTGGCTGATGGATACACTGTCCTCTGCTTTATATTTCAGGAAATAATCTGTTCAAGGTCAAGGAAGAAAATATTTGCCAAAAGTCTCTGCTTTCTCATGGCATATGTCCACAAGTGTTTCCTCTGTATTAAATTCTACAGGATGACTGGTTGAGTTCAACTGAATAACACTGTGATAAAAAGGCACAGAAAGACCTGTAATTTACATATTTTAAAGAGCTGGAAATGAACCAGATTATTTTTGCAAGTAATTCTAAAGCCTAATGAGCCTACTTTTTTTTTTGTCAGCCTGAAAAGTTACATTAATTCTTAACATATTTCCAAATAGTACCAGGTGAGTCTTCTTACCATATCCAGTTTCTTTCCTTTTTCTCCAGAGGTAAGATTATTTGCATATGCCTCCAAGAAAAACAAATATTAACCTTGAGTAATGGTTAATGAAAATGCTCTTTAATACTGGAGAGACAGGAAATAACAAAAACAGTTAGGAAATTTCCTGATGTAACAGACAAGTTTCTGGATTTTCAATGTTACTTGAAAATTTAAAATCTTTAAAAAGATAGCAAAATAGGCTATAAAAATATTATTGCATGTTCATTTATTGAAAATTTCCTATATTAGTTATCAATCAAAGCTTGTAACATGCTATATTTCTTACAAACATCCTAAGTTTATATACCAACAAATCTGAGATATAGAATTTATTTCATTATTTTTACATGTGTAAGCATACTAAATATGTGAGTGGTTTGGTGTGTGTAATGCATAGTGTATACCTGTGCATGTGAAGATGTGTACCCACTGTGTTGAAGACAAAAGAGAAGATCAGGTGTAGCATCCTAGAGTTCCAACTTCATCATGACATCTAAAAATTAATTCTAATACAAATAATGAAAAGGTCTGAACTTCCCATGCCTTAAGTTATCTATCCTTCTAAACCTTAGTTTCCTTTGCATAAAGTATGGCACTATTTCTGTTAGTACAGGAATCAAATAATTGCAGAAATCAAATAATTGTAGAAATCACAGTCCTGAAAACACATCATGCAATGCTTTTTTTTTTTTTTATTCTTATCTTCTACCCACATCAAGGCATGTCATGAGGATAGGGCCCATATGATTGACTCATATTCTTGTAAGGAGAAATAGATCTATCTCTGTAATGTAAAGATGTAATAATGTGATACTCTAGAAGCAAAGAGAAAGGCTTTCCCAAAGTTTGACCATTTGGCCATGATAGCAGCCCTATTTTGGACTTCCAGACATAATGACCATGAGAACTAAAATTTATTTCTAACCAACAGAGTCTCTGGTATTCTTTCATAGCAGTCTGAAATAAGAATTGAGTATACTATTAGAAAAGTAAGGAATTGTCCAGTGGAGCAAAGGCTTAGTATATTCATCAGTTCATTTTGGTTATTGCTTTACAGCCTGTCTAAAATTAGAGGTAATGTTTCCACCTTTATTCCTATATTAATATTGACTTCTTTCTGTACCTGAAAAGACCAAGTCTACAGAGGAATTTCGGGGTACATGTGACTAACTCTGTGATAAGTACTAAGCAGTGCAGACCTGACCATACCAATGCAGGAGCATTTGGATCAAAGGACAGCAACAGCTGAAAATGGTGGGACAAGCCACCTGAACAGGGCTCATGGAGAGTTGTTATATAGAAAAATATTAGTCTTCCATCGCTGTTACATGACAGTCACTAATGTGACATAATTCTAATAATGGCTGGTTCTTCTGCAGGACAACCCAATCAGCTAAGCTTACCCTATCCTTAAAAGGCACTTAACTCTAAACTATGTATGAGGTGGAGACCTTCCTCATCAAAAAATCACTTACTATTTCAATGACTGCGTTCTTCAGCCCCTATTTATCCATGGTAGTGCAATCTATGTTAAAAATAAAAGCCAAAGGGGCAGAGACAAGCTCTCGGTGATTCTATTTGGTTTATTTATACCTAGTGAGACTGTGTGTCATTAGGTAAAGCTTAATAGCTGAGAATCAAGCATGCAAAGTGAATGCTAACTTTAAACAAAAGACCTAAAATTCTTCAATTCTGAGCATCACACTATCACTAGTGAACAGAAATTCAAGGAGGACGTTTCTTGCAGATAATTTCCAGTGACAAGAAATAGATCAGAGATAGAAAGCACATCTTTCTGTGCTCCCCAGAGAGATGCATAGAGTAAATGTGCAGCACTTCCAGCTGCTGGAAGCAGATTACAAAGCTAAAGGGCTTAGTACAAAACTTGATTTCATTAGAAAGCCTTTGCTTTATTAATCTTGTTGTCTGTTATTGTTTAAGTCAGGACCCACAAAGTGGAAAAGTGGGGAAAAGAAAGCAGTGGAATGGAAAGGGATTTAAATATGCTCTGTAGTCACCATGGAAACCTCAGTCAGCCAATTAGGTACAGATTTTGTATCCAGTTGCTTATATAGCTGTTCTTGTTTTACCTGCTCCACATTATCTGATATGCATCTGAAATGTGCAATACACATGCCATCTCAGATAAAGTATTTATATGCTTCAAATGTAATTTAATGTTTTTCTTGAAATAATAGATAACTGCATAATCTACAAACAGAAATTGCTTTTCCTCTACAGGAAATGCCATGTCAGTCTTACATCTTTCAGCTTTCTTAAATACACAGTAACCCATGCTTAAGATCTATAATACTTAATAAGGAAAAGAAAAAAATTCACTATAATGCTTGACCTACTGACTGTAAATAGTTCTCTATGTTCTTCTGTCCATGAAGGGAAAGAGGCAGAACAACAGTGTCCTATCATTTCACATATCTGCAGATAATGATGTAGCTTCTCATCAAGGTCTCCAAAACATTATGGAAGAGAGATTTTCAAGTCACATCAGCCTATATTCCTGTCCAATTCCATTAGCTTGGTTAGCTATAACCACATACTAGGAACAAACTTTTCCAAGTTATTTTAATGTATAAAACAAATTAAGAAATATAATAGTGGTAAAACTTATATACTCTTAACCTTTATAATTATCAATGCTATATAAACCTTATGTTGTCATTACTTTAGTTCAGACTTTTGGTTTCCAAGTACATTTAAGTTTTCATAGTGTATGTTTATATTTGTGAGCTGACATCAGGTGAATTTTGTAAATCCTGATATAGGATTAATGTTTAAATAGTCAAATTATAATATGCCCAATTCATGAGGCAGCAAACACATAAAAATAAAAGGTACTATTGCAGCCAGGTTCACATTGCTAGCAGAAAACACCTGAACACAAGCAGCTCTTAGAAAAAAAAGGAGTTTAGTTTGGCTTACAGACATGAGGGGAAGCTCCTTGGTGTCAGGGGAAAATGATGGCATGAGAAGTGGACTGCCGGGCGTGGTGGCGCACGCCTTTAATCCCAGCCCTCGGGAGGCAGAGGTAGGAGGATCGCTGTGAGTTTGAGGCCACCATGAGACTCCATAGTGAATTCCAGGTCAGCCTGGGCAAGAGTGAGACTGTGTGTCATAGGTAAAGCTTAATAGCTGAGAATCAAGCATGCAAAGTGAATGATAACTTTAAACAAAAGACCTAAAATTCTTCAATTCTGAGCATCACAGTATCACTAGTGAACAGAAATTCAAGGAGGACGTTTCTTGCAGATAATTTCCAGTGACAAGAAATAGATCAGAGATAGAAAGCACATCTATCAAAAACCAAAAATCCAAAAAAAAAAAAAAAGAAAGAAAAAGAAGAGGGTGGACATCACCTCCTGGGCAATGGGCAATAGCAACAGGAAAGTGTACCAGATACTGGTAAAAGGAAGCTTGCCATAACTCCCATAAGACTGCCCACAATAATACACTACCTTCACAAGGGTGTAATTCCCAATTGCCATCATCTGAGGACCTAGGTTTCAGAAGACATAGTAAGCTTAATTTCCAATAATTTAAATCTATGGTTTCACAAGACCAGCTAAGCTTTGTGGCATACATACATGTGGCAGGAGAGTTTGAGGCCTCAGCTTTAGCATATGTTCTGTCTCAAAAATTTTCAGATAAAATTACTATCACATATAGATCATTAGATAGCTAGATAGACAGATAGAGAAATTTATTTTAAGAAATTTGCTCAACCAATTTTAAATGATGTCAAATCAAAGATTGATATAGGCCATAGCCTGAAATCCTCATAGGTCAGAGAAGATGTTACAACTCTGAAATAAAATTTCTTCTCTAGGAATCTACTGGTCTTACACTTAAGGTCTTTAAACTGGTTGCATACCTCTTGCTTCTCATGTTAATTAGAATAATGTCCTTTACTTAAGGTCAACTAATTTCAGATACTGACTATAACTACTTTATCTACTAGAAATACAGTAGATAGTTGTGATGGGCATGTCACACTATAAAAATGTCTTCATATCAATGCCTAGATTACATTTTAAAATATTATTTATTTATATGCAAAGAGAGGACACAGTCAAATAGTGAAAGAGAGAGAGGGAGAGAGAGGATATAAATGGACATACTAGGACCTCTTGATTCTGCAAATGTAATTGAGGTGCTACTTTGTGCTTCTGGTTTTACATGTGCACCCAGGTATAGATTCTGGGCTAGCAAGCTTTGTAAGCAAGTGCCTTTATATTCTAAGTCATCTCCTCAGCCCCAACTAAAAGTGTTTTTTTCACAAATGACTTGTTTTGTAGAAAATATGAAATAATTAAATAATTAAATAATAATAAATAATAAATAATTAAATAATAATAAATAATAAAATAAATAATAAATAAATAAATAAATAATAATTAAATAATTAACAACACAAAAATTCTTGTAGTTAGTATGTGATTGTAGCCAAATATCAGAACAGATGGCTAGTATTTATTTATTCATTTACTGAGTTTTTATTTCTTTGACAAAGGGCCTCATTCTGTAGTATAGTTTGTCCTGAAATTCATTATGTAGCCCTGGCTGTCGTTGAACTCATGGCAATTCTGCTTCCTCATCCTCTCAAAAGCTATTCTTACAGTGTTGGAAAGATGGCCGAGCAGTTAAGGAGATAGACTGCAAAACAAAAGGACCCAGGTTATATTCCTCAGGACCCACTTAAAACCAGATGCATATGATGGAGTATGTGTCTGCAGTTCCTTTGCAGTGGCTAAAGGTACTGGCACAACCATTCTTTCTATCTGCCTCTTTCTTTCTCTCTCCTCTCTCTCTCTCTCTCTCTCTCTCTCTCTCTCTCTCTCTCTCTCTCTCTCTCTCTCTCGTAAGTACATACATACATACATACATAAAATATAAAAGTGTTATTACAAATATGAACCACAATGTATGGCTGAAGACATGTGGTTTATATACAAATTTAACTACTTTACTATATGCTAGCAATGGATAAGGATGATTTAAAATCAAAAATACTATGCCTGTTACATTTGTATCTCTCCAAAACAAATTAATACTTCTAAGACTACTAAAATATGTGCATGATTTATATAAGACAGATGAAAATAGATCTTTTCTGAAATTTAATAAATATAAACAAATCAATATAAACAAATCTGTAGATTCAGTATGGTCATAGATAAGAAGATAATATTTTCAAGAACTCAAAATTTCCAAATTGATCTATGAATCTAATATATGCTGACTGGCTATTTTAGGAGATTATTGTGTATATATTGATTCTCTTGTTTAAGTTGAAAGGAAAAGTCTACTGAAGGAAAATACAAGTTCAAAATTAATTGTGAACCTTCAATAATTAAGTAAATGTGGCATTGGTGAAAGGATTGCAAGTGCATGAATAAAGCCATACAGTCACAGTGTTCTTTACAAAGAGGCAAAGGCAATCAGTGATATTAGTTACCTTCTCATTGCTGGCACAACATACATGACAAAACCAGTTTCAGTGAGGAAGGATTTATTTCAGCTTATATTTATGGATTATAGTCCATCCGTGGCAGGGAATGCATGGTAGGATTTTTAGGGAGCTGGTCACTTGTAGTATAGTCAGGAAGCAGACAGAGACCAAGGTTAATGCTCTGTCAGCTCTCTCCTCTTTTTATAGCCCATTGAATAGTACCACCCACAATTATGGTGGCTCGTCCCACCTCAGTTAATCTAATCATTATAATTCCTCACAGGAATTAGTTGTCAACTGATATAAATCATCACAATAATGAATAAGTGCTAGTTTATTTTTTAATATTTTAATTCTTTTATTTTTATTTATTTATTTTAATGAAAGAGGCAAGAGAGAGAGAGAGAGAATGGGTGTGTCAGGGCTTCCAGCCACTGCAAACAAACTCCAGGCACATACACCAACTTGTGCATCTGGCTTACTGGGTCTTGGGGAATTGAACCTGGGTCTTTTGGCTTTGCAGTCAAGCACCTTAACTGCTAAGCTATCCCTTCAGCCCAGTGCTTGACTTTTAAGCACTTTTCATGAAATAATTGGAGATACACATACTTAAGATTAAACAAGGCTCAAAACTTTTAACCTTCACAAAATGTTCAAAATGGAAAATAGATTTAAATGTAATATTGAAAATTATAAGCCTCTTATCAGGTAATTTAGGAAAAATTCTGGATGATTTTGGGTGTAATGAAGATGACTTATAGTCAAAAATAAAGGTATAATCTGTGAAAGAAAAAGCTAATATGGTGAACTTAATTACAACTAAAAACTTCCTTCTGCTCTGCAAAATTACTTCACAAGAATGATAACAATAGGCAGAGAATGGTGAAAGTATATTCAAAAATCTATATTGTATAGAACTATTATCCAAAATTAAAATATTTTTTTAAATTTAACAACAAGATCACAACCAATATTATTCAGAAATGTGCCAAATATTTGAGCCAATATATCACCAAGGAAGCTATACAAATAGCAAGTTAGCATGCAAAAATATGTTCCATAACAGGTGTCATGAAAAAAAAAAAAAAAGAAAGAAAGAAAAGGAAAACTAAAGTAGCAAGTCCTTACTGTGAACCCATCACAATAGTGGCAATCCAGAACTGACAGCACCAAGCGCTGACGCGGTACTTATCAAGACAAATTAGTATTGCTGGTGAAAATGCAGTGGTGCAGTCACATTGGTAGGTAGTTTGACAGTTTCTTATGCACGTTAAAATAGGGTGCTAGGCAGATAACAGATGACTCAGGTGCTAAATTGCCCACCATATAAGCATGAGTACCTGTTTGAACCTCAGTACCCACAAAAAAAGCCTGTCATGGTGGGAAATCACTATACAGCACTAGGGATACAAAAACAGTAGAATCATTGGTTCTTGATGGCCAGCCAATCTTGCTCAATCAGTGGTCTCCATGTTCAATGAGAGACCTTGTCTCAAAAAACTAAACTAAGTACGAATAAAAGGGGGAAGTTTACATGACACCTTACACCTTCCCTGAGTAACAAATGATAGTCAGTGTTTCTTGAGTTAGAGGCCTCATGTTCATTAATCATACAACCCTAATTTAATTCAATGGATTAAACAGCATAAAAGGCATGAAAGTAAGGTGAAGATTAAGAGGAAAGAAGAAGGGATTAATGGGCAGGAAGGGGGACAGAAGAGGCCACTTAGAGACAATAAGAGCAACATACAGTACACATGCATGAAAGTGTCAAAATTGAAAAAATAATATTTTATAAAGGTATAGAACAACTGAGAGAAAACATACAAAATTGACCCCTGTCCTTTATATGTACACACAAATGTGTATCCACACACCAACATGCATACATACCATGTGTACAAATATAAATATGGTCTGACCATAGAGACATTGATCACACTCCTTGATATCTTCTTAAAGGTGTTTCAAACAGGTCTACAGAAGGATCTATATTCAGATATTTGAGTAATTTTATTCATAATAATCAAAATTTGGAAACACCCAAGATGTTCTTTTGTAGATGTGTAGATAAACCATGAGTCATGTGGACTATGAGTAACTCAAGACTAGAATGCTTCCTTAGTATGCATAAATCACAAATTTAATCATGTGTACACATGCCCGTATGTGCACCAATGTGCATGCAAACATGCACATTCAGTGGGGGAGAGAAGACAAGGGAGGAAACTTAAATGCACATTGATAGGTGAAAGGAGCTGTTTGCAAAGATACATGCTTCATGATCCCAGTTGATTGCATGGCATTCTAGAAAAAAAAAAATTAAAAACCCTGGAAGGAATGAAAGGATCACTGGCTAATCAGACTTGAGGAGAGGGAAAGATGAGCATGTGAAGTAGAAAATTATGACATCATGCTTCCTCATTTATAAAAGTTGAAAATTTGTCTTCAATTTTTATACAGAGCTCATGGCTTTTTACATTGCCTAATGAATAAATATAATACAAATATAGATATCTATTGCAATCTTTAATCAATTTTAATATAACATTTAATAATGTGATAATATAGCATGGTAAGTAAAATACTGTTTTTAAATATAAAAGTAAAGCTGTTAATAATGTATCAGTGTCATAAAATGTCTGGATACTGCATGGTATTTATAAAAATGTATAATAAATAGCATGGAAATTATAATGCAGTTCAGAAGAAAAGATACCGGGGGCCTGGAGAGATGGTTTGGCGGTTAAGCACTTGCCTGTGAAGGCTGAGGACTCTGGTACAAGGCATGATTACCCAGCACCCACTTAAGCCAGATGCACAAGGGGGCGCTCGTGTCTGGAGTTTATGTATTTATTGTCACTCTTAAATAAATAAATACATAAATAAAAGATACTGGGTGGGGGAGCAGCTGGAGCAGCTAAGGCACCTGCCTGCAAAGCCAAAGGACCTCTGTTCTATTCGCCAGGACCCATGAAAGCCAGATGCACAAGGTGGCATATGTGTTTGGAGTTTGTAATGGCTGGAAGGCCTGGCATGCCCCTTCTCTCACACTCTCTCTCTCTCTCTCGCTCTCGCTCTCCCTCTGTGCCTCTTTCTCTCTCTCAATAAAAATAAATAAAAAAGAATAAAAGATACTCAGATTTTAAAATCCAGTAGTAGCACATGAAAAGTTAGAAAGAATGATTGTGTGGAAGAAATTGAAGGTAGATACAAAATAAATTTATGAAAATAATTTTATAAATTGTATTTTTATTTTCCATATAAACTAGCTTGATTAATTACATGTATGTATTTATAATTTGTATATTTCTAAATTACACAGAATAATTTAGGCTACAAAATTCCATTTTTATTAATAGCTATAAACAAATATATTGTTCTGTTATTGACTATTGTATACATGTATATAATACGTTTTGATAATAATCTCCTCCCCTTACCTTCTCCTGACATCTCTCTCAGCCTCCCTTTCATCAAACTGCTTCTTCTTTACTTCTACCTTTACTTTGAGCTCTTCTTTTTATTGAGATAGATAGATAAATAGATAGATAGATAGATAGATACCCACTGAGTTTAATTAGTATTGCTTCCTTGAACATGGATGGTGAATTGTTTACCAGAGCACATGCAATGTACCATTGGTTATAACCCTGGAGAAAATTTCTCCCTTTCCCCTGTAATTGTTAACTGCCAATAACCCTTTAAGGAGTAACAAGAATCTCATGTCCTTCCCTACCATTCATGATAGAATGTTGGTGTATAATACTGGGCAAGCAATGACAGTTGTTGTGAGGTTATCAGTGTAACAACCACATGCTATCCAGAAGACAGCATTCTTTCAAACTTTTCATCATCCTCTGGCTCTTAAATTCTTTCTTGCCCCTCCTCCACAATGTTCTCTGAATTGTCAAGTAGATGAAACAGGTATCTCACTTGGCAATGAACACTCAACATTCACTTATTCTCAAATATTTTATGAGATTTTATTCACTCTAGTTGTCTTTGCCAACAGAAAAAAAAAGAGAGAGAAGTTTCTCTGGCCGAAGAGAGAGGTGGTATGAATCTATAGGTATCAACACAAATATTTATGGAATTTTTCATGAATTTCCTTGTCATCCTTGTGATGGGATCATGATAATCTCTACCATTCCAGTTTTAGTATGTGTGCTGCTGAAGCAAGCACTGTTATTTCTTTCTTTAGTAAAGTCTGCCAGAAATAAGTGTAATATAGAAAACTTACTTATTGAGAGACCACTACTTTTAAAATCTAGTACAAAAAGAGTGAAGATGTTTGTTTATTTCTGAAATCATGTGCCTATATCTTTTGCACATAACAGGAATTTAATAAGAATTACTGTTAAAATATTAATATACATTTTTGCAGATACTATGGATACATACCTAAAGAGAGCTTCTTGGCTGCATATGGCAGTAGAAGAAGACCTTTGCTTTCTATTGACAGAAATCTGAAGACCATTGCAAAGGTGAAGCACTAACCAGGGAGGGGTCTGTAAGATTCCCACCTGGGGTTTCACAGGCATGCACATGCTCTCTTGTCACCTGAGTTTGTGCATCAGAACACCCAGAGTTTGGAAGGGTGGTTGTATTTTGAAAATAAACATACCCAGGTAATTCTAGTGAGTTACTTGTTAGGATAGGAAAGTGGACTCTGACCTACTTCAGCTGTGTGGGTGAAGGCAAGTACTTCCTGTGCACCATGCCTTCCTGTTCCCTAGGTTCCATTAAGGCATCAGTGTATGATCACAATTATCTGAAACTCAGGGAGGACATTGCATTTACTTTCTTTATTTCTGTTTACTCTCCTGGCCTGTCTGGGCAATGCACATATTTGCTCCTGGGGCAGGAGAGGTAGTATGGAGGACAATTTGTGCTGTCATTGTTATTGACAAAGGTGGCTCTTATCATGTTTGTCAGGTATTTCATTTGGATATTGCAAATATTTGGAGGTACTTGTGTCCTCCTAGATAAACAAGTATACTGTGTGCAGCACTGTGGATATTATCCTAGTAAGCAGAAAGCAAAGGCATAACTTATAACTATTGCTATATGATGTGGTAAGTCTGTATCATGGCTTTTGAAAAGAACAATTTTACTATTTCTGTAAAACAGCCCTATATATGCTTTCTGTTGATGGGATTTAAACACATGAACTCAAATGATTACTTTTTAATTTCTGAAATAATATGTACCAATTTTGATACATGCTTTGCTTTTTTCTGCATATTAACCTTAAACATATCTTTTTCATTACAAATGAGAAAGGTGGTTTTTTGAAAAAGAAATAATAAAACAACAAAGAGTATCTTTTGTTTCCTTGCAGGGAAATTATTTCTGGTTAACTTTAACAGGAAACTCTTAATAAAATGACAGGGACAAAATATATAGCTCTGGCCACCATGCATTGCAGGACAGGCAGAATAGTTAGGCAATGTAACAGTTCCCAGGGAAACACAGGAAACAGAGCTTCCTCTTAGAAGCTCTTTGGGCTGGAGGACAAGGCTTGACTAATGTGGCTGTTGGAGTCTGGTGTTCTTCATAAGCTCCTGTGTTCTTAGTGCTTGATCTCCAGCTGATGGTAATTTAGGAGGTGGAGCTTTGCTGCGGGAATGTGTTGCTGAATGTTCATCTCAATGATTTATTAACTCAACTTACCAAGTCAGTTTGGCAAACTTTCCTGCTGCTGTTGTTTACCTGATATTAGCAAGGAATTGGTTTCCAGCCTCTATATATGCCACATTTTACCTATCCATCATGGAGTTTCTCCTCAAGACTGTAAGACAAAATAAACCATTTCCTATCGCAAGCCACTTTAAGCCAGTAATGTGAAGGTAACTGTGACAACAAGGAAGTAATAACTGATATATGCTGAGATTTACTGGCAATATGAAAATTCTATCACTGTAGGAGAAGGTGTGAATTTAAGGGTGAAGGTGACAGAAGAGATGCAAGAAATGGATTCTTCCACAGCAAAGAAAGGATGAACAATGTGGGAGAATAATTCATTTAGCAACCAGTATCAAGGAGACTTAGGTCTTGTCTTCCCAAGTGAGAGACAAAGTAATGGAAAGAAAGGGATGACCAAGAAGATAGATAAAGATAAATACTCAATAGACCCATGTTTATAGAGAAAGTAAATTATGATTTTTTGTAATATGTTACAAATTTATAATAATAAGATTTAAGGAGACTACAGCAAGCAAAAGTTATGGTAATCATGGACAGTTAAACAGCCTAATACCCACAACAAGTAAGAAAATAAAGGTAGTATCAAATGCTTTAAAAGTGCTACTATAATATCTTAGTCTAAGAAAATCCGTTAAATAATTTACCTTATTTCAAAAAAGGAAACTGAAGATATATAAAGTCCAGATCTAGGAATGAGTCCAGAGGTCATTCCTCAATTAAAGATAAATAAAGCATGTTTATTTGGATTGAATGAAAATCACTAATAAAATAATGGAATGAAATCTTCTTTAGACTAAAGCTGGTCATATCACATATTTCATTTACTTCTTAAGAAGTGTAAACATTATTTATATTTTTAGCTTCATGCAATACTTTTCTATTTCTAAAATACCAATCATATCTCATACACTTACTAGACACAAGAAGAAAACTTTAATAATCCAGAAATGACTCAAAGCAGCTCCTACTTAAATTAATGAGTCTTATAATCAAACAGAAAAGTATAGGAATAACAAAATACTAAGAGTCAGAATCCCTGGGTTCTAATCTTTTCTCCTGGGCTACATATCTGTGAGAAAATCATATAATCAACCTAACATTAGACTTTAATATAATGAAGGAAATCATGGTCTGGTTTTATTCCATAAAATGGAAGTAATCAAAACAGTATTTAACTAAGACACCTTGCAAAATCTAAATATGATAATACAACTCCATGATAACCTTGGCAGGTAATGTTCTGTACTTGGTGCTTCTGTATACTTCACATCACTATTACACAGCTACAAAGCCCAGGACACACCATGGGGCCTTCACTTCCCACCTTTATGCGGTCACAATGACTGGCATTAGATCAGATCACCCACCTTTGTCATAATGTTCGGTGCTCAGTGATACCAAAGGAATCCGAAGTGCTTTAGAAAAAATTCTCTCACTTACAAACCGACACTTCTAATGGATTAACCTTTATTTTGTCTTTATAAAAATTAACCCTTATTTTGTCTTTAGGGTGTGGCAAAGTAAATCTTGTGGACAAAAGTCTTTATCAATGTGGGTCAGTTCATTTCTGTTACTAATAACACAGATTGATGAGTTCAAAGCAGGATGTTAATGTAAATGAGTGCAGAGAGGTATCCAGTGAGGGAGGAATGACATACTAGCAAAGGGACCCTAAAATAGAAATGGTGCTTCTAAACTATTTTAACATGAAAGTTTTCATGGTGAAAAAGTGTTCACTAGAGGGTTAAAATTACATACTAATAAAACTAATATAAAAATAATTAATCAAGGGACTAGAAAGATAGGTCAGTGGTTAAAGATGCTTGCAAAGCCTGAGAGTCCAGGTTCGATTTCACTGTACCCACATACAGTCACATACACAAAATGGTGCATGTGTCTGGAAGTTTGTTTGCAGTGGCAAGAGGCCCTGTTATACCTACTTCCTCTCTCTCTCTTTCTCTTTCTCTGTCTCTCACTCGCTCTCTCTCTCATTTTATCTCTTTATCTGTCTCTCTGCTTGCAAATAAGTTTAAAAGAATTTGCCAATATTTACTATGACCCAAAATAAACATCTATAAAAGAACTTGAGAAATACTTGAATGAAAGGACTTAAATTGTTATATTTTACTCTTTATGCATTTGAATTATCAAGTCTAAAGTGTCTAATAAATGATTCCCCTCTTTTACAGGTGAAATTTGAGAAAATAATTTAAAAATAATCGTGGTATATAAACATCTGTATGGGTGTTGTCAATAAAAAGTGTTTATTCATTGTAAAATAGCTCAGCGGATTAAACCACTTCTTTTATTTTTAGATTTTATTTTTATTTATTTATTTGAGACAGAGAGAGGGAGAGAGAGAGAATGGGCCCACCAGAGATTATAGCCATTGCAAACGAACTCCAGATGCATGTGCCACCATGTGCATCTGGCTTATTTGGGACCTGGAGAATCAAACCTGGGTCCTTAGGCTTTGCAAACATGCACCTTAACCACTAAGCTACCTCTCCAGCCCCAAACCAGTTCTTATTCAAGCATGAAGATCTGAATTTGAGCCCAGCACCCACATTGAATGTCTATAATGGCTGCATATGCCTATAATGCCAACACTAAGGAGGGGTAGAAGAGGAAGATTGATGGGGCTTCCTCCTTGTCCAGTCTAATAAATGCATTTAGAGCTCCAGATTTAGTGAGAGACTCTGTTTTAGAGAAACAAGGTAGAAGAGCAGTAGGGGAGGACACTCATGATTTTCTTTTGTGCCCTGCATATGTATACATAGAGCATGCACATATGACCAACATGTGCATACACCATATACAAACAGACACACTCTAAATTGGAATAGCTACTAATTCATTTACTGGAAAAGAAGCAACTATATGTGTATATATACATTTATATAAACTAAATATGTAAAAAACATATTTATATATCTGCCTTCAAATTGTCCCAAAATTTTTGGAATAAAGGTTATTTCTCCTTATGGAATATCAAATATCCCCTTGAAAATCTTCAGCAAAGATTTATTCTGACCCTTTGTAATTTTGTGAACAACATTATTTACTGTTAGCAGTGCAAGTCATGTTGGTGTGCCAACTTCGTAGTCATTATAGCACACTGGATACAGCTGCTAACATCTTGCCTTTTCCCTCAAGAACAAAAAATTTCAGACACATTCCTATAAGATCAAAAATATTAGCTTCATTTTCCTATAACTTCATGTCTAAGGAATATTCATGCCTTAATTAGCACATTAACTTCTCACCTTGACCCTCAATGTGACACACAATGGTGCTGCAACCTCCACACTGTTGTCTTTCTGCTGCACTTCAAACACAGGGCAGGGTAACTTTGTCTCAGTCCACACTGCATTTGCCTTAAGGTGCCTCCTTTATTTTATTGTTTTAAATTTATTTTTATTTATTTATTTGAGAGTGACAGATGGACAGGGAAAGAGGCAGATAGAAAAAGAATGGGCGCATCAGGGCTCTAGCCTCTGTAAATGAACTCCAGATGCGTGTGCCCCCTTGTGCACCTGGCTTATGTGGGACCTAGAGAATAGAACCTGGGTTCTTAGGCTACACAGGCAAGCGCCATCTCTCCTGCCCCAACCTCCTTTATTTTTTGATTAATCTGCTCTTCTGAGATGCTGGCTATGAAACAGAAATCCATGTCCCAGCCACTTCAGTAAAGGCTGTATTTGTGCTTGTGGATAGATTATTGTTTCTCATTGCTGGTACAAAGCACCCCACCAAAAGTAGGTGATGGGAGAAAGGGGTTTATTTCAGCTTATAATCTCCATAGAAGCCTTCCTTTTCCTGGGAAAAGCAAGGCATATGCAAGATAGTCATGTATCTGGGTGAAAGTAGACTACCTACTAGGCTTAAAGATACTGTAATAAATCTCAATGTCTGTCCCAAGACCCCCAGTAACACACCTCCTACAGCAAGGCTACACTTCCCAAATTTCCACTAGCTGTGGATCAACATCTAGGCTCAGTCACAAACAGATGAGGTTATGTGGGGTAGGCACTTTATATTAAAACTACCACAATGCCTATACCATAACCCCTTGGGGATTACCTGCAACCACACTGAGGAGTGTCCCCAACAGAATGGGGGCAGGATGAGGGAAAACAACAACAATACATGATGAATCCATATGAAAAACCCTACTAATAATACCAATAATGATAATAATAATGAACATAAAATACTGTCATAATGCCCATAGAAAATCCTTTAATGGAGGGGAATGATGAGGCCTAAAGAAGCTTAGGATTGACTAGTTTCTTTGGCTTCTGGGATTGTGCTAGGTTGTCTGATATTTAGACCTTGGGATCTTAGGTCAAGCACATCTTGTTAAGAGTAAGAAACATTTTTTACTCAGGAACTGAAGCTGAGTGCATACGAGATTCTTAGATTCTGCAATATATATAGTTGCTGTACTGGTGACAGATGGTGCAGCCCGAGTTTCCTGGGTGCACATTGCTTAAATCTGAAGCTTAAGGCAATTTATCATGTTTCTCATATAAGTTCACAGATTTGGGGGGGGGGGGGTTATAATAGGTTAATTGTGTTAACTCTCTATTTGTCAATTTTTAGGTTATCATGTAATACAACATATAACAAATAGTGAAAAATATCCAAATACAGGAAATACATACCTGTCATTTCTTTTTAATCTTCCTTTAAAAATACCACCAAATACCCATATGATCAGATAAATGCCTTTGCCTTGGATCCTTGGATGCTTTTCCAAGTACCAGCCTTGTTTCCTCCTTTTGTTCCTCTTCTGTTATTTACTTTCCCTGGAATTTTAATATTTATGAATTATTTTCCATTATAACAGCTTACAAAAACTTCAAAATAGTACTTTCAAGATAGGATCTTTTTTACAATGTAAATGCTGAAGTTCCTCCAGGAACAGGGTCAGTAAAGATACCATGGGATTTGTTATATTTTCCCATAAAACATGCTGCTACTGAGAACGGTTTCCCTCAAATAGCTGCTCATCAGTCATTTTCTTATTTTGATTCTAGAGCTGTTAAAGAGTCTAAAGCCCCATACTTTGACATTCTTCAGGGAAGAGGTTTTATAGTCTATCATACATGTCTTAAATTGTTACTCCTTTGATTATGTTAAAGCTTTATTTGTTCATAATAGTACGACTTTCTTGATGTCTTTATTCTGGCTAAAGTGCATGCATGCAGACACCTACACACACACACACACACACACACACATACACACATACACACACACACAAACACAAACACATATATACATATGTATCTGATATATCAAGAGGAACTTTCGAGAGTGTTTGTAATATCTTTTCACTTTTATGTATCACTAATATTTGGCATTTCCCTTCTCTATGTATCTTAGTTTTTCTTCTCCAAATTGTTCAGCTGCTCCTTTCCTTGTTAGAAGTTATTTTCTCAACATTTTCTGTCTACTGATATTTTTGAGCTGTTTTTTCTCTGCTGTAACTTCACATCCAACAGTGGTGACAGTGAGACAAATTCCAACCTGTGATCATCTGTGAATTCCATTAGTGTGGTGTTATTTACACCCTTTCTTAGCCTACTGATGATGATGCTGTGTAGATGGAATCATGCTTATATTGTTAGGATACAATATGGAATAAGTTGTCATTGTCCTTTATCTTTTATGTATGCTTCTTAAACTATATAGAGCTTCTTCAGCAAATTTTAGAATCTTATGTTTTTAAAGAAATTACATTAATATAATTACATTAATCCATTCTGCAAATTTTAATTCCATAACCCAAATTGTCATAAGTAGTGAAATATTTTTTTCTTCCTCATTCAATGTTCATTATTTTTAAGATGACATAATTCAAATTGCTGTAATTTTTTGCATTACTACATTATATTTGTTGACATGGCATAAACATTTCATTGGAATGGCAAAGACAGACACAACTTCATGGTACTTCTGAACACAGGATACATGAAAGTATGTTTACAGTGCACTGGTTGGCATTTTGAAACTTGGTGACTTTTGCCATTTCATCCGTTAATAATACATTTGATCCTTTTTAGTTTTGCATTTGCTAAATTAATTTCTAATTTCATTGCACAGTCCCATTTTTCCAAATGATGATTCTACTTATTTTTTAGATTTCCCTATATTCCAATTATCATTCTGCTATCATACTTGTCATGTAACAGATGACATCGTATATTTGCATATCTATCATCACATTTTGTTACAAAAAACTGGAGAGCAGAAATCTTATCATATTTCTTTTTATTCTTTGGTTGTCAGACTAATGTAGGCAGTCAGTAAATGTTTGTTGACTGAATAAGCAAATTAGTAACCTGTTCATAGGGATATCAATGGAGAGCTTAACTTGAATACCAAACTTTTAAATAAACAATCTGCCTGGGTTGAATTCTCCAGTGCCCATATAAAACCAGATATGCAAAGTGGCAAAGGAAATTTTCAGAGGCATCTGGAGTTCATTTGCAATGACAAGAGGCCCTGTTGTGACAATTCTCTCATTCTCTCTCTCTCTCTCTCTCTCTCTCTCTCTCTCCTTTCTCTTTCTATCTTTCTGCTTGCAAATAGTATATATATATATATATATATATATATTTGTTTCAAAAAGAGAATTTTAATATGTGGTAAAGTATTGTTTGAACCACTATATATACAAATAACTTTTAAGTTTAGGAATATAAAACAAATGTAAAGAAAGTAAGCCTTCTCAACATAATTTTTAATTCCGTAATCTGTCTGGATTCCAATTAAATAGATTAATGTCCACTATAGTGGATATACTCACATCATTTGAATGTACTGCTATTTGTTTGACCTACATATTTCATCTTGTATTTTCTACTACAAATTAAAATACATTTATTATAAAAACCTTGCTAGTATTCAATAAGAGATTTGGAAAGGTGATAAAGACAGGAAGGTACTGGTATTAAACAGATTCACATATGATAATTTATTGATATTGAGGAATGGGAGGACTATTACTTAACAATAGAAAATTAGAAAATTGATGGATGCTTTAAAAGAGGCACATAATTTAATTCATACTATTAATTTATACCCTTCCCAGGTACCATGAAGACCTAAAATTTAGAATATACATTAAAACTGTGTGCTCTCAGCTGTAAAACTAATAATGAACTTGCAGAAAAAGAAATCAAGGGAAACATACCATTACCACAGAAGAAAATCAAAGAAGACACTATGTGATAAAAAGAATCTTCCATGCTCCTGGTTTGGCATATTAACATTTTAAAAATTCCTGTTCTACTGAACATTATGTACAAGTTCAACACAATTCCCATTGAAATCTAGTGACTTTATTCACAGAACTACAAGAAATAATCCAGGCACAAGCATCTGTTGTTCACTTGCAAGTGGTAAGAGGTCTTGGCACACCATACATACACACACCCTGCACACACACTGGTGCAAATATATATTTTAAAAATACAAGGCATAAAATAGGATAGGAATCTAATGAGAAAATGGAGTTTTGTTGTAGGAAAAGGGTGTTGTGTGAGGGTAAATGAAGTAGTAGGATCAAAATGCATTATAGAAATATATGAAAGTTTCAAAATATAACAGCATATTTAAAAAGAACCTGTGTGGTCTAAGATGTGAAAACATATCTTGAGAACAAACCATTTCAGATACTTCTTAGAGGAGAAACACCAGCAAAACAGTCAACAGACACAGTACACACCTTTTCCTATGACATTGGCCTTCATTTTTCTGTTTTCTCTTCACTAATTGAAACAAGAACCTTACTCACTTACTGCCAGAATACTGAAATTCATTTCAATCATGTATGAATAGACACAGTGACACAGAAATGATATCATGAAAGTAGATTTCTTGTTTGGTTTGCTTTTTACTCGTAGATCCCTCAGATAGGAGCCATAGTGCATGTTGCTGGGTGACAAGAGAGCTGCAGTCTCAGTCAAGGGCAATGAGGTAGAATAGAGGCAAGAGCCTATGGAGTGGTTTCCTTGGGAAGGAAGTGGTTGGGTGGAATTTCCAGTACCTCTGGTTTAGGGACTTTCCCTAGTTTTCTGGTCTTAGGGAATTAATACAAACATGCAGTGACTCAGTGCAAGAGCCTGTGAGAGTAAACATCTGTCCTGCTGACACAAACTACTTCTCTGAGCAATGCTCCACCTCTGTCACATTTTATAGCCTTCCAAAGCAGCACCAATAATTGATGACCAGGTAATAAAAAGCATGAATCTATTGGGGATATTTCATGATCAAAGAGCTACACTATCCTTTCCTTTTATAGGAAAATAGTAAGGGTTCAAAAAATGAAGTCAAATTTTGAATTTATAGCAATACTGTTGCTCCTTGATAAACAAAAGAAGTAGTGATGCAATATAATGTCATTAACTTAAGTGGTGTTACTTATGATTTCTGTGTCCAAAAACAAATTATTTTAATATCATTCATTTTTCTGGAGCGATGACAATTCATGAATTCCTTGATGTCACGTAATATAACTGTTTAGTATACATGATCATTTTATACATAAGGGTTACTTGAATATCATTTCTAGGAAACCAACTAGTTAGGGTGTTATGAAGAAAGAGGACATGAATTCAGAGGTTATGGATAAGATCTCATTATGCCATGATAGAATTAAAACCCTGTGGGAATAGATGAAAATGGCTTGATAAAATAACATCTATATGATAATAGTAAACAATTTAACTAACTAAAATGTATACAGAATAATTGCAGGATGAGGTTTAAAGGACTCAACCACACTGTGTACTTGATCATTCATTATACTGACCAAGTAAAATTGGACTAAGAATTTTCCCCATAGCACATCATTCTGGCCACTCCAAAATGATTTTAAATGAGGTCTACTCTTTCTGTTATGTTCTTAATTCTAGATGTAAAGTACAATTTGTTTTAGAAAATCAGTACTGGCAGAACTTTAATATATATGGAATTAAATTTGAAAAAGTCATAAAATAAACAAAGATTATTTTTTTGCATAACTGTAATTTACAAGTATCCTACGTGGTTTCAGAATAATTTTTCTTTTACTTTCATTTCTTTGTTTGTTGTGTTCCATAGACAGCATATGAGGTCAGAGTGGGTCAAGAACTTTATAGATGAATTTATTTTAAACTCAACAACTGTGTAATAAACAGAAGTTGAAATCATAAGTGAATTCATAATTGAAGGCATATTTCACACATACTGACTACAGAGTTATATCTTCGGATATTGCATCAGACATTGAATCTGAAATACACATCTTAGATGGATATTTTATTTCTCATCTCCCTTCAGTTTTGCCTTCCCATATTCGTTTTCCCACAACATTCTGGGAGTTATTGCTACTTGATTATGTGTGCTGATTTATAATATCATAACTTGTTGCAAATTTTTTTGTTGTCATTTAATATGCACAACTGTTGGACTAAGTTATGCATCACATAGTAATATCAAAAAACCTAAAACAAAGAAACTTAGTTAGATTTTATTTCTATTTAGCACTAAAGAAACTAATCTTTGAGCCTTTTAGGGTCTTGTATTAGTTCACAAGGCTTGGACACTTGGAAATGAGATTAACACTAAAATTTATCTCATTCCAAAGTTAATAACCTCTGTCTATCTTTCTCATTTAGGACCAGGTATTTAAACTTTTATCAGAGGATTCCCACAAATCCCACTGTTCAATAATGTAAAAAAAAAACAAAAAACAAAAAAAAAACCTAGAAATTGAAAATAAATTCAATATATGAAAATGTGACACAAATCATTTTTGAAGAACTCCCCATTGATGTCTGCAGTGCTATTGTGAAGCCCTTAAGATATGGACATAATTACAATTTGTATTTAAAATGATAAAGCTTCACATTTGGAACCCTGTTAAAATTATCCTGGACCCTTACTATACTCATATTACACTCTATTAAGCTTAAAGTTTTGAACTAAAAGAATACCAGGGGTCTAAACACTACTACCCACATTCAACCAGCTCAATTAAGTAATGTATAGGAACATACTGTAATTTAATCATATTCACATCCTGGTATCCTCTTCTGCCCCCTCTTCCACTTCCAATCCACAGAGAACCCTCTTCTTTCTAGGTAGTCCATCTGTTTTGTTTTCTCTGTCCTTTGGTCCTTTTCCATCCTCCATATTAAAACATTGATGAGCCCTACACTGTGCAGGTTTTATGAGAGCATTGCTAACCATCATGGTATGTTCTGGCGTCATGAAAGGACCAGTGGGTTATATTGAAAGGACAGTGCCCCAGTATACTCAGCACCACCATTTGGATCTAATATTCTTTCTACCCCTCTTCCACAATGTTCCCTGAACCTTGGAGGTGTGAAAGATATCTCGCTTAGCACTGATCTTACCACAGCCTCTTCCTTTCTAATTTGTTGTGTTTTACGTCTTCTCAATGTCTGCTGCTTTCTCAACAAAGACCCTAATGAGTATTTTTTAATATTTTATATATTTATTTGAGAGAGAGGCAGATAGAGAGTGGATAGGCATGCCAGGGCCTCAGACCACTGTAAAAGAACTCCAGAAGCAAGTGCCACCTTATGCATCTGGGATACATGGATACTGGGAAATCAAACTTGGATCCTTAACTTTGCAGTCATGGTCCTTAACCATTAAGCAATCTTTCCAGACCTCTAATGACTATTTGTTTTTTAAAATATATATTTTATTTATTTATTTGAAAGAGAGAAAGAGGCAGAGAGAAAGAGAGAGGGAGAGAATGGGTGTGCCAGGACCTCCAGCCCCTGCAAATGGACTCCTGATATATGCGCTACCTTGTGCATCTGGCTTACATGGGTGCAGAGGAATTGAACTGAGATCCTTTGGCTTTGCAAGAAAACACCTTAACCTCTAAGCTATCTCTCCAGCCCCTCTAATGATTCTTTCTAAGGATACATTCCTTCTAGGAGCATTCTAACAATCTAATTTATAATCCTAGAGATGAATATTTCTATTAGTCACTCAGTTCAACTTCCTAATCATGTAATAATCAACAATGTTGTTAATTTCTTTTATCTACATGAAATCAAAAACATTATTTTACAATGGACTTATGATTCAAATAGTACAGACTCCCATAAGTCATTCCCACATTTTTTATTTTAAAGTATTTTTTTTGTTCATTATTTATTTATTTATTTATTTATTTGAGAGTGACAGACACAGGGAGAGAGACAGATAGAGGGAGAGAGAGAGAATGGGCACACCAGGGCTTCCAGCCACTGCAAACGAACTCCAGACGCGTGCGCCCCCTTGTGCATCTGACTAACGTGGGACCTGGGGAACCAAGCCTCGAACCGGGGTCATTAGGCTTCACAGGCAAGCGCTTAACCGCTAAGCCATCTCTCCATCCCCATTCCCACATTTTTTAAGGAATAAGCAAAATGAACAACATGAATAATATTTGCTTATGTTTGTTACTCCATGTCTTTGCCTTGGCATTGTAAGGGGTGAACAGCTAAAGAATAATTACCCAATCAGCTGTTTTATGGCTCTGAGCTGGATCTTCACAACTGCAGTTCCCTAGGTGCTTTAATCTACCATTTTAGGTAGCCAAGTCTTAGGTTATGCCATTTTGCATAGACCAGAGAAGTGGGAGTTAAATAAAAATCAGTTTTTATCCAAACTTAGTGCACCTTTTTCACCAGGGTTGCTTTGAGACCTTTTACACGGTTCAGCAAGTTCTACTTTCTATGCTTTACAAAGCAGATAGGGGGAAATCTGCAGAAATTTTCTGTATGGCAGCTTTACTGAATGATATAAACCATTAACAAACAAAATATGGTAAGTCTTAGTTAGTATTTTCATTTTACAGAGGAAAAGTTCAGACAGTAAAGTCAAATAGGCTTCAATGTTGTGGAGCTCACCCTACACATATGGCATCTGTGGACAGTCATCATAATTATAGTATTTCCTAGGATATTTTACAGTATTCTTCTGACAATAGTGACCGTTTCCCAAAAGTACTGATGCATGAATCTCCTCACTGGAACATTTCAAGCATTTCATATAAAATGTGTCTCTTGATGCAGAATTCTAATTCTAATATTATCCCAATTAACATGTTAGTTTTTATTAATTTTATCTTGGTAAAATGACCTGACAGCACATAGGTTGATGTTGATTTTTAAATAACTAAAAGCAAGGCAAAACCATAACAAAGTAAAATTAAAAGTGGCATATGGGCTGAAGAGATGGATTAGCAGTTAAGGCATTTGTCTTCAAAGCCAAAGGACCCAGGTTTGATTCTCTAGGATGCTGTTAGCCAGATGCACAAGGGGGCCACATGTACCTGGAGTTCATTTGTATTGGCTGGAGGACCTGGTGTGTTCTCTTTCTCTCTCTCTTGCTCGCTCGCTCGCTCTCCCTCTTGTTCTGTTAAATAAATAAATAAACAAATAAATAAATGTGGCATATGTTTACATTGTTTTTTTTCTATTAAAACAAATTCAAAACTGCATTTTGCAAAAGAAAAATAAAGCAGATACTTTAAAAATACAAAAAATAGACCCAAATTTTGTTTCTGTTATGATTTGCTGAATTTTGTTAACTTATTCAGCCAGAGATAGTCAGTCTTCTTTGTTACTTCCCATTGATTTTGCAACAGAAAAGAAAAAGCCTGAAATCATCAAGATAAAACTGTTTCACTCAGACCATAGGCAGCTGTTTCCTGACTTTCTACAGCATTGCACAGAAGAGGACTCAGTAAGCTCTTAAGGCTTGTTTCAAGCATAAACATATATATTAAGCATATGTATTAAAAGTAATATTTATAATTAATGTAAATTAATTATAATTCATATATTAGGAACAGCTAGATATGAATTTATTACAGCGTGGTCTTCTCTGTGATCCTAAATTTATATGATTTTACTGTTGCTTGGTTTTGGCAAAGGGCATGTGGTTGATAACTTTAATTTGTCCTCAGTTGAATTTCATAAGTTCAGGTAAATCAGATAAATAAGAAAAGATGCAAATATGACAATAGAGAGTTGATTTCCTTCCAAGAAACGAACCACCCCACACACAACAGCAGGGCACAGGTAAAGCCACAGAGGAACTGGCTAGATGACCAAAGGTGCTGCTTCCATGGCAAGCCTGACAACCAGGCCACAGTGATGCCAGCAGACACTGAGGAGACTCTAAACAGCCCCAAAGCAGAAATCCAGAAGCTACTGAGAACTCAACATTAAAGTAGAACTAAAGCACACCCATCAAGGCTCAGGGAAGTTTGTAGGGAAGAAGGCAGAAATAATATGAGAGCCACAGGATGGTAAGGAATATTCAGAGACATAGCCCTCCCCAAAGGGACAAACTGCTACTCTCACAGGTCATAACCTACAACTAAATGGAGAACACTAGCAATCTTGCTAAGGCAGACCCTCAGTGGATTGGGGGCAGGCAGGGAGGAGGGAAATGATAGTACCAACATAGGATGTGTTCATACAATGTTTCTCCTTAATAAAAAGAAGAAAGAAAAAAATTTGTTCATAAAATATGCAGTAATGAGTTACATGTCCCAGGAGTTATTTAGAAAAGATTTTCATGAAATATTAATTTTTACTTACATTTACATGCAGTATTTAAATTTTATATACAAAAAGAAAATATATATGTGTATATATATATATATACATATATACATATATATATATATATATATATATATATATATATATATATATATATATAAATACACATACATACATACATACATACATGGTAGTGCATGCCTATAGTCCTAGCACATTGGAAGTAGAAATAAGAGGAATAGTTGTTCTAGGTTATCGTCAGCAAAATGGTGAGTTCAAAGCTAGACTGTGCAACTGAACATCCTGTCTCTCAAGAAAACAAATAAAAAGTAAAACTATATTGACACTTTTGACTGAAGAGACAGTGGTAAGATAAATATATCATGCTTTGTCTTTTTTTTTTTCTTTATGAGTCTGTCTGGCACCTGAGTGTGCATCTAGTCTATTGCTGAATCTATTATATTTGTAATTTGCCTGATATCTTAATATTGTTTGAATATATCCAATAGCCTAAATACAGCTACATTATCATAATTACAATGATTGGCATTTCTACTCACAAAGAGCTTTGAATCCATAATGTATTAAATAGAACAAATGTGTAAATTCCCCATGTAATTTTGTCAAGAACAATGCATGACCTAAAAACTAGGATTATTCAGTTTGTCATAGTAAATGGATCCAAGCAAATGAGAATTTTCAAAGCATGAATGTAACCAATTTGAGCCTACCCATACTGATTTAGAAAAGTCAGCTCAATTATTTCCAGGCATTTAGGCATTTCTGAATGAGAGAATTTGGTTGTTTAGTGATATCACAATGAATGTGCATGGTACTAGGAAAATGTATTTCTCATACATGATTCTATACATAACTGTATATAGAGAGACAGAGAGACAGACAATCCAAGGATAGATAAACAGAAAATTCAAGAAAACTTTAATTTTCCATGCATAACAAAAGCCCATAAGGCTGGCCATAATGGCTCATACCAGTAATACTAGTACTGGAGAGATCAAAGCAGACTTATTATTGTGAGCTCAAGACATACCTGATCTACAGAGTGAGTTCCCTGTCTGAAAAAAAAAAACAATATAAAGCACATCAGCAGAAAGACCAAGGAAATATCATTGTAAAACGTAATATCAAGTAAAAATAACTCCTCCATTTTGGAATTTTAAACAACTCAGACAACTGATGTCAGATGAGACAAGTGTTATCTTTCTAGTTGAAATTCACTAGTAATTAAGCTTATAAAACACTAAGAAAAATCTTATATATGTTTTCTTTATTTACTTTTTTTCTTATTTTAAACTTGTTTTATTACCAGCTTCCATAATGGTAAACAATAAACCATGTTAATTCCCTCCTCTCTTCCACTTCTCCCATCACAAGTATGTCTTCCATGATATACCTTCTCCCTCTCAATTAGTCTGTCTTTAACTTTGATGCCATCATCTTTTCCTCCTTTTATGAAGGCGTTATTTAGGGAGTGCCTGGGTCAGCAAGGTGGTCAATACCCAAGCCATTTTGTGTCTGGAATAGTGCATTGTGAGCAGTGCTACTCTTCCTTTGGCTCTAGCATTCCCTCTGCCACCTTTCCTGCAATAAACCCTTAGCCTACAGAAGGTGTGATAGAGATAACTCAATGCTGAAAACTTGATTGTCACATCTTCTCAACACTATATTGCCTCTTTTGATTACCCAGTGGCCACTGCCATCTTTAAAAAGAAGCTTCTTTTACCAAAAGTGAGAGTAGCATTATTATATGGGTATGAACATTAAAAGTCCTTAATGGGCAGTTTGGTGAGCATAATATTTGTCCTTAGCAAGACAACAGTAGGTGATACTCCCTTAGAGCTTATGAATTCCCATGCTTATGACTTGGTTTTAAGTACCAGGCCTGCATTCCTTCCTGTGGTGTGGGCCTCCAGTTCACTTAGTGAGCAGTTGGTTTCCTTCATAATAGACTTACCACTATTGCACCATTTGTAACATTTGGGCTGGTTGGAAATCTTAAGGCTGGCAATGTTCATTGCTGTTTATCACCATTGATGCATGCAGCATAGCATTTGCCACCTATCACATGGTCCACAGGGAGGAGGTTTACAGCTCAGATCTGGCTTGATTTCTCAGTGACCTGCAGCCCAAATATGTGGAATCTTCAAGCAATAGAGTCTTATCATCTATGGTGAGAAATCAAAAGATCCATAGCAATACTTTTAATATTTTAGGGGCATCAGGAATATCTTTGACATATTTATAATTTATAATATTAAAAATGAATTGATTCATTAATTGATGGTGAAATAGTATGATGTCATCAAATTTTCTCACAAATGCAATGCACTTAAATAATTCCCTCATTAATGTTCAGTACTTAGTACATATTTATATTAAAATACTTTAATTTATTTTCAAGAAATTCTAGTGAAACAACCATTTAGGAACATCTAGGAATCAGGGAACAAATTATTTATCATAAAACTGATTGTCAGTTGACAACAAAATCATTAGTAAGTGATTTTGCTTCTGATAATATTGAAGTAGACATAGCTTCCCCAAAATGTCTTCATATTTCATGATTCAAAGCACCCAGAGACCATTCCTCAGGTCTTTAGGCCATATAAATTTTATACATGTATATATGTCATATTTAATCCCACGTCATACAAGAATAAACACTGTTTGAACTGGAGAGATGGCTCAGTGGTTAAGCATTTGCCTGTGAAGCCTAAGTACCCCTCTTTGAGGCTCAATTCCCCAGGACCCATTTAAGCCAAATGCACAAGGTGGCACATTCATCTGGAGTTTTTTTACAGTGGCTAGAGGCCTTGGCATTCCCATTCTCTCTCTCTTTCTCTCTGATTTTTTCTCTCTCTGTCTGTTGCTATCAAATAAACAAATAAAAATAAACAAAAAAAAATAAGAAAAAAATAAACACTGCCATTGCTTATTGACCTACTCAAATGCAATTACATAAACATGGTCTTTTTATCCTAAAGGGTCTCCTGTATTTCCATGTTGCTCTGGAAGCACCTTGTGTCAGTTAACTTGTTTTTCAAACACATGCCCATAAAAGCCATCAGACAGAGAAAGACATTTCTCTAGATGAAGACTCCACCTTTAGCAGTTTTCTTTTTTTTCCTGGCAGTTTGAATGTAATAGTATAAATGTATGGCCCTACAGGCTCAGGTGTTTTATTAAAAATAAACATAATTTGAGTCTCCAGCCACTGCAGGCAGATCCTAGAATCCATCTCTATGGTGTGTTTACAGGCAGATATAAATTACAACCCAAAGTTATAAAGAGAGCAGTTTGATCACTTTTGGTTCATGCTTGCTGCTAGTGCTGGATATTGGTGGAGTCTCTCTGCTTGGACCTATGAATGGGAATCAGGTTTTTGGCTATTTATGGAACTTCCTCTACATCTGTAACCCTAAAATAAATCCCTTCTTCAAAAACACTGTCTTATTGGATGATTATTTCACCAATAAGGAGTTTTCTAAAAATGCATGGGACTGGTTCATGAAGCACACATGGTTTCCAGAGCCTCTGTCAAGATGCAGCATGTGAAGCACGGTGGTGTCCATATGTACAGAGGAATGTAAGGCACTTCTAAGTTCATTAGCTTTCAGTGGAGACCCGAAGAAGTTTTGAATATACCAGGACTATGCAAAGTGTATCATGGCATTTGTTGGCTTGGGATGAAAGTACTCCCTTGGATTCTAAGCTCAGATGAAGGGATAATTGAAAATCCACAGACTGTCATCACTGATTATGAAGGTTAGACTTGTAGATATTTGATACTTTATGGTTATTGATTTTGCATTGGTCCAATCTCTATTTTGTTATGGTTTATATCAGTGTGAATATTTACTCTGTGTCATTATATGGTGAAAGTATATAACTTGTTTTAAATTTATAGGACTCATAGTTTAGAGGCAGTCTTAATATTAGATAAGACTTGTTACTGTGTAATAGTATTGAACTTGGTAAAGTTTATAGGACCCTTCAAGGTGGACCAAATACAGTTTGCAGTGTGAAATGATCCTGAGTCCAAATATAAAGAAAGAACAGTTTGAACTCTGATGGTTTGTGCTTGCTTGTGGTGCTGGTTGTTGATGATGTCTTTTCACTTAGAACTATGAAAGAGAGTAAGCTTTGTCTGCCAACGAAATTACCCAGGATCTGTAATCCTGAAATAAATTCCATTCTCCAATAAACTTGTTTGGTTCGTTTTTTGTTCCAGCAATAAGGAGCTGACTATAACACTCTTATAGGCGAAAAAGAAATACTGAATCAAGCATCTGAATCTTTCTTAAAAATAAAAGTTAAATAGATACTTAGCAACTTGTAAGAAAATTCCTACTTTTCAAAGTGGTATGCTATTTTTCATTATTTTTTTCTTTTTGAGGTGGGGTCTCACTCTTGCCCAGACTGCCCTAAAATTCATTATGTAATCTCAAGCAGGTCTTGAGCTTCCAGCAATAAGCCTACATCTGCCTCCCAAGTGCTGGGATTGAAGGCATGTGCCACCATGGGTGGCAAGGTGATCTTTGTAAAGAAAGTTCATTTTATTCAAGAGTGGAGCAACTTGCCTTAACCTTCCACTATTTATCAGAATGTGTGGAATTTGGAAATATTGTCTCGGTTTGTAAGTGTGTAAAACCAGCATGGTACTGGCATAAAAACAAGAGTATAGACAAATGGAATAGACTTGAGGACCTGGGCTTTGGGTCAAGCAAGTATAGCTACTTGATATTCTACAAAGGCTCAAAAAATGTAGACTGGAAAAAAAAACAAAACCAAAAAAAAAAAAAAAAAAACATCATCTTCAACAAATGGTCCTGGACAAACTGGATAACCACATGTAGGAAAATGAAAATTGATCCACACATTTCACCATGCACTCAAATCCAAATGGATCAAAGACCTCAATATAAGACCAGAAACTCAAATACTACTGGAAGAAAATTTAGGAAGTACTTTCCATGATATAGGAATGCAAAAAGACTTCCTGAACAAAACCCCAGAAGCTCACGATATTAAACAGTCACTCAACCAATGGGATCACAAGAAGCTGAAGAGTTTCTTTACAGACAAGCATACAATAAGCAAAGCCAATAGATTACCCACAGAATGTAAGAAAATATTTGCAGGTTATTCAACTGATAGAGGCCTAATCTCTAGGATCTACATAGAACTCAAAAATTTAAACAGTAAGAAGTCAAACACCCTACTCACAAAATGGGCAAAGAACTGAACAGGCAGTTCACAGAGGAAGAAACACAAATGAGAACACACATGAGAAAATGTTCATCATTGCTAATCATCAGAGAAATGCAAATTAAAACAACTATGAGATTCCACCTTGCCCCAATAAGTATAGCAAACATCAAAAAATCAAATGAAAATAAATGCTGGCGAGGATGTGGAGGAGTAGGAACACTCATTCACTGTTGGTGGGAATGTAGGATGATACAACTACTTTGGAAAGCAATATGGAGACTCCTGAAAAAGCTGACTATAGTGATACCAAAAGACCCAGTTATTCCCCTACTGGGCATTCTACCCTAAAACCTTCAAATCACAGGCCAGAGAGATTTGCTCAACCATGTTTGTAGCAGCTCAATTTGTAATAGCTAAGAGCTGGAATCAATCCAGATGTCCATCACTAGAAGAATGGATAACTAAGATGTGGCAAATCTACACAATGGAATTCTACACAGCAGTAAGGAAATATGACACAAGAAAGTTGAGGAAAAATGGGTGATCTTGGAACAGATCATCCTCAGTGAACTTGCTCAATCACAGAAAAAAAATTGCCACATAGTCTCACTCATCTACAGCAACTAACCTGAATCTATCCAAGATACCTTACATACCCAGCAAGCACCTCATGTACAAGATTCTGGGATGGATAGGGAGGGAGGGCATTGAAGGGGTAGGAAACCTAATCTAGACCCAAACGACAATGGTACCATAAAATTCTACTTCCTAAAAGGCAGACCAAATGGTTGAACCCTCACCAGTCCCTTATAGGAAACACCTGACCCACAAGACACTGGAGAGGGTAGGATCAATCTAACCTAAACCTTCTAAATGTTCCCTCCCTTCCACTCCCTCTCTCTCTTCTCCCTAACTTTTATATATTAGTTATATTCTTCCTCATTTTCTTAGTGGGCACTGACCTGTGACTCACAGTACCAGCATGGCACTATCATCCACAATGAGATTTTGATCAGAGACACCTACAAGGTTTCCTAAAAGAATGACAGATTTCTGTCAGAGTACTTGATGACCCACCAAAGGTTAGTGGTAAGATCCTATTGCTGAAGACACCTTATGCAGCAGACACGGAAAATGGAACAGCATGGCTGGAAGCCAGGAGAGAGTCAGTCCCCATACAGTCAACGTATCTAGTGCCAGAAGGAGCTACATGGGCGACTGGGGGAAATAACCAATATCTCTCTAAGCAACTCATGGTCTAACCTACTTAGCAACAAATAACTGGTTGTGATGCCCATACAAGTGCAATCGTGGCACACATCCATTGTGGGGAAACAACTGCTCTTGATTTGGCTAACTGATCTCCGCAGTGGTATGGGACCCATAGCTAGAGCTGGGAAACAATCAGAATCATATCCAAACATAAATCCTCTCTCCAGTATCAAGCTACCATCAATCATGGGCTACAAGAGGGCCTACACCTATTTAACTCTCTATTAAAAAAAAAAAAAGTAAGGGTTATTTCATTTGTCCTGGTGATAACTTACTCTCCATTGCAGAATCTGCTTCTCTTTTTCAGATAGATGCAGATCTTAGGGAGAGAGCCACCCCATCATACCTCAAAAGAGCCCTGGCTGAATCTAAGGAAAATTAGTGAAACAAGCAAGGGTGCTGTTTTCCTGATGAACCAGATACCAGCATAAGGGGGAAGGAGACCAACACAGAGAAAAATCAACTCCTACCAAATCAGAGAGCCAGAGCCTCAGAGGCCCCCAACACCTCATCACTGAAGCAGACCAAAAATGAACCCAACATGGCTCAGGGAAATTTTGCAGAAGAGGGGGTGGAAAGAATGTCAGAGCCACATGTTGGGTCACTATATGCAGAGACATTTATCATACCAATAACTGTGGGCTAACTCCACAAGGCATGACCCATATGCCTCAACAAGGAGGGGCCAATGTCGGTGGGGGGGGGTAGGTCATGGATGAGCCTAATAATGATACCAAACTGCCTTTATTTGCTGAATAGAAAACAAATTTTAAAAAATAGAAAAAGCAGAATAAATATGAAAAAATAATAGTTTTGGAAATGACATCTAAGTAAGTCAAATCACCTATGTGTTTGCACAAATGTATATGGAATATTTGGGACAAACTTATAATAAGGACAAAATAGCCATGCCTGACACTCATGTCTCACTGAGTCCTCCAATTTGCTTTGTAGTCAGTCCACACTCTCTTCTGTCCTGATCCACATAAAAAATATTCCCCACTCACCATTGCAATAACGTTTTTGTTATACCACAAAGTCTTTTTGCTCATTCTACCTTTATTACTTCCATAAGGAATAGGTGTAGGTATCCAAAATCACAATTTTTCTATAATCTGTTAATAGATACATTTAAAAAATATACATATGAGGACTGTATAGATGCCTCTGTGGTTAAATGAGCTTGCTTAATATCCTTGGTTTGATTTCCCAAACCACATAAAGCCAGAAACATCTAGAGTTGGTTTGCTATGGTAGGAGACTAGGAGACCCTGGGTCACCCATATTGTTTCTCTGTCTCTATCTGTGTCAATGTATATTCTTCAAATAAGTAAAGTAAAATGTGTAAAAGAAATAATTTATCAAATATTTGCATGTATGCATGAGGTTCCATGGGGATTTTGCTATGTGTATGCATAGTATAATATTTTAATAAGGTTAAACATCTATGTCTTCATTTACCATTGTGATGAAAATTTCAAAATTTTTCCTCAAGCTTTTGAAATCTATAGCATATTAATGATACCTGTAGTCACCTAATTTGTAACAGAATAATAGACTGTCTCATTCCCATCAGACCTTAATATTGTAACTATTCATGAATTACTCATCATTTCTCCCTTCAGTCAGTTCTCCCAAAACATTGGTAACCTCTATTCTACTCTCAACCTCTATGAGTTCAAGTTTTTACAATTGTATATATAAGTGAGGCCATAAAGTACTTGGGTTTCTATAGCTCCCATACCCATAGATAAAGAGAATTTATATTAATGCAATGCTTTTATTTCCATAGGCATGTTACACTTTCAATGAAATTATTGCCAAAATACTAATGACAATTTCCATGGAACTAGAAATAATTCTAAAATTTATGTGGAAATACAAAAAGACATGGAAAGGTAAAACATTCTTGAAAGAGAAAAAAATAAGCTATATATTCAAAACAGCACAGAATTTATCTAGAGACAGGTATTCAGTCTACTGGAACTGAATCGAGTGGCCAGAACTAAACCTAATTTATCTATATTCAAATGATTTCTGATAAATCTTCAAAAACATACAGTGGAGAAAGGTCAATGAAAGGAAATTGGAAATCAGACATCTATATGTAGAAGAATGGAGTTAGATCCCTACGTGTCACCTTAAGTAGGGAAAAAAAGACAACTCAAATGGATGTTAAACACAAGAACAGAAGCTTTAAAGAAAGCTTCAAGATATTAGGATGGGTAAGGAAAAGCTTGCTCCCACAAGGGGAAAAAATCCAAACACAGGAAACAAAAATGAAAATTAACTCATGAGGTTACATAAAACTCAAAATCCTTTGCACAGCATAAGAAATAAAATGAAGAAGAGAATAACTACAGAGCAGGGAAAGTCTTCAAAAATTATACATCTGGAAAGGTGTTAGGTGCTAATATGCAAAGTATATGAGGAAGTCTAACTAAAATAAGCAAACTATATAAACACATATAAACAGACATTTGTCCAATATGAAATTTTGAATACGCTTATATTCCCATATGCTTAGGAATATGAGATAGGAGAAGCTCAATTTTGATCCCTTCCAGGGTTACATAGTAGATTCAAGGCAAACCAAAGCAATTTAGAGAGATACTGTCTTAAAATAATAATAATAATAATAATAATAATAATAATAATAATAATAATGGGGTCTTGGCAGAGGTTTGCTTATACTAAAATAACTTTATTAAATAAAACTGTAGAAAAGACAACAGTATGAAAACTAAGACTCAGCCTTTGCACTACACCAATGCAAATTTTTCTTTAAGCATCTTGAATTGCCTTTCCTTCTAAAAGCATTTTTTTTTTTTTTTACTATGGGCCTTGGAAACTGAGAAATCTAATAGTGTGATTTATTTATGATGACAACTTTGGGTCAGCAACATACCAGTTCTTCTTCTAGAAGGGTGAGACTGAAGGCCACCTTCATTTATAGCCAGACAATAAAGTCTGAGGATGCCAAGTCACTGGTGAGCTTTATTAGCAGCTAATATTGCATGTTTATTACCACACACTGATTCCAGGAACTCATGCTTAGCAAGATCTGTGAGTCATTATAAAAGTAAATACTTATTACATGTAAGCAGAAAGGAGAACAGAGAAGAAATGCAACTAGCAAGAGGGAGAAAAGGAGAAGGGGAGGGAACAGGACTTCTGTGAATATGGTCAAAGTATATGATATATTTGAAAGAATTTTCCTAAGGAACTCAGCACCAAAAAGCATGCACCAATAACATGTTTTCAATAATTAAAAAATAATTACCTAAGGAAGTTTTTTAGGTCTCCACCAAACATTAATTTGGTATGAAAAATGAGGAAGATTTTGTGAACTACATATCTTCAAATGATGCAGGTGTTTTCAGTATGAGTGGTCTAGTGTTTGGTCATAGTACTCTTGTCTCTAGGCACAAACTCCTAATGTATGATTTTATTGAACCTGAGAATTTCAAAGGTAATCTGAAATTTTTATCCCTATCTGAAAATTCTTCCCAAAACTTCAGCATATGTCATCAACCCCATACATAACTCATGCCCTTTTATGACTATCAATCATGCAGATTCAGATTCTCCACAGAAAGTCATCTATTAACTCTCCTCACTCTCTTCCTCTTGACTCAACTTTATTTCCACAGGTAGGGGCTACATTTCAGACTTATGAGTAGATTTTATTTCCACATCATTTATTTCACTATGCAGAATCCATTGGCAAGCCATATTTTAATCACTGCTCCCTTTAGTTCACATGAAAAGGTGTTAACACCCTGGTTGGTAAGACATTTTATTACATATGTATTCATTGAAAAAATATGATCAAAGCATTAAGTGTTTTATCATCTATTATAGCCTTCCTGGTTGTACATGTAATTACCTCTTCAAATTCTTGTAGCCAACAGTGAAACATCAACATCAGTCCAGCAGCTGCAGAGCTTGTCTTCTGTGTCTATGCCAGGTTCAGTTATGATTAATTAATGCTTGTTCCAGTTACATCAAAATGTTCTTCCCTTGAACGGATCCTTGAACCTCACTCATTAATGACTATAGACTCAAGGCTCCGCCAAGCTTCTAGATTCCCTTTGTCTCTCTTAGTCCTTTGGGGATCACTTTGTCTACAGGATGTCCTTAGTCAAAGTAAAAGAACTTCCACAACCTGGTTGGTAATTACAATGACAGCTCAGTATGGAAGTAAAAGATGAATGACTCAGATTTCTGGCCATCCTTCTACCTCTGTCTCCTGAGTGCCGGGATTAAAGGTATGTGCCGCCACACCTTGCCTTCAACTCTCTATTCTTGAGGTATTGATGCATCCTTGTTTTCTCTAGTATTCTCCACCATCTTTAAGAAAGAACAGCTTCCTCAACCCAAGGTAACAACAGTATGAATTAAAGAGGATAAACCTAGTTATTAGAGAGGGTTATTGATATATATGTCTACTCTTCTTAAAGAACATCTCTTTGGAGTCTAGTGGCTTTTTTTTTTTATTTTTATTTTTTTTTTGTCCTAAGAAATCTGGCTTGTTTCCAAGGGCCAGATATGAGTTCTCCTCCCCTGAGCAGGTATCATGTCCAACCTATGAGTAGTTGGTTACCTATATCAGCTGTATGCCATATTATAGAAGTGTAAACTTCTTGCTTTGCTGGTTTTTTTTAAATATATTTTATTTATTGATTGATTGATTTAAGACAGAGAAAGACGCAGATAGAAAAAGACAGACAGACAGAGAGAGAGAGAGAGAGAATGGGTGTTCCAGAGCCTCCAGCCACTGCAAAAGAACTCCAGATGCATGTGCCCCGTGTGTGTCTGGCTTACGTGGGTCCTATGGAGTCGAACCAGTACCCTTCGGCTTTGTAGGCAAACAGCTTAACTACTAAGCCATCTCTCCAGCCATGCTGTTTTATTTTATAACTGACAGGATCAACTGATTATTCAATCTGTTGGCAAACATTACTCTCTAATCACTCTCATAGCATTTTCCAGCACTATGATTGCCAGCAGGGCAGAAAGAGGATTCCCTCTTACTTCCAGAATGATCACTTGATGTCCTGTGGCTGCAGGCAATGGTGTCTTCAGAAATCAGTATTACCTTTTAGTTATTGTAAGTAACCAAGAATTTTGTCAATTGCCTGTATTATTTTGGTGACCTCATGTCTCCCTGACGAAAAGCTCACAATGGAGAGAACATAATTCTGCCCCTGGGAATTATTTGCCAAGCACAAGATTTTAGTGTTATTACTTTTTATTTTAAATGAATAACTGGTTTTTTGAAAAAAAAAATAAACAAGATTGAAAAACCCCTGGACAATTTGATGAAGTGAAAAAGGAGAGATGCTTCAAATTAACAAAATTAAAAATGAAAAAGGAGAGGACACAACAAACATAAATGAAATTGGAAGAAGAATCATCAGGATATACTTCCAAAACTTCTACTCCACAAAATTGGATCATCTGAAAGAAAGGGATGAATTCCTAGACACATACCACCTTCAAAAACTAAATTCAGAGAAGATTAACCTCCTAAAGAAGCCAATTGTATCCAATGACATTGAACAGGCAAACAAAATCCTCCCCCCAAAGAAGGGTCCTTTCTAGATAGCTTCTCAGCTGAATTCTACCAAATCTTTATGGAAGAACTGAAACCAATTTGTTCTCAAACTGTTTCACATAATCAGAAAACATGGAATGCTCCCCAAATCCTTTAATAATACCAAAAGCAGAGTTACAACAAGAAAAGAAAATATAGGCCCATATCCTTGATGAATTTAGATTCAACGATCCTGAAAAAATCCTCACAAACCAAATTCATAAATACATCAAATGCTTTTTTGATCTTGATCAAGAAGGCTTCATCCCATGGATACAAGGATTGTTCCACATACAGAAATTGGTCAATGTAACATAGCCCATAAATGAATTTAATCTCAAGAACCACATGATCATTTCCATAGATGCAGAGAAGGCCTTTGACAAAATCCAATATTATTTCATGAACATTCTACTGGAGAGAATAGGCATGGACAGTTTATACCTCCATATAATAAAGGCAAAATATAAAGCACCTAAATCCCAAATTATATGTAATGAAGAAAGACTCAAGGAGTTCCCATTGAGATCAGGATCCAGACAGGGGTGCCCACTCTCACGACTGCTCCTCAACATACTACTGGAAGTCCTGACCCAAGCAATAAGACAGGAGAAGGAAATAAACGGATTCAAATTGGAAAGGAAGAAGTCAATTTAGCCCTATTTGCAGATGAAATGATCTTATTTGACCTGAAAGTCTCCATCTCAAAACTTCTAAAGATAATTAGCTCCTTCAGTAAAGTGTCAGGATACAAAATCAACACACTAAATTCAGTAGCCTATCTATATACAAAGACAAATATACAGAGAAAGAAATTAGTGAGCTGTCCTATTTTCAATAGCAACAAAATACTAAATACCTTGGAATAAGACTAACCAAAGATATGAAACACCTATATGATAAAAGCATAAAAACACTCAAAAAAGGAATTGATGAGGACTTGAAAATATGCAAAGACCTCACATGCTCCTAGAAAGGTAGAATTAATATTGTGAAAATGGCAATTCTGCCAAAAGCATTATACACATTTAATGAAATACCAATAAAAATTACATCATTATTCTTCATAGAGATAGAAAAAAATGATCTCACATTTCATATGTCATGGCAGCAGGCCTCAGATATAAAAACATATCCTCAGCAAAGACACACTTCTGGTGGCATCACCATACCCAAGCTATAGCTACATTACAAATCTATAGTAACAAAACAGCATAGTACTGGCATAAAAACAGAAATATATACCAGTGGAACAGAAATGAAGCCCCAAAATTTAGGTAAAGTAAGTACATCTACTTGATCTTTGACAAAGGCACAATAATGTAGAATGGAGATAGCATCTTCAACAAATTGTTCTGGACAGATTGAATAACTATATGCATAAAAATGAAACTAGACTCACACATCTCACCATGCCCCAATATCAAGTCAAATGGATTGAAAACCTCAATATAAGACTTCAAACATGATCCTTCTGGAAGTAGAAATCCTATGAACTCTCCATGATTTAGGAGTGGGGAAAGACTTTCTGAACAAAACTTCAGTACCTAAGGAACTTAAACAATCACTCAGCCAAAGGGATCACATGAAGTTAAAAAAAAAAAATTGCATAGACAAGCATACTATAAGCACAGCCAGTAGATTACTCATAGATTGGGAGAAAATTTTTGCAAGCAATATTAGTGATAGAGGTCTAATATCTAGAATATATAAAGAACCCAACAAAATAAACAATAAAACATCAAACACCCATTCAAAAAATAGAGCAGAGAACTGAATAGGGAGTACTCAGACAATGAAATACAAATGGCTAATACACTTAAGAATATGTTCAACATCCTTAACCATCGGGAAAATGCATATTAAAACAACTATGCAATTTAACCTTACTCCAGTAAGGATGGCAATCATTAAAACAAAAAAAAAAATCAACTGACAATAAATATTGGTCAGGATGCACAGAAATAGGAACTCTCATTCATTGTTGGTAGGGTTGTGAACTTGTACAACCATTGTGGAAATTAATATAGAGATTCCTTAACATAGATCTACCAATGAGCCTAGTTATTCCCTTTCTGAGCTTTTATCCTAAATGCTTAATGCTTCATTACACAGATATTTGCCCAACCATGTTTATAGCTCCTCGGTTAATAATAACTAAAAAATGGAATCAACCCAAGTATCCATCATTGGATTAATAGATAATAGAGTTTTGGTACATTTGCACAATGGAATTCTACTCAGCAGTAAGAAAAAATGACACACTATAATCTTTAGAAAAATGGGAGGATATGGACCTGATCATACTCAGTGAATTAACACAACCACAGAAAAAGACAATAATTTCCCAACTTTCTTACCTGATGGTGTTATTCTTTCTTCACCATTTATGAAATTCTTCTGTTCAGGTCCCCCTCCCCCTTATTGAGGGTAATAGCTTGTATAATTGCATTAATAAATGTTTCTATAGAATTAATTTATGTTGAAATTAGTTTTGTATATAACCACTCATCCCCACTTTCTTTACCCCTAAGTATTTCCATAAACTTTCTTCCTTCCTTCCTCTTTCTTTCTCTTCCTTCCTTCCTTCATTCCTTCTGTCTCTTTCATTTTTGTATGTTTTTTTCTTTCATTCTTTCTTTACGCTGACCATAGAGTTGTTATTGAGTAATGCTTCCTCTCCTAACTCCCTATTTTCCCTTTTTCTAGCTTCATTATAGGACCAAGTCTCTAATGTTGATATTTTTAATGGCTTACAATTAACTAACTCTGGACCAGGTTAGAAACTGCATATGAGAGAGGAGTTCCCATACTGATTTCCATACTGACTGTACAAGTCTGAACTCCCACCAGCAGTAGACGAAGTGTCTTCTTTCTCCACAGCCTTGCCAGCATGCAGTGTCATTTGATGGCTGCCATTCTGACTGGTAAGATGGAATCTCAGTCATTTTAATTTGCCACCAGAGGTATCCCTTTTGCTCAGTATACTTTTGGCTATCTGAGGCTTTTTTTTTTTTTTTGCTTTCATATGGATGTTGAGCCATTTTTTCTAACTCTGTGAATAATGTTGCTGGCATTATGATTGGAATTGCATTGAATCTGTATGCTGCTTTTGGTAGGCTGCCATTTTAACACTATTAATTCTTCCATTCCATGAGCATAGAAAGTCATTGCACCTTCCCATGTCTTCCCCCGGTTCGTTCTTCAAAATTTTTATGCTTTCATTGCATAGGTCTTTTACAGGAGATTCAAGGTAATTGATTTTTGTTTGTTTGTTTGTTTTTACTATTTTAAAATTGATAGCTTCCTCAATTTCTTTTTCCATATTTCTCTCATAGATACATAAGACTGGTGATTTTGTGTGTGTTGATTTTGTATCCTGCCACTTTGCTGTTAATACATACTCTCCGCTCTTTTATTTGTTGTAAGATAATTATTGTTTGCTTAAATTTGTTTTTGTCAATTTCATGTATATATTATTTCCTCTTAATCACCCTATTACCCTCTCTCATCACCTTCTCACAACCATCAACCTATTACCCTTTCTCATCACCTTCTCATGTGTGTGTGTGTGTGTGTGTGTGTGTGAAGCTTGAATTAATTTAGGCTTACTTACACGAGTGGGGATAATTTACTGAAGTATGGCTTTAAATAACCAAAGTTCCAATCTGAAGTTCTTTACAGACACTGTTCCCTCTGTATAGGACATTATCATTGTGCAATATTCTTTGCTACTAAATGTATCTATATCATTTAAGTAATATTAGTCTGTAATATTAATTTTATGTATAAGAAAATGAGTTCAGTATTTTTCTTATATTTATTTATTTATTTGAGAGGAAGATAGTTAGGTAGAGAGAGAATGATTGCACCAGGACCTCCAGCCACTGCAAGCAAATTCCTGATCCATGTGTCACCATGTGAATCTGGCTTATATGGGTCCTGGGAAACCAAACCTGGTTCATTTGGCTTATATAGGCAAGCACTTTATATGCTAAGCCATCTCTCCAGACCAAGATTAGTATTTTAATATGAGGTCAAGTAACAAAAATAATTCTGGGAAAAAAGAAATCACTCTTTTTCATATACCAATATCTCATAAACTACAACTCAGAATCAAAATTCAAACTATGTGCATCTGACTTGAGAGTTCAAACATTCTACTACTGATCATTTTTCTAATTTGGTATGAATGTCAAATTAAATGATATGTGAAATCTGTACATTTACATTTTAAAGCTTATTTAGATTTTCAAAATGTGTTAAAGTAAAAAAATAGGAAGTTAATATAGGATATTTGCTTTATTTTCAACTTTTAAATCTAAATTTATAGTGACATATTTTTTCTTCTTGTCTACATTCTTTGTATGCATGTATTTCATTGCCTCAAATTCCATTGTCAAAATGGATCAAACCTACTTTTCTTCTTCTTCAGTTCACAGATTAGCCTTGTCCTCTATGAAACAGGTAATTCCATGGACAAATTTAGAACATTGTTCTTTGATTTTCCCATTATGTACTCTCCCTTCCTAACACTGATTATGCTGTGTTTCCAGGATTTTATATGGTAAAGTCTTGAAAAGTTTTGGCTTAAATGAATGCTTATGGTTCTTTGCACCTCAGTGATTCCCTGGAGATGAATATGACATGTATGAAGCAGAATGAAAGGAAGGAAATGGGTAATTTCTCTCAAATAATAGATTTTTGTGACAGCATATAATTGAGAAGATTCTGTCTTATTCTCTTTCTTCTTGTTGAATTTTATGTACATTGAAGGCTATAGCAAATATATCTTTTAATTTTTAGAATATCCATTTCATATTTTTTTGTATGGACACACTATAGTCATCTTAACCTTAGGGAGAATTAAAAAATGGCTTCATAATGAAATCTCACATTCAACTGTTACTAAAATCTTAATCTGGGATTTAACATGGATATATTTTTTTCTCTTTTAAGTTATCCATTTTATTGCATTAGCAAGGAGAAAAAAATTCTATATTTACATGAAAACAAGTCTATCTTACCTTTTTCCCTCAATTTGCCAGTTATTAAACTACAAGCATTTCCCTTTTAGCTTTTTGCTTTTAAAATTCTTTTCTGTATTGACTTTTGCTCTCTGTTGATTCACCTTTGATCTCCATGTGTCTCGTATTTATCACACCTTTTTACAAAGAAACAATAATCATAAATTTTTAATATAAGCTTTGAATGATGGGAATATTACCTACATGTGATAAAAATATGATTATAAAAGTGTTGTTATTTTTCTTGAAATATGAAAATATTTGCTGTTATAACAGATTCACTTTGTTTATGAATATCTTTAAAATAAAATATTAATTGAATAGAGCTATATTCAAGATTAAAACTTTTCTAAATATAAAGTAACATATTATGAAAATAAAATGAAACCATAGACATAAAAAATTCAAATTATTTATATATTTCAATATTGAAGATGCCATAATTAGAAAATGTGGTTATTAGATTAAAAATAGATAAGCAAGTATCTAAGACATTATTTAATATATCTTGTAGTTTAAAAATATTTATGATGTTCCACTACTGATTTTGTAAAGGCCATCTTCAGTATTTTACAAGAGAGTGAGGACCCTGGTTGCTCTGCATAAGTCATCAGTGATGTCAATCAATAGAATATTTGGATACTAACCAACACAAGACTCCAAGTAGAGATATTGTTGATAAGAATTTGACTTCCAAACCAACATGAGGCCTAATTTTTTTTATTTGTTTTTTTTTTTTTTGATGTAGGATCTCACTCTAGCTCAGGCTAAAACGTAATTCACTATGTAGTAGTCTTAGGGTGGCCTCCAACTTATGACAATCCTCTTACCTCTGCCTCCTGAGTACTGGGATTAAAGGCATGTGCCACTACACCTGGCAGGAATCCTAATTTTAATACTTATAGTTTTGACAATTATTAACATTTACTCATCTCCCATTACCTCCACAAGACATTGTCCCCCTAAAAATCACAATGAAGTGATTAAATGGTCCTTGTATTTTTCACAAAATTTTTGTTTTTTTAGTTTTGTACTGAGTGTATAGAGTCAAGTTGGTACCATTATTAGCCTCCTCCCTGTCCTTTCCCTCTGCAGGGAACCTCCTCATTGGGGAATATGGGTTGTGCATCGTGGGGTTAGCCATCAGTTTTGGTCGGAAGCAATTTCTCTGTGAATCATGACCCCACATGTGGCTCTAACAATCTTTTGGCCCCCTCTTCTGTAAATTTCTCTGAGCCATATTGGCTTTGTTTTAGGTCTATTTCAGTGAAGAGGTCATGGGAGCCTCTATGTCTCTGAATATCTGTTTTGGTGGGAGTTAATTGTTCTCTGTGTCAATCTCCTTCACCCTTGTGCTGGTACCAGGTTCACCAAGAAAGCATCACTCTTTCTTACAACAGGGTAAGGTGGTATTAAAAACATAGAATTTTATTATCTCACAATTTTAGAAGTTAGAAGTCCAGCATCAAGTGCTTACATTTTAGTTTCTTCTGAGATTTTCCTTGTGGTTAGCAGATGCATTGTCTTTTCATTGTGTGGGGATTGTCTTTCTTCCACATTATCACAACCTTAGAGTCCTTCACTGGAGTCAGATGTTCCATTTATAAGCACATAGATAAAATTGGAGCCCACACTAATGTTATTCATTCTACTATTTTCTTGAAAGGTTGTCTCTCAATAGACTTACATTATCAGATAATGTAGATCAGAGTTTTAATATGAATTTTAAGTGAACATACTGCCAGTGATCACTATACCTAAACCACTTGTTTTTGTAGTCTTGACTATGTAAAAATATTGTCCTTGGATATGTATAAACATACACATTCCTGCCTCTATTCAGATCTATTCAATCAGAGTTTTTGTAGTCATAATTCCAGGTCAATAATACATATGGAGGTAATTTATTTGAAGAAGTTTTAGTTTTTTTATTGTTTTGATTGTGATTTAGGTAGCAGTTTCATAGTGAGGTTGGTAGATAAAATTTTTGAATGTTGGGACAGACTGTCTGGAACTTATATGCATAAAGCAACTAGAGTTGGATAGTGAGCACAAATACATGCTCTAGTGCCTAATGTTGTAATAACAAGCCACCATGAACTTAGCAAATTAAGACAATACATATTTAGCATCGTACAGCTGTGGAGGTTGGATGTCCATGTGGATCTGACTGCATGTGTGCTTTCATAACCCAGGCTCAAGGTCTCTAGCTCTGAAATAGTCCATGCTGAATAGTGATCATCATTTCTGCAGTTGTAATTGTTACGATTTTTACTATTGTATTGGCTACAATGGATATGCTTATTCAGCACAGAAACTAGGGTTTATATAGGAAAATTTTCTACGTATTTCATTCTATCATATTTAATATAATTTTAATATATAAAATAAACAATAAATGTATTATAGTAGGTAAGAATGGGGGCTGGAGAGATGGCTTAGCGGTTAAGCGCTTGCCTGTGAAGCCTAAGGACCCCGGTTCAAGGCTCGGTTCCCCAGGTCCCACGTTAGCCAGATGCACAAGGGGGCGCATGCGTCTGGAGTTCGTTTGCAGAGGCTGGAGGCCCTGGCGCGCCCATTCTCTCTCTCTCTCCCTCTATCTATCTTTCTCTCTGTGTCTGTTGCTCTCAAATAAATAAATAATTAAAAAAAAAGAATGTTTGCTGCACAAACATGAGGACCTATAGTCCTAATTCAACATGAGTTTGATTCCTCAACACCCACATAAGCAGCTGGACATGGTACATATACCTGGATCCCCAGTCCTGTGTGGAGTAGAGACTGGAGAATTGCTACAGACCAGAAGCTCACTGGTTGGCTGATCAGAGAATTTAAAAATAAATAAATAAACATGGAATCTACAGGTTTAGTGAGACTCTGCATCTCATATGCAGATGAGGGACCGAGGAGTATATCCGCATTTTCCTCTGACTTCTTCACTTGCTCTAATGGGAGCACACATCTGAAGACATGTATATATATCTCATGCACACCACACACCACACACATCACACATGACCAGATACATACACACGACATCACTTATAAAAATATTACCAACACTAAAATACAAAGTATGTGATAAACATTTTTGTATCTGCTAAATTTAATTAGCAAATAGTAGTGTAATTTTACGGTTCATTTTTCCCCCTTTTTATTTTTTTGATGTTTTGAGACAGGTACTAACTCTTCTGTTTGCATACCTGGTCGACCTGGAGCTGGTTATATAAGCCAGGCTGGATTCATGTCAGTCCTCTTGCCTCTGCCTCCCAAGTGCTGGGATTCCATGTATGTACCACCATTGTAAGTTCAATGATGTTTCTTTAAAGATCTTTAAGAAAGAAAGAGAATGCCAAATTATTCTTTGTGTCATTTCTAGGATGACCAACCCTATTGCTTTATCAATAACCACAATAATGACTCAAAATGCACACTCCTAAATAGTTCTTAAAATTTTACTGTATATCACTGGATAGATTTTAGCCTTCTAAAATCTTGTAGAAATCTTATTATACTACAGTTATTATTTGAAACTGTTTTTCATAAATTAAATTGTAGATTTTCAATGTATCTCCAAATTGAAAAAATCAAATCCATTAGATCTCATAAAACATTTTATGAGTATAAAGAAGTATTTTATATGTGATATTAAGCACAAAAATAATCAAATGAAATATTGATAAACTTATAAATAAGTCAAACTAAATTTTTGAAACATCTGTATAAATGATGGTTACTTTTGAGTGCACACACATATCAATGAAAACAGAGAAAAGCATGATAGAAAAAGTCTAAATATGTGAACATGTAGGCATAGTATGTGTCAGATTCTGGTAATGAAAAGACAAAGATTTCAGATTGGCACTGCTGTTATTAAAGACCAATGGTTGTTATAACTAGGTCTTCATTTATGCCTGCTATATGCCCATTCATGGAAGTTAGGACATGAATATAGTGAAGATATATAAGCACCCACTCATCTATTATAGCACAATGACCTTTCAATAATTTTACCTTTATTATTGAAAAATACTATTAGTTTTACTATTTAAGAGTAATATTTCAGAGACTAGGGCTTACAAAGATACAGTTTCTTCACATGTAAATATGAAGATTACATACTTTGTAGACATAGCTGGAATTGACATCCTGACATGTATTTGGCATGGAGCCTTGCAGATTGTCAGAAGACTGAATAGTGAAGAGAAAATTTGTGAGAAGGCAGAAATGCTCCTGAAAAACTCATGAAGCTTAGCCTAAAGGCAGCCTACCTTCAGGGTAAACATTCATTTGTTATCCTTTGATTCTATTTTTCATTAATTACTTCTGTCACTGCTGAACCAGCCACCATGCTGAACTAAAAGGTCTGGGAATAAAACAGTTCATGTAGCTTCTGAAGAGTCTAATTTGTAGGCACAGAGAATTCCTCAGCCCACCCGTCTCCTGTGGCGTAAATAACTACTGGGAATACTGAGTGATTGCTCCTACAAAGTCTTATGGATGTATCAAAATATGAAACAAATGATTTAACTTATCCTTAAACTTTGAACAGGAAACAGGTCATGGCAAAAGGCAACAGGCTACCTTTATGCTTACTTAGAGTCTATTCTTTTTATGTGAGAAGTTACCACTACTTTTAAAATGTTTATTATTATTATCATCATCAATATCTTTCACATGGATACACCATGTATTGGTACCCTCTTTTCCCTCACCTACCCATTTCAATGGAGATTCTCCTCAGTGGGGTTGCAGGTATTCCCCATGGGGTTGTGGTTTATGCATTGTGAGAGCAATAGTCCATTTTGGTGGGAGGGAATGCCTCTGGGTATGATGTCTCAACTTTTGGCTCTTGCAGTCTTCCTGCCCTTTCTTCCACAAAATTTCTTGAACCAGGGTGGCTGAGTATAAAGTCTACTTTAGTGATAGCTCTTAGGAACTTTTGGTTCTCTACTTTGGTAGGTACTGAGTATCCTCAGGGTCTGTCTCCTACACCCTGATGCTTATTATCAGGTTCAGTATAGAAACAGCACTCTTTCTTGTCTCCCTAATTCCTCTGTGATTTCAGCTGTGGCTTGCCTGAAGTGCAAGGAGTAGTTTTTCTCCTCTGGTCTTGCTACTTTCTGAAAAAGAACTGATTCTCCAGTGAAGAATGAAGTCAGCATAGTTTAAATGGGGTAAGATCATTAATTTGGGGAGAATTTGATGTATGTAACTGGTGAGAGCTTGACACTTGAGAACAAAATATTTGTCTCCATAGGATTATGACCTGTCCTCCAATTCCAGATATGGATTCCTTTCCACTGAGTGGCTCTCTTAGCCAAGCAGAAAGCTGTTGGTTACCCACTGAGGCTCTGTGCCACTATTGTACTGGTATGTGCATCGTGTCAGGATATTTGCTTCTGAGTAGCTTAGGGCTCTGGTTGCTCAGACCACTGTTGGCTATTTCCCCCCAGTAAGTCATGTAGCTGTTTGAGGACTGACATTTTTTCTGAATATTAGCCCCATCTCTGTGTGCTCTGTGTCAGCAGCATGTGGTGTCTTCAGCAATAGGGTCTTCTCCTTTGGCTCAGGCAGGTAATCAAATACTTTTACAGAAAGCTGTCTTGATTTGGGGACCTCACAGGTCTCTCTGATCAACAGCTCAGTGTGGGTACAAACCAAACTCTGGTACTGGGACTTATAGCCCTGAGAGAGAGAGAAATTTTTTTCTTTAAAGCTTAAGCTTCATCCCATCCTCACCAGGGCCCTACTTTTCAAGTGCTACCCCCTTACTCCTATTGAAAGTTAAATCTTTTAGGCTATGTCCAAGGATAAAGGTTTCTATGGTATCAGGTCATTTTGGATTTAATTTTCTGTGTGTTTTATCCTCTTCCCTTCCCCCGCCCCCAAACATGTCCATCCCTATTGTCTGGGCTTTGAGTTGCCTGTCAGATATGTGAGCAACTCGAGCAGGTCCAGGTTAGGTTTCTGTAGTTGTGTGAGTTCACTGAGTATGATATGTTCTAAGTCTGTTCATCTTTCTACACATTTCATTGTATCATTTTTCTTACTCCTGAGTAGAATTCCATTGTGTAAATGTACCACAACTTCATTATCTATTCATCCAGTAATGGGCATCTGGGTTAATTTTGATTCTTAGATATAATGAATCTAGCAGCTATAAATATGGTTGAGCAACTATCTGTCAGAGTCTATTCTTAACTCATATAAACAAATAAATTTGCCCTATATATTTCTTAACTACTTCAAACCTGCTTGGATTATTTAAAAGGTAGTGACAGAATAACTTGGAAATATAGTTCTAAAAATGTGCTGAGATTTTGAAATATTTTGCTTCCCTCTGATTTTGGTAAAGTAAGACGAGAATTGGCTTTATAATTTCTTTTAGTAGTTTCATTGTACTTTTATGATCATTATTCCCAGAAATTCATGGTTTTCTTTGTCGAGTAAGTACAAGGATTGCTGTCTGGTATAACTGGTCCCTAAAGTTTAGCACTAACAGTATATGTTGCCTGAATAATCCCTGACTAAGGACACAGAAAGGCAGCAGGACAAGATCTCTGGAAGCCTCTCTCATCACCAGGGCTGGTTAAGGTGTGTGTCAGTCTCAGGACATGTGCTTCATATGCCTCTTAACTTGTCCTGAGTTTCAGCACCAAAACCAAACAGAATCCAAAACAAGAATGGAGAAATAAAAATCTTACAACAAACCCATTAAAATAGTGATGCCCCAAAATAATTGTTAGAAGCATAAGTATCATTTGAATGTTTGTATCTGTGGTGAAATATGGCATATTCATTGATAGAAAAGTTTAAGAAAAAGTATATTGTGTTGGAATAAAATTTCTCAGAATGATCTTCAGAGGAACTGATGTTTATTTACACAAGGGGTGTTTAGATAGGACTTACTCCAGCAAAACAACTGAAAAGTACCTTTTTTGTTGTGGCTGTTTTGTTTTCCAAGGTAGGGTCTTGTTCTAGCTCAGGCTGACCTGGAATTCACTATGTAGTCTTAGGTTGGCCTCAAACTCTAGGCAATCCTCCTACCTCTGCCTCCCAAGTACTGGTATTAAAGGCATGTACCACCATGTCCGGCAAAAATAACTTTTAAAAAATATATTAATTTATTTATTATTTGAAAGAGAGAGAGAGAGAAGAATAGGAATGCCAGGGTCTCTAGCCACTGCAAAGGAGCTCCAGACACATGAGCAATTTGGTTCATCAGGATTACGTGGATACTGGTAATTAAACCTGGGTCCTTAGGCTTCACAGGCAAATGTTTTAAGTGCTAAGCCATGTCTCCAGTCTCTGAAAAGTAACTTTTAAAAAAAAATTAAGTAGGACCAAAACGAATGACATTTACTGTTTTTTTTTTTTTTCAGAATACATAACATGTTTAGATTTAGTATACTTGTAAAAAAATTATCACTAGAAAATGGGGGCATTTCAAATGAATTGTTGGTTTCATTAGTCATAAGTTACTATAATAAGTTCACTAACTCATGTTTAACTGGCTCTTTAAAGACCTCTAATCAGCTGCAAAAGAGAATGATTTACTAGGCTCCCCTGAAAATGAAATACACTGACAGCATCAAAAAGTATCATATCTCCTTTGGCTAACAGAAAAACCTCTCATATAATGCCATCCGAATAAGGGAAGTGGAACTTCAACCAGGTCCCATTGGATATGAGGTGAGATTTTGGAAGTTACACAGTTGATTAATCTTTCCCTTTTGTGCGAAAGTCCAAAGATTAAAAAGTAAAATGATTTCTAGGGATATAGTGCAGTGACTTAGCATTTGCTTTCATTGCACAGCACATAGGATTCAATTCCTAGTACCAAAAAAGTGGCATGGGGACAGGGCGGCTGAGGAAATAACTCAATCACAAAAGCATTTACCTTGGAATTATGAAGTTATGAATTACAAAAACCTGGATTTGATTCACAGAGACTATGTAAAAACCCAGGAATGGTGGTATAAGTTTGGAATCCCAGCACTGGTGAGCAAAGAGAGGTGGAACCTGGGGCTCACTGGCCATCCAGCCCATTCTATTTGATGATTTCTAGGACCTTAACGAAACCTATCTTGGGCTGAGATTTCTCAGTGGTTAAAGGTGCTTGCTTGCAAAGACTACCAACCAAGACTTATTCCCCAGTGCCCACAAAAAGCCTAATACACAAAGTGGTACAAGTGTTTGGAGTTCGAATGCAGTGGCAGGAGGCCTTTGTGCACCCGTTCCCTCTCTCTGTCTCTCTCTCCCTTCTAATTCTAATAAATACATAAAATAATTCATTAACTTTTTTGTTTATTTATTTGAGAGCAACAGAAAGAGAAAGAGGCAGATAGATGTAGAGAGAATGGGCAAACCAGGGCCTCCAGCCACTGCAAACAAACTCCAGATGAATGGGCCACCTTGTGCATTTGGCTTACATGGGTCCTGAGAAATCGAGCCTGGAACCGGTATGGTTAGGCTGCACAGGCAAGCACTTGACAAGTAAGCCATCTCTCCAGTCCAAAATATTTTTTTAAAGGTTATGGCAATTTATGATTATTGTGTTGGAAGTTCATGTGCATGCATGTGCACACACACACACACACACACACACACACACAAAGATGCTAAAAAGTAGAATTCTGTAGGTAACAATATACGTATTAGGCACCCCCTGAGTGGCACAAGAGTTGATTTTCTCTCATTCTGCAAGTAAAGAAATAAGAAAGACTTTGGAGGTCATTTCAAGGTATACCAAAAAATTATATGGGTTCCCTCTTTGTACAGAAGAGAATGATGATGAGGGATCTTATTGGAGTTAACATGATATTATACCCATGATACATCAAGCAGTGAGTAGAGGGCTTCAGCAAATGCCTTCTGTGAATGCTTTTGTATGTAGTTATATGGATATGATTAAGCCCACTCTGAGGTGAAGACTTGGGTGATGAGAAAGGTTTAAATACAGATTGTTCAATTTACTCTCTTGGTTAAATGAATCTGGAAAGTATTTGACCAAAGCATGCTTCAGGAATCAGGATCTGTGACTCAGTAGCAAGTTTAACCTGGAAGCTGAGGGTTATTGCCAATGATATCAGAGCTGCTTGGATTATTTAAAAGGTAGTGACAGAATAACTTGGAAATATAGCTCCAAAAATGTGCTGAGATTTTGTGCCTTCTTTATTCTTAATAAATATTAAAATAAAACCCCATAAATCTATAAGGGCCATTCTTATAGCTGTATGGAAGACACGTCTGAGAGATTAAGTAAATTTCCAAATTCATGTAGGGTTTACATATGAACTAAGGCCTGTGATATTCTTAGGCTCCTGCATCTTAAAGCTTAGGTTGCCAAACAAGTAGAAATTGCTGTGGAAGCACAGTAGCAGAGGCCAGGTGACTTTTCTGTCAATGACTGTAATCATATTGGTTCCAACTAAAGTGTTCCCAGATACACCATAACAGAAATAGAAATCCTAGGAGCTGGAGGCATGAACAGATGATTCTTTGAGACTTTTCCCACTTGGGCTGGCAGGGAGGCAATAACAGCATAGATATTGTGGCTTATAAGCTGCTGAAGGAACTGATAGATAATGGATGTGTTCAGCATGCATTCAATGTTCCTGCACACAGATTTAAATTCTGGTTAAACATCTGGAAAAAATATGTACTCAATTGTATTAAGCCATATGAGTTATATTTATTACTAATAAATGTAAATATATCATTCCTATGTCTTTTTTCATGATGTCTAAAAAAGCATTTGACTAAAAGGGGTAGAGATAGCAATGCGAACTGGACTAATTGTCAAGTTCTTTTACATGTTATGTGATTGGAACATAGTTGTTACTAAAGCACATGTTGCACAGTGTCTTGAGCTTTACTCAATTTCCTCTTTGTAAAAAGCTTTGGTTATTGTAAGCAGACCATAGATTTTTAGGTATTATTGCATATGTAAAACACTCCTAAGTCCTTCCCATTTTCTAAAGTGAAAGAAATCAGAGGAAAAAAAAATGTGAATGTGTTGAAGTGTCAAATTTTCATTCAAGGACTAATATCCTCTCTAGAAAGTTTTTTTTAATTCCTGAACAAAGGCCTTGGACATTGCCAAGCACTATGGAGCAGCTACAGGAAAATGTAAGAGATTGGATCAGCTCGTTTTTTTTTAACAGGTTGGTTCTCTTTGAGGAAAAAAAAAACATGAAGAAAGTGTTCACCTTCCTCCCTGGAAACAACCACAGCACTGATGAGGTCCTGGTATTTCTGAGACAGATTGATGGGTGCATAATTGATAATATTCATACACTTTGGCATCCACTTGTGGCAATGAAAATTTACCAAGCACACAAAAAGACTTTCTTCATGTTTTGATGCATATTCAAAGATTATATTTTATTTGAAACAGTATAATATTTAAGATAGCAATTACAATTACAAAGCTTCATTCTTCCATTTTTCCATTTCTTCCATGTATCACTCCTTCTAGCTCATTTTCCCCTCTCTGGGAACCCTCTGCACACTTCTTTATATAGAAAGCATTTCTGTGTAGTAGAATACCAGAGACTGCTTTAGAGTTTCATATGACTACATTTTAGTTACAATAATATGGTATAAAATTGTTTAAAATAACATAATTTATGATTAATTAATCATTGTAATTTTTATGATTATTACAATTAATGATTAATGAAAATTAATTGAAAGTGTTTTACAGTTTTAGTTAGAATTAATGATTGACATGAATTGTTTACAAATGTCCTGTAATAATAACTAGCTGATTATACGTGAGTACCTAAAGAAAGGGAAATATATGCTCCATTCTGTTCTTCTTATGTAGTTATCTATGAGAACTCTAGAATTAAGATTGCAGTTCTCCTAGGTATTGATAGATATCAGAGATATCTGGTATGGTCACAGTCTCTGGACATAGACCTCCTCTTTATCAAGAGGAATTACCAAATGGCTTTATTGAAACACAAAGCTTCCCCAGTACCATTTCCTTAATATTAAAAAAAGAAAGAAAGAAACCGTTCTGGATGCCTACATTTTTTTATTATAAACAAAAGAAGTGAGATGAACAGTTTAAGTGAAGCCTTAGGGAACAATATCCTTCCCAACTACTTTTTTTTTGTTGTTGTTTAGTTTTCTATTCTGCAAATACAGGCAGTTTGGTACCATTATTAGGCTCATCGGTGACCTACCCCTTCCCATTGGCCCCTCCTTCTTGAGGTATATAGGTCTTGCATTGTGGAGTTAGCCCACAGTTATTGGTACTATAAATGTCTCTGTACATCATGACCCAACATATGGTTCTGACATTCTTTCCGCCCCCTCTTCCACAAAATTTCCCTGAGCCATGTTGAGTTCATTTTTGGTCTGCTTCAGTGATGAGGTTGGGGGCTTCTGGGGCTCTGGCTCTCTGATTTGGTAGGCATTGATTATTCTCTGTGTTGGTCTCCTTCCCTCTTGTGCTAGTATGCAGTTCATTAGGAAAACAGCAACCTTGCTTGTTTAGCCAATTTTCCCTAGTTTCAGTCAGGACCCTTTTGAGGTATGATGGGGTGGCTCTCTCCTTAGGATCTGCATCTATCTGAAAAAGAGAAGCAGATTCTACAACCGGGAGTAAGTTAGCACCAGGACAAATGAGATAGCCCTTACTTTTTTTATATAGAGAGTTTAATAGGTGTAGGCCCTCTTGTAGCCCATGATGGTAGCTTGATATTGGAGAGTGGTCTTGTTTTCCAGCTCCAGCTAAGGGTCTTGTACCACTGAGGGGATCAGTTAGCTGAATCAAGAGCAGTTGGTTCCCCACCATGGCTTTGTGCCACTAGTGCACTTGTGTGGGCATCACACCAGGTTATTTGCTGCTAAGTCGGTTTGACCATGAGTTGCTTGGACAGATACTGGTCGTTTCCCCCAGTCGCCCATGTAGAACCTTCTGGCATAAGACGCGCTGACTGTCTGGGGACTCACTCTCTCCTAGCTTTCAGCCATGCTGTTCCATTTTATGTGCCAGCTGCATATGGTGTCTTCAGCAATAGGGTTTTACCACTAACCTTTAGTGGGTCATCAAGTACTCTGACAGTACTCTGTCATTCTTTTAGGATACCTTGTAGGTTTCTCTGATCAAAAGCTCATTGTGAGTGATAGCCCCATGCTGGTACTGGGAGTTACAGGTCAGTGTCCCCTAAGAAAATGAGGGAAAAAGGTAACTAATATATAGGAGTTAGAGCGGAGAGAGAGAGAGAGAGGGAGAGGGAGGGAGGGAAGATGTGGAGGATTTAGGTTAGACTTGATCTTACCCTCGCTAGTGTCTTGTGGTTCAGGTGTTTCCTATAAGGGCCTGGTGAGGGTTCAACCATTTGGTCTGCCTTTTCAGAAGTAGAATTTTATAGTACCATTGCCATTTGGGTCTAGATTAGTATTTCCCATTCCTTCTATGCCCTCCCCTCCCTCCCCATCCCTCCTTGTGTCTAATCCATGAGATGCTTACTGGGTGTGTAAGGTATCTTGGGTAGATTCAGGTTAGGATCTGTAGATGAGTGAGACTATGTGGCGATTTTTTTTTTTTTTTTCCCTAAGATTGGGTAAGTTCATTGAGAATGATCTGTTCCAGGTTCAACCAATTTTCCTCAAATTTCTTTATGTCGTTTTTTTCTTACTGCTGTATAGAATTCCATTGTGTAGATATACCACATCTTAGTTATCCATTCTTCTAGTGATGGAAATCTGGTTTGATTCCAACTCTTCACTATTACGAATTGAGCCACTACAAACATGGTTGAGCAAATCTCTCTGGACTGTGGTTTGAATGTTTTAGCATAGATGCCCAGTAAGGGAATAACTAGGTCTGTTGGTATCTCTATAGTCAGCTTTTTCAAGAGTCTCTATATTGCTTTCCAAAGTGTTTGTACCATCCTACATTCCCACCAACAGTGGATGAGTATTCCTGCTTTTCCACATCCTCGCCAGCATTCTATGTTTTGGTTAGATGCATTCATTTTAGGACTGGGTGGTCTAACTGGGTTTTCTTGCATTTGATTTTTCATGTTATTGCTTTTGCACTGTGGTCTGCCCATGACAGTGTATGGGCAGATAGGTGGGTGGATCATCATGGGCAATGGGAATCTGAGGCATCCTGGGGCAGTTGTCAGGCAGCCTGGGCTTTGGCTCCCACTTGCCAAAGCCACCTATCTACTGCCTGACAGTGGTGCCAAAGTTGCCTGAATTCTGAAGCGTAATGCACCAAAGCTGCCTGCCTTCAAGCTTGGAGGGTGACTGAGTTATGAAGCCCTGAAGCAGCCCAAATTCTGGCTGGGAACCCTGGGTCCCGGAAATAGTCTGCACTTCCCCCACCACAGGAGAATGTAGGATGGCACCTGCGCAGACAGGTAGGAGAGGGCATCTGAGCTGGTGCAAGCAAGAGACACTCTGGGCTTGTGTGGCAATTTCTGTGGGACTTGGCTCACTGAACAGTAGTGTGGGCAAGTGTGCCGAGTGGTTTTTTGCTTCCACACTCAGGGATCAATCTGTGTGCGCGATCTTGGTGCCGAAGCAGGTGCCACAGTGGTGGCAGGAACCTAGCCGCCACAGGGGGCGGGGTGGGGGGTGGGGGCAGAGCCCCAGAGCAGCGTCCAAGGCTGTGGCAGCTGGTCGCAGGGCCATTGCTGTGGGTTGCGGGGCTGTGGTGATGGGGTGTGAAGGCTATTTGGTGTTAGGGGTGGTCTACCTGCCCACGAAGGGATCCACGATTCACTCCCCCCCCCCACCCCGTGGCCTCCCACTGATAAAACTTCCCAGAAAATCCTTAATGTCTTGCCATTCTTTCCCCGGATTTGCAGGGCAGGTAGTTGGTTGCCATCTTGGCTGGAAGTCCCCCAACTACTTTTGTCTGTGGTTCCAAACCTGTGTAGCTTAAGTGGAAGGGATTCTCAGACTGGTTCAGTCCAGCTCAATACAGACTCTCCATGTGAACAGAAATGACAGATCATGTACAGTACAGCCTTCCAGAAACTGCATCTGGTCTTCAGACCCATTCCACATTCATTATCTTTTCCCTTCACCAAAAATTGTGGTCCAGGAGAGGGATTGGATCCATCTAGTCAATTAGTAATAAATAGACTGGGTTATCTCATATTGTTTTTAACGTTTTACTTAGAGTTTATGTGAGCTTATTCCATATAGTCTCCTTGAATTAACAAATCAAAATTCTCTCTCTCTCTCTCTCTCTCTCTCTCTCTGTGTGTGTGTGTGTGTGTGTGTGTGTGTGTGTGTGTGTGTGTGTGTGTTTCTTTAAAGGAAACCTTTTGAAGTTTTTCAGCTGCCTGTATCCTCTTGAATTGAATGAGCTGAAGTTTATAGAACTGAACCTTTGCTAGTTATAGATGTGCCAGTTACACAGAACCCCTTCTTATAAGGCATGCTAAGTGACTTTTGTTTCACCTTCCTTTGAGTCTCTTATCACATAGGCATTGGTGCAGCTATCTGCTGAGCTAAGATGGAGATAACAGATCTAGGCTATAATCATTCTAGTTTCCATTTTCATAAAAATATTGGTCAAGTATGTGTTAATCTTTTTCTTTAATGTATAACTTCTGAATTTAAAACCTTCTTTACATGGACTTAATACTTACCTTTTTAATAACTGCTTCATCAGGCACAATATTTCACAACTCTTGTATGTGGAAGGTGACTGTAACTCTTTAGGAGATGTTAAAAATAAAAACGTGGGCTGGAGAGATGGCTTAGCAGTTAAGCACTCACCTGTGAAGCCTAAGGACCCCAGTTCGAGGCTTGATTCCCCAGGACCCATGCTAGCCATATGCACAAGGGGAGCACACGTGTCTGGAGATCGTTTGCAGTGGCTGGAAGCCCTAGAGCACCCATTCTCTCTCTCTCTCTCTCTCTCTCTCTCTCTCACACACACACACATACACACTCTTTCTCTCTCTGTCACTCTCAAATAAATAAAAACAAAAAAGTTAAAAAATAAATTTAAAAAATGTGTGTGGTAGTTTGAATCGATGGCCCCCAATATATTCAGTTCTTTATTGTTTGTAGTTTGCAACTGCAGCCACCTGTCTGGAGGCAGTGTCACTGGGTGGATCTTAAGGTGTGGTGGCAGGTTTCAGATTTTAATCTAAAGATATGCAAAGTGTGCCTAGCTGGAGTTTCTGAAATGTGTTGTGTGGCTTTTGGCTTTTGGCTTGTGGCTTGTGCCTTGTACTATTCTGTCTCTGCTTGGTCCTCTGATGCAGGACAGCTTCTTCTGCCATTTATGAAACTTCCCCTGGATCTGTAAGCTTCAGTAAATATCCCTTCCTCCATAACTGTGCCTGGTCTGCAAGTTCATTTCAGTGAACATGAAGCTGTCTGCTACAATGTGCGTGCACATATGCAGGGATAGACCCTGAATCTTGGAGAAATACAGTGTGACAGGCTTTAATAGTTTAGAAAGTTCCAATGGTTTGGCATATTTTAAGATATTACACAGAAAAGCTCATTTTCCAAGTACTCCAATTAGGGAAAGTCTGTGAACATGAAAGACTTTACTGTGCAATACAATGCTAGGCTGCCTGAGAAGTAGCATGACAAAGACCTTCATGAGATCTGTGATACAATTTGAACTCACTAATGATGCAAATTTCTTCTGATCAGCAAGAATGGAAGATTTGCAATCATTTGGTCATATTCTTAACTTCTTAGCTCCTTAGTCCATATTACACTTCTAAATGTTCCAAGACCCTTTCTCACCACTGTCAGGTCAACAGACAACTTCATCAGAACACATGGAATTCTGTTAAGTGTTGTAGAAAACATAAATAAATTATGAGCCCATTCTTGGTATATGCATAGTCTTTTAGGGGAGGCAAAATTCAGCCACAGGAACCAATTAGAAAAGTGCTAAATGTAATGGAATCAAGAGGCAATACTTATAAGGCTGTCAATAAAATGTTCAATAATCAAGTTGATATCATTGTTGGCTGGTAATTTTCAAAGAGCAACTTTAACTTATTTAGCCTTGAATTTAAAATATGAGAGAGTTCCTAATTGATTCCATGATGTGTCACAAATGTGATCATCTCTTCATTCATGATCAGTGTGTGTGAATTTGAGTTGTAATAAAGGAGTACCTAGCTAAGGGACTAAGACAATGATGGACTTCAGTAATCTTCTTTAGAAGATGTAAAACTGGAGACCTTCTCACTGTGGAGAGGTGAAATAAATATGGCGAAATAAAGTTTCAAGAAAAAATTTCATGGACTGCTAGACTAGAAATGTCATATTGCATAACCTTTCTAATAATTCATTTGCTCATTAGCATAGTAATGGTTCTAACTCATACTCAAGTTGTTAATTTTTTCAAAACATCACTTCATATACTTATTTGATGTCAGACCATGATCCATATTATGTAGTTTAGGCAGAAGACATTTCAGTAAATGTTTTAGTCAATTTTATGGAGAAGACATCTTAGTAAACTGAATTATACTTGGCAAATATATTTTAAAGAAGCCTGGTAAACCAGTGTTGAAGGCTGCAGAGATAGCTTAATAGTTAAGGCCCTTGCCTGCAAAGCTAAAGAATTCAGGTTTGATTCTCAAGGACCCACACAAACCAGGTGCACAAGGTAGTACATGCATCTGCAGTTCATTTGCAGTGGATTGAGGACCTGACATGCCATTTCTCTCTCTACCTCTTTTTCTTTCCCTCTCTCTCAAATAAATAAGTAAAAATAAAATATTTTTAAAAAATCAGTGAAGAGCTGGTCCTTTACATTTTGGGGGGATGATGCCTTCTCAGAGTGATTCCTTTATTTATTTATTTATTTATTTATTTATTTATTTATTTATTTGCAAGAAGAGAAAGATAGAGAGAAGCCACATGCAGAGAGAGATAGAGAGAGAGAGAGATTAGGCACATCAGAGCCTCTGTCCACTGCAAATGAACTCCAAACATGTATGCCCCTTTGTGCTTTGTGTATCTGGCTTTACATAGGTACAGGGGAAATCAAACTTAGGTATTCAGGCTTTACAGGCAAGAGCTTTAACTGTTGAGCCATCTCTCTAGTCTACCTTTATTTTTAAGAGATAATGGTAAGAAGCAGGCTAAGCATAGAATCTAGTTAATATATTTTAAAATACTTTCTGTCCAACTTTTGTCCAGTGAATTAGAGGAAACAAAATTCTACCAAAAAAAAACACCAAAGAGATAATTGCTTCCCCCTTTCTCTCTCTTCTCTTCTCCTCTCCTCTCCTCATTCTCTTTTCCTCTCTCCTCCTTTGTGCACTATGAAAATCAAGTCAGAATAAGTGTGGTCACACATAGATTCAGAACATGTTCAAGCCAGATAAAGGTGGATGACTCCCAATAACGAGCCAGAAATGTTTAAGATTCTAGTTACAATTGTTTCTGATTTTAAACATGGTATAAGTGAGAACAACTGAGGGGTTTGTTAAACTAGCATACATGAAGGCTTTCTTTACTCCTTGTGACTACAGAAATAAGGATAGAGGCAACACTTAATATTGCCCATGGGGAGACTGAACTATGAATTCTATCCTACTTGGTATGGAGGCCTCACATCCTTGGTGCTCCAGACCCATGATTACTATTGAGGGCATGAAAGAATGAAGACAGCTCATTTTTCCAAGACACATGACTCCACTATGGCCAATCAAAAATCTACCAAACACCTCAGAGATCTGGCTATCATGAAGGCCCCTACTTATCCTTTTCTTTTTCTGTCCTTCATTAATTTTTTTTTACTTAGTCATTATGTTTTTGTTTACTGTTTCATATTTATTAAGAGCTTTAATATATTAACACATGTAATTTGATCAGGTCCTTCACACTTGACAGAGATGACCATCTCTTCCATTGAAACCTGATCATTCTCCCAGTCTTTTTGAACACATCTAGGGTTCTTAGTTTTTGCAAGCAGATATTTTTCCCAAAAGAATCTTTGTGTGTTTATGTTTTTCATGGTATCTGATTCTTGTAAAGCAAAAGTTAGCACCATTCTTTGCAGATTGAATAAACAGTGATGAACAACACTTTCCTATTTGCTAGTGATACCTGCTATGTGTTCTCATAATATGAAATGATCAAATTGCTTCACCTCATTGATTCAAGATGTACCATCTAATTTTATGATAATAATACCACTTTGTGGGTGCTTATGGTGTGCCAAATAATATGTTCAACCTTTTTTATTCATTATTATATTTAGTAGCATACTTGTTAGAAATTGTTCTTTTCAACAATATTTGCCAATTTTCTTATGTAAATATTCCCACCACTGTCAATTTTAAGCTATTAACAATATTACCAACAAGCTGGAAAAAAATTGCATATTTAGCACTTGACTCATAATGTCTGGTGGTAGCCTGATTCAGCACGCAAAATAGCCAGTAACATTCTTTAGAATTACTAAACCAATTCTTCAGTTTGTGCTTTACTATTGAAAACACTTAAAAGATGAAATATTGTGGAAATTTTTTCCCAAATCATATATTTAATGATTCTAACCAAAGGATGATATGCTATTGATCAAACAACTACTTAGACATGCATTGGGTATATACCCATGTATATCTTGAAAGGAAACCATGGAGAGTTAAGCCCAAAAAGGCAAAGGATAGTAAGCAGTTTAGTTAAAAAAAGACACATCTTGAGAGATGAGATAGTGGATAATGTGCTTGCCTATGAAGCCAAAGGAGCCAGGTTTGATTCCCCAGGACTCACATAAGACAGATGAACAAGAACAATGTATTATTTATATATATTTATATGTATAAATTATATATATTTATTACATATATTATTATATATATTGTAATATATATAATATAGTCTGTGTTGAATAAATAAAGAAAATATTTTTCAAAGTGCATTCATATGTTGGATTATAAAATCATGGAAGGTAGAATTTGCAATGATCAGTGACTTATGAAGACATTGGGATTCTCTCCATTCATTGCTCCCTGGCTCATTGGTGACCCTGTCAGAATCCCCTCTATGGGATTACCTCCATGACCTCATTTTTTGGTTCATATGGCAGGTGAATATGGGTTCTGAAAGTATTAGCTCATGTTTTACATTTTTCATTGTAAGTTTAAAGTTCCTTGAAAGGTCCTTAGGCCTAGCTTAAGACAGGTGTCAAACATGGATCAATTAACTGCATTTAACAGTGAATATGGTGAGAATTAAAAGAAGAAAGTGTGTCTGGGTAAACGACTCAGTAGAATAGATGACAGGTCTTTCTGCAAAAGCACAAGGAACCAAGATCTTCAGGTGTGATAGATTAAATTTGAAATGTCCGCCATGGACTCATGTGACTGAATATTTATCCCCTAGTTGGTGGTACTGAGATGTTGGTGGAACCTTTAAGAGGTAGAGCCTTGCAGAAGGAGATGTACTTTGGGGTGGGCATTGGGGTGTTACAGTCCTAAATGTTGCTTTGGATCAATTTTACTTTCTGAATGCTAGTGTGATTATATGACACTGGCTGTTTGTTCCTGCCATTCTTTCCTTGCATTGCTAGAAACTTTCCCTCAAAATTGTAAACTGAAATAAACCATTTTCTTCCAAAGCTGCAGCTAATCAAGCATTTTGTCCTTGAAATTGGAAAGTAACTGTTATATCAGACAACCATATAAAAAGCTGGTATGGCCACACATACTTATAACCCTGCTGTTCAAGGGAATAGAAACGGGACATTCACTAGGCTAGTTGGTCAGCCATTCTGACTGAAAATGGAAATCCAAGGTTCAGTGGGACACTCTGTCCAAAGGAAGTAAATCAGAAGGGCAATACAGGGGAATAACCCATGTTCTCCTCTGGCCTCTGAAGATGTGCATGCATATGCACATACACATGCATACACCACATACACACCACAACCATACCTAAAAAACAGGAGAAAGAAGAAGAGGAGGAGTATATTTTGGAAAGATAGTCCAGTTGGGGACTACAGCACTGTATTAATTACAAAGAAAAACAGTACTATGTTTGGAATATCATGATGCATATCAACATGTTTTTAAAGCAATATGATATAACGTACTTGTATCTATAAACAATCTGGCACATTAATCAACCTACTTTATTAATTGCTAATTTACCAATCTTAGATCACATCTGAGTTTTTTTGAATTTTGGGACAATAAAATTCAATTTGATTACTTACTGCTGGTTAAGTTATGTTTAGATGATAGAAAGGATGTCTAAACTACTGAAGACTTCAAATCTCTTAATGCAAATATATATATATATATATATATATATATATATATATATATATATATATATATATATTAGTGTAATCCTTTCATTTTTATGACTTTGGAAACAAACAAAGCTACACTTGCTCTTCTTTATTTGGGCCCAAGCTTGGAGCCAGGGGAGTGGGACAATGATGGTAGATAGCCAAAAAGGAAACAAAGAGCTCTGAGTTCCCTCAACAGGACTTTTATGTCTTTCTCCATGCTTGCTCTCAGCTAGCATGCATATGATATAATTAGTCCCATCTGAAGGTATTTGCTTTTTCCGTATGTGGAAGTAGAGAAAAACATACTTAAAAAAAAAAAAGAAAGAAAAGGTAAGGTGGTGTGATTTCTCCATTAAACAGATATCTTGGAAACTGAAGCTAAGGGGATTTTAAGGTTTATTGTAATAGACATAATCATTCATTAGAAAGAGTCAGGACTTTTTCAAGGACAGAAGAAGTTTTTATGGTGTTCAAATGTGAAAAGCAATTTTGCCAACAACAATCTGCTACTCAGAAGTTTCCTGAATAATAATGAGGTACTAAAGTTCCCACATATTGAAATAAATAAAAAAAGCTACATAAATAAAAGCATCCCATGGGGACATGAACAATTTTTTCCTGAGTAGTCCCAGGGGTTTAAAAGGTAGAGATGATAATTTGCAAATGTTCTCTGCCACATAAAAGGGAAATCTGAGCAATAATCTTTCTTTTCTACAATCTCTTATAAATAGATGTAGCAATATTGCTTCAATATTTAATTAACGCTATGAGTACTAAATAACATAATGCATGTTACTTTTACTATGCAACTTTTCATAAATTACTAGTTATTGGGTGTCAACAAAGCAACCAGATAGAATATTAACATTTAGGAAGATTTATTAAGGTAAGTTCCATTCTATAGAACAAGTCATTTTAGAATATTTGCCCAGTATACAATTTGCCAATAGCCTTCTGCTTTCCTTCTCACAGCAATATTTAATTATCATCAATTTAATGATTAATTTCGACAGCAATACTTTTTTCCTGATTAAAAGACGTTATTTCTTACAAGGATATGAAAGCAATATCACTTCCAAATTGATAAGTAATCATGTCTTTATAAAAGTTCTACATGGTTCAGGGAAATTTTGTGGAAGAGTGGGCAGAAAGAATGTCAGAGCCACATGTTGGGTCATGATATACAGAGACATTTATTGTACCAATAACTGTGGGCTAACTCCACAATGCACGACCCATATACCCCAACAAGGAGGGGCCGATGGGGAGGAATTAGGTCACGAAGGAGCCTAATAATGGTACCAAACTGCCTGTACTTGCAGAATAGAAAACTAACAAAAAAAGTTCTACCTTTTTCATCTTATTATTAAAAAAATTATTTTAATGAAACTGATTTGGCTCATATTCTATTGATTTACTATCAGTATTGACTGATTACTAAATACCTCATTGTTTATTTTAGCATTTCCTACTGGTAAGCAATTGAAGAAAACTTTTATCTCCGAGAATTCAACATATCTGATTTGGCTGAGGAAAGGGAATTTAAAGCATAACAATGCTAGCTGTTAAATTCCATATGTCCATGTTATGTACTTTCCACATCAGCCATTTGTGTTGCTCATTTCACTTTCTTATTCATGATTCTGCACAATTAGGAAATATTCTTTCTCTCTTTCTCTCTCCTCCTCTCTCTCTCCCACTGTCAACTTTGCAAATGTATACTAAACGGAGATGGCATAGTAACATATCTGTAAGATATCCTTTAGAGTTCTTTCTCAAAGAATGATAAAGCTTTGTTGACACTGATATGAAATGTGATTTTTAGCTTTAAAAGTCCTGAGGAAAATAAATCATCTATGATTTAATGTTTAAGAAATTACAATCTTTCCTTGAAAACTGTTTTCTACTGAATCTGAAATTATGGCATTTACAGCCTATACTATGCCTCTATGTATAACTGATGTATAAGAAGCAGTCACTCTATTCCTTTATAACTATTTATAAAATTGTACGTCTACTGAAAAATAAAAGGGTGAGGCTTCTTATCCATAAGTTGGAAAACACATGCACCTATGCACATGAAAATACAAATTTCCTTCCTACTATTTTCTTGCACACAATCTCTCTGGACATGTAATGATTTTCTTTATTTTCAAGTTCATTTTTTTCTTTTTCTTTATTTTGTGTGTGTGTTTGTTTTGCTTTACTTTTTTCTAAATCAGGAGGTCAAATCAGGACCTCGTGTATGCAAAGCAAGCACTATAGCCCTACCTTTTAAAATTATCAGCATCAATTTAAAATGATATCACTCAATGACATTTTTCTAACATAAATTAGACTTTGAATTCATGTGGAATTAATGAAATCACACAATTGTATTTGGTAGCTTCTATGTGCATATGTGTTTTACTCTTGAAAGAACTGTGAAAATATACAAAACTATGCTGCTTACTTTTATTCTACTTCTAGAGAGCCATATTTCCTATCCAAAATTTCATATAAGATGGATGTGGTGGTGCATGTTTTTAAGCCTAGAAATTGGGAGAGGCAGAGGTAAGAGAATTTCCTTGATTTTGAGGCCATTCTAAGTTTACAGAGTGAATTTCAGGACACCCTGGGCTAGAGCAAGAGCAACAAAAATACTACAAATAAAAATCTTTAAGTAATTGTAAGTGTATTTAGTATACATGTGGGCAAAGTTTGAATTAGGATAAATATACCTATTTCCTTAAATATGCCAGTTATTTGCAACTACTAGTTTAAACTATAAGTTGCCCTGTCCTTCATTTTCCTTTATTTTCAACCAGGGGTTAAGTAGCATAAAAAGTAGCATAACTAAAAAATGATATTAAAGTAATGAGTGTAGAAATTATGTGGTTGTTTTCTTCCCAGGTTGAAAGAAAACTCCAGCCTAAGTCTCTGAGTCTGCCCAATGTTCCACATAACCACGATTGTATCAAGTTTAACTTCTACTTATTTTAAGTGGCATAGGACTAGTATGAATTATGAACCCATCCGAATTCTTTATTTATGTGGACTTTCCAATTTGATATATTAAATTGATGGAAAGGATGCATGGACACATATTGAAGCCATCTTCAGTGCTCAATCTCCATTTCCCTTTTTTATTTATTTACAGAACTCAAGACAAAAGACATTGTTGTTAAGAATTCCAGGCAGTGACTTCCGGTTAAGATGGCGGCGTAGGTACCACGCCAAAGTAGCCTAGGGGGGAAAAAGACCAAAAAAACTCAGCAAAATACACACTTTTACTAAAAAATGAGGTGTATAGGAAATTGAGGCGGCAGCGGAGAAGTGGAAGAGTTATAGAGCATCCAGAGCCTGCACAGGCGGGAACAGCGGCTCCGGGGAGGCTCGGCCACCCGCCGCAGCCGCGGAGCTGCAGAAGCCGCCGGACCCTCGGCTCGAGCCGCAGGACAAGCCAGGTGCGGGATTTTCCCCTCACACCACGCTCTCCGCAACTCGGGAAACGTGAGGGGAGAACGGCAGCGAGCAACGGGGGGAGGAGCAGACCGTGAGGTAAAAGCACACGTGGAGAAGCGATACAACCAGAGCAGCCGCGGCTGCCTCCCCTCCCCCGCCGCCTGAACCCAGCTCCAGCGAACACAGCAGCGGCCCAGGACTGGCCACGCCAACTTGGGCTGACGGCGGGACCCAAGCAGGAGCAGAATTCGGCAGCAACATCAGCGGCTCCAGCACCGGTACCAGTGGCCCCAGCAGCAGTGGACCCAGGAGCGGCAGCGGCGGCAGATCCCGCAGCAACGGCTTCGGGGTGAGCAGCGGCGGTGGACACGGCAACGGCAGCTTCAGCAGCGGTGGTGGCTCCGGGGGTGGCAGCTACAACAGCAGCAGAGGCGGCAGCAGCGGCTCAGTTTGCCCCGTAGGAAAAGCAAGTGCCCAGCTCCAGAAATCAGAACAGCAGCCCGACGACCCAGGCAGCAACTTGACTGAGACCACAATCACCCAAGGTAACTGGGATTGCACCAGGGAAGGGTCTCACTTGGTCACAAGCTGACTTGGATACCTCAACAGACCAGAAATCTAAACCTCTTTATTGATAGAGGATCTGGTCACTATAATAACTACTCTTGCATACATACTCGGGGCTGTTTTTGATTGAATGTCTACAGTGTTTAGTTAAATTTTAGAATCTACCAGTATTTTATTCCACTCAGCCGGCTTGAATACTCCTATAGCAGGAAAACTCAACCCCTAAGAACATCTTTGTAGATACTCTGAGAGTCTTAAGAGCCACACCTAATACCTTAAGGTCCTACCCTGAAAATATATTACATCAAATCAATTGATACAGCTAAGAATACACAGCTAGCTAGAAAATCCAAGCATTAACTTAATCCAAGATGCAAAAATATATACATTATAACACAAGAAACACTAAAAAGCAAGACGATATAAATCCACCTAAAAGTATTAATGCATCAAATATGTCCTCCAGTGAGAAAGAGTTAGAGGAAATGCCTGAGAAAGAGTTCAAAAGAATAATTATAAATATGTTCAAAGAGGTCAAAGAACACATGAAAACAATCAAAGAAGAAATCAAAGAGGAAATCAAAGAGGAAATCAAAGGAATCAAAGAAGAGGCAGGACACCAATTTAATGAAATAAAGAAGGCAATACAAGACATAAATAGAGAAATAGAAATAATAAAGAAAAACCAGTCAGAATTACTAGCAATGAAGAACTCAGTTAATGAAATAAAAAACTCTGTAGAAAATCTCACCAGTAGGATGGATGAGGGAGAGGACAGAATATCTAAGCTAGAAGATCAGGTGGCAGACCTAATGCAGTCCAACAAAGAGAAAGACAAACTTATAGAAAAGTATGAGTGGGAATTTCAAGATATTCGGGACACTATGAAAAGATCCAATATAAGAATTCAGGGCATAGTAGAAGGAGAAGAACTCCACTCCAGAGGCATAGTAGGCATCTTCAACAAAATCATAGAGGAAAATATTCTCCAAATTGGGAAAGAGGTGCCAATACAGATACAGGAAGCCTTTAGAACCCCAGCCAGACAAAACCCAGAAAGAAACTCTCCTCGCCACATTATACTCAAACTTCCAAACACACAAACCAAAGAAAAAATATTGAAAGCAGTTAGAGAGAAAAATCAAGTTACCTACAAAAGCAAGCCCATCAGGATTACAGCAGATTATTCAACACAAACTTTTAAAGCCAGAAGGGCTTGGAGTGATATATTCCAAGTTCTGAAAGATAACAACTGTCAACCAAGGTTACTTTATCCTGCAAACTTATCCATCCAAATAGATGGAGAAATAAAGACATTCCATGACAAAAGCAGGTTAAAGGAGTATCTGAAGACAAAACCAGCTCTACAGAAAATACTTGATAGAATCCTCCATGCTGAACAAAAGGAAAAGCACACATATAAGGAACCTAGAAAAAACAAGCTATACTCAAATACCAGTTAACAGAAGAGAGCACAGGTAGAACAAGTAACACACACACACACACACACACACACACACACACAAATGGCAAACATAAATACACACCTTTCAATAATATCTCTTAATATCAACGGTCTCAATGCCCCAACGAAAAGACATAGATTTGCAGACTGGGTTAAAAAGCAGGATCCTACAATTTGTTGTCTCCAAGAAACTCACCTTTCTACAAAGGATAGACATTATCTTAGGGTGAAAGGTTGGAAGACGGTGTTTCAAGCAAATGGGCCTAGAAAACAAGCAGGGGTTGCTATCCTAATATCAGACAGGGTGGACTTTAGTCCGAAGTTAGTCAAAAAAGATAAGGAAGGTCACTTTATATTGATTAAGGGCACACTCCAACAGGAGGACATTACAATCCTAAACATATATGCACCTAACATGGGGGCTCCCAAATTCGTCAAACAAACACTATTAGAACTAAGGTCGCAGATAACACCAAACACAGTGGTGGTGGGTTACTTTAACACCCCACTCTCATCAATTGACAGGTCATCCAGGGAAAAAATAAACAGAGAGGCATCTGGACTAAATGAGGTCATAGAAGGAATGGACCTAACAGATATATACAGGACATTTCATCCAAAGGCTGCAGAATATACATTCTTTTCAGCAGCACATGGAACATTCTCTAAAATAGACCATATATTAGGACACAAAGCAAATCTTAACAAATTCAGGAAAATTGAAATAATTCCTTGCATTCTATCTGACCACAATGGAATTAAACTACAAATCAGTAGCAAGAAAGGCTATAGAGCATACACAAAATCATGGAAACTAAACAATACACTACTAAATGATGAGTGGGTCAATGAAGAAATCAAAAAGGAAATCAAAAACTTTATAGAGTCAAATGATAATGAGAACACAACATACCAAAATCTCTGGGACACAATGAAGGCAGTTCTAAGAGGTAAATTTATAGCCTTAAGTGCCTATATTAAGAAATTAGAAAGGTCGCAAGTAAACGACCTAATGCTTCGCCTTAAAGCCTTGGAAAAAGAAGAACAAGGCAAACCAAAAAGTAGTAGACAGGAAGAAATAATAAAGATTAGGGCAGAAATTAATGAAATAGAAACAAAAAGAACAATCCAAAGAATTAAGGAAACAAAGAGTTGGTTCTTTGAAAGGATAAACAAGATTGATAAACCCTTAGCAAATCTGACCAAAAGAAAGAGAGAAGAGACACAAATTAATAAAATCAGAGATGAACAAGGTAACATCACAACAGATTCCAGAGAAATTCAAAAAATTATAGGGACATACTATAAAAGCATATACTCCACAAAGTATGAAAATCTGAAAGAAATGGATGATTTCCTTGATCTATATGACCTACCTAAATTAAATCAAAATGAGATTAATCACTTAAATAGACCTATAACAAACATGGAGATCCGAGCAGTTATCAATAATCTCCCAACTAAAAAAAGCCCAGGCCCGGATGGATTCACTGCTGAATTTTACCAGACTTTTAAGGAAGAGCTAACACCATTGCTTCTTAAGCTTTTCCAGGAAACAGAAAAAGAAGGAATCCTACCAAACTCCTTCTATGAGGCCAGCATCACCCTGATACCAAAACCAGGCAAAGATAGAACAAAAAAAGAAAATTACAGACCAATCTCCCTCATGAACATAGATGCAAAAATTCTCAACAAAATATTGGCAAACAGAATACAAGAGTATATCAAAAAGATCATTCACCCTGACCAAGTAGGCTTTATCCCAGAGATGCAGGGATGGTTCAACATACGCAAATCTATAAATGTAATACATTACATAAATGGGTTGAAGGACAAAAATCACATGATCATCTCATTAGATGCAGAGAAAGCATTTGACAAAATCCAACATCCCTTCATGATAAAAGTCCTACAGAGTCTGGGAATAGAAGGAACATATCTCAATATAATAAAGGCTATTTATGACAAGCCTACAGCCAACATATTACTAAATGGGGAAACACTGGAAGCTTTTCCACTAAAATCAGGAACAAGACAAGGGTGTCCACTGTCTCCACTTCTATTTAATATAGTTTTGGAAGTCTTAGCCATAGCAATAAGGCAAGAGACACACATAAAAGGGATACAAATTGGAAAGGAAGAAATCAAGTTATCATTATTTGCAGATGACATGATTCTATACATAAAGGACCCTAAAGACTCTACTAGCAAGCTGTTAGAGCTGGTCAAAACCTACAGCAATGTAGCAGGATACAAAATAAATACACAGAAATCAGTAGCCTTCGTATATGCTAACAACAAACACACAGAGGATGAAATCAGAGAATCACTCCCATTCACAATTGCATCAAAAAAAATAAAATACCTTGGAATAAACCTAACCAAGGAAGTAAAGAATCTATACAATGAGAACTTTAAAACACTCAAGCGAGAAATTGCAGAAGACACTAGAAAGTGGAGAAACATCCCTTGTTCCTGGCTTGGAAGAATCAATATCGTGAAAATGGCAATCTTACCTAAAGCAATCTACACATTTAATGCAATCCCTATCAAAATTCCAAAGGCTTTCTTCATGGAAATAGAAAAAACAATCCAAAAATTCATTTGGAATCACAAAAAACCTCGAATATCTAAAATAATACTGAGCAACAAAAAAGAGGCTGGTGGTATCACCATACCTGATTTTAACCTATACTACAGAGCCATAGTAACAAAAACAGCATGGTACTGGCACAAAAACAGACAAGTAGATCAGTGGAACAGAATAGAGGACCCAGATGTAAGCCCAAGTAGCTATAGCCACCTGATATTCGATAAAAATGCCAAAAATACTCATTGGAGAAGAGACAGCCTCTTCAGCAAATGGTGTTTTGAAAACTGGATAAATATCTGCAGAAGGATGAAAATAGATTCTTCTCTCTCGCCATGCACAAGAATTAAGTCCAAATGGATTAAAAACCTTAACATCAGACCGGAAACTTTGAAACTGCTAGAGGATAAAGTAGGGGAAACCCTTCAACATATTGGTCTTGGCAAAGACTTTCTGAATACAACCCCAATTGCTCAGGCAATAAAACCACAGATTAACCACTGGGACCTAATGAAATTACAAAGATTTTGCACCGCAAAGGACACAGTGAAAAAAGCAAAGAGGCAACCTACAGAATAGGAAAAAATCTTCGCCAGCTATATATCTGATAGAGGATTAATATCTAGGATATACAAAGAACTCAAAAAGTTAACTAATAAGGAATCAAACAAGCCAATCAAAAAATGGGCTAAGGAGCTAAATAGAGAGTTCTCAAAGGAAGAAATACGAATGGCATATAAGCACCTAAAAAAATGTTCTACGTCACTAGTCATCAGGGAAATGCAGATTAAAACTACATTGAGATTCCATCTCACTCCTGTCAGATTGGCCACCATCATGAAAACAAATGATCATAAATGTTGGCGGGGATGTGGAAAAAAAGGAACCCTTCTGCACTGCTGGTGGGAATTCAATCTGGTCCAGCCATTGTGGAAAACAGTGTGGAGGTTCCTAAAGCAGCTAGAGATTGATCTACCATATGACCCAGCTATAGCACTCCTAGGCATATATCCAAAGGACTCATCTCATTTCCTTAGAAGTACATGCTCAACCATGTTTATTGCTGCTCAATTTATAATAGCTGGGAAATGGAACCAGCCTAGATGTCCCTCAACAGATGAGTGGATAATGAAGATGTGGTACATTTATACAATGGAGTTCTACTCAGCGGTAAAGAAAAATGAAGTTATGAAATTTGCAGAAAAATGGATGGACCTGGAAAGTATTATACTAAGTCAGGTAACCCAGGCCCAGAAAGCCAAGCGCCACATGTTCTCCCTCATATGGGGATCCTAGCTACAGATGACTGGGCTTCTGTGTGAGAATGAAAATACTTAGTAGCAGAGGCCAGTAAGTTGAAAAGGAGACATAAAGGGTGGAGAAAGGAAGGGAGGAGGATACTTAATAGGTTGATATTGTATATATGTAATTACAATGATTGTAATGGGGAGGTAATATGATGGAGAATGGAATTTCAAAGGGGAAAGTGTGGGGGTGGGGAGGGAGGGAATTACCATGGGATATATTTTATAATCATGGAAAATGTTAATAAAAATTAAAAAAAAAAAAAAAAAGAATTCCAGGCAGTGACAACAGAGTGAGAAGTAGACTAAGCAACACATCCTACTGAATACAGGAATCTATCTATGTGAAGGCCTGTGATCCCATCCTTGTCCCTGAGTAAAATATGAATCTCCAGAATGAATGTATTTTCTTCAGTTCCATGTATATATACACTGGCTACTCTTAGAATGTGTAATCCATGGTATTATAAATGATACTGTACTTATTTACTGTATTGGATTTTTAATGATTTTATCTTTCTATACTAATATTTGTGCCATAGAAATGTAAATATTATAGTTGTCCAAAAATTTTGACCGAATAGACAACTGTAAGAATTAAAAGATTGGTAAATCTCTAAAGTATATAAAACTTTATTTTATTTAAACTATTTCAGTTCCACTTATGCTAGAAAATTTCCAGAGGAACTTTAAATGATATTAAGGTGATAGAAAATGGATTGTTAGTGTGAAGTGCTTCTAGTATGATGAAGAATATGATAGGACTATGATGTTCTATTAAACCATCAAAATATCACTAAGGGAAAAAAAACACAGCTTTAATTTATTGATAATAAACTATAAGCCATGTTCTTTTCTAGGAAGTTAACAAACATTATACTATCAACTTTCACAAAAGTCCTTTAAAATATTCACTGTGACCTCCTTTTCCAAATGAAACACTAGATTACTAGGTAACACATATAAAGTGAAGTGTCTAAGGTGAAATGGACACTAAGTGATGGCATTTGACTGAAACTGACTCCAAGCCTACGAGAGTGTTCACTAAAGCCCTATACTCCACAATATCTCATCATTATCTGAATAAAATGTTCGTGGCCAAGATGATAAACAGTACTCCGTTTTTTAGTCTCTTTTTCCTCTTGTAATTAATGTATTTTTGATTAATTAGTTAATTAATTTTATTATTCAATATTGACATATTTTGTAGGTAAACATCACATATTGGTACCATTCTTTCCCTCCTCCCTTTTTTCAAGAGGTCTTTCTCTTTGGGAATGCAGATCAACCCGATGGGGATTGTGGGTCATACATTATGGGGGCAGAAGTCAGTTATGGGGCACAGGCAATGTCTCTGTGCAAAATGTCCCAACTTGTGGCTTTAACAATCTTTCCACCCCTATTTCTGCAAAATTCTCTGAGCCATGCTGGGAGCATTTTAAGCCTTCTTCAGTGATGGCACTTAGGAACATCTGGATGTATGGTTTTGTAGGTATTGAGTGTCTATAGTATCTTTATCCATTACCCTTGTGCTGATATCAGCTTAACCTAGAGAGCAGCATTCTTGATCATTTCCCCAGTTCCTCTGTGATTTCAGCTGGGGCTGGGGTGGAGTGCACTGGGTTGATTAGCTCCCGTCTGTAAAACAAAAGCAGATTCTCCAGTGGAGAATAAAGTCAGCACTGGTTAAATGGGATAACCATTATTAATTTAGAGAGCATTAAAAGGGTATGGACCCTCATATACTCTAAGGTTAGTGAAAGTTTGACAATGGAAAGCAGAATCATTATTTGGATATGATTCTTATTTGTTTCCCAGCTTCAAATATGGTTTCCTTTCCACTGAGCATATCTGTTAGCAAACCCAAGAGATCCAAGAGCAGTTGGTTCCCCACCATGGTTGTGTGCCACTATTGCACTTGTGTGAGCATCACATAAAGTTGTTTTCTTTTGAGTCACTTAGACTTTGAGCCACTTGGAATGATGTTGGCCTCTTTTCCGAGGTGGCTCATACAGCCCCTTCCAGCACTAAATGGGCTAATTGTCTAGTTACTGGCTCTCCCCTGGATTCCAACCAGGTCTCTCCATGGCCCATGCCAACAGGGTTTGGTGTCTTCAGCAGTAGGGTCTTACCAATAACCTCTGGTGGGTAATTAAGTGCTCTGACAGAAGTCAGTCTTGTTTGTCTTGGGAGATTTAGTAGGTCTCTCTGATCAGCAGTTCATTATGGTTGTATGCAACATCCTGGTACATGGGATAACAGTATACTGCCAAGGGAAAAGAAAAAAAGTAAAAAGGCAGAGAAGAAAAAGAAAGGAGAAATATGAGGTTATGTTTCATCTCACTCTCTTCAGGGCCCTTTGATTCAGGTGCACCCTCCAAGGTTCTCTTGAGAGTGTCAGCATTTAGCCTGACTTCCACGATATAGGATTCTATGGTACCAGTTAAATTTGGGTTCAGTTTTGTGTCCTTTTCCACCCTTTCCTTTACCCCCAAGCAGTACCCACCATATTATATAAACTTTAAGATGCTATTCAGTAATGTCAGCAACTTGGGCTGATCCAGGTTAGGATGAGTAATTTCATGCAATAGATTTGTTTTTGTGATTGTGTGAGTTCACTTAGAATGACCTGTTCCAAAGTGGACATTTTTTTTTTTTTTTACAAATTCCAATGTGCCATTTTTTCTTACTGCTGAATACAATTCCATCATGCAGATATACCACATTTAGCTTAACCATTCATCCAGTGATGGGCACCTGGGTTTAGTCCAGTTTTTAGCTATTATGAATGAAATGGCTATAAAAATGGTTGAGCACATATTTCTGAACTTAGATGTGGAGCTTTTAGGTTAAATGTCCAGTAAGGGAATAACAGGGTATGTTGGTAACTCATATTCATTCTTTTCAGGAGTCTCCAAATTTATTTCATCAGTGGTTGTACCAACTTACACTCCAATCAACAGTGTTCCTATTTTTCCACAGTTTTGACAATGTTTATTTTCATTTGATTTTTAATGTTTGCTCTCCTTACTGGGTTTAGGTAAAATCTCATAGCCATTTGAGTTTACATTTCCCTACTGTTAGGGATGTTGAACATTTTCTTAAGCATGTGTTACCCATTTGCAATTCTTCTTCTGAGAACTCCCTCTTTTGTTCTCTGCTCTAATTTTGGAATGGGTTGTTTGATTTTTTTATTGCTTAGTTTTGAGTTCTTTGTGTATTCTAGATATTAGGCCTCTGTCAGTGATATACCTGGTAAAAATTTTCTCCTATTCTGTGGGTAATAGATTTGCTTTGCTTATAGTATGTTTGTCTGTGCAAAAGCTTTTAAGCTTCATGAGATCCCATTGGTTGAGTGCTTATTTAATTTCCTTGTCTACTGGGGTTTTGTTCAAGAGGTCTTTTCTTGACCTTATATTGTGGAGAGGGCTGCCTATATTTTCTTCCAGTAGTTAAAGAGTTTTAGGTCTTACATTGAGGTCTTTAATCCATTTGGACTTGGTTTTTGTGTATGGCAAAATGACTTGGTCTAATTTCATTTTTCTACATATGATTATCCCATTTGTCCAACAACATTTGTTGAAGATGCTGTCTTTTTTCCAGTTTACATTATTGGCACCTTTGTCAAAAATCAAGCAGCTGTAGTTACTTGATTTAAGGTCTGGGTCTTCAATTTGGTTACATTTGTTTATGTTTCTGTTTTAATTCCAATACCATGTTGTTCTTGACACAATTGGTTTGTAATACAGCTTTAGATCAGGTATGGTGATACCACCAGTGGAATTTCTTTTGCTGAAAATATTTTTGGATATCCAGGACCTTCTGCCTTTCCATATGAATTTTGACATCATTTGTCCAGTCTCAGTGAAGAATGGTGCTGGTAGGTTTACTGGTATTGAATTAAATCTGTATATTTCTGTTGGTAGAATCATCATTTTCACAGTATCACAGTATTAATTCAACCTATCCATGAGCATGGAAGGTCTTTCCATCTTCTTAAGTACTCCTCGATTTCTTTCTATAGTGTTTTTATGTTTGTATTATATAGTTCATTCACATCCTTTGTTAGTGTTATTCTAGGTATTTAAATTTTTATGTTGTTGCTATTGAAAATAGGACAGCCTCACTGATTTCTTTCTCTGTATATTTACCATTTGCATATAGTAAGCCTACTGATTTATGTGCATTGATTTTGTATCCTGCCAGTTTGCTGAAGGAATTTATCACCTTTAGAAGCTTCAGGATGGAGACTTTTGGGTCCCTTATATAAAAGATCGTGTCATCTGCAAATAGGGCTAACTTGACTTCTTCCTTTCCAATTTGAATCTCTTTTATTTCTTTCTCCTGTCTTATTGCTTGGGCTAGTACTTCTAGTTCTATATTGAAGAGCAGTGGTGAGAGTGGGCACCCCTTTTTTGATACTGCTCTCAGTATGAACTCCTTGTGCATTTCCCCTTTAAGAATTATTTGGGCTTTAGAAGCTTTATATATAGTCTTTATTGTGTTGAGATATAAACACTCCCTGCTTATTCTTTCTGGTGTTTTGATCATGAAATGTTGTGTTTTGTGAAATGCCTTCTCTTCATCAATTGAGATGATCATGTGTTTCTTATGGTTATGTTGTGTATTACATTGACCAAATTCTATATGTTAAACCATCCCTGCATCCCTGGGATGAAGGCTACTTGATCATGGTGCATAATGCCTTTGATGTGTTATTGAATTTAGTTTGAAAAGATTTGGTTCATGATCTTTTGCATCTAAATTAATTAGAGATATGGGCCTATATTTTTTCTTTCCTTGCATCTCTGTCTGGTTTCGGTATTAGGGTGATGTTAGCTTCATAAACGGGACCAGGCAGGATTTCCTGGTCTCTGATTATGCAGAATGGTTTCAGAAAAATTGGTTTCATTTCTTCAATGAAGGTCTGATATTATTCAGCTGTGTAGTCATCCAGTCCCAGGCTTTTATTTATCCACAGAACTTTTCAATCTCTGTGGATGTGATAGGTTTGTTTCGGAGATTAATCTGTTCTGAATTTAGTTTTGGTAGGGCAAATGTGTCTAGGAATTCTTCCATTTCTTCCAGATTACTTAATTTTGTTGAGTGAAGGCTTTGAAAGTATCCCTTGATGATTCTACCAATTTCATTGATATCTGTATCGATCTCTCTTTTTTCACTTCTGATTCTGTTAATTTGAGACTTTGTTTTTGCTTGATCAGTTTGTACTGGGGTTGTTCAATGCTGTTCATTTATTTCAAATAAGCAGATCTTTGTGTCATCAGTTTTTAAAATTGTTTTCTTAGTTTCCAATTCATTAATTTCTGCTCCAATATTGATTATATTTTTCCATCTGCAATTCTTTGGGTTTGATTCTTCTTCTTTTTCCAATGCCTTTAGGTGGACAGTCAGCTTGCTAATTTGTGATCTCTCTGTCTTTGTAATAAAGGCATTTAGGGGTAGGAATTTTCTCTGTATGACTGCCTTCATTGAATCCCATAGGTTTTGGTAGGTTGCATTTTCATTATTGTTCAAATCTAGAAATTTTACAACTTCTTTTTCACCTTCTTCCATGACCCAGTCATTGTTTAAAAGTGTGTTGTTTAGTCTCCAGGAGTTGGTGGATTTCTTGATGTGTCTTTTGTTAAGTTCTAGTTTTAAAGCATTGTAATGAGACATGATGCAGGAAGTAACTTCATTTTTCCTCACTTTATGAATACATGCTGTATGGCCTAATATTTAGTCAATTTTTGAGAAGGTTCTGTGGGCTGCTGAGAAGAATGTGTATTCTGTAAAGTTGGGGTGGAGAATTCTTCAGATGTCTGTTAGGTGCAGTTGATCTATGGTGTTTTTGAGCTCTATTATTTCCCTGTTGATTTTCTGCTTCGATGATCTGTCTATTGATGATAGTGGAGTACTAAAGTCTCCAACTATGATGGTGTTTATTTCTGTTTTATTGTTGAGAACATTTTGTTTTATAAACTGTGGTGTCCCTGTATTTAGTGCATATTTATTTATGATTATGATGTGCTCATGTTGTATCCTTCCCTTGATGAGTAAGAAGTGGCCTTCCTTGTCCTTTTTGGCTACTTTTGGTTTAGAGTCTATTTTTTCAGATATTAATATGGCAACACCCACTTGTTTTTCTTATTTCTACTTGATTGGGATGTCATTTCCCAACCTTACCCCGAGGAGATGTCTATCTTTAGTGGTGAGGTGGGTTTCTTGAAGACAGCAGATAAAAGGGTCCAGTTTTTTTGATCCATCTTGATTACCTGTGTCTTTTGATGGTTAAGACCATTAATATTTAAGTTTACTACTATGAGGTTTGAATTCGTGTTTTCCATGATGAGGTGTTTTAATGGGGTTGGGTGCTTACTTGTGTTATGTACTGTTTTGAGCCTAGTTTATTTTGGTTATTGTGATCTTCTTCCTTCTGGCTCTGGGCATTGGTTGTTTAACTGTTCTGTGTAGAGTATTCCCTCTAGTATTCTCTGTAGGTTTGGCTTTGTGTTCATATAATCATAGAGTTGACATTTTTCATGGAAAGTTTTTCTTTCACCATCTATTATGAGGAATAGTTTTGCTGGGTAAAGTAGCTTGGGTTGGAAGCCATTGTTTTCAGACTTTGAAGTGCTCCATTGCAGTCCCTTCTGGATTTCAGGGTTTCCAATGAAAAATCTGATGTTATTCTAACGGGATTTCTTTGTATGTTGTAAATTGCTTCTCTCTCTGCTTTTAACATTCCCTGTTTGTTTTCATTGTTAAGAGTTTTAACTATGATGTATATTGGAGATTTTCTTCTGTGGTTCTGCATGTTTGGTGTGCTGTAGGATTCTTGTATCTAGATGGACCTCTTTTTTGTAAGATTCAGAAAATTTTATTCAATAATTTTGTTGAGTATGTTTTCTATGCCTCTGGTCTGGATTTCCTCTTTCTGGTATACCAATGATCTGAATGTTTGGTTGATTTAGGATATCCCTCAGTTCTCTCATATTCTGTTCACTTGATTTTTTTGAACTTAGTAATGATTTTGGTTTTCTGATCAAATTGTTCTCTCTTATCTTCCAGGTCAGAGGTTATTTCTTCCATATGAATAACTGTTGCTGAGCGGTTCTAGAGAGGTTCTCATAAATTCTATTTGACTTTCATCTGTTGCTGAATGGTTCTATAGAGGTTCTCATAAATTATATTTGACTTGTTTTCCTGTTGTGTTGTTTTGTATAATGTCCATCTCTTCTTTGAGGTATGATTTCAGTTCTTATTCTGATTTTCTTGATGCTTCCTGTAGTTCATTTTGCATGTGATTAAGCTTAATTAACCAGATGTTGAGGTCTTCCATTTCTTGAATTACCTTCAATTTATTCATATCTCTTTGAAGGGTTCTAACATTTTCTTGAATCAAGTTAAGTCTACTGTCAAACTTTGAACACTCTAGGAGAAGATTCCCTTCAATTTCATTGATATGATTATTGCTTCTTTGATATTTTTGCTTCAGGTTTAGTGATTTTTTTTCCTCTCATTTTTATTTTATTTATAGCTTCCATAATTGTCAACAACATCCCATGGTAATTCCCTCCCTCCCCCCACCTTCCCCTTTGAAACTCCACTCTCATCATATCCCCTCCCCCTCTCAATCAATTTCTTTTATTTTATCTTGATGTCATGAACTTTTCTTCCTATTATTATGGTCTTGTGTAGGTAGTGTCAGGCACTGTGAGGTCATGGATTTCCAGGACATTGTGTTTCTGGAGGAGTTTGTTGTAAGGAGTTTTACCCATCTTTTGGCTCTTATATTCTTTCAGCCACCTTGTCTACAATGGCCCCTGAGCCACGGAAAGTGTGATAGAGATATTTCAATGCTGAGCACTCCTCTGGCACTTCTTCTCAGTACCATTGGGCCTTCTGAGTCATCCCAACGTCTCTGCCATCTGAAAAGAGAAGTTTCTCTAACCAAAAGTGAGAGTAGCATTAACAAATGCGTATGAACATTAAGAGAAGTGTTTACTGGGCAGTTTGGTGAGCATAGTATATCATTTTAGCCAGACAGCAACAGACATTACACCCCTAGGGTTCATGACTACCCATGTTGTAGGTTTTCAGTATCAGGGATGTATTCCCTCCCATGGAGTAGGCCTCCAGTCAAATTAGAGGGTGATTGGTTTCCCCCATAAAAGATGTGCCACTATTGTACCAGTTGGCTCATTTGGCCTGGCTGTCCAAATATAAGACTTGAAGTGTTCACTGTTGGGTGTCTTTACTGATGATTTCTCTCTACCATTGAACTGCATGTAGAGAGGCTTTTTCCAGCTTTCTGTCAGCTGGTTTATGTGGAGGAGGTTTTCAGCTCAGCTCCAGAAGGGTTTCTCAGTGAACTTAAAGCCCAAGCATGTGGAGTCTTCAGCAACAGGGTCTTCTCATCTATTCCTGGAGGGAAGCCAAGTGCCTCAGCAATGGCCTGTAATACTGGGGGGGCATCAGGGACCTCCCTGGCCAACAACTCACTGGAAGGTATCCCATCACTGGCACTGAAATATTTATAGTAGAGCTTTCAATTATGGAATGCCTATTAAAAAGTGTCTTCAATGTGTACATGTTATAAGTTGCATATTTTACCCTAAAATAGCACAATTCTATTTATATTTTACAATGAAATAAGCAGAATTAAGATAATGAGCTATAAAGCTACAAATAGAAAGCTGGACTTCAATGTCTGGACAATCAGATAGACCACAGAATTCATCAAGAACATATTGTTAGGTTTACTGGTACTTTTAATAAAGTTGTTTGGGTACTGTTTACTATTTTATGGAATATGTGGTATAATAAGAGGCATATTAAAATACTAATATATTTTCCTGTGCTATAACATATTAAACCCCTCTTAATACATGAAACCCTTACTTTGCACAATGCTACAAGATGAGTATAAACTACTGTGTTATGGAACCACCTACCCAGTGAATATTAAATTATATTACATGTTAAAAGTAATACTTGCAAACATAACAAAGAAAATCATGGATAAACAGTCTGAGATTTTTTCCATCTTCTACTTTTGTCAATAATAAAACATCTTTTTAAATTTTTGATATTTGTTTTTATTTGAGAGAAAGAGAGACAGAGAGAGAGAGAGAGACAGAGAGAGAATGGGTGTTCCAGGACCTCCAGTTACTGCAAACTCCAGACACATGTACCACCTTGCACATATGGCTTATGTGGGCACTAATGAAGCAAACCTGTGTCCTTAGGCTTTGCAGACAAGCACCTCAGTTGCTAAGCAATCTCTCTAGCTTGATTTCATTTATTTAATATTCATGTATCATATATTGTGTGGGATATTGAGGAGTCAAACAATTGTAAGTGGGACTGTGGGATCAGATGAACCAGATTCTTCATCCTGATGGTACTATTACACTGTTTATAATAGTTACGTTAATTAATCTTGAACTTCTTGTTTCCCAGTGTATACAGAAAATAAATGATTGATCTACCATAGCTATAGGGTAGTTCTAAAGATGATAAAAGTTTATATATCTGTTGTGGAGGCAGTTTTGAGATTCAGTGTATTGAGGTTTTCCATTGAAGTATGAGAAACAGCAGAATGATTTTATTGAGAAGCAGAATGGCAAATATAGAAAAGAAATATATGCTGTTCAAATAGTAACATGAGGATAAAAATGGAGACATAAAAATGAACTATAAAATTTCAAGGCAAATGGTAACTATGTCTTGATTAAGCATCATAATTACTTATGTCTAATGGGAACGATTAAGGACAGGTATGATTCAGTAATAGTAGCAGATAACCAGCATATTTCACACCTTATGGCACACAGCTTTTGATGATTTTGTTTTATTTTTGTTCTATTCCTTATGTTCAACAAACAGTTAATGTTTTCCAAGCTGATGTTGTCAATACGCATCCTTTGATCTAGTAATAAGGAAAGATCCTGTTTATGCTGCTTCTGTGGTTTGAAAGTTGCTTGTCTTGAGGCCTTATTTTCACAAAGCATGCCAAATCAGTAGTAATCTTAAAATACTTGGTAGCCTAAGGAAATGCCTCAAAACATGCTTAAACTGTAGGGGGGAAGCAGGAGATGACCTATGTAGAAGTAGCAGGTACTTATGGAATTAGTATTAAGCTTGCACATATTACATGAAAATGGCTTTAATGCTGTATAAATAAAATGTAACATTAGTGTTGGATTTAGGGTTTATGAAATGGAAGACAGCACATGGAAATGGGCTGAATCTCCTTGTCCATTCTAAGTCTTTTTGTCGTGCCTTACACATTCTGTATCATTGTGCTTATTCAATTGCACCACCAATTGATAACACCTGAAGCTTTCCACCTGCTTTCACATTTCTTATATTGACTTTTATGGAACAGTGGTATAACTTCAAAACAAACAATTTTGGACTGGTTTTATGTGGTTTATGTGGGTATGAGAACCTGAAAGATAATAAAGCTTAACTGAAAGTATGAAAAGGAAAATAAATGTATTTCAGGTTTATTAACTCAGCTCTGTTCAACAGATAACTTTAAATACCAACTCTGTCAGAGAAGTTTTATGAGGCAGAGCTGAAGTTTATTGAAAGAAGCTTTTTTAAGCACAAGGCTTATTATAAAGAGCAGTTCTCAGGAAGAAAAGAAAATACACCTGTTCACATGGGAATGGGATTCTCAAAGAGAGTCCCTTGAATCACTTGAATGATTTTCATTCTTGATTCATGGAATGCAGAGATATATTAATCAATTCAAATAATTCAGCAAACAACCATGTACTTTCGACCATGTACTCATATAGATATGGGGGATATAGAGGTGGATATGCTTTATTTGATAGTTGACTTCAATGAATTTATATATGTATTAGTTATGTCAGAGTTGAAAAATATAAAGAAGCAGTTGAATATATTAAGTAACATTGAATAGGGAAAGTCAAGTGGCAATAGTCTTAGGAATATAAAAACAATGAAGCAATTGTAAAATTTAAAATAACGGAGAAAAATATCAGGGAACTCAGGTATGAGGGTGATATCTATCTATCTATCTATCCATATGTATAGATAGATAGATAGATAGATAGATAGATAGATAGATAGATATAGATATCATCTCTCTCTCTCTCTCTCTCTATATATATATATATATAGATAGATAGATAGATAGATAGATAGATATAGATATATAGATATCTCTCTCTCTCTATCTATCTCTCTCTCTCTCTCTCTCCCTCTCTCTCTCTCTCTCTCTCTCTCTATATATATATATATATATATATATATATATATATAGAGAGAGAGAGAGAGAGAGAGAGAGAGAGAGAGAGGATATCTACCTATCTATATCATCATCATCATCATCATCATTATCAAATACAGGGCTTATCCAAGAGTAGGTATCATTGAGTAGATATATTAGTCAGAGGCCCCTAGAGAAAAAGAAGTAATAGGAGGATGCTTGGATGAATGGAAAGATGATAGATATATAGATGATAGCTTGATAGATCAATAGATAGATTATAGATAAATAATAGTAAATAACAGATGATAGATGGGTAGATTGGTCAAATGATTTATCTTAGGTAATTTGTTCCCCTAGCTATGAGAATAATATCTGGTGATCTGCCATCTGCAGTCTGATGATCTCATAAATTCATTGGTGTTGTTCCAGTCCAAGTCTAACGTACTGAGTAGCAGGAGAACAAATGAGAAGAAATTCTCATCTGGCTGAATAATGCAAGCCAGACAGAGGGATATGCTAATACTTCCTTTGGTTTTATTCCAACTTTGCCTGATTTGACCTGAACCTATGTAACTCAGTCAAGGTTATATAAAAAAAATGGCCTCCACAAAAGAGAAAGTGAAGACAGTATGATGGATACTTGAAAATTATCTATTTGAACACTGATTATTCGCATCCTGCCAACAGTCTCAGAATACCTCTAAATTCCTAGTTATGATGGACAACTGTAATTCTATACCTGATGAATCTTTTTTTCTGAGCACTGACAACACTGTTATCCCTTTATACTAGACAAGCTCTGGAGAAGCTGGTAGAAAAAGGTTGATGGACACCCCCAGAAGCATGGACTTGAGCAGTACTCCCAACCTTCCACACAGTAAAGTCATGGAAGTGGCTTGACTCAAGACATAGATAAACTCCAGTGACTTGCTTCATGGTGGAGAACTTGTAAGGTTAGAAGATTGAAAATGATGTAGTCCATAAAAGAACATGAGACATTACCTACATAAATGAACAAAAAAATGTATAAATCATTTATTTTTTATGTCAATGCACAACAAAAAAAATCATAAGAAAGCGTATGGGGGAAAAAAAAAAAAACTTCATGAAATTGGCTTTGATATTCTCAGCTCAGTGTCCACTACTGACCTTCTTAACATTGTAGCCAAGATTAAAAGAGAGAAGCTATCCATGGTCCATTATCATAGGTTCTGTCCAATCAGAAATAACTAATGTCATTATTGAATGATGATAGCAGTGTTAGTCACACACAATATTGCTGAGTTGTGGAGGCTGTATCCTTCTCTCAGATGTCAGGGTGCCAACTTCTTGTTGTGGTAAGTGTTGTTTTGTTTGTTTGTTTTAGTATTTCTGCTTTGGGGGGGGGTAAAACTTATTATAAAAGTTTGTCTTCCTTAGAATGAAATAATGATGGGATAGAAGGTATGAATATTGTGAGAGTATCCGGGTCTAAATTCACCTAGAATGTTTGAATTAATGACAAAGGGACTCACATAACATATTTCAGATCCCCATTACAACAAAACAACTTGGAAGATATTTACCTATGTCATCTTTGTTCCTACCATCTACTAAGGTAGCCATATCTTTTCAGATATAATATGTAGGAATTGCCCCAAAGTCAACTCATGGGCCATTTTTGTAATTGTGGTGTGGGGGCCTGGGTCAGAAATGAAGCGGTTACTCAGATTGTGAGAATACATAGAGTATAGAATCACAGAGAATCCTTGAAGATATATCACTCACCATCATTTCTAGTGACCTGTTTGGAAAGTCATGTGACTCAGCCCCAGATTTTTAGATTGTTTATATTGAACTGGAATTTCTGGTTCCCATATGGGAAAGCCAATATAATTAAAGTTACATTTAACTTAAGGCTATGGCTACAACTGGATTATTTTAGATTTCTAACATAATAATCCAATAAATCAGTTAATATGCTGTCAGGGTTGATTGCACCCCCATATGAGATAAAGTGTGAATAAACCTCAAACACTGAAGAGTCTATCTTGGTGCTTCTGTTGCCAATATTAAGTTAATTTGAAGCAAGTTAATGAAAAATATTGCTATATTGGTAATGCTATATTAAGTCTTTTGATCTTGTTTTTGTGTAGAAATTATGTCAGACTAGAGTATTGAAAAACCAGCTATTGATGAAATAAAATAAAGAGAAGAGTTGAAAACAGATTTGGGGGCGGGGGCAAGAAATGAGTCTGAGACAATGGTTTGACAGTTTGAAAATGCAGTGTATACAGAAAGTAATAACTTATTTTACTGATTTATCCTTGTAAGTTATAACTTGATAAAAACAAGGTTGTATTAAAAGGAAGACAGAAAACTAATTGCCTCAGAATGGACAACTTCTAGGAGCAAAACTAAGAGTTTATGTTGTAACTGAAAATAACTTGTGAAAATAAAATGTGAAACTTAAAAAGACTTCACAATTTTTAAAAATATTTTACTCATCTATCTATCTTATTTCTTTTTTTTTTTGATTTATTAGTTTTCTTTTCATCAAATACAGGCAGTTTGGTACCATTGTTTAGGCTCATCTATGATCTACCCCCTCCCATTAGACCCTCCTTGTTGATGTAAATGGGTCGTGCACTGTGGGGTTAGTCCCCAGTTATTGGTATGCTAAATGTCTCTGCAAAATGTATTGTGTGACATGTATCAGAGTTTCCAATATCTCTTTCTTGATTTTCTTGTGTAATATTTTCTCTTTACACCTTCATCTTAAATTTCAGTCTCTACCATATTTTTTCACAATATTCTATCACTGTATTTCCTTAAACTGAACATAATAATTTCTTAAGTACATATGAAAATATCTGTCCTTGGCTAATCATTTTTCATAAATTATTAAAAAGTGGCCCTTGTATCAGAATGCTTTCTTCCACAATACATCCAGTGTTTAAAGATGCACCACGATTTTTGTGTGTAAATATAGTACAATTTTCTCAATCATTATTCAATTCACTATTGAAAATTATACCTACCATTTACAGGGGAAAATAGTAGTTACTGTAATGTGCACACCAGCTTATAAGCTTGATTTTATCTCTGATATGTATCCATGAAACTTAATTAATTATAAGTGGTACATGTTAGTCTTACTTACATATGATGTGACTGATTTATGACATAAATGGAGCTACTTAGCTTACTACTAAGTAAAGATGGTATGCGAAGAGTCTTGCCACTTTACATACCTGTCATAATTGAATGTCACCTAAATTACAAATCTGCATATTTAAGTGACAGGTCATTATATTTTTTATCTTTTTGGAGATAGGCAATATGCTTTACATAATAGCTAGATATTTTTGAATCTCTTATTAATTCTTGAACATCACATCTTTTGCCTGTGTCTTCTTTCCAAAAACTTGAATTCAAGGAGCTCTCCATAATTCCAGACATTAGTATTGCATAGGTTTAAACAATGCAAGTATTTGTCACTCATGTCAAGTATCAATTATACTGATTTATAGTCTTTTTTGTTGTAGAAAATTCCCAAAGTTTAACAAAGAATAAATCTTGCATATGTTTAGATTTTATTTTTCAAGATTTTTTTTAAATTATTTATTTATTTATTTGAGAGCGACAGACACAGAGAGAAAGACACATAGAGGGAGAGAGAGAGAATGGGCATGCCAGGGCTTCCAGCCTCTGTAAACGAACTCCAGACGCATGCGCCCCCTTGTGCATCTGGCTAACGTGGGACCTGGGGAACCGAGCCTCGAACCTGGGTCCTTAGGCTTCACAGGCAAGCGCTTAACCGCTGAGCCATCTCTCCAGCCCTTTTTCAAGATTTTTATGGTTCAGTGCCTCACTATACTTACAAGTTTATCTTCTTAATTTTCATTATTAATTCTGTAGATTTATCTATCACATTTAAGATTTTAATTTATGTAGAATATGAAAGATGATATATGATGTGAATTCTACTCAGAGTAAATTTTTCCAACATGATCTACTAATAATGTATTTTCCCAATGGCTTTTTATTTTATTGCTATCATTAATTATGAATTCATTAAATTTGAATTAATTTGAGACATTCACTGCATAGTAACTTTTTTCAGCTGTTAGCTTAGACAGTACTTTAAGTACATAACATAGACAGGGCATTGTATGTAGGCTGTTTTATCATCTATATGTGGACAAGTATGCTTTGTGATGCTCACACAGTGAAGAAACTATCTAACAGTACACTTCTCAGAATATGTCTCCAACAATAAGTAATGTGTTACTGTATTTATTGAATTATTTCCTATTTAAACTTAGGAATCACTATGTTTTAGAATTTGCATTTTTTTCAATGAACATGCAAGGTTATAGATTGAACATAGGTCAGGTCATGAACATGCCATGTATAGAAGTAGGGATAAAAGTTACTATTAGAAAAAAATATTTATGAGTTACTGGTATATTTCTTTCAATATTATAGCAGAATTATAAAAGGAAGCGACTACTGACAAAATTAATCTTTCACATAAACATAAAGAAAAAAAATATATGAATGATAAACTGAGATTTTTCTGTTGATAAATCCAGTTTCATAAATAATATGTACAGCAGTGATGCAGGATTTTTGGATTCAGGAGGGGTCCCCGAGAAAGTATATACAGATTATGAATTACTAAATTTATTAAGGATGAAATAACAAATTGTGGTGGTTACTTAAGAAAGGAGATCGGAGTCAAGGAAGGGAAGCTAACCACATGGAAAGTTAAAAGCACACTCTCATGTGGAAATACTGTATAGTTTATAAGGTTCATTTAAGAGAAATCTTAGAAAAAGCCTGAAACCGAGATGTAAGTACATGAAGGTAGAACTTCTATGTATATGTAGAGAGACCCAGAAAACACACATGGCATCCACCATGTGCTTTCCTCAAGAGGGAAAGTATCAAAAGAAGAAAAAATGAGGGTCTTTAAGGGAAAAAAAAAAAAAAAAAGTAATGAAGCTGCAAGCATGAGTACCTGAGAGACACTAAGGCTTATAGAAAGAAATTAGGGTAACGCTGCAAGAATGCACAAAGTAAAATATAGGAGCTTGTGTAGGGAGACCTGGGTGGAACCCACGTGACATGTGCCATGTGTTTTGGGGGAGTTAAGAGGACAAAAAGTGAGGTTCAGTTACGAGAGAGAGAGAGAGAGCAGATATTAAAGAAGATACGAAGAGAATCAGAGGAGTTATGAGTGATGTAGAGGGTTACACTTATGGATACCCCAAGTACACAGGCAGCAAGCCCAGAGCCGATGAAAGCACCCACGCTGTAGATTTAGAGAACAGAGAAAAATCGTACATGTGATTAAAGTGAGAAGTTACCCCAAACTATAAAGCAAAGACAAGCGGAAAAGTTTAGCTCAAGAAACAATGGGATCTCCCATCCCAACCCAGCCAGGCAGAGGCCAGATTCAAGGTTGCTCAGGCTGCACAAAATAATAACCACCAGGAGAGAGAAAGCGAGAGAGCCACACGTGCACACTGAGGGTAGTGTGCAGAGAGGGGTGGGGGTGCGGGCGACAACTGGAAGGCCATGGCCTTTCAGATTCAAGTATGTAAGGGGAAGACCTGATTGGCTGGTAAATTTGGAAGATGAACCTGAGATTCAGCTCAGTTGGATCTCCCCATACAGGCAGCACAGTAGACTGTGGGCAGTGGGGGGGGGGGGGGGGGGGGCGGGCGCCATAGATTAGATTCAATCAGACATTTTTGCAGAGTTTGTAGGGCCAAAGTGAGCAAGCTGGCACCTCCTGGTTCTCCTTGAGCCTTAGTCCCTAACTGAGATTGCCTAAAAACATTAGCTTTCTTCTTTCCTCCTTCAGCAGCATTATTTATGCCTTTGCTTCTTAAGTACCAAAATGTCCTAATCAATTAAAGTAAATATAGGGAAGATATGTCAATTAGTAGTGCAATGAAGGTAAATAAAATCTGTGACAATTCTTACACATACATTTAAATTAAGTAGTTCCACTTTTATTTTGTGAATATTAATTTGTACTGTCTATTGTATTAGCTAGATGACATTTGTGAGCTATAAACTTTGATGTCTTTTGAGATGGGGAAAATACATACTCTCCAGGTATTCTGAATTTGTTAAACATCACATTTTGTTCACTAGTGTCTTCTTTCCAAACACTTGACTTCAAGGAACTCTCCATGTATTACAGACATTAGCAACTCCTAGGTTTGAACACTCTAAGTATTTGTCACTTATGACAAATGCCAGTTATATTGATTTATACTCTTCCTTGTTGTAGAGAATTTTTTTAGTTTTTTAAGAAGAACCCCTCTTACATTACTTTACTCTTTTTGTTTTAGACATGTTTGGAAATGATTTTTAAACTGTTTTTTTTGTGACTTTGCCTATATGTTTTTGTATATATTCAATATTACTGGTTTCAATCCCATATAAAAGATCAAAATAGGAACTCCAGAGAGGAAATTAGGAATTTTTTTTTCACTTATAAATTCTCTATTTTTCAAAAGTAATAATGTGGTCACCAGAATCCATAACACTGTGGCAAAGACAAGTCTCAAGTAAGGGCTGAATTAAAAACACATTTTTGCTTCTCACCAATTCTTCACAAAATGAATCTACATGACGAAAATATATATATATAAGCTTGATTTGTTTCCTTAAAATAATATTAAATTTAATCCACCACTTAGTTATTACTTTCTACATGAAAATAAACATATATCTAGAATAAGAAAAACAATCAAAGCAATTTACAAAAGTTAAAAAGCTATATTTGCATAAACATTAGGAAAAACAGAAATAATATAATTATAAATCTATTAGTTAATACCTCTATAATTTTTACTTCAATTTTAGGCATATACTTTGCCAATTTTACTATTTTGCAGTAATTTTTAAACTTTTTATTTTTTAGTTTTGGTAATTTCTTTTTATATATAGTTTATTTATTTATTTGAGAGATAAAGAGATGGAGAAAGAGAATGGGCACGCCAGGGCCTCCAGCCACTACAAACGAACTCCAGATGCATGCACCCCCTTGTGTATCTGGACTACGTGGGTCCTGGGGAATCAAACCAGGGTCCTTAGACTTGTTAGGCAAATGCCTTAACAGCAAAGCCATTTCTCCAGCCCTAGTTTTGGTAATTTCTTAAATAAGAACTTTAATACATGATCATATGGCACAATGGTCATATTTCCATCATGTTATACTCATGCACTCCATACCCACCTTCATTTTACTGAGGGAGTTCCTCAGTGGAGTTATTAGCAATCACCATAGGGTCATTAATACACCAGTCAGTCTCTATTGGGTAGGGATAATGTTTCAGAGTACACCTTCCAACTTTGTGACTCTGACATACATTTCAATCCATCTTCCTTAATGTTCCTTGAGCTTTGAAATGTGTTTTATAAGTCACTTCTAGTGTTGAGTTCATAAAAAACTCCAATTTTGGGGTTTGATGACTTTTGAGTCTCCTAAATGTCTACCACCATCTCCTTAGTGAAGGGACTCAGGCTAGCAGTGAGAGCAGCACTCATCATATTTAATCCTCCAATTCCTCCATAATGTCTCCTTGGCCCTGAAAAATGTGATAGGGATAACTTGTCTCATGCTACACAATCAGCTTTCTTTTTTTGTCATACTGATGGATCTTGGGTCCCCCTGCTTTCACTAACATCTGTAATAAAAGAAGATTCTTTAGCCAACAGTGAGAGCAGCATGGATCAAAGTTATAAAGTTAAACATTTAGATGATTTTGAGTGGCATAACCTCTCCTTTTAATCAAGAACAGTGAAAGCTAGTTTTCTATCACATTCCAAACAATAGTGTCCTAATTTTCTGATTTGATTCAAGATAGTAGGTATGGATTCCCTACCACTGAGCAGGTCTCATAGCCAATCAGAGAATATTTGATTGTCTATAGCTTAAGTACTATTATTGCACCAATGGATACATATTGCCTGTCTGGTTAATTTTGTAGCTTTCAGGATCCACTGCTTGATTACACTATTGGTGTCTTTTATACCCCAGCACTTATGTAGTGTTTGTAGCACTATGAGAGCTTGCCAGCAAGGAAGTGGCTTCCATCTCAGTTTCAGAATGATCTCCTAATATTCTGTGACCTCAGCCTATGGAGTCTTCAGCAATGGAGTATTATCATTTAGTTATTGTGGGTAAAAACTTGCATTGTTTTGGGGGCCCCCTGACCATCAGCTCACTGTTGGGGAGCATAGCCCAATTCTAGCACTGGGATTTACCTGAAAGAACCCACAACTTTAGGGCAATACTTCATCTACTCTTGCAGGGGTCTTCTGTCCAAAGTAACCATCCCCACCACGCACACATAAGATTTTTTTTTATTTTTTTTGTTCATTTTTTATTTATTTATTTGAGAGCGACAGACATAGAGAGAAAGACAGATAGAGGGAGAGAGAGAGAATGGGCTCGCCAGGCCTTCCAGCCACTGCAAACGAATTCCAGACGTGTGCGCCCCCTTGTGCATCTGGCTAACGTGGGACTTGGGGAACTGAGCCTCGAACCGGGGTCCTTAGGCTTCACAGGCAAGCGCTTAACCGCTAAGCCATCTCTCCAGCCCATAAGATTTTTTTTGTATCTTCTTCCTTTGCCTCCCTTTACCCCTGTCTCCTTTAGACCCTTTCATCCCTATATTGTGTACCTCCACTTGCCTATTTTTTTTATCCCATCCTCTAAGCCCTTACTGTTTCATCTCTTTGAAAGCCTCATTCTACCTTCCTGACCAATACTCTTGATGCTTACTACAATTTGTGGACAAATGAAACTCCATGTTAGGATCCACATGTGATAGAGAACATCATGTGGTAGCTGTGTTTCTGAGTAACCTCACTTAGTATATTTTTTCCAGATGCATCCATTTTCTTGCAAATTTTATTTTCCTTACCGCTATGTAGAATTCCATTATGCATCTGTGCCACATCTTCATTATGATTTATCAGCTGATGGGCATCTAGGCTGATTCAATTCCCTATCTATTGTGAATAGAGCAGCAACAAATATGGCTAAGCAAAGTAGTAAATTCTTAAATACTAATGATTTTTATGAGATTTAATGAAAGTTTGCTTAATAATCATTTAAGAGACTAGGCAACTTAAGACGTTGAAATTTGGAATGTAAAATTTAAAAATACATTTAAAATATTTCTAAAAGGGTCACAAACCCATTGAATTTATGAAGATAATTTATAATTATTTAACCCTTTCTAACTTTATATTTTGTACTTAATAAATGAACAATATATTATCTAATAACTTTCATTATACTAGGAGTTCATAATGATAACTTCCCATCCAGAAATGTATTAAATACTATCTGGATGCATGTTCCAGTTTGTCATATCAGATATTTTGGGTTGTGTGTGATTTAGAGCAAAATATAGTAATGTACGGGAGGTGAAATAACTAGATTTGAGATATCCAACAATCACTCCTTATGTTTTGTTTCAGATTTGTGGTGTTGGACCACTTTGTGAAGTAGAGATAATCTATTTCCATAATGGAGTGTTAACAAGTACAAAGGAAAGCCTTTATGGCTTTCACTGGCAGCCAATCTGGTAGATGGAGCAGGACCTAAAAAGAAGACCAGCTTTTTGTAGAGGTGTGTGAAGGGGATGGGCTGATTAGGTGGGGCCTGTAGAGTCATTTGGTGCCCACAGCTTGCTATCCAGGATAGACAGCTTTGGACTAATTATTTCTAGACACTAAAAATTCCACATATATTTGTTGAAAGCATCACTGTTGCTTAGGCATTTCCCAGACCCATGCATGTAGTGGCAGATTGTATCAGTGCACAGGTGATCCACTTGGACATCCGTGGGCCCAGTTGGTCTGAGAAGCTTGAGGGTGTCTCTTGCACTTGCCATGTTCTAGGTCTATATGTGGGAACACAACCAGAAATTTATTAGAAAGTTACTAGAGATCATGGAAGCTTGCTCTACCCTGGCAGGAAAGGCAGGTCAGGTCTGAGCCTGCAAACAGCCCTTTTTGCTCTGACCTGCTTTGCCTCTCAGAGAGAATATGACCCAAAACACCCTCTTGCATACACAAACCAAATAAACTACAAGAGAAGAAGCCACTGGAAGGAAATAAAAGGAAAGAAGGGTGTTTAATCTTCATCTCTTCCCCAAGTAAAAAGAAATTGTTGACTGGTCTTTTTCTTTTTTATTTTTCTTTTTGCATTTTTATTTTCTTTCACTGTGATATTTTATACATTGGCCCCATTTTATTCAACTCTATTTCCTACCTTGCATCTTCTCTTTTTATTATATTCTTAATTGTTAATATTTTTCTCTTGACATTTCATCCTATTTCTTACTATATTGATGGAATTCCCTGATAAAATGCAATTTCCACAGATCATATTCTTATAGGTTTTAAAACCATTCTTCAGTATCCTATGATGACCACAGACTGCACAATAAATTATTTACAATTATTTTATTTATTATAAACTGCTTATTTTTTTTCTACCCTATTATAAACTCATAATACAGGTTTAGGTAAAAGTTTTGTCTCCTTTAACATTGGGACTTAACAGAATTTAGGGAATCTTTTAATAAAGGTTTAAAAAGATCCAAAACACATTTTGAAACTGGAAACAAAGCCAATGTAGTTGACACTGATGGTCCAGTGTCCTTCTTGGAAGTGTAAAGAAACAGGGTAAGGTTGTTCTATGTATACACACAACTAACTTTAGCACTCTATATTCATGGTGAATAAATTGAAATTTAATAATTTAATAGTGTTATTCTATATGATAATTTAGAATTGAAAACATTTCTTTAAGAAGAAACATATTGCTTTTATCATCTGTTCCCATTCTTTGAGAATATATAGAATTCATTCTTCCCATTGATGTATACAAGATGTTGCTTTATGAAATATTGAAATTCTTACAGGAGTTACATATTCATGGAAAATATATCCAGCACAAACACAGGTTAATAGTGTTCCATCTATCATAGCTAAGACTTATTTTGTGTTGGCTATACTTTAAATAGAGGAGATTGGAAGAGTGGGCAGTCCTAGGAGAGAAATTATGACTTCTTCTCTATATGTCAACCTTAGGTAGTCAGGGCAAGTCAAAGAAAGCCTAATGATTCACAGAACCTGAGGCTCAAATAAAATCATGCAGCCTTCTTTATTGACCTGCCCTTGAATTCCCACTCCGAGATCCCCTGTTTTGGAGGATGTACATACAGAGTGAATAAGATAGAGCTCCTAGTTCATTCTTTACCTCCCAGTACCCTGTTTCTGGTACCCCTGCTGCTGTCTTGGGGTGGCCTGAACCCTTCTTGCATGGTGAGTAAGCAGGCATTCTGCTATGCCTTCCTGATTGACCTGACATTGATTCCCCAACTACTAGATGCCCTGCAAAAGAGGGTGCTTGCACAGAGTGAGTATGGCAAAGCACTGAGTTTGTTCACCACCTCCCATGTCCCTGGTACCAATAATGGTACCAGTACTCTTGCTCCTGGCTTTGGGTGGCCTGGATCCCGGGTAGGTGCTCTGGAAGCAGGCCTTCTGGTCCATCTTCCTGATTGACTGGACCCTGAATCCCCAACTGCCTATTCCTCTGAGCCAAAGAAGACATATGCCGCTGTGGGAGGAGGACTCTTGCTCCTGGTCCTCCAGATTCCCAGTCCATGGTTTTCCAACCCCTGGTTCCCTTATGCTAAAGAGTGCATGCAAGTGAAGTTAGTATGCCAGAGTTCCTAGTTCCCCACATCTCAGGTCCCCAGGTAGCCCTGATGCACACCCAAACTCTACAATATGCACATCTGTGGTGATAACACCATCCTACTCTAATCTGGTTCACAATTAAAACAGAACACTCACTGAAGATCCTACAAGGAAAACTACTTATTTTCTCTTCAATAAAATAAATCTTTTATCCCAAGATGGGTAGACTACAATGCAAAACAAAACAAAACACAATGAAAGTCAAAAAACTGAGAGATCCCCACCAAAGATGCCTAGTCCCACAATGGAATCATCCAATGAAAACATAGAGAAAACAAAATAAATTGAATCCCAAAATGAAAATACAACAATCTATGGGACACTGATTAAGAGAATTGCTGAACTGGAAGCAAGTCATCAAAAAGTCATTAGTTGAATAAATGGAATTGAGCAGAAATCATCTCTTAGAGCACACAGCATTTGCCATTAGGCTTAACTTAATTGAAGAAAACCATAGAGGCCTCTAAAGAGAGATAAATAATTGAAGGTAAGTCAACAAAGAGAGAATCTCAATAACTAGTTGATTAAATTTAATAAATACATGATCAAATGCAAGAGTGAATTCCAGTAAGCATCAAGAAAATCAGACATCAAACTGAAATTGTACCTCAAAAAATTAATGGACACAATGTGAAAAGGACAACATGGGCTGCTAAGGTGGCTTAGCCATAAAGGTGCTTCCCTGCAAAGCCAAAGGTACCAGTTTTGATTCCCCAGGACTCATGTAAGCTGGATGCACAAGGTGGCACATGACTCTGGAGTATGTTTGCAGTGGTTAAAGGCCCTAATGCAACCATTCTCTCTATATCTGTTTCTCTCTCTCTCTCTCTCTCTGTTACCCTCTTCCTCAAATAAATTAAATTAATTTTTTTTAAAAAAAAACCTTTAAAATAATACAGCAGAAAATTTAAAAAAAAAATCAAATAAAGCATTTAAAACCTCTCTAGAAGCCCACACTAACAGAGTCACTCATGTAGAGGACAGAAATTCTGGACTGGAAGACAAGGCAAAAGAAATTGATTAAAAGTACAAAAACTTTGCTATGTTCAAAAACTAATGTAAACAGAATATAAGGGAACTCTGGGATACCCTAAAGTGACAAAATATCCAGCTTATAGGTATACCAGAAGGGGAATAAATCCAGTCCAAATGCTTGGAGAACATAGTGAACATAATTATTGAAGAAAACTTTTCCCTCCCTCTCAAAAGGGAGGACCATCCAGATGCAAGAAGTTCACAGAACACCAAACAGACAGGACCAAAGAGGACGTTCTCCAAGGCACATCATACTTAACGTCTTAACAAAGAAAACAAAGAGAGTGCTAAAAGCAGCAATAGAGAAACACCTCACCACATACAAAGGTAATCTCATTTGAATTACCTCGGATTTCTCAGTGGAAAAACTGGAAAGCCAGAAGATCCTGGAAGGAACACTTCAAACTCTCAAAAAAAAACCAAAACAAAAAAAAAAAACTATGGCTTCAACCCCAAACCATTGTATCCAGCAAAAGGACCCCTCATAATAAATGGGAAAAAGAAACTTTTCCATCAAAAAAAAATTAGCTGTATGATTATATGAACACAAAGCCAACCTACATAGAATACATCAGGAAGTACTCAACAAAGAAGTGTGAAATAACCAATCTCAAGAGCCTACAAGGAGATCACAATAACTAAAGCTAGACAAGAATGAAAAAGATAAAAGGACCCCAAAAGCACAAAGTTCCATAAATCACCCAATAATAATAGGGATTAAGTCAAACTTCACAGTTATAACCTTAAGTATTAATGGTCTTAACTCACCCATAAAAGTCATAAGTTTACAGAGTAGATCAGTAAAATGGAGCCTTCTATCTGCTCTCTTCAAGAAACCCACCTCACCATTAAAGACAGACACTTTTTTTAGGGTGAAGGAAGGTAAATAATATTCCAAGCAAATTGAAATAAGACATAAACTGTTGTTACTTTATTAATATCTGATAAAATAGATTTCAAACCTAAATGAATCAAAAAGGTCAAATAAGGGCACTTCTGACTTATCAAGGGAACAATTCAAAATGAGGAAATCATAATTATAAATCTACATGCACCAAACACAGGTGCACCACAGTTTATAAAACAAAGCCTACTTGACAACAAAACAAATATAAACACCAACACCATTGTGGTTGGAGACTTCAGTACTCCACTATCATCAATGGACAGATTATCCAAGTTGTAAATCAACAGGGGGACAATAGAGCTGAACAACACCATAAGTCAGCCAGATCTAACAGACATCTACAGAACATTCCACCCCAATTCTTCAGATACACATTCTTCTCAGCATCCTACCAAACATTCTCTGAAATAGATCATATATTAGGCCATAAAACATGCCTCCATAAATTCAGGAAAAATGATATTACTTCCTTCCTAAAATAAGATCACAATACTTTATGTTTATAAATTAACAAAAAGATACACATCAGCAACTCTACCAGCTCCTGGAGACTGAACAGCAAACTTTTAAACAAGGAATGGGTAGTGGATGGAATAAAAAAAAAAGAAACTGTAAAATTTCTAGAATTGAATGATAATGAAAACACAACTTACCAAAACTTATGGGACACAATGAAGATAGTCCTAAGTGGAAAGTTCATGGCACTAAATGCCTTCATAGCAAAGATGCAGCGATCCCAAATTCATAATCTAACCATCCACCTAGAGACATTGGAAAAACAAGAAGAACCTTACCCTAAGAGCTCCAGAAGGAAAGAAATTATGAAGATCAGAGCAGATATTAACAAATTAGAAACTATGAAAACAATTTAAAAATTTGATCAAAGGAAGAACTGGTTCTTTGAAAAACTAAGTAAGATCAACAAACCCTTGCCAATTTGATAAACAAAAAAAGATAAATCTCAAAGTAACAAAATCAGAAATGAAAATGGAGAGGTCACAACAAACTTCAATAAAATTGGGGAAATCATTAAGATATACTTCCAAAACATTTACTCCACAAAATTGTATAATCTGGAAGAAATGGATAGATTCCTAGACACAAACCACCTACTAAAACTAAATTTAGAGCATATAAATCTCCTATACAAACCTATCACAAATATTGAGATTGAAAAAAAAAAAAAAATCAAAAGCCTCCCCCAAAAGAAAAGTCCAGGACCTGATATATTCTTGGCTGAATTCTATCAAACTTTCATTTCAAAGAGGAAAGTGGGGGGAGGGAGGGAATTACCATGGGATATTGTTTACAACCATGGAAGTTGTTAGTTATAAAATATTTTAAAAAGATGAAAAAAAAAAAAACTGAAACCAATTTTTCTCAAACTGTTTCACACAATGAGAGAACAGTGAATTCTCCTCAACTACTTTTGATGAAGCTAGCAGATAGCATCATCCTAATACCAAAACCAGAGAAAGACATAGCAAGAAAATAAATAAATAAATAAATAAATAAAACTCTAGGCCTATATCCCTGATGAACTTAAATGCAAAGATCTTAAACAAAAACCTTGGAAACATAATTCAAAAACACATCAAAAGCATTACACATCTTGATCAAGCATGATATTCATCCTGGAGATGCAGGGATGGTCTAACATTTAGAAATCAAGCAATGTAAAACACCACATATATAAACTTAATCACGTAAATCACATTATCATTTCAATAGACACAGAGAAGGCTTTTGACAAATTATATCACTTCATGATCAAAGTGCTGGATAGAAAAGTCATGGATGTTTCATACCTCAATGCAATTATCAGTATATATAAAGCACCTAAGATTCAAATACATAATGGGGAAAGACTCAGTGCATTCCCATTGAGATCAGGAACAAGACAGGGGTGCCCAAACTCACCACTTCCCTTCAGCATAGTACTAGCACTACTTGCCCAAGCAATAAGACAGGAAAAAGAAATAAAATAGATTAAAATTGGAAAGGAAGAAGTCAAATTAGCCCTGTTTACAGATGACATGATCCCATACATAGGTGACCCGAATGTCTCCAACTCAAAACTTCTTAAGGTGATTAATTCATTCAGCAATGTGGAAGGCTAAAAAAAATCAACCCATAAAAATAAATAGCCTATCAACTATATGCAAGAGACAAATATATAGAGAAGTAAACCAGCTGTTCAATTCATAATCACTAAGACCTGGAATCAAACCCAAGCGCCCATCATTGGACAAATGGATACTGGAGTTATGGTACATTTACACAAGGAAATTCTCCTCAGCATAAAGATAAAAATATACAGTGAAATTTTTAGTAAAATATGTGGACTTAGAACAGATCATGCTCAGTGAATACACACAAATACAGAAAGATAAACACCACATGCTTTCACTCAACTGTGGTTCCTGGATCAGCTTGCGTTGCTGGCATACTGGGTAGGCAAGTTAAGGCCCAGACAATAGGGATGGAAGGGTTTGGAGAGTGGGGAAAGAGAGGGTTGTGGGAATTAAGCATATGACTAAACCCAAAATGAACTGCTACCATAGAAACTATTCTTCTTGAAGATAGACTAAAAGTTATAACACTCAACAGGAGTATTGTGAGAGTGCCTGAAAACAAGGGCCTTAGAGAATGTGAGATAAAGCCTAAACTTAAGAATTTTTTGACTCCCACCTAACATTCCCAGCACCCACACTGAACTGTTGACCAGAGAGACTATGAGCTCCCCCAAACAGTAAAGGCTTCTGTCAGAGCACTTGATTATCTGACTGAGGTAAAAGGAAATATTGCTGAAGACATATAAGAGAGCCAGTCCACAGCCAGTTAGCCCATCTAGTGCTGGATAGAGCTACATGAGCTATTGGAAGAAAGTGTCCAGCAATGATGTGAGCAAGCAGGGGTCTAAACTACTCAGAAGCAACAAGCCTGAAAAAAGTACACATCAGGGCTGGAGAGATGGCTTACTGTTTAAGAATTTGCCTGTGAAAACAAAGGACCCCAGTTCGAGGCTCTATTCTCCAGTACCCCCATGAGCCAGATGCACAAGGTGGTGTATGCATCTGGAGTTTGTTTACAATGGCTGGAGGCCCTATTGTGCCAATTCTCCCTCTCTCTCTGCCTCTTTATCTCTGTCTGTCACTCTCAAATAAATAAACAAAAATAAACAAAATTTTTAAAATGCACACATCAGTGCACACAATCATGGTGGGTAACCAATGGTTTTCTGATTGGCTAAGTGATCTGCTCAGCGGAAAGACACACATATCTAGAATTGGGCAAGAGGTCACAGTGCTATGGAGACAAAGATTATGCTTTCAAGCATCAACCTTCCACTAGTCTCTGGGTAAAAGAGAGGCTGCCTCCATCAAACTCTCCCTAAATTAATACTACTTATCCCATTTAACCTATGCTGACTTTGCTCTCCATTGGAGAATCTACTTTTTTCTTTTGCAAAAGGTAGTAAAACCTGAGGACATAAACCACCATTTATGTTTCAGCTGAGGTCCAGGTGAAACCACAGAGGACTTGGATGATGAGCAAGAGTGCTGCTTCCATAGTGAGCTTGACAACCAGAAGCAGGGTGAAGGAAAAAGACATTGAGGATACACAAAACATACCAAAGCTGAAATCCAGGGGCTCCTAAGAACTCATTCCTGAAGTAGACTTAAAAATCACCCACCATAGCTCAGGGAATTGTGTAGAAGAGGGTGTGGTAAGATTATAAGAGCCAGAGTTTGGGGTGTCATGCCCAAAGGCATTTTACCCCAATAACGGACTGCTGCTCACACAATTAATAACTCATATCCCCAGGGGGAATACCAGTAACCCCACTGAGGAGCACCCCTTGTGGAATGGAGGCAGGGAGGAAGGAAAATATTGTACCAACACATGGTATAAATAGAAAGTATGTTCTTAATTAAAAATATTATAAATAAAATCACATGTTAGTGAAATGATCAGTAATGGAAACATTGTTAATGAAGAGTGTGTGTGTCCAGACAAATTTAAAGGAAGGCCACGAATGCAAAGGAAATTTCCAATAGTTCTGTAATCATCAAACAGCAACTGGAGGCAACACTAGGCTTAAACAAATGGTCTGTCCTAATAGCCAATGTGGATTTTTAAAAAAATTTTGTTCTAAAAATTTCATACATACATACACACGTACACACACACAAATACATCACATTTTGATCATATTTGTCCCGTAATACTTCCTTATCCCTTTCTGTCTATTTGATTCCTTTTTCATGTCTATTACTTGTGGCTATATGATAAAAGACAGTGACCCTCTATAATAATCGTAGGCTGTTATTAGGGAGGGAAGTGGTCTCCAAAACCCTTATCCTCCCTATAAAAGGATGTCAACTGGCCCCATAATATGCAGATCTTATGTGGGTAACCACATCTGGTGTGACCCCATCCTCCAGCTTTTATCTTCCTTCTTTTCCATTTTCTGCAATACTGACCCTCACGACAGATGTGTCCTATAGTGCAATAATGACACGAAGACTTTGGGGTAATTCAGAGCCATGTGATTGGATTTGTGGCCTGTTCCATAGGATAACATGCATTCCCTGTACTAAAAACTAGATCCAAAACTCATAGCTGTGGAGAACTTAAGCTCCAGTGAAAAATGTACTATTGCTTTATTGCTATACACATGTGTTGTCAAACTGTCTCCTAAAATTTATCTTTATATCTACAGATAATTTCCATGCTCATCCCTGAGCACAGTCGAGCTTTTCTGCTGTTTTATTTCTTAGTAGTGGGAAACAGTCAATGAAGAATCAAACCCGGGCAGTTGTTAAGAATAAGTGACTGATGAGTGCTCATCCAAAAAGGAGACATGTATATCATCTCTGAAAGGCCCAGAGAACAGCAGCAATTTTTGTTTTAAGAGTTATATGTAGCCAGACGTGGTGACGCACACCTTTAATTCCAGCACTCAGGAGGCAGAGGTAGGAAGATTGTTGGAAGTTTGAGGCCACCCTGAGACTCCATAGTGAATTCCAGGTCAGCCTGGGCTAGAGTGAGACCCTACTTTGAAAAACCAAAAAAAAAAAAAAAAAAAAAAAAAAGAAGAGTTACATGTGCTGTTAACTTGGCTAATCCTTGCTAATGGTGGGGTATTGTGATGGTCTGTTTGTCCCCCAATAGACTCAGGTTCTTTTTTTTTTTTTTTTTTAACTGGGATTTCAGTTACCTGACTGGAGAAGGTTTCACTGGAGGAAGATTGGATTTCCAGCCCAAAAGTGTGGAGAAGAGTATGAAGTCTACATTTGTGCCAGTTCCTATGTACTTGCTTGTGGTTGTGTCCCTCTGCTTGGATCTGTGAAAAGACCAGCTTCTTCCACAATTGATGGAAATTTCTTGTGTCTGTAAGCTGAAATAAACCTTTCCTCTTATAAATTGTGTCTGTTTGGAAGTTCATCCCAGCAACATAAAGCTGTCTACAACAGGTATCACCCGGAGAATAAAACCTTGATTTTGAATTCTCTTTCCTAGAAAATATTCCATTGTGCTTCATAGCCATGCTAATGCTGAGCACTTACTATAAAATAGCTATAATTCTGTTCTGTATAATGTGATTTATTTAAGCTCAGAAATTCTGAGAGGCAAGAATTGAAAACAAAGTTGAATAAGAGAGGACCCTGCTCTCTAGTAACTCCCACTATCTATAGCTATTCTTTACTCATTACTTCTCATGATAGTGGGACTTTGGATCTGAAATTATATTTATACACTGAAATACTCATGTTAATAATGTGCAGAAAGCTTTTATTTATTTATTTATTTATTTGCTTTTTTGTTTATTTAAGGGCAGCCTTAAATTTACTATGTAGCTAAATATGCCCTTGAACTTTTGCTCTGCCTGCCTCTTACCTCCTTAGGATTGGTACTACCATCTCTTAGTTATGTAGTGCTTGGAATTGTACCAAGGGTGATGTCCTTGCCAGACAAACACTCTTAGCTGACCTATATCTCTGGTACCAGGAATTTTTATTTTCTAAGAGTAAAGGCCTTTTGTAGTAACTCAGAATCCAAAGAGCAGGACGACTCAGTGCATTTTTGCATGAGAACTTAATTCCTAAAATCTTAGATTAAAAATTCAAGTAATTAAAGTGCACATAATCTTCAGCATGCCTTTGCACTGCTGCATTTGTTCAATAAAAGAAGCATAACCAAACAATGCAATAAATTAATTAGAAGCAGAACTACTTGTTTCTAAGCTCCAGTTAATAACAATAAGTCTCCTTAATGACTCCCTGTGTAACCTTGAGCAATACAACTTCCTGTGATGTTAAATATCTCATTATCTATAAAACAAAGAGATGTGGTCACTGGCTATGATGACCATTTCATAGTTCCTATATGTAGATTTACACTTTTGATATGAAATAGAATGCCAGCTTATTGAAACAGGAAAGTTTAAATCTAGTATCTTGTTTTAATAAAAGGTGCCTATCTAAATATTCTATATAAGTTCATTCAAAAATATCAGATGCCATAGAGTAGATGTAATTCACACTGTTCTTAAGCGAGACCTACAGACTGAGGAGCTAAACTAAAATGTTCTCATAGGTATATGCTGACAGTGAAGATAAAAATTTAATTTTATCACATAAAGGATAGCATTGAGTTTAGCCTTGTAATCAACTTGACTCTTGCACTCTTAGTTAATGTGTATTTAGCACTGTGGATGGCCTCTGCAAGTCATATTGAACAATAATGTTCTTGAAAAAAAATTGCCTTATCCCAGGAACAATATAAGAAACCTTATTTTTCTTCAGATGCAAGTAATCCTAAGTAAAATGAGTTTAGTCATGCTTGTGAGGGAGGAATAAATGAACACCAGTACAAACATTTCCTCTTGTGTATAAAACTGTAAGCCAAGGTGTGCTAGGAGCCTCTCCCTGAGTGCCCATGTCTCCCTAGCAGAGAGAGAGCTTGTTGGGATTTCACCCCTAAATCTCTGGACTCACTTTACATGTAGCTAAAGAGTGAATAAATATAACAACTTTTGAAAATTATGTCAATAAAATATTAAAAGTGATAGCTGTATTGTGAATATACTTTTAAATAATACGTCTCAAGCTTCTATATGGGTAGAGAAATCACAAATTATTTATTTGCCCTGTCCCAGAGATGTCTCTAATGAATTGGGTTTTGCAGTAATAAACTTAAAAATTAAAAAAAAATCTTTCCTTGTCAATACAAAACTTAATTCATCTAGAAATTATATTAAATGATTTACCCTTGAGTTTGAAGTAAATGCTTAGTTTTCTCTTGCTTTCCAAAAGATTTGATGTTACTGACAAGCATATTGCACATAGCCCAGTAATTTCTGAGTAACTGTGTAGAACTGACTCTCAAAAGGCAAGAAAACCTGGGCTGGAGAGATGGCTTAGTGGTTAAGCACTCACCTGTGAAGCCTATGGACTCTGGTTCGAGGCTTGGTTCCCCAGGTCCCACGTTAGCCAGATGCACAAGGGGGCACACACCTCTGGAGTTTGTTTGCAGTGGCTGGAAGCCCTGGTGTGCCCATTCTCTCTCTCTCCCTCTGTCTGTCTTTCTGTTTGTGTCTGTCGCTCTCAAAATAATTAAAAATGAACAAAAAAAGTTAAAAAAAGGCAGGAAAACCTGACAAAGCATATCATAAGATCTTCCAGATTTTCTCTTAATGTTTTCTCTGCTAAACTGAACTTCATTTAAGGAACTGTCTCCCAAACTCTACTAGCTCACAGTAATAATCAGTCATCTAAAATACAGCTGATTATCTGAAGAACCATGGCTTATAGTATCTTTGAGATTATGTTTGGGACAATTTTAACGTTTAAATAATAAAATGTGATATGAAATATTTTTAAAGAATGTTGAGTCCCTTTGAAATAATATGTGTTAAAAATTACAACCCCTGTATCCTCACTTTAGGAGAAGTCAGGGGAGGATATGATTCACTCTTTCCTGAACAAATGCTTTCATCCTCTCAAACAAGTAAATGTATTGCATCTTATAGCTTTTATTATAATGATGGTGATTATATAAGCATATGAACCTTTTCAATAATGACTTTCCCAAAGTTTTAAAAAGAGAAAAATAATTTAGCCTTCTACATCATACACATAATTCCTTGTATTAGTGAGAATTTTGGTGCTCAAAAATAAATTCATGCTTCAGTGCTGAAGAGATTTTTTCAGTGGTTTAGGTGCTTGCCTGCAAAGCCTCTTTACTAGGGTTCAGTTCCCCAGAACCCACTATGGCCATAAGCACAAAATGGTGCATGTGTCTGGGGTTCTTAAGGCCCTGATATGCCCATTTTCTTTCTTCCTTTCTTTCTTTCCGTCTCTTTTTCTTTCTTCCTTACTTCCTTCTTTTCTTCCTTCCTTCCTTTCTCTCTCTCAGTCTCTGCTTGCCAATAAATTTTAAAAAATAAAATAAAAAGTCCATATTTGATGCAATTTTCCATGGTCAATATGTAACAAAATTGGATTTCAGTACAACTCACTTGAAATTATATTCTTCTCACTATTGTAGTCATTCAAAGTAGAGATATGCCTATAAGAAGGCACATTTGTTGATTAGGAAAGCATAAACCTTAAGCAGGTTTTGAAAATAGATATGGATCAAATCTTAGCCCAGTTACCTTTCAGGAAAATATATGCTCCAACTACTTAGCACACTACTTAGCTTTCAAAATCTGGTAAGAGAAAAAGAAATGTCAGTTCCCTCCTAACCTCCTCAAACAGATAAAAGTGCTTCAGACTTTGACAAAAAGTTAACATCTAATTATAAAGGCAAATGGATAAATTCAGATGTTCATGGCCCTGAAGTGAATAAATTCAAAATTAATTATTTTGATTCTAATACCCCAAATAAGACCCTATTTTGTTCTTTGGATTGGCTGGTTATATAGATAAAAAGACCTATCTTGAAATTAATGAAATACAATATTAAATCAATACACTTTCCACTGGTAAAGTTCTTGCCTTACTGATGATCACTGCTGAGCGATCAGGGATGTGATTACTGAAGGTTTGGGTGGTTGAATCAATTTCATAAGATAGGACAATCAAGGGCTGGAGAGATGGCTTAGTGGTTAAGCACTTGCCTGTGAAGCCTAAGGACCCAGGTTCAAGGCTCAACTCCCCATGACCCACATTAGCCAGATGCGCAGGGGGGCACACACATTTGGAGCTTGTTTGCAGTGGCTGGAAGCCCTGGCGCGTCCATTCTCTCTTTCTCTCTGCCTGTTTCTGTCTCAGTCTGTTGCTCTCAAATAAATAAGAATAAACAAAAAAATAAAAAAACAGGACAATCAAATTTCTTGATTTATTGACATTATTTCATGAGACTTCTGTGCCATTTAATGCTATTTGACATTTTCCCTACAGTAAAACTTCTTTTAAAATTAAAATCAACCCACAAAGAGCTTACTGATGCTTGATCAATTAAGTTTATGCAATATTTCTAGCATTTTTTTAATAATTTGAATGCTATTGCCAGTATTTCCATCAGGAGTATATTCCATCTCAGTAAGCCACTTTCTTTGTTCATTGATAAGTAACTTTTAATCAATTAAAGATTTATATTAAAATATTATCAATGAAGTCACATTTTCAGGCCCCCTCCCAAACTAGAGGTCTCTGGACATTTATACCAAATTTGCAGTTACTTGCCCCACTGAAGACTTGAATGTACCAAAAATTACCCACAAAGATCTCAGTAAATATACTCTATATTCCTTATGATATTTTAATTAATATTTATGATATTTTAATTAATCATTAATCACAAATGTATTTACTGGCATCTAGCATTTTGAATTCTTTCCAGAAGGCATTTTACTCACTTTGCCACGATGCATTGGAGGAAATTATAAAATACATTTTCAGATAGGTCTTGGATGTCAAAATTATTCCTTATCCACATGTTACAGAATTGGTGGCAGGGTACCTAGACAGTGTTAATTAATTATTCATGCCACAAGGGCATTGTCAATAAGCAGTAATATTTTTATGAGCAATAATTGTCAATAATAGGCTTAAATATTTTAGTAAACTATGTTCTTTACAGATATACTGCCACTCACACTGCTATTCCATTTATGTAGCACAATAGCAGATTCAGTACAGGTTTGAAGTACAGCTTTTAAAATATTCGATAACTGTGAATGGGGAGGCAAATTAGTAGCTAAGGCATTTGCAGAACTTAATGGCCTGTGTTTAATTCCCCAGTACCCACATAAAAACTGGAGGCACAAAGTGACACCTACATCTGAAATTCATTTGCAACTGTAAGAAGCCTTGAGTCACTCATACTAGTTCTCCCTTCACTCCCTCTCATAAATAAATAAATAAATAAATAAATAAATAAATAATAGACAAATAGAAATGTTTTAAAAATACTAGATAATTATACATAGGACTTTGGGAATAGCAAGTGGATAGCGAATTCAACATAAAGTTGCCTGTTGCATTAACCCCTAATATGAGAGGCAGGCTATCCATTCATCTTTAAACCCAAGCATTGGTTTGTCTTCTTTACTTGTTAAATTTTGGATGTAATATTTTTTTGATATAAGGACATTTTACCTAAAAAAGCAATCTGTTATTCAATGTAGTCACCTGTGGTAGTTTGAATGTATGTCCCCCATAGATCCATGTGTTTTACCCATAATGACAGGCTAACTCCATAATACATGACCACATACCTCAACAAGGAGGTGCTAGGGGAAGGGGGCAGGACATGGACAAGCCTAACAATGGAACCAACTTGACTGTATTCACTGAGTACAAAACTAATTAATACAAATATAATTAATTTTAAAAAAGATTGTAACTTGGGTTTGTGGGCACCTGGGTGGAGGAAGCCTCACTGGGGGTAGATCCAGCAGTCCAACCCTAAGGTGTGTTGGGGTGGGGGGCTTAATATCTAGCCCAAAGATATGGAGAGATGCAGAGCAGTCTGAGCTCTGGTTTGTTGTGTCCTGTTTGCTGCAGGTTTGTGTTTGTTTAGGTTGTTGTTGTTGTTTGTTCTTTGTTTTGCTGGCTGATGATGCTGTTTCTCTTTGCTTGGATTTATGAATGGGAGCTTGTTTCTTCCACCACAGATGAAACTTTATCTGGATCTGTAAGCTTAAATAAACCCTTCTTCTTCCTAAAAACTGTGTCTGGTTTAAAGATCATCCCAGAAACATGAAGCTTTCTATAATACCACCTTCATCCACTTATCTTTTGTAAACATCATATACTTTATACACTATTATGATCTATAGGTAACTCCTTTCCTGAAGCATCCTAAACTTGTCTCTGTTCACTTCAAACTTTTATGTGGAAACACCTTCATCCCCCCTCTACCTGGAAGAGAGTTGTGGCCTTGCTGTTTATTATGATTTAGCCTAAGAAGGTATTTTAGGTGATTTGATCTATCCAAACCACTACCACTTTCTCCAAATCAGAAATAAGGCTACTTCACTTTTATCATTCATGAGTTGATTAGAAAAGCAATCAAAATTTCTTGCAGTAATTTTACCTGAATATCCCAACATGGTTATTTTGTTACAAGAAGCATGGTTTGTGTTCCTTACATAAGGTTTTTATATACCTTTACTAAACTCAACTATTTCTAGGAGAGGTATATGTGATATTTCCTTTTATTTGAACAATTACAGGCTACTCTATGGTCATTAGCTTGCATAATTCAAATACTATTATATGCCATGAAGATGGGTAATAAGATGGTAGTGGATGAGTAAGAAGATGGATAAGTGGATGCTAGCAAAACCTGAAGTCATACTATATTTGCTAAATTCAGTCTTCTTTTTTCTTTCTTTCTTTTCTTTTCTTTTCTTTTCTTTTTTTTTTGAAAGGGTCACATTACTCTAGCCCAGTCTGACTTAGAAAACATTTCTGTATTTCCAGTCTGGCCTCAAACTCAGTTATCCTCCTACTTGGTACTCCCAAGGAATGGGATTGAAGGTGTGTGCTGCCATATCAGTCTTAAGTTCACCATCTTATATGGTTAGAGTGTGGTACTCCAAAGTTTTTAAAAATTATTTTATTTTATTTTATTTATTCGACAGAGAAAGAGGGAGGGAGGGAGAGAGTGAGAGAGGGAAAGAGGGAGAGAGAGAAAGAATGGGCCCACCAGGGCTTCCAGCCACTGCAAACAAACTCCAGATGCATGCACCCCCTTGTGCACCTGGCTAACGTGTGTCCTGGGGAATAGAATCTGGGTCCTTTGGCTTTGCAGGCAAATGCCTTAACTGCTAATCCATCCCTGCAGCTCTCCAAAACAATTTTATTAACAACAAAGATCAGTGATCACAAGCTACCATAACAGCTACAAAATAATTTTTTAAAAACCTGAAATATTGTGAAAATTTTAAAAAATGAAAGAGGTACACTACAAAAATTTAGCACAAATTAATGGGGGAAAATGCATCCACTGTACTTGTTTAACACGGCATAACCACAAACTGTCAGTTCATTAAAAAATTGAACATTTTTATTACAGTGAGATGCAAGAAAACATATTCATAAGTCTAGTGGTCAAAATGAGATCTGTTTTCTATTAGGCAATTAACTGAGTTTTTATGAGTGTGATTACTGGCACAGTGAAGTATCTGAGGAGCTAAGCTCACCTCAAGGTGTTGTACAAAGAAAAACTCTCAATGTTGCCATGGGAAAGCATGCCACTCAGGTGGGGCTTCTTGAAAAATAGCTGTTTCAAACGGCCCCTTTCCTATTTCCCTATTTCCCATCCATGCTAAAGTTCTTGTGGTACAGTGAAAAGCAAAACACCCTTTCTTGTCTATGACTTGGCCTTTCCCATGCTACTCCTGCCTGCATTGGTTTCCATCAATCCTTCCTTTTTTTTTTTTTTTATTTACATCCCATGCTTCTCACATGATGACCTCTCATTGGAGTTAGCTACTTCTACCTAGATGCTTTCTTTATACATACTCTATACATAGCATGGTTATAGTAATTGCCATCTAAGCATCTGACAGTGTTCTCAACACCTTCAGAACAATTTATTTATTTTACACATCCAAGAACTATTCCTTGTCATACATTAGGTAACTATAAAGCATTTGCTGAATCTATTAACTGGATCATGGCATCAAATTCCAGGTATTTTATTCCTTGCAGCATCTCCAATGTCTAGATAATTATTAACATTTAATAAATATTTAGGGCTGGAGAGATGGCTTAGCGGATAAGTGCTGGCCTATGAAGCCTGAGGACCCCGGATCGAGGCTCAATTCTCCAGGACCCACGTTAGCCAGATGCACAAGGGAGCACATGCATCTGGAGTTCGGTTTGCAGTGGCTGGAGGCCCTGGTGCGCCTTCTCTCTCTCTCTCTCTGTCTCTGTCTCTCTCTCTCTCTCTCTGTTGCTCTCAAATAAGTAAAAATAAACAAAATTATTTTTAAAAAAATAATAAATATTAAGTGAATAAAAATGACTTATTTATTTTGCATCACGGACAATATTAAAGAACATTTCTAAAAAATGCAATCTTTTGCTCAATGAAGTCATCACTTTCATCCTGAGTTAATATTGGGAGAATATACTGTATAAATATATTGCTTCTTATACTGCTCCTCTAGAGAAAAATAGCATTCTTTTTGAAACAATGAGACATGTGTGAGCATTTTGTACTGCTGCAATAAAATCACTTACATTGAATAATGGAAATGGAAAATTAGAATTGAACACCAACACAGAAAACTGAATTAAAATATGGCAAGGTGCCCAGACAAATCTCAATTCATAGAAGCAGCAATGGACTGGCAATTAAGAGCCTGAATCACATCTCATTTGATCTGCTTTTTCTTCCTCACATGATGCTCAGAGACACGTGGGAGAGGGTGTGAATAGGTTTATTTGCACTCTCCGGAATGAATGAGATTGTTCAATTATTTAGGAAGACTTTGGGGAAGTAATTGTTTATAACTGCAATAGGTATAAAAGAATGTGTTGAAAGCATATGTAAGGGCAGATACCTACAGAAATCAAAGTGGCTAACAAATCCAGAAGGGTTACTAATAATCTGATGTTAAGACTAATCTTCTGTTTCTTCTTAGTTTCATAATGAGCTGACCATATGTTCTCAATGGTAAAGAACAATGGACTCAATTATACAAAGCATGAACACATGAGAAAAAAAAAATAATAATTCTGGATGTTGGGAGGATTTCCACAGAGTTAAAGTGTGTTTGGTCATTCATTAATTGCCTTTGCAGTTCATGCATACTTGAATGGTGCCACCTCCCTCTCTGTTCCCAATATTGCTGTTTAACCTGCTCCCAAAAATATTAAAATTAGTACAGGGACATCACAATATGGTCTGATTCAGCTTGAGCTCTTCAGCTCAGATCATAAGCTACAACATTGTATGGTGGCTCTTGTTCTAGGTGCAGGTCATTTGATGGATGGCTGTCCCGTGATGCCTTGCCACACCTCTGACAGGCCATCTTGTTCTCAAAGAAGGTCTTGAAGTTCCATGTTTAATGCTCCTCTCCCTCCTTCTCCTATTGGCATCCAAATAGCTTTTGCCTTTGCTAATATATTCTTTATAGAAGGTAGAATGTAAGGAGCATATCACCCTAGGGTTTCATGATTCTATATGATCAATGGGTGCTAGCTTCATCTGTTTAGAGGTATTAGTTCCTACTATGGGTATTTCTAGCCTGGAATCCTAGGTGTTTAGGCAAACATCTGCTCTGTGTATGGCCACTACTAACAATGGCGCTGTGACTGACGACACACCATCCTCAAAGTAGGTGCTAATCTATTCATATGAATGAGCTTCTCTCTAATAGCTAAGCTGGCAGAAAATATTGCTGTTTTCCCACCTTTTTTGGCAGAGGTTTTCACAGTTTATGTCATGAGCTCCAAGTTATTTGCTATTTCTGAGATTTAAATGGAGATTCTTGATTCTCATCTTAGTGTCTAAACCAATAGGAATCTTCTCTTGTGGTATAGCCAGTATTATGAATACCTTCCTATAATGACTATGTTAAAATAACTTGCACACAGAAGGCAGACTCAATGACTAATATAATTGACCCATAAAAGAACTTGAAATTTAAAAAAGAGAATTAATATATATTAATATATACTAAAATAAAAATGTGATTTTCTCTTCATTTTATCCTGCAATCATAAATTAGCTTGCACAAGTATATGTGCAAATGGAAGCAAACAAAATTAACTTTCAAAAAATTTAATTTTACATCATTATCCATTTTTGCTTACCTCCTATTTCCTCTGTATTGCTGAATGTTTGACTGTATTTCCTTGCATGTAAAATCAATGTTTTACATACACAATATCTAATAATAATTAAAAATAAGAGAAGTTCGGACTTCCTGCCAAGGTGGCGACTGCCTAGCTGCCCTGCAAATCCCGGGGAAAGAAAGGCAAGGCATTAAGGGTTTTGGGGACTTCTTATCAGTTGGAGGGTGGGGGAGGGGGGAGCAGTGAGTCGTGGATCACCTCTTGGGCGGGTAGACCACCCCTAACACCAAATAGCCATTGCACCCTCTGAGGCCCCGCAACGCCCCTCCGCGGCTCTGCGCCCCTCACGGTCCCGCATGCCAGCGCTGCCTCACAAGCTTCCATGCCCAGATTGGTGCACAGATTGATCCCTGCATGTAGAAGCTTAAAATGCTCTGCACACTTGCCCACACGACCTTTCAGCAAGAACAGTCCCACAGCAATTGCCACACAAGCCCAGAGTGTCTCTTGCTTGCGCCAGTTCAGGTGACCTCTCCACCCTATCTGCTGCGCCCACCATAGTACATTCTCCTGTGGCAGGGGAGCACAGACTGTTTCTGGTTCCCAGCCAGAGTTTGGGCTGCTTCAGAGCTTTGTAACTCAGTCCCCCTCCAAGCACCAACCAGGCAGCTTTAGTGCATTACTGCTTCAGAATTCAGGAAAATTTGGCACCCCTGTCAGGCAGTAGATAGGCAGCATTTAAAAGTGGGAGCCAAAGCCCAGGCTGCCTGACAACTGCCCCAGGCTGCCTCAGATTCCCATTGTGCTAGAGCCCAGGTTGATCCACCTACCTACCTGCCCACACACTGTCATGGGCAGACCACAGTGCAAAAGCAATAACACAACAAATCAAATGCAAGAAAACCCAGTTAGACCACTAGTCCTACAATGAATGCATCTATCCAAAACATAGAAGAGTTATTAGGATCAGAACATCAAATTGAAGTTATGAGCAAAGCAACCCTGACCAACCTACTGATAGAACTTGTAAAGGGGTGGAAGACAATATTCCAAGCAAATCGGAATAAGAAACAAACAGGTGGAGCTATATTAATATCAGAGAAAATAAACTTCAAACCAAATATAATCAAAAAAGACAAAGAAGGCTATTTCCTACTCATCAAGTGAATGGTTCATCAAGAGGATATTACAATCATAAATTTGTATGCGCCAAACACAGAGGCACCACAGTTCATAAAACAAAACCAACTTGACAATAAAACAGAAATAACTACCACCAACATCATAGCTGGGGACTTCAATACACCATTATCAGTAATAGACAGATCATCCAAACAGAAACTCAACCGAGAAGTAAGAGAGTGCAACAAAACCATAGATCACTTAGAAATAATGGACATCTACAGAACTTTCCATTCCAAAAGCACAGAATACACATTCTTCTCAGCAGCCCGTGGAACCTTTTCTAAAATAGACCACATACTGGGTCACAAAGACTGCCTCCACATATATAGGAAAATTGACATAAATCCCTGCATGATATCAGATCACAAAGCTATATTGCTAGAAATCAACAACTAAAGATGCACCAAGAATCCCAACAGCACCAGGAAATTGAACATCACACTTTTAAGCAATAAATGGATAGGGGATGAAATTTAAAAAAACGAAATTGAAAAATTCCTGGAATTGAATGACAATGAGAACATATCATATCAAAACTTATGGGACACAATGAAGGCAGTCATCAGGGGAAAATTCATAGCACTAAATGCCTTCATAAAAAAAGACAGAAATATCCCAAATCAATAACCTAACCATCCACCTAAAGGCACTGGAAAAAACAAGAAAAATCCAAATCAAAGAGCTCCAGAAGGAAAGAAATAATTAAAATTAGAACAGAAATTAATGGATTGGAACCCAAGGAAGCAATTAAGAAAATTGACAAAACAAAGTGCTGGTTCTTTGAAAAAATAACAAGATTGACAAACTCCTGGGCAATTTGATCAAGCAAAAAAAGGAGAAGCTTCAAATTAATAAAATTCAAAATGAAAAAGAGAGATCACAACAGACATAAGTGAAATTGGGAGAATCATCAGGACTTATTTCAAAAACCTCTACTCCTCAAAAGTGGAAAATGTGGAGGAGATGGATAAATTCCTGGATGCATGCCATCTATCAAAGCTAAACTCAGAGCTGATTAATCACCTCAATGAACCCATCACATTCGTGGAGATTGTAAAAGTAATAAAAAACCTCCCCCAAAAGAAGAGTCCAGGACCAGATGGCTTCTAAGCTGAATTCTATCAAACCTTCATGGAAGAAATCAAACCAATCTTACTAAAACTGAGCCATACAATTGAGGAACAGGGAAAGCTACCCAACTACTTTTATGAAGCTAATATCATCCTAATTCCGAAACCAGGCAGAGATGCCACAAGAAAAGAAAACTACTGGCCTATTTCCCTAATGACTTTAGATGCAAAGACCATGAACAAAATCCTTGCAAACCAAATCCAACAACACATCAAAAGCATTATCCACCTTGACCAAGTGATATTTATTCCAGGAACACAAGTGTGGTTCAACATACAGAAATCTGTCAATGTAATACACCACATAAACAAGGTTAAAAACAAAAACCACATGATCATTTCTATAGATGCAGAGAAGGCCTTTGACAAGATACATCTTTCATGATCAAAACATTGGAGAGAATTTGCATGTTTGGTTCATATCTTAACATAATAAAGGCAATATACAAAGCTGCAAAGGCCCATATAATACTTAATGGAGAGAGACTGGAGGAATTCCTATTGAGATCAGGAACAAGACAGGGTTGTCCTCTCTCACCTCTGCTTTTCAATATAGTACTGGAAGTCCTAGCTCAAACAATAAGACAGAAGAAGGAAATAAAAGGAATACAATTTGGAAAGGAAGAAGTTAAGTTAGCTCTATTTGCTGATGACATGATTTTATATGTAAGAGACCTAAGAGACTCCATCCCCAAACTCCTGAAGGTGATTAACTCCTATAGCAAAGTAGCAGGATACAAAATCAATGCACAAAAATCATTAACATTTCTAGATGCAAATGACAAAGATACAGAGAAAGAAATAAGGGATATGGACCCATTTTGAATAGCAACAAAAACATAAAATAAAATACCTTGGAACAACGTTAACCAAGGAAGTGAAAGATCTATACAAAGTAAACATAAAAACCCTGAAAAAAAAGAAATTGAGGAGGACTTGAGAAGATGAAAAGACCTCCCATGCCCCTGGATAGGCAGAATTAACATTGTGAAGATGACAATCCTACCAAAGGTAATATATAGATTTAATGTGATTCCAAATGAAATCCCTACAGTGAGTGTTCTTCACAGAGATAGAAAAAAATGATCTAAAAGTTCATAAGAACAGGCAGAAGGCCTCACATATCCAAACATATCATCAGCAAAAGATATACCTCTGGTGGCATCACCATACCTGATCTAAAGCTATATTACAAAGCCATAGTAATAAAAACAGCATGGTACTGGCATAAAAACAGGAGTATAGACCAATGGAATAGACTTGAGGTCCTGGACTTTAGGTCAAGTAGCTATAGCTACTTGATATTTGACAAAGGCCCAAACAATATTGGCTGGAAAAAAGATAGCATCTTGAACAAATGTACTGGACAAACTGGATAACCACATGAAGGAAAATGAAACTTGATTCACACATTTCAATATGCACTACCCTCAAATCCAAATGGATCAAAGACCTCAATATAAGACCAGAAACTCAAATACAACTGGAAGAAAATTTAGGAAGTACTTTCCATGATATAGGAATGGAAAAAACTTCCTGAAGAAAACCCCAGTAGCTCACGATCTTAGAGTCACTCAACCAATGGGATCTCATGAATGTGAAGAGTTTCTTTACAGACAAGCATACAATAAGCAAAGCCAATAGATTACCCACAGAATGGGAGAAAATATTTGCAGGTTATCCAACTGATAGAGGCCTAATCTCTAGAATCTACAAAGAATTCCAAAATCTAAACAATAAGAAGTCAAACACCCTACTCACAAAATGGGGCAAAGAGCTGAACAGGCAGTTCACAGAGGAAGAAAGACAAGTGGCAAACACACACTTAAGAACATGTTCATCATCCCTAATCATCAGAGAAATTCAAATTAAAACAACTATGAGATTCCACCTTACCCCAATAAGGATAGCAAACATCAAAAAATCAAATGAAAATAAATGCTGGTGAGGATGTGGAGGAGTAAAAACACTCATCCACTGTTGGTGGGAATGTAGGATGGTACAACCACTTTGGAAAGCAATATGGAGACTCCTGAAAAAGCTGACTATAGAAATACCAACAGACCCAATTATCCCATTACTGGGCATCTACCCTAAAAACTTCAAACCACAGGCTAGAGAGATTTGCTCAACCATGTTTGTAGTGGCTCAATTCGTAATAGCTAAGAGCTGGAATCAATCCAGATGTCCATCAGTAGAAGAATAGATAACTAAGATGTGGTATATCTACACAGTGAAATTCTACACAGCAGTAAAAAAAAAATGACACAAAGAAATTTGAGGAAAAATGGGTGAACCTGGAACAGATCATCCTCAGTGAACTTACCCAATCACAGAAAAAAAAAAAATTGCCACATAGTCTCACTCATCTACAGCACCTAACCTGGATCTAGCCATGATACCTTGCATACCCAACAAACATCTCATGGACTGAACACTAGGATTGATGGGGATGGAGGGGAGGGCATAGAAGGAGTGGAAAACACTAATTTAGACCCAAACGGCAATGGTACCATAAAATTCTACTTCCTAAAAGGCAGACCAAATGGTTGAACCCTAACCAGGTCCTTATAGGAAACACCTGAACCACAAGATACTAGAGAGGGTAGGATCAACTCTAACCTAAATCTTCTGCATCTTCCCTCCCTCCCTCTCCCTCTCCCTCTTTCTCTCTCTCTCTCCTCCCTAACTCTCGTATATTAGTTATATTCTTCCTCATCTTCTTAGTGGGAACTGACCTGTGACTCTTATACCAGCATTGGCTATCACCCACAATGAGCATTTGATCAAAGAAACCTACAATATATCCTAAAAGAATGACAGATTTCTGTCAGAGTACTTGATGACCCACCAAAGGTTAGTGGTAAGATCCTATTGCTGAAGACACCTTATGTGGTTGACATATAAAATGGAACAGCATGGCTGAAAGCCAGGAGAGAGTCAGTCCCCAGACAGTCAGCATATCTAGTGCCAGAAGGTGCTACATGGGCACCTGGGGTTAACGACCAATATCTGTCCAAGCAACTCATGGTCTAATCTACTTAGCAACAAATAACCAGTTGTGATGCCCACACAAGTGCAATAGTGGCACACAGCCATGTGGGGAACCAACTGTCTTGATATAGCTAACTGATCCCCTCAGTGGTTCGGAACTCAAAGCTGGAGCTGGGAAACAAGTCATAATCATATTCAAACATAAATCCTCTCTCGAATATCAAGCTACTATTAATCATGGGCTAAAAGAGGACCTACACCTATTAAACTCTCTATAAAAATAAAAAAGTAAGCGTTATTTCATTTGTCCTGGAACTAACTTACTCTCTGTTGCAGAATCTGCTTCTCTTTCTCAGATATATGCAGATCCTAAGGAGAGAGCCACCCCATCAAACCTTAAAAGGGCCCTGGCTGAAACTAATGAAAATTAGCGAAACAAGCAAGGATGCTCTTTACTTGATGAGCCAGATACCAGCACAAGGGGCAAGGAGACCAACACAGAGAAAATTCAACTCCTACCAAATCAGAGAGCCAGAGCCTCAGAGGCCCCCAACACCTCATCACTGAAGCAGACCAAAAATGAACCCAACATGGCTCAGGGGAATTTTGCGGATGAGGGGGCGGAAAGAATGTCAGAGCCATATGTTGGGTCAGGATATGCAGAGACATTTTTTGTACCAATAACTGTGGGCTAACTCCACAAGGCATGACCCATTTACCTCAACAAGGAGGGGCCCATGGGGAAGGGGTAGGTCATGGCTGAGCCTAATAATGGTACCAAACTGCCTGTATTTGCTGAATAGAAAACTAATAAAAAATATTAAAATTAAAATTAAAAATAAGAGAAGTTAATATAAATGTGACATTATCTAATACATAATTTGTTTGCATAATTTCCTTAAGTGTACCAGTAATGATAATAATAGCATTATTTCCAGGTCCAGGGTCATATATTTAAATATCACTTTTTATTGGTGTCCTTTAATCTGGACCAGTTCTTTGACTTGTTTTATGTTCATTATATATGATAATTTTGAAGAACACAGGAAAATTATTTTCCAACTTGTCTTAATTTGAGTTGGGCTCCTGTTCCTTCACTATCAGAATTACCTGTTACACTTTTGGACAAAAAAATATCATGGATGTAATACTGTACCCTATTCTGAACATACAATTATCAGGCAATGGTATTGGATGATCAAAATATGCATGATATTAAAGTTTTTCATTGCATATATATAAATGATTATTATTACTATATTTATTATAATTAACAAAATGTTTTTTATGGTTATATCATGTGTTGATACCCTCTTTTCCATCATCCTGGCCCCCATTCTGCTGGAATTGCTTCTCAGTGGGGTTGCAGATACTCCACATGGGGTTGGTGTTTATGCATTATGGGAGCAATAATCAGTTATTTGGGGGAGAAGGGAATGTATCTGGGAATAATGTCTCAACCTGTGTCTCTTATTATCTTTCTACCCACTGTTATGCAAAATTGCCTTATCCATGATGGATGAGATTTAAGTCTATTTCAGTGATTAGCTCTTAGAAGCCTTTAGATCTCTACTTTGGTAGGTATTGAATATCTTCAGGATCTGTCTCCTATAGCCTGACACTGATTACAGAGAACAACATGGAAGCAGTACTCTTTTTTGTCCCCCAATTCCTCTGTGAATTCAGCTTTATGTTGGTTGAAGTGAGAAGCATAGTTTATTTCCTCCAGTTCTGCTACCTTCTGAAAAAAGAACAGATTCTTCAATGGAGAATGAAGCCAGTAAAATTTAAATGGAAAAAGAATTATCAATTTAGGAAGAATTGGATGTATGTAACCCCTCTTTTAGCCAAAGTCTAGTAAGAGCTTGACACTGGAGCACATATTCTTTGTCCCCATAAAATTCAAATCTAGTTCCCAAATCCAGATATTGGTTCCATTACACTAAATGGATCTGTTAAACAATCAGAAAGCTATTGGTTATCCACTGAGGCTGTGTGCCATTATTGCCCTGACATGTACATCCTGTCAATGTGTTTATTTCTGAGTATCTTAGACTTTTGGTTTCTCAGACCATTGTGAGCAATCCCTTCCCCCCCCAGTAGCTCTTGTAGTGTGTTCTAGCATTAGACAGACTAGCTTTCTGGGAACTGGCTTTCTTCTGAATTCCAGCCAGGCTTCTCCATGTACTGTATCAGCAGCATATTGTGTCTTCAGCAATAGGGTCTTTAGCTTTTGCTTCAAGTACTTTGACAGAAAGCTTTCTTGATTTGGGGACCTCATAGGTCTCTCTGATCAACAGCTCAATTTTACTGGGAGTTACAGGTCAGAGACAGAAAAATAAATTTCTTTTATGCTTAGGCTTCATCCTACCCTCATCAGAGTCCTACTTTTTAGGTGTTCCTCCCTTAGTCCTTATCAGGGTTATACATTTTAGGTTATTTCCAAGGATAAAGGTTTCTATGGTATCAGCTAGGTTTGGAATTAATTTTGTGTTTGCTTTCCCCCATCTCCTTTCCCCTCCCGCCCTATTGTATGGACCTTCAGTTGCCTATCATGCTACAACAGCAACTTCAGCAGTTCCAGGTAGGAACCACAGACAAGTGAACCATGTGGTATTTGTCTTTCTGTGATTGTGTGAGTTTACTGAGAATTATTTGTTCCAAGTTGGTCCATTGTTGTACAAATTTCATTGTACCATTTGTTTTCTTAAAGCTAATTAGAATTTGATTGTTTAAATGTACCACAGCTTTGTTATCCAATCATCTAATGATGGGCATCTGGGTTAATTCTAGTTCTTAGCTATAATGAATTGAGCAGCTATAACCATGGCTGAGCAAATGTCTTTGTGTTGCTTCATGGATCATTTAGTAAGTATAAATGCTCAGTAAGGGAACAACTGGGTCTGTTGGTAGCTGTATATTTTTCCTTTTCAGTAATCTCCAAATTGAATTCCATAGTGGTTTGCAAGTTTACATTTCCACCAACAGTAGATGAGGGTTACACTTTCCCCAAATACTGTCCAACATTTGCTGTTGTTGGATTTTTTTTTATGGTTGCTTTCCTTAATAAAGTAAGGTGGAATCTCATGGTTATTTTAATTTGCATTTCCCAAATGGTTAGGGATGTTGAACATTTTCTTAAGTGTGTGTTAGCCATTTGTAATTCTTCCTTTGAGAACTCCCTATTTAGTTCTCTGCCCGCCTTTATAGAGGGTTGTTTGATTTTTTATTGTTTAGTTTTTAGAGTTCTATGTAGATTCCAGTTATTATGCTTCTGTTAGTGGTATAGCTGGTGAAGATTTTCTCCCATTCAGTAGGTTATTTTGGCTTTCTTATGGTGTGTTTGTCTGTGCAAAAGTGTTTTAGCTTCATGAATTGCCATTTGTTGAGTGATTGTTTAATTACCTGGGCTGCTGAGGTTGTGTTCAGAAAGTCTTTCCCACTCAGAAATCATGGAGAGTGTCTCCTATTTTTTTCTTCTAGTACTTGAAGAGTTTCAGGTCTTATTTTAACTCATTTAGACTTTATTTTTGTGTATGGAGACATGAATGGGTCTAGTTTCATTTTTCTACATGTGGTCATCCATTTTTTTCCAACACCATTTGTTGAAGATGCTGTCTTTTCTCCAGTCTACATTATTGGAACTTTTGTCAAAGATCAAGTAGTAGTTACTTGACCTAAGGTATGGGTATTAAATTCTGTTTTATCGTTTATATTTCTGGTCTTATTCTAGTACTATGCCATTTTTTTGTTACTATGGCTTTGTAATATAGCTTTATATCAGGTATGGTGATACCTCCTATCTAAGGCCTGTCTGTTCCCACTCCATATGAATTTTGAGATCATTTCTTCAATGTCTTCAAAGAATGATGCAGATGCTGGTATTTTTATTGGTATTGCCAATAAGAGTAATTATATATTACTTTTGGTAGAATTGACATTTATTAAACATTTTATTAGATATGGATATATTTTGTATATAAACAACACAAGCTTACACCATCTTTTTCCTCACCCCTGTCCCTTTTCTGAAGAGGGCTTCCTTATTGGGGATGCAGGTCAACCCCATGGAGATTGTGGGTCATGCATTATAGGGGGGAGACAATGTGTCTGTGTAAAATGTCCCATCTTATGGCTCAAACAATGTTTCTGTCCCCTCTTCCACAAAATTCCCTGAGCCATGCTGGTAGTATTTCAAGTTTGCTTCAGTGATGGACACTTAGGAGTCTCTGGATCTCGAGTTTAGTAGGTACTGAGTGTGTTCGTTATCTATCTCTATCACCCTTGTCCTGATAGCAGATTCACTATGAAAGCAGCATTCTTGCTCATTTCCCCAGTTCCTCTGTGGTTTCAGCTAGGGTGGAGTGCACTGAGTCATTTATATCCTCAGATTCAGCTCCAATCTGGAAAACAGAAACAGATACTCCAACAGAGAGTGAAGTCAGCACTGATTAAATATGATAACCATTATTAATTTAGAGGGAATTAAAAGGATGTGGACCCTGGTATAGTCTAAGGTTAGTGGGAGTTTGACAAGGGAAAGCAGAATCATTATCTGTATATAATTCTTATTGTTTTCCCAGTTCTAGGCATAGTTTCCTTTCCACTGAGCAGATCTGTTAGCCAATCCAATTGTTGTTGGTTACCCACTATAGCTGTGTACCATTATTGCACTTGTGTGAGCATCACGTCAGGTTATTTGCTTCTGAGTTGCTTAAACTTTGAGTTGTTTGGACAGATGTTGGCCACATTCACCAGGTAGATCATGTAGTACATTCCAGAACTAGATGAGCTAATTGTCTGGGGACTAGCTCTCCTCTGGATTCCAACCAGGTATCCTCATTGCCCATGCCATCAGAATATGGTGCATTCATCAGTAGGTGGCTTACTATTAACCTCTGGAGGGTAATCAAGTGCTCTGACAGAAGTCAGTCTTATTTGTTTTGGGATATCTAGTTGGTCTCTCTGATCAACAGCTCATTGTGAATGTAGATCACATCATTCTACAGGGAATTATAGGCCAGCACCAAGGGAAAATAAAAATAAAAAGCCAGAGAAGAAAGAGAAACAGGAAAAATTTGAGGTTAGGTTTTGTCTCACTCCCTATAGGGCCCGTCAATTCAGGTGCTCCCCCTAAGGTCCTCTTGAGGGTTCCTCCTTTTAGTCCAACTTCCAGGATATAGGATTCTATGGTACCAGTTCAATTTGGGTTCAGTTTTGTGCCCCCCTCACCACCAATTATCTCCCCCCAAGCCCTACACTCCCTATTGTTCAAGCCTCCAGATGCTATTCAGTTATGTTAGCAACTTGGGCTGATCCAGGTAGGGAACTGCAGATGAGTGAGATCATTCAATGATTGTCCTTCTGTGATTGTTTAAGTTCAATTAGAAAAATCTATTTCAAGTTTGAACATTTTTCTACAAATTTCAGTGTGTTTATTCTTACTGCTGAGTAGAATTCCATTGTGTAGATATACCAAATCTTGGTTATCCATCCATCCAATGATGGGCATCTGGGTTGAGTCCAGCTATAGCTATTATGACTTGAGCAGCTACAAACATGGTTGGGAAAATATCTCTGACTTATATATGGAGATTTTAGGGTAAAATGTCCACTCAGGGAATAAGTGGGCCTGTAACTATATTAATCCTTTCCAGGAGTTTCCAAAATGATTTCCACAGTGGTTGTACCAGTTTACATTCCCACCAATAGTGAATAGGTGTTCCTATTTCTCCACAGTCTCACCAACCATTGTTTTTATTTGATTTTTATAAATTATTGCTATCCTTACTGAGATAATATGGTATCTCATAGTTGTTTTAATTTACATTTCCCTAATGGTTAGGGATGTTGAATATTTTACTGTGTGTCAGGTATTTGTAATTCTTCCTCTGAGAACTCCATGTTTATTTCTCTGCCCCACTTTTGGAGTAGGTTATTTGATTTTTTTTTTTTAAATTGTTTAGCTTTTTGAGTTCTTTGTAGATTCTAGATGTTGTGCTTCTGTCAGTGGCATAGCTGGTAAAGATATTCTCCCATTCAATGGTTAATCTATTGGCTCTGCTTATGGTATTTTTTAAAACATATTTTATTTATTTATTTGAGAGAAAGAGGCAGAGAAAGAGAAAGAGAGAGAGAGAGTGAGAGAGAGAGAGAGGGGGAGGGAGGGAGGGAGGGAGGGAGAGAGAGAGAGAGAGAGAAAGATAGCGAGAGCAAGTGAGCGAGTGGCCTCCAGCCACTGCAGGTGAACTCCAGATGCATGCACCCCCTTGTGCATCTGGCTTACGTGGGGCCTGGAGAATTGAACCGGGATCCTTTGGCTTTCCAGTCAAAAGCCTTAACCTCTAAGCTATCTCTCCAGCCCCAGTATTTTTGTCTGTACAAAATTTTTTTAGCTTCATGAGACCCCATTAGTTGAGAGCTTTTTTAATTTCCTTTGCTACTTGGGTATTGTTCAAGAAGTTTTTCCCAGTCCTATATCATGTAGGGTTCCTTCTATTTTTTCTTACATTAGTTGAAGAGTTTCAGGTCTTATATTGAGGTCTTTGATTCATTTGGACTTGATTTTTGTGTATGGAGACATGAATGGGTCTATTTTCATTTTTCTACATGTGGTCATCCAATTTTTCCAACACCATTTGTTGAAGATGCTGTCTTTTCTCCAGTCTACATTACTGACACCTTTGTCAAAGATGAAGTAGTCATAGTTACTTGATGTAAGGTCTGGGTCTTCAATTCTATTCCACTGGTCCATTTTTCTGTTTATATTCCAGTACCATGCTGTTTCTGTCAGAACAGTTTTGTAATATATCTTTAGATCAGGTAGTGATACCAAGAGTTATTTTTCTTGCTGAGAATATGTTTGTCATTCTATATGATTTCTGAGAACATTTTTTCAATCACTGTGATGAACGATGCTGCTATTTTTATTGGTATTGCATTAAATCTGTATGTTTCTTTTTGTAGAATTGTCATTTTCAAAATATTAATTCTACATATCCAGGAGCATCTCCTCAAGTCCTCCTTGCTTTCTTTCTTGAGTTTTTTAATTCTTTTTTTTTGTTATATTATTCTTTCTCATCCTTGTTTAGTGTTATTCCAAGATATTTAATTTTTTCTTTTTGCTATTGTAAATTTAACAGCATCACTGATTTCTTTTTCTGTACATTTGTCCTTTGCATATAGGAAGGCTACTGATTTCTATGCATTGATTTTGTATCCTGCCACTTTACTGAAGGAATTAATCACCTATAGAAGTTTTAAGATGGAGGCTTTTGGGTCACTGATGTATGTGATCATATGATCTATAAATAGGGCTAACTTGATTTCTTCCTTTCAAATTTAAATCCACTTTATTTCTTTTCCTGTATTATTGCTTGGGCTAGTACTTTAGTACTATGTCGAATAGCTGTGGTGAGACTGGGCACTTGCTTCTTATTCTTACTCAATCTCAGTGGAAACTCCTTGAGACTTTCCCCATTAAGTATTATTTGGGCATTGGGTGCTTTATATATAGCCTTTATTACATTGAGATGTAAGCCCTCGATGCCAATTCTTTCCAGTGTTTTGATCATGAAATGGTGTTGTATTTTGTCAAAGGTCTTTTATAAATCACTTGAGATGATCATTTAATTATTAAGGTTATGTTTATTTATGTGGTGTATTAAGTTGTCCAGTTTCTGTACATTGAACCATCCCTGCATCCCTGGGATGAGGCCTACTTGATCAAGGTGGATAATGTTTTTGATGTGTTAGAATTCAGTTTGTGAGGATTTTGTTTTGGATCTTTGCATGTAAATTCATCAGAGATGTAGACCTATAGTTTTCTTTTTTTGTTGCCCCTCTGTCTTGTTTTAGTATTAGGGTGATGCTAGCTTCATAAAAGGAGTTGGGGAGGATTACCTGCTCTTTGATTATGTGAAATAGTTTGAGAAAAATCGTTTTCAGTTCTTCAATGAAGATTTGAAAAAATTTTGCCAAGAAGCCATCTGGTGCTGTATTTTTCTTTTGGGGGTGGTTTTTGATAACCTTTTCAATCTCCATGGATATGATAGGTTTATTTAGAAGATTAATCAGCTCTGAGTTTACTTTGGTTGATGTTATGTGTCTAGGAATTCATCCATTTCTTCCAGATTATCCAAATTTGTGAAGTACAGGTTTTGGAAATATGACCTGAAGATCCTTCCAATGTCATTGAAGTGCGCTGTGACCTCTCCTTTTTCATTTCTGATTTTGTTAATTTGAGATTTCTCTTCTTTTTTTGCTTGATCAAACTTTCCACAGTTTTATCAGTCTTGTTTATTTTTGTAAAAACTAGATCTTCATTTCATTATTTTTTAATTGTTTTATTTGTTTCCAACTCATAATTTCTGCTGTGATCTTGATCATAATCATTATTATCTTTTTTTTTTTCTTTTTGGAGCTCTTTAGGGTTGGATTATCGTCTTTTATCCAATGTCTTTAGGTGGATAGTGATGGTATTTATCCCAGATCTCTCCCTCTTTGCTATGAAGGTATTTATTGCTATGAAGGTTCCCATTGAACTGCTTTCATTGTCTCCCATAATTTGTAGTAGGTTGTGTTTACATTATCATTCAATTTTAGGAATTTTACAATTTTATTTTGATTTCTTCCATTACCCATTCATTGCTTTAAAATGTGTTGTTTAGTCTGTTTTCTTATCAAGTTTTACAATGTGTTGTTTAGTCTGCTTTCTTATCAAGTGGTTTTGTTTTATAAAATGTGGTGCATCTGTGTTTGGGTGCATATAGATTTATGATTGTGATGTTCTCATGTTGGATAATTCACTTCATGAGTAAAAAATGGCCTTCTTTGTTCTTTTTGATTCCTTTTGGTATGAAGTCTATTTTATCAGATATTAATTTAGCAATACCTGCTTGATTTTTATTTCCATTTGCTTAGAATATCATTTTCTATCCTTTTACCCTGAGAAAGCATCTATCTCTAGCCTTATGGGCGGTTTCTTAAAGACAGCAGATAAAAGGGTCCAGTTTTTTGATCCACCCTGACAACATGTATGTTTTGATTTGTGAGTTAAGACCATTAATGTTTAAGGTTATTACTGTGAGGATTAAACTAATCCCTGTCTTGATAACGTGCCTTTTGGTGTTTGGTACTTCCTTGTGCATTGTTACTTTGCGGGGGGGGGGGGGGCTGGTCTATTTTTGGTTAGTGTGATCTTCTTTTTTATTATTTTATTATTATTATTATTTGATTTATGAGGTAGGATCTCACTCTAGCTCAGCCCAGGCTGGCCTGTAATTCACCCTGTAGTGTCAGGGTGGCCTCAAACTCATGGAAATCCTCCTACCTCTATCTCCCAAATGTTGAGATTAAATGTGTGAGTTGCCACAACCAGCTTGTTGTGATCTTCTTCATGTTGGCTCTTGAAATTGATTATTTGACTCTTCTTTGTGGAGTGTACATTGAAGTATTCTCTGTAGGTTTGGCTTTGTGTTCCTATGATAACAGAGCTGACTTTTTTCATGGGAAATTTTTCTTTCACCATCTACTATAAGGGGTACTTTTACTGAGTAGAGTAGCTTGGTTTGGAAGCCATAGGTTTTTGGCTTTGAAGTATTCCATTCCAGGCACTTCTGTCTTTCAGGGTTTCCATTGAGAAATCTGATATAATTCTGATGGGATTGCCTTTTTATTTAGTGAGTTGTTTCTCTCTTGCAGCTTTTAGCATTCTCTCTCTCTCTTTTTTTTCTTTGTCATTAGTAAGAGTTTTAACTATGATTTGACTTGGAGAGTTTCTTCTTTGTTCTTGTCTGTTAGATGTTCTGTGGGCTTCATGTATCTGGATGTGTCTCTCTTTTAACAAATTGGGAAATTTTTCTTTAATAATTTTGTTGAACATGTTCTCAATGTCTCCAGCCTGGATTTCTTCTCCTTCTAGTATACCCATGATCCAGATGTTTGGTCATTTTAGGACATCATACAGTTGCCTTGTATTCTCTTTACTTTATTTTTTTGAACTTAGCAAAGTTTTTGGCCTCCCAATCAATTACCTTCCAGGTCAGAGATTCTGCCTTCCACATGAGTAACTGTTAGTGAGGGGTTCTAAAGAAGTTTTTATAAGCTCTATTTGATTTTTTGTTTTCTATTGTGTTATTTTGCATGTGTCCATCTCTTTTTGAGGAATAATTTCACTTTAATTTCTGATTTTCTTGATGCTGCCTGGAATTCATTATTACATTTATCAAGTTATCATTAAGCTTAAATAAGTTGTAATTGAGATCTTACATTTATTGACTTCCATTTATTCCTATCTCTTTTGAAGTTTCCAATGCTTTCTTCAATTAAGTTAAGCCTACTGTCAAAAGCTGAGTGCTCTAAGAGATGATTCTGTTCAATTTCATTGATATGATTTTTAGTTTTTTGGTGATTTGCGGCCAGTTCAGCAATTCTTTTAATCAGTGTCTCATTGGTTGGTGTGTTTTCACTTTGGGAATGAAGTTGATTTCTCTATGATTTCACTGGAGGCTTTCATTTTTGGACTAGGCATCCTTGTTGGACATATCTCATTTTTCTGAATTTCATTGACTTTTTTGTATTGCAGTTTAGCCATCTTGGGGAGACACTTTATTCTATTGAGTAGGAAGCAAGTTTTTGTGTTAGGTTTTAAATGGGAACCAGTTTGGTATACTGGTGTACAATGGGAATATGACCACAGATGCACAGATTGTAGAGATTGCTGGTACATCAAAGGTACCTGAGGAACTAGGAGGTCTGACCTACTCACTCTACTTGCATTTACCCTTCACCACACAGGAATTACAGATGGGGGAACCAGGTACCAGGAAGCTAAAAAGACAGAAGCAAGAGACCTACTCCTACAGTGGCCAGTACATGCTCGGACTCAAGGGAATAGGGATGCCAGTACCCAGAGTCCAGTCAGATAACAGAGCAAAAGGCCTGATTCCACAGCCCTGATACAAGGACCAGGCCTCCCCAAGACAGGCACAGGGAAACCTACAAGTACCAGGGAATTTGGAAGGGCCAGGGAACAGGGATCTGGCTTACTCACTCCATGCTGTGGATATACCCTCCATCACAGAATATCCAGAAATTGGGGACCCAGGAGGACCTTGATTGGGGAGGTAGAGCAAATGGCCTGTTTCCACATCAAGCTTGCAGGTCCAAGCAGTCTCAATTCAGCCACAAGAGAACCTACAAGGACCAGGAAACTGGGAGGAGCTGGGGAACAGGGATCTGGCCTACTCACTCTGTTCCACACACACTCTCCTGGCACATGGTGATGATTTTATATTTATTAATATTGTACTGTAAAGAATGCATTTATTTTTACCATCTATACATTTTTGCATTAATATCAATTCATGCATCCTACTTCTTTTGTTAGATTTTTTTTTCTTTTTGAGAAAAGGTCTCATGTAATCTAAACTGTCCTCCAACTTTCCATGTAAATAAAGATGATCTTGAATTTCCATGTAAATAAAGATGACCTTTTTGCATCTACCTTTAGAGGGCTGGAATTAAAAGCCCACACACAACCACATCTGATTTACAAATGCTAGCAAACACTCTATATGCCACTCCCAGTCCATGATTCATATTTAAAATCATTACTGTCAAAGTCATCTTTAATGTTAAAATTGCTCTACGCCTGAAGCATGGTAGCCACTTCAAGCTGGCTTCTCTTTTTCCTTAGCCACACCTATGATATTTATAGATTTTCCTCATCATTTTGAGTTTATGTGATTCATTCTTATGTAACAAAATGAATGACAAATAAGATAAGTTCTGAAAGATACTTTATACAAATGGGATTTTCTAACTGACCTCATCAGGAAATGTTTTTTGTTCTTCTGTTTATCTTCAACCAGATGAAATTTACTGGGAAATAATCTGCAGTGGGACGATGACAGGGAGAATACTAATGATGTTGCCATCATGGCTGTATACTCACTATATACATTACTGATAAAAAAAATGAAAAATAAAAAAAGAAATGTTTCTTAATATTCTAACGTGCTTGGACTTCCATGTCTCCATGCTAATGGCTAATGGATGCCACCTCAAGCCTCTCTTTTCTAAATCTGAACCACACTACTAGCTCTATCTCTAAGGTGTTAATTATTTTCTATACTCAGCCAGCTTTATCGTCAGGTGACAACCATGTTCATTCCATTCTGGCTGGAGAATATATATACATATGTGTGTATATATATATATGCATATATTTATATTATATATATTATATTGTATACACATATAATGTGAATGTCATTTAAAATAAGTTTTCCAATACTCTAGAAAAGTATGATTTATAGTGGAAAATGTTCATTTATTTTACAACCACATTATTGATAATGTTTTTTTTATTTTTTATTTATTTATTTGAGAGCGACAGACACAGAGAGAAAGACAGATAGAGGAAGAGAGAGAGAATGGGCGCGCCAGGGCTTCTAGCCTCTGCAAATGAACTCCAGACGCGTGCGCCCCCTTGTGCATCTGGCCAACGTGGGACCTGGAGAACCGAGCCTCGAACCGGGGTCCTTAGGCTTCACTGGCAAGTGCTTAACCACTAAGCCATCTCTCCAGCCCTGATAATGTTTTAAAATGATTATTACTACTCAATCCAATGGAATCATCTGAATGATATGATCTTGATAACCTTGTTTTTTCTTTAAGTACTTCCTTTTCTCTAAAAATTTCTTAGTCACAATTTTTTTCTCACTGGTCTTCTATAACCTAGTTCTTGTTTGCCCCCCTTTCAGTCTTTAGCATGGACTCAAACGGTTACTTTCCTCCCTGTTGTCATCTCACTGGATAACTTGTGCTTCCCTGATAGTGATGCCTAAATCTGAATCTGCGTTCTTGGGTGATTTCCTGACTTTTTGAAGCACATACCTCTGTTTGCTGTAATATTTTTTATCCTGATGAACATCTCAGCTTGATAATCTCATAATCCCCTAAAACTGAAGTTGAAATTGAACTTGCTGCTTCCTTTGCCCTGACTCTTCCTTCTCTTGGGAGCTACAGTAGTTGCTACTACTCCTCAATTTATGTTGTAAAAAATATTCAGACTTTTTACTTTCTTTATTTCATCACTAAATCATTTACAACTTAACCTTGGCCTTATTTCTTATGTTTCCCTTCATGTAAAGCCTTTTTGCCTTGATCATGTTTTTTATATGTGTTCTTCCCTTAAATATATTGTGGTCATTACTTTCAGAAGGGAATAGTTAAAATATAAACTTAACGATGTTTTTACTAAATTCTTTAATGCCATCAGCTATTTATACTCAAAGATCATACATTTTAATGTAGCATACTTATCCCATTCTTATTAGCCATAATCTGGACAAATTCATCTTTCATAAGTACTTGATTTAATTTCAACAATGCACATTTTTGGAGCTGCCTCTAAACCTCATACTAATTTATGTTCCAACAGAATATTTTTATACTTTTCTGAGGATTCTCTCCCACCTTTCTTTACGTATCTCATCTATTAATTCTTCTCCATACATAATAGTCTCCACCCCTAGGTTGTCATCCCTCATTTCTCAGGATGGAATGACTGCCCTCTTATTGTTTTATTAAAGGATTTTTCTATCTCTGTTTTCTGAGTAATTTATTTACTATTATGTGCTGGGTTTCACTTTCTTAAGCTGAGAGATGGAGTTTTCTTCATTGAGAAAGGCAGAGAAACGATATGGTACCAGGAAAGTAGAGAAACAAAAAAAAAAAATGTGAACTTTGTTTTGTGCCTATGATATCTAATACACTGCTATTTTCCCCCATTTTCTTTTTTGTCCTTAAATATTTATATTCACATATATTTAGGAATAGAAAATTCAACTTTGAAATTATACATGTTTTCACAGCTCAAAGCCCTGGGAAATGCTACCTTTTTGTACTCCATAACAAAGTAATAGTTTAATGCTGTTTGGATAAGGTTTATTCTACTTTTCAAATTGAAATTTTGAGTATTTATCTGGCCTTCAAGCCTTTTAGTTTCATATTAGTTAAATGAAGAAATACATCAAAGGGCTTTCTTGAATGATCTACAAATATATTACCTGATATTTGAAAAAAAAATGTGGTGCATTTTGGAAACTTATTAACAAATAGGCAAATAAATAGATATGAGCAACAAAAGAAGATTTTTTTCTTTCCACTGAATATCAAAGCCATTTATTTAGGCTCAGGAGATGAGACAGGGAGGCCAAGATATTAACTTAGTTCTATTTTTTATGAATCTGCTTTTAATTTGATTTCATCATAAGGAGGTATGTGGGAGAACATTTATTTTGCTTATATCTACTATAAGTTTTGAGATATGACAAAAGAAGTATACAATATCATTGCATTTTTGTTGAAATAAATAGTAGCAAGAACTATTAGTTATTATAAGAAATACTATTTGGCTACATGGGGGAAAAAATCACAATATAAAATTTAGAAGTAATGAAGTCTATTTCCCAAATGAAAGAAAATTCAGTAATGAGTCACCACAACAAGTTTTCTCTTGTGATCAATTCACAATTTAACTCTGTTACAATCTGTTAAAGATTAAAAATACAATTTGCCAGGGTTGTCGCTCTTCATGCAGTTTTCATTGCCTCCAACTGTAGCCCAACTGATTCTGGGTGAAGATACACATAGTTTTAAAGAGGAAAAGAAAGCAGACAAGAATTCAAATTGTATTTAATTAAAAATATAATGTGTGCTGTGGTAAGCAGGTAGCATGTAAAATGTCCCTCCAAATATCTGTCTTTGTTTCCATTGATTAGTAGTACTTGAAGGCTCCATCACAGAACTTTCTTAGTAGAATGGCAGTGGTTAGTGCACAGATGCATACCTGGAAATTTGGTGAGAAGAAGTGACTACTGGGTGCTCAGCTTCAAATATCTAAACCACTCACTTTAAGCCTCAGGGAACCTTACTGAGGAGGAGGTGGAAAGAAGGTAAGAACAGGAAGATGAATAGAAGGGCTGTGAAATGGATATGACATACCCCTTACATTCATTAATTCATGGAAGCTGTGGCTTCCTACACAAGATCGAGCCTGTAGCTACTTTACCATTATTGGGAAACCACACACCTATCATTGCTAATGACAAAAATGGTTACTGGGAGAGAAGAAGTCAAATTCATCACTGGTATAGCCACTGGTAAGCTGCTGATTCCACAGTATATAATTTCTGACCATGATCATGCAAGCAGCACTATTTTAACTGAGTAAGTTTTTGTTGTTGTTTTTAAAAGCATAAAAGCAAGATGGGAACATAGGGGAAAGAGGAAGGATGTTAATGGCTGGCAAAGGGGCCTCATAGAGGAGTGATTTGGGGGGATAAGAATGAATACATTTTTTGTGTGTGTTTGTGTGTGTGTGTGTGTGTGTACAAAGCAAATGAAAATTTAAATAGGTATCATGAATATACATTCATATGGTTCATACCAAATTTAGCAGCCACTATGGATTTTCTCAAAATAACTGATGAAATGAATAGAGTTTCCAGTATTATTTATTCTCTTGCAGATGACTTGTAAGGAATAACTTAGTTTTCTATCTAGTGAATCTGTGAATCATTCAGCAATGACCTTTTAAAACTCTGTTTAAAGCCGAGTGTGGTGGTGCATGCCTTTAATCCCAGCACTTGGGAGGCAGAGGTAAGAGGATCGCCATGAGTTCAAGGCCACCCTTAGACTACATAGTTATTCCAGGTCAGCCTGAGCCAGAGTAAGACCCTACCTCAATAAAACAAAAAATAAATAAAAAATAAAAATTTATTTATTTATTCATTCATTCATTTGAGAGAGAGAGAGCAAGAGAAAGAGAATGTGTGCTCTAGGGAATATAACCACGGCAAACAAATTCCAGACATGTGTGACACCTTGTGCATCTGGCTTTAGTGGGTCCTGGGGAATTGAACTTGGGTCCTTAGGCTTTGCAAGTAAGCACATTAACCACTAAGTCATCTCTCCAGCCTGATAATACTTTTTTAAGTCTTGTGTGGGGTGTGTGTGTGTAAATTTATTTGTGAATGAAACCTCCAAAAATTGGTAATTTTCTTGGTAGGAATGTAGACAGAGAGAAAAAATAAGCCATTCATATTAGTATATGTCTGTTCCCATGTGATCTTGTATGTCTTGTTTTTGCTCAGTAGTAGCATGAAAAAAGTGAAACCAGGATTTCTTAAGGTTTTTGATAAACCTAACAATTGATGGCTAAAAAAATGAAAAATAATTGCATCACATGTGTAATGGCCAACACTCCAAAATCTAGGTATTGTTAAGGCGATGCTTATTCCTGAGGCATTAGTGGTAGAATCTTTTTCCCATTTGTTGTGGCTTAACTGTGAATTGTTACTCATAGGCTCCTGTATTTAAATACAAGGTTCCTAGATTGTGACACAATTAGTGAAGGCTGGGGAATACTTAGGAGTTGTATCATTGCTGGAGGAAGTTGGCAAATCAGAACAGGCTTGAGGGGTAATAGCGCAACCCTATCCCCTATTTTCTCTCTTCTTGAGTATGTGATTATATTGTGATCAACCAGCTTCCCACTCCTGATGTCATTCTTTTCTGCCATCATGGCTCTGTAAGCTAAAATAAACCCTTTCTTCCTGTAGCTCTATGTTATCAGATATTTGATTATAAAAACAGAGAATGTAATTATTATATCATTTTTGAAGCTCCAAGGATTCTTGAACTTCTGGTTATTAAAGTCCAGTTTCTACTGTCTTTTCATGGGCTTCTCCTCCACTACATAGTCTATATTTATTAGTCTCTTTTAAGGAAACTTGTCTTTAAATTTAGGAACCTCTTGGATATTACTTCATGTCAAAATATTTAATTTCATTTCATTTCCAAAGGACTTTCCATTTCCCCAAATGTTTATAGGTGTTAGGGATTAGAAAAAAAAATTAAATATTATTTGGAACATATATTTGGACTATTTCACTTATCTTTTAAAATATTTTTTTGTTCATTTCTTATTTATTTATTTGAGAGTGACAGACACAGGGAGAAAGACAAATAGAAGGAGAGAGAAAGAATGGGCACGCCAGGGCTTCCAGCCACTGCAAACAAACTCCAGACGCGTGCGCCCCCTTGTGCATCTGGCTAACGTGGGACCTGGGAAACCGAGCCTTGAACCGGGGTCCTTAGGCTTCACAGGCAAGCGCTTAACCTCTAAGCCATCTCTCCAGCCCTTTCACTTATCTTAAGAGAAGGTCAACCACTCAATATACTACTAGTGAAGTAGAGCACCCAAGTATAAGTTTGTGGAAAAATAACTCTTTCTTTGGGTCCAGACACCATCGTCGCTTTGAATGTCATTCCATCAGAAACGATGTAGATACAAACATTACTCAAGAAAAATCTCAGAGCTATGACATCAACTGAGGACTATCTTCCATTTCTCTCATGCAGTTAGTATTTTGAAGCTTTTAACTTCTACCTTGAAAGATATTTTTCTTACTTTGTCTCATTCGGGAATTTCTCATTGCTTCTTTTCAATTTACCACTATTATGTTTTCTCTATTCTTTTCTCATACATTTTGATGATATTGTAGCTAGAAAAAAAAATGAAAAATGTCATGAGCTAATGAAATGGCTTAGTGGTTAAGGCCCTTGCCTGAGAAGCCTAAGGATTCTGGCTTGATTCCCCAGGACCCAAATAAGCCAGATACACAAGGGGGCGCATGCATTTGGAATTTGTTTGCAGGGGCTACAAGCCCTGGTTTCCCCATTCTCTCTCTCTCATAAGTAAAATATATTTTAAAAATGAAAAAAAATTCAAATATATCTCTTATTTGAAATCCAAACTCATGCAGTCATCATGTTTTCAAGGATGGAAAAGACTTAAAAATAGGATGGTTTTTATGAACAGAGGGAAGCCAAGTAAAGAAAAGAGGAATTAATGGAGAAATGAACAGGGGAAGAATAATATGTGTAACAATACATTTATAACTTCTTGTGTGAAAAAATGCATAAAGCAAGAAGACAGATTTGTGTCAAGGACAAATCATGTGAATGTTAGTAATATAGAGTAAGGAGGACTGTTTGCTAGGGAGTAAAGTGAAGATGAATCATTTGGCAATAGTCTTCTCTATGATCTGAATAATTCTAGAAGGATTTGAGAAGTACAAAAATCAAAATATTTATGCCCTAATTGACAAGTTTATATGTAAATTCCTTCTACTTCTATAAACACTTACTGTCTACTTGTGCCAGCAGCTCTTTATCATAGGGAATCTGCTGCACAGATCTGCCTTCATGTTGTATCTGTGCTTCATATATGTATGTCTACATGTGCTCAGCCTTAGCTTTACAGGATATGATTTGTGATAGAAAAACAAATTTACAAAAATTGAAGACAGCCAGACATGGTAGTGCATGTTTATAATCCAAGCACTCAGGAAGTTGAGATAGGAGGATCTGGCGCTGGAAGTCCAGCCTTAGTAACATGAGATACTGTCTCAGCACCACCTAGCCAAAAAAATAAAATAAAATAAAATAAAATAAAATAAAATAAAATGAAATGAAATGAAATGAAATGAAATGAAAACAAAAGTAATAGAGCAAATATGCAACTGTGAACTAAAGTTCCCAGACATCTAATTTGAATACTACTGAATGGACTAATAAAACTTCTGTGACCACAGATAAATGTTGTACAATGAAAGCCAAATTACCTTGGGCTAACTTTAGTGTCAGAAGCTGCAGCCCCTCTTCGACTTTGGAAACTGCAGCTGCTCTTTGACCTCTTGACACAGAGGCAATTAATGTGAGGTAGGCACCAGGCACAGAGGCCTTATCCTATGGCCTAAATGAAGCAGGCACCAGACACAGAGACATAAATTACCATATGGCCCTGGTGAAACTGACTTTAGACATGTAGGCATTGTCAAGAAAGTTTTTTATTCCATATATAATCTTGTGTCTGCCTGAGTAAACCTGAGCCTTGATCAGAACTTGTCTCCATTCCTTGTGTTCTTGTCTCAGATCCATTCCCACTCCCTCCTTTGGGGTCTGTTTCAACTCTCGTGCTGCAGGCCAGCACATTTAGCCCCTTAATAGCCAATTGTTGCCCACCTATCTGTCTGGCCTAACATAATGGTAGCTATTGGTTGATCAAGCATTAAGGCTAAGCATGCCATCATATAGAACTGACACTTATGCTGGAGATTTCCTTGCTTTGCTATAACTTGCCTTCCTGGTGCTTAGCCAAGTGTTTGAAAAGTGCCTTGATTTATGATTTTCTTTTGTTCTGAAACCATAAAAACTTCATGGACTTGTTAACACATTGGAACATGGAATTGTGCTAACCAAAAATCTGTCCCAGGCCATGGTCTCTCATATTTGACTCCACAATAAACTGTCCCTTTGAGGTGAGAGGTGTATTTTTGTGTGGGCACAACTAAAGAACTCTAAATGGAGCACTACAAAAATCCATGTATATAGTTCTAAATATGTGACTTCAGCTTAACTCTTAGGTCTTTGCATTTCAGCTCCAGTGGTATGCATATAGTGGTATGCATGTAGTGGCATGCACTTTCTGAAGAAACAAAGGCATCATTACACATCAAGAAAGATGGAAGCATGCTTTGCTATTTGCTTGATTGCCTTCTTTGGCTGCTTGTATTTTGCTCTGACTATTCCCACAGTTTCCCATAAGCCTCAGTCATTCTTAGTTTATTTGCAAAGCATGTTTCTACAATGCATATTTCCCAGTGATCCTACAAATTAGTCTTCCTATCCATTGCCTGTATTATTGGAGAATATTGTTTTGCTGAAAAAAATGCAATTCCTGGGGCTGGAATCATGGCTTAGTGATTAAGGTGCTTGCCTGTGAAGTGTAAACACCTAGGTTTAATTCCTTTAGGACCTATATAAGCCAGATGGTTTATTTGCGGTGGCTAGAGGCCCCAGTGTGCCCATTCTTTCTCCCTCCTCTCTCTCCCTCTTTCTCTATACTCTCAAGTAAATAAATAAAAATATTAAAGGTCATAAAAATGCATTTCCTTTTTAACATGGAAAATAAATTAGTAAATAATGATTCCACAATCAATTTTAGATAGGCCATTAAACAATAATAAGTACATAGTACAAATTGTATTTTGGGAAACATTTATATTTTAAAGAAGTTAAAATATTCCATGATTTTCTATTTCCATATGGCTCGTTGGAATCTCAGTGCTGTCTGTTGCAGAATAAACTTCCTTAATTCTTTGTAGAATTCAGTGCTATTTCTGGATCCTAGCTATAAGGCAGTGGCTGAGTCATTCACATTCTTTCTAAAAGTTGTCTTGGCTCAAGACCAAGTCTTCCAGGGGAAGTTCCATAATCTTATTTTAATCCTATCTTTATAAAAGGTCATGAATTATCTTAATAGAATATCTGTTAAGAAATAGCAGAATGAGATCTTAGCTTTTAAGTCAACTTCCCATTTGAAAGAAAATACACGAGTTAAGATGCAGTCTGTGAGTTGTTCAAATCTTAGGCTCTGCAGTCACTCATTTCTGGGTTCAAATTCTTTCTTTGGCACATAGTTATGTGGCTATTATAAACCTATATGAGTCTGCTCATTGATTCATTTTCTTACAAATAACTTGTGAATATGGATTTTCACAGGTTTATTTACTATTCTGGCATCATATTTATGTAGCTCTTAAGGAAAATGACACAGTTACAGATTGATACTAATTAATATTAAAAGTCTAGACCAAACATGAATAAGATTTTGGTTGGGCTTGGTACTGCACATACTCAGGAATCAGAAGCAGACAGGCTGGCAAAGTTCAAGTCTGTGCTGTCTACTTAGAAAGTTAAAGGCTAGCACAGGCTAAAAAGTGCAACGTTTTCTCAAAATATCTAATCAAACTTCTAACTAACATTTTTGAGAAGATTTCTCTTTACTCATCAGTATTATGATAATTTTCCCAAATTGTAACAGGCAAATATTTACAATAGCAAATGAATATGCTGAATTGTATTTTTAATATTTTTTGTTTATTCTTGTTTATTTGAGAGTGACAGACAGAGACAGAGAGAGAAACAGGCAGAGAGAATGATAGAATGGACATGCCAGGGCTTCCAGCCACTGCAAACAAACTCCAGATGTGTGTGCCCACTTGTGCAACTGGCTAACATGGATCCTGGGGAACTGAGCCTCGAACAAGGGTCCTTAGGCTTCACAGGCAAGTGCTTAACCACTAAGCCATCTCTCTAGCCCTGAAATGCATTTTTTTAAAAGAAAGTTACACTCATAAAAGCTGTATGCTTAAAGCATCCAGACAACCTCTGGAGTAGGTCCTTCTTCTGAGGCATCATTCACATAGCTACCACATCGCAATTTTTTTTTTTTATAACTACTACATAGTAGACTTTTGAAACCAACACACTTCTAAAACACTTTTAAAAAGGAAAAATCAATCACTGTGATAGGTGATACTAAACTTATTTTAACAGTTAGATGTTTAAAAACAAGCAGGAAAGTACATATAATTTTGCTAATCTGCCTCTGTATGTACTCTTGACCTACCTTTTCTGCCCATTTCCTCTATCTAGGTTATTCTGGGCAGACTACTAACATATGATAAATGTGTACTATGAGTAATTTACTATTTGTAGGGCTATTTGAACAAAGACAAAAGATGCAAAGAAAGTACTCAGTTGTTTCTAGAACATTTCATGGCCCTGAACTTGACATATTAATTAATGCTTTGCAGAGCTATACTTTACTTATACTCCTACACAAGTGCAGGAAGGCCGTATTTATATGAATATATAAACTGTTCTAGATAATGCATAATTTAATTGTGTTCATGTATTGTGCCATTCACAACTTGTGAAATTCACCAGTAAATACATGACCATTAGTTTTAACAGGCTGTAGGCAACTCTTGTTCACAAAGGATAAAAGGAACACACAGCCCCTCATGGCCTTAAAGTAACTCTGAATATCAGAAAACATAATTCAAATACTCAGCATTTACAAGACTGACCAGAGTGCTCATTGCATGCATTATTATAATAATCTTCATTGTAATAGGAGAAATCACCCAATGTGTTGTATTACTTTCTATAATATCATGGCACTTTGTCTGTCATATGGCATTATTGTATTTTCTAGATCTTTATTTTATGATCTGAAACACCCTAAGATGCATTCTGGATGTACATGGTGGAAATGGCAAAACTATGTTAAAATAAAAATTAAGTGTATATTAATATAAATACTTATAAATGTTGGTGGTTTGAATAAATTATTCCCTCCAGGCTCATGCATTTTAAATGTTTGATCTCCAGATGGTGGTAATTTGGGAAGGTTGTGGAGCTCTTGGGAAGTCAAACATTGCTGAAGGATGTGTGTTGCTATGATTGAACCACAAGTTTCGTTAATTTGGTACACTGTTTTTTCAGAGCTGGCTCACTAAGACTACTCCCTTCATATTGATGTGGAGATATTACCCAGGCTTCCTTCCCAGGTCTGTTATGCTGTCCCCACCACAATGAAACTTCCTCTCAAAACTATAAGTTGAAGTAAACTCTTTCTTCCCATATGCGGCTTCTGTTTGTAAGTTTTGTCTAAGCAGCGAGGAAGTAACTGCTATATAAATCTATACAACTGGGTGAGAACATGTGAGTGTAAGATAAACTATTGATCAATTTCCACAGTATGCTAGAATAATTCTTTATAGAACTAATTTCCCACTTACCATCTCTTGGGTTATAATACTAACACATAAATATATTGATATAAATTAATGTATTATATGTAGATAGATATACAAATAAACTGCTTCCATATAAATATGTATCTCTAGCTTCCAAAGGGCTAAGGGAAAATTGAAGACATTGAACATTCTGTATTTTAATCTCAGGGTTATGTCTTGAACCCAAAATATATTTGTTGAACTATCAGGATTGTTTCAGTATTTAACCACTCTCTCAGAAGTTAATTTATAATCTTTTCTTTACTCCATTCACTTGAAAATAAATATTGTAAGTTATTAGGACATATATATGTATATATAATTTTATACTTTTTATATTTACTTCAAGAAGGGTAAGTGAGAGAGAGAAAAAAATATGGGCACATTAGAACCTCTTGTCACTGAAAACAGACTCCAGATGTATGCACCATTTTGTGGATCTAGTTTTATATGAGTACTGGGGAATCAAAACAAGGCTGTCAGTCTTTGCAAACAAGTGCATTTAACTGCTGAGCCATCTCCTCTTCAGCCCATTAGGTTATATTTTAACAGTAATAGACAATAAAGTAGAGTCCATTTTCAGTAAGCATTCTCTGCCAAGTTCGTTTCTTTCATTGACAAACCCTTAGCATATGGCTTTTCTTTTGTTCTTCATTTTAATTTCACTGAAAGGCATTCTAACATTATAAGGAACATAGCGATTTACATATTAGATGTCACCCATGGGCTCAATGTTTGGATACTTTAGCTGTTGGCACTATTTGGGAATGTTATGGAACATTTGAAAGGTGGAATTTTGTAGGAGGAAGTGTTTCAATGGAGTGGGTCTTGAGGGGCTGTAGCCTGGCCCTGCTTGCTATTCTGGCTTTTGCTCCACCTTCCAATTTGATAATGATGGGCATGATGTCAAGTGTGTGCTTCTGACATGCCTTCTTCACTGTGAGAAATTTCCCCTTAAAACTATAAATCCCTTTTCTTCTTTAAACTTCTTCTGATTGGGGTTTTGTCCCAGTAAGTAGAAAGCAATCAATACATAAGGCATGATAATTAGTAAGAAGAGGTACACTAAGCCCTGGGTATTTAACTTTACAAGTGACTACTGTTATTACTTGTCTGCTTTTATATTCTACTTTCCACAGGACTGTCAATCCTTTCTCATGATATTATGGACGTGGAAAGGTCTTATTATATCACCTTCATGGTATATTACAAGCACAAGATTATAGTCTTATCTGTCTTTGAAGCTGAAAATACTTCCTTTATGCAATATCTCAAAATAACTACATATCATCAAGGTGGTCCTCTGAAGGAATGTTATGAAAAACTCTGTGCTAATTGTATAATTTTATGTCCTTATTACAGTAGTGGCTTTGTACTGGATGGATTGATATACATTGTATACACATATATTATATGGTGATAATTGCCAGACTGATATTTCATTATAATCTTCTTGTAAGACTTAACTCTTGATTAAAGTAGGTAAAGTATACAGGTTTGTTGCCATAATATCTTGTGAATTTATTTTCAGTTGAAAATAATATTTTTCATTTGGAATTTTAATATATTAGCATACAGATCATGTTTGTATCTCATTGTTCTCTTGTATTCTTTTTTCAGATATTTTAATTTATTTTTTAATTAATTAGTTTTGTATTCAGCAAATAGAGACAGTTTGGAACCATTATTAGGCTCCTCCATGACTTATGCCCTCCCCTTGGCCCCTCCTTGTTGAGTTATATGAGTCATGCATTGTTGAGTGATCCCTCAGTTATGGGTAGGATAAATGTCTCTGCATATCATGACCCAACATGTGGCTCTGGCATAATTTCCACCCCCTCTTCAGCAAAATTTCCCTGAGCCATGTTGGGTTCATTTTTGGTCTGCTTCAGTGGTAAGGTGTTGGGGGCCTCTGGGTCTCTGGCTCTCTGATTTGGTAGGAGTTGATTTTTCTCTGTGTTGATATCCTTCCCACTTGTGCTGGTATCTGGTTCATCAGGAAAACAGCACCCTTCCTTGTTTCACCAATTTTTCTTAGTTTCAGCCAGGGACCTTTTCAGGTATGTTGGGGCAGCTCTCTTCTTAGGATCTACATGTATCTGAAAAAGAGAAGCAGATTCGCCAATGGAGAGAAAGTTAGCACCAGGACAAATGAGATAACCCTTAATTTTTTTTTTGTTTTTTGTTTTTTTGTTTTTTGAGGTAGGGTCTCACTGGCTCAGACTGACCTGGAATTAGCTGCATAGTCTCAGGGTGGCCTTGAACTCATGGCAATCCTCCTACCTCTGCCTCCCGAGTAATGGGATTAAAGGTGTGCACCACCATGCCTGACATGATAACCCTTACTTTTTTAATAGAGAATTTAATAGGTGTAGGTCCTCTTGTAGCCCACAATTGATGGTAGCTTCATAATGAGGAGCTGGTTTATATTTGTGTATGGTTCTAGCTTGTTTCCCAGATCCAGCTATGGGTCTGGTACCACTGAGGGGATCAGTTAGCGGAATTAAGAGCAGTTGGTTCCCCACCATGGCTGTTTGCTTCTATTGCACTTGTGTGGGCATCACAACAGGTTATTTGCTGCTAAGTAGGTTAGCTGCTTGAATATATATTGGTCATTTTCCTCCAGTCACCCATGTAGCATCTTCTGGCACTAGATACACTGACTGTATGGGGAATGATTCTCATCCAGCTTCCAGCCATGCTGTTCCATTTTATGTGTCAATCACATACAGTGTCTTCAGCAGTAGGGTCTTACCACTAACCTTTTGTGGGTCATCAAGTACTCAGACTCCTATAGCAAAGTAGCAGTATACAAAAATCAATGCACAAAATCAGTAGCCTTTCTATATGCAAGTGAAAAAGATACAGAGAAAAAAATTAAGGGACATGGTTCCATTTTCAATAGCAACAAAAAAATAAAATAAAATACCTTGGAATGATATTAACCAAGGAAGTGAAAGATCTATACAATGAAAACATAAAAACACTAAAAAAAGAAATTGAGGAGGACTTGAGAAAATGGAAAGACCTCCCATGCTCCTAGATAGGCAGAATTAACATTGTGAAGATGACAATCCTACCAAAGGCAATATATAGATTTAATGCAATTCTAATTAAAATCACTACAGTGTTCTTCACAGAGATAGAAAAAATGATCTCAAATTTCATATGGAAAGGCAGAAAGCCTCACATATCCAAACATATCCTTAGCAAAAGAAATACCTCTGGAGGTAATACCATACCTGATCTAAAGCTATATTACAAAGCCATAGTAATAAAAACAGTGTGATACTGGCACAAAAACAGAAGTATAGACTAATGGAATAGACTTGAGGACCCAGACTTTGGGTCAAACAACTATAGCTACTTTATATTTGACAAAGGCCCTAACAATATAGGCTGGAAAAAAAGACAGCATCTTCAACAAATGGTGCTGGACAAATTGGATAACCATATGAATGAAACTGAAACTTGATCCACACAGTTTGCCATGCACTACACTCAAGTCCGAATGGATCAAAGACCTCAACATAAGACCAGAAACTTGACTAGTACTGGAAGAAAATTTAGAAAGTAACTTCCATGATATAGGAATGGAAAAATTCTTCCTGAACAAAACCCCAGTAGCTCATGATCTTAAACAGTCACTCAACCAAGGGGATCCCATGAAGCTGAAGAGTTTCTTTACAGACAAACATACAATAAGCAAAACCAATAGATTACCCACAGACTGGGAGAAAATATTTGCGGGTTATCCAACTGATAGAGGCCTAATCTCTAGAATCTACAAAGAACTCTTATATTATTGTTCTTCTGATACACCCTACCTCATACCCTTAGGACCGTCTTCTTATAAGTTAGTCCTTTCTCTGTTTTGTTGCCTCATTACTTTTATCTTTCTCTGCCCTTCTTGTCAAAATGTTGATGGGTCAGAACCATGCTGGTCTTATGAGATGGGCTCAGAACCACACAAGTCTTTTATGAGTCACTCCTTCATAGTCAGGAAGACCCATAAGACCCCTAAAACAATGTAAACCATAGTCAAAACACTTGTATACCCCCCTCGTGTACCAGATAGTATGACCTTATTGCTTATGACAGTACAGCCTGTGGTTATAGAATATTAAGACATCATGCTAGAACTGAGATGGAAGTCACCTTCCTGCTGTCTACCTGTCATAATGCTAGAAAGTTCTGTGTAAACTGCCTGTAGAGAAAAGTCATCTACCTTCTAAAATTAATGTTTTTCTAAAGTATGTTGCCAAGCTATATGAAATACAAGTGTTTAGAGAGTACTGAATCTTGTAAACATGCTTTAAGAATCAAAGATATCAAGTATTCAAATATCTTAGCCACTATGATTAATTATTATGATTAAGATTATAGTTATAAATCAAGTGCCCAATAAGTTTAATAATTTTTAAAACTCTTTGATCAATAAAACAATTTTTTATTCTGATGTTAATAGAAACTAACAAAAAATATAAAAGGAGTGAAATTTTGCTTTCTGATTTTTTTAAACTTGGTTCTTGAAAAAAGCAAGTGAAATTGAAAAATACAGGCAATATTTCTATATGTTCAATTGGTAAACATAACAAGTGGGTTAATAAGAATTTCAAACTACTTTACTTGAATTTAAAATACAAACCGGAACTGAAGAGATGTCTTAGAAATTAAGATGCTTACATGTAAAGCCTAAAGACCCAAGTTCAATTCTCTAGTACCCACATAAGCCAGATGCATAAGGTGGTACATGTGTCTGGAGTTCACTTGCAGAGCCTGAAGGCCCTGGAACACCAATTCTCTCTCTCTCTCTCTCTCTCTCTCTCTCTCTCTCTCTCTCTCTCTCTTTCTCCATATATATCCCTCTCTCCTTTTTATCTCTGAAGATAAACAAATAAATAAAATATCAGAAAAATAAAATATTACCAAAGAAAATGTCACTTAAAAAGATCATCTAACTTAAACTTAAGAAAAGAATATGGCAAGGATTTTGGATAAAAATGAAAAGATAGACTTGCTATCCATAGAGCAGTCAGTTATGTTATTCCATTGCAGGAAGTAAAGCTTAGCTGGATTTTTTCTTCAGCATAGTGTTTCTAAACAAAGTGTTTCCTATTTTTATAAGTCTTGCCATTTTTAGATAAAATAATTTAAGTTCTTATGAATCCTAACATCTCTTTCCTCTATAAAGACACAGATGTTCTCCTATGGCTTGATGAAATTATTATTGTAAGACTAGAATCTTCTGCTCTGTTAATGATAATGTCAACAGAATAAGAAAACATACTCCAGGCTCTGAGAAAACTATGTACAACACCTTTCTAATAAGGAACTCTTATCTGAAACAAGAAAATACTTAAAAAAAAAAACCAGTGAGAAAACCAAACCAGAAAAGAAAACCAGTTGTCAAGGTGTTAACCAAGGCTGCTGTATATTGTAACATCCATTTATAGAAAAGTGACAAAAAGTTGCCACAATTTACAGCATAACAGAAACAGATTGCCTATATTACTTATACTTACAAAAAGAGTGGCTAGTAATTCCTCCCCTTCTTATAATGTTTAATGATCTGTTTGCACATATTTCTACATGTAGTGACATTATAGGAAGGAAGCAAAATTAATTGAGTGACCAGGACTTCTTCACTTCCTATTAGTCCTGTTAGATTCTTTCTCTCCCCATGATCATATAGCATACAATGTGATAAAAAAAAAAAATCCTATGGAACTCATAAAGAAATCATCTCTTCTCCTGGTTCATTGCAAAACTAAATCCACCTTGATGTTAATTGCAGCTAAGGATTTTATCTATGGAGATCTTTTCTAATGAGTAAAAGCAATGAAGAAAATTATATTTAGTTCCATAAGATGGATAAGATGTTACAACCATTATAATCGACATATGTAAAATATTTATCTACAAAATTGAATTTGAGCTTTAAATAATATTTATCTTTAAAATATATAGAACAAGCCTGGAGAAATGGCTTAGCAGTTAACTGCTTGCCTGTGAAGTCTAAGGACCCCAGTTCGAGGCTTGATTCCCCAACCCAAGTAAGCCAGATGCACAAGGTAGCGCATGCATCTGGTGTCCTATACAGTGGCTGGAGGCCCTGGCACACCCATTATCTCTATCCATCTGCCTATTTCTCTCTCTGTGTGTATGTCACACTCAAATAAATAAATAAATATATATATATATGTGTGTGTGTGTGTGTGTGTGTGTGTGTGTGTGTATGGAACAAATCTTTGTGGTATGTATCTTTATGAAGAAGAGAAGAAATATTAACATTCTTCCTTACATACTTCCCAGTTAGTTACTGTGAAGAATTCTTTAAATTTTTCATATTTGCCAAAATATTGTCTCTGTTCTAAGATTGCTTTTCCCCATCATTAGTTGACCTCTGAGGCCTTATGTCCAGTACTATCAGACTCATAGTAAGTCTTAGCAATGGAATTCACTGGTCACCCAATCAGCCTCTTTACTCACTTGCTTCCAGAATTAGTCTGTGGTCCTTCCCCAACTTGGAGCTGGGTTGTGTTTGTTTTTCCCTGTGAAATAGCATATAGATGAAAAAGTGTTAAGTGCAGCTAAAAACTGTCTGCAGTTCAATCTGTCATTTTGGTAAAGAAACACTAATGACTTCATTTGTCTTGTGATGTGTGACTGTGCTTCTTAGAAAGACCATAGGGGGCTGGAGAGGTGGCTTAGTGGTTAAGTGCTTGCCTGTGAAGCCTAAGGACCCCAGTTCAAGGCTCAATTCCCCAGGACCCACTTTAGCCAGATGCACAAGGGGGCACACGCGTCTGGAGTTCATTTGCAGTGGCTGGAAGCCCTGTCGCACCCACTCTCCTCTTTCTCCCTCTGTCACTCTCAAATAAATAAACAAAAAAAAATTAAAAAAAAAAAAGAAAGACCATAGGGTTAAGACTTAAGACTCCACATACTTGGTCTGCAAGGTCATTGACAAATCCTGCTGGAGCTGAGCTGAAAACCTCTTCCATGTAGACTAGCTGACAGAAAGTTGGAGAAAAAAACAAAAAACAAAAAACAAACAAACAGAAAAAAAACATGTTGCATGCAGTTCAATGGGAGAAAGATAAATCACCAGTGAAGATACCCAACAGTGGATACTGCAAGCCCTATATTTGGTGAGCCAGGCTAAATGAAACAACAGGTGCAATAGTGGCATGTCTGTTATGGGGAAATCAACCACCCTCTAATTTGACTGGAGGCCTACTCCATGGGCGGGAATACATCCCTGCTACTGAAACCCTATAACAGGGATAGTCATGAGCCCTAGGGGTATAACGTCTGCCACTGTCTGGCCAAATGTATATATTATGCTCACTAAACTGCCCACTAAGCACTTCTCTTAATGTTAACACCCATATGTTAATGCTACTCTCACTTTTTGTTAGAGAACCTTCTCTTTTCAGATGGCAGTGACCTTGTGATGACTCAGAAGGTACAATAGTGCTGAGAAGAAATGACAGAGGAGTGTTCAGCACTGAAATATCTCAATCACACCTTCCGTAGCTCAGTGTCCATTGTAGAAGAGGTTGCAGAAAGAATGTAAGAGCCAAAAGAAGGGTAGGACTGCTAATAACATGCTCCTCCACACACAAAATGGCCTCAGTATCCATGCCCTCACAGTGCATGACACTACCCACACAAGACCAACATAATAGGAGGAAAAGATTATGACCTCAAAATATAAGAGAGACTGATTGAGATGGGGAGGGGATATGATGGAGAGTGTAGTTTCAAAGGGGAAGGTGGGGGGGGGGGAGGGAGTGAATTACCATGGGATATTATTTACAATTATGGAAGTTGTGTAAAACAAAGACAAAACATTTTTTTGGATTTTTTTTAATAAATAAGTTGGAACAGTTATTATGGGAAAACTTCTACTTGTAAAACTAGTGTTAGGGTTTCCTGCCAATCACATTACAATAGCAACAGCCAATCATTTTCCAAATATATATGTGTTCTAATCACATGTCTGTATCAAGGTCCCTGTGTTAATATATAGTGAACATTGTATAGCCTTTTGTTGTATATGTGGCATTGACCCCACCGGAGAAGGTGGACAGGCAGTTTAAGCAATACTTTATTTGGAATTATGGTTCAGAAGTATCAGTCCATGGCTTTTGTTTTCAGTCCTGTAGGAAGGAATGAATGGCAGAGGAGAGATCTCAATGTGTGACAACTAGGAAGCAGAAAATGGCAGGGGGAGGATGGCAGACACTGTGAACTTTTCAAGGGCTGGCACCACTTGCCCATCATCTCTAACTAGGTACCACCTACTAATTTCCCCCACCTGAAGAGTTATATTTCCTAAGCTGTATCATTCTTCTTGATTCTTGGTATTTTTTTTTTTTCATCCTTATCCATCACTAGATTTCTTTTTTTTTTTTTAATTTAATTTATTAGTTTTCTTTTCAGTAAATACAGGCAGTTTGGTACCATTATTTAGGCTCATCTGTGATCTACCCCCTCCCATTAGACCCTCCTTGTTAATGAAAATGGGTCGTGCATTGTGGAGTTAGCCCCCAGTTATTGGTATGATAAATGCCTCTGCAAATCATGACCCAACATGTGACTCTGACATTCTTTCTGCCTCCTCTTCCACAAAATTTCCCTGAGCCATGTTGGGTTCATTTTTGGTCTGCTTCAGTGCTGAGGTGTTGGGGCCTCTGAGGCTCTGGCTCTCTGATTTGGTAGGAGTTGATTTTTCTCTGCGTTGGTCTCCTTCCCCTTTGTTCTGGTATCCGGTTCACAGGAAAACATCACCCTTGCTTGTTTCACCAGTTGTCCTTAGTTTCAGTTGGGCCCCTTTTGAGGTATGTTGGGGCAGCTCTCTTCTTAGGATCTGCATCTATCTGGAAAAGAGAAGCAGATTCTCCAACAGAGAGAAAGTTAGCACCCGGAAAATTGAGATAACACTTACTTTTTTGATAGACAGTATGATAGGTGTAGGCCCTCTTATACCCCATGATTGATGGTAGCTTGATATTGTAGAGTGGGCTTGTGTTTGGGTATTGTTCTGACTTGTTTCCCAGCTCCAGCTATGGGTCTAGTACCACTGAGTGGATCAGTTAGCCAAATCAAGAGCAATTGTTTCCTCACCATACCTGTGTACCACTATTGCACTTGTGTGGGCATCACATCTGGTTATTTGTTGCTAATTAGGTTAAACAATGCGTTGCTTGGACAGATCTTGGTCATTTCCCCCAGTCACCTATGTAGCACCTTCTGGCACTAGACACGCTGACTGTCTGGGGACTGACTCTCTCCTGGCTTCCAGCTGTGTCATTCCATTTTACACGTCAGCTGCTTATGGAGTCTTCAGCAATAGGGTCTTACCACTGGCCTTTGGTGGGTCATCAATTACTCTGACATAAATCTGTCATTGTTTTGGGAAACCTTGTAGGTTTCTCTGATCAAAAGCTCATGGTGGATGGTAGGCCCAAGCTGGAAGTGGGGGTTACAGGTCAGTGTCCACTAAGAAACTGAGGAAAAACATAACTAATATACAAGAGTTAGAGAGGCGAGAGATAGAGGGGAGAGGAGGAGAGGGAGGGAGGGAAGATGTAGGAGATTTAGGTCAGTCTTGATCCTACCCTCTCCAGTGTCTTGTGGTTCAGGTGTTTCCTGTAAGGGTCTAGTGAAGGTTCAGCCATTTGGTCTGTCTTTTAGGAAGTAGAATTTTATGGTACCATTGCCGTTTGTGTCCGGATTACTGTTTTCCACCCTTCGATTCCCTCCCCACCCTCCCATCCATCTTATTGTCTAGTCCATGAGGTGCTTACTAGATTTCTTTTATATACCTGAATTCTCAGAATGAGCTTTGCCATGTGTCTATTTCTATGACTAGCAGAATTTGTTTTATCATGTTAATTCAAAATCTTTTCCATGTTATTATAGGGAATATTGTCCCTGTGGTCTACTAAATTATTTTAGATTATGCCCAAGGTCATGAAGCCACCCAAGTGTAGATTTGTACTGATATTCTAACTGTTCCATGCAAACAAATATGATTTTCTTATAGGATTTCAATTGGAATGGCAAACTAATAGAGAGATAGCTATGTGATACTCAGTGTTCTCTGCTGATCATGGAACCGTCAACTTTTTGTTGTTGGTGGTGGTCGGTGTTGTTGTTCGGTGGTGGTGGTATGGTTGGGTAAATTCCTTCTAGTATTTTCATTTGCCATTATTTCCATGACTGAAACCTATAAACTCATGGTGGTATTTTCATAACCATATAAAATAAGAATTGCCCCAAACCAGATGCTTACACAAGTAAGAGAAGAAAATATAGGTCACTAGTTTCAGTTTTAATTAAATTAACAAGACTTTCAGGTACTAAGATGCTTTTATAATATATGCTGCTTTCAGTAACCACAATATTTTTACAACTTTTAGGTTCTTGTTATACAAAATCTTTGTGGCAGACAGATAAGTTGGAAAAGAAAACTCAGGGAAGTTAAAAAAAAATCAGCTTGTACCACTGAAAAGCCACGGGGGGGGGGGCAACTAAATGTGATTTTGTTCACATTATATGCATATTTAATTCCATAATGCTATATTTATAGCACATATTTATGGCTGCTTCTATCCTAGTGTGTTCCTATATGCTATTATTTCTTAAACCATGGAGAATTTTCCACATTATTTGTATAGAAAGGATGTTCTTAAAAATTCTACTAAGTTTTCAATTTTAGAACTATATCTAGATTACAATTACTATTGATGTATCAATAAGACTAATAACCCTGGTATTGAAAATTAAATAAATATAGTTTTATCATTACGTACTTTGTGCCAAACAAGGAAAATCTATAATATATGCACATAATGGAACATGATCTTTCTCATATATGTGTGTGTGTGTGTGTGTGTGTGTGTGTATAATTTTACTATTTACTTATTTTGAGAGAGAGAGAGAGAGAGAGGCAGATAGAGAGAGAGAATGGGCACACCAGGGCCTCCAGCAACTCCAAAGGAACTCCAGACCCAGCTGCTACCTTGTACATCTGGTTTCCATTGGTACTGAGGAATTGAACCTCAGTCCTTATGTTCACAGGCAAGCACCTTAACTACTAAACCATCTCTACAGCCCCTGACCTCTTCTTTGTAAATTGCTATAGTTTTCAAGTTTTCTACCATAGCACTATTGTTTGGGGGTAATGAAAAAAAACATACTCATAGTATCTATTTTCCTGTTAAAGTTCATCCAACAAATGATCTACTATAATAACTGCAATCTCACATAAATATGAATGTATGTCATAGTTAAATGTTTAAATCATTTTTATATTTATTCTTATATTTTTATTCTTCTATCCTGATTCTCTATTATTCATATTTCACCATTTTAATTTCAGAAAGTACACAGTAAAATATTAAAACATATTTTGCCAAGAAATTCAGGGAGAGAGAGAAAAAAAATAAGTCAAGACACTACATCTAAGTAAAGAAAACAAGGATGAGGTATTTGTCACCAAAGGATTTAATTTCCTGATCTCTGCATCTATTGTTAAGAAGCAGAAAGGAACAAAATCTTATAACCAGACATGCTGCTTAAGTTGTCATCCAATGCCTTGAAAGGAACTATCTCAATTGCTCTTTCAAGGCACAATCTCCTCAAATAATGAATATTTGCTTTATATCTTTCTCCATTCAGTAAAATGTTTATTGTGACTAATTTAAAATTATTTATTTACTTCCATTTTTTGACATTTTCATACAGATATTTTAATTGTATCTCCAAAATAATCAATCTTCATGATATGGGCCTGGGGACACTCAGAGATTCACCAGTCTGACATGAATATGATATTAATAAATAGAGACATTTACTTCTGACCAGGACTATATTTTGAGCAGGAACTCAAGAGTGCAGCCCCAAGTTATATCTGGTCATGGTTTATAAGGACAAATTGCTAAACAAGTCTATGTGACAACAGTCATGAGCCTAGGTACAAAAGCAAAGTGAAAGAAAATGGTTAGAGCTTATCTCATTCATGCCTGGTATTATGCATACCAAAGGCAATATTTGCAAGGCACTACCTCCTATATGCCAGTGGTAATATTTCTTTATAGCATTTCCTTATCCATCATTTTCTTTTATTCATCATATCCCTCCTGCCCCCCGTGCTGGCACACCAAGTTAAATCATTGACTCTCCCATGGAACTGGCTGGTATTTGAATCTAATGACCATTAATTTTACTGAGAAAATTATCTGTTGGATAAACTTGATTAGAGCATTTAAAATATAAGGGCCTACAATCAATCCTAAAAGTAACAGAAATATGGATCTGGAGATGGCAATAATTGGAGTGGTGAGCAAGGTGAGCAAGGAAACAAATTTTTATACAAGAAAGGGGGAAGCTGGTTTACAGAAGTAGGGCATGACAGTTCACTTGTGTAGGTAGTATATATGATTCAAAACTTTTTTTTTTTTTGATATCTCATGTTGAATACCCCAAGTTTCTGAGTGCATAGACTTGTCAGCTTTCAGAATGACTAGAGCAGGGATGTAGTCTCCTTGTAATGGGCAGGTATCCTCCAGAGCTTGACCTGGAAGGGATCCTCTGTGTTCCTGGTAATCTGTTAGCTGCTATGATTAGCTGAGAACATTGTCTCTTTGACTCTGGTATGATGAATATATATTCCTTGGCTGATGGGTATGGGCCCAATTTCCTGAGGGTATGTAGGTACCCTTGTGATATAAATTTGAGGGAACACCATCAATGGCAGGGGAGTCTGGCATACCTCAATAAATCTGAACAAAGAGAAACCTTCAAACAACCAGCACCCCCTCATATGAGCAAGTACAAACAGCTATTGCTTTTACATGTTAGGATAAGGGTCTGAGATCTGTCATCTGTCATTCCTCCTTTAACAAGACATATCAAGGAGAGATCAGAATAATAAAAAATCAATAACTCTCAGGTAAGCATAACCAATGAGGACAATTTTTGGATTTTTTTTTTTTTATTTAAAGGCAGCAGTGGCCAACTAATCAGGAACAGGCAACAGCAGAAGACATGAGCTAATGTTAGGGTTTAATATTGTAAGCCAGCATCAGACAGAGGAGACTATTAGATTGAGTCTTTGTTTATATTATAATATGCTGTACTGATATATATTTTACTGGGTGCTTAAAACCATGCAGGCTGCCAGAATTAACTATATATTTTGGAGTTCAATAATAGCCATGTAGGAGATTTTTAGGGACTTGTGAGAAGTTCTATGATTCTCAGCATTGTCATCTTCTAGGATAAGTCAAGGCCATGTTGATCAATGGTCCTCCCTCTTTTGGAAAGCCTGGAGGACTGATTTTTCTATTATATGACTCTCCTGTTGCAGATACATTAATTGGAACTCTGTTTCTGAGTCTCCGGGTCTTCCCTGACTGAGGAGATAGGTAACTTACCAAAGGCTAGAAGTTAGCAAATGCCACATCATTTCCTGTGTCCTTCTGACCTGGGAGCAGGAACCAAAGGATATTGGTTATCCTCTGAACTCCAATGCTTCCAACTGACTTTGGCTTCTACATATGGTTATTAATCACTCAGGGAGACTGTACATATATGATTAATAAAACAGATTCAGTTAAAAAGGTGCAGAACATACCTGGTTAGCAAAGCAGATCTGTCCAGGGAATGACACATTAGTTTAAAAGTAATTCTGATTAGTATTTAAGTTTAGTTGTCAGATGACAGTGTAAGCTATATTGGGAAAATAGGAAACATACATATTTTATCTTTTAAGTATCTTTCAGTTATAATTACAGGCAGAACATTCTAGTAGCCCTGAAAACAATATTTATCAAATATTTTATCAATAACTTTAAGCCAATTGATTTAATCTACAAATTATATGTCAGGAAAAGAGAAGACAGTATAAAAACTTGGCATGTGTTTGAAAACAACTTTAGTCTGTGTATCAATGCAGATACCAATTACCCCCAGTAGTGGTTTGATTCAGGTATCCCCCATAAATTTAGATGCTCTTAATGCTAGGTGCTTAGGTGATAGAGATTTGAGAATTAATGCTTCCTGGAGTCAGTGTATTGTTGGGGGCAGGATTATGGCTATTATAGTCAGTTTCCCCTTTCCAGTGTTTGGCATACTCTCTTGTTGCTATTGTCCACCTTATGTTGGCCAGGAGGTGATGTCCATCCTCTGCTCATGCCATTGTTTTGCCTGCCATCATTGAGCTTCACCTTTGAGCCTGAAAGCCAAAAAAAAATCTACCCCCCCCCAAGCTGGTATTGGTTGGTTATTTCTAGCAACAATGCAAACCTGATCGCAACAGTAAAATGGTACTGAGAGTGGGGTTGCTGCTAGACAACTGACTGTGGCTTTAGAATTTTGGAGCTGATTTTCAGGAGGAATGGGGAAGGATTTGAAACCTCAGCCTAAAAGATGCCTTTCAGTGCTGTAAGTACAGATTGATGGACTAATCTGGTCAGAATTGAAAGACCTGACTGCAGTAAGAAATATGAATTGTGAGGTTTGGCTTGTGAGGGTGAGAAAGAGTTTTGTCTGGACTGGGATAGAAGCAGTTTGTGGAAGAGGTTATGCCCATGTACTGAGAAGTTGTGCAGGGTTGCATTATGTAGAAATGGACTGGTGTGATCAAAGGGATATGACACAGAAAAAAAAAAATCTGTAAGCTGAAGCTTCTGCCTGTTCAGCTGCAATTGAGAAATTACAACTTTTGAGATTGGGCTAGTTGACCTGCACTGGGGCAACAGGAAGATTGTAGACTCTTTTGAAGAGGTGTGAGTGCTCAAGGAGGGTCCTGTTCTTCAAAGTCTGCTTTATCCTCCACCCCTGCAGGGTTAACAAATTGGCACCCCATCTGTTATTATGGAATATGAGAAATGCAGAAAAGAGAGAGTCAATTTATTTGCAACGTGGTCTTGTGTTTTGGAAATGGCCATGGGCAGTGTGAAGCAGGTTTACTGGATGCCTGCATGGAGATACAATGGAGCAATGAGAATAAACCATTGTTTGTAGTGGAGATTATGGGACCATGAGGTCACTGCCATGCCCAGATGAAGTTTTCCAGAACTGTGAGTAGCCTTGCTAGCTGGAGTGACAGAATTAGAACTCCAGAGACTTGTTGCTGGTTAGGATTAGAGGATTTAGGAATTTGTTACTGGCTAGAGTTGCTGGTCTTGGAGCTACAGAGTTCAATGTTTGCACTAGTTGTTTTAAATCTTTTATTGCTTGAATACTTCTTTGCTATGCCCAATGACATCTTTTGTACTGTGAATGTTTATTGTGTACCATTATGGGCTTGGGGGGGTGTTGGGGGGAGTTATTATGGCTTAGTGAAAAGACATTGGATTATGGAGCTGTTTGAAAATCATTAGGATTGACAAAAAAAAAAAGGGGGGACTTTGAAAGTTGGACTGAATATATTGCATTTTACATCATGGATTGTTCACAGTTGATGGGGGCTAGGAGTGGAATGTGGTGGTTTGACTCAACTATCCTCCATAAACTTAGGTATTCTGAATGATAGGTTCCCAGCTGATGGAGATTTGGAAATTAATGCCTCTTTGAGGCAGTGTATTGTTGGGGACAGGCTTATGGGTATTATAGCCAGTTTCCCCTTGCCAGTGTTTGGCACACTCTCCTGTTGCTGTTGTCCGCCTTATGTTGTCCTAGGGGTTATGTCCACCCTCTGCTCATGCCATCATTTTCCCTGCCATCATGGAGCTTTCCCCTTGAGCCTTTAAGCCAAAATAAACCTCTTCTTTTTTCCACAAGCTGATCTTAGTTGTGTGATTTCTACCAGCAATGTTAACTGGATTACAACCCCCCCCCAAAAAAAAAATATAACTGGAAGCAGAATAGCAGCTTAAGGTTATATTTTTTCCTAAGGCAGGAAACATGTCTTAAGTATAAATATCTCTGTAAGAAATGAACTTAAGGACTGGAAAGATGGCTTAGTGGTTAAGCTCTTGCCTGTGAAGCCTTAGGATCCCTGTTTGAGGCTTGACTCCCCAGGACCCATGTTAGCTAGATGCACAAGGGGGTGCACACGTCTGGAGTTTGTTTGCAGTGGCTGGAGGCCCTGGCATGCCCATTCTCTCTCCCTCTCTCTATCTTCCTCTTTTTCTTTCTGTCTGTCACTCTCAAATAAATAAATTAAAATGACAAATTTTTTTTTTAAAAAAGAAATGAACTTAAGATATCAGAAATGATGAGCTGGAGAGATGGCTTAGCGGTTAAGTGCCTGTCTGTGAAGCCTAAGGACCCCGGTTCAAGGCTCAGTTCCCCAGGTCCCACGTTAGCCAGATGCACAAGGGGGCGCACACATCTGGAGTTCGTTTGCAGAGGCTAGAAGCCCTGGCGCACCCATTCTCTCTCTCTCCCTCTATCTGTCTCTCTGTGTCTGTCACTCTCAAATAAATAAATTTAAAAAAAAAAAAAGGTGTGAGCCACCGCACCCGGATTTTTAAGATATCAGAAATGAGACAGCTAATTAAATAAAACTTTTACTGAGACTGATTATACATAGCTTAAGAATAAAATCCATTTTGGTCATTGTTGAGCTAAGCTAGCCCAATTTTAACTTACATTAGAGGAAATATGACAGTCACAAAGTAGTTTCTTAAATAAGTACCTTTTACCACTGAAAAAATTTATGGCTTACCTAAAGAAATATTCATGGCTGTTATATAAAGCTTAGACAAAGTATATTACCATTGTTTGTATAAAGTAAGTTTCCGTAAGACATGGGAAGCTCCCAGTTTTCCTAAGAACAATGTTACAATGTCCAAATCATCTTATATGAAACTTAAATTTTAACTTCAGTGACAACCACCCAACAAAACCAGAATGAACAATACAGGAATCATTTTAAAATTGCAGGGTTTTAGCTAGGTGAACTGATGCATGCTTTTAATCACAGTACTTGGAGAGGTAGGATCACTTTGAGTTTGAGGCCACCCAATGACTAAAGAGTGTGTTCTTAGTCAGCCTGAGCTACAGTGAGATCCCCTACCTAGAAAAAAGAAAGTAAATAAATAAAAATTACCCTAGGCTTTAATTTATTTTTCAAGGAAAAGGTACATTTAGAAAAATTTTAGATAACTTTTAAGGTTTTTCAATGATTTTATTGGCCAAAAGTAACATTAAGTAAATGAAAAATAAGATCTAAAAGCTTTCATTTATTTTATATTCTATTTCTATTGATTGGTTCAGCTGAGTAGTTTTGCTTATTAATAACCAATCATGTGCCAAATTATATACAATCATAAACCAAATTACAATACTCTGATCTCTGGAAAAGTCTGATATTAACAAAAAGTAGAGTTTATATAGCTAGGGCACATTGAGGCTGCATAGAGTAAACTGTGAACAAGAGATCTGCTAACAGAATTCAAAATAAATAAGAAATCTATATTATGTTTAACTTTTTTGGGCTTACATATGAAGACATGAAAAACTTCACAATTTTTAAAGCTCATCAGAACCTTTATATACTATGTAATTTTCTTTTTGTAATTTTTTTCTTTATTAGTTATGTACATACTCAACTGTGTAAACAGCTATGTTGGTACCATCGTTAGCCTCCTCCCTGACCTGCCCCCTCCAAAGGGACTCTCCTCATTGAGGAATGTGAGTCATGGACCTTGTGAGTAGCCATCAGTTATTGGGAAGAGACACTGTTTCTGTGCATAGTCTCCAAACTTGTGGCTCTAGAAGTCTTTCTGCCTCCTCTTCTGTGAATTTTCCTGAGCCATGTTGGGTTCACTTCAGGTCTACTGCAGTGATGAGATGTTGGGAACCTCTGTGTCTCTGGATCTCTGGTTTGGTAGGAGATGAGTGCCTATCTGTTTCACCCTTGTGCTGGTGCCAGGTTCAGCAAGAAAGCAGTGCTCCTGCTTACATCCCCAATTACTCTATGGTTTCAGCTGGGGCCCTGGTGAGGTGTGATGGGTAGAATCTCTTCTCAGGTTCTGCATCCATCTGAAAAAGAGAAGCAGATTCTCCATATTTATATATTATTTTCATGTATGTTTTTCTTTATGAGATGATTTAACAATTTTAAATCTAAATGAGATATCTACTTCATCTGTAAGTCAGTTCCTGAAATTAATTCAGCTATATCTAACATAAAGAATAAAGGAACTGGAAAAAAACTGCCATGACCTAATGAAAAAGGAGACAATTCTCATGGAAAAGAGGGAATTAGCATGTCAGGGCCACTTGCTACTGCAAACAATATCCAAATGCACAGTCCACTATTTGCAACTATCTTTATATGGGTACTGGGGAATCGAACCTAGGCCATCTTGCTTTCCAAACAAACACCTTTAACTGCTGAGCCAGAAAGAAATATATTCTGTTGGTCCTTGACAGAGCCGGGCATGAGGCCTAGTGGAACTTCCTGAGCCTAGTTAAAGTTTGGTGATCTGCCTCGGGCCAGCTACGCCTAATGGCTTCTGGCCTGCTACTTCTGCATAGGAGTTGGAATTCCCACGAGTGTGCTTGGGACCAATAATCTCAAAAGTCACGGTTTACTATTGGCCCTTACCTCCCCCACCCCCACACCCCTGTTCTAAAAGCTCCGCCCTCATTCTCAACATTATATAGGCAACTGCCTGTAACAATAAAGCAAGTTCCTGCTTTGACAAGACTCCGGACTCAGAGTGGTTTTTGTCTGGTGACTAGGAGAGGTTCTGAGTCATGGGATGTTCACCCTCTTCCTCACCCCCTTGGGAGGAACCAGCGGGCCTGGTCCCTCCTCAGCACTACCCACCAGGGGACCCCAGCATATTCAATCTCCTCCAAGTCATTTCTACAGAACTGTAGTGAATACAAACATACACAATATTTCATGACATAATCTATAACTACTCAATCCTTTCCCAATCTATACTTCTACCTGTGACACCCTGGTATACTTGCTCACTAGTGATGTAAATTAACTCTAAAGTATTAAGGTTGTGATTGTTGGAAGAATTGAGGAATTACATCTTAAATCACAACATAACTTGTTTATAATTTTCTTTTAATATTCACCATGAGGTAAATAGTTTCCAAGTGTATGATAGATTGCCATTCAGTATCTCCAATTGTGGTCTATTTGCCTTATGAAATAGGAAAAGAGAAAAAAAAAAATTCCTCTGAGATTTTTTTTTTTTTGAGGCAGGATATTAGGTATTATCACCTTGGAAGAGAATTAAATATTATTGCTCAAATTTTAAGCTTAAAATTTAGTTAAATGGCTGATGAATACAGGAGCCTAGCTAGCTTGGTTGGGTACTCTAAATTCAGTCTTTCATAACCATTATCATGACCAGATTAACATCAATAAGCTAAAGCTTTAAGTTCACAGTCTGAATACTGTAGTAACCTGCTATCAGCCAGGGCCATCCTTTGTTACTCTGATGTCAGCCCTAGGATAATAGTCTTTTATACTTCCAGAAATCTGTAATTTGATCACATACTTTAAAATTTAGTTAATCAAATTTGTCTTTAAACTTCTGTTAAAACTTACTCATACCTTCATCTATATATTTTACTGATAACTTCATCTACATAATTATACTCTACAATCTATGTAACCATTCTGTAATAATCCTTTTCTTCAAACATTTAATTTCCAACATTTAAATTTTCTCTCCAGTTTATCTTCCTTAGTTAGTTCATCTCATAACTACCAACAAAAACTTTCATTATCCTTACCACATGATTTTTAAAAATTTTTGTTCATTTTTATTTATTTATTTGAGAGTGACAGAGAAAGAGAGAAAGAGGCAGATAGAGAGACAGAGAGAAAATGGGCACACCAGGGCTTCCAGCCACTGCAAATGAACTCCAGATACATGCGCCCCCTTGTGCATCTAGCTAATATGGGTCCTGGGGAATCAAGCCTCGAACCAGGGTCAGATATTTTCTTTTCTCTTTTGTCTTCAAAAGGCTTTTTGCATTAGCTCTTTATAGAAGAGTAGACCAGGCTTGACTTATACTGTTTACCTAGAATATCCTGAAACACATTCTTTTAAAAAAAAAATGAAAGTAGACTTGAATATTATTAGAAATGTTAGAAATTTTCTGGCAAACTCAGTATTGATTACTTATAAATTTAAACATAAATCTTGAGGCTCTTGTCTGTTAGCAGTCCCATAGAAACATAGAGAGATAAAGTGAACTTAGAAACCCTTGCACATTTCTTACAGGAAGCCCCCTACTTTTGTCCTTGCTATGGAGAGCTGCCCCAGTGACAGCAGTTTTTCCCCAGGTTCCAGCATCCTATTCCTGGGGAACACACTGGGACAGCATAACCCCCTCTTCTTTGTTTCTTTCTTTGTTTCCTTGCTTGTTTCTTTCTTTTCTTTCTTTCTTTCTTTCTTTCTTTCTTTCTTTCTTTCTTTCTTTCTTTCTTTCTTTCTTTCTTTCTTTCTCTTAATTCCAGGGATAGTTTTGGGCTTCCCTCAAGGCTACAAGGCAGCTTTCTGATTATGTAATTTTAAGAATAGGAGAATATTGAATTTTTCTGTGTATGATTTAAATTTTTTTGTTCATTTTTATTTATTTATTTGACAGTGACAGACAGAGGGAGAAAGAGGCAGAGAGAGAGAGAGAGAGAGAGAGAGAATGGGCACATCAGGGCCTCCAGCCACTGCAAACGAACTCCAGACGCATGCACCACCTTGTGCATCTGGCTTACGTGGGTACTGGAGAATAGACCTTCAAACTGGGGTCCTTAGTCTTCACAGGAAAATGCTTAACCACTAAGCCATCTCTCCAGCCCTCTGTGTATGATTTTAATTTTATATTGCAATGGGCTAGATAGATGTGCTCTGTCCCATGCTGAAGCTTTCAGATTCTACATCTGGTTTCCTAGAAAGATCCAAAAATGTACCTTCTGGGTGACACTCAACAGTAAAAGTTGGCCATGCAGTCTATAATAGGTCTTGGTGGAGGACATCCCCAATAATGAATTTCCCATTGTGTTGGTATTGCAGAACAGACACAAAGATAAATCTTTATCATCCTGCAGCCTTAGGGCTGTGAGCCACACATATACTCATCTACACACACATTCACTCCAATGTTACTTTCATATAGTCTTGAGATATACCCCCCTCACACATTGATTCACTCATTCAGAAATTAGGCATTCCCATTTTAAATTCCTATTATATTTATAACTCAGGAGATCAAAACCAAACCTCAAAATTAGTTCAGGTATAATTTCAGATTTCATATTCAGAATTTTCCATACCAACATTTGAATACTCTTAATTCCAATTTTTAGCTTTGAATTTCTAATTTTCTCAGGGTGGTCAGAGTGTCCAGTTCACCCAAGGACAAGCCCTGACTTGATATGCAGTTGGGAGGTTGAAGGTTCCCTCTGCTGGCCACCCACAACAAAGGGCAGCAATCTAATTCATAGAACTTCCTCAAGGAGAAGGCATCATATGTAGCACCTAAGTCAGATGACGACTGTTGGAAGAATGAAAAGTTAATAAGAATACATTGCAATCGTCTAGATAGATGTTCTCTGTCCTATGGTGAAGCTTTCAGATTCTACAGCTGGTTTCCTAGGAAGTTCCAAAAATGTTAAACACAAAAAGACAAAGCAAACATTAAACAGAAGGACATACACAGACATGTGGCCACACAGAATTTAATCAGACCAGGGGTAGGGAAGGACGTCTCACCACCACCTGGAATTAGACAAGTAGTCCTTCATCCAGCCTTTCACTAAATCAAGCTATAAGTTCCATTTTAATAAAATACCTGCATCTAAGGGGCCTTATATTTAAACTATCACATTCAAGCTACCACATTTCCCATTTTTTAAAACACATTGAATTAAACTTGAGTTCCCTGTATAAACATGTGGGGAAAGTTATTTATTGTAGAATACAGAGCTGACCAGTGGTCACACCACTGATGGATCTTATTCTTCCTTTCCCAGTAACCACTAACCGCCTTTCTCTGAGGTCTAGGGTCTCATATATCCTTATGCACTGATGATAAAATATTGGCAGGTTCCATCTTCTTCTATAGTTTCTATAAGTTCATTAGTATAATAGCCATGTCATAGACAGAGGGTAGTATATTGTACCAATGCTCATCTTCTTCATGCTCTTACATTCTGTCCACCTCCTCTAGTCTTCAAGCAATATCTATGGGAACAAATAGAGATATTGAGAATGCCATTTGACATGCTATCTGTTTAGCCTAACCACAGAAGTTAAGTTCTCCCATGACTTTCTCCCTAACTATAGGCTTTTTTTTCCAGGTTTACAGTACTAAGAATGAAATGCTCTTCCACAATAGTGGCAACAACTAGTTAGGACTGTGAATGTCTTTTCTTCTCCAGTATCTTACATAGCAACTTAGTGTACAAAGAAAGCCAACAAGGAGGAAGCTTCCAGCTTATAATCTCAGTCAGACAACTAAAATATGTTGTGTCTTCAGCAACAGGGACTTACAATCTAGTTTTGGTGGACAATTAAAAGCAACAGCAACTGCCTATATTGTTTTTGGGGTTTGTGTAGCCTATCTGACCAACATCTCACTGAGAGGTACCTCATCCCAGGCATTGAAATATATTACTATAACCTGTGCATTTTTTGGAACAGCATTATGCATTATCCACAAACATAAGGGGCCTTTGTGTGTGTGTGTGTGTGTGTGTGTGTGTGTAGTAGTAGTAGTAGTAGTAATAGTAGTAGTAGTAGTAGTAGTAGTAGTAGTGTTAGGTTTCTATAAGGCTTATGAACATATAATTTATTTTCTCAATAAAAAATTGTTAAACACCTCAACTTTTATTACAAGGTACATCACATTCCAGGAGATGGCCAAGTTGGTTCCTTGAAAGACTGAAACAATAACAATATATAATTAAAGGATGTTATCTGACAACAGATAGTACTTAGAATCTTGGGATTTGGGTGGAATTGAAAGCATATTGCCTCATATAGGTAGCAATTGGCTGATTCAATACCAAATGTAAAAATCAGGAAAAAAAATGAGCCATAATTGTTATTGGTGTGGCTCTAGGTATTTCCAGGTTCCTGTTGCCTTACTAAAAATAAATAAATAAATAAATAAATAAATAAATAAACTGAAGTAAGTCACATAGAATAGTTAAGACAAGCCACTTCAAGCACAATGGTAGTAAAGGTTTAAGTAAATACATTGCAAAGAGGCAGTGGGCCACTCCACTGGAGAGCACTCAAAGGTACCAGGAAGTTGTCTAGGGCTTTTCTCCACAGTATTTTTAGGGGAGGGTAGATCCATTGCTAAGAACATAATTGGGGTGGTCTTATACTTTAAGTGACTTATGGGGTTATATAATGCTTTCTCCTCTGCATGTTTCTTCTTATGATGAATCTGATTTTAATCATATATACACACAGTTACACATAGACATAAGCTAGTAGATACAGCTTTCTCCCTCAGTGTTTATATAGAAGACACAACATACCTTATTGCCCACATAGTCCAACCTGGATGCCCCCATGCAGTCCTTTTCCCAGATATAACTAAGAATAGATTTCAATGGGTATTGATCACAAAGAATGATCACTAAGGTGTAAGGAAGGTGTTTACAGATGGGGCCCTAAGTTCCCTGACAGATTGCCAAATGCATTGTTTAGAAGAGTGTGTTTACAATTCAAGCAAGCAGGGTCCTGGTGGCTGAAGTATTTCTTCTGACTGCCTCCCAATATATATGAGATTTGAAAGAATAGACACAGTCAATAAGTAGTAAGGAAAGTGGGAACAGTTGTGGTCTATGTAAACATTCAATGCATCTTTTCCCTTCAATCAAATACCATGCCACTAGGATAATAGTGAGGGCATCACTTTGCATATAATTAGATTGCTCAGTTGGTGTGGATCATTGTAGATTTCCTAGGTACATTACTGTTCACAACCTTGGAATTCTATGATTTCAACCACCCCATTCATCCAGGATGACTTTTAAAATGTTGAAATTCCTAGGCCAATTCTCTATTTCATTCTTTAATCTTATTCTTGGAGTCAATGGGTTGAATCCCTTCCATGTGTAAAATGTTCTTGAAGGATAAAAGACACCATCCTGTCTGATATTTTCTTCACCCTTCATCCATTGAAATACTTCTCTTGCTTATGCTCTGATTTTATTCTCTTTAAGCATTTAAATATAAAGAATCATTACCTCTACCTACCTCTAAAAACACATTACAAGGTGCATCATCTTAAGATTCCATCTTCTCTCCACTATTAATATATTGCACAAATGTTTAGATGTCACTTAAACTATTTAAGTTCAACATTCTTATCTGTAAATGATAACAACAAAAGAATTTATGCACAGGCATGCTGTAATGCTTGCATGCAATACTTCTTGTAGAGTTTTAGGTTGGTGACTAATACCTAAAATGAGCTTAAAAGCAATTACCCTTCTAAGTGTGATAGTCTACACCTGTGTTGTGTAGACAATTCCTCTGAATAATAATAATAATAATAATAATAATAATAATAATAATAATAATAAATCCCCCATTAAGGGAGGAAGGAGTCATGAAGTCAAAAGGTACAAGAGAGCTGAAACTTAAAAAGTAAACACTACCACTCCCCAAGGTTATAAGGATGATAAACACAGGAAAGACTTTGATCAATCTTAATGAGGAATTGAAACATTCCATCGGGTAGGTGAGAGGGAAGCCCAAGAAATATAGGAAGTTAACAAATCTAGGAAAAAATTTTGCAAGACCCCTCACCAATGTTATATAAAGGGCAAAAGACTGCTTAGAATGAGATTCCCATTGAGCTATCTGTAAGTGGAACAGTGTGCTTGACTCTCCCACAAGCCTAGCTGCCTGCAGTTTGTTCAATGTGTTCAGGAGGTGCTGCTTTAATGCAGGCATAGGTGTAATCACCTATGCTGGGGTGGGCTTTTGTTGTTGTTTTGATACAGCTGACATTGATTCATCCACTACTAGTATAAGCAACCCCTCACCCTGCTCTGCAAATAAACCCAGTTAACCAAGCAGGTTTTGGTGCAATTTTACTTTATTTGTCATCTGTGCTCTGTATTGGGTGAAAGGATGTGTGTTTGCCCCACATTAGGGAAAAGGTTTTCTGTGACAACCTCTAATCCTGGCATTTGGGAGGCTTGAAGCATGAGGATTGTCATAATTTCAAGTCTAGCATGGGCCACAGAGTAAGACACTGTCAATAAAATTAAAAGAAAAAAAAAGAGTTGTCCACATTCTGAATGTGCTTCCATATTGTACATGGTGCTAATCCTGTTTTTGAAATCAGGAGGATTCATTCCATGATCAGTGGTGTGGTGAATGGGAATAATGGATGACTCTTTAAATGTCACTGGATAGTTAGCCAAGTAAGTATCTTTCCTCTTAGCTTATAAGAAAGATTTGTCTAGAACAAGGCTGTTGCTTCAGCTTGGGTTCCAGTGTAATGGTAACAGAAGACTGTAGCCAGCCAAACAAATGATGGACACAAAATATGAGGAAAAGGTACCATTTTGAGATTGTGGTCATGTCTTTCTGCAGTTTTGTCTAGGCCATCCTGACTGATTATTCACCAATTCCTTGTTTTTGTATCTATAATTTACTGGAATTGGCCCTTCTCTAGCCAAAAATATTTAACTGATTATACTCATTAATAATAGTGGTTTCAATTTTAAAGGGGGTGGGGTAAAAAACAGACTAAATAAGATCTTACATACCCTAAGATCTTACATACCCATGTGACCTAGTGCATATATTGATGATTAAAATTACTTAAACAGTAGAGTTCTGAAGAAAAAAAGGTAATTTCCTGAAATAGTCAAAGAACTCCTAAAATTTGAGTGTATTGTATGTGGATTAGAATGCCAGAAGAAGTTGGAAAAACATAAAAATGACTGGAATATATGTTTCTATATGTGATTAGGAAGAATTCTCACAATTAGAATCTTTAGCAGTGGATTATTTTGCTTCTAAGATTTTGTTTCCTACATAAGATTTATTTAAACCAATGGGCTATATCAGGATCACACTGGTATTCTTCTTGGTGCTTATCTCAAATATTAATGATAAAACGGGCTATTTCATGAAGTGAGATGTTGTGAATACTTAAAAATCAGTATGAATTGTAATTCTCCATAAAACCCTTAGATATATTGTTGGTGGACATGGAAGAATGACCGAGTGCTGTCACAGCTACTCCTGCTGTCTGTGAGGATGCCAAAGGAAATGAGCACCAAGGAAACCACAGCCTGGACACAAAACACCCACACATCCTGGTTCTTTAATATAACTTGCATCTGGAGGACAAAACACACCCCAAAGCAGGTGGCCCGAAACAATAGCTCTGCCTCCAGCTCTCCAGTGCAGCCTGTCACCCTCCACAGGCTAGCATTTATGCCCTCAAACAGAAGCATCTAGGTGGTCATTTTAAAGTCTTCCTTACATGCCGGTGTAAGCTGGAGTAGAAAAAGACAGTGGTGTAATAAGAATGCAAATTCCTTCTTGTCCAGGAGGAAAGCATGCAGAGGCAACTGTCTGGGGAACCCACATGACAAAAGGGGGCCAGGCAAAGTTTCATACAGAAACACTGCTTATGTATTGCTTTCACTAGTCTTCATATTTCCAATATGTTCCAATCCAATGCAGGAACCTGTTTTATTTAGTGTCTGTGTTCCACCTCTTCACTTTAAATCTATAACAATGCAAGTTGCCTTAGCAGTGAAACAGGAAGGAGCTCCCTTTCTCATAATTCCATTCTGAGATGACTATTAGAAGTTGATGAAAAACGTGTATGCTTCTTGGAAGGAAATCTGGGAATCAAAGAGCTGTTTCTTAAGGAACTGAATCAGTCTATTATTAGAAGTTCACCACTGATCTCCTATCTGTCCATCTACTCCACTGGATCCCACCACATACATGAAGAAACCCAGGACATGATAAAGGATCCATAATTATTGCCTGTTAGTTCAATTACAGCAATCAATTAGCAACTTCAACATGTCCAGAAGTTGAGAAAAGGTGGCCCAAAGTTTTACCAATGTCCAGATTTCTCAAATGGATTGCCCTGACATACAGAGATTGAAATATATTTATAAGGAATTAATGCTATTTTTCATAATCCCAAAGTTTTGGCACCTGGAAAGTAAAAATGGAGCTAATGATAGAGCCCAGCTGTCCATGCTCTTACATTAATGTTTATGCAGGTTTATCCAAGATATGTGCAAGATAAAAGATGACATTTAAGATTTAGGCAAAGAAACAATCATCCAAAAGGACAAAAACTGCATTTGGGATCCCTTAGAAGGGAAGGCAGGCCTGAGTCTCAGAAAAGGCCAGTAGATACAGAAACAGTAAGAAAGCCCTCATCTATGGGCTGCAGGAGCGGCTGACCACTGCTCCAGCACAGATATCGGTGGGCAGAGAGCATGAAGCACTATTTCCTCATCAAAGTTTGCCATAGTGATAGGTGACAGAAACTGGTTAGGAGCTTAGGGGTGATGAACCCCAAAGTGAATGGTTTTCTTCTTGCTAAGTGTCAGAATTGTCCTCGGGCATGTAGGAGAAAATCTAGGTCATTATACTTTCATACAGGTCAGAAACATCAGAAGGACCTGCCCTTTCCTTATCTTTGCCTCCTCATGCAGCCCTTCCACTCCCTTCCTAGAAAATTACAAAATTCCTAACCCCAAACTACTGACATCAGGAGCAAACCTGCTAAACCAGTCACCTATTCATGGGGTTTTTGAAAAACCTGCACACCTGGTTTTCCTCTTGTAGCCACTCCCCAGAAAATCCCAGATCCAGACCCATGGTGGGTTTCTCAAACCCCTTCTTGCCTGCCTCCAACTTGCTTCCTTCTCCTTTGTTCTAGGCTTAACCCCCTCCCCCCCTTCTCTTCTTCCTCTTAAAGTTTTAAGGTATAATAAAATCTTTCTGAATATTATTCTCTGGCCTGTGGATTTCCTTCTATGAATTCATAGGACAAGTATTTGGTAATACCTCAAATTATCACGTGTTGGCACACAAGGAAACGCATATTCCTGTATTAACAGCCAACAGATAACACTTCCTTGCTGCCATCAGTCTGGTGGAATATTTAGACTATAGAAATTGTTCCAATTGAAATATTTTAGTAGCAGATTAAAAGATCTTGAGAACTCATTACTTTGGAGGTATAGTCTATCATCTTAGCTTTTCTTAATGTTAATTTTGACAATATTGAAGTAATATGTATTTACTCAATTAGCACAAGAGTAATGAAATTTTCTGAGTAAAAAGCAGAATGATATACCTATGAAAGTATTTAATATATTTAATAAAACCTGATACCTTTTATTTGGTTAATTAATCAAGTCTATCACATGCCCTCTCCGTCTGAAAAATCTGTCACTTTATTTTATTTTATTTTATTTTATTTTATTTTATTTTATTTTATTTTATTTTATTTTATTTTATTTTATTTTATTTTATTTTATTTTATTTTATTTTATTTTTTACTCAGTGAATACATTCAAGTAGGTACTATTGTTAGCCTCCTCGTCCTCCCCCTCCACCAGGACCTTCCTTGTTGGAGTACATGGGTCGGGCATTGTGGGGTTAGCCTTTAGTTTGGGGTAGGAGGAAATGTCTGTCTCTGTGTATCATGACCCAATGTATGGATCTGACATTCTCTCCACCCCCTTTTCTGCAAATTTCCCTGAACCATGTTAGGTTCATATTAGGTCTGCTTCAGTGTTGAGATTTTGGGTGCTTCCGTGTCTCTGGATATCTGGTTTGGTAGGAGTTGATTATTCTGTGTCTATCTCTTTCACTATTGTACTGGCTCCTGGTTCACCAAGAAAACAGCATGTTTGCATGTTTCCCCAGTTACTGTTAGTTTCAGCTGGGGCCCTTTTGTGGTAATATGGGTTGGTTATCTTCTTAGGATCTGGGTCTATCTGAAACAGAGAAGTAGATTCTCCAACAGAGAGTAAAGTTAGCACCAAGTAGAGGTGATAACCATTTTTTTTTTTTTTTTTTTTTTAGATATAGTTTAGTAGAGAGCATGTTCATTTTTGGATATGGCTCTGACTTGTTTGCCTGCTCCAGCTATGGGTTCTGTGCCACTGAGCAGATCAGTTTGCCAAGTTGGTTTCCCACCATGGCTATGTGCCACTATTTCACTTTTATGAGCATCACATCCAGATGTTTGATGCTAAGTAAGATAGACCATGTAATCCTTGGACAGATAGTGGTCTTTTCCCCCAGTCACTCATGTAGCACCTTCCAACATTAAACGTGATAATTGTCTGGGAACTGCCTCCTTTCCAGCTCCCAACAATGTCGCTCCATGCTACCTACCAACAGTGTATAGTGTCTTCAGCAGTAGGGTCTTACCACTAACCTATGGTGGGTCCTCAAGTGCTTTGACATAAATCTGTCTTGTTTTGGGAAGCCTTGTAGGTGTCTGTGATCAAAAGCTCATTGTGGATGATTACTACCTGCTGGTAGCAGGAGTTACAGCAGCCTAGAAGAGAAGGAAGAACCAGATAAGTGATATAAAAGAGGTAGAGGGATGAGAGAAGAGGGAGGGAGAGAGAGAGAGAGAAACAGAGAGAGAAGGAGAGAGAGAGAGAGAGAGAGAGAGAGAGAGAGAGAGAGAGAGAGAGAGAAGCAGAAGTATGAGGAGATAATAAAGCTTTTTTTTTCATATCTTCTCCAAGGCCCTGTGAATCTGGTGTTCCCTCTAAGGGCCTGGTGGAGGTTCATCCATTTGGTCTGTCTTTTAGGATATAGAGTTTTATGATACCATTGCCTTTTGGGTCCAGATTTGTATACCCCTTCCCTTCCTTATCCTCCCTATTTATCAGTCCTCAAGATGATTTGTAGGTATGTCAGCAACTTGGGTAGATTCAGGTTAGGAGCTGTAGATGAGTGAAACTATGTGGTAATTATCTTTCCATGATTGGGTAAGTTCACTGAGAATCAGCTGTTCCAGGCTCGACCATTTTTCTTCAGATTACATTGTGTCATTTTTCCTTACTGCTGTGTAGAATTCCATCTAGTGGATGGACATCTTGGTTGATTCCAGCTTTTGGCTATTATGAATTGAACAGCTATAAACATGGTTGAGCAAACCTCTCTGAGCTGAGGCGTGGAGCTTTTAGGGTATATCCCCAGTAAGAGAAGAACTGGGTCTGTTGATAAATCTATAGCCAGTTTTTCTTAGGAGCCTCTGTATTGCTTTCCAAAGTGGTTGTACCATCTTACATTCCCACCAACAGTGGACAAGATTTCTTATTTCTCCACATCCTTGCCAACATTTATTTTCTTTGGATTTTTTTTTTTTTTTTTATGTTTGCTATCCTTACTGTGGTAAGGTGGAATCTCATAGTAGTTTTAATTTGCATTTCCCTCATGATTAGGGATGATGAAAATTTCCTTAGGTCTGTGTTTGCCATTTGTATTTCTTCCTCTGTAAACTCCCTGTCCAGGTCCTTGCCCCATTTTATGAGTGGAATGTTTGACTTTTTATTGTTTAGGTTTTTGAGTACTTTGTTGATTCTAGAAATTAGGCCTCTGTCAGTTGATTATTCAGCAAATATTTTCACCCTTTCTGTGGTTAATTTATTGACTCTTCTTATTGTATGTTTGTCTGTGAAGAAACTTTTCAGCTTCATAAGACCCCATTGGTTGAGTGCTTGCTTAAGATCCTGTGCTACTGAGGATTTGTTCAGGAAGTCTTTTCCCATTTCTATAACATGGAACGTTTCTCCTATATTTTCTTCCAGTAGTAGCTGATTTTCTGGAGTTATGTTGAGGTGTTTGATCCATTTGGACTTGATTGTTGTGCATGGCGAGATGTGTGGATCAAGTATCAATTTATTGCATATGGTTATCAAGTTTGTGCAGCATAATTTGTTGAAGATGCTGTCTTTTTGCTAGCCTACATAGTTAGGACCTTTGTCGAATGTCAAGTAGCTATAGTTACTTTACCCAAATTCTGGGTCCTCAATTCTATTCCATTTGTCTATACTGTTTTTATGCCAATACCATGCTGTTTTTATTATAATTGCTTTGTAATATAGCTTTAGATCAGGTATGGTGATACCTCCAGAGGTGTTTCTTTTGCTGAGGATATGCTTGGATATCTGAGGCCTTTTACTTTTCCATATGAACTTTGAGGTCAATTTTTCTATCTATGTGAAGAATGATGTGATTTTGATGGGAATTGCATTCAATCTGTAGATTGCCTTTGGAAGGATTGCCATTTTTACAATGTTAATTCTGCCTATTCAGGAGCATGGGAGGTCTTTCCATTTTCTTAAGTCTCATCAATTTCTTTTTTGAGTGATTTTATGTTTTCATTGTATAGATCTTTCACTTCCTTTTATGTTCCTCCGAGGTAGATTGTTTTTTTTTTTTTATTGTTGCTATTGAAAATTGGACCATGTCCCTTATTTCTTTCTCTGTATCTTTGTCTTTTGCATATAGAAAGGCTATTGATTTTTGTGCATTGATTTTGTATCCTGCTACTTTGCTAAAGGAGTTTATCACGTTTAAAAGTTTTGGAATGGAGGGTCTCATGTCTCTTACCTATAGAATCATGTCATCTTCAAATAGCAGTAACTTGACTTCTTCCTTTCCAAATTGTATCCCCTTTATTTCTTTTTCCTTCTTGCTTGAGCTAGGACTTCCAATACTATACTAAAGAGCAAAGATGAGAGTGGACACCCCTGTCTTCTCCCCAATCTCAATTGGAATTCCTTCAGTCTCTCTCCATTAAGTATTATTTGGGCTTTAGGAGCTTTGTATATAGCCTTTATTAACCCAGAAAACCAAGCGCCAAATGTTCTTTCTCATATTTGGATCCCAGCTACAGATGATTGGGCTTCTGAGTGAGAAGGAAAATACTTAGTGGAAGAGGCCAGTAAATTAAAAAGGAGAAATAAAGGGGAGAGAAAGGAAGGGAGGAGGGTACTTAATAGGTTGATATTGTATATATGTAAGTACAATGATTGAGATGGGGAGGTAATATGATGGAGAATGGAATTTCAAAGGGGAAAGCATGGGGGTGAGGGAGGGAATTACCATGGGATTTTTTTTTATAATCATGGAAAATATTAATAATAAAAATTTTAAAAAAGACATAAACCAACCATGCTGATTCTCTGCAATGTTTTGAGCATGAAGTGATGTTTATCTTGTCAAAGGCTTTTTCTGCATCTATTGAAATGATCATGTGATTTTTGTATTTAGCCTTGTTTATGTGGTGCATTACATTGACAGATTTCCATATGTTGAACCATCCCTGCATTCCTGGGATGAGGCCCACTTGATCAAGTTGGATAATGGATTTGATGTCTTGTTGAATTCTGTTTACAAGGATTTGTTCAGGATCTTTGCTTCTAAATTCATCAGGGAAATGGACCTGTAGTTTTATTTTCTTATGGCATCTTTGCCTGGTTTTAGTATTGGAGTGATGGTAGCTTCATAGAAGGAGGTAGGGAGCTATCCTGAATCTCCAGTTGGGTGGCATGGTTTGAGGAAGACTGGTTTCAGTTCTTCCATGGAAGTTTGATAGAATTCAGCTGAGAAGTCATTTGGTCCTGGACTCTTTTGGGGGGGCGTTTTTTTTTTTTTTTTTTTTTTTTTATCAATGCTCAATTTCAATGGGTGTGATAGGCTTGTTTGGTAGAATAATCTCCTCTGAGTTTAGCTTTGGTAGATGGTATGTGCCTAGGAATTATTCAGTTCTATATTTTCCAATTTTGTAGAGTAGAGGATATTGAAGTAAGACCTGATGGTTCTCCCAATTTCATTTATGTCTGTTGTGATCTTTCCTTTTGCATTTCTAATTATGTTAATTTGAAGCACTTCTTTTTGGAGGGCTTGATGAAATTGGCCAGCGGTTTAGCAATCTTGTTTATTTTTTCAAAGAACAAACTTTTTGTTTTATCAGTTTTCTTAGTTTCCAATTCATTAATTTCTGCTCTTAATTATCTCTCTGTCTAGAGCTTTTTGGGTTGGATTGTTCTTGCTTTTCCAGTACCTATAGGTGGATGGATAGGTTATTGGTTTGGGATTTCCCATAAATTTTGGTATGATGTGTTCTCATTGTCATTCATTTCTAGAAATTTCTCTATTTCATTTTTATTTTATCCACTACCCATTTATTGTTTAAATGTGTGCTGTTCTGTATCCAGGAGCTGATGGGATTTTTGGTGGGTGTTTTGTTGTTAACTTCTAGCAATATTGCATTGTCTGATATTATGCAGGAAATTATGTCAATCTCCCTAAATATATGGAGGCAGGCTTTGTGACTCAGCATATGATCTATTTTAGTGAAGGTTCTGTGTACTTCTGAGAAGAATGTGTAGTCTGTGGATTTGAGGTGGAATAGTCTATAGATATCCATTAGGTCTTAATGTTCTATGGTTTTGTTGAGCTTGCTCACTTCCCTGTTGAATTTCTGTTTGATGATCTATCTATTACTAATAATGACGTATTGAAGTCCCTAACTATGATGGTGGTGGTGGTTATTTCTGTCTTATTGTTGAGTAAGTTTTGTTTTATGAATTGTGGTACACCTGTGTTTGGTGCATAAAGATTTATGATTGTGATATCCTCTTGGTGGATTGTTCCCTTGATCAGTAGGAGGTGGCCTTCTTTTCTTTTTTGAAGTCTATTTTATCTGATATTAATATGGCTACACCTGCTTGTTTCTTATTCCCACTTGCTAGGGATATTGTTTTCCATATTTCATACTGAGGAGGTGTCTGTCTTTAGTGGTGAGGTGGGTTTCTTGTAGGCAACAGATTGAGGGGTCTAATTTTCTGGTCCCTCCTGTTAGCTTGTATCTCTTGATGGGTGAATTAAGGCCATTGATATTTAGGGTTATGACTATGAGGTTTGATTTGATCAATGCCATATTATGTTGGCTTATGTGGTTTTGTGTTTTCATGGACTTTGAAGGTTTTTGTGCCTTCTCTGTGTTAGGTTAATGTGATCTGCTTCTTGTAGGTACTTGAGGTTGATTATTTGATTCTGTTGTGTGAAATACTCTCTGTAGGTTTGGTTTTATGTTCATAGAGTTTTAAAGTTGAGCTTTGTCATGGAAGGTCTTTCTTTCACCATCTATTATGAGGGTAGAGAAGTTTGGGTTGCAAGCCATAGGTCCTTAGAGTTTGAAGTGCTCCATCCCAGGCCCTTCTGGTTTTCAGGGTTTCCATAGAGAAGTTTGAAGTGATTCTGATGGGGTTATAGTTACCTGTAAATGTGATGTGCTGTTTTTCCCTAGCTGCTTTTAGGACTTTCTCTTTGATGTAAGTGTTTAGAGTCTGAATGACAATATGTCTTGGAAAGTTTCTCCTTTGGTCCAATCGGTTTGGAGTTCTGTTAGCTTCTTGTATTTTGATGGGCCTTTCTTTTGAGAGAGTGGGAAAGTGTTCTTCAATTATTTTGTTGAATAAGTTCTTGATGCCTTTGGTCTGAATTTCTTCCCCTTCTGGTATTTCCATGTTCCAAATGTTGGGAGGTTTGACGGTATCCCATATTTCCCTCATGTTCTGTTCACAGAAAGTCTTGAACTTACTGAAACTTTTGCACTCTAGAACTGTTTCTTCTGTTTTGTCTTCCAGATCTAAGTTTCTATCCCCACATGGCTGACTCTGTTCTTGAGAGCCTCTAAGGAGTTTTAGGCTTGTTCAACTAGGTTTGCGTTTTCTACTACTTTTCTATATATGGTTTCCATCCCTCTTTGAAGTTCCCTTTTCACATCATTTTCTGATTTTCTTGAAGCTTCTTAGAATTCTTCCTTGCATGTCTTTATGTCTTCATTTAGCATAGCCAGCTGTTTTTTATTTGTTTGTTTATTTTATTTATTTGAGAGTGACAGACAGAGAAAGAAGCAGATAGATAGAGAGAGAATGGGCATGCCAGAGCCACCAGCCACTGCAAATGAACTCCAGACGTGTGTGCCCCCTTGTTCGTATGGCTAAAGTGAGTCCTGGGGAATCAAACCTTGAACAGTGGTCCTTAGGGTTCACAGGCAAGCGCTTAACCACTAAGCCATCTCTTCAGCCCACTAGCTGTTTTTTTAAGTCCTCTTTTTTCTCACTTTTCTTTATATCCTTTAACACTTTTGGGCCCCTTCCATTTTCTTTTTTTTTTTCTTTTTTTTTTTAATTTAATTTATTAGTTTTCATTTCAGTGAATACAGGCAGTTTGGTACCATTATTTAGGCTCATCTGTGATCTACCCCCTCCCATTAGACCCTCCTTGTTGATGTAAATGGGTCATGCATTGTGGAGTTAGCCCCTAGTTATTAGTATGATAAATGTCTCTGCAAATCATGACCCAACATGTAACTCTGACATTCTTTCCGCCCCCTCTTCCGCAAGATTTCCCTGAGCCATGTTGGGTTCATTTTTGGTCTGCTTCAGTGCTGAGGTGTTGGGGCCTCTGAGGCTCTGGCTCTCTGATTTGGTAGGAGTTGATTTTTCTCTGCGTTGATCTCCTTCCCCTTTGTGCTGGTATCCTAGTCTAGTGATGGAAGCATCCACAGGATTATCAGTTCTTTGCTGCTTTTCTACAAATTCTACCAATAGCTTGTTCAGGGTTGCATTACTCATAAGTTCATTTTGGGTTTCTGATCCTACTGTCTCTTCTATGGTTTGATTAGAGACTTCCATGGTAGGACTGGGAGATCTTATTGGATTTACTTGCAATTGATTTTTATGTTATTTCTTTTGCATTGTGGTCCACCCATCGCAGTTGTGGAGCAGGGAGAAGGGGACTATGGTTGAGATTGGCATGGATGGTGGTACAATTTGCACGGGGCAGAAACAGGTGCAAGGTCAGTGGTGGACCTTGGGGGTGGGTCGTGTAGGGTCTGGACAGAGAGTCCAGGCTCAAGACCCCCTTGGGGGCAGGGCAGGCTGGGTGGAATTGGTCTGAATTTGCAGGGTGCAGGCGCTGGGCTGAGCACAGCACACTAGAGCAGGTTGGGGGTGGAGCAGAGCGGAGGGGGTCAGAATTACTGTGGAAGCCGATGGGTGGGGCGGGGGTGGGGCCAAGCAGAGTGGGTGGAAGGAAGAAGTGGTCAAGGCAGTTGGGCGGAAGTCTAGTGGGTGACAGGGCAAGGTGGAACAAGCTGCAGCACTGGACAGGGGTGGAGCACAGGTGCCTGTCCCTTCCCTTCAGGACAAAGTGGAGAGGGTCAATACTTGCCTGGGGGCGGAGCAGGGTGGAGCAGACCAGGTCTGAATTCTCAGGGGGCGGGTGCAGGTCCAAGCAGGGCTTAGCAGAGCAGGACTGAAGTCCAGCCGGTTGGGGTTGGAGCAAAATTCGCCTGGGGGCGGGAACAAGCGGTTGGATCTGACCTGTGGGGGGAGGTGGGGGGGGCAGCAGAGTGGGTGGAAGGAAGAAGCTGGCAGGGGAGGTGGGTGGATGTTTAGGGGGTGAAGAGGCTAGGTGGAATGAGCTGCTTTGGGGTACAGGGGTGGAGCGCGAGGGGGGGGCGGATAGGGGGCGGGGGTAGAGCGGGGTCATGTCACATCAAGACAGAGGCTGGTGAGGTGGAGCAGAGCAGTTCTGAATTCCCAGGGGCCTGGGGCAAGGGTGGGAGGAAGCAGGGCTGAGCAGAGCTGGTCTGAAGTCAGGTGCTGGAGAAGTTGCTGGCTGGAGAAACTTGTGCTAGGGGTGGAGCTGGGCAGCAGGGATCAGAATTTGCATGTGGGCCTGGCCAAGTGGGTGGATCTGAAGTCCTGTTCAGGGGCAGGCCAAGCTGAGGTAGCTGAAGTGGAGGGGTGGGCGAGGCAAAGTGGAGGGATTCCAAAGTAGGCATGGGCGGGGCGGGATGGATGGGGATGGGACTGGGGGCAGAGGACTGAAGACCTGGGGTGGGGGAATCTGTGACCTCTCGGGGTGGGGGGTTAGGGGTTGGGGAGGAAGGGAGGGATTTTGGATCCCTGCAATCCTTTGTGCCTGGGAGCACAAGTGGAACAACTGGCCTGGATCTCCTTGCTTGCAAGAGTAGCCTGAGGCTAGGACTCTGGTTAGGATGGCCGCTTGCTTGGGGTGATTGGTGGGTTCCCAAGAGCCTGGGAATCAGCCAAGTTCCTCTTTTGCCCCTCTGCACCCAGTGATCCCTTGGTTCCTTGCCTCTCCTTCCCGGGAGTAGCTGGGCAGTTAGGTGGATGCCATCTTGACTGGAAGCATCCTTTTCATCTGTCATATTTTTAATTATATATTTGCTTGTGGATATTTTTAGAGAAAAAATTAAAATATACATACATACATACACACACACACATACACACACATACACACACACACACACACACACACACACACACACAATTGAGATTTCTGATCAAGATGGTATCTGTCTAACCATGGCTCACATCATGGGGAAGAAAAGGCAAGATCATTAGGATTCATTGGTGTTAGAAGGGGTTTGCATGTCTTAGACCTCTAGTTGGAGGGCAAGGAGGAACGACATAGGGAATCCACGGGTTCCCATGCTCTCATGTGACCCACCAGTCTCCCAGTCCCCTCAAGCAGATGTCCTAGCTGAAGTCCCAGCCACACGTTCCTCCTGCACTAACTGCAGGCTAAGTGGACCTAGGCCAGCAGGGTAGCATTCCCCCTGCACCAGGCTTTCCCACCACTGGGAGCTCCACACATGACCGCCTTCCTACTTGCCCCTCCTCACAACCCCTATGCACAAATACAGGCCATCAGGCTAGCATTCCTCCCTGCCCACTCTCCCTTTTCCTGCCACCCCACCAATCAACACTAATACCCCTTGTGCATCACCTGACCAGCCAGAGCCCCATCTCCTCTCTCTGCCTTGTCACAAGACCCAGCAGTCCTATCTGCTTCTTGCTACACAGTTCCAAAAGACTTGCTGCTGTCCCATCCCTCAGTCTTCAGCATTGCAGAAATACCATGCATTCCCACCCCTCTCCCACATCCCAGCTGCATCATCAATCTGCTTTGTTCCATTCACAATTCACCACCCCCTTAACCTTGGGCCACCTAACTACTCAGTTCTATACCCTGAACCACCGAACAACAAGCACCTGCATCAGGTCCTCAGGCCCCCACTAGAGCCTCAGGAGCCTTCCCTCTGAGCAGGCAGGCCTCATTACCATCCGAAGCCCAGTTAAAACAAACATAAAAGGGAATAATCACTAAAGACACTTCAAGTGTAAATGACAACATCCTCGTCCTCCTAAATTAAGTAAGAATCCTACACTGTGATTGGCAGAACAAAGTGCACAAGTAATAACATGAAAAATCAAATGTAAGTAAATCCAACAAGATTATCCAGCTAGGGAGAAACAACTCATTACATATAAAGGTAACCTGATGAGAATTACTTTCAGACTTCACAATGGAAACCCTGAAAGTCAAAAGAACCTGGAATGGAATATTGAAAAGTCTAAGAATTTATGGCTTTCAACCTAGCAGAAGTATTCCTCATAATAGATGGTGAAAGAAAAAACTTTCCATGATAAAACTCAGATTTACAGCTATATGAACACAAAGCCAAACATACAGAGAATACTTCAGGGAATTCTCCATACAGAAGAATCAAATAACCAACCTCATGTACCTATTGGAAGCATATCACAATAACCAAAATTAGAGAAGGCACAAAAAACTAGAAAGTCCAAGAAAATAAGAAACCACATAAACCACCACAATATGTTATAAGTGGCCTTAATTCACCCATCAAGAGACATAAGATCACTGGGTGGATCAGAAAGTTAGACCCCCTCCCCCAGTCTGCTGTCTTCAACAAATCAGTTTCATCACTAATGACAGAAATGTCTATGGGGTGAAAGGGTAGAAAATGATATTACAAGCAACAGAAATAAGAAACAATCAGGCATACTTATACTAATATTGGATAAAATGAACTTTAAACCAAAAGTAATCAAAAAAAGACAAGGAAGGACACATCTTACTTATCAAAGGGATGAACCATCAAGAGGATATCACAATCATCAATCTTTTTGCAGCAAACTTAGGTGAACCACAATTCATAAAACAAAGCATACTTACCAACAAAACAGAAATAACCACCAACCCCATCTTAGATGGGGACTTCAATACTTCACTATCAGTGATAAATAGATCATCCAAACAGACAATTAACAGGATAGTAAGAAAGCTCATCAACACTATAGGTCAATTAGACCTAATGGACATCTATAGAACATTCTACACCAAATCTACAGATCACACATTCCTCTCAGAAGCCTGGACACATACCACTTATAAAAGCTAAACTCAGAGCAGATTAATCTCCTAAACAAACATATCACATCCATTGAGATTAAAAAGGTAATCAAAAACCTTTCCAAGTCCAGGACCAGATGGCTTCTCACTGAATTCTATCATACTTTCATGGAAGAACTGAAACCATTTTTTTCTCAAAATGTGCCACACAATCAGAGAATAGGGAAAGCTCCCCAACTCCTTCTATGAAGCTAGCAACTCCCTAATACCAAAACCAAGCAGAGATGACCCTAGAAAAGAAAATCATAGGCCTATTTCCTTGATAAACTTAGATACAAAGATCGTGAACAAAGTCCTCACAAACTGAATTCAATAAAACATCAAAAGCATTATCCACCTTGATCAAGTAGGCTTCATCCCAGGAAAACAGGGTTGGTTCAATATGTAGAAATCTGTCAATGTAATACACCACATAAATAAGCTTAAAATTTAAAAAAAAAAAAAAGATCATTTCAGTAGATGCAGAAAAGGCCTTTGACAAAATACAACATCACTTCATGATCAAAACATTGGAGAGAATAGGCATGGATGGTTTATATCTTAACATAATAAAGGCTACATATAAAGCTCCTAAAGCACAAATAATACTTAATGGGAGAGACTGAAGGAATTCACATTGAGATAAGGAACAAGACAGGGATGTCCACTCTCACCTCTGCTCTTCAACATAGTACTGGAAGTTATAGCTTAAGCAATAAAGCAGGAGACAGAAATAAAAGGGATACAAGTTGGAAAGAAAGAAGTTAAGTTAGCTTTATTCACAGAAGACATAATTAGATACATAAGAGACCCAAGAACTTCCATCTCAAAACTCATGATTAACTCCTTCAGCAAAGTAACAGGATATAAAATCAATGCAAAAACAACACAAAGCAAAACAAAACAAAACAAAAACCAAGCTGGTCTTTCTATGTGCAAAAGACAAAGATACAGAGAAGGAAATAAGTGACATTGTCCCTTTTTCAATAATAAAAAGAAAAAAATGCTTTTGAATAACATTAACTAAGGATGTGAAATACATATGCATTGTAGACATAAAAACCCTTAAGAAAGAAATTGAAGAGGATGAGCTGGAAGTATTGCTAAGTGGTTAAGGTCTGCAAAGCCAAAGGACCTAGGTTTGATTCTTCAGGACCCACATTAGCCAGATGCACAAGGGGCACATGCATCTGGAGTTTGTTTGCAGTTGCTGGAGGCCCTGGTGCACCCATTATCTCTCTCTCTCTCTCTCTCTCTCTCCCTCTTTCTGTGTCAAATATAAAATATTTTTTAAAAAGAAATTCAAGAGGACTTGAGAAAATGAAAAGACCTCCCATGCACCTGGATAGGCAGAATTAACATTGTGAACATGGCAATCTCACCAAAAGCAATATACAGATTTAATGCAATACCAATAAAAATCCCAACATTTTTCTTCACAGAGATAGAAAAAATGATCTCAAAATTCATATGGAATTGGAGAAGGCCTTGGGTATTCAAGCATGTCCTTAGCAAAAGAAACACCTCTGTAGGCATTTCCATACATGATCTAAAGCTATATTACTCATAGAAATTAAAACAACATGGTACTGGCATAAAAACAGGATTATAGACCAATGGAATGGAAAAGAGGACCTGGAGTTTGGGTCAAGTAACTACAGCTACTTGATATGTGGCAAAGGCCCCAACAATGTGGGCTGGAATGAAGACAGTATCTTAACAAATGGTGCTAGAGAAGCTGGATGAACATATGCAGGAAAATGGAACTTCATCCACACATCTCGCCATGCACAAGAATCAAGTCCAAATGGATCAAAGAGCTCAATATAAGACCAGAAACTCTGCTACTACTGGAATTAAAAATAGGAGACTATGAAAGCATATACTCCACAAAGTATGAAAATCTGAAAGAAATGGATGATTTCCTTGATCTATACGACCTACCTAAACTAAATCAAAATGAGATTAATCACTTAAATAGACCTATAACAAACATGGAGATCCGAACAGTTATCAATAATCTCCCAATTAAAAAAAGCCCAGGCCCGGATGGATTCACTGCTGAATTTTACCAGACTTTTAAGGAAGAGCTAACACCATTGCTTCTTAAGCTTTTCCAGGAAATAGAAAAAGAAGGAATTCTACCAAACTCCTTCTATGAGGCCAGCATCACCCTGATACCAAAACCAGGCAAAGATAGAACAAAAAAAGAAAATTACAGACCAATCTCCCTCATGAACATAGATGCAAAAATTCTCAACAAAATATTGGCAAACAGAATACAAGAGTATATCAAAAAGATCATTCACCCTGACCAAGTAGGCTTTATCCCAGAGATGCAGGGATGGTTCAACATACGCAAATATATAAATGTAATACATCACATAAATGAGTTGAAGGACAAAAATCACCTGATCATCTCATTAGACACAGAGAAAGCATTTGACAAAATCCAACATCCCTTCATGATAAAAGTCCTACAGAGACTGGGAATAGAAGGAACATATCTCAATATAATAAAGGCTATTTATGACAAGCCTACAGCCAACATATTACTAAATGGGGAAAAACTGGAAGCTTTTCCACTAAAATCAGGAACAAGACAAGGGTGTCCACTGTCCCCACTTTTATTTAATATAGTTTTGGAAGTCTTAGCCATAGCAATAAGGCAAGAGACACACATAAAAGGGATACAAATTGGAAAAGAAGAAATCAAGTTATCATTATTTGCAGATGACATGATTCTATACATAAAGGACCCTAAAGACTCTACTAGCAAGCTGTTAGAGCTGATCAAAACCTACAGCAATGTAGCAGGATACAAAATAAATACACAGAAATCAGTAGCCTTCATATATGCTAACAACAAACACACAGAGGATGAAATCAGAAAATCACTCCCATTCACAATTGCATCAAAAAAAAATAAAATACCTTGGAATAAACCTAACCAAGGAAGTAAAGAATCTATACAATGAGAACTTTAAAACACTCAAGCGAGAAATTGCAGAAGACACTAGAAAGTGGAGAAACATCCCTTGATCCTGGCTTGGAAGAATCAATATCGTGAAAATGGCAATCTTACCAAAAGCAATCTACACATTTAATGCAATCCCTATCAAAATTCCAAAGGCTTTCTTCATGGAAATAGAAAAAACAATCCAAAAATTCATTTGGAATCACAAAAAACCTCGAATATCTAAAATAATACTGAGCAACAAAAAAGAGGCTGGTGGTATCACCATACCTGATTTTAACCTGTACTACAGAGCCATAGTAACAAAAACAGCATGGTACTGGCACAAAAACAGACATGTAGATCAGTGGAACAGAATAGAGGACCCAGATGTAAGCCCAAGTAGCTATAGCCACCTGATATTCGATAAAAATGCCAAAAATACTCATTGGAGAAGAGACAGCCTCTTCAGCAAATGGTGTTTTGAAAACTGGATATATATCTGCAGAAGGATGAAAATAGATTCTTCTCTCTCTCCATGCACAAGAATTCAGTCCAAATGGATTAAAGACCTTAACATCAGACCGGAAACTTTGAAACTGCTAGAGGAAAAAGTAGGGGAATCCCTTCAACATATTGGTCTTGGCAAAGACTTTTTGAATACAACCCCAATTGCTCAGGCAATAAAACCACAGATTAACCACTGGGACCTAATGAAATTACAAAGATTTTGCACCGCAAAGGACACAGTGAAAAAAGCAAAGAGTCAACCTACAGAATGGGAAAAAATCTTCGCCAGCTATATATCTGATAGAGGATTAATATCTAGGATATACAAAGAACTCAAAAAGTTAAATAATAAGGAATCAAACAAGCCAATCAAAAAATGGGCTATGGAGCTAACTAGAGAGTTCTCAAAGGAAGAAATACGAATGGCATATAAGCATCTAAAAAAATGTTCTATGTCACTAGTCATCAGGGAAATGCAGATTAAAACTACACTGAGATTCCATCTCACTCCTGTCAGAATGGCCACCATCATGAAAACAAATGATCATAAATGTTGGCGGGGATGTGGAAAAAAAGGAACCCTTCTGCACTGCTGGTGGGAATGCAATCTGGTCCAGCCATTGTGGAAAACAGTGTGGAGGTTCCTAAAACAGCTAGAGATTGATCTACCATATGACCCAGCTATAGCACTCCTAGGCATATATCCAAAGGACTCATCTCATTTCCTTAGAAGTACATGCTCAACCATGTTTATTGCTGCTCAATTTATAATAGCCGGGAAATGGAACCAGCCTAGATGTCCCTCAACAGATGAGTGGATAATGAAGATGTGGCACATTTATTCAATGGAGTTCTACTCAGCAGTAAAGAAAAATGAAGTTATGAAATTTGCAGAAAAATGGATGGACCTGGAAAGTATTATACTAAGTCAGGTAACCCAGGCCCAGAAAGCCAAGCGCCACATGTTGTCTCTCATATGTGGATCCTAGCTACAGATGACTGGGCTTCCGCGTGAGAATGAAAATACTTAGTAGCAGAGGCCAGTAAGTTGAAAAGGAGACATAAAGGGTGGAGAAAGGAAGGGAGGAGGATACTTAATAGGTTGATATTGTATATATGTAATTACAATGATTGTAATGGGGAGGTAATATGATGGAGAATGGAATTTCAAATGGGAAAGTGTGGGGGTGGGGAGGGAGGGAGTTACCATGGAATATATTTTATAATCATGGAAAATGTTAATAAAAAGTAAAAAAAAAAAAAATAGGAGGAACTTTCCATGATATAGGAATGGGAAATGACTTCCTAAACAAACCCCAGTAGCTCAGGGAATTAAACAATCACTCAACCATTTGGATCTCATGAAGCTGAAAAGATTTTTCACAGACAAGCATACAACAGCAGGGCCAATAGATTACTCACAGAATGGGAGAAAAATTTTGCTCAGCTATATAACTGAGAGAGGCCTAACTTCTAGAATCTATAAAACTTTCAAAAGCCTTGATAATAAAAAAGTCAAACAACCCACTCACAAAATCATGCAGAGAACTGTATAGAGAGTTCTCAGAGGAAGAAATATAAATGACAAACACACACTTTAGAAAATGCTCTATATCCATAATCATCAGGGAATTGCAATTTAAAACAAGTCTAAGATTCCACTTTACCCCAGGAAGTACAGCAAACATTAAAAAAAATATAAGGATACAGATAAATAGAAATCTTCACTCACTGTTGCTGGGAATGTAAGATGGTATAACATTATGTAAAGCAATATGAAGACTCCTAAAATGGTTGAATATAGAATTACCACCAGAACCAGTTATTTCCTTACTTGCCATTTACCCTAAAATTTCTATGCCTCAGTTCAGAGATATTTGATCAACCATGTTTACAGCTTCTCAATTCATAATAGCTAAGAGCTGAAATTAACCCAGATGTCCATCATTAGACAAATGCATAACAAAGATGTGGTATATCTACACAATGGAATTCTACACAACAGTAACCAAAAAAAAAAAAAAAAAGACACAAGGAAATTTGAAGAAAACTGGTCCAACTTGGAACAGATCATTCTCAGCTAACTCACACAGTCACAGGAAAATAATCATCACATGGTCTCACTCATCTGTGGTGCCTAATCTGAATCTGCCCGAGACATACCTAATAATCACCTTGAGGACTGTACAATAGGCAGGGTGGGATTGGGGAGAGGGTGGGGGGCACAAAACTGGACCCAAATGGTAATGGTACCATAAAATCCTATATTCTGAAAGACAGACTAAAATATTGAACCTGCATCAGGTCCTAAAAGTGAACACCTGAATCACAGGCCCTGGAGAGGGTATGATAAAGGCTAATTTTAATCTTTTCCTATTTCCCTCGGTCTCTCTCCCTCTCCTCTTCACTCTCATACTTTTTTGTTACCTAAATTTTTCCTCCATTTTTTTTCCCCTTGGTGCTGGCATGTAACTCCCAGTACCAGCATGCAGGTAAGATTCACAATGAGTTGTGGATCAGAGATACCTACACATTTTCCCAAAAGAAGACAGATTTCTGTCAGAGTACTTGATGACCCACAAAGGTTAATGGTCAGGCCCCACTGCCAAAGACACCATATACAATTGTTAGGGAATGTTCAGTGACCTGGCTGGACTCTGGAAGAGGGTCAGTCCCCAGACAGCTTGTCGAGTGGCAGAAGGTGATACATGAGTGACTAGGGGGAGATGACCATTTGTCAAAGCAACTTGTAGTCTAAGCTACTCACCAGCAAACAACCTGATGTGATTCTCACACAAGTGCAATGCTAGCATACAGCCATTCTGGGTAACCAGCTGCTCTTGATTTGGGTACCATATCTTCTCAGTGGAATGGAATCCATAGCTGGAACTAAGAAACAAGTCAGAATCATATCCAAAAAACAACTCCACTCTCCAATGTCAAGCTCCCCATCAATCATAGGCTACAAGAGGGCCTACACCTATTAAATTCTCTTTAAACTAATAATTGTCATACCGTTTGCCTGGTATTGAATTTACTCTCCATTGGAGAATTTGCTTCTCTTTTTCAAATAGATGCAGAACTTAAGGAGAGAATCAGCCCTTCACACCTCACCAGTGCCCTAGCTGAAACCATAGAGTAATTGGGGAAATTACCAAGGGTGCTGCTTTCTTGGTGAATCTGGTACCAGCACAAGGGTGAAAGGGATAGACATAGAGAACACTCAACTCCTACCAAACCTGATATCTAGAGACACATAGGTTCCAAGACCTCATCACTGAAGTAGACCAAAAACAAACCCAACATGGTCAGGGAAATTTGCTGAAGAGGGGGCAGAAAGATTGTTAGAGCCCCAAGTTTAGATGTTATGCACAGAGACATCTCCTCTTCCCCATAACTGATAGCTACCCCCACAATGCATGACCCACATTGCCCCATGAGGAGCATCCCTTTGGGGGAAGGGAGAACAGGTAGGAGGCTAATGATTGTACCAACGTGGCTGTATATATAACTAATAAAAATATATATGATTTTAATTCAAGTACTAAGAAAGGTAAATGTTCTGAATGTAGACATTTGGCGATCATTTCTGAAATGCTAGAATCAGACATGAAATTATACACAATTAATCAAATAAGAAAATGTATAAATAAGACTAAGTGTAAGGGACACTGGATGTGTTTTCCATAGTTCTCTAGAGGAATATATAATATGTGGAATGAATTTAGGGGATTTCAGTTCAGTCGGCTTACAGGATATATTATAGGTAATCCAGCAATGGTAGTATGCAATTAAAAGGGTCTGAAAACCTAGTAGCTACTTGTAGCCTGGATGCCTCAGCAGTTCCAATATGATGCTGATAGTCAGAAAGCTTCCTAGAAAGACACTGATCTTTAGAATGTACTTGAAGACTTAAAATAATGTGTTCTGATATCCATGAGGGATGGCAGCCACAGGTTAGATGCACACAATAGCATTTAGTAAGGGCAGCCTGGAAAGACACTGCCTTTGCCTGGAGCCTCCTTGCCTGCAGGCTGGCACCAGAAGGTCTGGAAACTCTGGGAGAAGGTCTTTCTACTTCACTTAATCCTTCCTGAAAAGACCCTCAGCAACCTTCCCTAGTGGTTCATCTATTATTTGATTCCTGATCTGATCATATTGACACTCATCACCATGGTATAAATGCATGGCTAACTATAATGGTGTGTAACTTGGTAAAGTTGGGCATAGTAGCACTCACCGTTAGTTTCAGTACATGTGAAAATGATGTAGGAGGATTACCATGAGTTCAAGGCCAGCCTGGGTTACAGAGTGATTTTCTGGTCAGCCTTGGCTAGGATGAGAACTTCAAAAAAGAAATAGAGCCAAAAAGAGAAAATTAATTAATAAATCAAGGTCAAAATCAGAATTCTGTTGAAGATAAACATAACTTTTGGACTTTTTAGAGTGAACAAATAAATCTGTCTCAGGAGCTCCCAAGGCTGTGCTGTCTTGTAGTAGAGCGTGGGGTTTTGCAGCTATCTGTACGTGCCCTAAGATGGGGGAGACCCTGCATTATCCAGGAAGACTTGAAGATTCGATGCTCAATACACACACACACACACACACACCACACGTATATATACTGTATATACCAGGCATTGCCTGCTTTAAGAAAATTTAGAATGTCCCTGTCCTTGTTTTATAGCTCCCTCTCTTTATATTTTTTGACTGTATTTTTAAATGAGAAAATAATTATAATTCACTGTGAAAACACATTTCAAATGATTCTTACATAGCTTTGTGATAGAATCTACACAGTTGCTATTATGTTTATTTTATCATCAATGTATTGTCAAAACAATGGAAATATCTCAAGGTGTTAAATACTCATATTTAAGTCAAAATTTATATAAAAATCAAGATGGAGTTGGAGAAATTTGGCAAAGTTTGGGGGATACTTTTTTTATTTTTCTCTTTTTATTTATTTAGTTATTTATTTGGGTTTTCGAGGTAGGGTCTCATTCTGGCCCAGCCTAACCTGGAATTCACTATGTAGTCTCCAAGTGGCCTCGAACTCACAGTGATCCTCCTGAGTGCTGGGATTAAAGACATGTACCACCACACCCAGCTGGGTGATACTTGTGACTGTCACTATTGGAAGAGTGTTGGTAGCATTTATTAGTAGCCATCACTGCTACTGAACACCCTATAATGCCCAGTGCAGTTTCCCCCACACACATAAAAAAAGCATTATCTAGTTAAAATGTGAGTATCATGCCCAGATAAGATATAGGACACCCAGAAAATTGTATTTCAGTTAGACAGCAACTATTTTGCTGTCCAAATTTGTCCCAAATATTTAGATACAAATATTTGGTAAAATATTTGGGACATATTTAACTGTAGATACTGTAATTTTGTTTGCTAAATCTTTTAAGCAAGTATTCCATGAGTTCTCCACACACATAGACACACACACACACACAAATTCAATCAGTTGGTTACATATGTAATACAAGTATTGTGTCAGTGTCACCAAGCTTTAAAGTATTTAAACTACCTCTAGGTGCAACTTTCTTACACTTCCTAAGCCAATCTCACTATAGATTGGATTAACCTTTGATTTATTGATTCAGAAGTTTGGCAGATGCCTCATAGCAAGCACTAAAGAGATAAAAGAGACTAATAACAGAAAGAATACTATAGACATAACCTTGGTTTTAAATCACCTTTAGAGCCATGGAGTCACTTAGTGTTTATTGTAGTTACCTTCTTGTTGCTGACCATAAGCAGCTGATGAAAGGAAAATTTTTATTTTGGCTTATAGTATCAAGGGAAAGTAAGCTTCATGATAGCAGGGAAAGCAAGGCATGAGCAAATGCTGAACATCGTCTCTGCCATATCAAGTGGAAAACAACAGCATGAGAGTAAGTAAGAGAGCTGGCTATATACCCTAAGCTCACCAATAACATACCTCCTTCAGCAAGGCTCCACCTCCTAAATTGCTATCACCTGGGCACAAAGCATTCAAAGTCCATGAGTTTATGGGGCACATCTGATTCAAGTTGCCACAATGACTATGAAAGAAACAGTAATAGACATCTTGTGAGGCCAGGTCCTGGTCCTGGTTTAAAGGTATCATTCTATAAGCTTTTTCTTTGCTGTTTTTTTTTTTTTCTTACTAAAAAAGTCTCCATTAGGGGGAAATATTATTTTATTTAATTTATATTGTTTTGTGTATACCAAATTAAAACTGTGCAAACACTGTCCAGAACACATAATTGAATGAACTAAGTCCACATTTCATCCAATTAAGCTGCACATGACAGTAGTTTAACTTGGAAGGTGAAACAAATTAATAGTTTTCACTGGACAACACTGTTTATATAACTCATGTGCAAGAAGCAAAATTCAAGGAAACCGTTATTGTCAAGACAGTCATATCTTCTGTTATTAAGGTTTCTGATGGGTGAAATGACATCATTGACTTCATCCCCTTGGACCGGACAAACATGTCTAAGTGGTGAAGATGAAGAGCAGAAACTGCATATGGACTTTCATATGGTCAATCTTTGAATAATGGCTGTAGATTTTATTTAATTCTGCTTTTAAGCTTCAGAAGAAGGGCAGGGAGGAGGGAAAAGATGGTACTAACGTGTGATGTTTACATACAAAATATGTACATACCTAATAAAAAAAGTAGCATCAGATAGAAAAGTTTTGTGTTGTGCATAGAATAGACAAATGTTTACATACAAAATATGTCCATACCTAATAAAAAAAAGTAGCATCAGATAGAAAAGTTATGTGTTGTGCATAGAATAGACAAATATTATTCATATGCTTATTGGACTTTACTTATTGTCTTTTTGATGATCAGCTGGCTAAGCCAGAGAAGAGGGACCTATGGGTTATGGCTTTGTAGTAAATATAATGGACCTGATTTTCAATTTCTCAGTCTCCAAGGTCAATGCTTATTTCTATTACTTCAGCAATATATGAAAAATAATTTGATCTGAATACACACACACATAAACAAGGTCTTTCACATATGCAATGTTGACGCTCTATGCTGTTAGGTTTACATCTTTCCTGACAGGAAGATCCAGTTTACTCTCAGTATTTTTTCTCGGTTTCTTCCGTGCCTCTTTAGAAGCATTTCATTGAGATTATGGCTGGTAAGGATTTTATCTTGATGTTTACTTAGGAATAATATTTAAGGGGATAAATAAATGTCCATTTATTCCACTCTACATACTTTGTGTTAGCAATATTCAGTGATAGGATGAAAGAACCTTTTTGTCTTTTTTTTTTTTTTTTACCTAAATTCCTTTAGCCTCTTTATGAAAAGGAGGAGAGGGAAATGGCATGGATCTGATCAGTATTTATTTTGACTTCCATGGATGCTTTCATCAAAACAATAGCACAGTGGAGTTCCTTAGGCCCTTCCTCAACTCACAAAAGAAGTACTATAAGAACATTATGGGCATAGCCTTTTTTTGAATTAGCTGATTCTGAATTTAAGAAGGACTGGCCACAGGTTCAAAATAAATTGGTAATTCCTCAGACACAGTATATGTACCTTTTGTGTGTGCACGCGTGTGTGTCCCTACACAATGAAAAGGAAACCCAAGCTACTGAGGTAACAGTGGTATTTCTTAAGGTGACTATCTGCTTCAATAATGTGTTTCCAATAGATAACATAATCAAGGATGAAAGGAAAAACTTTTGTTAGCTCAGTGTCTGAGGACACCCTTAAATACTTGCTGGATGTTGTACTAAATGGACATGTGCTGAATGGAGAGAGAGCTGAAAGAGTGAACAAGAAAAACATCCTAAACTGCAGACAAAGCCAGAGATTTGACTGATGTGTAAGTTCACAAAAGACACCATGCCTATGGGCTATTTATGGGCCATATTCATGGGACAGATTCTGTTCTTGCCCTTCATATGGTATTAACTTCATGTAAGATTCCAAAGTAGTTTCCTTTTTATTTTAATTGACAAAAGTTGGTATGAATTTATGTTGCACAATATTTTTTTTAAATTTATGCTTTTGCAGGGATTGAAACAATTTGATTAATATAAGTTATTTTACATACTTAGAATTTTATGTCTATAACACTTAAAATGTAGCATCAATTTTAAGTATAAAACACATTATTATTAGACATACCATAATATTATAGATATTAGAATCAATTGTGTTTTAGGGATGCCTAATCGTGTTCTTGAACCTTGACAACCAATACCTGCTTTTGCACTCACTCTCCAAATAACCAATGACTCAATGCAGCCCTTAAATTCATATCCTGTCACCATCAAGCTCCTTTTTGCTGATCTGCTCTTCCTATTCTCTGATCCAGCCAGCATCTACACTCTTTACTTGACATATCTGTTTTGTTTGTTTATTTGTTTGTCTGTTTAAGCAGAATTATAAGGTCCTGTGGACATAATTTCAAAGACTTTGTTCTAGTTGTTCCTATAAAAAGAAGGAACCTTTTCTTCTTTTTCTTCTTTTTCACCCCCTTTGGTTATGAGGCTTGTGTAGTTCACCAAAACAATTTAGGGAATGGTAAGCATGTATTTATTTCCCCTCTTCTATTACCTTTCAATTTTTGTACAGTTTTTAGCCCAAATTCTTTGGAAGTACATCAATCCCTAAAGTGTATTACTTAAGCTTCCCAATCATGGCAGAGCCAAACACCATTTCCTCTATATAAGTAAATCACAGTACTATTTTGTGCCTAGTAATTTATAATTTAGACAAAAAAAAAAAAACATTTCTCTTAACCTTGATGCTAGATTTGAGATTCTAGTAGGAATGGTGACAGTGAGGAAAAAAAAACAAACAAACAAACAAAGAAACATACAAGTGATTACAGATGTTCATAGGGAGATGGAAACATAGACAATAAGAGCAGGGGACTGTAATTTGTCATACTAATGATATGAATAACAAAAGCTAGTCCTGCACAGATGAGAGTGAGACAGACCAGTATAGGGAAACAGCAACACAGGACACTACTTGGCTTGGGCAGTAAACGTATTCTTTTACACAATGCACTTCTCAACCTGTTGCCCCCCTGAGTCCCCACCTGAACTTACAGCAGCTCAAAGCAGTGGAATAGTTTCCTCTTCCTTTAGTGGTCATCATTTATTCCCATTTTGTATTAACTTTCTAATCAAATATATTCTTAGATGTATCTAAGATCAGAGGGCAGGGATCTATTGAGCTTGTACTGGTTATTAATGGAGGGCTAAAAGAAGTTCAGTAGTCAATAACAGGAAACATAGTATCCATATAAAACACTGGAGTGTTGTGGGCTGGTGAAGATCAAATGGGCTCAGAGGAAACTGAGTTAAATCTGAAGCATGATGGCATCCATAAGGTCCACATGGAGAAAGTCTTTGTTGCTTTCTGCTCTTTGAGACCATGTATGTATCTTTCATTACTAGGATAAGTGATTTGTGGTGGTTAGGTCTGCTGCCTGCTAAGGGGAGTATATAATACTTCTTGCAGCCTAATTTGATAGCTTCATTGTGATGATCCATGCTCTTCTTCCTCTGCATCAACCAGGTGCAGTCTTCCATACCTCCTTAGTAAATTACTGGTCAATACAATTGGCCATTGTACCCAGAAATACTCCTTTAATGAGTCTTCACTGAAGAAATGCAGCACTTATTCTGTTAATATTTTTAAATGAAAAGGAGACACTTGCATCCTTTTCATAAATGTTTGGAAGTTTAGAAAATCATAAAACAAAACAAAACCAACAAAACAAACAAACAAAAACAGAACTGGAGAGATGGCTTAGCAGTTAACAAGCTTGCCTGTGAAGCCAACGGACCCATGTTCAACTCTTCAAGTCCTATGCAGGCCAGATGCACAGTGAGGCAAGCACACAAGTTTGCACATGTGCACTAAGTGGTGCACACGTGTGACATTCAATTACAGTGGCTGGAGGCCCTGGCTCACCAATTCTCTCTCTCTCTCTCTCTCTCTCTCTCTCTCTCTCTCTCTCAATTTGCTCTCTTACATAACAAAAGGACAGTTAGTTTGGCTTGCCTCAAAAGTAAATAAACGGAAATTAAAAAAACATGAATATATACCTACAAATTATCACCAAATAATTATAGCAGCAGATGAAGTAAAATTCCAACCTAAAAATAGTAAGGAATTTAAGAGGATCACTTTCAAACCCCATTATATTTAAGATATGATAAGATTTTTTTTTAAAGTAATAGTCTAAAAGAGTAAAAATTCTCAATGATGCAACCCTGATGTAATGTCCACTGCTGATTAAGCTAAATCCATCATGTTACTCTTCAGGTTTGAAGTCAGGGAGAGAAGTTCACTCACTTTTAAATATCCTACTTGATTGGATATGTGTGAAGTTAGTTATAATCTATTCCCATTTTGGAAGGATGAATGCTACAGTGCAAGATGTATCATTTTCCTTCTTCACATATGTTTCTTGAAGGAGTAAAGAAGGTTCTCTCTTCTTCATGTGACTCATATATTAAATCAAAATAAGATATTGGAGTTATCACTTGGAGGATATATTTAAAATTGTCACATACATATTGTTTTTCATACTTACTTATTTGTTCATATGAGCAAAGGTAATCATGTTTTCACATGTGATAGAATGTTATTCATAGCACAACACACCTTGCTATTTAATTATTTCAAGAAAATTTTTGGTGCCAGGCGTGGTTGCGCATGGCTTTAATCCCAGCACTTGGGAGGCAGAGGTAGGTGAATCGCTGTGAGTTCAAGGCCACTCTGATTATACATAGTGATTTTGTGGTCAGTCTGAGCTAGAGTGAGACCCTACTTTGAAACCCTTGCAAAAAAAAGAATATTTGTTGACCAAAAACTTAATACAACCTGAAATTTTTTTACAAAAATAAGAAACCGGAAAGGTAAGAGTCAAGTTATATTTTTTGTATGAGAAAATATCTCTTTCTGTAACAATAACCTATAATAAAGAATAAAACTGGGCTGGAGAGATGGCTTAGGGTTAAGGTGTTTGCCTGAAAAGCCAAAGGATGCCAGTTTGAATATCCAGGACCTACATAAGCCAAATGCACAAGGAGGCGTATGCATCTGGAGTTCCAGGAGGAACTGGGCTGGAGGCTCTGGTGTACCCATTCTCTCTCTCTTTTCCTCCCCCTCTTTCTCTTTCATAAATAAATGAAATACATTTTAAAAAAGAATAACACATATACATATTAAAAACATGGTTGAAATAGAATATTTTTCAATGTGTTCATTTTTCCTGATGCAGATAATCCTGTATAAAATGATCATAATCTCTGCTTTCATATATATCATTCTTGTAGGAAACATAGTAGAGTGCAATTAAGTTGACAACTATGGCATTTCACACTTCTAAAGAAAACAATAGTTATGTAAGAAGGAATAAGGAAGAACTTTTGTGCATTTGCCTATAATATGAAAGATACAGTAACATTCACATGGTTGTGGATAATGTGAATCATATATTTGCTGACCAGTGGAAGAGTTATGGGAGGGGTAGGAATAAGTGAAAGATGAATGTCAGAAACAGTGTTTAGAGACAAAAAAGGGGTAATTTAGAGGATTAAAGGAGACAGTCAACATAATTTAATCCTTTAGTACATAAACTACAAAGGAATATTTAGAGTTAAAATTTAGAGACCACTGGCTCTTGCTTCCAGTGAAAATAGGTTAACTGAAAGTAATTTTACCCTTTTCTAAGAAAGATATATATTGGTTTTATCCTCTTTAGTCATTTGTTTTCTTTTGAGAATATAGGGTAACTCCTATGTTTGGCATTCTCCCTAGCTAAAAACCCGTGTCCACTACCCCTTACTGCTATGCTCACAATTGTTCCCTTCATTAACATTTTGCTGTTTTATGAGTTTTCTTGATGAGCATATTGATTCTTTTCTTTCTGAGCTCTTTCTTCATCTCCTTCAAATCTCTCAACTCTTCTCAGTAAACATTGTTTATCAATAAATATTTGATATGTATGCATATGTAAACATCTACAAATATATTCAATGTAATATATTTTAGTTAGTTGCTGTAGTAAATTACAATCCCAGCAATTTGAATATGCACAACATCATCTTGTATGGTTTTGGTTTTCTATAAAATGGTCATCATTAAAAAATAAAATATTCAAACAAAACTAAAAAATATAGAAAGTAATAGTTTTCAATATTACATCAAAGAAGAGTATCTGAGCCCCATCATAGGATGAGTCTGCAGTCACCAAGAGAGATTTTGAAGGGCACAGTAGACTCTGGCAGACTCACAGAGTTGAGGAAAAACTAAAGTACTTAGTATCCAAAGAGACAATGTGGTTGTAGATCACAGGGCAATAGCATGAACAGATAGCTACCTAGAGAGCTCTGGTGGCCTTTTGAAGAATGAAGCAAAGTTCAGCATGCAAAAAAAAAAAAAAATATTTATTCAGGACAAAGGGCCACACTCAGAGATTGAGCCATAAAAAATGCCTATACCTACCAGTCAAACTGGAAAAATCCCTTATTTCCCACATAAGGATATTTTCCATGTTGTATAAAGACAGAGACCCAGATACAAACCCCTCTATCCCTTCTTAGAAAGTTTAATAGCAAGATCCCAAAGGAACAAAATGTTCCCAAATCATCAACTCTATGCAAGAAAAAAATTAAAATATGTATCTATGAAGATGCTCTGTAAATGTCTTACACATGGTACATTAAATATATATCTATTATATGTGTGTATATGTATAAAATATTCAGTAGTTGAAAAGGTAAAATTAAAATATTTGACATACATACAAATAAAATATTCAGGAGTGCAAACATGCATATAATAATAACCATGACCAGTAGTATAACCAGTCAAATGAAACCTACCTAAGGATATTAGGATTAGTAGAAAAGGATAATAGTTACTATAATTTTCAAATAGTTAAGTATATTCATAGAAGATATATAAAGATCTGAATTTAATTTTAAGATAGGAAAACTTCAATATATGAGATGAAAAATACACTGAGTATGATTAATAAACATTAGGTTATTATAGAAAATAAATAGTGAAACTCGGAGGAACCAGACAAGATGAAATTCAGAGAGAAAAAATAAAAAAGAAATACAACAAACATGAACCCAGTATAAGTGAACTATGAAGCAAGTTAAGAAACCTACATTGGGTGGATGGTGTAAAGAGGTGAGGAATGATGCAGCATTTAAAAAAACTGGACGAAATTTTTCCAAATGGGGTTGAAGGCACAAGTTGATTTGTAGAAGATACATATTTTTTATTCATAAAATATAAAGGATGTTGTCTCTTTGTATGCCCAAACTTATTTTCCTTACAAATCAACAGTTCAATTGGATGTAGTTCCACACTAAATGCTTCATTTCAATTTAATCACATCTATAAAACCCTGTCTCCAAATTTAATCATGTTCTATGGTACACATTCTAAGGGGTTATGGTTTCCATATGAACCTTTGGAAAATTCAACACCTTAGCATTGTATGCTAGGATTTTGTAGAAACTCATTTAAAGATAAACTTTGGTTCCTGACTTTCTCACTTGTTATATCTTGTTATGGGGATGAGTGGGACATAATTAAAGGAATGATTCCTTATTAGAGTTGTGGATTTTCTTCCCTCAACTTTTTGCTGGTATCCTCAACTCATCCTCACTATCTCCTGAGGCCATGGGTTCTCTACTTCTGCACAAAGGGCAGGACTCAAAACTCTTTTCATTTTCAGGTTCAAAGATCATTTGAAGAATGTGGTGCTAAAGCTCAGATACCAACCATTGAAAGACAATCTCTGACCAGATAATTTTACCTTTTCCCAGGAAATTAAATTAGTGAGCACCAGTCAATCTCCATGTGTGCATGTTTGTGTGTATGTGGAGGGTAGTACTTCAGAATACACAACTTCTCAGATTATATCCTTCCCCTTTTCCTCAGTGTTCCCAGAGCCTTGAAGGGTGTGTTATTATACTCTTAGTGCTGAGTCATTTCTGCATCGGTGAGTCTTGAGTCTCCTCGATGTCTCCTTCACAGAGAATACCAATAATCCATGTAAGGGGAGCCTTCAGTGGAATTGGAGTTGGGAAGAGGGAACATAAGAGTATAGCACAGTGGGAATATAACAAATATTCAATATGTTTATACAACAAAGTTCTCAAAAAACTTGTAATTCTTGCAAATTATGTTAATAACTCAGAAAATTGACTGAAATAAGAGACAGTAGAGACAAGTTATATCTAAGTGTACTCTAATGCATTTTGTATCACTGTTTAGTCTTGCATTCTTCTAACATGGAGCAGAATAAAGATCATATGATGCCTTTAGCTTTACACAAATAACCAGTTAATGATCCTGCCAAAACAGGTCAAAACACTAGAAAAGAATGAAAAAAAAACTGTGGTCAGATATTATTACTAAGCATAAGCAGACCACAATGGTGAAGTTATTACACATATAGTTTAAAAGACAGACACTTGGTAAAGTGCTTGCCTTATATATGTGTGGTGATTTTGCACTTGTAACCACTGTTAGGGTGTCTCTAGAACAATCTGGCTGGCTGGAGACAAATTAGTGATCTCTTGGTTTAGAAAAGACCATGTCTGGAAAAAGAAGGTAAAAGAGCTATTGAGGAAGGCACACAGCATTAACCTCTTGTATCTGTCTACACAAGCACATATACCACATACAGACACCTGTATAATAGGATTAAGATTGGATTAATGATATCTAAAATAATAATAAAATAATAAAATTAAACCTATAGAACAATGAAACTCAATGAAATCAAAGTAAAATGAACAAACAAGTCCACAGAAAGATGTATCATAATTTTATTTTGGAAATCTATGATAATAACTGTTTAAAAAACCCCCAAACACACATTACATATAAGTTGAAAGGCTAAAAATAACTTCAAACATCTTGACAGAAATATGGCGAATAATACAGAAATACATAATGCAAAATATGATAAAATGAAAATTCTAAAGAGCTGAAAGCTACTATTTTCAACAAAAATATGATTCAAACATAGAGTTAAATTAACTTACAAATTAAGTGAAAGAATGATTGCCAACAGTTGTTAAAAAATAAACCTGGGTTGATATGCAGAGACATTTATCGTACCCATAACTGTGGGCTAACTCCACAATGCACATCCCATATACATCAACAAGGAGGGGCCATTGGGGAGGGGGTAGGTCACGGATGAGCCTAAAAATGGTACCAAACTGCCTGTATTTGCTGAATAGAAAACTAATTAAAAAAATTAAAAAAAAAAATAAACCTGGGGCTGCAGGGATGGCTTAGCCATTAAGATAATTGACTGCAAAGCCAGAGGACCTAGGTTCAATTCCCCAGGACCCACATTAGCCAGATGCACAAGGTGGCACACTCATCTGGAGTTCATTTGCAATGGCTAAAGGCCCTGGTGTACCCATTATCTTTCTTCTTCTTTCTCTGTCAAATAAATAAATAAATAAATAAATAAATAAATAAAAATAAATCTGATTTAATCGAGTCAATAAGAAAAGTGACTTTAAAAGTGAAGTTTGTCAAAAAATGATTGGGTATTATTGTTCAATCTAGTCAGCTCCTCGATATCATTCATATAAGGAACTGAGATCTTTTGCAGCTTGACCTATTGAACTGTATGCATCAACTACTATCATTTTCTTTGAGTAAACAGTATTTCTTTTTCTTTTGTTACCCATTTTTTAAAATTTTTATTTATTTGACAGACAGTGAGAAAGAATGAGCGAGCGAGTGAGCGAGCGAGAGAGAGAGAAAGAGAGAGAGACTGGGCACACCAAGAACTCCAGCCACTGTAAACAAACTCCGGATGAATGCACCACCTGTTAATCTGGTTTATATGGTTACTGGAGAATTGAACCTGTGTCCTTAGGTTTTGCAGACAAATGCCTTACCTGATAAGCCATCTCTACAGCCCCATGCCTTCATGAATTTTAAAACCTCTGTTGTGATATTTGCTATTTCATATTGTATATGATTTGGCACATGTTTCTTATCATTTTCAGTATTCTTTCTCTATTCTGTTCATTTGCTGATTAAATATAATAAATTATACAGGGTGTGGCAGTTTGATTCAGGTGCCCTCCATAAATTTATGTGTTCTGAATGCTTCACAGGCAAGTGCTTAACCACTACGCCATCTCTCCAGCCCAGCTTAATGGGTATTTTAGCCAGCTCCCTTGATGAGAAATTTCCAAGCCACAAGAAAAATGTCACTGGAAAGCTTCAAAGGGTAAGGGATTGATCAAATCACTAAGGTCTATACTAGAGAAGGACTGTGGGGACCAAGCAATCTCTCATCCTCTATCTTGTCACTCTCAGAACACAGACCCATCTCCTTCTTGGACTAAACTGACCTCCCTTTAACTGTTGAGGCCAGTGACCACTGCAATCTCTACTTCCCTTGCCTTCACTGTCAACACTTCTCCTGTTCAAACCTCTGGGTCTCTTCTGTCAGACTTACTTGAAAATAACTGCCTTGCTCATCATTCTCCCATACAGTCTACTGTGATAGGTATCTACAAGATCCCTAATTATAGTTTTTGTTTTGTTTTGTTTTACCTTCTAATGTACAGAACAGTTAAGTACCTAATAACAGAATCCCTTTGGAGATAGCTTCTACCTATATTCTCTGGCAATTTCTTGAGAAATGCAATAGATTTCTTCTCTAATGTTAGCTTGCTGTGCATATGTAGTTTTCAGACCAGATGCTCTACCTGAATTTAAAGGTTATATGGATTATCAATTGTTTCTAGAATAAAGGAATGCTATTATGCTAGTAATATGGGGCAAACTCATTTTATGCTTGCTGTATCAGGTTTTCTGGTAGAACTCAGGGATACAGGGTTGAAGTTGCAAATTGTTCAATAGCATAGCCTGTATTGCCTCTCCAATTCCTCATCTAGCTTAATTTCCACTAACACCTTTATTATTTCCCAGAGCTCTTCCTCATTTGCATTGTTGGAACCCAGTTTCTTCCCCCCCCCCACCCCCCAGTGGCTCTTCATATTAGTAAAATTCCACAAGGGCCAGTACTGCTTGACCATATTCCCTCCAAATTCAGAGTTGCCATTAATTTTAGTTGACCAAAGTATTCTGAATATACTGATGAATAATAGGATAGTCTGTACTTATATATTGAAAAAAAAATTTGAACAAGGTGCAATGCCCCATTCTTGAAATCCGAGAAGTTAGGAGGTTTAAACAGTTTCTGGCATTTGAGACAAGCCTGGGCTACATAGCAAAATCCTATCTCAAAACAACAAACAAACAAACTATATGAATTCTGTTAGATGAACATTTTGCATGCAAAGACAGGGATGATCAAGAAAAAGGCAAGAAAAACAAGAAGAGCCAGTAGTAGGGCTGGAGATATAGTTCAGTGGTAGAGTGCTTGAAAGGCATGCACAAAAAATAAGTTTAATTCCCAATACCATAAAAATTAGAATAAAAAGTACATAGGACATAAAATCCCAGATTTTAAAAATAAAATCCTTTTCAAAAACCATGAACAGGATTTGGTAAATATCTTTCATCTCCAAGATTCTGTTCAGAAAATTAAGACATAACATAGTAGGTATAAACTATTCATAATACACTGTCTGACAATGGTCTTGTTACTATTTCTTCAAATTGGACAAATAATTTGGGCATTTTAAGATGGGTGATCATATATATACATATATATGTATATAGTATATGATATGATGTTTACTTTTTAAGTTTATGAACAAATAAAGTATTAGTAAGGTGGTAAAATCTATAGTAAACTCAAATAGGGAAAACATGTGAAACCAGACAGTCAGTGTTGAACTGACAAATATGAAGTTACCAACGACTAGAATGAATCTGCTGTAGCCTAAGATGCAGTAGTAGTGTTCCTTACCAATAGTCATACTGCTCTCATGTTGTCCAGTGTCACTTAGATGCCATTAAAGTTTTGGGGCATTATTTCAGATATGGCTTATTCAAGCATGTGGGCTCAAGCATATAATTTTCCCTACTCAAAACTATCTATCTATCTATCTAATCTATCTATCTATCTATCTATCTATCTATCTATCTATCTATCTATCTAGTTTATCTGTATCTATCTAAATGCTAATTGAAATACATTGTTTATATAGGATGTATAAGTATAAATAGAAAACTCTGCTTTAACTATAACATGAATAAAAATATTATTTTGAAATGAACTTGAACTGTTATGTCATCTAAATTCTTCTCTCTATTATATTAACATATATCTGACCAGTATGACACAACAAGCTTCAATGTTCTTGTCAAGAAGGGTATACCTTCCTAGTTTAGAATTGTATAAATGTAAGATTGGGATGCTAGATATAACTAAAATATCTCTTTTCTTTCTTAATCTTTCTTTCTTAAGCGCTCATGTCTCATGTGTCCTTTGCCTAACCCCTCTTCATCAACAACTCTTGTTCTCCTTTGAGAGTCATTGTCACAGCCATTCTCATATTGGTGGGAAGAACCTCCAAATTTGGAAGTTTATGGGAGGAAAGTGTATAATGAAGAGAGGAAGTTCCCTAATGTCTGAAGAAGTTGGCTCACATTAACAGATCCATACAGAGAGACAAAAGCCACCACCAACAACCCAAACAAGCACACTTCAGGAACTCCAGGAAGAGATCAAACACTTTGGATATGTTTATATTGGATTTCCCCAAACACACCTTAGGGCTGGACACTTAGATCAACCTACAGTGACACTTCCTCCAGCCATGTGGCTGGAGATCTAAATTATAAGCTTGAATAAAACTCCTGTATCTATTTTTTTATTTTATTTTTGTATTTATTTTATTTATTTGAGAGTGACAGACAGAGAAAGAAGCAGATAGAGAGAAAGAGAGAGAGAATGGGTGCACCAGGGCCTCCAGCCACTGAAAACGAACTCCAGACACATGCGCCCCCTTGTGCCTTTGGCTAACGTGGGTTCTGGGGAATCAAGCCTCGAACCAGGGTCCAGGCCCTTACAGGAAACACCTGAACCACAAGACACTGGAGAGGGTAGGATCAAGTCTAACCTAAATCGTCTGCATTTTCCCTCCCTCCCTCTCCCTTTTCCTCTCTCTCTATCTCCTCCCTAACTCCTATATGTTAGTTACCTTTTTTCCTCATTTTCTTAGGGGACACTGACCTGTAACTCCCAGTACAAACATGGGTCTATCACCCACAATGAGCATTTGATCAGAGAAACCTATAAGGTTTTCTAAAAGAATGACAGATTTCTGGCAGAGTACTTGATAACCCACCAAAGGTTAGTGGTAAGACCCTATTGCTGAAGACACCATATGCAGTTGACACTTAAAATGGAATGGCATGGCTGGAATCCAGGAGAGAATTAGTCCCCAGACAGTCAATGTACCTAGTGCCAGAAGGTGCTACTTGGATTACTGGGGGAAATGACCAATATCTATCCAAACAACTCATGGTCCAACCTACTTACTTAGCAGCAAATAACCTGATGTGATGCCCACACAAGTGCAATAGTGGCGCACAGCCATAGTGGGGAACCAACTGCGCTTGATTAGGCTAACTGATCCCCTCCATGGTACTAGACCCATAGCTAGAGCTGGGAAACAAGCCAGAACCATATCCATACATAAGCCAGTCACTCTCCAATATCAAACTACCATCAATCATAGGCTACAAGAGGGCCTACACCTATTCAAGTCTCTATCAAAAAAGTGTTATCTCAATTTTCCGGGTGCTAACTTACTCTCCGTTGGAGAAATGCTTCTCTTTTTCAGATAGATTTCAGATAGATGCAGATTCTAAGGAGAGAGCTGCCCCAACATACCTCAAAAGGGGCCCGACTGAAACTAAGGACAATTGGCAAAACAAGCAAGGGTGCTGTTTTCCTGATGAACCAGATACCAGCACAAGGGGGAAGGAGACCAACACAGAGAAAAATCAATACCTACCCAATCAGAGAGCCAGAGCCCCAGAGGCCCCCAAAACCTCATCACTGAAGCAGACCACAAATGAACCCAACATGGCTCAGGGAAATTTTGCAGAAGAGGGGGGTGGAAAGAATGTCAGAGCCACATGTTGGGTCATGATATACAAAGATATTTATCATGCCAATAACTGTGGGCTAACTCCACAATGTACGACCCATATACCTCAGCAAGGAGGGGCCAGTGGGGAGGGGGTAGGTCACTGATGAGCCTAATAATGGTACCAAACTGCCTTTGCTTGCATAGTAGAAAACTAATGAAAAAATAAACAAAAACATCCTTTCAACCTACCACATTTTCCCTGGCCCCCAGTAGTTTCATAATATCTCATATTGTAAACTGTGTTCAGTCCAAATCAAAGGTCCCCATAGTTTTTACCAACTTAAAATAGTTTTAAAGTCCCAAGTCTAACTGATATTTAAGATTTTCTCTTACTTGTGTGTCCTGTAAAATCAAACAAGTTTTATACTTTCAACATATGAAGGCATAGAGTAATCATTTTGAATTTTTATAAGGTGTTGCAAGGACAGACAAGAAAAATGTAAACTCAATAGCTATCAAAAATGCATAAAAATTCTGCAGTTCAAGTCCAGTGTCATAACCAGTAACTGACAGTCTGTGGATTTTCCAATTATGCACCTTCAGCTCTGCTGCATAGCTAGAGAAAACTTCCATCCCAAGCCAACAGCACTACATGGTAGCCCTTGCACATTCCTGGCTTATCCAAAATACCTTTGTGTCACCATGCAAGCCACAGTCCTTCTTCCACTGGTTCTACTGGCCTATCAAGGCCACACCCTGCATACAAGCTACATCTCAGCAACAGCTCCTAGAAATACGTGCACTTCATGACATGCTCCATGCCTTTTCATGCCTCTAAACCAATGCCAGGTGTGAAGGACAGAGCCATATTCTAAACTCAGGAATGAAATAAATCTTGATCTTGAAGAGCAGATTCCTTCTTATCAGATATCCTTTCAAAAGAATGAGTTCCTGCCATTCAGTCTTTATTTGGTGGGATCACCTCAGGCATCCTGTCCATTATTTTATTTTTATTTTTTTGTTTTTTCAAGGTAGGGTCTCACTGTCCATTATTTTAATGTAAAGCAGTTAAGCATTCTTCATTAAGATGCCTAATGTGATTGACAATTCCAGCTTAGTAACCTAAAACCAGTCTCTTTGCCAGTAAGTTTTGAACTTGAGTTTTTCCAACTTTAAATCTTCAATTTCTCAGTCCTATGTCTTTAGCCGAGTATGTCATTCCATTATAAATTTAATCTTGATCAAACTGTCCAGACTTGGGCGGCAGAATACAGCCAGCCCTTATGACAGTAGCCCAGTTCCAACAAGGTTTTCTTCAATCTTTCTTTTCCCTTAGAAAGTTCATATGTCACTCCTCCAAATTCAATGATCTCTGCAATTAGCATTTTCAAACTTTCATCAGAATATGCTATAAAACTTGGCTTAGTGCTCAAGAAGTTATCTTCAGTTGTAAGTACCTAATTTCCCATTCATTCCTCCACCATACAAGATCTAACAAACCAAAATCCATGCAGATTCATCTTAGTAAATGTACTCCACTCCTCAGTACTAAATCTGTAATATTCAGCCTCATGTTACTGGTATGAACTTTCAAAGGAGGCAAGTTTATGGGAGAAAGGGTTTATTGCAGCTTCCAGATCCAGGAGAATTTCCATAATGGCAGAAAAAAACTGGCCCACTTCCACAGGCCCATACCAATAGAAGAGCTACCTCCAAGCAAGCACATTTCAAGATCTCCAGGATAAACTCAAGCACTTTACATATATTTAGACAGGAATTTCCCCAAACATACCTATGGGTTGGGCCTTATGATCTTCCCACAGTGATACCTCTTCTAGCCAGGTAGCTGGATATCAAAGTTACAAGCTTGACTAAAACTCCTGCATCTACTGGAGACATCCATCCAAACTACAACAGTCACGTATCTATTTTCATCACCCATATGTACTCTTCCATTTGCTTGTTTATATACATGCAAATATTAGGTTAGATCTGCATATGAGAGAGAACATACTGCATTTGTCCTTCTGTGCATGGATTATCTCACTGGTTATGTTTTTCAGTTCTATCCACTTTCTCACATTTCATAATTTCAATTTTATTTAAGGCTGAAAACACTTCCATAATGTATGTACTGTATTTTTTATCATCTAGTAATCAATTGGTAGACTTCTAGGTTGAGCCCATTTTCTAGCTATTGTGAGTAGAGTGACAATGAACATGAATGTGCAAGTATCTCTCTGGCAGAATCCCTTGGCTACGTTCCCTGAAAATCCTGTGGGTATATAACCAAGATGACTAACTTTTCAAAATGATATTTTAAAAATGACTGGTTCACAAATCTCAGGGATTGTTCTCCTTTTGACTTTGAAATTGTCCTACATCAATCATCTGAATATTCTTACATTTACAAATTCTTCCTTTTCAAAATTTCTCATTTCTTCTTGTTGCACATGTCATTATTGTTGAGTTTGCTTTCTGATGAGTTCTATTGATAATTTTTGAATACATATCCTGATATTTCATTTGGCCTAACTAGACAAATCTTGCCCCAAAGTGTGGCTGTTTAAATTTCTTCTAATAGACAAGTGACACATAAGATCTGTGGTCATATGCATCACATTTCACCTCTGAAAGTTGGCTTACAGAAATTCCTTCCCTGATGGAGCAAATAAAGTACCTTTTCCAATCAAACATTATAATTACTGACACTTTCATTTCTATAGATAGCAATGGACTTTTATATCATAGCTTCCTGACTTGCTTCCAGAGAATAGGGAATTAGAGTTCGTGTTGTGAAACTCAATGGCCACCATTTTGTTTCCTGAAAGTATGGCTTGGCCATTTTTTATAATCGGTTTTCACCTCATGGTAGTACCACAAAGTGTTGCGTTGAGATAGATGGCAGAGGATCATGCAAATGTATAAAAAGAAAAGAATGAAAATAAAACAAATTTGTAATTCTCTAGTATAAGGATAATATTTGCATTAGTTATTTTTCTTATTGTTATGTAAAATACCGGAGAGAGGGAGTGAATTGAATAGAGGCTGAGACTTCTCATATGCCATTAAACAGGTAGCAGAAAGATACAAACCTAGAACCAGAGTCTGTCAAAAAACCTCAAAGTTTCCTCTTTCAGTGACCTATTTATACCACGTAGTTATCAACAAAGCTTCCACAACCTTCCAAATAGCATCACCATTCAAAGTATTCAAAACCTGAGCCTCTGGAGGATATTTCACACGGAAATCATAACACTTTGCTCCTGGGCCTCATAGTTTTCAGGATATTTTATAAAGCAGAATGGGACTTCCTGCCAAGATGGCATGCCTAGCTGCGCTGCAAATCCTGGGGAAAGAAAGATGCAGATCCTAAGGAGAGAGCCACCCCATCATACCTCAAAAGGGCCCCAACTGAAACTATGGAAAACTGGCGAAACAAGCAAGTGTGCTATAACTCCTACCAAATCAGAGATCCAGAGCCTCAGAGGCCCACAACACCTCATCACTGAAGCAGACCAAAAATGAACCCAATGTGGCTCAGGGAAATTTTGTGGAAGAGGGGGTGGAAAGAATGTCAGAGCCAAATGTTGGGTCAGGATATGCAAAGACATTTATTGTACCAATAACTCTGGGCTAACCCCACAAGGCACAATCCATATACCTCAACAAGGAGGGGCCAATGGGGAGGGGGTAGGTCACTGATGAGCCTAATAATGGGACCAAACTGCCTGTATTTGCTGAATAAAAAACTAATGAAAAAAATATATAAATTAACTTGAAAAGATAAAAAAAAAAGCAGAATGTATTTCGTCCAATTTCAAAAGCTTCTATATTTTTTTTTATAATCCTAACACCATTCAAAACTCAAAATTGCCTTTTTATGGTAATCTCATTGTGTGAGCACCTGTAAAGTCAAAAGTCAAGTTCCATATTTCTAGACTACATTGGCATAGAAAAAAAAAAAAAAAACTTTCTAATTCTAAAAGGAATTCACAGGAAGAAAAGCTTAGACAAAATTAGGACAACATTTTGTGGCTGGGGAGATGGCGACATGATTAAAGGCACTTGATTGCTAGCTTCTTACCTGAGTCTGACTCTTCAACACCCCCATAAAAGTGGACACAAACTGGCACATGTGTCTGTGATCTCAATGCTCCTGCAGCAATGGGAAGCTTCCAGACTAGTTAGACTGACACACACCAAAACTTTCAGCTCCATATGTAGCATGTGAGGCATGTGATAGCTTCATCTGGACTCTAGTGGCATTTTGTAGCATTTCTATTCACTCTTTCTTATGGTGTATATGGCCTTGCTCTTGACCTGGCTTTACTTGGGGTGCCTGAATTCTCCTCAGTGAAAGTCTAATATTTGTGGCAGCTCCAATAAGCTGATGTCTCCATTGCAGCTTAAACTCCAGTTTAACTTCCATTCATCACACATTATCCATAAGAAAGAAAGAAAAATAGCCTGGTACTAAGCTTAGTAGAGAAAAGGGGGGGGAGGAAGAGCGAAACTATACTTAAAATAAACAGATTTTCAAAATTTTCTATTAAGGCATGGATTTTTGGTCATTACTGTCCTTAAGATTTGTAATATGTCTCACATATCCCTTTAGCAGTGCTTTTATTTAACTAATCTATGAGATAAATAGGCCTTAATACATGGACATATACAGACAATATTACTCAGGCTTGAGACACATACCTGGAAATTAAGCATTTTGGTAGGATAAGATGAGAGTATCACACATTAAAGGCCAGCTTGCATTGTACAGTGAGGTCCAGGCCAGTCTGGATTAGGCGATGGTATTCTGTCAAGCAAACTAAGCAAAACAACAAGTTATTACTGAAATACTTCCTCTCTACCAGGTACTATTCATTGAGCTGTATTAAATAAAACAACTCTGAGAATTAACATCAAAATTATTGGGCAAATGAGGAAACTAAAACAGTTACATTTATTGCCTGAGGTCAGCAGTTGAAATATTTTATTTAGTCTCACCATTTAATATCTATGATATAGTGTTAGTTAAAGCAGGCCTATCTGAAAAGAAAATTTAGGTAATAAAGCAAGAGGACACTCATGATTCCTAAGTCTGGGACACCAGAATTTGCACAGTGGGAGGAATTTTAGTCATAGTACATGTCATACACATTATGTTTACTGTTATTAAAAGAATGGAAAATACCAAATAACATACATGAAGGAATTGAAATCCTTGAGAATTGCATATAACAATGTAAAATGATACAAATGTTGTGGGGAACAATGTGGTGATTTCTCTTAAAAAATGAAATTACCTTATGCTCTATGCAGTATATTTCCAAAAATACTTGGAAGAAAATTCTGAAGACATATTTGTTCATGCATGTTCACAGAAACATTATTCATATGATATAAAAGATGGAAGCATCTAAAGTTCATGGATTTCTCCAACAGGATGTGGAATATATGTTAGATGAGTGTCATTAAATTAAATCCCATGTTATAAGACTGATTAACACTGAAGGCATTATTCTAACTGAAATAAGTTTGTCACCACAGGACATAGCCAATATGTGGTTTCTTATGATTTTTTTCCTTGTCATTTCTCATTTTAAAGGAAAGGAAAAGAAAACATTATGGATACAGTTCCTGTGATAACATCAATTGATTGAAATATATTAGGAAATTAATATATTTCAAAATTTCTTAGTAAATAATAATGAAGGCATAGGGAAGTACATATAATCATTGCTTCACATTTGGCACCAATGCCATGCCTATCAAAGTCAAGCTACCTTACTTCCATTATCAATGTTATAGTCAATACTAGTAGCAGAAATCTTGGCTGATGATTCTAAGAAGAATGATTTGGGGGTGAGATTGGTTTGAGAAAGGACTGTTTCTCTTAGTGTTGATAAAATTTGGGGTGTGCATCTTTAAATTATGTGTGAGGACGTGGAGTTGGGGAGAGAAGGAAAGAAAGCAGCAGCTCACACAAACTTTCATAAAATCTCAGGAGGAAAAGCATCTGCTTCTGTATTGTTAAGAAGAGTCATAAATTAGCTAAGTAACAATAAGGACAAAAGATAGGTATCTGCAGCTATTTCCCCCAAAGGAAACAGCTTGCCAACACCCTACTGATATCTGGAAGTTGATAAGAAAATCACAGAATCAAATGTTCTGTTGTACTAGGTAGTAATCTGTACATAATTCTGGGATGGGTAAAAATTGAATGGCATAGACAACTCAAGATTCAAAAGTTTAGATATTCCTGGAAACAACTGTAACCTTTTGATGGGACAGTTTTGTTAGGAAAGATAAAATGTTTGCTTCATTGTTGGTTAACTGAGAGGGAATTCATGCTCTGATCATTATTTGAGAAATCCTTCTATTCCCAAAGAACAAACTCTGAGTAATAAAAGGTATATCCATAGTATTGGCAAGATTATAGTAATAACTTGCTGAATCACCTTTAGAGAATGGAATGTTTTCCTAAGAGGACATAGACAAAGATAGAGATGAGAATGCCAGATTTACTATGCTCACCAAATTGCCCAGTAAGCACTTCTCTTAATGTTCAGACCCACATATTAATGTTACTCTCACTTTTGGTTAGTGACACTTTTCTTTTTAGATGGCAATGACCTTGGGATGACTCAGAAGGCACCATGGTGCTAAGAAGTGACAGAGGAGAGCTCAGCACTGAAATATCTCTACCACATCTTCCAAGGTTCAGGGTCTACTGCAGAAGAGGTGTTGGGAAGAATGTAAGAGCCAAAGGAAGGGTAGGACTCCTTAAAAAGTGCTCCTCCGGACACAAAATGGCCTGGATATCCATGACCTCACAGTGTCAGATATTACCTACATAAGACCATCATAATAGGAGGGAAAGATCATGACATTAAAATTAAAGAGAAACTTATTGAGAGGGGGAGAGTACATGATGGAGAGTGGGATTTCACAAGGGAAAGTGGGGGGGAGGGAGGGAATTACCATGGCTTATTGTCTAAAATTATGGAAATTGCCATTAAAAAAAGATTATAAAATAAGAGTGGATGCTATGGAGGATTTTCATATAATTACAATCATCTTTCCCACTTCTCTATGCTTTTCTTCAGAATTCCATCACAATCTTGAGGACACACATCTCTCCATCTTGATGCATTAAGTACACGTGGTCACAGTGATAGTAAGAGATGAAGTTATGAAGTCGTCACTCAGAATATACAATAATATTGCATCATTTTGAGGAATTCACATTTGTGCATGTGTGTGTGTGCTTGTGCATGTGCACACACAACACACGCCCATTTTTTTTTGATTGTTTAGAATACTCTCATCCAATTTTCCATATCCAGGTCTACAATAATCATTCAAGGTAAACAAACCCATGTATTCCATTGCCAGAAAAGGAGCTTCCTCAAAAAAACATATTCATAAAAACACTGAGAGTATATTAAGACTTTTACCTCCCTGGGCAGGATGTAGCAAGATGTGTCTTGCTGTCTGAAAAATAAGGATGTGTGAAGGCAGTCCAATATGGCTCTGCATACTTCCCAGAAGAAACAGTAATTTATTCTGCTTAGGCTGTCTTTTTTGCCTGTATAGTAATACATAATGAAGTATTATCTTTTAAAAGGCTTAGGAGGAGTTCTAATTTGCTAGATCATGCCAATTTCTAAAATTTCTGGCATAGATTGTAGTTAGGAATTGTATGCCAGGAATGAAGACCAAAGCATTTCCTGGATTTTTCAGGTTGGTGTACTTTTGATGAGCTCTTTAAAGAAACTAAATGAAACTTAATATGCTTCATTTGTCTTGAAATTACCACCATAAATTATTGGAGAAAATCACTGTTGGTTAACGTCAAATACAATTGAATACATGAGCAGTTTTTAAATATTTTACTTCACGGAGGAGTTATCTCCCATTGGCAAGGAGTTAGTATTTTTCTGTGAGATAGCAGAGAGTAAGTCTAAACACTTGTCCAAGTAACCAGGTGCTTCCTTTGAAGGAACGAATGTTTGAGCACATGCTCATAGATCAAGAGCACCAGTTAAGCTTGTGAAGATAGCTCAGTCAGTAAGATGCTTGCCCCACAATCATGAGGGCTTAGTGTTGAGGAGGCAGAGACATGAGAATTGCTGGGGTCCACAGTCCACCCGATCAAGCATAATTGGCCAGCTCCAGACCAGTGAATGTCTTTCTCCAAAAGAGGTCTACCCCTGAGATGGCTCTGTAGTCTCCACACACAGGTACATACAAACAACTAAACCTACATAACCACAGACACTACACAACCACTTTTAAAATGAACAAGGATACAAATTGAGGTCATAATATTAGTTATAAGTTGTATATGATTATTTGGAAATATTTACTAACAGTTCTAAAAGAGTTTTGTTTCTAAGACATAAAGAAATTAACAAAGCTTGCAAAAGCTTAACCAAATATGAGCTAACAAAGGAACAAATGGTGAATTTTCTCTGCATGTGACATGGAAACATAATATTGAGTAAAATATAGAAAATTCAGGGAATAAGAAGCAAAGCTGATAAGGCAGAAATCATGAATGGCTTTTCTGAATCTTCATGAATAATGTACAGCTCAGAAACCATCAAATCTTGATGGCAAATGTGTTGGTTGGCTGGAGAGGCTCTGGAGTATTATCAAAGCATTGATACTGTTAAAGCAAATGGGCTCCCACATAAACTTGAAGCTCAGAAGCTCTTGATTACCCTTATTAAAATGTCTATGTGTGTCAGAGACACACCTAGAAGTTCACTTTAGGTGACTCTAAATCCAGTAAGAGTGTCAATGAACATTAACTATAACACACACCTGTTCCTTTTTTCCATAGTGCATTATACAGAAAGGGTCTCCTCTTATCAGAATGCTTGTCCTTTAACCCACCCTTGACTTTTGACATTTCAGTTACAAACCATATCTCTGTGAGAACATTCACAGAAACAGGTAGATTGCTTTTCTCAAACTATTCAATCTTCTAGAAACAGGTAGCTTTGGAGAAGCTTGGAGAAGAATTCATTAACGTCTTATTTAATCCTCACATAAACTTTATTATTACTTTCCCCAATTTTAGAGGTTATTTGCTCTCCCCCCCCCACAAAAAAAAAATCTAAAATAGGAGTCCCTCAGGCCACTCAAATGTTTTCTCTGATCCATCTAAACAGTACATTTACATAGCCCTGTATTACTTATCTTTCTTCTTGTTATGTCAATATACTTGCCAAAAACAACTTACTGAAGAAAGAAAGGGTTTACAGGAAGGAAGTCTTTATTTCAACTTTCAGTTCATATTTTAGCTTAGAGTCCATCAGGGAGGTTAGGCACAGTAGCAAGAGCCTAAGGCAGATGGGCATATTCAATATGTACTTAGGACACACAGAAATGAATGCTGGTGCTCAGCTCACTTTCTCCTCTTTACTCACTCCATGGAATGGTACCACCTGTAGGATTTGTGCAAACCAAACAATTAACATAATGTCGAAACACCCCCCATGTCTTGAGATTTGGTTCCATAGTTAAATTTACATCCAACCAAGAACTTTGGCTTCTATGTCATTTTTTGCTTAACAATTAACCTTGAAAAGAAGCACAGTATCTAGTGTGCCATAGACACTTTCAAAATAGTCATTGAAAGTGATTAAAATTGGGATTTTTGTGGATGTTTATTAGTCTTTACAAATGCCTATGATCTGATGATGAAAAAGACACTTTTAACTTTCTGTTACTAAAAGCATAGTAAAACCTTTATGAGTTGGTACATTTTTTCCTGATTCCAAGCATACCTGATCTCTTAGCACCTTATACTGAGTAATTTCACCATTTATCTAAGGCTTAGTGCTATGTCTTTGTACTCCAGGACTGAGTAAGAGTTTAACCATTACTTGATTATTTTATTCTATAATGAATTTTGCAAGATTGGTTTCCTAGTGAAGAGGCTTTTGTTTTTCTTCCTAATTCTTTGTTTTGATTTTCCCTTAGCCCACTCAGTTCCAGGATGGATGGCTTCATGCTGCAAATCCTTATCATGCAGTGGTTGTGACTTTTAGAACTTTAATGTTTACTTATTTGAAGGAAAGTAGAGAGAAGGGTGAGAAACTGAGCACACTAGGGCCTTCAGCTGCCACAAACAAACTCCATATACATGTACCAACTGTGGTCCTTTCACTTTGCAGGAAAGCACCTTAACCTCTAAGCCATTACTCCAGCCCTGAACCCTAAAATACATACTCATTGTAAGAGAGGAATTTCACTTTAGGACATCAATCAGTGATACAATTGTCTAGATAGGCACACCTTAAATTGGATGATCATCCATTCTATGAAAGGATTTTTATTTTTATTGACTTATACTCAGTGGCTTGGGGAAAATGACCTAAAAGTCTTACAAGTTGATATGTGACAACTTTAATGACTTTTACCTTTCTATAGTACACAAATTAAGAAATGATTACAATAAAGAGCTTTCCTTCTGTCCAGCAGCTTCTCCCTCACTATAATAAATTGCTTTTCTATAGGAAGTCCATACTAATTCATGAATTTGGTCCATGGTAACTGGACAGGGAAGATTTTTCAAGAGTTGCTTCCAAGCCATACTTCAAAATATTCTCTGACTCATTTTTTTTTTTTACCTGTAGTTTAAGGTTTTTTTCTCTAGGTTGCTTTTCCTTGCATTACATTCTAATATCTAGACCATTTTCCTAAGGTCTATATCTATCTATCTATCTATCTATCTATCTATCTATCTATCTATCTATCTATCTATCTATCTGCTGTCTTCTGTGTGCCTTAAACTGAGCACGACTAAAACTAAACTCACCCTCGTTCCTCCAATCTATTCTTCTTCTACTTGATCCAATCCACACAGGGCAATGCTGTCTACTGAGGTTTGATAAAAGTGCTTTAATTAATGATGTACCTGATTATTTCTACCAGCAACCTTCTTCAAACCCAATAATTCACATATCACAAACTTTATTAATTCTTTTATCAGGCATATCTTACTTTTTCTTCCATCCTGCTACCATTGTGCTTAATAACCATTATTTCTACAACAAGATGCATTCCCATTTCAACACTGTGCACAGCGTTTTTATTTTCTAAATCTCTCTTCATCACCAGAACATAGCTTCTATCAGGAATGGGAAATGTATTTATTCTATTTGCCTCTAGAGCCCTATGAAGTAGAACATTGGGTTCTTAGTAGGAAAAACATTGTTATATGCATGATTGAGCCAACAATCAAATAAAAGTAGTAACACTTATTTATCTTAAACAAAAATATAGAATGCACATCTCACATCCTTTGTTGTCTGGGCACTCTAGAACAAATAAAACCCACTAGGCCACTGCTCACACAAACCTTACATAAATAAATTATTCATTAAGAAACTGATAAATTATGCATTGAAGATGTAAGCAACTTTAAAATTCTATATGATGTAATAAATAATGTAAATTTTAAAATGACATAGAGATGACAGACAAGTGTTTATTACTTATGGCAATTTCAATAAGGATATTGCCACAGAGTGGATGGCTCTTCTCCAGAAAGTGACTCAAAACCTAGGCTCTTTCAATCTTTGGTATTAACAGTCCTGCAGGTAGTTGCCAAGATCACAGTTATCTGTCATCTATTTGATGAAAATGGATCTGAAACTGGATGTCCATGTCCAAGTATAAAAGTCTGATTCTTTTTTTTTTAATATTTTTTGTTCATTTTTTATTTATTTGAGAGCGACAGACACAGAGAGAAAGACAGATAGAGGGAGAGGGAGAGAATGGGCACGCCAGGGCTTCTAGCCACTGCAAACGAACTCCAGACACATGCACCCCCTTGTGCATCTGGCTAACGTGGGACCTGGGGGACCGAGCCTCAAACCGGGGTCCTTAGGCTTCACAGGCAAGCGCTTAACCGCTAAGCCATCTCTCCAGCCCTAAAAGTCTGATTCTTAAAAGTGTCTGACACTACCTACACAAGACCATCATAATAGGAGGAAAAGATCAAGACATCAAAATAAAAGAGAGCATGATTGAAAGGGGAAAGTGGGGGGGGGGAGGGAATTATTATCATGGGTTATTCTTTCCATTTGTGGAACTTGTCAATAAAAAAGAAAAAGAAATCTGCCTGTAGATATTTCTCCTCTTCTTTTTCAAATACCAAAGTCTATTCCAAACCTGGTGTTTTGTTTTTTCACAAATAATACGTCCCAGAAAAACAAGACTGGAAAACTGGTCCTTTATAACTTAAATTATAACTAATTTCTGAAATTATTCCTTCCTGGTGTTAGGACATTGAAAATAATAAGTGAGCTAGATTTCTTCTTATTCATTTTAATCATTTTTTATCACTTATAATCATAGGAAAAATACTACTCTCTGGAAATCAAATACAGTGTGTGTAGTCATTGAAGCCTTATTTGAAAGGCTTAAAGAATAAAATTACAAAATAAAAATGTTATGTTTACTATTAAAAAATTTAAAAAAGAATCAAAAGAAAAATTTAGACCAAATATAATACTATACAATATTTAATATAGTTACTTAGAAACTTAGACAATGAAATAATTTTGTTGAATAAAAAAAATATTCATTATATGTCATGATTGTAAAGGATAAAATAGCTGAGAAGTCCTTATAGGGTTTAGATATCAGAAAGGAAGAATAAGGTGAAGCATTAGGAAGTGGTACTAGAACTACTGAATTTTCATAAGGAAATTAATGAAAATGGCCCTACACCTTGTATTATATTCCAAAATACTAGATCAAAATGAATCAATAACTGAGACCATTTAAATGTTTGATTTTACAATGTAGTCATAAATTCTCAGACTTGGCACTAGTTCTAAGGCACAGTGAATTATATGTATGAATATATATATTATTCATTATATATATATATATAATGAATTTACACTAACTTAAAATATTTCTTATTAAAATAGAGTATTATCTAAGAGATGAAGAATCCTATAGAGATAGAGAAATATTTACAAATCATATCTATGATAAGAGCTTAATATCCACATTGTATTAATCATAAAATGCAACAATAATATATAAGCAGCCAATTTTAAAAGTAGGCATACTGCCTTAATAGACTTACTAATAGGCAAAACACACATAAAATTATGTATGATATTACTAGTAATTACATCAACACACAGTAAGTTACACTGAGGTATTGCCTTTCATTGAAATGATACCTATGATAAAAATAAGCACACAAACTGGAACATTGGCCAATGTGGTATAGATATTTCCTCTGTATTGAAAATTCCCTCATTGCTAGATGCAGAAGGCTCATGAAACACAATGAACATATAAACTCAGGGAGCTCATGAAGCACATATATTGAAGAGGCCTGTCTCTGAGGTTATGAGAGTTATAAACAATTGTTGGACCAGAAGAGACTCCAGTGTTTCAGCTGGCTTCAAGTTGCACAGATAGCTCCTGTGATGTAGTTTTTGTGAGTGTCACTCATGCTGTGGTAGGCTTTCAACTGATGCAGTTGCTCCAGTCAGCTATGTTTCTAAAACTAACTCCTCATCCATGTTCCTGAAAGCAGCCCAGATAAATTCATAGGTTTGTCAAGCTATACTTTGATGGTGAGCTATTGTCCCCTCTATAGTAGTATCTTCAGGAAAAGCCATGCCACAGGAGTGATGAAGAGAATTTGGACTTCTGCATTCTGATAAATTAATGCAAAATGGTTTACTCGTCCCTTGCATATCAGCTATTGCCCACATGAAAATACAGAGGAATTGGTGAAATGAGCAAGAGTGCTACTTCCATAGTGAGCCTGGATGATGCAGACAGACACTGAGGATATTCAAAATGCACCAAAGTAGAAATTCTGAAGCTGCTAAAAACTCACAGTTAAAGTAGACTTAAAGCATAATGACTAAGGCTCAGGGAGTTGTGTGGAAGAGGGGGCAGAAAGGAGGTAAGAGCCCCAGGGTTGGAGGGAACATCCAGAGGCATTGCCTCCTCCTCTCTCAATGACTGATTACTGCACTCACAATCCATAACCCACAACTCCATGATGAATACCAGCAATCCAACTGAGGAGGGTCTTCAGCAGAATGGAGGTATAGAGGAGGGAACTGATGGTACCAACACAGTGTGTGTCCATGAAAGGTTTCTACTACTTAACAAAAAAAAAAAAAAAAATCAATGGAAAAAACACTACACAGAGATATCACATAAGCCAACAAGTTCATGTCTTGTCATTATATCAAAATAACTGAAAATAGGGACTTAGATACATATGTTTCATAACCTTATTAAAAAAATCACTATTCATCAGTGGATAAATGAACCAATTAAAAAGTTATGTCCATAGAAGGAATAAATTGATACATGCTACAGTGTGGATGGCCTTTCAAAAGATATCCTCTGTAAAATAAATCATGTGTTATTAAAAAACTATTAAATATCATCACACATATCTTGAACAGGCCAAAATTGTAAAGAGAAACAAAATAGATTAGATGTCACCAGGATAAGATTGGTGGGGAGCTAAGGAGTTCATTAAGATAGCATCTTAGAAATAGCCACAGTTACCTTCTCATTGCTGGCACAAAGCAGCAGACAAGAAGCACTTAGGGGAGGAGGGAGTTTATTATGGTTCAGGAAAACAAGAGTTAGCTCCATGATGGCAGAGAAAAGGACAGCATGAGCAGAAGCTGAATATCGCTTCTGCCACAGCAGGTGAAACCCTGCAGCATGCAAGTGAGTAGACTAACACTAAGCCAGGGCTAATAAGACTCAAGTTCCATCCCCAGCAGCACACCACCTCCAGCAAGGCTGCATCTCCCAAATTACCATCAAATGGGGAAATGAGCATTTAGAATGCATAACTCTATGGAGGACACATAATTCAAACTACCACAGAAATATGTGTGTGTGTGTATGTATATATATATATATATATATATATAGATAGATAGATAGATAGATAGATAGATAGATAGATAGATATAGATATATTCATAGTGTAAAGGATGTACATTATTAATATAGGTGGAATAAATAACTTTTAGATAATGCTTTAAGTAGAATAATTCTGTCATATATACACATTTATGTATATTACCACAATAAAACAAATTAACTGTGAAAATAAATTAAAAATTTAGTTTTTTTTATTAATAAATTTTTTATTAATAAATTTAAAGCCTCATAAAATGATTTGCAAAAATACCATTTGAAAAATAAAATGCTTTTTATTAAAATATCCATTAGATTGTCACAGAGGACTTGTGATACACAAGCATCTTGCTGGATAGTGTATATAGTGTGACAAATATTAAAGACATATTCTTTGTCCTCATAAAGCAAATATTCAGAGAACCACATTAAAAATAAGCCCATCGGCCTTTTTGTATGCATATTTGCATGGATTTATGTATCTGTCTTTCTAACTGTCCATTTGTCATCCATTGTCCATCATTTGCATATTTTTATAACTTCTTGTAAGCCCCATTAAAGGAAGAACCAAATATCACAAAGTCAGCTGGGGAATTCCTTTTCCAGATATTGTCATTTTAGAATTTTGAAATTTGAAATAGGACACAAATTCTAACGTGAAGATATAGAGAATTTTACAGATGAACAACAACAAAAAATGTTCAGCTAAGGACCTAGTTTGGCACATGCCTTAGAATGTGTGTGCTGTTTGTTGGCAGGAAAATATGTACTATTCCTGGAAAATGATTAGGAGAGAGCATAGTGGGATGCCATTTGATGAATGCCCCAGTAAAAGATACAATAGAACACGTTTAAAGTACTATGCTGGAGTCCCTGCAGGCACCTCAATGGGAAGCTTACATGTTATTATTTCGTTAGTTCCTAGGTAAGTGACTATAAAGAATATTACAGCTCAATATTTTTCAGTTGATAATGCCCTGAAGTTCTTGAAAGAGAGACAGTCTAGTAATCATTAACCCTGACTGAACTGCACACTCTTGTCAGTTAACATCAAAACAGCAGAACTCTGTAACTCTGAGTTCGATGGTAGTCATTAATCACCCTACATTATTTCAAATGAATTTTAGTATGATTTAACTTTTAGGATACAAACATTAAAATCATTCACACGTCAAAAAAATACACTTTTGGGCTGGAGAGATGGCTTAGCAGTTAAGTGTTTGCCTGTGAAGCTTAAGGACCCCGGTTCGAGGCTCGACTCCCCAGGACCCATGTTAGCCAGATGCACAAGGGGGTGCATTCATCTGGAGTTCTTTGCAATGGATGGAGGCTCTCGCACACCTATTCTCTCTCTCTCTCTCTGCCTTTTTCTGTCACTCACAAATAGATAAATAAAAACTAAACACAAATAATTAAAATAAATAAATAAATAAAAGCTTTTAACAATACTCTTCCCCTATCAATTACTATGCCCATGTCTAAATTGTACAAATTTATTAATTAATTCTCATTTATACTATTTATTCATATATACTAGTTATGAAATATAAGCTTCAATATATATACATTTTTCTTTTTCTCATGTATAGTAAAAATTACAAGGACTTATTAACATTTGATATACTTTGCTTTTTATTTAGAAATTATAAAATTGTTTGTGCATCAGTATATTCAAAACTTACCAAAAGTATTTAACTTTACCACTAGCAATATTAAACTGGGTTCCAAAGCTTGCCCAATACAACAATAGATACAGTGTAGACTTACTTTTGCAGGTGTGTACAGTTTTTTCTGCATAATTACTTTCAATTAGGTAATCTTAAGATTACATCTAGATTTGGTAGCCCATGAAAAACACACTACATTCAGTAAAGTATGAGAATGACCAATATCAAAAACAGTACCCAAATTATATGAACAATGTTATAAAATTGTTATAATTTTAAATATCAAATTATTGGCTGATTACATGTTAAGTATTCTTTTAAAGAATGGGCATGCTAGGGCCTCAAGCCATTGCAAACCAACATCATATGCATGTTTATTACCATGGTTTATTCCACCTTTTACATCTGGCTTACATGGATCCTGGGAAATTTGACCTGGGTCCTTTGGTTTTGCAAGCAAGTATCTTATCTACTAAGTAATCTCTCCAGCATCCTAGAAAGGGGATATAAGGGAAGGATGAGAGGAAGAACTTAATGTGATGGTAATATATATACATGTATATATATACATATATATATATATATATATATATATACACACACATATATATGTCTGTGTGTGTGTGTCTGTGTGTGTGTGTGTGTGTGTGTGTGTGTGTGTGTGTGTGTGTGTGTGTTGAAGAACAGATTGCTGGGGGTGGAAAGGCCTAAGTGAGGTTAGGGGAAGAGACTGAGTAAACGAAATTTAGGGGAAGAGTTAACCCAAATCTAAGAGTGTATGAATAAAGTCATATGGAAACCTACTATTTTGGACAATGATTCACCAAGAAGCCATAGATTGTTACTATAAAATTTTCAGTGTCAGGGGTATGATAGTTTCCATTGAGTTGCTGGTCAGGGAGGTGCCTGATGTCCCCCAAAATATTACATACAAACCATTGCCAAGGCTCTTGGTTCCCCACAAGTAATAGATGGTAACACCCTATTGCTAAAGATTCCACATGCTTGGGCTGCAAGTTCACTTGAGAAATCCTGCTGGAGCTGAGCTTTAAACCTCCTCCATGTAGACCAGGTGATCTGAAAAAAACAAAAAATATGAAATCTGAAAAACCAAAAAACCAAAACCATACTGCATGCAGCTCCATGGGAGAGAGAGAATCCATTAATGGAGATAAACAACAGTGGATACTGCAAGCCTTAAATTTGGCCAGCCAGGCCAATGAGCCAATGGGTGAAAGAGTGGCATGCATTTTTATGGAGAAAACCAACCCCTCTTTAATTGTACTGGAAGACCACTCCACAGTGGGGAATACATGCCTAATACTAGAAACATATCAAGAGGGAAATCATGAGCCCCAAAGTTATAACGTCTGCTGGTGTCTGCCTAAATATACATATTATGCTTACCCAGCTGCCTGGTAAGCACTTCTTGTTATGTTCATACCAATATATTAATGCTTCTCTCACTTTTGGTTAGAGATGCTTCTCTCCTCAGATGGCGGGGTCGTTGGGTTGACTCAGAAGGCACCATAAAGCTGAAAAGAAGTGACAGAGGAGTGTTCAGCACTGAAACATGTCTATCACACCTTCCAAGGCTCAGGGTCCATTGTGAAAGAGATGGCAGAAAGAAGGTAAGATCAAAAAGAAGGGTCAGACCCCTTACAATGCACTCTTCCAGACACAAAATGGCCTGAATATCCATGACCTCACAGTTCCTGACACTATGTACACAAGACCATCATAACAGGAGGAAAAGATGATGTTATCAAAAATAAAAGACTGATTGAGGAGGCAGGGGATATGATGTAGAGAGGAGTTGTGAAAGGTAATGTGAGGGAGGGAGGAATTACCATGGTTTATTGTCTATAATTATGGAAGTTGTCAATAAAAATAAAATTATAAGTAAATAAATATTAGGTTTAGAAAAAACAGTATTTATGGTGGTGTTTCTGCTTACTAATACTTCAGTCTTTTAAGAACAAAATCAATAGTAATTAGAATGATAACTAAAAAGCTACTTGATATTTTTGTTATATACATATTAATTAAAGCTGTGTGTAAGAATAAACTAAGATCTAGATATGTCAAGTAATGGAATGGCAGAATTCAGATATCCAAACATGCCCTTCAGCAGATGAAACACCTCCAGAGGTGTCACCGTACATAATCTAACCTTATGCTAAAAAGTCATAGCAACAAAAATATCATGGTACTGGCATATAAAGAAAAATAAAGATCAATTGATGAGAATTGAAGACCTGAATTTTAGATCAAGTAGACAAAGATGTCAATAACATAGACTAGAGAAAAGCCAGCACTGTCAGCAAATTGTGCTGGAAAAACTGGATAATCTCATGTAGAAAAAGGAAACTATTCCTACTAATTTCACCATACACAAAATCAAGTCAAAATGGGCTAAAGATGTCAATATAAAACCTGAAACTTTTCAACTACTAGAAGGAAAAATAGGAGTAACTCTCCACAACATAGGAGTTGGGATGGATTTTCTAAACTATACTTTAGTAACTCAGAAAATTGAAGAATCCCTGAACCAATGGGAGCTCATGAGTTATAAAACTTTTGCACAGACAAACATACCATAAGCAGAGGCAATCAATTACACACAAAATGGGAGACAATTTTTCCCAGTAATACCACTGACAAAAATCTAATATCTAGAATTTGCAAAGAACACCAAAAAACTGAAATCTAAAAATTGGGGTATAAGAAGAAATAGGGAGTTCTCAGAAGAAGAAATACAAATTGCTAACACACACTTAAGGAACTGTTCAGCATCCTTAACCATTAGGGAAATGCAAATAAAAAAAAAAAAAACTGAGATTCCACCTTACTCCAGTAAGGATGGTAATCATTAAAAAAAAAAAAAAAAATCAAATGACAACTAAAGTTGGCAAGGATGTGGGAAAAGGGGAAGCCTTATTCACTCTTGGTGAGAATGCAAACTTGTACAACCACTATGAAAATCAATAAGGAGATTTCTGAAAAAGATGAATATAGAATTACCAAAAGATCCAGTTATTCCTTTAGTGGGCATTTTCCCTAAATGCTCCATGCTTCATTACTGAGATATTTGCTCAACCACCTGTATAGCTGCTTAGTTCATCATAGCTAAGAACAGTAATCAACCCCAGTACCCATAGTTGGAAGAATGAATAACAATGCTGAGGAACATATACACAATGCAATTCTACTCAGCGGTAAGAAAAAAGAAAAAATACCACTTTCTTTCTTTTTTTTCTTTCTTTCTTTTTTTTTTTTTTTAGGAAAATGGATGGATTTAGAACAGATAATCCTCAGTGAACTCAAAAAATCACAGAAAAAAAAGCTACATGTTCTCAGTCATCTGTGGTTCCATGTGTATTAACTTTAGTTACTGGCATAATAGTCAACTCAAGGCCCACATGATAGCTATGGAAGGGTTTGGAGGTAGGAGAATGAGACTGTGGGGGGGGGTGGGGAATAAACTCAAAACTAAACACAAAATTAATTGGTAACATAGAAATCTTAGTCCTTGAAGATAGACTAAAAGGCATAACCCTCAACCGGAGTATAATAGGAATGCCCCCAAAAGGTTCTGGATAGGGTGGGATTAATGTAAGATTGAAATGCCTTGGCTCTGAACTGGAACTTGCAGTACCAGAAATAGGTGCTACCCCCATTGAGTTGTTGATTGGAGATACATACATACCAGCATTATGTATGTATGTATGTATGTATAATATATTCATATACCTACATATATACAAATACAAATAGTGATCAAGTTTCAATCTTCTTCATGTAACTATCCAATTTTCCCAGTGGAAGTTATTGAAGTGTTCATAATTTTTATATTGCATATCTTTGATTCTTTTGTGCAGATTAATTGATAGTAAATATATAGGGCTATTTCTGGGTATCCTATTATTTTCCATTGGTCTGGGTTTCTGTTTTCATTTCAATGTCAAATGCATGTGGTTTTGATTGGTATAGCTTTGAGGCCAGGTAGTGTGATACCTCCAGCTTTGTTTTTGTTTTTATATTTTCTGTTCAAATTGTTTTAGCTATTTGGGCCATTTGTTTCTCTATGGGAATATTAGGACTATTTTTCTAACTCTGTTAAGAATTTTATTGTTCTTCTAAGCATGGTGACACATTCTCGTAATCCCAACACTTAGAAGGCTGAGTAAGGTTTACCAGGAAGAATTCAAGGTCACTATTGGCTGTATAAAAGTTTGAAACAACCCTGGTTCACATACAGCCTCAACAAACAAGCAAGGAAGGAAGCAAACAATTTTATAGCCATTTAAAAGAGACTACATTCAGGCTGTAAATTGTTTGGGAAATATAAACAGCTAGTGCTAACTGTTCTAATCTATAATATCTATGCTGTTTTAATTTCTTTTATCAGATTTCTATAATGTTCATGCTGAATTCTTTCATGACCTTGTTCTTCTCTTAGTAACCAGGAAGCCAAAAGGTGAGAAGAGAACAAAGTCCCATCCTTCCTTCAAAGGCCCCATACAAATAATCTAGTCACAGAAAGACAAATACATCTTGACCTCTTATCACATGTGGATGCTACAGAAAGCCAATCACATTACATAACACAAAGCACTAGAATTTGAGGAGAATGAGGAGAGACAGATATAGCAAAATTGATTAATAGACATGAAAAAACAATTACTTGTGTTCTGTACCACAAGGAGATGATTTTATTTCACAACATGCTATTAAATATGTATTTTGAATAATTACAACAGATGACTGGCCTCTAGAGTTTCAACTGCAATGTAATAAGAAATAAATTTAATTATTGGATTAATGAGTGTAACATCATATTGTGTCACATACATATGTATGATTATATGTTATTAAATTATTATTTTATTTTTGAGACAGGTTCTCACTCCTAAAATCCATGGTGATCTTAACTTGTTATATTGCATAGGGTAGCCTTGTACTAATCCATCTGTAATCCATCTGTGTCAGCTTTCTGACTACCTGAAT